>NC_133761.1:13885000-16285000 GCF_036562045.2 Rhinolophus sinicus | reverse complement strand
ATGTATGTACGTTCTCTCTCTCTCTCTCTCTCTCTCTCTCTCTCTTCCCTCCCTCCCTCCCTCTCTCTCCTCAAAGCTTTCTCTGTTTTGCTCTTGATACAAAGCCTAGAAACTGGGCTCCTCTCTTCTACATTTCTTCACTGCTGGGTGTTTCTCTTCTACATCTTGGCACCATAACTCTACAATGCAATGACTGTCATGTCTTCTTCATGTTCCACAGCGCCCACAAGGACCCTGGCCACCTCAGGGTAGGCACGTGAACCACCACACTTAGGCTGTCTGTCTCTTTGCCGGCAACTCTAGCCAGAAATTGTATTTATTTCTTCACAAGTTGGCCTTTATAATGGGACAAACTAATTTCCTTAAAGCATGGAACTGGGACTCCTGTTCCCTGGGAAATAAGTACATTCCCTTAAGCATATTAGTGTATGTAGCTGATTTCCACACTTTAAACTACCCATGGCGGTCCTCACTCTGCCCTTCGCCCTTTACTCTTCAGTGTGTGAGGAATAAGGAGTCAGGGAAGGATTGGAGGTGACCAGAAGAGGTGATTAAAATTTGACTTTTTCTCTTACTCGAACACTTACTTTATAATGCCCCAAGCCAAATGCAAAGTATCTTATGTATATTTTGCAGGAAAATTTGAGAAAAAAACAACACCTATAGTTACAACCATTTTGGAATCTACTACTATGGACTGAATGTTTGTGTCCGTACCCCCACCCAAAAAAAACTCGTATGTTGAAATCTAATCCCCAGTGTGATGGTATGAGGACGTGGAGCCTTTGAGAGACGACTAGGTCATGAGGCTGGAACTCTCATGAACTGGATTAGTGTCCTTATAAAAGAGCCCGGAGAGTTCCCTAGACCCATCCCCCACGTCCTCACATGGTGAGAACATGGCCATCTATGAACCAGGAAACAGACCCTCACCTGATACGGAGTCTTGCCAATGCCTTGATCCAGCCTCCAGAACTGTGAGAAATAAATGTGTGTTGTTTAGGCCACCCAATCTGTGGCACTTTCGTTACAGCAGCCCAAACGGACTAAGACATCTCCACACTCTGACCCGATTTTCTTGTTGACTAAAGAACCTCCGGGTCCCACACAATGCCAAGGACATCAGGACACTCATAAAAAACTGAAGAAAAGCAAATTTCAAGCTTTTAAAGGACTGAACTTACAAGCAGGCGACTACCAATAACGGTTTCTAGAGGCTATGTTCCAAGAAAGATTTTTTTAAATTACGTTGTTCTTCAGAGTTTATGGATCAAACTAAAATATCCACAGTGCTTTATATTAGGGCAGCAACAGACACAAATACTCTAACCCGACACGTCTCTCTTCCCATTTCTTTTTTTGTCTGTTTTCCCCCTGGAAATAAAAGTTCAAAGTGCTCTTAAAAGATAAGTAGCAAGAAGTGCTAAACTTTATTTTCTTTGCAAGAAGTTCAAACTTTCTGGTGACCCTCTCTCACCTCAAAAATGCCTTTCTTTACCTCTCCTTTTATATGAAGAATAACTTTAGGACTATAGACAAGTCCAGACACAGTAGAAGTATAGTTTCTACATGGGCACATTCTCCTATATGCGTGTTCAATACCCGATACTTGAATAGAGAGAGGAAACGCAAATTAACAAAGAGATCCAAGTTCTAGAGAAAGCTACACATTGATCACAGGTTCATTTGCTGAAAAGAACCTGCCAGAAAACTTCATGAGTTCTTAGGATAAACAGCTTGTAAAATTCATACCGATGACATGGAAATCTTTGGCAAGCGATTAATGGGCCAACTAGTCTTAAATCTTGAGATTGATATAAACAAATGAAAAACTCATGAATGTTTCGTGTGAAAGACCATTACATTTTAAAATTACTTTCTCATAAAGATTAGGCTTTGGATTTTCAATGTGATCACAGCCCTAATGCAGTTAGCGCCAACAAAACTGCTTTCAGAAATGCAATCGTGAGCCGTTTGGGGACACAAGTAGCACTTTTTTAAAGATTCAGAACCTGAGATGCAAGGAGAAGATGTTAGTAGAACCCCCTCCCTACCCATCCTGTTCTAAATAATATTCTCTAATGAACCTAATGTCTATACATACTGGAAGTCTCTCTCTACCTTAAGTTATGTGTGAGGTCGTTTCTTTAGCAAATTCCTCCCCAGAGTTGGAAGCAATGGGAACCTGAAGTAAGAAGGTGCTATGAATGGAATGATTGATTTTTATCTTCAAGCCTGCTTGGGCTGGTCCTATTTTGATGGCCAACTTTTTGCAGACACTAACCTGGAATCACTGAAAAAAACAAAACAAAACAAAAAACTTTCGGCTACCTCCAGACATTGGGAAAACCCCAGATTCCCCTGTCTCTTCACACAGCCTCCAATAGACAGATCGAAGGCAGCATTCAACCTGCACAGGTGCTGGCCAGTTAGCAGAAAACATTCCGGTGCAAGCAGAGGACAGTGGAAGCAAATCGTGGCAGGCAGTACAGCAGAACAGGTAAATTTTGCAAGAGAAGCAGGGCCACACACCAGGGTCTGACTGACCAAAGTAAACAAAGGAGAACATTCCTTAAAATAACTTCCTCAGGGTGGACACTTAAGTCCAAGTCGGAGCCAAACCCCAGGTTGTAACGTAAGTTAAAGCTCATTTTAAAAATATTCTGGTTACTGTTTATAGAAACAGGAGGTCACCCAGCACTCAGTTTAAACTAAGATTCATTCATCTAATATCACTGCCTAAGGGAGGCTGAAGAGAACAGGTAAAGGGCAGGCCTGGGGATCTGGGTTCAAATACTGAATCCTCTTTGCCTCAGTTTCCCCATGGATAAGACAACATATTATCAGGCTCAACCTCACATTGTTGGTCCATGTAAAACACTGAGCAGTGTCATATCATAAACCTTCAACAAGTATTATCTACTATTATTACTCCAAAACCAAAATCAAAGTTTCTAAATGAGAATCTCAAAATTTAGGTTGTGCAAGGCTTACATAGGGAGTTAGTTCATCAGAAAGTGCAGATTCCCGGGCCCAGCCCCAATGATTCTGACTCAGGAGATCTGGGGTAAGGCCAGGGGTCTGTAGTTTTAACAATGACCTCAGGCCACACTTTGCGCACTGCTACTTTAAAGGGGTAAACACAGCATCAGGGAAGGTGAGGGGAGCTACTAGAAATGGAGAGATGACAGAACCGACCAGGCAGAGGGAGGGCAACAGTGCAGGTCGGTGGCTGCCCTTCTCCTCCCTACCCCCAGTTACCCCACTTCCAGCCCCCGCAGCTTCAAGGAGCAGGCCCTGCAGAGATGGCCGCAGGAACAGCCACGGGCCTCCTGCCGCGCTGCAGACCAGGCAATGAAAGCAGCTGCTGACTCCTGATGCCAAACAGCAGGCTGGTCCCTATGGACTGAGGGGCCCAAGTTCTTGCTGACCACCTCAGAACTGGACAAGTAGCCACACAGAGAGATGACAGGGGCGCCCCCTGAAATAAGGTGCTTACTCTCATAGAAATATAGAAGTAACAACTCAAAAACATGTGCATTTGTAACCACAACTCTGTGAAGTTTATTGATTATCTCCTTTACAGAAGGGGGAAAATATGAAGGTTTTAAAGAGAAATTAAATAACATACTCAAGCCACAGCAGAGGAAAAAGCCAGCAAATTCCGCTGGATCTACCTCCAAAATATGGAAGACTATCCCATCTCCCCTGGCCCTCGCCCAACGCTAAGCTGAACTGCAATGGTCTGGAGTCCGTCAAAAGCTTCCTACAGTGTCTGCTCCTTCCCCTCCCCTTCCCTGGTCTTATTTATTTATATTTATTTTTGCTTCCATGTTTGTTGTCCATCTGCCCCCACTAGACAAAGACCCTTACCTGTCCAGTTCACTGCTGTGGCCCAGAACTCAAGATGGAGCTGGAAGTACTCATCCAATACTTCTTTCTGACTGATGGACACCAAAGCCCATTCTGCTTGTTAACTATTTCTCTCACGTGAAAGTGCCACTAGGGGAAGCCCTGTTGAGCTTCATTTACAAACCGCCAAGTCACCCACTCAACCACTCAAGAGAGAAGAGTCCAGAACAGGAAGTCGGCTTTCCTCAGCAGCAGCAGCAGTCCGGATGAGATGTTCGTTCTCTGCCCACATTTGCGGTGAGCACGTACCCAGGTACGACGGGTGGGTGCCATGCCCTGCCAAAAGATGACTGAGGTTTTCCCACCTACACAGCTCCTGTGTCACCAGTGATGTTACAAAGCCACTAGGTGTGCTTGTGTGGAAAAGATGGGGAAAAATATCAAATGACCCCTTGGAAGCCAGGGTGGGTCTCCTTCTCTTTCCGTATCTTTTCCTGCCCGTCAAGGCAGTAACAATTAAGGAAAGGAAAGCGATTCTGTTTCAAAACTTCAGACAAGAAACACTGGCTTCATGGTAAGCAAACTTTACAGAACAGAGATTATCCAACCACTAGGCCCAACATCCATCAAACCAGATTTAATCAAAAGAGGGAGAAGGGAGGAAAGCGAACTCTTCAGACGAGGAGACATCTTGACACATTCCTGCCTCATAGAAAGTGAGCGTGTATATACACATTCACCTAAAGACACACTTTCCCTGACAGCTAAGGCCCAGTAGCCATTTTTACCTACCCCACCGCTATTTCCGCAGCCCTGAGGTCAGTGAGTGTGAGTTACATCTACAGGTCCAGTGTGCGGGGTGGGGTTTCCACAGGTGTCGTCACTGCCCACAACCTGATTTCCTAGAGGTCTCGGGCACACTTGCATGCTGCATTACCTTACTTGCATCAGGCAGAACCTCTTCTTTTCTAATCTCTTATCTTGTGCGGAGACCCAAGACTCCTAACTGCCCAGTTTGTGTTTTGCCAGACACCATGAATTGCATGGAGAAAAAACCCTCAGGAAATAGCTTCGGAGGTCCTTTTTTTCATCCAACCTGCAAAATAATGATGGCCCTCGCGAGGCTTGACAGGAGATGACAGAAGTAATAACCACCACTTGGGCACTAAGGTCCATCCCAGGCCAGTTGCTCGAATAGAACACTCTTTCTAATCTTCACACCAACCAAGTGTGAATGGTGTTTACTATACCCACTCTACAGATGGGAAAACTGAGGCACCAAGAAGTTAAACAACCTTCCCAAGGTCCATACACAGGAGGGAGGAGGGTTTCAGACTCAGTTCTTCCAGACTCCAAGGTCTTCAACGTACAGACGGATGCCTCCATGTATCACTAAATCTTGAGACTAAGAAAGAGCGGGGTAGGGCCAGTCACAGACAAGGAACTGAGCCGGAAGACCACCATCAGGGACAAGAGCTCGCCTGGCCCTGCCACACGACACTCGCTGTTCACTGTTCATATCAAAAGGCAGTTGTAAGCTCTGGCTTGCCTGGTATTCCTGCTCAAAAAGAAAGGTTTGTGGCTGGCACAAAACTTTTGGCAAAGGCAAGTGTCTCTCACCTATAAAACATGTTAGCAGCTGCCCACAGGGGCTCCTCCCTACTCGAGAGCTTCACTTCTGTGAACAGTGGCTAAGGTAAATATGGCTGAGGTCTCTCTTAGGAAGAAAAGTCTTATATAAGTGCAAAGAAGAATTATGGCCCCAACTTCAGAAGCCTCCCAAACACATTATAAACTCTTCCTTATGCTATTGTAAATATTAAGGTTTGCATTAAACATTCAGGAGAGCTGCTCTGGGTACATGATTAGGGAGAACAAATATTTGTTCAAATAAGCCTCAATGGGACCTCCTCTTTTCAACGAGCTAAAAAAAAAAATTTTTTTTAAGCAGATGGATCTAGGATACAAAGGCTTGGCCCAAATTCTTCCCCTAGCCCTGATCATTCCACTCCTCAGAGACCCATGAATCTTCTTAACAAAGCAGAGGCTCCCAGGCCTCCTATAGAAGTAGCCCTACATTTTCTCCCCGGGCCTTCCCAGCTTCCCCCTCCCTGCAGAGGCTCTGCTGACAAGTCTTCGCTGGCACCTACTTTGCAGCTCCTTTGTCTCCTGACAAGATAATCAGTACAAGCCAGATAACCACTGACGCACAGGAAGTGGAGATGGCTCTCACTCCATGGCAGTGGGACGGCCCTGACAGCGAGACCAGGGGAGCTTAGCAGGGCAGGGGAGCAGTGGAGAGCCCAGTGTCTGTCTGAGTCTCTTCTTCCCGGGATTCTTTCTTATCCCGCAGTGGTGATCATGTTAAGCAGAAAAATGCCACTTTTTGCTACTTGACTGTCATCTCCTAAAGCTCAATAGTTCAGCTTCACAGACAGCATCTTGCTGATTTCACTTCTATTGTGTGGCAAAAATTCTTCCTGCCACCCAGAGGGGGCACATGCCGAGATCAAAAGCCAAATTACATCTATTCGTTGGGAGACAGATGTTTTCTGCGGATAACTTGTTGAATAATTTTGAGATTGAGAAAGAGAAAGAAGGAAGAAGGGGGGGAAGGAGAAGGGGAGGGGGAGAGGAGTTGGAGGAGCAAGAAATATTCTTCTCTCTATTTTTGCACTTATTTTCTTTTCCCCTCCTTTAGTAACTCGTGTGATTAAATGTCCAGAGTGCTGTGATCTGCTCCATTTATCTTCTGCTGGCTGCTCAAATATTTAAAAAAAAAAAAAAAAGAAACAACTTGGAAAAATAAGTATGCATGCATTCATACACACATCTGTATGAGTATTAAAAAAAGAACAGAAAAAGTGAACAATGGCGGGGAGAGGCAAAACACCGGCATTTCTCCAACGACAAGAGCTAAACGGAACCTCGCAGAATGCCAATAGCAGAGGCACAGCAGCAGCAGAAATGGCAAGTTTCACCCTTTTCTATGAGAGTGAAGAACAAGTTACATTCAAGCCTTCGGTACAAGTACCTACCAGTTGTACGTGTGGGCTCGAGGTGCTAACGCCGTAGAAAGAATATACCCGAGCCTCTGGCCTTGCAGGGTAGGCTGTCTAGCCAGGCCAGTCCCAGATAGTTATGCACTTAAAGAGTTAACTAACAATGCGAACACAGCAAAGGAATGATCAGGCTCAAAGCACAAATCCAGGACGGGGACAGGGTCGCTACCTATAATATACCTTAAGTTTTAGCACCTGCTGTGGCAGCAAGCGTCATTGTTGAAGCCAGTATTTCCCAAAGCATGTTTCATAAAATAACACCAGAAAGACAAAAGGGGTTTGTTCAGATCAAATACATATGGCACGGAAGCCTCTTCTAGAGACTCACATCCATGATAGCATATTTCAGGCTGAGAAAAAGTTCAGAAGGGAAACCTGCATAACGGCAATTCACGTGGCCTTCCCCAAACGTCTTTGGGTACTGAACCCACGAACAATATACCCTTAGGTATCTTGCAGAGAATGCTATTGGGAAAATGAGTATCATAAGTGCCCTGGGCTCTTTTTCAATTCTGTTCCTCTCTACCCGCATGCCAGCCCTTCGTCTGCCAGTGGTACTCCCAGCCATGGCTTCTTTCCATAGATGGCTGCTAGAAGAAAGAAGTAAGTCCTGAGTTAACACCCTGCTTAAAAAATTAGGGAGTTAGAAAAGTTCCTACACTCTCCTCAGCAAATACCATTTCTAAAAGCAGACCCTACAACTGTGTAGCCCACTGGGGTCATCATCAGCCCCTTGCGGCTATTTAAAAAAAATTTAGAAACTGAGCTCCTCGATTGCACTAGTCCCATTTTAAGTACTCAGTATCCACGTGTGGCTAATGGTTCCCATGCCCATTCAGAACATTTCCTCATTGCAGAAAGTTCTATTGGAGCATTCTGCTCTAGCCAAAATCCTAGGTTTCAAAGTAAAGGCACAGATGTTGCGATCATCATGGAAAGGACTCTAGATCCAACCTCTGAAATCCTGTACGTGTAAAAGAAATGTCTGCATCAAATCCAGCCTTCCTCCTGGAAGAACAAGCTGCTTCAGTCAATCTAGATCCATGGAGCTCGCAAGTCTAATTTGCTTGAAAAAAACAACTGCTCCCTTTACAGTATCGTGTACATCTGGCCGGGATGGAGATATTTCTGACTCGGTCAATAGTCAGATGCAATCAGATACAGCCAGAGCATTTTTCTACCGGTTTAATAAGAACGCACAGCCGACGGTCTGAATCCTAAATCTGAACATCACTGAACATCAGCTGTTTGGTCATTCACGTTCAATTAAGTGGATTTTGTACAGCATGAAGAAACAGTCACAGGTCCAGAAAAACGCTATGCAGAATAGGAGATAGGGAAAGACGGTCCAAGACCAGCAGCCAGAGTAACAGAGGCCACCTTGGAGAAAGTACCTTTGCCCAGCCTTGGGTTCTCACCATCACTGCTGCCCTTCCATTCGTTGAAATAGTTCACCCTCAATTCTGAGATCTTAAAAATAGATGGAGCTTTGATTCTGGTCAATCAGCACAGTTTTAATGGTTTTCCACATCCCAGCATTTTTTGACATCAGACTCTAACCCACTCTAGCTCAGCTCCCCAGCAGGGGACAATCAATATTTGTTTTCACTGCTGACCACGTGTTCAGGCATCTTTGTTCCTCTCTCAGAGCCAAACCTTCTTTAGAAAAGTCAGCATGGTCAGAAGATTCTCTAATCCAATCATTGTTTCCTGCTGACAGGCAACTTGTCTGTAATTCATCAATGCTATCCCCTTGGGCTATGGATTTTTTTGGATTGTTGACCTGCTGGGTATGTGGCTACTTCTCAACATGCACGTGTGGGTGGGGACACACACTCAAAACGAAGGATGTGGTTGGCAGGGTAACCATACAGTTTTCTTTCTTGAACAAGGACTACTGTAGAGTTAAGGTGTCCCCAGGAAAAGCTTAGCTGTGAGATTTTCCTCCTTTGGAATATACTCAACCTTTTTGCCCAAATTATTCATCTCTTTCTGGCAAACTCCTTGGTCAGCCTAGTCTGACTTTAAGATCCAGTTTCCATGATGCTTCTTCAAAGAGACTCCTAAGTGTCTGAGCTAATAGTCTCTTCTCAACTTCCTATGTATTCTCATGGCACATACCACACTGCCTTGGAAATACCGATGCCTACCTTCCCCGCACCCTCCCTTCCAATTTATGCTTCATTACTCTCAACTGCCATCCCTCAAGTAACCCAATACCAGGCACAGAGTAGGCACTCAGTGTCTGCTGAGTGAATAAATGAATTAATGGACTAGTTACCTGGAACAACTGTGGCAGTTTTATTTCCCAGAAATGACGACAGCAGTATTTCCAGTCCTAATGCTCTTCCAGAACCCTGCCACTTACCATCAGGAAATGGAGTCTATTGCCACTCATCTTAAACCTGGATGGGACTTTGTAATTGCCTCGATGAATAAAAACAGTGGAAGCCATATTGCTTCATCTAACGCTAGGTCCCTCGGCTTCTTCTCTCAAGAAGCTCGCCCTTGGAACCCAGCCACCATATGATGAGGAAGAACAGGCCACGTGGAGAGGTCACATAGAGGTTCCAATGGAAACAACTCCAACAAAATTCTCAACTAGTGGCTAGTGGCTAGCATATTGGGCAGTACGAGACTATACCTAGCTCTGTGAACAAGCCTTCAGATTTGTATTGTCCAATGTGATAGCCACTATCCACTAGTAGCTACATAAATCTAAATCACTTTAATTAAAAATTTACCTCCATAATTGCACTAGCCCTAGTTCCATTGCTCAATAGCCATGTGTGGTTAGTTAGTGGCTGCCATATTGGAGAGTCCAGATAATAGCATATTTTCACCAGCACAAAAAGTCCTATGAGACAGCATGGTTTCAGATGATTCCAGACCCAGCCTTTGAGCTCTTCAGCTGAGGCCTCATACATCACAGAGCAAAGAAAAGTCATCTCTGCTCTGCCCTGTCTTAATGCTTGACCCACAGAATCTGTCAACGTAATAAACCACTGTTTATGCCAGTAAATTTTGGAGTAATTTGTGATGCAGTGAGAGTAACTGGAAAAACATTCACTCATATTAGAATTTCTGAGACCCTGTACAGAACTACTTTATTCCTACATTCCTTAAAGCAGGATTGGAAAAGGGATGAGGAAAGCAACAATCAAAGGGCAAACAGTCATTGTTGACACAGCTTATTGTAACACAATGGCACACTCAATCTCTGTCACTGACCCTCAGCCCATTCTGGGCAGAGCAGTTGACATTTTACAGGAGAAGCAGCTCCAATTTCTACCAGTACCTTTTCTGGGTGCAAGCCAGCAGTACACCACCTTCACTTGGGAATACTTCTCTACAGTCTTATTCTGCTCTTGCACACACAGAGGTAAGAGGCTGAAATGCCATTGGTTTCTTCTGGGTGTTACACACACACCGCGTTGCACAGTGGCAGCCTTTAAATAGGGGATCACATCTGAAGGAAACGGTGGTTCTCGCAAAATCGTCCACTGCAATGCAGCTCACTGGTTAGGGAAGAGAGCACTTCAGCTTGTCTGTACAATGTAAGTGCTCATTCTGGAAGTTCGGCACTGGCCTCTCCCTATGTGTGTGGTGGTCACTTTAGTTTGTTTTTCTTCAAATTTCCATAACACACTAGGAAGAGATCATTGTCAACTTTCAATATGACCATCTAGGATACACACACACACTCACACTCCCACCTATATTTAGGAAGGGTTTGCAGTTGTTTACAATAAGTGAACAGATACAATAAAGCCAAACTCATTAATATAGACCAAGGTTGACAAACTTTTTCTGTAAAGTTTGCCTAGGCCGTAAGTTTGCCAACCCTTGATACAGACTAAAAAATAAGTGCTTCATGCCGTTAACTTAAACAAAAATTGTTTTGGGAAAGAGGTCAAGAAAAATAAAAATGTCTGGGACAGCTGGTTAGCTCAGTTGGTTAGAGCATGGTGCTAGTAACACTGAGGTTGCTGGTTCAGTCCTTGCATGGGCCACTGTGAGCTGTTCCCTAAAAAAGGAAGGAAGGAGAGAGAGAGAGAGAGACAGAGAGAGAGAGAGAGAGAGAGAGAGAGAGAGAGAGAGAGAGAGAGAGAGAGAGAGAGAGAGAGAGGAAGGAAGGAAGGAAGGAAGGAAGGAAGGAAGGAAGGAAGGAAGGAAGGAAGGAAGGAAGGAAGGAAGAAAGAAAGAAAGAAAGAAAGAAAGAAAGAAAGAAAGAAAGAAAGAAAGAAAGAAAGAAAAACTTAAACTGGCTGAACTGACATGCACATTTTCCATCATTCAGTAGAGGCATGGAACACTAAACAGCCCACTCTGGCCTTTGTCTAGAAGCATGAGCTCAGATTAGCTCAGTCTGATTATTTTATATAAGTTAATAAGCACCATTTCTGTTCCACTAATAGCCCAATGCACACAAAGCCACAAAATTACAAAAACCTTTTGCCTTTGTGTGTCAAGTATGGATGGTTACTGGATTAATCAACTGTCTTCTCTTTTTACTGGAGACAAAGGAAACAGATTACACACACAACCCTTCGGTTAGGTAAGAGCTGTGACAGGTGATCCTGGGGCCAAGGCAATGTCCTTACTTTTACAAATGACAAAACCAGGAGCATACAGCTTTTACCCAAAGGCACACACTGGCCAATCTATGAACATACCCATCCAAGCGTCATGCTGTTTCCACGACATCCCAATGGCCTGGTGTCATCACACAATGTCACAAAACAAATATACAGGAAGCACTGTGTAGCCCGTAGTTCTACCCTCTTCCAGTTCTTTCCCACAGCAAAACTTGTGCCCTCCACAAATGACTCTGTCGTCAAGACCCCAAATTTAAAATTAAAAAAAAAAAAAAAATCTAACAGTGGTTCTCCTCCTCTCTCCTATAGAAACTCCACAAAATGTAGGCCGTCATTAGTGAGTGCTCTCAAGTTGCACAGAATCTCACCTCCCACCTTGGTTTCCCTCACCAAGCCTTTCCCAGGCCATTTCGCACGCTGCCAAGGTGGAGCTCTTCCAGGCTGTTCAAATGACACTCATATTACAGTCCTGAGATGCCCTCCTTGGTATAGAGCACCCTTTATTATAGCTGAGTTTAGTCTCCCCAAATCTCTCTTAACAGGAGATACTAAGCTATTCTCTTAACAAGCTAGTTGGCCAGGATGGGTGCTTCTGCCTCTCCATCTCTCATCCACTTGCCCTGAATCCCTACCGTTTAATACAAAACAGTTTCACCCAGGCTTACCTCTGCCCCCAAGGGGGTTTCATGCCCCCCCCCCAATCCCAGTGAAGTCATCCGGACTATGCAGCCCTTCCCTGTCATATCTTCTGTGACTGGCAGTTTTACGCTTTGACAAAGCATCTTCTTTGAAAAAAGGGAATCCACTGCCATTCGTGCATACAGGTAAATTCTGCATTTTTAGGGAGGGAGTTTGTTTCTGTTGGTAGAAACATTTCTTGTAAACAAGAAAGCATACATAGCAAAGTGCTCTGTGCCCATCACACAGACACAAGAGAGCTAAATATGGGAGAAAGCTTCTAGGCTCTTCTTACCAAAGGCTAACTGGTGGAAACGCAAATGAGTCTCAATGAGCCCATTTTCATGACGCTGAAGCAGAAGGATTATAGGCACAGAAGTTAGCACTGCGTCCCAGCTGGACTACTCCCTAACTGGGTGGCCTTGCACAAATTATCTGTAAAAGGAAGGTAATCCCACAAACACCCCAGGGCTCCCGAGACAGGAGAACACGTGTGTTGTTCAAGGCCATGCTCAAGCCAGAGCCGGCTCTTGGTAAATGTCAATTCACTCTCTCTTCATCCTCATCCTTTCTGAGATTCTGGAATGAAAGGCTGGCACGTAGAAGACCAGCGAGATTTTAAAAGAGAATGTGAAAAACCAATGGTAACTGAGCAAAGCCATCATTCATAAAGTTGGCTGTTCTAATTCAGCATTTCACAGAATTATTTATAAATAATGGAATGCCTTACTTCGGGTCTTAAAAACAACCAGATTCTGCACAAAACATCTCCCACAACTTGAAACAATGAAAATTTAATCAAATAATGCCCAACTTAACAAGCCGATATTTGAGTCCAGTTGTAAAGAAGGATGAGTCTGGTTAAATTCATATGAGGTGCTGAACAATTTAACGCCTACACTTGGGTCATATTGACTAGCGCTGCAGAAAGGGCAGGTGTTTGCAAAGATGGGCACCACCACCCCCACCCCACCCCACCCCGCTTCACTCAGACACACACTATTTTATTATCTTTGTAGGTTCATTAAATGCAATTAAACAACAGAATCCAACATACATCTGTGCTTTAGTTTTGGATACTCTGCTGAACTCCTAGTGTAGTTCTGATCAATCCCCACACGCAAAAACATATCCTCTAACATGCAAAAACGTTCCACTCTAAGGCCAGTGGCTAGAAAAACACACGAATCTCAAATTTTGTGAGGCTCACGCAAATATAATCCTCAATACGATTTCAATTCCAGGAACCAAAATGAAAAGAATATCTCACTGTGTGTGGATGGGGGGGCAGGGGGGGACGGGAGGGGGGAACACTAGTTTTTACTCCTTAGGGCCTTTTAGTCTGGATTCCTATTGTTTTCCTTGCTTTAGCCTCTCCTTGCTCATTCATTAGTTCACAAAAACGGTACTTTACGCCTAGGAAGAAAAAGGAGGAGGAACATTCTTTAAAAACTTCATTAAAAATTTTTATTTATCACAGTCAGAACATAAGCCAGAGCTGAGCTTCAGATACAACATAGAGCTAAAAGGAGATTTTTCACTACGTTTCTTTAGTTTTAATTAATTAGTTTGTTTGTTTGTTTTAGAGTTTGACTTTTTCTGAATAACACACCTCTGGGACTCCTTGTTTTTCCAAGCCCACGCAAAATGTGCTTCTATTGCATCAAACGCTACCCAAATCCCTCATTCAATGCTAAATTATGTTTTCACAAACAAGAACATTATAAATAGGTTGGTGTGTATAGAGATAGACAGATCCATCCGCATTAGAAAACACAAACCAGTACTTCTCACCCAAGCAAAACCTTGCAGTGAATTTGGGTGTAGCCGTTGAGGTTTCAAAATGAACAACCCCTGTCCCCCTTGAGGAAGGCTGAGTCAAAAAACGCATAGCACCATGTCGCAAAGCCTTTCCACCAGGACCAAGTAAGCCGGATATCTGACAGGCAGATGGGATGCCTAGAGCTGCAAGCCTTAGTTCCATGTGCACACTTGTGGGTGTCAACGAAAGTGGCCTGAGATGGTCTCTTGTCTTCTGGCTCAGAGGCAATGTCTGAGCCGTGTGGCCAGGCACTGTTTAACTTCTTATTGGTCAATAACATGCCCCAGCAGGCAATAAATATGCCCTGACCTGCAGCTGCCCTTTAGCACTACATGCATCATTGATCTTACAGGGCCTTGGAAAACAGCAGTGTGAGTAAAGCTAAGCAGAGGCCAAGTGCCATCCCCAGTGCCGTCTTACAAGTCCTTAGGAGCTGTCACGAGCAAGAGAACACTTGGCAAATCATGTATCATGGATGTTGGAGTTAGATGATCTTCATGAAAGGGAGGGAAGAAGGGGGAGACAGGGAGAGAGGAAGGAAGGGAGGGAAGGATGGAGGGAGGGAAGGAAACGGAAGAGGAGGGAAACAAAGAGCCTAAGTAAGATTCTACATATACAAGGAATGTGATCTGACTCATATATAGTAAAATATCCCAGTCTACACATTAAGATTGGGAGTCCAGCCTATCCTAAAGAAGGGGATCTAAAAGGAAGAATTGAGGAGGGACAAAAAATCATTCCCCATAATCCTGTATATTTTCTTCATTGGTAATAAAAATGCATGTCATTCATGAAATACCTACAATAAAACACACAGTTGAGACTGTTCCTGGGAGGTCCTTGCAAGGTGAGAAACACACCATACAGCTGAGTAATATTAAACTTTTGGCACCGGTAGGATAAATTCTTATACACTGATTTTATAAATTCTCTACCTGTACACCCACCCCATCATTTAAAAAAAAAAAAAAGGAACTTGTAGCTCCTACATAGTGGTTTATTTTTAGGTAATATACATGTCCTACTCGACCAACATAAAACATAAATTAACGTATCATGAAATGTACAAAAAAAGAACAAAATTAAAATGTAGTATTTTAAACTAAATTTTATCTTACTACTTTATAGTAAGAAAAATTTCGTGAAAGATAAGTGATAGAATATGCGTCATTTTTATACTCAGGCTATACTTTATAGGCCAATGATTCAAAGACCAGGTTCAAAATTCAGAGTTGTTCCCCCAACACTTAGAATTAAGGAGGGTTACAGCTGAGTAAGAAAGCTACCAAAGATATGTGAATGAAATATTATAGAAGTGCATTGGGGGTTACACTTAAATAACCATGGCCAAGGTTACAGACGCCATCCACCAATTTCATTAAAAATGTTCTACTATAATTCACTGCTAAATTGCTACCTTCCTAAAGCCTACTAGTTATTATTGCAAATTCATCAGTAGAAATTGGATTTTTGTGTGTTTAACAAATGAATTTTTAAAAAGACACCACTGAAATTCTTGCTGGAAGATTCTTAGACAAAGTAAAATAGTCATTTTCCAATGTTGTTTTAAAGTAAGAATATAGGAAAGTTTTCTTTGAATAGGTCGGAAGCATACATTATCTTTAGCAATACAATCTAGCAATGCAAATATATCCAAATACACTATTTTCAAAACCATTTTTCTTTAAATTCCATTCAAAAACAATGCACTGTTAACTGTCATCTTTACATTGAAGAGATTTAAATTAAAATTTGTTTGTATATTTTCTAACGTTCTAAAGTGCCACTAAGAAATGAGATTTTTCTAATTCCCAGGCGCCATTAGACCTTTTTGCACAATGTTTATGGGAGTCTGGACTCCTTAAGTCAAGAGTTGAAATGATAGAAGAAAAGAAATGGAAAAAAGCAAGATATCAGTTCCTTTGAAAGTCAGTGAGATGCATTGCAAGCTCAGGGATTCTGGAAATTGTGTTTACAATTTCAAACCAAAAACGCTCAGATTTTTTTTTTTTTTAATTTCATTGCCAGCAAATTTTATTTGCCCTATATTTTTGGTCAAAATACAGCTGACCCTTGAACAACATGGATTTGAACTGTGCAGATCCACTTATAGATAGATGGTTCTTCAAAAAATACTGTAAATGTATCCTTCTTATGATTTTCATAATAACATTTTCTTTTCTCTAGCTTACCTTATTATAAGAATACAGCATATAATATATATAACATACAAAATACATATGTGTTAATTGACTGCTTACACTATTGGTAAGTCCTATTTATATTCAACAGAAAACTATTAGTGAAGTTTTTAGGAGTCAAACGTTATACACGGATTTTTGACTCTACAGGGGTGGAGGGGTGGGCGTCCCTATCCCCCATGCTGTTCAAGGGTCAGCTGTATACATTTATTCCGCTTTGGTTCCAATTTAAATGTTGCTCAACATAAAACATACCAACCCACTAATAACCAACTTAAAAAAAAAAATCCCACAGAAAAATAGAATTTATTTGAAATTGACCGCCAGCACAGCTAAATAATACATTTTCATATTTATCTGCTTCCAACAAGATACATTTTCATGTACTTCTCTCTACTTTTATTTTTAGCAAAAAGAACAGAAAAGCAAGATTACTACCGCGTTCTAATATGTGAACAAAATTTTCAGTGAATTGTGGATCAAACCTTGCCCCCTGAAGGCTCTTCAAGGAAGAGTTTGAAGAGGTGTTGTGAAGTTGAAATAGTTAAGCCAAAGGTCCCTCGAGAAGAAACAGAATACACAACCTCCAAAATAGCAGAGGCAAAAACAAAACCTGAAAAACAGAGAAACCCACGCCAATCCTAAGGAGAACCAACTACATTATCATATTGAGCTTTCTAAAAATTGTCTGTCTTCCTCAACTAGAATGTAAATTCTATGAAGGGAGGGATTCGCACGCACGTGTGCACACGTTTGGGGGTGTGCGCGCACGTATGTGCATGTGTGTTTTACGGTTGCATCTCCAGGACCTGCCAGAGTAGAAGCTAAATAAATCTGTCTTGAATGAATGCAAATGCAGGCAAGAAAAGTGAGGGTGGGCAGAAATAGAAAAATGAAACCGTTTTTGGCTGGAGAGGAAGGAGCACCGACACACCAACTCTTTCAGCCATTAAAGGAGGGAAACTGAACATGGAATACAGTGTAGGGGTTCAGCTCTGCTCAGTCATTGCTCAATCTTTCGATCACTTTTGCAACCACTTGTAATCACTATTCCTGAACTTCAATCGACATTT
Organism: Rhinolophus sinicus; assembly: GCF_036562045.2. Lineage (NCBI taxonomy): Eukaryota > Metazoa > Chordata > Mammalia > Chiroptera > Rhinolophidae > Rhinolophus > Rhinolophus sinicus. The sequence continues at coordinate 16,267,714 of NC_133761.1, read as the reverse complement.
CCGGTGTCCTGGCATTCTCAAGCACCACCATCACTGTGAACTTCCCTTCCACCACAAACCCAGGAAATTCCTTTTGATTTAATCTCAAGCAAGTCACCCCCTGCCTAGATGTAATTAGTTTACCCACATTCTCCAAGTAATATGCAATCTGCATCATTTATTGGTCTTCAGATATACTGTTGATTTTAGGCAACAATATTGCCTAAAGAGTTAGGGGAGAAATATTTTGGTTTACAGGATCTGAGACCCGCATTTTTCATTCATAATAATACTGTGAGCAGCTGCCACTTACTGAGCACCTACTAAGCCACCACATTCTGCAAAGGATTTACCAAATGTCATCTAGTCATTTGCCACACAGATGTGGCAAGATGGTATTATTATCCCACTTTCACATGGGAGTAGAGGACACGAACACCTGAAATAAGTAATTTGCAGGAGATCTTAGAGGTGGAAAGCTGCAGAGTCAGAACTCAAGGTCCATGCCCATGTCACTCCCCAAGGTCACCTGTCTTTTGACAGCCAGCTGTTTAGGTGCAATTGGCTGTCCCAGCCTCACAGAGTAGCAAGCGCTTAATAATGTTTCTAGTGGGGGAAGGGTACCCAGACTTGTTTGCAGCTGGAAAGACTATTGAGGATTAGTCTAACGTCCTCATGTTAAGGTTTAGGAAAGGGAGTCCCAGGGGGTGCTGTTTACAGCATCCGTGCCTACCAGTTTCTTGCCTCTAGATCCCAAAGCTCTGTGGGCTACACCAGAGCAACTCAGGAATCACCATGTCAACAATGACAAAAACAGCAGCAGCTAATACCTATGCATTATTTAGCATACGCCAGGCTCTGTCCTGAGTATTTTTCACATGTATCTCATTGAACTTCACAACTCTGTGGTGCATGCATTTTGTATTTTCTCAGTTTTATGGAGGAGAAAACTGAAGTAACAAGCGGTCAAATAACTTAATGATCACACACACTGGTAAGTGACAGAGCTAAGATTTAAACCTGCCAGGCTGGTTCTGAGTCCAGGATCTTCACCAGTATATTACCTATTGTCTCTTGAGATATTAGACCCTCTCTGTACTTTTTCATCTAAATGAGGTGTGTAAATGAAGACTGTAGGCTGACCGTAAACTCTTCAACCTACAAAGGACCATCCAGGAAAATAGCAAACCCTATGTTTCTTCATGTTTGGCAGAGAACCTCCACCTTACAAATGTAGTGGCCAATACACAGCACTAATTAATATGCTCCAAATGTCACTATACAATGGCTTACAACAGGTCTCCATCAAGCACCCATCTCTAAGTGATATCATGCAAAACAACACACTTTTTACTCTGTAGGTAAGAACAGAGTTAAAATGTTAACGTACTGATTGAGGTGCAGCCTTTATAATGGTGCTTAGATCCTTTCAGGTGTACACAGCTAGGTTCCCTATAAAAGTTTATAGAACTCTGGGAAGCAATTTGTTATCCCTCTTAACATCTCTCCCAGTTCTTAGCCACACTCGACAGTTTCCAGGCCAGTTAGTGCCTTGCAAGCAATGAGGCTCCTACAAGTTGTTGTCTGCTTGACCCCAGGAACTTTCGACCAGTTCTGAAACAACATCAACAATGGGGGTCCCTCCACCTTTCCTGCTTCTGTTTGGAACCAAATATGTTAGAATCATTAACGTCTTGGCTGCAAAGAACCTGGGAATTCACATAGGTCTCTGTAGTTTGTGAGTCCAACTAGAAAGGTATGGTGTCTGCATTCAGAAAGCCTGGGACCAGATGCCAGCTCTGCCCTTTTGGTCCATCCTCATCCTTTTTCAGAGCTGCACCGTGTTTTGGTTTGCTCACCTGTAAAATGGATATAATACTTTCCTCATCTCTACTGATGCTATCTATGAGGGTCAAATAAAATAAGGGGAGACAACTGTGGTTCAGTGGAGAAACTATTAGACTAAAGTCAGATGATCCGAGCTCAAGTTTCATGCTACCCTAACCCATTTCTATGTGCAGCCGGGGCTGATGTCATTTAACCTCTCTGAGTCTCATTTTCATCATGAGGGAAAAAAAAATATATCAGAGTTGCATTAGGGAGAAGAGAGACTAGAACCCACTGCTCTTCAAGCCAAGCCAATGCCTTCAGACATTCAGATAACAGCTGGCTGTGACTTTTGTGGTCCGAGGCAAACCTGGAGTCACACCCCAAGTGACTCCAGAAGACTTCTGCCAAGTAAAAAAAGCAAGGCTCGTGTTGTCAGGGCTTTCAATTTTCTACCTAAGCACTGAACCCAGAACTTTATGTGAAATCTACCAAGTGTTAAGTTGGCAATTAGTTCCTGTTGTTTTTTTGTGTGTGTTTTTTTAAGTGTTTGATGGCCATAGAAAACATGTCTGCAGACAGGTTACAGCTTCTGAGGATAACAACGAACAGTTAGCATCGTCCTAAGCAACCTCAGTGGATCTTTGATATATCTTTGCTAACTTGGATTAAAACAACCTCCACCCTCAAGGAAAACGTCCCCATGTAAATCAAGTCACACAAAAGTTTGCCAACAGTTTCATGGAGCTGCACAAACCCTTGAAAGCTCACCCATGCCCGCCCCCACCCCCAGGTTAAGATACCATTTTTCTCCAGGATTCTGAATCTTGTCAAAACAATCTAGAGCACAAAAGCCAGACAAAAGAACTCCTCAGTCTTATTTGTAAAAAAAAAAAAAAAGGCTTCAAAGGAATTCAGAATAAAATAATTATAGAGAAGCATTCATTTTAGAAATACACTAGTAAGAGAGTCTCATATTTTAAGATTTACGTTTTAAAAACATAACTAACTCATCACTGAGCCCTCAAATTAACCTGGTAAAATGTATTATTGTAGTTTGATCAAATTAGTTGAACTTAATTTGCCCGGGTTTCTTTTCTAATAGATGCAAAGAGTTCAGAGAGATGGAATGAAAACCTGTATCGGCTTTAGAATCAGCCAGTTTTCCTGTCAGAGCTGGGCGTTTCACTTAGCCACTGGTTCTCATGAGCCTCAGTTTCCCGCCCTCGAATAGTACCAATGATAGCTGTCATGCAAAGGTTGGTGGAATTAAATCATGTAAGGAAAGTGCCTGGGTCACTAAGCATCTGTGGCAGTTTAACTTCTTCCTGCTTCAATTGCCTTACCTAGAAATGAAGACACTATTAGTCTTACCTCACAGAGTTGCTTTAAGAATAAAATTAGTTTAAAATATGTAAAATCCTTAGTTCCCAGAAACTGGGTGAGTGCTCAGTGATAGGGGTGACTATAATTAATTAATTACAGAGGTCATTTCGTACCTATCTACAGGACATATTCCAAGCAGTGAAACTACCAGGGCTCTTAAAAGGAAATGGGGAAAGGGGTGTTATAACAGAAGCCCTAGAAGACTGGGGAGATCCACATGTGAAAGGAAGCGGCATGGGCTTTGACTTGCAAGGAGAGAGACTGAAGGTGCCCCTGAGGTCATGGCACAATAGTGACTTCAGAAGTTGGGAACTCCTTTCTAGTGAGAGTGGCTCCTGAGCTGCTTCTGGGAAAAAAAAAAAAAAAAAAAACAGACCTCCCAAGTTCTAATACTCTTGTCTGTTGTTCTATATAAACCGCCAAAATGTCCTAGAAACGCCAACTTCTTGGCAGCCAAACTACATTTCCCAGATTACCTCTCAATCCTGGAAGAAACATCAAAAACTTGGCCAAGATCACATGTCCCTATTTTCAGCACTGGGTAATGAGGCCACGGAAGATTGGTGGCTCGGCTCCACAGAGGGCAGTTCAAGAAAAGGGTGTGGAGAAGAGAGTGGGTCAAAGCAAGTAATGACCAGATACTGGCCAACCCTTGCATACCCCGTAATGGCAAGGAATACTGCATACACCAACATCGGGTCTACATGTAGCTGCACCAAAAAAGTGCACTTAGTGCAAAATAAAGAGGGAAAGAGGCTGTTTTAGGAGGTAGCCAAGAGTTACCGGTACGCTTAAGAGCTAACAAGGCAAATCCACAAGCAGGGTCAGCTATAAAGAGATGAAATGTTAGAGCAAGAGCAATCTTTGCCCCTTACTGTCTTCATGCCTGTCAAAAATGGCTGTTACGACTTAGAGATGGCAGGATCCCAGTGTATTTTCAGGCTTGTTGGTTTACTCTCCCCTCCCCCCAAACTCTACTTCACCTCTCCCCAAATTTCAGCAAAATAACAAGGGAGAAACAGAAAAACTTTGACCCCCAGCTGGGAAGATTTCCAACGGCAGCTGCTTGCAGAAAGAACCAACATACATTTCACCTGGGTGTGTTACACTGACCTCCTGAAATCCATCTCACCCACTTAGAAGGAGAAGCTTTCGAGCTGTTAGTCCTGATATTAGCATTCGGGACCATCAGGAGCCTATTTACAGAGCACGTCAGTTTGTGGGGAGCCTCCCATTACCTTGAGCTGAAGGCATCGATTCTCACAGGCAACAGAGTGGCCCCCAAGTGTTACCGCGGGCTCCACGGAACCTCATGCAAGTTTTAAGAACTCTCTCAGCTCACATCTCACTTTTTCTTCCTCTATCCCATCTCAGGCTTCAGGTTCTCCTTGTGCTAGAAGCTACTTCCACGGCTGACTCTTACGGTGCCAAGGTTTCGGTAACACTCCGATGGGAGAACAACATTAATGAAAGCTTTCTGTAGGGTAATTCGATTCTGCTGGGTAACGTGATGCTGGGAGGATAACCACAGAGTCAGGGAGAGAAGAGGGGTAAGGAAAGTGAGAGCCATGAAGACCCACAAAAGGAAATGTATCTTCAGTGGGGGAAAGATGGATCTGGCCAGCTATGGTTGTTTGTCAGCTCGAGCAAAGCAGCCCTTTCCTCAGAGAGGTGCTCACTGGCCACCATAGCTAAATCCCTTCATATCCCATTTTCCTGCCTGATTTTTCTTCATGATACCTGGCATTAAAAGTCCACTCCACGGAAATGTAATGGCTGTGTCCAGTGTCAGAGGGGTAGTAGATTGGGGGAGGGGAGGGTATCACTTTGTGAGGGGTATAAATGTCTAACGATTACATTGTTTTGTATACCTGAAACTGATAATAAAATAAATTTTAAAAATAAATAAATAAATAAAATAAAAGTCCAGTCCAACTGCTTATTTGTCTGTTAACTGTCTCCCTACCTGGAATGGAAGCTACAGATGAGCACAAACCAGGCCTGCCCCATTACACACCATCCCCAGTGGCTTGAAGAGAGCCTGGAATAGGGCAGGCACCTATTAAATAAGTATTTCTGTGATAAGCAGGAATGAATGAGTAGCTGGAATTGAGCAACAGCTATTTTTTTCATTTCAAGAAATTGCCTGTAAAAATAGATTTTGATGAATCAAAGTTCATTTCCCACTACCATACTATGATGTGCAGAGGAGGTGAAAACAGTACTGAGCAATGACTGTGCGCAAGTCACCATGCTTGGCATTTTATATATATTTCACTTAATTCCTAGGATTCTCTGAGATCAGCATTATTAATGCTCTTTCAGATAAAAAAAAACTGAGGTTCTAAGAAGCTAAGACAACCCCAAATCATATACGTGGAAGGGGGATCACTTCGTGTCTGTTTCCAAATGCCCTGCATTTACCTCCCACTTTTCCCTGCTCAGAAGGCTTTCGCTTGAGTCTTCAAGGATCAGGTTTCCCTCAGGCAATGCCTCCCTGACACGCAGTTAATATTCACTTAAAGATGAATTCCCAACTGCATCTTTGATTCACTCTTTCAAGGAACCCTTTTAATTACTTAAAAATGGGGAGAGTCTGTGTTTATAAATGGTTTTAGAAGGGAGGACATTTGTCGCCGTTAGGACATCAGACGCAGCTGGCCCTGGTGGGAGGCAGACGTTCGCACAGGGGCCACAGAGGGAGCACGACAGAACCACCTGTACAAAGACGCGCTTTCCATCTCCACATTGATTTACACGGCAAGAACGACCCCCATGGCCATGTTTCTTTTATCGAAAGGATCTCCTTATCACTAAACTAATGAAGAAAAACTCATAGATGTAGGCCTTCGATAGCTCTCACCCAAAGCAGGGAACCTTTAAGGCCTGCCGGATGTTGGTTGTCAATCCAAAGCAATTCTGCAATCATCATGAGTTAAGAAGGCTTGCTGGAAGCTTCCGTGGTACCCAGAAGAGGTGTGACAGTGCTTCCCTTGGGCCAAGGTCTAATTCCTGACGAAGTCACTGTGGGCTTCCCAGTTTGCCACAGGTATCCAAAGGCACTGCTGATGTGAGCCGTTCCTGGGAGGCAACTACTATGCCTTTGGGGAATGGGTTGTTGGTGCCTGCGTGCACAGTCCGATTCCTTCACTGGCACACTCAGACAGAGCTCACAAAGCCCGTCAGGGCGGTGGGCCTCCCACACCCAGAGAGCACGTTACCACAAGGCCACTTGACAAGGCCAGTGGAGGGACTGTGCCCAGCTAGAAGGCTCTAGCACTGGTGGTAGCACAGGGCAGAGCTGTGGGTTGAAACAGACACCTGGCTGAAATGCCAGCTCTGCGCGTCATGACTGTTAGACCTGGGGCTGCCTCCGTCCCTGCTCTATCAGCTTCCACATCTTCAAAATGGGGTGAAAATAATCACTACCTCACAGGCAGCCTATAAGAATGATGTATGTAAATTGCCTGGAATATAATGGACACACAATCTAACATGAACCAAAATGTAATTATTGTTTTTCTCACAAAAATTGTACTCCAGGAGGTGTCTTTTTGTTGTTGTTGTTTTTTAAACTCACCCTTATTGCTCTGACTCTAGTCATACCCAAAATAAAAGCCTTTACCTGAATTTGTGGTAGGGGCGTGGCAGCCTTATCTTTCTATCATCGCCAAGAAGGTGCCAGACTCTGGCTCCCACTCTCGTCTCTAAAATTAAGCAAATGAAAATATCCACGTGGTGGGTGAAGAAAGAGTGAGCTATGGCTATGTGTTCACTGATTCAAGACAGACCCCATTCTTTTTTTCTTTTTTTAATTGGGGAAGGGGAACAGGATTTTATTGGGGAACAGTGTGTACTTCTAGTTGTCGTTGCAGGGGGCGCAGCCCACCATCCCTTGTGGGAGTCGAACCGGCAACCTTCTGGTTGAGAGGACGGGTTCCAACCAACTGAGCCATCCTGGAGCTCAGCGGCAGCTCAGCTCAAGGTGCCCTGTTCAATCTTAGTTGCAGGGGGCGCTGCCCACCATCCCTTGTGGGACCCCAGGAGTTGAACTGGCAACCCTGTGGTTGAGAGCCCACTGTCCCATGTGGGAATCGAACCGGCAGCCTTCGGAGTTAGGAGCATGGAGCTCTAACCGCCTGAGCCACCAGGCCGGCCCCAAGACAGACCCTATTCTTACCTGAGCTATGTTTTACCTCGGTAGGAATAGAAGACTCGGGTAGATAAGCCATTCCCTGTAGCCCAGACAGGCTAGGGGACAACAATAAGATAGTCGGACAGAAAGAAGAAGGACATGGACTTGGAGTCAGAAGTCAGGAGGGTATGATCCTACAACCTGAAACCCACTAGCCATAGATAGAGTTGCCAAATTTAGCCAATAAAAATACAAGATGCCAGTTATGTGTTAATTTCAGATAAACAGTGAATTTTTCAGTAGAAGTATACCCCACTAATTTTTTTTTAATACATACATCCCACTCAAGTTTTAGTGTAAGTATGTCCCAAATATTTCATGGGCCATACTGAAAATATTCATTGTTTCTCTGAAATTCAAATTGAACTGGGCATCCTGTATTATATCTGGCAATTCTAACCATGTACTTACATTAAATCTACCGGATGTAGTAAAAATCCCATGGATTTTGGAGATAACTAGAGCTGTGTGTGAATCCTGGCCTGACCACAAATTAAATGTGTAACCTTGGCAAGTTGAACTACCTGACTCTCATGCTCCACATTTGTAAAAGGTGATGATAACACCTCACCGAGCTGCTGCACAGCATAAATAAAATACAGATAACGATAATAACTACAAATATTGCTGCTGTTTCATTTATTAAGTGATCAACAAATATTAGTCTTCTTTGCTCTTTGAGCTTCAAATATTTCCCATCTGGGAGTAAAGGAATTGATAACAATATTTAAATATATTTTCCGGTAAGAACGATACTTTAGCCTTCCTCCCACAGATCTCCAGGGAAATCTCAAGAATTTATTTTCTTTGGGTTGGCAAAATACCTTCTCTCCCACTCAAAAAAAGTATTTTTTGGTCTTTCTGGTTATGATGCATAAATGCAGTCAATAGGAAACTGTGTTGAGTTTTCTCTCAAGAGCTCACATACTCTCGGCCTCACATCCTCAAAACCAGTACTTCCTTACAGTGTGGTCTGAGGACGTCAGCATTAGAACCAGCATGGATTCCAGAGGACTTTCCTAGGTCCCAACCACAGTCCCACCAAATTGGATTTCCTAGGGTGGGGCCCAGAAAGTATCCTTTCTAATAAACTACCCAGGTGACTTCAGGACACTGACATTTGGACACCATCACCCAAGACTTTCAATGCCAAGCCTACGAGCTAGCTGCACTGGCAGACTCCCCTTTCCCCAGGTTAACGTCCTCAAGGGAAACAGATAGGCCTGGCATAGTCTGCAAGGGAGGGGAATGGCAAATTCTAGAGTGACACAGGCATGGAAGCTTCAAAGCTTTTATGTGAGGAAGAGATCAGCTCATCTAACACTCTGTTTTGGAGCATTTGTGTCAAATTGACATTCCAATTTCAAGACCGTACATAAAACCCCATTCAATTATTTAGCACAGTACAGATTTTACATAACTCTTGAAGTTACTGACTCAATTCATTTTCCTTCGAACTACAAGACAGATTAATCTAAAATGAATTAAGACAGGCAACCAGAAGTAATGTTGCCACGGCCAGTAAACAGTCTCTAAACTGTTGGATCAGTAAGCAGCTTAGGGTCCTCGAGAGCCCTCGACGCCACATCTGCTCGACAATTGTGTGCTCTCAAGCCAAGGATGTAGGAACCGTGTTTGTCCTCACTAACAAGAGCCCAAAAGAAGGGGTGACATGACACTTAACCCAAGCTTTTGCTTTTGCTTTTACCGAGAAGTGTCCCTTCTTTCCCCAAAAAGAGAGATGACGAAAACGACTCAGGTGCCAATATTCAAGTGACATCAAAATGCATAAATGTCTCCACGTTTCTGTAATATAACACTGCCAAGAATTGGATGTTATTTCTAAAATATCCTACATTAAACCTTATTGCTTAGAGTCTAGCTGAGAATAAAAAAGAAAGAAACAATGATGAGATATGCTAAAAGGTATTACAAGTCTTCAGTGTCAAAAAGGGCAGCAAAGCCAGATGTCGGAGAAAGGAACATCACCGAAGGCTTCCTGGAGAAGGTGACATACAACCAAGAAGGAAGGAAAACTAGATGGTATGGGTGGACTTGGGTCCCCCTACAGAAGATATGTGCTAAGCTCAGTACTTCAGAATGTAGTCTTATTTGGAAATAGGGTTGTGGGAGATAATAATTCGTTAAAATGAGGTGATACTGGAGTAAGTTGGGCCCTTCATCCAGTATGACTGGAGTCCTTTTGTGAGGAGGAAAGAGACACAGAGAGGAGAATGCCATGTGAAGACAAAGACACACACAGACACAGAGGGAAGTGTGAATGTGGAGGCGGAGACCAGAGTGACCATGGCAAGGCATGCCTGGGGCTACAAGAAGCTGGAAGAGACTCAGAAAGAAGCCCAGAGGCTCCAAAAGAAGCCCGGAGGCTTCACAGGGAAGTGTGGCCCGGCCAACACCTTAATTTTGGACTTCTAGCTTCCAGATCTGTGAGAAAATATGTTTCTGTTATTTAAAGCCACCCAGTTTACGGTACTTTGTAATGGCAGCCCTAGGAAACTAACGTAACAGGGAGAGGCAAGGGGCTGACATCCTGACATGGGTAAGCAACAGGTGAAGATCAGGTGGAAGGAGAAGACTGCCTTGGCTCCAAGGAACCACCGGAATTCAGCCAAGGAACCACCAGAATTCAGTCTGGTGAGGAGAGTAAAAAGCCGGGAGTGGCTGGGGGACACTGTCCCTGCAGCACTGACGGCCATCTCCTGCTCTGTGTCCTGCCACCAGGAGGTCCAGCTCTAAGAAGCTCAACCCAGTTTTCAGGAGGGTGAGTAAGAAGCATGAAAACGCGCCCAGTAGAAACTCACCTACAACTGAGAAAACACCGTGATGGACGCATGCTCTCAAAATTCATAATATTTACTCCTGGTAGAAAACAAACCAAATTGTCAGCACAACCACAAAACACTGAGTTGAGTGGCTGGAAGAAACGCTGCAGCCTTTGGGGGTTCTGTTTCTTAATCCGGGTGCTGGTTACATCGATAAGTTCACTTTGTGAAAAATCATCAAGCCAAGCATTAGTGACTTATGAGCTTCTCTGTATGCACTGAACGTTTATAAAATTTCCAATGAAAGAGGGAAAATGAAACATTTAGCACTTACCCCAGACGGACTGACTGGGGCAATCATATTTCTAAGGATAAGATGTCCATCATCTTAAACTTAAAGTATTTCTATCCATTTGCCTGCTTCAATCTGAATGTGATCACCTTAGCATGAATTTTAAACCTCTAAGACATGACTAAGTAAAATCTATCTCATTCTCCTTATGCATTGTACACCAGTTGAAGAGCGTGTCTTGGCTAGTCTTGGTTAATAATAGAATATTACTTCATATTTAAACAACAGGTCTCACTTTGGTTTTTGTTTTTTTATTTTTTCTCTTGCAAAACCGCAGATTTTATACACAATGGAAGAATTATGTGATGCTTGTTTTTACCTGAGTTGCTCAAGTAAACAGTAATAAAGCCAGAATTGGGTCCTTCAGGAAAGCGAGGGTCGGACCAAAGATTCAGGATTCCGCCTGTGTATCCCCACTCACCTGGCTGACATGCAAACACTATAGCCATTGACTGAGAAAGCCACTGAAAAATACTTAAAATGGGCCTGCAGTCTAACGAACTAAACAGGTATATCAGATAGAAAACCTCTTAATTGGAAGATTACATTTCTAGTTATAACCCCAAAATGGCTTTTGCAAATCACCAAAGCAACTCAAATCTGCACCATCTTAATTTAAAACAGACTAATTCAAGACCGCGAGGAACCTAATTGCCGGCTAAGCAACTGTTTCCAACCGTAATTGGCTTTGCACAAGCCTGTACAATCGTGTACACACATGCCTAAACCACCGGACATGGGGGCATCTCGACTGTGTACAGGGCTGCCAAAAGAATCTTTGGAAGAATGCAAAAAGAAAAGCAAGCTCTCACACAGGATCTTCCATGCATTGGAGCAATTTCACTTCCCAGAATGTTTCCCTAAAATGTCAGAACAAAATTAGTGCACAAGGAATTTTTTTTTTTTCTTGCAAGTAATTCCCACACTTCTTAGAAATTCTCAACATCCTCTAGAAGAATGTTGTGATATATCCATATACCAATAAAGACAAATCTATAGGTGTATATAATGTTGGAATTCATACGTCGGAATTCCAACCCCAGTACCTCAGAATGTGATTTTATTGAAGATAGGATCATTGCATATGTAATTACTTTAAGTCAGGATGAGGTCATACTGGAGGACAGCGGGTCCCTAATCTAATATGACCGGTGTCCTTCTAAGAAGGGGAAATTTGGGGATATACACTCACACACTCGAAGAGGGAGACCGCCATGTGAAGATGAAGGCAGAGTATGAGGACATGCTTCTACAAGCCAAGGAACTCAAAGACTGTCAGCAAACACCAGAAACTCGGTGAGAGGCATGGAACTGATTCTCTCGAACAGCCGCTGAAAGAACCCACCCTGCTGACACCCTGACCTTGGCTTCCAGTCTCCAGAACTGTGAGGTTTGTGTTTTAAGTCATCGAGTATATGGACTTTGCGATGGTGGCCTGAGCAAACTAATTCAGTGTATATACACAACATTTTCACGAACAAGCTTTCATGCCACTGTGCTATTTGTATGCGCACGTATATCATCACCCACCAGCGAAGAACCTCAGATTCCGAACCCCTGGGTCGTCTGATTTGCAATAGTTGTAGGTATGTGAGGTTCATCACAGGACTGGGGGAGACAGTCTGACTCACAATCCCAAAAGGCTGAATTTCCAAATTTTGTCAGGCAGCCCTGAATTCACTTCAGCTCTGCAAAACCTCAAATCCCAAAGAGAAACATGATCTGGTTTTCTCTCGCTTCCTTCTAATACAGATGCAGGTATAATTTAATAATAGTGCCCTGCTTCCCAAGTGCAATTAAAAATGGCCTTCATTACTCCTCTGAATGAGTGTGTTTTATAATGCTGCAATCTATGGTTCAATAAAAAAGCAACTACTGCACCTATCATGGCAAAGCTGTAAAAAGTGATCAATGTGCTTTTGGTAGCTCTACAGGCGGAGAGGGGGGGAAAATCTTAAAGAAATAGACACAAAATAACTCAGGGCAATGGGAGTGGCTTTAGAAATCCAGTTCTTCATTTCTGAAACCTTTGGTTTCCCTAACTTTAATTGATTCGTTTCCCTTTCACTTAGGAAATAGTAAGGTGGGAAGTACTGAAAAAAAAGGTGGAAATGGGAGAGAGAGATTCAAATTTTTATACAGGGGGAAACCAAAATCTTGAGCACAGGTAAATCTGAGTCCTCTGAACTCTTATACTCAAAAAAGTGTGTGTGTGTGTGTGTGTGTGTGTGTGTGTGTGTATGAGAGAGGGAGGGGGAAGAGAGAGAGAGAGAGAGAGAGAGAGAGGAAATGTGAATCAGAGACATGCTTGTAAGAATAGGAATAATGATCAATATGTGTAACCCAGCATTAAATTGTTAGGAGAACGACAGGTGGGTCCAGGTCCAACCGCAGGAAAGATTCATTTTCCGTGACTATTCAGTCACATCATCAGGATCCAGAAAAACGATCCTTCAATCTTCACAGGAATGGTCTTCTCCGGGCCTTACAGTCTCCAGGCTTCAACTTCCTTTCCCCGAATCCCCAACCATGTTAACACGCTGATCTTAACAGAATGAAGATTCCTTTATGCAGGACTATTCCTAACACTTGATGTTTATTAAATATTGGTAGCATCCCCTTTTTATAGTTGCAAAGGTTAAACACCTGCCTGGTGGTAAGCAGCAGAGCTCGGACTTGAACCCAGGAGTCCAGGCTCCAAATCCTGCTGTCTTAACCGCCAACAACCAATACACTGTGGTTACATCACCAAAAGCAACACATCCGAAGCATGAGGGATGATTCATTTGTAGTCTCATGTTTCAGACCCCCGACTAGTCCAGTATTGGAAAAGCCATTCCAGCCATGTCAGTCAGTCAGCCCTGGTTATCAACTTGGGGGAGTATTCACAATCTCCGCTTCTATTCTACCTTAATCCGTGTTTGTCATGTTAATGCTCTTCCAACAGTTTCAAAAAAAAAAAAAAACGTTTTGCATGTATGCATTTATAAATATGTTTTGCTTTTATAAAGGAAGAGAACCTAAAATCTGTACTTTGGGCTTTATTAGTAATCCTTATAAAAATGCTTGTCTGGAGAGAATTTTAATAAAATTTCCTTTGGAAATGACTGACAGATACAATCAACCCGTCTGGTCTCAGTTCCTACTGCCACATAAAATGTTAACAGTTTGCTCTAACACCACCAGAGTTTACTCCGATGCTATTGGAGATTCTATTTACAAATTTGCCCCTTTGCTAGAATTAAGAAGAGTCAGCCCATGGTCTTTTCTCTACATATATCTCTGCTTTTAATTTTGGTGCTACATTCCGATCCAGACCTAGCTATTGATATACGCGTCCAAGGTAGAGGTGGTTTTAGAAGCATTGAGTAAAATCAGAACTATTTTAATTGTGTTATCTAAAACACACTACAGATGCTACGATAATCCTCCATAAAATGACGCTTAGGGTATTATCTGATCAAAGATGAAAATAAAGAGGTTTTTCAAATATTCAGCTACCCAGCATTAGATAGAAGGACTAGCACAGTTAATCCAGCTGTCTCAGTCTTCTTTGATTAAAACGCAGCATATGCCTTTCAGCATTAAGCACTGCCTGAGGTTATTTCAGGACTGTGCCCGATTGACTAGTATTATGTTATGGGTTAGCACGGCTGAGGAGAAAGAGGCCTGGATTTGTGACTCACAGGGTCTGCATGTTCTTCAGCCCTCTCGTCACTCTCCCGGTGACTATCCAACAAGTCACTTAGCCTCTCTCAACCATTGCTCCAGGATGAGAATCTCTACCCTTCTTCAGACTTTACGGGATGGTTACACAGATCAAATACAGCGACAGATGTAAAGAGTACGCTGCAAATTGTTCAGCCTCATACAGAGTTATCACTAAGCCCTGCGGGAAGCACAGAGTTAAACCAAATCTACATCTTTTAGTGTCGCTTACCTTTTCGGTGATGAACTGCTATACATTTTACAGCTTCCAGTATATTTTGTACGTTACAACCATATTTATGAGTTCATTTCAAAGCTTTCTAATTTCAGTTAGACTCGGTATAAGAAAGCTTACACATTAAAATTTCTCTATAAATCATTTATTGTGCAAATATGAACTTTTATTAAAAAATTTTCTTTGAAAGAAGGCGGCTTTAATTGGTAAGGACTGCCTGCTTTTATGAACATATTATTCGTAGGGCAGGCAGCTGATAATGCATTACAAAGGTTGTGTTGTGACCACTAAAATGGGAGATCTTTAGATGTCTCTCCCCAAAGTCTTATGAAACCACTTCTAACCTAGAAATCGGAAGATGGCCAGTTTTAAGAACATAAAAACTGTCCCCCTGGGTCAGACCAGAAGTCTAGTTTCCACCAGACTTTATGTCTGACAATGGCATCAAAACATACTCTGTACAACAGAATTGTTCGCCTACGTGATGATGCTCTCAAAGGTTTCAGGTATTGTCTGGATGTTGCTGGATGTCAAGAAGCCATCCTTGGGATTTGCCCAAATCATTCTAGAATACACAGCTCTAGCCCTCCAGACCGCACCAGTGCTTGGGGTAATGAGGTCTCTATACTTGTTATCCTTGTGGCAAAGACATTCCATTTCCCTTTGTTTGAACTGAACTACCTCCCTCCAGCTTCAAGAGGTGCCCTTTTGTTCCAGCCTTGTGGAATCTGCTGAGCACGTCCACATGCTACCTGCCTATTCCCTACACATCTCCCTTCATCCTACAACTCTCAAGTCCCAACCTTCTTGCTCTTTATCCGGAATCTAGACCATCTTCTTGATCATTTGAGTTGCCCTGATCGACCTAGTTTAGTGAAGGTAGAGGCTAGATTCGGGTCACACGTAAGGATTTTCCACCTCCCATAAAACAGACACTTGACTGAAAACCAAGAATTTCAGTAAGTCTTCTGCCTCATAACATTCTAATAACACTGACCATCAGTGAAAGTTCAGTCACAGCTTTCATATGAGGTACGATTGTGTTACCCAAGAGCAATAACCTGCTTCGTATCTGTGAAATGGATATATATAAATGTATACTAGGGAAAACAAAAAGAAAGACGAATGAAGGACATATTTTTTAAAAAGGATACATGCTTAATTTCCCTTAGCATTAGCTATGAACTCCCAAGGTTAACTCAACAATATCTATAATTGTTGCTCATTATTTCAATGATTTCAAAGGTTTATTACTATCTGGAATGCAGTTGGCCAGATGAAAAGAAACAACCAATTACTTTTCATGACAAAAAAGAAAGTGTGTCCTACCATTTCGTGAGGCAAAAGCCTGGGGAAATCAGTGAGGGTCAAACATTTTGAACCCAGGAACATTCATAACATAAGGCTTGGCATCCAGGCACATATTTTGATATTTGAGAACTTTATCGAAAGTCAAAAGCCAAATGAATGAAGCATAGGGAAAGGGGGACAGGATGGTTGGATGATTTACGTCTGTTGCTTCCGTCGGGTGTCATAAACCAAGTCACAAACCACACACAATTTCAGGTCAAGGTCCCATTATGTCCTGGGGAAAAAAACCGACCATTATATAAGAATTCAAAATGTTTTATAAAAGAGCAAAACAGTTTCACGACTTAGGATGCAATTACTAGGTAAAGTTGACTTTTGTTATTAGTTAAAGAAAGAGGAAGTTTCAGGAGACTGAGGTAAACAAGGAGAAATTATGTAATTACTTAAGAGAGATTAAACTCTTTCCAAGCACTTCAAATACAATAACGTTACTGCTGTACAATAATGAGCTAATTATAAATAACTCAAGAATTCTTATTAAGAAGGAATGTTCCCGGCCATTAGCAATGAAATATGCTGTTGCCACCATCAACACAGCACCTTTCTGGGATCTGGCTTAGAAGAAAGTTCAGTCAGCAAAAGAGGGGCTTCGAACTAGGAATGGCTCAACTCCCGTTTCCATTTTAGAGGCAGAAATGGACTGATGGAAATAGAAACTGTCTCGGAGGCTACAAGGAAAACATGGCGGTCATCAACAAAATCCTGTCTTCAAAAATGACTAAGCACCACATCCAGAGGCAGAGCTGTTCCTAAAAATTCAGCGTCCCGCCCTGACCCCAAACTCTCCCTGTTTAAGTATTCTTTTTTCTTTTTAGAGACAAAAGATGAACCTTGAAGAAGAGTGAGATGAAAAAACTAAAAAGGAAAAAAAGCGATGGAAAATTTGGAGGAAGAAATGGCTGCACCGTATCTCTAGCAGCTTATTAGGAGCAAGACCTGAACAAAGAAACAGAGCTGCTCGTTAATGATGTCAGTTCCAGAATTAGTCGTGCCATTTCTTCCTTTCTTCCCTTCTTCCTGCATATTTGCTCATCGTCACTTTTCGGCTCCACACCACGTATTAAAGCACTTAACTTGTGCCAGATGCTGGGTACACAGGTGTCTGACACGGACCTTGCCTTCAGAGGACTGACTGCTAAGTCCAGCTTGGCAGTCACTCACTTTCCCCTTCCTCTTGTCTCTGATCTACCCCTCATTATTTTCGGGATGCCTCCCTGAGAGATGACAATGCGAGAAATTTCAAAATAAGAAGAGGGGGCTTCTGTGTTTCAAAAAAATAAACCACAGCAGAACCAAAATAGATCAAGAAAGGTGAGAAAGTGTAAGTGCTGTAAGCTAATACCCTATATAACTGCCAAGATTTTTCTTGACAGTGTTTTATGATCAACCTTTCTGGGATGGCTGACTGCTTAGGAATTGGTTAGAAACAACAAAAGGAAAAGGCCTCGAGTCAACACATGAAAAATGTGTTTAGATACCAAAGCACAACCGTTTTCCAGAAAGCACTTCCCCCCAACCCAAAGAAAGTGTCCCCGTCATGCATTCATCCATCCAGTCGGCCACCCACTGATTTGTCCTTCATTCATCCATTCACTCACTTCTTGTCAATGGAGACCCTACAATATTCCAGGCAATGCACAGGCTCTAGGGATAAGAGGGCTTAAAAAGAAAAGAAAAAGAGAAAAAAGAAGTTTCTGTCTCATGGAACTTATAGTTTGATAGAAGGAGAAAGATGTTATCTAAATAATCAAACAAATATAGAATCTACAAATTGTGATAAATGCTATAAAGGAACAGTCCAGGAAACCATGCAGCACATCATAGCGTGACTGGTCCAGTATGAGGACCCAAAAAAAGGCTTCTGTTTGAGGAACTAACAAGAGAGGAAGTGGCAGGTGTGGGGCACAGAGAAAGAGAGGAAGAGAGGTGATACAGGAAGCTGGAGAGTCAGCAGGGAAGCAGATCCCGTGAAGCACATCAACACTGTAGGGCCTACTGAGATTGTCCTTCATTCCCATTGCTGGAGGGAGATGTTAGATATTGATGTGTGTTAAACAGCAGAGTCAGAAGCCCACACTTATGAGTTCAAACTGTATCTTGGATCTTGTATATGGTTGTGTTTCTATGTATGCATGTGAGTGCATCTTTTCATCTGCAAGAATATCTCTAGAAGGATACAAAAGAAACTGGTATTAGTGGTGCTTCTGGGGAAGGAAACTAAGAAACTACAAGCTAGAAGTAGAGGAGAGATTTCCCTGTCACTGTACCCTGGGGACAGAGTGGGAAAGAAAAGGAGTCAGCTGCTATTAAAAAAAAAAAAAAAAAAAAAAGTCACTGAATTAGAAAGATGTACAAAACTGAGGAAGGGCCACCCCACCCAAAAAAAGAAAAGAAAAAAAAAAGAAGACCCAAACAACAAAACGCTCTATATACTGAAGACCCACATCCATGCCTGGCTGATTTCTGCTGGCTTACCCATGAGAACGCCAGAGCACAGGAGCAGTTCTCCAGGTTGTAAAAGCAGCCAAGGACCTGGAAAGCCAGCATTCCAGCCAAAGAATTTTGGCTTGTGGAATGAAAACAAAAAAGAAAACAAACCACACCAGGTTGAAGATAACGGAAAGCGCCTGATGCTATCGACGCAAGCCCAGCTCAGGTGGACCTTGACTGACTGCTGAAGGGAAAGCTTAGGACCTTTCCCCAAAGGGCTACTTTCAACGGCTTTGACCATCTGGGCTAGAAAAGGCCCCAACAAGCAAAACACCAGGCCCAGTAAATGCGGGCACAAAACTGTCAAAGGAGAGTGAGGAGACCAGTTTGTAAGGTCAGCAAGTTGCTGAGTGGCTAAGTGATGGGGCTGTGAACTTCAGACAAAGTAGTCTGGGGTAAAGAAAAAAAAAAATGTGCTGAAGGCGCTTTATGTTTTTTCTCTTCCACATATTTTTTTTAAATACCACTTCAATCAAAGTTTTGACAATTATGAAACATGTCAGCTGATAGTGAGAATTCATCAAATGTGCCATAAATGACAAGAAATGAGAACCTGAATCCTGAAATTGGATGGGCTTCAAAAGTCTCTGACAATCACTGCCATAAATCATCCGGGCACATCAATCTTTGGCTGGAGGAGGCTTTGCAGACAGCAAAAAATGCAAGACAAAAACTCATGCAGAAAAGGGGTGCCATATTCTGGGTGGGCACTCTAGTGTCAGGATTGTACCTTGAATTTAAAAGGTTACAATTATGCAGATGTTATGGTAAGAGATACCCTCAGCCACTGTCACAACAATGAAAACACATGGAGGTCTTCCCCTGCACAGCAAATGACACAGCAGACAAGTCAACCCGACAGTCTTCTTGGGATCCACATTGGCTCTGCTAAGAGAATGTCAGCATGTAGCTGACAGATACTACACCCTCCCCTGTCCACGATACTCTCAGTCCTAGGTGCGGTGAGGGCTGCAAGAGAAAATGCTGTAGCCACAGCGTTGATCCATCAGAATCCCAAGACCAAAGGCTTGGCTAATTACGTTTTATTTATTCAGAGTCAGTGGCATAATATTGACAAACATTCAAAAAGGTAACAACCTCCAGATTCTTTTCTCTTTCAACTCCCCTTTTATTTCATCGAATTCGATTAAACATAGCAAACCTGCCTCCTAGTTATAGGTTTTTAATATAAAACTGTCACATTTTCAAAAGGGTCAAACAAATTTCTGAGATCTCTCCTTCGGATAATATATTTGTCATCGTCCTCATCTTGAAAAGTCTGACCCAGGAGGCCACTAGCTAGAGAAAAGTCCCCTGAAGAGTAGTAGGCAGGTGACTTTCATTTGATTTCCAGCTCAGCCACAAATGCTGTTATAGTCAACTTAATTGTCTTGGGAGACTTTTACCTTTGGGGGAGAAGATGGGGTTAGCTTACTACAGACAACAGTCACTGACTCCCTTCACTGGACTGGCTGGGTCCCACCTAACACCACTGACAAGCCATTAGTCACACATGCTGGGCGCTGCCTTCTCCAACAAGAAGGTTCATCTGAAACACAGAGAAAAGGTCTTCTCCAGCACCAGACTGTACCCAATGAATGTGCAGTCAGAGGAATCTAGGTTCCCAAAAAAGCCAGCCCCAGACAATGGACCATAAACTGACTTTTTAATAAAAAAGTTTTTTTTTTTTCAAGAGAGAAACTACAAGCACTACTCAGGGTTGGTGATTTGAAAGAACCTCCAGTACAGACTACAGTTTTGCAGTGACGCATCCCGTGGGTCTATGCGTCTCTCTCGTCAGGAAATGAAGAAAGGGCAGGTACCCAGCTTACTCCTGTTGAAAGAGTGCTTTTGAGTTTACAACGTGACTTCGCCTATCTACATTATTTCATGTAATGCTCCAAACAGCCCTAAAGCAATAGCTACGTTGTACAAATGGGGAAAAAATTGAGGTTCAGTGAGTTGAGCAAGCTGGCCCAGGGGCATTTGGTTAAGTAAGGGAGAGATGCAGACTCAACCCAAGTCTTCTGATCATCCTCCATCCTCTCTCTCTATAAGCGCTTGCTCTGAGCATCAGCTTCCATGAAATGTGGCTCCAAAAGGCCAGCGGATCCCTTTTGGGCCATATAAGTTTTGTGACGAGCGGCACCCTTCTCAAAACCACTTGCCATTGCAGTCTGAGCTCCTAGCAATTATCTTGAGAAGCCCTCTGCCCCATCAGCAGGCACATCCCACGTCCTCCTAGCAACACCAAGTCTTCAATCTCCCATTACTCCCCGCCAGAATTTCCCGGTGCCTTATCAGCACTCCAATCAGTTCCCACTCATTTAAGTAGAGCTGAACAACCGGCAAGGTGGCAAGGGCTGAATTTGCAGGCGCGCCCAGTTCCCTTCCTGGTTGTCCTGGGAATTAGTACCTTTTGCTAGTGCAATCTCAGAGTTTATAGTTATCAACAACATGCAATTATTAACACATATGAGCCAGGCTGTTGAATGCTTGAGCTTATTTTTCCATGAATAGAAACACTGCAGTTTCTAAATGAATTACAGTGGGAATTAATAGTTGCCAAAATGAGTTTTCACCTACACGTGAAAGTCTTACAACCAATTATGCAGCTGTAATGGAAGGGGGAAGAGGAAGTGGGAGCATTGTGGCCCCAACCCTCCAAGGCCCTTGTGGTGAGGACAACATCTAAAGCAATGAAAGCCTACAACACTGGACAGATGGTGAAGTCCCCAACGCTTGGGCCTCTGACACGGTCACTCTCTTCCCAAAACTCCCAACCCTGCACTGGTGGCCCAGAGCCATGTCAGAGAAAGGACAAGGACGCATCTACCGTGTTTCCCCGAAAAGAAGACCAGGTCTTACATTAATTTTTGCTCCAAAAGATGCATTAGGGCATATTTTCAGGGGATGTCTTATTTCTTTAATGTACAACAATCTACATGTAATCAAATACAGTCATGTCACCTTCTTCTGGAACATCGTCATTAGGTACTAAATGCATCCGTCTGGCGGACGATCTTAACTGCGGCTTATTTGCGGGGTAGGTCTTACTTTCGGGGAAATACAGTAGCCTCGAGGAAAAATAAATTCTTTATAAAAGCAGACTTCTGGATTACTTGGGAAAGCACCAGATAGCTCCAGAAATTTGATGCATGAGAGACTTCTCAATGGAAATTCTAACATGCCCCATTCACCAGACGCTATGCTTTTTTACAGAATATAGGAATCTGTCTGCTTTACTTAGGGGGGTGTCGGAAAACCTGGTGTTTTCTAATTTTCCTAAATGAAATGAAGGGGATTAAAATATACATTGTGCTATATACATATATATATATGGTTTGTTGGTGGATGAATCGACGACAAGAAGGAAGAAAAAGAAGGGAAGAAAACATAAGGTATAATGAGATGTGTTATAAAGATGTATACATTAAAATCAAAATATGTTCAAGCCTAGTTGGATAGAGAGTATGTGCTATGTGCTATGCAATATAAAAAGAACTATATGTACCCAGTTTAAGAGTTTAAAATAAGAAACTTTTATACAGATGCGTCTGTAGACTCGAAATTTATGAATATGAAAAATGAAACTCACAAGAAAGCCTCTTCTAAGGGTCATGACACATCCAATATGTGATTCAAACTGTGGGGTCAGGTGCAGCGGGGCTCCGTGCCACCAGTTGTGCAACCACCACAGAGTAACTGATTTCTCCAAGAGTCAGTTTCCCCATCTGACAAGGGAGGATCTTGATAATGATAAACTCCTGTGTTGTAACACATGGCACAAAGTAGATGCTTAATAAATCTTACTGATGATTCATCTGTAGCTAACCTTCATTTGAACGTGATAAGCCATGCAGCCAATAGCGGTGTTCCTTAGGAAGTCACTGTGCCTGACCCAGAGTCAACATCTTCGCTCTTCTTTACTTGCTATTGACAAATGCTACCCTGTACTAACGTCAGCTGCAAACTAGAGCTCTGAGAGGAGGCAACTTCCTTGCACATTCCTTATTGATTTTGAGCACACATATTTTCCCACAAGTATTCGTTTGCTCTCCCCCCAGGTTAAATTACAAGTTCAACCACACTCTTGACACACAGCATTTCAACTTCACGAAACAGTTCTATGCCCCACACCATGTGGGTGGCCCAAAGTCTGTACACTGTCCAAACTTAACAATGATATTTACCCAGAAAATTCCCAGGGATATTTCCTCGTGAGAGTTGCCAAAGTATTTAGCCCTCAATCTGATAATGATCAGATTGAAATCCGTGTTTTTCAGTCTGAGACTCTTCGAACATCTCCCTCATTCCATCACCCTCAATAAAATAACCACAGAGTGGTTCAGACAGGTAAAGGTTTTTTTCTTAGAAGGGTTTTCTTCTATCCTGTGTTTTCCCACACTCACAAAAGCTGAGCATATAAAAGTTAACATGCGCAGGACAGACTCAAGGTGCTGGGAAAAAATGGGAACAGAAACACTGACGTGACAAATAACAGGATTCTTTTTGAAAAGGCAAGTGTCCGTATTTGATAAACAATAATTAAAGCACCTAGGAGCATGTATTCTCATCAGGAATATCCTCATCTAGACTCCACGTCTATAGTTTAGAAAGAGAAAGTAG
Organism: Rhinolophus sinicus; assembly: GCF_036562045.2. Taxonomy (NCBI): domain Eukaryota; kingdom Metazoa; phylum Chordata; class Mammalia; order Chiroptera; family Rhinolophidae; genus Rhinolophus; species Rhinolophus sinicus. Next base: position 16,244,759 of record NC_133761.1, on the reverse strand, counting down.
AGGGTTCTCTGGGTGTTTGGTTCTCCTCTTTCCTCCTCCCCACTCCCAAAGTAAAGGGGAGGGGAGGGAGGAGGGTGAAAACACTGAAGAAGGAACAAAAGGGATACCTGACTGGCTTTCACTCTTAAATTTTTAAAGGTTCTTCAAGGTGATCGATGTTGCCTTCCGCCCACTGGAAGTTGTACCCAGGAAAAACAGGGTGCATATTCTCCTAGATTTGCGTCTTCAAATGATGCAAAGGGAAGAAGAGCAAGTGCGAGCCCGCAAAGGCAGGAAGGAACGCAGCAGGTCCGATGTGCAGCACAGCAGCTCCCCTGGGCATGGGGATGAACTGGCAAGGGCCTGCCCAGTCTAAATGGGGTGCAGGTGAAGGAGGGAAAGCATGGCTCAGCTGCAGCTACTTGTTCTCGGGTAAGAACCCAGGCCTGAATTTGCCACAATTTCTAATTTTTCATGCAATAAAAGATAAAATATTAGGGGTTTATTTTTCATAGGAAAAATCTCCAAGTTAACAACAAATTAAAGCTTTGGAGCCAATAAAACTCTTCTGTGGGCAGCCAGCCTTTGAGCTTCCAAATACAGTGTCTACATTCATCTCCAGTTGACACCCCAGGTGTAAACAGGTTTATTTTTCCCTCTCCATACCTGACCCTCAAAAGGATGGGAGGAGTCTGTCTTTCATAAGCTTAAATTAATTTCCTTCTTCCCTCCCTTCCTCTCTCCTTCTTTCCATTCTCTCTTCCTCCCGCCTTTCCTTCCTCCCTCTCTTTCATCATATAGTTACCCTTTTTTTTTGGTAGTGACGGTGAGAACACTTGAGATCTACTCCCTTAGCAAATTTCAAGTATACGATACAGTGTTATTAACTATAGTCACCAAGCTGCACATTAGGTACCCCGCCCCCAATTTCACTTACAACTGAAGTTTGCACCCTTCGACCTACAACTCCTCTTTTCCCCATCTGCCATCCCCTGGCAACCACAACTCTACTTTCTGTTTCTGTGGGTATGACTTTTCTAGATTCTGTATCAGTGATAGCCATAAAGCATCTGTCTTCCTCTGTCTGGCTTACTTCACTTAGCATAATGCATAACAGGTTCATCCATGTTATTCCAAGTGACAGGATCCCCTTCTATTTTATAGCTGAATAATGTCTATATATATTTCACAGTTTCTTTACCCGTTCATCCACTGATTTAGGTCGCTTCCATATCTTGGCTATTGTGAATAATGCTGCTGTGGGAGTGCAGATTTCTCTTCAAGAAACTGATTTCCTTCCCTTGGGCTCTATACCCAGAAGTAGGATTGCAGGATCATGTGGTGCTTCTATTTTTAATTTTTTGAGGAACCATCAGCCTGTTTTCCATAATGGCTGCACCCATGGACCTTCCCATCCACAGTGCACAAAGGGTTCCCATTTCTGAAGGTTAAATTTCCGCGTGACCTCTGACACTGCCCTATGATTCAGTGGCGTGCTGAACATGACTGCTAAGTTTTTCAGACTCTTATACTAGCTGGTTAATGAGGTATTGAGAGCTTGAAATTGGCCACAGTGGCAGTGTTTACACCACAGGCAATGGCAACACTACACTATAATCAGGGCTCCTCCCTGAACTGAAAACCAATTGTTAAACATTGACCAGCACACCACTGCTTAGCATGTGCTACGTAAGGTGCCATAGCTTCTAGACTGAGCAACTAGACTGAGAATAAAATAAAAGTGCCAAGGTACATGGAATAACTATATCAAGTAAATAGTTGGGTTTCTTGTAATGGCCCTCAAAAGGCAACCCCTACAGCAGCCTGAGAAACATCTCCTGGGCATTTGTTAGACACGCAAATTCGTAGGCCCAACGCTCGACCTAGGGAATCCAAAATCTGGGGGTGAGATGCAGCAATCTGTTGTAACAAGCCCCTCACGTGACTCTGAAGCACACGCAAGTTGGAAAACCACGGCTTCAGTACAGTACGGATTTGTTTCAGGGTCTGTTCACAACTCCAACAATCTGGTATCTTTCAAATCCCCTCAGGAACTTCACAGTGCCTTTCACGGAGCGTGAATTTACCTTTTAAGCTAAACTGAAATTTTATTCCCAGGTACCTGATTTAATGAATAGCCAGACGTCAGGTGTAAAATGACCCTCAAGCAAAAATTCTACGTATACTTCTTCCCACTTCAATCTCTTTAATCATGAATATGTCACTTAGAAAACTGCAGCACAATTTCATTTTATAGCTTCTAACAAGAAAGTCTAAAGCATGGGTTGCTACCTATCGGGCCATCAAGAGTCCTTCAGAGGTAAAGTAATTTTAGGTATTTGTGCCCACTGCAATTCAACAAATGCCTGCCCACTCCCTGTGCTCCAGACCAATCTACATATTTGTAAAGCCTGTCTGACTGCTGTAGCATTGGAGGTGGAGACCCTTACATTCAGGACCATGCTAATCCTTTTACTGCTTGTGAATTCAGTGTTTCTTGCCTGTTCTCCAGCGCTCAGAAATCGTTTGTAACATCAAGAAATGTTAAAACGCTGTTGGGAGTAACACTACATGACCTGTGCCAATACTCAGATCTTCGTGTGTCAAGAACATTACCAACATGCGTGTATTCAGGTTTAGGGCCTGGCTTCCGCCTCTAAGTAACTCTTCCTAAAGATTCCATTCCTCATTTAAGGAAAAGTTCATGTATGATGACGTTCCAATTCAACTCTCATGTCTATGATTCTACATAAGGTATGTGGATTAACAAAATCCATTTGCAAGCTGGGTAGCTGTTGGGTTGAATCATCACTATATAATTTTAGTCACTGTTATCAAAGGAATAGAGAGACTCTAAAGGTTAATTGGAAATGGGAGGCAAACTAAGAATAATAACACTACAAATTACAAGACAAGAGCAGAAGAAAGCTTACTCCAGATAAGATTTATTCAATGCCTGTTATAATGGATGCAAGACTCAGATTATTCAGATGGTAGACTATTCTATCCCCTATCATATTGTATTGGGTTGCTCTTCTAAACAGTGTATTTTTTAAGAGGTGTTTCATCATGTGCTTCGTTAATATTTGGTACAGTTTCTGGAAGTGACCTAGTTTAATTTCAGTTCTCTTTGGAATCTTGCTGTGGGTGATTCTGAGACAATCCTCAAAAGGTACTATCTTTTTTTTTAAAGGAAGCTTTGAATCAGGGACGTGTTTCCTTGGTTACCAGAATCACGAGCACATGTGCCATTTCAAACACTTCCTTCCAGCTATCTTAAGACAACATTTCTGGAGCCTGCGCTGAGTCTATCTTCTTATCCAAGAGGAAAGTGATAAAAGCCAACAACATCTCTTAAAGTTCTGGATTGGAGGCTGTTTATTGGAGGCTACATTTTTAGGCACAGAAACAACAGCAGCCTTGTCAACGACAGAAAAACGAAATGGCATTTAGATCACACAGATGTAAATGTGACAATGCCTTGGCCTTGGGTCCTCGTGGGAAGTCACCACGCTCCCGATGGCCTGCAGCGTCATGGCACAGAGTGGCACTGGACAGAATTCTCGCTCCGTTCCTGATGTGGTCTGTGCTTCTAGGCTGCGGTGACATTCGACATGACTACTAAGTCAAATAAGGCACAGTGGCCAGGGACCTGTCTGATTCTACCCTTGTCACACCTGCCAACAGGAGAAATAATGCCGCCAGTGGCCAAAGCATGGCACGTGTGTCCTCTTTGGACACAGTGTCTCAACTTGTTACTGGGAGAGCAGGGACCCAGTTTTGACCAGAAAAAGAGAAAGCTACCACCGTCATAGGTGTTACAGCAAAAGGTGAGTTTATAAAGCTAATGTTTTACATTTTGGAATAAAAAGCAAAATGAGAAATTATCAATGGCACCATATGCATTGGAAAACATGGTTTCTGACAACATATTAAGTAGTATGTTAAAATAGAGTGTTAAAAAAGGGTCTTAACAGAGTCAGAGCATGATTTTTTTATTTTTTTTGGAAAGGAGAGAATGAAAAGGAAACGGACATTTTTGGAATACCGGCCCTGGGCAGGTTAGAACCGTGCTTATGCTTTTCATCCAGAGTGTAACTTAATCCTGAAACCATCCTGTGCAATGCGCGTTGCTGTCCTCACTTGCAAATGGAGAGGCTAACGCTCAGAGGTACTGAGTCACCACCCTCAGAGGCAACACTGGGGACAAACCCAGGTGGTCTGAAGCTACCAGAAGTCAGCGTGCTTTCCTACATTAGAATCTGCCAGAAATCTATTGACAAATAACACCGCTCTTTGAAATTTTTAAAATAAATTTGCCTTTTCTAAAGTTCAACGCCCCCCTCCTTTATTCTAAGGAGGGCGCAGCTCACAGTGGCCCATGTGGGGATCAAACTGGCAACCTTGGTATTATTAGCACCGTGCTCTAACCAAGTGAGCCAAACGGCCACCCCAAGTTCAAACTTTTTAAAATTAGGATACAATGCTTGTCATTTCCTCTTCATGTAGAATATTTAGAGAAATAAAGAGAAAAAATTATTATTTCAAAAATAAAATTTTCCCTCAGAAGACAAAGCAATGATTTCAGATGTAATTTCTATGGCCTCAGTTGGAATACACACACACACACACACACACACACACACACACCCAATATCAAAATTCCAAAACTCCTAATAGGCACATTTTCTCACGGGTACATTTAAACATGTACCCTCCTCAGAAACACAACTTTTTTACCACACGGTTATGGGAACGACCACACTTGCAACCCCAACTGAACAATTCTTTAGATTCGTAAACTCTGTATTTGGACTTCTTCGAAGTTACAAAAAATAAATAAATAAATGTTGACACAATAGCTCCTTTAGGAATTTTCTAGTTTCAGTATAAAAAGTTAAATATGACGAATTCAGAACAGATTCTGTAACTTCTTTGACCTGTGAAAAGTACTTAACTCAACTCTTCAGCTATTACAATCTTAAGTGTGGGCCCTTATCTCAAACAAAACAAACAAAAACATTTAAGCATTCATGACACCTCTTACTATTGTGTCTCTTGCCTCTCCTTCTCTGTATCTCAGGGTTTGTTTTTTTCTGTTTTTTGGTTTTTTTATATATCTGTGGCTTCCAAATCTATTCCTGCATTCCAATTCACTCCTAAATTCCACTTGTATATTTCCAGCTGGCTAAGAGACAACTTCATACACAACCCCCAGGGTACAAGAGTTGACTTGTTCACAAACATATTATCTGCCACCAGATTCCTCACTGTGCTTAATGCCACTATCCAGCCAGTTTAACCCAGCCAGACACCTCAGATGTCCCTCTTATCTCCTCCCACCTTTTTTGCTCCCCCACACCCTATCCATTCAGCCATCTAAATATCTCTCAGCTGCCTCTCCTTTTCTGCGTCCTGCGATGCATTAGTTCAGAACATCATTCATCTCCTGTCTGGGACACAGAAATTGTATGATAACTTATCTCTCTGAGTGTGAGCCTTTTCCCACTGCATTCCAGCTTACCCACTACCAGAGCTATACAGTGGTGCCCCCCTATCCACGGTTTCACTTCCTGCCGTTCAGTTACTTGTGGTCAGAAAAAACATTAAATGGAAAACCCCAGAAATAAAGGTTTCGTAAAGTGTTAAATTGACATCACCTAATTCTGAACAGTGGGAGTATTTATTTTTAAAAAGGTGTGCTGGGCCAGATATGCCCACATAATTTACTTGTTAAGTCTTTCTTTTACTCCAAGGTTAAGCCTATATTCTGTTTCAACATTCAGAACCAGAAGCACAATGAAAAGACCTCTAACAGGTTATGTAAAATCAAAATGCCAGGGAAAAAAAATGAGAATTTTTGAAGAAATTGCTGATGAATTATTTTCACTGAACACCCAAGTGAGCACCAATAATTCACATGAATTAGGAGGGAAGGTGAAAAGGTCTACAACTTCCTTCAGCTGGGCTGGCGAGATGGGACACTGACTGGGCAGCCGTGATGGTTTTTTCCCCACAAATAAATGAACACACAAACAAAACAAAACCACTAAAGTGGAGAGGCAGATAATAGCACTTCTACTAAAGTCCCTGTTAGCATTTTCACTTCACATTTTCATTCTGAAGTGTGGCTACATTTCAAAAATTCTGTGAAAACACAGCATACAGTCCTGCAATGCTGAAACTACTCTTTAATGAAGAAGCTTTCTAGCTCATAAAAATCTCAAAATGAGAAACAGAAAGAGCCCTTGTTTGACCTCTGAAACCTTCCTTCCCCTGATGGTGAGAAACCAGATTTTGGTGTTATCTTTTTTTTAAAACATTATTTTTTAACAAATTGCTCCATGGTTCAAAAAAACCTGCTGGTCTAATTACCAGTCCTCAAACCACAGATTCTTGCCAACCCCTGTGGCAACTCTCTTCCTACATGTGTCTTTGTTCCCCGGAGATGGAAATCGCAAGTGCAATTAAAGTGATGGGAGATTGTAAGAAACTATCTTCAGGTATCTTTGTGAAACTATCTTTTCGTTACCTTGGGAGATGAGGGTGGGAGAAGATGCTTGGCATATTTGTTTGGGTTACTAATTATTTCAAACGTCTCTCCTTCATTACCTCCTTCTTTACCGTCCTTCCCTTTGTCTATGTTTTTGCCTTGCTTCCATAAATTAGATAGCAAGCCTAACGGGTCAGTGCCATGATCAACTCTAGAGACCTCAAGAACACCCATGTTGGAAGAAGGCAGAAAATGGTGGTGTTCCTCCAGATCCAAGGACCACAGATAAGCCTATGAGACAGCCATCCCAAGTTCTGTGCTCTAAGTTCTTGCAGCTTCTATTAAAGCACTTTCCCACCTCCTGCCCCACTTCCAATGAGCTTTGTCTCCTCCAGCAGACTAAGCTCCTTGGGACAAAGAATTTCCTTATTGCCCACAGTATGGAGGACAAAGCCTTAGAAAATGTCTGTGAAGGGAATGAATTGTGCCTGCTAGTAAGGAGCCGCAGTAGTTCTTCACATGAGTTCTATCTACTGAGACATTACATTTCCAACTCTAGGGTCAGTCTGTCCAGACCCAGGCCTCCCCAGACCCCAGGAGTGGAAGTTCATGTTCTAAGCCACAAGTTCCTCAACCTGTCAGTTTTGGACTCAGGTGATTCCAGGGGACATCATTCTCGTGCAAAGCAAGCATTGTCTGTAGATGGAATTAGAAGGACACACATACATTGTTGCAAACGTATGAAATAAAAAGCCATTTCTCAACATTACTTAATTTACTGTAAATTTTTTAATCCACAACAAATTAGAAAAATGGCCAAAAGTTTTTGCGTGCGGCATTCTACAACTTGAACAGTAAAAAGGAGTCTTTGGGTCCAAAACCACTGGGATGTTCCTCCCCTAGACATCAGGTAGGTGATATAGTGCAAGATGAAAAATCTGGATTTTGAAATCATAGAGTCCGGGTCTCCAACTCCCACATAAAGCCAGTGTGAGTTGGCCAAATATGTCTGCACTCGATTACCCCCTTCAAAATTCGATACCTCGTATGTGCCAGGTAACTTTCTAGCCACGAGACGAGAGTTACAGCAGGGAAAAAAACAGATACGATCCCTGCCTCAAAGCAACAGGGTAAGGATAATAAAGGTAGCTATCTATTACAGCAATTCCATATCAAAGATTGGCGATAATGCCCCTGAAAGAGTGTCTGGCCCATGAATTGTGCTCCTCGATAGATGGTAGCTAGGATTTAAGGCAGGAAATGTCAATTCCTACCATCTGGAAAACATATGTTGGATGTACTCCAAAGAAAAAAAAGGGAAGGATACATTGGCGGAATATCACATCTGTCACCCACTGAGCCCAGGGCTGGGTGAGGTGCTCTGGCCAGCTGCATGAATGAGGTTCCTCCGAACTATTCTTTCTCCAGGGTTTGCCCTATTGAAGAAGTTACTTTCCTCATTAAGAGTGAGGACACCCGTATGGCCTTTGATACTTAGAGCACAAGAAGGCATTCTAAGAAATCTAATTATGGTCCCTGCATCAAAGAACGTCAAGAAGTCACCTGCGAAGGAATTCTGGGTAAGTGTACCCATGACTCTCCTCATGAGCCCTTCACTACAATCACAGAGGGTTTGCACGTATTCCCCAAATCCACCTTGTTCTTTGATTCCACCATGCTTGTGCCTGCCTCGTCCTCTTGCTAGTTATGCCCTTCCCTGTTGCCCTTTTCCTGGCATACTAGATATAATTCCACACATCATTAAAGACCAAGTTCATACTGTACCATGTCTGAGGCCTTCCTGAACTCTGAGATATACAGTTAGCGCCCCCACGTATGCCCATCTGAACTCTTGCCAGATCCTCCAACTATTAAATTATTCTCACTTGTTTCATGTCCATTCTGTGAGCAGACTACTTTGCATACATGCCCGACACATTTAGGGCAACAGGCACTCCTCAAATATTGCTTTTGCTTACTTACTCAAAATATTTATTGAGCTTCGACTCGATAGCACCCTCTGTTCCAAAAGGCCAGGTATATGGCAATGAACCCCACAGCCCTAGATGCCTGCTCCGTGAAACTGCCACCCCACTGGTGGGGACTGCTCCTTATCTCTTTCCCCATCACGGTTCTCACCAGATCAGCCTGACTACCTACGACAAGCACGCCAGGCGCAAGTAGCAGTTGTGTGTGGCATGTTTTCATGAATAAATAAATCCCCTCACTATTGGGTTATTTGAAGTATGAAGCAAAACCAAAAGCCTAAAGCTATTATTGTCCCTGTGGGTTGTCACCACAAAGTTCCACCCTCTACATCACTGCCTTGGTGATGCAGTGCACTGTTTTTAAAATGAGGAGACACTTTATCCACCAAAAATGGAGCTTGATGCCTATGGGGAACGGGCAGAATTATTTCTACCCAGCCAAGATAAACTACACTCATGAGGCCCCCCATCCAGATTCTCACTCATGAAGCTTCCACTACTTAACACCATCTAATAGGGCTTTTGTCTCACACTGAATTCCCCCAGCATCTTTCCATGGCCCACTGGTGTCACGTGAGCTCTCATTTATATACACTGCCTTAGCATTGGGCCTGGAAATCTCAGGAAGTAATGTATTTCTCTCCCAACTTCACTGCAAGCTCCATGATCACTGAGGTCTGCAGCAGCAACACCTCACATGATGTGAGCACACAGCTCGTGACGTTTCATTTTCAGAAAAAAACTTTTACTTCTTACACCTCTGCTACTGGGAAGGTGTGGCAGGGGGGAGCCCAAATCTATGCCAAAAAACAAGTAAAATTCTAACTCACTTCCGAAAAGGGAATGACACAAAATTCTAAGAAGAAAACTGTCCAAGGAATAAACAATATTGGCCATGTGGAGGTTTCCACGATCTCACCCACTTTTTCTAGTTTGTTAAACGCCAAATTGATAACCCACTGCATTATACACCTGAAGCTGAAGTTGAATAATATTGAATGTCAACTATAATTAAATATATAGAGAGCGAGCCACAGGATGTGGAGTACAGCATAGAGAATAGAGTCAATGAAATTTTAACAGCTATACAGGATGTCAGACAGGCAGTAGATTGGGAGGGGTTATCTCTTTGTGAGGGGTATAAATGTCTAACTATTTACATTGTTTTGCACACCTAAAACTAATAAGAAAATAAACCAATAGATAACTAGTTTACATCTGTTCAATGCACACAGTTCTAATCCTAATTCATCCTTCAAAAATTTTGCTTCACTGGTCTCTCCTTCTTACCTTAAAATGACTGCCATCAGACATCAGGATTACTGTATAATACAGACTGAAATGGACTGTTGGTTTGTTTGTTTCTTTTTCCTTTCCATTTTCTGTGCCCTTACTATGTGCCGGTTACTATGCACAACTACTTGTGTGATCTCCCTGAACATCAAAACAGCCCCCATGATGTTGGTCCTTCTATTGATCAATCCCATTTGACAACAGAAAAATGGAGACGCAGAGAGGTAAGTCATCCAGCTAAGAACTGACCGATCAAAACAAGAGCCGTTGCCCCCACGACCCACATACCATGAGGAGTTAGAAAACTATGGCCTGAGGGCCAAATCCAGCCTACCTCACACTTTGGTAAACAAAGCTTTATTGGAACATAGCAAAGCTCATCTGTGTATATACCGTCTGTGGCTGCTTTCATGTTACAACAGAAGAGTTGAATTCAATTGCGACAGAGACGGTATGGTTCAGAAAGACTAAAATATTTACTATCTGGCACTTCACAGGAAAAAGTTTGCCAACCCCTGGTCCAGGCCTTACTGGCAAAGATAAAATGTTTAAGCGTCAGCAAACTTCTAAAAGGCCCAACATATCATACACAAAGCACTGAGCTTGCGACAAAAACGGAAGCTTTCCTCTTCCATGACCTTAAAAATGTAGAGTGGGAAGAGTCTTTGAGAGTCATCTGCCGTCTGTTTCTGAATTGTAAGTTGAGCCTGGCATTAGTAAATGCCTCATTACTCTAACTCCCATTTAGGAATAACTATACGCAGGATATTAGAAGTATTTATGGCTTGCAAAACTGTCTGGTAATAAAGAAACTGCCCCATCGGTCAAACAGTAATAGAAGATTGATCGATTTCCTATGCAAAGTATTATACTTAGACCTAAACACACTGAGCAAGAAAGCACAAGTTCAACATAAAGGACAGATGGGATGGTAGTAGTGGTGTGAACCTTCCCTCATTCAAGCTCTTAAACCAGAGGATATTAGAGAGAGAAATTCTACATTATCCCCAAACGTGCAATCACGGCACGTACATAACAACACAGAACGTGGCCCTGCTCTGCCCATGATGAAGGCTGCACTCTAACTTTGCCCAGAACCCAACGCATCATCATTTTCCCTTTAACAATTAGCCTCTCCTCCTGTGTCACCCATCTGTGAATGTCACCACCAAGCCTGAGTCTCAAAGGCCTTCCTCTCTTTCTATTTATGGGTCGTTCAAGCTAGTCAAGGCCCCCATTCTTTCTGGCTTAGGTACCGTTTTTCTCTGTGTGTGTGGTTTTTTTAGCCAAGCCAGAGTCTTGGGGTCACATTTCACACCATGGGGCCACAGGTTATCTTCTACAAGTGTGCCTACTTCCCATTTATACACCTTCCTGACTCCTCGGGGCTACCAAATTAAGAAAACTTCTTGGCGCTGTGAACTCAAGGGATAATAGATAAAGCTCAGTAACTCACTGGTCGTGCTTTAGGCCCAGCAGTGTAAGCTGAGTAAGGCCTTCTGGAAAACTTAAAGAGATACATAGAAGCTGGCAGCTTATACTGACTGGGCCTGCGCCCTGGGCCAGGTCAGCTGTGCACACTCCACTGGCACTAACGGACTCTGGCCTCCCATCAAAGGACTGGTATGTCCCCTGTGCCAAGGAAGGCATGGAGACCGACAGGACGGGGATAAGTGGTGGGACAGAAAGTCAAACCAAGGCAACAGATGACAGAGGCCACTGTCCACACCACTTCCCCCTGCCTCTGCCACCTCTGAATTCCTTAATACTTTGTACTCCTTGAAGTGACTTTCAGAAAATTAAACCTAGAATTACATTTATAGACTTCCCTTCCAAAATTGAAACCTCCTGGAGGGTAGTGGTCTCATTTTATTAATCTGTAAGCCTCCTCCAACACCCAGCCTGGTACCCAGCTGGAGCTAAATGAAGAACAAAGAGTAATTCCCTCCTCCAGGAAGTCTAATGGAGGAATGGAAAAGAAAAGATCGCTCAGAAAAATCCATCAACAGAATACCCCCAAGAAGTCCTTTTTTTGTGGTTTGTTTATACCCCAACATATATTCACCAGGACTTCCTGAAAATAATTTTGAGGAAACAAAGACCATGAAAAATTAGCTGCCAGATTTGGAATGGTGCGTTTCTGTGGAGGAGGGGAACAAACTGCTGTAGGAATGGCCACATGCAGCGACTAGATTTCCTAAGGAGAGTAATTCATTTTACTCCAAAAATGGGATAAAGCAGCCACTCTCAACCGTGGCTGCACATAAGAATGGCCTGGGGGAAGTTTCAAAAATCTGGATGGCCAGGCTGATCTGAGACCAACTCAAAGAAACTCCCTAGGGGTGAGCCTGGGTATCTGGGTGTGTTTTTTTAAGCTCCCCAGGAGGTCCCAATGTGCAGCAAAAGTAAAAACTACTGGAGTGAGGGGAACCGCACTGGAATGCTGGCTCCATTAATTACTAATTATGTGACCTTATGTGAGTGAGACACTCCCCCATGCATGCTTTTCCTTCAATCCCAAACAATCCCTTAATTAGCTACATGACCTCAGCTCGGTTCCCCCCCACACACACAGACACTTGGAATCCTAATAGCACTTAACCCTCATAAGGTTATTTTCAGCACTGATTGAGGATCCATCAAAGTTCTTAGCACATTGAAGACACTCACTATATATTAGCTGCTTTTATCCTCAAAGATATAAAGAGTTTACAACACACGAGTGGAGGACTACATTCAAAGAACTTCAAGTAAGAAATGCTTAATAAATGGCACTCTCTTTTCCCATTCTTACATCCCACTCACAATTACCTCTGAATACCAGACCTAACTTGAGGGTCCTCAGGATCGAGAAGCCCAGCTCTCCAACACTCACCTAGGGTTGCCAGATAAAATACAAGGGCACACTCATATGTTAAAGATTATTCACAGTGTATCTGAAAGTCAAATTTACCTGGCCATCCCACATTTTTACTTGTTAAATCTTGCAACCCTACATTCACCTGCCATTTAAACTTAGGCTAAAACTGAGGCAGGGGAAGCCGAGTCTAGCACATGGAGGTAGCAAAATTATATATATAAATATATCTATATATGTAAATTATATAGATAATATATATAAATTATACAGATAATTTATATATATGTAAATTATATATATAAATATGTATGTTTATATATAAATAAATAAATGTTATATATATATATATATATATATATATAAATTATATATATATATATATATATATATATATATATATATAAAAATTATATATGGCCAAAAAAATGTATACACGTTTTAAGAAAGGAACAAACAGTATTAAAATTGTCATACTCAATACATACCGGTAACAAAAGATTAATATAAGTCATGTGTATACATTTTTTTTGACACACACACACACACACACACACACACACACACACACACCCCAATACCTGGGATCTTTACTGCTTTGCTCCCCGGCAGTCAAAACACGTTACTACAATTTATAAGCAACTAGCCAGCTCCCTACATCGGGCAAGTCAATGCGTTGTGCAAATGAACAAAACCCAGGTGGAAACTATGCAAAGGCAAAGGAGGACAAGAAGGAAGGAAGCTTTCTTAAACTGAACCCTCTATTTTGCAGTCACTTACCTAATACATAAATCTGAACTGCAGATTTGCACAGAAACCCTTGCCTCCTGGTGGAACAGGCTGCAACCATCCCACAGGGCAAAAGCTTCACTATAAATTATTCAGCCCTATAAATGATGCAATACCAAAACCCAAAGCCATGCTATGGGCTTTGAGAATTCTATGCCCTACAGGTCTCTAAGGTGGCACGTGTTTTATTTTTTAATTTTGTTGTAACCCTCCCTTTACAAAAAAACTAAGTTTATTTTACCCTTTCAAAGCAATGTTTCCCATTAAAAGGAAGGCAGCTAAAACAGACCCATCAGAAAAACAACTTTCTTGAAACCCATTTCTCAAGGTATTTATGTTGAATTCGCAGAGCAAGGTCCCAGGGGAAATGTTCCGTTCTGAATGATGTCCACTATAATTTTGGTATATGTGCAAGAAACGGAAGATTAAAACACTACAGAAGAAGTTAAGAAGCATTAAGAGCCAATGAGTCAGCTAGTTCTGTAAGAATTGAATTAAATCAGCCACTAGATTGTTCATTGATTATCACAAACAGCGAAAGCTCTCCTGCAAAGGCATGTTTTCCAGTTCACTTGGCTAATCCCTCTGAACAAGGATCCAAGGAATGAATATTATTTATCCAATGGCAAGCTGCACAAATTAATCTCACCAAGCACCATGCTGGCAGCCAAACACAATCTATAAAATAATTCCAGACTATCATCATAAGCCAATAACAAGAACTAAAGCTCTGTTATCCAACCCCCTCCAAATAAAAAAAAAAAATCCCAAGTTATAAAAGGTTCAAAATGACACCCCACCACTTTACAGCCAACTACTTAGGACTGGTAGGTCGTGTGAAAATATTTTTTTAAAAAGGAGAAAGATAAGAAGGTAGAAGTGGTTTTTGGGTGGTTTTTTTGTGTGTGTTTTGTTTTCTTTTTTAGCAACAAGTAAAGTAAAAGGCCAAATAGGCACACCATTCAACAGTCTGGGCCAAATTCACATTAAAACCCAAACTGTGATGAGTATATATAGCATCACCCCCAGTTTTGTTTCCTTAAGGTGCCACAAATACTAATAACCTAAGTGCGTTTGAAACAGTCCGATTATTTTTTTTTTCCCTGCAAACAGTAGAAACTAACGCATTTTACTGGACAAGCCGCAGATTCAGACAGCAGCCCACAGGATCCAGCACCCGGTTATGGGCAAAGTTCCGGCGTCGCAAGGTGGTTAATAATACATGGTGCAGAGGCAGCACAAAGGGACAAGGAGGCCAGGAGGACAAGAAATGCCCCATGCATGATGCCCGGCATCCCTGGAGCAGTCTGTCTGAATGCTGCTCTTATAAGGCTGCCAGCTCGGAAAGGAAAAAAAGATGTGTAACTTAAGTCAAAAAGAAGGGAGTTCTCTGTTTGCTGTGCTCCCAGAGAGAGGAAGACATTGCCAAAGAACCTTCCTCTTCACGCAGAGACGCTTTTTCTTTCTTGGTGGCGGCTGGATATGCCATTTAGAAAGCAACCACATCGGCTTAACAAGAAGCCTGTTAACCGGGGAAAAAACACACAGCCCTGCAGGTGGAGGTGGCCACGTGATTGCAGGAACCTCCCTCGCTGTCCACCTGGGAGACACTGCACCAGGCTCTGAATGCCACGTGGGAAACCCTCCACCAGTGGTCAATGCTCTATGTTACTGTCACCCAGAGGTCTCTCGAAGTTCTCCCGACTGGATGTTGCCTGGCGTGCTTTTCTTTCATTCAAGGTCAAGATGAATTCTATATACCCATTCGCCTCAAGGTAAAATGCCGTTTCACTGTCCTCACAGGCCTGAATGCCACCAGGCTTGCGGAGGAAAGACAGACACTGAATAAAGGAAGAAGGATGCTGGGAATGTGAAATGAGTTTCTAACTCTTCTGCTACTGTCTGGCTTGGAAAAGGGTATTTTCTGCTATAGTTCTGTTTGAACAAGAGACCTGAGGTAAGAAACTGAACTTGAAATACTGGTAACACTGAAAGGGAAAGACACAATCATTGACTAAGGGCCTATGAGGCACGTGCGCGTGTGTGTGTACATAGCATATATATATATATATATATATATATATATATATATATATATATATATATTATTACAGATTAGTCCACTTTATGTATACATACAACACATCTATATAAAGTATTACATATTTTTATATTATTTCATTTCATCCTCATCAAAACCTTCTAAAGTAGAACACTCTGTAATCATTTTACTTTTGAGGAAACCACAGCATGGACTCCATACTGCCTGACTCTAAAGCTTGCGCACTTTCTCTTACTGATAGTTTTCAATTTTCAATCTTCCTCCACACAGGGGTGAGCAAACTTTTCTGTGAAGAGCCAGATAGTAAACATTCCAGGCCACACAGTGTCTGTTGCAATGACTCATCTCTGCCATTGTGGGGGGAGATCAGCCAGAGACGATAAGGAAATGAATGTGTGTGGCTGGGTTCCAATAAAACTTTATTGATGGACAGTGACATTTGAACTTCATATACTTTGCACATGTCACAAAACATTATCTTTCTCTCAAGAAATATATATATATTTTATTTTTTTTTAATGATTTTGAAATGTGAATACCACCCTCAGCCTACAGGCCATAGTTTGCCAGCACTGCACTCTCCAGCATGCAGAGATAACATCTCAATTCTGGAGGGGGCGGAGAGAGGAAGGGAGATTACGCTGCCCTAAGAATTTGAGGGTGAATGTCCTGGGTTGCTTAATGTTGTTTAAAACCTCATTTCCATCTCATAAGCCAAGTGTCTTGTCACCACGCCACAGAGAATGTTGAAAAAAAAAAAAAAAAAAAAAATCCTTACCATCGATACTAGAAGAGAAAAGGCAATGCGTATGTGAAGATACAGTGATGTTTAATTAAAATGAATTGAGTTCCCATAGTAGCATACAGTTTCAAAATTCGTCCTTTTTTACATCTCTGAAGCATCCTGTAAATTCAGTTTGCTTCCTGAGCACAACTGCCTCTTCATTATTCTGGAGGGAAAATAAGATCAAATAAACCCAGTTGAAAAATCAGAAAAGTAGGAGATGAATAGACTGGGCAGGGAAAACGAAGGAAAGAGAAGGTGACGCTGACCAGAGATGAGTAAGACATACGACATATGAACATCTTTCCAAATTAGCAATGACCGGCTGATTTCCTACTTTTAGAGTGTAGAGCTAACTTACCAGCTAATCAATGTACTTCCTCCCGTGACTTTTCCCAAAGACTGACCAGTTGCTGCAAGTAAACCTGTCAGCTCTAAACACTATACTATCAGTAAGATCAATCATGCACTAAATTGCTCCTGAAAGTATACTGTCTCTTCTGGCTGTGTTTCTCCACATGGGTGGCCTGCTAGTTCCGCCTATGTATTGCCAACATAAAGTGTAACCTCATTCCAAAGGTCTTGCCATTGGCCTTTGGAAAGGGGAATTAGCATTCTGCACATCTCCTGAAGACTAAAGGTACGCAAGGGGGTGGGAGCATTTCTAAGTGTCAAAAACCTCCTTGAGGGTAATAAATTAGACTTAGACGCTGGGAATCTCTGCCCTCTCAGGGTCTTTCCACATTAAGGTCATGTGTGAGTCATGTCAAATAGCCCTTACCACTGTCCAACTTTTAACACTGGGTGTGAGCAGGAGCTGCAAATGAACATAAATTAAGGCCACTCTCTCAATTCAGAAATGAAGGTACCACAGACTTTGGCAAATAGGTAATATCCTTTTTATGCTTTGTCAATCAGCCTGAAATGTTTAGGAAAACCTGTGCAAAAAAAATCCTCAGGACATTTCCCTCTAATAATTGCATTCCAATTTTTTTTTTAATCTCTGCACTTTTGTTTTTCAATCAATATGTCTGAATGACAAAACATGGATAAACATTTTGCTGGTATTTCACTGCCTGCTATTCTAGTGTTTTTGGTTTGGCTTACGTGTATGTCTGTTGTCTTTCTCACTTGAGTCAGTCCTAAACCCAATAAACTTTGAGAAACCATCAAATGAACCTGAATTATTAAGAGGATTTAACATACTTTTAAGATAACTGAACTAATGTAAGCATTGTACTCACAGGACGATATGTATTAGGCTATAGAACAATCTTCCATTGATTGAGGTTAAAAAAACAAAAAAACAAAAAACGTTAAACCCTGTTTAATATTCACCTCTCCAAAGGAAGTACTGGACCAAGTGATTCTCACTGTGTTCTAGAACATTTCAGGTGATGTTCCAAAGCAGTTTAGATTCACAAGATTAAGTGAGTCAAAGTGAATGATAAGAAACAAATGTTATTAAATAGCCTGCATTTGGGACACAGGAGGCCCATCTGTCTGTCGGTAGTGAGAGCAACAGAAGAGCTTAAAAATAACCTGCCTTCCCTGGGGATGGTGGGTCCAGCACTAGGGCACCTCCTTTGTGTGTTTGGAATCTGAGGAATTTGAGAGAGAATCCGGGACTGCTGCAATGTTAGGGGATCCTTCTTTGCATGTGGGACACAATGGGGCCAGCTGCCACTCATGACCTTGATAAGCCACTGTATCCGTCATTCTGCCAGCCTCTGCACTGCTCTCGCCCGTCGTCAGTCGCTGGGGTGGCGGGTAGGAACTCCTCATTTGTTGAAGCCTGACACATTCCTAATAGCATTTCCTAAGCAGCCTCTAAAACAAGTGTATTGTAAGAGCAGCAAAAGGCTTCGGTTGGAAAATGGTCACAGAAGAGAATCGGGCTATCACACGGGGTCTCTTGTATCACTGAAAAATCCCCTCAGAACGGAAGCCCTTTGTGAACCCCTTCGTGGTCTCCTTCTGTGCCGAGAAAACGGAGATTTCTGTGAGGCCAAAGCCACTCTGGGAAGTTAGTTCTGTTACAGCACACAGCCACTCACTTCAATACGAGTAACAGCCACTTCACGCGCTGGCTATCATTTTTCTGCTCTGCTCAAGGATCCCTGGCTCTTACATAATAACACAAGGATCTCTCCGTCGGCCCAGGGAAGAAGTATCAGCCTGGAGACAAAGTGCCATTTTCCACATTTATCTTTCGATACCTTCATTTGAAACAAAATTTTTTTAACAGGTCTTTTTGTGAGATGGGCACTTTAAAAATCAACTCAAGATTGGTAGAGGCTGGAAGACTTCCTGGTCTTCCCACAGGCAGCTTTCAAAGTCCTCTGAAAAAAAGGAAGAAAGCTGCTTTCTTTAAGCAAATAATTAGTGGTGTCAGTTACAATTTAATTTATTTATTCTCACAACAGTCCTATTGGTGGGGACTATAATTACCCCCACTTTAGCGATAACGGAACTGAAGTACAAATAGGTTATTTGCCAAAGGCTGTGCAGCTTGTAAGTGGTGGAACCAGGATGGGGATCCGTTCCAACGCCTGATCAAAGCTCTGAACCACTGTACTTCTGCTAAACCTCTACGACTAGAACGGCTTATTCTATGACTACACACGCTCCAGTCCTTTTTCCCTTCCACTGAGGGAAAGAAAATATCATCTCCAGGAAGCCTAGTCTAACCACTAGCACAGTGGTCCTCAGTGGCCCCCCAGGGGACACAAGGCAGGCTGGAGATGGTTTTTATTGTCGTGACTGGATAGAGTGGAGCTACTGGCATCGGATGAGTAGAGGCCAGGAATACAGCTAACCATCCTACAAGGTACAGGGCAGCCCCCACAACAAAGAATAGTCAGATCAAAATGTCAATAATGTCAGAATCAGATCTTCCCTCCATTCTTTTCTCCTCCATTGTCTTCAAGCTTATAGACTATCTGCACCCCAAACTATGTAGAAAACCATTTCCTAGGCAAGTAGGCTTTCTCGCTGTTCCCCTACCTGACTTCTACCAACCCCCCAAAAACACTAACTGATTTATCCCATCTCTACACTACTCCTTAGCTCATTCCACTTCATCTAATTCCTATAGAGGCTTCAAAAACTATTTCAAGTTGAATTTGCCTGAGAAGACCAGCTGGCAGCAACTATTTCCTCCCCCTAGAATCTGTATCTCCAATTTGTACTTTCCGTTAAAAGGCACCACCGGTTGGCATGGTTGATAACAATGATCATTGCCCTGCATTTCTGCCACGTGCCCCGTACTCTGGCCAAGCATTTGGTGCACATTTAGATCCTTAAGACAGCCCTGAAATAAAGATGTGGTTTTCCCCAGGACCAACCTGAAGCTAAGAGAAGTCAAGAGAGTGCAAAGGTTTCACCCTAAGGAAGTGAGAGAGCCAGGATTCAAGTTCACATCCACGTGACTCCCAAGCTCAGGCCCTTTCTGACTGCGTCCCCCTACCCAGGCACAGGTCACCTGATGCCTCACACACCCCTCCGATACCCACAAGGTACCTGGGAGAATATTCAATAAACACCCACGGATGGATTGATCCGACAAGAACAGCCTCTCTGGGGTTCAGGGGCCACTCTGCGAATGAGGGTTCCACTCTACAAATTTTTATTATCCCTACCCACAAATTAATTTGCACTTCCCAGAATTTTATATAAATGACATCCTCTAGCATGTATACTCTTGTTTTCCCTCTGGCTTCTTTCATTCCGCGTTATTTTGAGACTCACCCACGTGAGTGTGTATCAATAGTTCATTGCCTTCGATTGCTGGGTATTATTCCATTGCATGGATATGCCACAGTCTATCCAGGGAAATGTCAAGGGATATTTGTGTTGTGTCTAGCTTAACACTATTATAAATAAAGTTGCTATGAACATAGGTATACAAGTCACCATTCTCTTTTAAATGCATCTGCATCCAAAGGAAAATTTGGCCATATTATGAAATTGTGTTACATTTTGGATGCCTTTTCCAGCACGAAGAAATGGGGATGAGAAACAAAACCTTGGTCTCTTCCTGAGTGCATGTTGCAGAAACAGCTAGGGACATGTTCTTTCAGGACAGATGGCCTGTCTTGTCATTTGGACTCATCCCTCGTAATCATTTAACCTTATTTCACTTTCCTTATGTATAAAATCAAGATAGTAGAAGCTACTTCACAGGGCTGTTGTAACGATTAAGTGATAATGATAATCCACACACAATTGTACCCCTGAACCCAGTGTATGATAAGTGTTTGATAAATACAGGATATGATTACTATTAGTATGAACATCTATTGTAAAAAATAAGCCTCATTATGCCTTGAAACAGAAATTCCTATTATTTCTGCCTAATTTTTCTATACTGATTTTACCTTAAGTGATCACTCTACCACTTCAAAATCAGACAGCAAACAAAAGATGAACTAACACAGCGCTCCTCAAACCTTGTTTAAACCACGCCTCCTTTGGTGTGGGGGGGAGAGTTTTAATAAAAATCTCAGAAGAATTGACACATTCTGCCTAAAACCACATCCAATATAAGCGTTTTCCCTAGGCCTAATAGGACAGAACTAGTGAGAACTAGTTCTGACTCGCAGCTCACTCTGAATCACCTATTTATTCATTCATCAGAAAAAAGGAAATGACTGAATTTAGTGAAACCCAATTCGTTTCCAGGAAGACTGTGATAAATACCCCTTGCACACTCACTGGCTTCTTACCCCACCCCCACCCCACCCCCCATCTCTCCGGCCCCTCAGATCCACTCCATGTATCTGCACATGCACAGGCAGGTCTAGAAAGGGAGTGTTCGGAAGGGAAGTAATTGGCCCTGGGGGAGGAAGACACGTGTGTAATTTGAGCCTGGGTGACCACCTGTGAGGAAGGCCAGGAAGGGATCCTGCACTGGGCACTCTAGTCTAGACAAAACAGTAAGATCCCCACCAAAAGGGATGACAGGCACGCTACCTAGATGTTGATGGAATCGGAAGAATGGCAGCACATGGCAGATGATGAGAGTTTTACTAGAGCAGTGAGCCTGGAGGGGAACAGTGTGTGTTTCCCACCTTGACAGGGGATGAAGTGCCTGGGGGGCGTGGCAGGTGTAGCTGAAGAGCTCAGGAGGCAGCTCGCTCGGCATGGAGAAGAGCTCCTCAGAGTAAGAGCAAAGTGCCCTGTCACCACACAGCCCTGGAGGTGTGACTTCGTTTCCCCAAACTGGCCCTGGGATGAGGCACAAGAGCCCCCTCGAGAAGGCTCTTCTTTCTGATGACAGTATGCAGAGGGCTGCAGGATAGCTTAATAATACAGACATGGCAGACAGGCCAGTCTTTTCTCCCAGTGCATCTCCACCCCAAATCCCTACCTTCCCTAAACAGCTTTTCCTGACCCCGTGACTAAGTCCCAAATTCATGCGCCATCATACCATTCAAGTACCCTCAGCATTTACCATAGTAATTAATGTATATACTTATTTGTCTAATCATTTGGTTACTGTCCATTCCCCAGCTACACTGTAAGCTCCAGCAGGGCGCTCTTTTTGCTCATCACCATACCCTTGGTACTCAGCCCAGTGCCTGAGGCACATAATAGGTGCTCAAGAAATACATGCTAAATGAATGCATGCAATAGGTTGAATTCGCAAATGTTCAACTTCCATTCTTTTGTTCTGCACCTGGGTCCTGATTAGCAGGCAACCCTTCCATTGAGTACCTAGGATGGCCAAGCAGCCAGGTCAGTACTTAGCATGTGAAGGAGTTCAATAAATGTCTGCTCTCTTTTTAAAAATCTAAAATGATCTGCACCTAAGCAAATTGCTATCTCTACCCAGAATGTTTAGTTGCTTCAGAATATTCCTTGATGATAATATATCTCTCGACACTTCTACACCAACTAACTCCCCCACTCACACACCTACAGACATAAAGACATAGCAGAAATATACAACGTAAGGAAGAAAGATGGAGTTTGGCCATTTTCATGGCAAGGAAAACTTACTAAAAAGCAGCTACCAAATTGGGAGGAGGTGATAAGAAAGAGTATAGTGGCAGCTACAGGAAATGAGGGAAAAACCTGTTTCTGTGCTCTAGGACTTCCAAATTAATGTTCTCAACTTGGAAAGCAATTTACCTTATCTTGTTCAGCAGTCATACTACTTACCAGTCAAGAAGTAGAAGTAGCCAACATTTCAATAAAAAGTTCAAGCATCACCTAAAAGCACTTCACACTTTGGGAAAAATGGCCAACTTCAGCCATAAACTTACACATATGTTTCCCTTCATAAAAGATTTAACTTTAAAAATTTCCCTTAAAAAAGACTTCACTCGCTAACAAGAACTCTGTAGTCAGGCAAAGAATGGACAAATTAGGCAGCAGAAGTTTTTATTTATCCTAGTATCTCCTCATTTAGAGAGAAACCAATGATCTCACTAAATGGTTAGAAAGACACAGACATCTAAGACTGGTTTGAGTTGACTTTGTGTGATAATTTCCAGAATTAAAATTTCTTTCTAAAGAGATTCCTATAGCTACCTGATACAAAATACTCTTAACATAAAATGGGTCAAAAATCCCTAAAACTTTCCATTGAAAAGCTTTTGATCTATGTATACACAGCATGATATATAGGTTAAATAAATATACTATATATAAAATCAGATAAACATATGGATAGATATATGTATATGGATCAAGGTGAATAGATATAGGTATTAGGTAGGTACAAAAGTAATAGCAGTGTAAAAGGTAAAAAAAAAAAAAAAATTGCAAAAACTGCAATTACTTTTGCACCAACCTAATATATATGATTGATAGATAGATGAAAGGGTGGACTGATTGACAGACAGACAGATAAGCAGGGAGACAGGAGACTTACATGGGTTGGCCCCAAAGCAAAACTGAATTCAGCTTCACTTAACCCAACCTCCAAAGTCTGCCTGTCTCCCCTCTGTTCCTCTGCATGATGGTCCCAAATACCCCTCTTTCCGCCAACCCATCAGACCAAAATTTTCCAGAACACAATCCTGATTCGATAAATTAATTCATGTTAACGTGCATGTAAATGTTTGATAAAATGCTGGTCGGATCCTGAACAGAAAAACACCGACTTTGGCCCGGTCAAGGCAGGAGTCCCAAACCCTATTATTTCCGTCTCATAATTTAGAGTGGGAAGAAGTTTTTCAGGGGCAGAGGGGAGAATCCAGGAGTTCTCAGTAGCACAGTCCTATGGCTGTAGTCAGTCTTATGCGCTGGGTACGCTGATACTCCTGCTGTCACTTTGGTGGGCTGGGAGCTCCCACTAACAGAATACCCCTCCCACCAGGGTCCATATGCAGGAGCTTGTACGAGATTTCGAAAGTAGAAGTGAAGTCCAGTCTATTACTCTTAGAAGGTCAATGGACAGATGCCAGGTGCCCGATGGGTCTCAGTTTACACTTGCTTACTTCTGCTCTCACCCCCGTCTTCCCAATGAATGACCCTGATGACGGACAGTGGCCCCAGCCACCACTAGCCACTGGGCTGCCGACTGCAGGTGTGGGAAACCACACAGGCACAGAGCAAAGGCTTGGAGATACCACTCATGTGCTTTCCCCTTGTGGTCCCTACTGGTGGCCTCTAGGTGGGACTTTCTCTAATCCTCTGACTCCCCCCATAAAACCTTCACTTCTCCAGCTCCTCTCATGTTTAAGGGCCAATGGCCATACTAAATCTCTTAATCCCATCGCACTCTTTGAAATTTGGCTGATAAATAGGATAGCACAGCGAAAAGACCTCAGTTCATAGCTCCTGGGCCTAGATATTACTGACCCACTTGTGAAATCACTTGCAATCTCAGGCCACCAGACACAGGGGCCCAAACACTGATCACTGAAGAACATGCCTACAACGCCACACATATGACCCATCCACACACTAGAACCCCACGGAACCCCTGCAGATCTTCACAGCCAACGTTCCCAGCACTGGAGATGCTCTGCCATCCACCAAGTGGCCCAAGACCGCCCAGTTTCCAATATTTTGCAAGATGAACAAACGAGTTGAGGAATGATGATGATGAAGTGACTTCCTTCTTGTAAGCTATGTTCCCACCCGCAAAATAAGATAAGCCCCAGATTCCATTTAGTCAACTACCAATAAATCCATTTATCAACATACCTTAAACCAGTGGTCACAAACTGGGTCCTTACAAGCTGATTTGGGTTCACAGGAGTGTTTGATTTGGCCCTCGGGGATTTTCAAATGTTTCAATTGGTTCCGAATTTTGAAACCTGGGAGATGGCCCCTAAAATTCCACATTCCC
This sequence comes from Rhinolophus sinicus, assembly GCF_036562045.2. NCBI lineage: Eukaryota > Metazoa > Chordata > Mammalia > Chiroptera > Rhinolophidae > Rhinolophus > Rhinolophus sinicus. Next base: position 16,220,209 of record NC_133761.1, on the reverse strand, counting down.
ACCTTCTCCTGAAAGACCTGATGCTCTCGCATCCCACCCCCACCCCCACCCCTAGCCCCAGCCCCACTTTTCTGCGTAGCAGAGTCCCCACTCTAACTCCACTCACAATACCTGTTTGGGCCCCGAAAACATTCAAGATTGCAACCACCTACCTATAGTCTTAGGAGGCTAGTTCTCAGTGGCCTCTGAGGCTCCAGGCTCAAGGCTTGGCTGGAAGAGGCGGCCTTTGTGAGATGTTTGAGTTTCCTCAACTCTTTTATGCTACAGGATGGTTCTCAGCTGGTGGCTTGTGCTTTTGAGTGGCCCCTGCTGGTAAGCGCCATTTACATTTGGGGTTGCTGAAAATGCCTGTGTTTTCCAGGTCACGGTGTAGCACAGCCCTCAGGTTAAAGGAGGAGATTAAGAAGAGCTACATACTTTGAGCAATTAAGGGGCTGTATCAACATGTCCAAGAACAAGCTGTAACACCACCCAGCTCGGCTGCTCCAGGTGAAAATGGAGCAGACGTACCTTCCAAGCACGTCTGTTACTCTCCATCAAGGAGCGCAGTGAGGAAGACACTTATACATCTGCTTTCTATGATTAAAAATAGTGCCAGTATCATTTTCTCTTCCTTGACATCATGAGAAGGTGAGAGGAAAAGCAGAAGTGGCTGCACAGTGGATGTTCTCAAGAGAAAGTGATTTGCAGGCCTGGTGCCTGAGCCTGAAAGGAAACAGCAGTATCAGAGAGACGCACAGAAACTCCACACAAAGTCCGTTTCTGCAAACTGTGGTCAGGGGACTTGGGGTAAGCTACTTCCCTCCTCACTACCCTGTTTTCTCATCGAGAATCAGCCATAGTACTGTAGTGAGAAAGAATGAAATGCTACATACACAGCGACTTGGCAGGGGGGCTGGCACACACCCTCAGTAAATTCTCAAATTACTGTTATTGTTCTATGATTATCAACCAAGACAATCCATGCCTAAATTAAAAGCACATTCAACCAAAACAGGGAAGGGGATTCCTTTGGCTCCCACTACAATAAAAAAGGGAGACCTTTGTAAATCCAGGGTCTTTAAAGTGGGGGTTGTATGTGACGCAGGTTGGAGACTGTGTTTGGTTTGGTTCAAGAGTAACCAGCAAATACATTTCCCAGAAAATGTCCTAATAAAATTGCTCATCTGTGTAGAATCATGGCGTGGCTCATTACACACCTAAAACCATTTCATAGCCCACAGGGTTCAACACCCCAAGCTTTCCACCCAATTGTTCACACATAAAATAAGGTAAATTGCCCCCTGACGGGCTCAGCAAACTCTCAGGTGAGAGGCAGGATTGGCTAGGTCTCTGTGGTAGTTTGAAAAGCACTTTGTTCAACTTGAACCTCAAGATTCAACCACAAGTCATTGGAAAGAGGGCAAGCTAAGTAAAATACGTATAGGTTTAGTTGGTCAGCCAAATAACAGTCCAAGATTTTAAAAACACCGGGTGGTTTCTAGTAAACAGTCCAAGAAACAGTGATGTCCATTTATGCAGAAGATTTGTAGATCAAATAGTATTTCCAGGCTGTCTCCCTCGTGATAAATGAATAGCAAGGACATTGTCCCCATTTTATAGGGCAAGCATCTGAGTACCTAGGTAAAATGACAAAATACTTCGATTGAATTGTAAAATTTCAAAACTCCAAAGTATGATTACCTTGATAAGGAAAGACATTCCACAGGAAAGTTAGAGAGGGGAAAGGGCTCGTTGTGGTAGAGCTTCATTAAAAAACAAACAAAGAAACACCACCAATGGTCAGGTGGCATTTCATTCATTTTTAGAGGTTAACTGAAAGGACACATCTAGTCAATGACGTTTTTTTCCTAGCTTCCTCGGCATTATGGTCTCTGCATCTCAACAATCCTTCCCCAGTTGACACAGGTTCCAGGAAAGGATGATTTGCCTGCTAAGCAACCCTGAAGGCTCATTCATCGACTTGTTCAGTAGTTTTAGGCACAGGCCTATTACGCGGCAAGCCCCGGTGAGCCGAGAGGTCCCAAGATGAACACGCTGTATGAGGGACAGATACTTGGAGACAGGCTTCCCAACCAACAGGGCGCGCCATGCTTTACCAAAGGATGGCTCAAGAACTCAGGAAGCAGAGGGGGAACTGAGGCAGGCAACCTAAGGTGTGTGGGGGGGGAGGGGTGGGGGGGACATTATCCCAAGACTCAACAAAGTGAGGACAATTGATCTAAGTCTATGTAAATCAATGGAATGTTGCCAGCCAGTGGAAGGAGGGGATTTTCAGGACATTCAAAGCAGAAGAAATAGCCCGTTACCAGCCCAGGGGTGTGAAATACTGATGAGTAATAGAAGTAAGGATGACCTGGGAAGAATGAATTGGGCCAATTTAAAAAGAACTATGCCTCAAAGCATGATTTCCACCCCCCACCCCCCCCAGGAATGGGGCAAGAACAGAAAGCTCTTCAACATGAATTTTGCCTAATTGGATCGGTGTTTCAGAAAGAGAAGTTCCCTGTGTGGATTGAAGAAAACAGGGAAACTGTATGCTAGGCTGTTTATCAAAAATAAGAATGCACAATTTATTCTGCTTAACCTTTTTTCCGTGACTTACTCATCTCCACCAACTCCCCAACTGCCCATAATTATTACCAGGTCATTATAAATTCATAAACTCAATGTATAGATGCCTAGCTTTCTGGAACATCAAGCATGCAAATCTGGAAAGCAGAAGGAAATGTCTCACCTCTACCTGAAAGAAAATAATTAAATGCAAACTTTTGACAAATGATGGCTTGTATAGTTTTTTTTTTTTTTTTCTTTTTTTAACTTGAATTACTTTTAAAACTTGCCATCACTGACAAGCATAGATTAGGTGGAAAAATTTTTTTTTTAAAAAAACAGACAAAAAACGGTAGAGATTAAGCGACTGACAGTTACAGTAAAAAAAAAAAAAAAAAAAGCAACTCAAGTTCCTTTTTAAAACAAAGAAGTGCGTATCTGCTTAGTAACTATAGTGCTAATCAAGGCAATCACACAACATTCAGAATTATCACAAACCCATACTTTCCACTGCAGTTCATCTAGAGGTTTTTGTATGGAAGGTGTACACTTCAACAAGGCTTGCTGTACTCACTGAAAGCAGCTACTTAGTTATTTTTCTACCTCTCACAAAAGCAGCTGAGGCATTTTCCTAAGCTTGCTGAAGTGCTACTCACACAATCACAGTTGGCACACTATTGAAACATGGCAATGAATGTCACCACCAAGTTCACTACATGGGTTGATTTTTCTAACACAGGCAGATGTTTTGCTCTTTTGGGTGTTGAATCAAATTGCTTCACTTCTCTGTGACAATACCAACTGTGAGCGATGGCAAACCTTCTTACAAATCCGTAGCACTGCAGCATTCCCGACAGATTCTGGCCTTCAGTTTCCAATTAGACTCACCTGTGAGATGGCGAGCCAAGTTCAGAAGGCTGTTTTGCCATAGGTTTTACTTGAAGTGTTAACTTCTCAGTTCTTACGTTACTGTTATTGCATGGAGACAAACATCATACACTTAGTAGGACTGGAGCAACACACTTTTAAATATGCTTTAAAATATGCCTCCAGATGCAGTCTTTTGAAAAGGCCTTTGATTCCCCAGGAGCCAATGGAAATTCTCTAACATGCACACAAGGACACATCAAGTGAGGAATTAAATGGTGGAAACAAAGATACCAGAAAAACCAGGAACCATGATTTCACAAAGTTGTGCGCAAAAACTCTCTGTATCTTCTCTGGCTTCAAATCAGAAAAAGAAAAAAAAAAATTAAGGGTTTTCATTCAGAGGCTTCATCAAATGAATTTTAAGAAGCTGGTGTGTGTCGTAAAACTACATACTTTGTTAAGGTACTCAGGGAAAAAAAAATACTTCTAGATTTGAGCTTACACCTTGGGAATTGGCTACAGAAAGAGTGGTTTGAATCATACATTTTGTAAACTAAGCACCACCAAAGAAAGTTTTTAAGAATTTGGGTATATCTGTGTGTAGTGAAAATTTGGCAGATAAAATTTAGTGGGTGGGCATTTCTTAACACTCCTGTCATCCAAATTCTTCCAACTGGACAGTGGGGCTGCAATCCTTGGTCTGTCCCTAAAATCTCCCATTCTTTGGACGTGAGACTGAAATCTCTTTCGGTCTCAGCTGCCATGTTTGAAGAGGAGAGATCAGGAGAAGGGAGTGAGAAGAAACTGGACTCAGATGCTAAAGACTATTCTAGTTCTGCATTCCTGGTCTAATAGGCTACTGTCCTGAACTGTCTTAAAAGTTTTTCTCCATTACCCACCACACCTCTTTGAAAATTAGAGTTTTATGGATATGTGTTCCATGAAGATAAACTTTATGAAGTACAAAAAAGTTAAAAAACTCAATGCTTTGCCACCCAATATCTTTTTGATTAATGTCTGCTCCTAGGTGATAAAGACAAATGGGGAAACGATAGCTGCCATCTCTAAGTCTCTGGCAGATCGTTTGCCACAGGGCACGATAATCCTCTGCCTACACGAAAGCCACAGAAGTCCCATCCCTCACTGGCTCTGGGTTCAGTCAGGCCAATGCTTTGACCAAGAGTGTGGTGGAAATGACACCCCGAGACTTTCAAGCATATTGGAGAGACCTTCCTCCTGAAGTACCCCTACCCCCGACCAGCAAAGCATCTGCTCATAGTAAGTGTTCATTAAATGGCAGTTCTTAGATAATCACAGCTTGGACCAGCTGGAAGAAGCAAGTGGTATGAAGTAACGAGACAGAGTGAGAAAGGAAGTAGCAGGAAGGAAAGAAACTCTGCAGTGTTCACTGGCGGGCTGACAGTTGTGTCTGAGAGACCCACTAAATCTCCATTCCTTGTCCAGTGAACCCTCCCGTGTGGACATAGCACACAACAGCCTAGCTTTAAACTGGACTGTGCAAACCACAGCTGAAGAAACGGGACTGACACAAAGGGGGTTCACCCCAGACCAAAGCAGCGGTCAGATCAATACTAATTGGAAATTATGGGAATTATCCTCCTCCAATTACCAAAATTGCAAAGTAACTATCCAGAGGTCTTATCTCAACAGGGCTACGGCCCGTTAAATGCCGGTTGGTTTTTAGAAATTGCACATTAAATCAGAGACCTTATCTTAATGCGGGCTACGTCTGCTCAATTCTCGTTTAGCTTGCTAACATCTGTGGTGATCCATGATTCGGAAGCCCTGTGCTGCATGTAAGCTTTGCAGGGTGGAATCAACCAAGTGACAACTATGAAAGGGAAGTAAGTCATTTATTTCCTCAGTGTGGAAGGTGAGCATAACTCACCATCTACGACAAGTAGCCACTGAGTTCTGTGTTCGGAACACTTACTATAAGAATAACCAAACTACAACTTTCTGACTACCTGTGATGGGCACTATTGTTGTCAGAGCTTTAGAAACACACTCTTGTCATTTACCCTTCCTAAGGACCTGCAACGGAGATATCACTATTCCCATGTTGTAGCTAAGCAAATTGGTGCAGCAAGGTGTGTGGTCACGAAGATGACATATGCCAGAGCTGCGCCTGGGACTCAGGTCTCCCTGACTCAAAGTCTGAATGCTTAACAAGTCTTCACACAATGTAGTCAGCCTCTTCTTGGCATCTTGAAAGAAAGCTCAACAATGTAGATACACTTCTAAAATCTTACTCGTCTGAAAGGTCACATCGGTTTTCATCCCCATGTGAAACAGTTTGGCTAACGCAGTAACATGAAAGATAAATAGAAACTAGAATTGATAAAGTTGTGTAACACCTGGAGTCCACATACATATTGCCTCTTTCTTAGGTGGGAGAACGTGTTACAAAAAATACCTTATCCCAAGTGCACAGGCCTGATAAACAACACTCAATCATTTTTAAAATAATCTTTAAGCATAAATATTTTTGATGTTCAATGCACAAGAGATTGGTCTCAGATTTCCTAGAAGTGCTATTTTCATTATTATTATTACCATTGTTGGTTTGCTGCTGCTGGTTTTTGTTCAGTTTAAGCTCAGGTTTGAGAAGCCTTGCAGCTTCCACTCTTGCCCTCTTGGGACACTGCTGCTAGATGAACAAAGTCAAGCTTACCTGTGGGAAGACTTTCTCCCCGCCCCCATCACAGGGTCTGGCTCACAGCAAGTGTTCATTAAATGGCAGTTCTTATTTAGAGAAACAGCTTGGAGGTGCTAGAAGAAGCACGTCGTGGGAAGTAACAAGAGAGAATGAGACACCAGTAGGATAGAAGTAAGCACTTACCGTGTTGCCCCGAAAATAGGACCTAACCAGAAAAAAAGCCCCAGCATGATTTTTCAGGAGGCCATCCCCTGAACATAAGCCCTAATGCATCTTTTGGAGCAAACCTTAATATAAGGCCTGGTCCCATTTTCGGGGAAACACGGTAGATCTTTTCTATGTGCCCACGACTCGTCTTTGTCAGAATTATGTGGCAGAGGTTAACTTCCCGCGTGCAATGCTTTACACACAGGGAGGCAACAATCTGTCATTTTTAGCTTAAGGTTTCTGCAAATAGAACCAAAAGGCAGTCTCATACCTGGCACTCGGGCAATGTCAATCACCAACAGATATCCAGCAGGTGTTTTTGCTGCCCAGTACCCTGTCTGTTCCCGTTTTGTTATCTTTAATCCATTTTCTCCTCTCTAGACGGTTATCGCAGAACTCCTGCTGGAGGTCAATTGTGTAAACCTAGCACCTCCTCCCACTTGCAAATCATAAAATTCACGGGTTTAGCTGAAAAGGAAACAGAGTCCACTTTGGCAGAGTCCGAATGGTAAGATGTGTCTCTGGAAGGACTATAGGTCGAGTTCGTGGAGACAGACAGGAAGAGAGGTATTGCAAAAATCAAACTAACACCAAAGGGCATCGGAGTGACCAGCTTTACCTCCAGGAAATAAGGTCGCATGTTGAAAGATACTGTGTAGCAAGAGCACTGGCACCAGCAAGGGTTTTTGTCATCTGCTCTGCACCACCCATGGTACTATAAAACCATTGGTAAGACTCAGGATGAAAGCCTGCCTCTAGCAATAAGGTAGTAATATAATGATCGTTCCATACAGGTGAGCTATGACCCAGGCCCCCAACAAAGGTCTGCACTATACCAGGGGTGCCAAAAACAATGTGTACAAGTGGACACTTCAGTCAATGTTGCTCAAGCAGTAGTTCGCCATCATCAGAAGTGTCTGGACGCTGATGGTAACCACTATGAGCACCTCTTGTATTTGCAGACATCAAATGAGACTCGTGTTCATCTTTCGTGATCGGTATATATTGACTATTACAATTTTAATACAGTTTTTTCCTTTCTTAAAATGTGTATACATTTTTTTAGGCACCCTCTGTATTAGCTAATTTAATTCTGACAAGACCCTTATGAACTACATGATATCCTTACACACCATTTTACCCGTGAGAATGATCGCAAAAAATGCAATCATTTTTATATTGCCACTGGTGCCAACAGTAGATATAACTGATTATGTCCAAGTTTGAAATAATCATTAAAACTTTGGAATTTTTTTAAATTTCAGTAAGTTTGATTTATACACAATAACACGAATGGTGCACTTTTACTCCAGGAATATAGTTTTGAAAACTTTTTTAAATTTGATTTACTTGTATCTGGCATTCTCAATATTCTTAACACACACCATAAATTTCTATATGTGTGTCTGTGTGTATCATGAATGAATGCATCCATACACATACGCACACCTAGAGTAAGCACTGTGGCTCTTTCAAAAAAATACCTCCTAAAACATTGAAAGTTCTCTATCTCTCTTAGGATTTCTGTTTATGTAATCAGTCCCCTCAAATCAATTAAGTGTTTGGCATAAGGGTATATTAAAGTCAATGTAAATTTAAAATTATTTTTCTTTTAGAAATCTTAGATGGTGAGATCACCTGGGGATTACCCAAGATATTGAAAAATCAAAAGTGACAATGATTGATTAAAGAAAAACTGAAACTGATCTCTGAAGAAAGCCATACAATCTGGGACAAGATTCGATTTTTGGACTCCAGTATCAATACAAATACAAGTAATTCCTTAAACTGTAGGAGTTAAGTCCAGACTAATTCTTTTATGACTGCTAAGTGCAACTTCATAGGAATTACGTTTTTATCGTGTACAAATAATACATTGGAATCACAACAACAGCACCTATCAATATATTTACGTTGAGAAGAAAGAGAGAAGGGCAGGATCTTTCTGGTAATCTCCCTTGAGGTAAATTAAATTGAAATTACTTACTGCAAATGGAGCCTAAGTGTAACTGTTCTCTCCAGCCCAGCTAGAAATGGGGTCTCAAGAGGTCGAAGCACTAAAAAGGGAATAGAGACTTTACATAAAATATCCAACCTAAATATAAAACCATATAAAATATTAAGAATGTGATTTGGATATTCCAGAGGCTGTTTTAAAACCTCCCTTTCTGATCTGACCCTTTCAGGCTAAATACTAATTTATTTGTTTTGAAGTCGTTTTTTATGAACAACACAGCCTCTCGTCTCAGTCATCTAAGTGGGTAGAGTAAACATCGTTAGGCTGGAAAAGGAAGAATTTAAATAAATCAAGAGAGTGTCAATAAAAAGCTACTTCAGTCTGCAAATGATTTCGTCATTCGGTTTCTCTAAATTGGTAGGCAGTGCATTTCGGAGTGTCTGTCAGCATTTGCATCCTTAGGACTGAATACATAATTGAAGAATAAACAATTGTGCCAGTGCTTGGTCTCAGGGGCCATTTTTATAGATTGCCATCTAATGATAGTACCTGCCATGCAACAATGTATTAATACCAGATAAAATGACATAGTTCTGTCTTTGTGTTGACACAATGTTTCAATGTCCTTTACTGTTGTCTGGAATAATGATGCAGTGAGTTTTTACTGTTAACATCTCCATGACAGAAAGAGACAGTTGTGTTTGCTTGTGTTTTCCCTAGAAAAAAACACTCACGTGGTGACCATTGCCCGCACAAAGGGTAGAGGGTACAGCTAAGAAAAGGACTGTTTCGATTAACAAATGATGAGTAAGGCTAAGAATAACTCCATTGGAAAATGATACTGCTTCCGCTTGCTGCAAGAATGCTTCTGATTCCTGTCCTATTCCAGCCTTCCATCCATCTATTCCACAAATATTCCACTAAGATCTCATATTGCACTTGGCATTTAAACACTGATCAAGACAGCTATGTCCCTTTTCTGTACCATTCTAACAGGTCTCTTTGAATGGAGAAGATAATAATGGTTTTATCATTACTTTTAATAAATAAAAGTTCCCATTCATTGAGCATCTACCACATGGGGGCACTTAAATCCTTCAAACAATCCTGCCCCATTTTACAGTTGAGAAGCTCTGACAGTTAAGCAACCTGCCCGAGGTCCTACCTACACAGGTAAGCAGGCCAAAAGAAGCCAGAATTAAAATCCAAGTTCTCTTCCCAGAATGCAGCCCTGCCTCTCCCCAGCTATGCTCACCACAGGCCCACGCATGACAACAAGGCAAAGGAATTAATCACAGCTCATGCTGGGCAGGTATGAGCCTCCCCATCTTGGTTTCCTCATGTGTAAAAGGGATAAAAGAAGCATATTCACCTCAGAGGTGTGGAGTGAGGAGCATTAGTTGATAGCAGTCAAGTTCTTAGACCAGTCCCCTGACCTATGGCAGGTACTCGGAAAACATTAACGATTACCATTGCTTCTAGAAAACAGGAACGTCTCAAATGATAGTGAATTGCCTCAGAATAGAGAGACTTGGCATGAAACAGTTCTGAAACCCGTTCATTAAAAATGTGGTAAGCGTCATTTTTCCCATTCCATAACACTTAAAATCTGCTCTACATAATTTAGCAATTAATTATACCGTGCTTTACGTTGTTACCTAATTGTTTGACCCAGCCAGCCTCTAGCTTACTCCGAGGGAGACACCCCTTCTGTTTCTCTCCATCCTCCCTAGGCCCCTGTGATCAGGCCCTCAGCACGCATTGACTTAATATCAATTAATATTTGCAATAAAAGTCTTACTTACAGAAAACATAGCAAGATAAGTAAGATCAAAAGCAATGTGGAAATCGGTTTATTCTGGAGATGGATCTGGCTACACATTGTTTTTTGTTGTTCATCCAGCCTAATTACACCAACATTGATCTGCTCATCAATGTTGGGATTTTAGCAAGACATTTGACAAGATCTTTCCAGCCAGCCTCATCGCATGAGAAGGAAACAGAGAGGAAAACACCGTGGGTGGGACCTCTTACCCAAAGGGACCTACTAATGGGTCTGTGTCAACTCAAGGCAAGTGGGTTTAACCCGTAGCGTTCCTACCTGCTACTGCTCTGTCAACATAATCATCAAAAGACACAGGTAATAGGCGTATCCAACCTGAGGGAAGTCTGAAGCTGGGCAAGAGTGACCTGCTGGACTTTATGGGCAGACTTCAAAATTATCTCCTCAGCTGGCATTTGGGGTCAAATCCATTAGGAAGAAATTTAATAAAGAAATATGTACACGCTGTCGTTAAGTTCACCTCACAGGAGAGAGGAGGGTATGTGTAATTAGTAGCCCATGCAGAAATCTCTCAGACAGTATTTTAGTTGATTGTAACTCCACTATGAATTTGTGAGATAAAGGTACCCACAAGCTCACTAATTCAGTTTCACGTTACCTGAAGAGAAATGAAACAGCAGACCCATCAATTAAGCTTGCTGTGGTTGGCCTCCACCAGAGATAGATAAGCACTTAAGAAGGATCTAGTAAAAAATAATTCGTGCAGAGAGAGGGAACCACTCACATCCAACGCCTGTCATGTGTGTTTCTTTCTGCAAATGAATAAGCTCCCAGAAGATAAATCTTACTTGCATCCCCATTCAGTCCCTTCAACAGCCGCATGCATTCCTTCCTGTGGTTAGTGCACTGAACCCATTAGGTAACAGCTAGCACTAGTACCCTATCTGGAAAGCAAAGAGAATGAGCCTATAAGAGCCTGAGGGTAGATTAACACAGAGTCCTGTAAAATTTGTCTGGTGACTTTCCCTGAACTGCAGTGATCTTTTTTCACTCTTTCCTGTTAGAAATAACCCCTGGATATCCCAGGATAAATCTGACTTACACACATCTGGTTCCTCTTTGAAGTTTCACCAAGAAGACAAAAAGGAAAGTTAGATACCACTTGGGACACTGTGTTTGCTGTGACCTTACAATACTTGTTGTAACACTGGTGTCTGCAATTTAAGGTAGGGGGAGGTCCAGTGAGTTTTTGCTGTTATAAGCAGAGGAAGTGGGAGAGGTATGGAGGCCGGCGGAAGTGCCCGCAGAATACTCTGCATTCTGGATCAGGAAGAAATATTACTTTTGAAATTTTTAGAAAAAAATGTGATTGGTGGGTAAAATCACACCCAAAGGAACTAAGATTAAAGTTTGATGAGAAGCCCAGGATACATGGAGAAAGGAAAAAGCCAAAAAGTAAACATCTGAAGCCAATAAAGAAAAAAACAAGTTCACACTCCTTCACTTTGTTTAACCAATGGAAAAAGAAAGCTGTATGTGTACATGTAAAAGATAAGCAGAATCTAGTTCAGTAGCGCAAACATTATTCTATTCTGCAATTAATTAAATGGGGAAGATTCAGATATGATTTTTTGAGACTACACAGGAATTTCAGAAAAATGAGTAAATGTATATAACATTAATTATAACATATATTTATTGAGCAATTACTGTAGCCAAATACTGTGTCAAACATTGTCTGCAGATTTCCTCAGCTAAGCTTTCAAATAATCCCTTAGGGCAGGTACCTGGAGACCATGTATTCAAGCAGCTCTTTCTTCATTAGGACGGAGAGGGGGCTCCACAGCCTTTAACCTCAGCCCTCAGTTAACAATTTAGCTCTTTAGTTCCCTCGGACCCTCATCTTGAGGATTCTCTCACTCCCCTGGCCCAGGAACAGACAAAGCGTAAAGGAGAAAAGGAAATTCCATAAGTAAGTGCTAGGATGAGGGGAGGAAGGGAAAGAGAGGAGGGTGATGACCTGTTACCAACAGGAAAAGTGCATATTTCTGAGATAACAACCACAAAGTTCAGAAGCTGCTCGAGACACGGTAAATCTTTCAGTGTCTTCAAAAGTCATTTTCTGTCCCAGACATTCACCCCTTTTGCTGTTGCAAAGAGAAAGGGACCAGCGACCCGTGAAGTGTCAGGAATGCATCCGAGAGAGCCCCAGCTAAGTTGCAGGGCAGCTATTGTGCTTCAGTGAAGTTCAAAGGAAAAGACCGTCCGAGGAGGCTGGGGGAAAACTGGGGGGCGCGGGAGACCCGGGGACGAGCAGAGCCCCATGCAAGTCCATCCCCGCGCCACAGAGGGCCAGGCAAGCAGACCACAACTCCAGCAAAGAGAGGAAACCAAAAGAGAGGGAGGAAGGGGAAAAGGAGAAGAAAAAGGAAAATTTCTTGCCTTACAGGGTCAAGGCTTTCCATTGAGAAAGCCCAGTGCGGCTTTGGGACCCGGCCAGGGGTGAGGGGCCGAGATATTTACATTTCTCCTAGCAGGCTAAAGGAGAGCTGAGGGGTGGGGAGGTGGCAGAGGCTGGGAAAGAAAGAAAAAGAAAACAAACTGTGTGCGCCATTAAATATTCATGACAGCAGCTTTGCTGAGGCTAATGGAAAGCATATAAATCCCTTTACAACTTTGTTAAATGCAAAAAAGATGGATGAGGGTCACAGCGTGCTCTGGGGCAAATTGGGAGGAACATGAAAATCTGGACCACAGGCGGTTGGGATTTCAGGGAGAGAAGAGAGAGTTGGCTACAGGTTTTATTTAGACCCAATTCCAGTAGGTATGGATACCAGTCCCAGCCATTTGCAATGCCTACAATAAAACACTACTTGAAAGTGGGCTTTCAATTACTCCACACTCCTAAAGGACATTTTTTCTCCTAAAAGTTTCTCTCTCTCTTTTTTTTAAACCCTCAACTCTAATGACATGGTTAACATTTGACAGATGTTATTGTTCTGAGACATGCCCAAACTCAGGTCCAAATTCTTGAAACAGATCATCTATCTTGATTAAGAAAATGGATATACAATAATCTTTGACCTGAGACATCTTTCCAGTGGCATCTGCAAAATAAGCTTTCAGAAACACCCAAAGCTTGGGCTCTGCGACCAGGCTATGCAGTGTTTGACAGACAAAGGACAAGGCCAGGGAATTCTCACATCAAGGCTTGGATTGGCAAGACCTCTACTTTGAGGAACCCCCAGTTGGGATTTGTCCCCTTGTCTCACACTTCGATGGTACATAAAAAAAGAGAAACTGATCTATTCATCTTCAGGAAGAGTCAGGAGGGAAACTACACTGGGAGGCATGGAAATGTTTCTTGTAAGAGGGCACTGTATATGACATAATGTTCCTAAGGACACCCGTTTCTCATTATTTAAACAAAGAAATAAGTTCCTTTGGAAGAAGGAGCTGTTATTTGTACTGTAGGGGGTCATTATTCTTGTTTTCTTTGACATTTTAGATGCTGAAAAGAGAAAACAAATACAGCCAAGGTTATGCTTTAGGTTGGCGGTACATTTGCATATCCCCACTACTGTAATACACGAGTGAGGGAAGCCCATCTGTGACACAAACCATAAAAACAATTCCAAAGAACCTCCCAGAGAAGTCACCAGTTGATAATATAACAATGTGGGACCTCAAAGACCACAAAACACAAACTTGGCTGCTTTGAAATGTAAATGTGAGGAATCCTCTCTGATAAGGTTTCAAAAACAAATTCCACTTTCTTACATCCCCATTCTAGAAGGCAAAGGGAATGGTGTCAATTGTGGAGTTTTGAACAATGTCCATTGTATTCATTTTTTACTTTTGTTTCAGAGAATGTAGATATGATTGGCAACTTTGGATGGATTTTAACAACAAATGCAAACATTAAAAAATTTTCAATGAGCCCCTCTTTGTTACTCTGGGAGTCTCTGTACACACTGCCATTTTCACTCAGTGACTATTCCTCCTGTGAATGTGACTGCCTTGGCCCCTCTCCCCACAGTGCGCTGTCCATCTCTGAGCTCTTGGAGGCAAAGGGCTGTGTTACACAGCATCATGCCTCACAGAGTCCTCAGGAGGCCCAATGCCTGGCACAAAGTAAGTGCTCGGCAAATGTTGGCTACTCTTATGAAGAAGTGTTTGTTGAATGAATACTTGATGGAATTCTTAGTAGATAAAGATGCCCTTCTAGAAAAATAGTCACTGAAATTATTTTTATCTTGTATTGACGGAGCAACCAAACAGAAATTATACAGTAATTTTCGTTTGACTTCATACAGGCAGAAAATCAAGTCATGTTAATAGAAAAATAAAAACAGGATGATAATAATAATAAAAATAATGAAAGACGTCATACAGATTTCACTTTCAGGGCTGTTTTCACTAAAATGTTTGGAAAGCAATGTTCCAATTTCCCCCCTTTTAAAAATATGGAGAAAGGAAGATGAAATTCAGTTTCCAGACAGAATTTTCAATTAAGGAAATAGTATAGAAATACTCAAGCTGTTGCAGTTAAATAAACAGGTTCATTTTGCTTCCAAGAAATGCAGTTTAGATTTTGAAAAACAACATACACAAATGATTCCTGCAATGTCCAGAATTCCCAGGAGGCAATAAACTGTCTTTCAAGGTAGTATGCTAGGAATGCCAGGGGTTCTGCTATCCACGGAAAAAGGTCACCAAAGAGCAGGGAGCTTCTGGCTTCGGGCATTCTCAAGCGCTCCCAGACAACCACCAGGCTTTACACAATCCCCGAGATCTAGCGCAGAGGCTTCCCTACTGAAGATTCAACTGAGACCACCCCGGGCCAAGTCTCACCAAAAAGGGACAAAATGCATATTTTAACCAAACAAGAAAAGCCACGTGCTCCAGTCATGGCATTGTAGATGGATCTCCATAGCCATAAACCTTGGCAAAATAATGAGTCCTTACTACTCCTCTTCAAGACTAGATCCTGGGAGATCCTTAAAAGCAGGGTTACCTCATGGTATTTAATCTATGTAGCCTCCAGACAAAGTATGGCGGTAAAATGCTCAATAATTTTTGTGGAATGAATGAACAAGGCAAAAGAAATAACAGCATCAAGCAGAATGGAGCGGGAGACTTAGGTCTCATTCCAAAAAGCAATGAAACTAGAATTAACATAGGGACTCTAGTAATAAATAGCAAACAAAACAATAATAAATTTACCTCGTAACTGAAAAAAAAGACACTTTTCTTTCTTGTATTCTTGCAAGGTCTACACTTCAGAAAATATTCCCTACATTTTTCTCAACAACTCAGCACTTTCACACTAGCTGTAATTAAAATCTGTACCTACAGCCTATAATCTGATTTCATTTGTGGTTTCTTAAAAATTTAGAGACAGCATTTATAAATACCAAAATGCTTCTGTCATAAATTGAGTGTTCATTCTCTGTACTACTGGTAATATATTTATAGACTGCTTTTAATAGTAATCCTATTTTGCATTTCTTTCTAGTTTTATCACCTAAGCGTGACTCCCTACGCACTATGATTTAGTCTTGCCCATTTTTTCAAACAAAATTTGTTATGCCTCTTAAGTCACTTTGACTCTACAAGTTCCCCTTCCAATCCTATCTTTATATAACTTACTATTTATCTGTTGAAGAATGAGGGGCATTTGACTAGATTTTAATAATAAGACGTCCTAGATCAAGGTCATTTTAGGAAAAAAACAAGTCTCAGTCCCAAAGGTCATTATGAAAGACATGGTACGTTATAAATAAGTAAGTCATCTTTCTAAAAATGAAGGGTGAATAAAGAAATAAAGGTGATAAGTGGTGGCCTCTGGTTACAATACATATCATCACATAAACCATGTTGGAAAGATTTAAATCAGTCTTATTCACAAATAGGAAAACACTGAGTAATGGATGTGTTTAGTTTTTTATAATTAAGAATAGGAAAATCAAGCATGACATATCTCCATGTGCACAGGAAAAAAAAAAAAAAAGAACCGCGAAGGCCAAACTGAAACATAGATTAGATTTTGAAACCACAAAAAACAGTCAAACTGGATTCAATTCACTATTAAGAATCTACTCTGTGCAAAATTTTGCTGCCAAAACAAGAGTTAAGATTTTGAATTTCATTAAAAGTTATGCTAAAATCACACACAGATTCTAGTTTTTGCTATTATTTAAGTTGTCATATGCTGTAAAAATGTTACTAAAAACATTTCCCTCATAGTCGAGATTTTTCATGAGTAAAATTAACACCATTAGATGTATTGGATAATCAGGGGAATATTCAAATCATAAAAAAAAAAAAAACTTCCATCAAATCCAATTTTGCATAGGAAAAATAATTTTATGGGTATTAAAGCCAATGTACTGAAAGATTAGGGAAATTTGACCTCCCCAGCTTAAAAAAAAAAAAAATCAATTTTTGAAAAAAACAAATAAACTGAGCAAATGAAAGATACTAATTTTTCCACCACATCTACAAGTCTGATGCTAACTTCCCTCTGTGCCGTTAAGAGTATTAATTCCTTGAGTAAAACTTCTTCGGTAAAGCACAGAATTTCTTTTGATGTCAAAACCACAGAAAGTTCAAAGGTTAGCCTGCCACTCAACATTATGATTCGCCAAAGACCTGAACAGGAAACCCATTTCTAAACTTACCCATAAAGATATTGCAATCCCAAAGGGAGAGCGGCTGGTCATTGTTTCACTGGCTGGTGTTTTTGTACTTTGTTTAAGGACGTATTCAGAAGGGTGACAATACCTACCTCATCACCAAGGAGAAACATTCTTTTGGATACAAAGAATCTCAGTCATTTCTTCTAACACCTCCTCCCCTCCCCTCAACCCCTCCCTGCCGCCGCCGCCACCACCACCACCACCACTAATTACTTTCTCAACATTCTAGAAGGCTAAAAGAGTCTAGCCAAGTTGAATAGACCCGGATTTAGCTTGCATTATATTCTGTCTTGTATGTCACACCCCTCCAAAAATTAAAAAAGAAAAGCATAAGCCACGTTGGGTGCAGGGGGTTTAGGGGGGGTGGGGAGTGGACATAACAAGATTTATGTAAAAATAAAAATTATTGCAGTAAAAAAGAAGAATAGAAATGGCTAATTATATCAAAATAGTTTCATTTACAAAAGGTTACCAGGGCATACAAATTCAGGGAAGCCAGGCTTGGGCAGAAAGGGATCCATTGACATATTGAATGAACAGTCACTACTGGCTGTCTCTAGGCACCCCGCTTGGCACTGGATGAAAATACAAAAGTGGTCCCTTTCCCCAGAGAGCTCACAGTATAATATGAAAGAGAGACCCCCTAATCAGATGATTGTAATACAATTATAATGCTGCAATGCTGCACCATCAGGGGAAGGAGAAGAAGCAAAAGTAGGGTGCTGTGGAATCCCAAAGAGAGGGGCCTCTGAGCCAGTATGGATGGATGGACAGAGGAAGGGAAGATGCTCTTCCTCAGAGATAGTGCCGTAGCCAAATCTTGAAAAAGAGAAAGGTGAGTAAAACATTAGGTGAGGGTGAGGCTAGTGGTAGATGACACACAGGGCCAGGAAAATAGCAATGCAACGACTGGAACTGAAAATGTGACTATTCCAGAGACGTCAGAGAGGCACAAAAGCAGTGCAGAAAGCTGCACAGAGGACGCCTCCACTGGTTCAAATCATCTATGCTTCCTGAGTTGTTCAGCTGATAAACGCCACTTGCCTGTTACCAATGGGAACTTTCTACCATCCTGAAATCTGATCAAATAGCGATTTCCTAGAAGTACAAGACATGTCATCCATTTTTTAAGCACCCGGCTTCTTCTAGTATCTGACACCGTTTCTTAGATCCCATATAAGTCTGGAAGCTAACAGATGAATTAAGAAAATAAGTGATTTTTCTTTTACGTCCCCATCCATTGGATGTAGCCATCAGCAAAACCATACTGACATTCCCTTGAAGAAGGTCTGATGGAGACTGAAACACTAGTCTTGAAGGGAGATTGATTTTAATCAAATACTTGCCCTTCTTTTATCACTGGTGCTCTGCAGGCCTCAAGCACAATAAAAAAAATATGAATTTTTCTCGGAAGGTACGTCTTTTAAAACTCAGACAATGAGACTGCCTGCAAAATTGCATGGATTTTTGCCTCCAAAAGAACCTGAGCAATGGAGAACTGAAAATGACATTCTTCAACATATAAAAGTCATACATCACATACAATAATAGGGGTCAGAAGAGGTGTTGAGGCCACATGGAAAAGTTCACGTGGTCCCTCTGAGCTGTGTAAGGCCCAGGACGTGAGACAGAAAATTCTTACGGGCACATCCACCTTTATAAAATGCAGAACCCCATACAATGGGGGAGGCACCATGATCCCGTGGAAAGTCCTAAGATGTGGGTTCTAATCCTGGCTCTTCCACTAATGAACTCCTCATCCCCCTGGGTCTCAGCTTCCTCAAAGGCTAACCCATCAGTAGATAGATCACTAAGTCTTTAGGTATCTATTTTTGGTCCTAAAATTAAATTGATAATAAAACTAATTAATATTTGGGGGGAGGGGTATTTATCTTACACCAGGCACTGGGCTAAATGCTCTCCATTCCGTATCTCATTTAATCTCACAGAGCAACTGTAATAAGACAGATACTTGGATCCCCATTTTAACAATGAGGAAACAGGGGGCTGAGATAGTTACGTGACAATGAGGAGATGCCAGGACAGAATTCCCACCACACTACAAACTACATCAAACACGCTGAATGGCTAAACTCAAGCCTTGACATTTCTCACTAGGTCACTCAGCTAATCAGATGCCAAGTGATTTTTAAAACACATTGTTTCACTAAAAAAGAAACATCTTTTTTTTTTGCAGTTTTTCACAAAAGATTGCCAAGTGTGCATTCAGTATCCATTTGGAATAGAAATATTCTAGTCCAAGCAGAGGTAGTCTACACAGGTATCTGCTATAAAATCAGGGGTGCTTCAGAATGAAATACCAGATCACTCCCAAAATGGCCCATTTTTCAGTCCCAATGTCTATAGAATAGAAGGGTATGTGGGGACCTTTCCTTCCGTAAGTCTTTTGATCAGGGAATCCGCCCTGAAGCAAGGAGTGAGGGGAGCAGACATCCAAGAAACAAGTCTCTTCCCTGGCAGTCTTCCTGCCATTGTGCTCCTGCTCTCCTCCCTGAAAACCCTGAGTCCCAGGAGTAGACAGACATCGCCACCATCATTTAATGAATTGATACTGGCGTGCTTTTAATAGCCCCATTTAATTGTACCTTCCGATTTTCTGCAGAAGCTCTCCTACCATTAATGTATTAACAGTCTCTTACCTTGTCCCTGGGGGATGACAACGGCTCCATTTTCTCTTTCAATTCAACCCCTACCCTACTTGGCTGCCTCAAACACTGTCACAAAAGCGGAGAACAAAACAAAAATGACAGGATTTTAGCCGTGGATTAGATAGGTGTCTTATATCATGGCCTCTAATTCCGGGGGGAGGAGGAAGGGAAGGGAATTCTTCTAAAAGAAGAGTGTGATTAATAGCATAAAAATGGTAGCATGCGTACAGCCCCAATCGTGGAGACAAGAAATGTCAATTTTCACTTATTTTAGAACTATAACATCATCACCTCCATTATCGAGAACTGACAGCTACGTATGACCTCAGACCAAAGCAAGTGGATGGCTTTCCTCACCCTAAGACACCGTGCCAGGCCAAAAATAGCAAAATGTATTAAAAATAGTAGATGTTTTAGCTGAGGCCTGTTGTGTCCAGGGGTGTATTTATTTCTAACTCTTTACATCATGCACTATGTATAAGACAATGCAAAAAGGACAATTCTCATGTGGTAAGTCTCACCATTATCCTAGGAATCATTGTTCTTCACACCTGGGACAAAAGAATGTTTCTAAAACTATGCACATTGAGAGGGCATCTTAACATTACAACTGTAAACCTTTGACTTTATTATTTGGAAAATTCTAAAATTGTCTTCTACTAAGATCTGTCTGCTCTTTCTCAATCAAACCAATATGAACAGAACTCTCTAGAAATAAAACCATCATAAAGTCATAGTAAGACGAAATATGCTAAAACAAGGATATTTGATCAGATGTCCACAGCATTGGTTTTTCAGCAATAAAGGGATGGGCTAATTTAGGAAAATGTGGGTGTCGATATTCTCTATAACAAAAACGTTTCAAACTTACAGAAAATGCAACCCAAAACACCACTCTGGGCTAAATGCAATTAATACTGAGCTGACCATATTTATTTCTTTAAGATTTTTATTAAGATCTAGCTAACGTGCAATGTTATATTAGCTGCAGGTGTGAGCTGACTCTATTTTTTAAAATCCAACTTCAAATAACTTTCTCACAAGCCGACCCTATCTATATCACCGATCACATCTTTGCTGGTCTCCCCAACTTCAATGAATTTCCCTCATTCATTCTAAAGTTCTTCTGAAACTGAAAACAGAAAATAAAGAATTAAGCTCGTGGTGAGGGACAGAAGTCTGAAATCTCAGCACAGTGAGGCTAGCAGGAAGAATTAAACTCTTCCAGTTTCTCAATCTGTGTTACCAAGACACCCTGTGGAGGATGGTACTTATGGCTCAAGAAATTTTTATACTTCCTAGAGCAGACTGACAAGACCAACCAAAAGTAGAACTGGTGGGGCTTCGGGGATGGAGACAGACTCCCCCTTTATTTTAAGCTTATAATTTGATAAAATTCCTTCTCAGCATACAACGCTTTTAGCTAAACTCTGAACTTGAGTAATCTAAGAACCATGTTTGAAATTTAGACTTTTTTTTTAAATTTTTATTGGGGAACATTGGGGAACAGTGTGTTTCTCCAGGGCCCATCAGCTCCAAGTCGCTGTCCTTTAATCTAGTTGTGGATGGCGCAGCTCAGCTCCAAGTTCAGTTGCCATTTTCAATCTTTAGGCGCAGCCCACCATCCCATGCGGGAATTGAACCAGCAACTTTGTTGTTAAAAGCTTGCGTTCTAACCAACTAAGCCATCCAGCTGCCCCTCCGGCAGCTCAGCGGCAGCTCATTGTCTTCAATCCAGTTGTGGAGGGCGCAGCTCACTGGCCCATGTGGGAATCGAACCGGCAACCCTGTTGTTCAGAGCTCACGCTCTAACTAACTGAGCCATCCGGCTACCCCTGAAATTTAGACTTTTGAATGAGGGTGGCACACCGAAAGCACTTAATAAGTGCATATTCAATGCATGAATGTATAAGTCCACAGAACAGTCCTCCACAATTAAAGAACAGGTATGGAGAACACTGTTCTATTAAACACTCTCCATCTCGTCTGCACTGCTCTCATTAGCTGCCATGAATGTATCTTCTTACAAAGTGGCCAGTCACCCAAGTGTGTAATGATCCTGGTTGTCAAAGCCAGCCTGGCCCTAAGTCCTACATTCTGAATATAAAGAACTCAGGAACTAAACCCCAGTATCACGCAACAGACAAGTGTTCTGCCTATGCTCTGGTTGATACCTCGACCCCTCTCTTCCTGGCCTAGATTGGTTTAATTGCCTAACTAGCCATTCTCATGCTGGTGTTCTCACTGCCCAGTACATAGTATGCAGCTCAACAGAGGTTTCCTAAACTCAGGAATCAAGCACTAGTTTCTGCTCAATGGGTCTCAGTAAGAAAAAGGTGAAAGAGAACAAAGACCATCACACCAGCCTGGCTGGCCCTGGCGGATGCCTTCTGCCTGAACTGAGACCTAATAACCCTATTAAGATGGCCCCTCAGGAATATACCCATTCGTTTGGGGAGAAAATTGAAGAAATACAAATGACTGGTCTTTTTGTATTTGACAAGCTCTCCTAGACACTCTGAATGTGGAAGATTCAAGATACCCAACTTGAACTTTCAGGAGAACCTACACCAAGGCTATCTGGTAATTACAGGGTTTACGTAGTAAAAGACGCAAAGGACTTTTCTGAACTAGAATCAACAGGATTTGCTGAAGTGACTACTCTCTAGATTATTACAGAGCATAAAGTCTATACTATCTGCTATGGTCTGAATGTTTGTGTTCCCCCAAAACTCGTAAGTTGAAACTTAACCCCCACGGTGATGAAATTAGGAGATGGGACCTTTGGGAGGTAATCATGAGGGCAGAATTCCCATAAATGGGATTAATGCCCTTCCAAAAGAGGTTCCATAGAGATTCCCCTCACCTTCCACTAGGTAAGGATATGGGAGAAGTCAGCAGTCTACAACCCAGAGACCTTCACCCAAACCCAACCATGCCGGCACCCTGATCTTGGACTTCCAGCCTCCAGAAATATGAGAAGTAAATCCGTGTTGTTTATAAGTCACCCAGACTGTGGTATTTTGTTATAGCAGCCAGAACCAACTAAGACACTACCAGAGGACTTGTCATAGCACATCCTGCGCAGGCTTGGTTGTGCACACACATCCATCTCCCTCACGGGACTGCAAGCTCAAAGATGGAGGGTATCAGATCTTCACTCAACAATTCAACAACCAAGTGAGAAACTAAGCTGGACATACTATAGAATTCAGGCATCAGGGTCATGTGTATAATCTTCCAGACACAGAAGCCCAGAGCCCAGGTCCTCGAGAGGCTGAGTCCATGCACATCAGTGTTTTGAAAAGTCCCTGATGACTCTGAAAGCACAGGGCATGGCGTGACGTAAGCATCCACGTTCCAGAACCCAACCTGAGCTGGGGTCAAATGCTAACTCTGCCTTATTCTTTCAGTGACTCTGAACAAGTCATTTAACAAGTCTAAGCCTCACTGTCCTCATCTATAAAACAGAGATCTGTCTAATATATACCACACAGAGCTTAAACAAGGATTAATTAAGATAGTGTGTGTTAAGCGCAGTAACTTCCTGATAGACAGTTCTTATTTTATTTTATTTTTTTAAGGAGGGTGCAGCTCACAGTGGCCCATGTGGGGATCGAACCAGCAACCTTGGTGTTATTAGCACCCTGCTCTACCCAAATGAGCTAACCGGCCACCCCTAGACAGTTAGTTTTTAACACACATCAGGTACTTGGGCTGGGGGCCCAAAGCACAGTGCCCTATACAATCCATATTGCATCACAATTGATGTTAATGAAAAGGAACTCAGATGATACATAATTGCTAACGAATTGTAAATGTTTACATTGTTAAGCATTATATATCTTCCTGCAAAGACATTGTAACAAGTTGGTGAAGGGTTAGGAGAAAATGTTTAAAAAGAGGTGAGTATATGCAGCTCATATATTAGTTAACAAAAGAAAACTTGGGATGTCAAGTTTAGAGAGCATGGACACAAGAATGCCGAGGCTACGAAAATAACCTATTTACTAAAGCTTTGGTCACAGCTCTCTCTCCCATGGGAACAATGGGACAAGAGTGAGGAACAAAAGTTACACTTTCAGCATGGTGATACTCTCGTGTTCTGCCATTTTGTTATTAAAGTCATATACCATCGTTTAACTGACAGGCAATATTTTGAGAGTCATAAGAAGCTTCATCAGAAAGTGAGTGTTTCTTTTAGATTTATGGTATTTAAAGGGTTGTTCTTTTGTTTCTTTTCTTTTGTTCTTTTTCTTGGCATTCTTACATGAAAACATTTTACATTCAAAGCCCTAGTGGAAGACAACACCATTTCTACAGAAGTCACAGGGGGAAAATAATTCACTTAATAGACATTCACTTTACCGCAAACTTTAATGGAATGAATCCATTATATAATTGGGAAATAAGAGCCACATATTCCCATATATTTATCTGTCCTATGTTACGTGTGTGAGAGAGAGAAGAGAGAGAGAGAGAGAGAGAGAGAGAGAGAGAGAGAGAGAGAGAGGGGCGCTTCACTTAGGTAAAAAGCAATGTTTTCACTTAAATAAAAATGGATCTTTTTTGTTGCAGAGCATTAAAAAAGGAAAGCTTCATCCATTCTGTATTTTACAGCCAACAAACTTTGTGTCACTATGTATCCTCCCTGATAATCTATTTTAAAGGAACACTTCCAGCACCAGAAAAATAAAAGAAGAATATCCCTTAGATGAATCTGACTTGTAAATAAGGAAAGCTATTAAGTGCTTAGTGTTTTTGGTCTCTCTGTAATAAACACTATAAATAATCTCAGAATTTACGGCTCATCTGGCTCTACTTGGTTGGGCTTCATTTTTTAGTAAGGAACAGCACAATATTGGGCATCTTCTCTGGCACCCAATCTGCATCTCTTTTAAAAGAAAAAAAAAAAGATGGGAGAGGTAAGGCTGTCAATCAAACAAAATACAGAGTCTGAGAACTTAAGCATTCTTGGATAATGGGGAGGCATTATCTATCACTTATATGACTAGTTATAGTTATCAGTTGCGTAAAATTTTGGAAAGTACACCACCATTTTTTTTTTATTTTTTATTTTTTGCACA
Source organism: Rhinolophus sinicus (assembly GCF_036562045.2). Taxonomy (NCBI): domain Eukaryota; kingdom Metazoa; phylum Chordata; class Mammalia; order Chiroptera; family Rhinolophidae; genus Rhinolophus; species Rhinolophus sinicus. The sequence goes on along the minus strand of NC_133761.1, from coordinate 16,195,702 downwards.
CCACCAGTATCTTGATGGAGTTGGGAGTCTCTTTATGTAAACCATTTTAGGGGCAGAAGTACAGAAATAATCCATCCTGGAAATGCTTTCTATTCTAAGGACCTGGCATAAAACTACTGTGTCCAGAGAGCTCATATTATGGCCTTCGAAGACATAAAGGAAACACTCTGAATCCTAAAGACTAATTGCACACCCGCAGACTTCCTCTTTCGACAGAGCTTTTTAATTGGGCACTTTCAAGTTGCCAAGTGTGTCCAAAAATGGTATTTCAAATAAGCACGCAAAGTGCCTACAGATCTGGAGTATTTAGGCTCCCTTTGGATGAGGATGCTCTTATTTTAAGCTAGCCATTTTCCAAAGATGCTAACGCGAAGGGGAAACCAAGTGTCTATGTCTACTTCATTCAGCTTGCATTCATAATAATATGAATGTTTCAGCGTAAAAAGATAAGGTAAAAAGGGGTTAGAAGTCTAAAATTAGAAATCACTCTTTAAATTGGATATAAGTATTAGATATATGTACTTTTACTTCCTGTAAGCAATTAGCTTAATAGTAGGCAGAAAGGGATAATTCTTTCGAGGCTTGATTTGGGGCTAGACTCAGTTATTTCTGAAGCCTCCCTTCTCCAGTAAAACCCTGTGCTTTGATTCAAAAGAAAAGGGTCGATATCACATACAAGACTCTGCAACATCACACAAGCACATAAAACTGTCATCCTGAAATACGGCGCTGCATGACTTTGTTACTGCTTCTTTTATTCTTGCAGCAGTGGACACACAACCTCAGAGGATAAATTCACCACTTCCAGGCTCGTGCCTAGCGCTGGATAAACATAAAAAGTCTTGGGAACAGGAACCCCCAGGAATGTAGGCACTGCCATCAACTCTGACAGCAAATCCACCTCTGAAATTAATAATTTGTATACCTCCCACAATCTGATTTTTTTTTTAAACCTCAGATGAGAGTATACCTCCATTTCTAGGAAGGAGTCAAACCCTGACATTAAATCCAGTACTACAATACCACTGAGCAAAATTCTTTCATCAGCTACTCATATACTAAAGCTAAAACCTTAGCTTCAGATGAAGTTTTCAAAATAACTATCAGGTATTGCCAGGGCTTTGGAACCAAGAATCAGAAGGCCTATCACCCTACACAAACCAATGTAAAAGTTGGAAGTGTTTACTTTTCCAAAAGGAGGTTTTAGAATCCACAGAGTGGTCTATGGCCTAAAAACATTCAGCAACTGACTATAGAATTATTTCATTAATTATGGGGGGAAATCAGAAATAAAGCTATACCAATTGAACGGAATATATAGAACAGAAAATAAGTATTTTCCTTCAATCTAATGTGTTTACCTAGAAGGAATGTGGTGACAAACTTTCATCCTGTACACTGTAAGAGAAAAAAAAAATTGCTTAATAAAAGGTAAGTTGGCTTCATGTACGTAATTGGGAAGCTTTTGTTATTAATGCTGTTATGTATTAATGGACAAAGAGATTCTTTATCATATGAGTACAATTTAAAAACCTGGTAGAAACAAGCCCATTCTCAGACTTATAAAACAAGCCTTTACAGATAATTATGTTTTATTATTCTTCATTTTATGGGGATCGTGTTATACAAAACAAATACCAGATGCCTGTTTGTTGTATTCATTTCAGGGGGAAAAAAATTGTACAAGTACCTCTGTGAATAGAACTGCTTTTAATTAAACACAATGCACAAGGAGCACATAAAAATTAATACTCTTTGAAGCCAGCAGGTAGAAAGTAAATGTATCAAGCAACAACTGCAGAATACCTCTTTTTTCCTCCGGCTGAGCTGAGAAAGGAAACATTGCCAGGCTTACTACTTGGAAGCTATAATCAGCAAGAGATACTTGAACAAGGTCATTCATAGACTTGCTGGGGGAAAATTAAGGCCAATGTTCATGGAAATATAAAGGCTGGAGGTGAGGAAAAAAAAAATCAATGTGTTTTACTGGCACGTGGATTAAAGCAGACCCTGTATTAGCCTTCCTTTATGAAATCAGGCCAGTCCATTCTGACCCATTTGGGTAAAGCTGTTGAGATGGAATGAACCAGGTTCATTTCTGCTATATCAGAAAAACACAAAGTAATTTCTAGCATGATTCAGACTTAACCTGCAACCACTTATCATAGAAAGACATGTCATTAAGTGGCTATCTGACTTAATACACCCATGCTCTTAAAAAAAAAAAAAAAAAGAAAGTGGGGGGAGACAGAAAAGAACAAAATTTAACCATTTTTTCCAGACCTCAAAGAAATAAATCATATCTGTTCAACTGTCAGTTCTAATCAGAAAGTGAAAATTCAACATGCAGCATTTTAGTCCCACAATGAGAAAAATGTGGTATCCTTTTACTTTTTTTTTCGTCCTTTGCTTTTGCTTTCTTGTTTGCTTTTGATCACATCAGAGTAAGACCCACTTTCCAGGCGGGTCCTAGACTTTGATATCATTTGGCCAGTTATGGTCTGTACTCACTAATGTCAAGAGAGAAAATAAACAGACCTTCTGAAAGTACCATGTGCAGGAATGTAAAACAGCTTGCAATTATATCTGGCAACCAACTTTCCACAAAGAATATCAACAAACCTTTTCCAATCACACTTTCTTAAGGGGTCATAGCTCACTTTTGGCTATCTGCAATTCTGAACCTCAGAGTATTTCTGATTCAGGGAAAGCTTTCATTTATTCCTCTACGTGAGGCTGACAGTCTTTTTGGATAGTGGATTTTGGTCTTCAGGCTGCATGGAAAAGGTAAACTATATATTATTTTCGCATTAAAAAAAAGCAATTAAAATCCAAATGCTATTTTAGCCTTCAAAACAGATTTTTAAACAGGAATGGGCAACTGAGAAAGTAAAGCATTTAAACTAGTTACCCCCCCACACACACAAAAAACCTCATTTTGCTAAAACAAAAATTTAGGGTACTCCTCGTTCTCAGGACAAGAATCAGGAGTGAATATACAGAGAGACTGTAATCGAAATCAAACGTCACATTTTACACTCTGTTATAACCTAACCAAATGATTACTTTCATAAGCTTATAGCTGTTAAAATAAGGGAGAGATACATCTATACTGGCATGGAACCATGCTTGATATAATTAAGTGATTGAAAAAAGAAATCACAAAATGATCCTATTTTTCAAGAAAATAATATGTTATGTGCCTAGAAAACAGAAACAAACACTCAACTGTTAAAGGTGGTAAATGGGAGACACAGGTAACTTTCACTTTCTGTAATGTTGGAACTTTGTACAAGGCTCAGGTATTACTTCTGCAATCTGCAATCTGGATTTAAAAAAAAAAGAGAGAGATTTTTTTTCTTTCGAAACATTCACCAGATTGTGGTTGATGCTGCAACTCTTGGGTGGCTGTATCTTAAAAGTTTAATGTCAAATCAAGCTTCTGACCTGAGAACCCTTATGAGCTAGAACCACATGACTTGAATGGTTGTTGGGAGGACTGAGGTAGGATGCGGGAGGGTCAGGAGACAGGAAGAGTGTGCGTGCGTGCCTGTGTGTGTGTGTGTGTGTGTGTGTGCACGCGCCTGCGCAACCCAGGTGAGCATAAGCCTTCACAGGAAGAAGGAAGGGTTACTGAAAAAAAAAAAAAGAGTAACTAAAAGGAAGAAGCAAAGAACAGGGTGGTGTGACTCATAATGGAGGGAGGGCTTGCAGAACAGCAGCAAAGTGCCTCTGATGGTCCCTGATAACCCGCTAGAAAGTATCCAGGAAAAAAAGGTGTGTAAAATCCATCCTTTGCCAGTGGTAGTGGGAGGTGCCAGGTGAGGCTCTGCAGAGAAGTGTCCGCCAAAGGCCTGCAAAAAAGGACAAAGTGGTCTAGGGATGATGTGTGGATACTGAAATCAGTCTGTGGGAAACCATGTCCCCTGTGGATGAGGCCGCAGAATTGTGCAGAGCCCTGCCCCTCCTGCATATGTATATGTTACGGGAGTGAAGTCCAGGAAAACTGATTGTTCCACAAGTGGTTGGCTGAGCACAGCATGCTGGAGCCCCATTCATCAGTCGACAGTGAGGGCTGAGGTTCTGGTCCCCACAGCACAATTGGTCCCCTCCTTGGAGGGGGAACTGAAGCACCAAAGGAATGAACAGAGGGTTCTTCTATTGTGGAGATGCCTGGCGAGTTCCACCACGATTCTCTTCAGTGACTTTACTCTCTCAGCCTGCACCCCAAAAAGAAGCAAGATTCGAAATACTAAAAACCATATGGAAATGAACATGAAATAATATTGAATGTCACTATAATCGAAAATTTTTTTTAAAAAAATGTATAGCTGGCCAAGCACTGAGGCCCATCTTACACAATACATGGAGTTCAAGTTCATAAAGCAGGCTTTTAGGGATATTACAGAATGGAACAGGGAACCTACTCGGACAATCAAAGGTGCAAACTGTTTCAAAATTGCAAATCATCTGACTTTGGTGAATCTCTAATTTGATGCATGCTATGCTGACCCTCAAGGGAGGCGGGGTCCTTCTAAACTTTTTTTTTTCTCTCTCTCTTGTTTTTCTGTTCAACATGCCCACATGCCCTTTGGATGGCTGATTCCAAACAAAATTAAAGAATTCTAATAATTCAATTCCGAAAGTCTTTCTTTCTGCACTAACTGGCCACCAGGACCAACGGTACTCATTTGACAAGTATTTCTTAAGGATGTGCTAATGCTTGGGAAACAGATTAAAAACAAATACAGAAGTCTTGAGACAAGACTTAACCGATATGTGTCCACATAGAATAAAAAAGTGTGAAACATCCAAATAACTGTGATTAAAAGCTACCTGGAGGCAACCGGTAGAGAGAAAGAAACTGCCAGGTGAATTTTCCTACCATGAAAGGAAGTAGTGTGTACTTTGATCCCAAGATTTTTTGGTCTGACTTCCTTGATCTATGTTTGAAAAAGACTATGCCAAAGAAAACTAAAGAAGGACCTGGAAACTTCCAGACTATGCCTCCATCTGTTCTGCTTCTAGAATTTCTAGATTAAAGAAAGGACGGGCTCATCAACAATAGTAACACTTAACTCAGCACCTATCGAGGGCATCGTTGCAGTGGGGGGTGAACTCGGGCATGCAGAGAGAATGAACCAGCTTTCCCTCAGAAGGTATCTACACCCAGAGAGATCAAAACTAAATGATTACAGCACAAGGTAGAATGTTCTAAGGTTTAAAACTGCCCCCAGTCTAAGTTGCAGAATTTCCCCAGCCCCTGATTCACAGGACATAAAGCCTGCATGCCCAGACCCCTAAAATTATACTGGGTGAGAGAACAGAGCGGGGAGAAAAACTTCAGTGAGTCCTTCCACAGGTGCTGGAAACTAACCCTTAGACACCATTTCACCTGCAAAGTATGGACAGAGAAAGGCTTACTCAAGGCTTTGGCTGCTGAGGCTGGCGGTTACCAAGGAATGCCCTGGGCTGAAGGGCAGGCCAAATTGCCTACTGATTTATGCTCTGCTATCTGAAAAATTACTAGACCATTTTTATACCCCCAAGGGGAACTCAAATGACAGGCTTCAAATGATAGGTCTTATGCCACGTCCTGAACAGGATTAAACTGAGAGAGTGAGCTCACAAGCCACCATACCTGGGAATTCCAACACAGAGTCTTTTTGGCTTTCAGAAATGTCCAAATAATCCAATTAATTCACCTCACCTAATTCAATGAGTTAACTGGAAATACAATACGGTAGTTTCAGCTCACAGCTATGTGAATCTACAAGTCAGCTTACTGGGAGAAAGAAGGGCTATTTTGTACTTATTGGAAAAGCAATAAGAGGACTTTGGGACAAGAAGAAGGGGACCAAAAAGAAAGATAAGTAGTACTTTTAAAAAGAGCATCTTGAAAGAAAATAATATCCAACACTGACCCAATAATGTTCCCAGAAAAAAAAAAAATTTGGATTTTAAATATTTATTCCACATGCAAACACAGGCCTCTACGTCACTGTTGTGCAGAAAATATACACCAGCTTCTTGTCTGAAGCCGAGTAACATCAAATTTGAAACGGGGACAAGAAAGTCGCAGTTTACTGGGTGAACCATTCACTAGAGTCTCTTTTTCAAAAGCTGCTGTTAAAGAACACTCTATAGGATTCTGTGATTTACGACAGGATGTAATCCTGTTCTAACATGCTCTTTTTCTTTTTCTTCTTTTTTGGATATGGTGGCGTTTCAAGGGACAAGGTTTGACCTGTGGCACATCCCAGCACAATAAGCCCTGCTACAGTATGGAATTCAATAGGAATCAGATCACATCTGGATTTGGGGGCAGACATGGTATTATAAGAAAGCTTTTACAATGTGTTTGTTCATTACTGCAGCTGTGACCCCTGAGAGAAAAGAATGAACATGTAAGTTACGATGTGTCTGAACCCTCCCAGGTCTTCACAACACCGGCTAAAAGTTACCCCCCTGACATTCAACCTGACTGCCATGAGAAGTTTATCATGGAGGATAGTCACGCGATGCTTACACATAACATGGTATGGAGGTCTAGCACCAGCGGCTGTTGACAATGCCATCCTAAAAGTCGTCAATTGTTAACAGCCGCAGAAACTGTTGAAAGTAGAAAGTTGTTCACTGCCACCGCTTCCTGCTTTGCTAAGTGCCCCATCACGATGGGATCACCCAGTTTGTCTACCTGACTTGATAGAGAAGAAAAAAACTAGTTTTATCTTCCTATCTTGCTCTGTTTTAGCTCAGAAAAGTCATTTCCGGTGATCCCACTGGCACATCTGCCACCTTTCTAATGTGTTTTCAACAGGCAGGAAAAAGAAGACCCATGTGATTCCTCAGCTTCACAGAACCGGCGGGAAACACGATACTTTTGCAAAAGGAGAAAGGATTTTTTTTTAAAAGACAAAATCAGATGAGTGATGTGCATCCTTGGTTGAACAACTTGACGGGAAATGAAAATCTATTGCATTTTGGCAACAGTTACAACAGGTGGTTGGAATTCTGGGCACTTGCCAAACCACCTTGAGCTTCTATATGACTGGCAAGCTGCTGTATCACATTGCACATTGCAATTATAATGAGCTGTAAACAGATAGGTCAAATGAAAGAAATGAAATGAAAACAATGGTAAACACACACAAGTGGTAAGTCTGAAATTCTAGGAGTCTAAAAGTCTAACGTGGTATAACGGAACAGACAAAATAATGACAGTAACAACGGTTATTTATTGAGTGCTTACTATGTACCAAGCACTGTTCTAAGTATATTATGTGTAATGTTACTCATTTAATCCTCATGGTAACAACCTGTGAAGTAGGAATTATTATTATCTCCACTTTACAAGGGAAGAAAGCAGAGAAGTAAGCCGCCCAAGATTTCACAGCTATGGCAGAGCTTCTATTGCAAATCAAGCTACCAATCTCCAGAGCCCATGTGCATAAACGCCATGCAATGCATGGCTGGAAGTCAAGAGATGTGTGTTCTATTCCCGATTCTGTCACACAGGCCACATGACCTTGGGCAAGTTGCCAAACTTCCCTGGCTCTCATTTCTTTATCTATATGATGCAGGAATTACACTGGCTCTTCAAAGTCACTTCCACATTCTTATTACTTTGCCCTCCAGACAAAACTATCTGACACCATCATAACATGATTGAACATCGTGCTTCTCTCCTCAGACAAACACACAACAGACATGAAGATATACGCTGTATGTACACAATCAGCAATGAGCTCATAGGTCTCTGTACAGGAAAAGCAGACGAGGAAAAATGAGGCCTAAAGAGGCTCCGTCGCCAACGTGCCCTAGAATATCTACTTCATACTTTGAATTGAAGGCTGCTTGTTTCTTAGCTTATTTTTATAGAAACTTAAGATTTCTTCTGACAGCATTACTTACAATAGCCAAGACGTGAAAACAACCTAAGTATCCATCAATGGATGAATGAAGAAAATATATATATCACATTTATGTATACACATACACACACACACACACACACACACACACACAGAATACTATTTGTGACAACATGGAAATCCTACCATTTGTGACAACATGGATGGACTTTGAGGGAATTATGCTAAGTGAAAAAAGTCAGACAGAGAAAGACAAATATTGTATGATCTCACTTATATGTGGAATCTCAAAAAAACTGAAATCATAGATACAGAAAACAGATTGCTGGTTGCCAGAGGCAAGAAGTGGAGGGATGGGCGAAATAGGTGAAAGTGGTCCAAAGGTACAAGCTTCCAGTTATAAGATAAAGAAGTCCTGGGGATGAAATGTGCAGCATGGTAACTACACTCAGGCACCGCACAACAAGTTTTCAGTCAACAGCAGACCGCATCTATGACAGTGGTCCAATAAGATTATAATGGAGCTGAAAAATTCCTATCACCTAGTGACACAGTAGCCATTGTAACATTGTAGCGCAATGCATTACATGTCTGTGGGATGTTGGTGCAAACAAACCTACTGTGCTGCCAGTTGTATAAAATCAGAATACCTCCAATTACGTACAGTACATAATACTTGATAATGACAATAAACGACTATGTCACTGGTTTGTGTGTTTACTATACTATACTTTTTATCATTATTTTACAGTGTACTCTTTCTACTTAAAAAAAAAAAAAGTTACTGTAAAACAGTATACCGTGTTACACTGGTAGCAGCCTCACACATCTCGTGTTTACCAAGTCTCTTGATTGCATCCTTTTCTCTTGTGCTTGATTTAATCTCATGTTGTTTTGTACAGTAACAGGCTGTACAGGCTTGTAGCCAAGGAGCAATAGGCTATGTCATGTAGTCTAGGTGTGTAGAAGGCGATACCATCTAGGTTTGGGTAAGCGCGCTCTGACGTTCGCAGTGATGAAATCACCTAATGACGCATTTCTCAGGACAATTCCAGTCGTTCAGAAACACCTGACTATACAGATAATAATACTGTATTGCATAGATGAAAGTTGCTCAGAAAACAGATCTTGAAAATTCTCATCACAAGAAAAAAAATTGTAACTATGTGAGCTGATGGATACTAACTAAACTTGCTGAGGTAAGCATTTTGCAATATAGACAGACATATACCAAATCACTATGTTGTATGCCTAAAACTAATACAATGTTACACGTCAACAGTATCAATACAAAATGATTTACTTTGATAGTTCATCTTTTTTGCCCTCTTTCATCTTACTTGCGTTACTCAGACATAGCTAAGTTTAAAATAAGTGCAGGAAGAATACTACTCTATCTTTTAACTGTACTAAACATTTAGGAACATGATTTTATCTTAACATAAAATACTGTTCAATTTTTTAAAAATATGTAATATAACTCTACATTCTAAGTACAGAAAATATTATACATTTCTACTCTTTGAATCAATAAAAGACTGACTGCCCTACAGGTTTGCAACATTGCACTTGCATACTTCAAAATGCAGTTATAAAAGGTGTTGCTTAAAGGTGGCTTTTTTAATGCAGTGTGAATTTTAAAGGAGCATGCAGGATACAAGAAATGGTGTTTTCAAGAAAAATTTATTCTCTGCCTCTCAGCAAAGCAAAAGCATTACAGTATTAGAACCCCTCTGATTAGATTTTTCAGATTGGTGCAGATACACAGACCTAAAAATCATTTGGGAAAATGACCTTACCAAGCTTTGTAAAAACATTAAACATAATTCAGACTTAATCAAGTGTCACAGGATTGCTACCAAATCTGAATCCATTTTATAAAGACCTACTAAGAAGCCAAGAGATAGAGATACAGTGCATCCTCCATTTTATCTACATACCTTGAGTCCTTGGATGCAAAATCCCATACAAGCTAACACAAACAAGCCAGGTTTTAAAGGGAGAAAATGGAGGCCAGTGGGAGAAACAATCGTACACCTTCCCTCTGCTTTTTCTTCCCCTTCGCTTTTTAATTAAATGGTAAATCTCAATATGAATTCATCAGAAGTCTGATAGCTCAATTAAGCACTATGTTATTATATACTCTGGGGCAATGCTTCAATATCAGCTAACAGTTTGGATGTAACCTGAGCAAAAAAAAAAAAAAATGTAAGCCAAAAGTTATATGCAACCAACCATTTGGGGAAAAAATTGCAATTAAGGTGGGACAAAAAGTCCCAATATCTACAGACTGTTAAAATTAAATGATAAAAAGACCATAATGGTTTCTCCTGTAAGAAATTTTTTAGATTCATATTATGCATTAAACCCCCTCAGTTCATTTTCATTTGGTTTCACTGATACTCATATCCAACAGAAGAGTGAAAAAAGAAAAAAGAAAGAAACGATCTTGGGGGGAAAAAAAAGGTTTATTAGCAGAAACATCCCATTTGAAGACAAAAAAAAACTCTCGGTGAATCAGCAAATGATGCAAAAGAACTTAGAGGACGCAAGGGAGGCTTGTGCTATAAACCAGACAGTGATAGCTACAGAATTCATCCTTTGAATACATGATCAACAGTGGTAACATTTCCACTGGTTAAATAAATGTAATTTTTTTTTTCATTTATTCAAATTGGGTACCTCGGCACAGTGCTAGGCTGGGACAATACATCAGTGAGTGAGCTCAATGTCACTTTCCCATTGAGGCCTTCCTTCCCCTCCATATTTTAAATTGCAAAACCCTCACCTCCACTCTCATCATGCATCCACATCACCTTGTAAGCGTTTTAAAAACCTGAAATTTTATACCTAGAGAGTCTGATTGGCTGGGAGTAAGGCCTGGGCCCCACTAGACAGGGAGCCACTGCCGTAAACCCTTTTCATTAGCTGCTTGTCTTTGCAGCATCTAGCACCTTCTAATGAGCCGTAAGTGGCATGGTATCAGCTTCCAGCCACTAGGCAATAAACATCCTGAAGGCAGTGATGTGTCTGTTTTGCTCACTGTTGAATCCCCATCCCCAGTGCCTGCACATAGTAGGTGCTCTATAAGTATTTGTTGAGTAAATTAATGAAAAGTCAACATGAATTCTCCCCTCAGGACCTGTACAATCTACTGGGGAGACAGAAAAACAAACAGCTAAATGAATAGAAAACCACAGCTGCAGCAAGTATTACATGTTCTGTAAGAGCACATACCAGGAGAATTTGTCCACATCTGAGGCTACCAAGGAAGTGACTCTGGAAGAGGTAACATATGGAGCGGCAGGGTGGGGTGGGGTGGGGGTGCAGCTTTTCAAAAAAGAGAGACGAGGGAGACAGAGGAATAATGTGGCTGTGCCACGGGCTGGTGATGGAAAGGCAGGCTGAGCTGGAGCACGCTCACCTTGCTGTCATGTGATGCACTACCAGAAGCCTCCGGGGCAAGTTCAAGTACAAACGTGGCATGGTCATATCTTTTATCAGCTGAGCTGTACATGATTTCCACCCATCTGTCAGAGGTCTGGAATATATTTAGGAAGTGTGCAATCCATTCTATACCTCCACCCATCAGCCCCCATCCTGGGCACCCCTGGGAAGGTGGGAAAAGCAGGCTAATGACATGCGCCCCAACATACCTGCCAGGGCAACCCCTTAGTAACAGATCAGATGTCCCCTCACCCTCTCATGGGCACCTCCCTTCTCCAATCTCCAACCGCCATATGCCCCAATACCTCAGGCATGTGGGCCAGACTGATCCAGGGCCATTTGCTTTACCTGAGCCCATGGCCCAACTCATTCTGGGCACCTGTCAATCAAGAATCACTGGCATCAAAGCATGCAGCACAATACCAGGAAACTTGACTTCTCACAACAAGTGCTGAGAGGTGTCATAAAACCCCAGAAATCCGAGTTAGCGGCCAGCACCAGGACCCCAATGCTAACTCAAAGGAGACCCCCACACACCCGAGCCCTGGGAGAACTTGCTAAGCTTGGTAGAACGTTTTCAAATGGAAAATGTATTCTTAGGAGCCCCAAAACACTTTCATGTTCACCGCCTGGGCAAAAGGAGTTGTAAAATGCATTCCTTGTTGCTCCACTTTCTTAAACAAAGGACAGTGTACACAAGTGATCACACAGGGTCAACACGGCACTGTGGTGTAGTCCATTAAATATTTACAGAAGCTCAGGTGGGTGACAGGCATGGGGCTAGGGGGTGGGATTTACAGGCAGACTCCAGAAGTGTCTGTAGGACACACTCTCGGGCTCCGGGCCAGCTGTTCTTAAATGGCAGTGCTTCTTTCGTTCTTCTGGCCGTTACATTTATAATTTCCTGGCCTGCTTCCTTGCATTCGGCTTGCCAGCTGTCCCTTCTTCCCAGATCTGTCTACAAGAATCCCTCTCTCTTTAAATTTACTGCTTCTCATCTACTGCGCGCTGCGAAACCAGATTGCCGAACTGGCGAGAATTGTCCCTCTAAAGTTAAGATGAAATAAATGCTAGGTGAGAAACCCAAATGATACTCTCTATCCATCAATCACACTGTGATTGTGTGGCCTTTCTGACCTCAGTTCCAGCTGTGCCGAAGCTACGGTGAAGAATGCAGGTTCAGAAGTCAGGTGATCTCGGGGCATACCCTAGGTGCATGCTCTTAGGAAAATCACTTTTAAGGATTCTCCGCCTCCATTTTGCATCTAAAATGAGTATCTTCCTGCGAGGATGGACACCGAGATTACAGAAGATACTACTGCTCGTGACTCAACACACAGTACACGCTCAAGAAATACTAGCTGCTATTGTCATCATCAACTGGGCTCAAACAGGTCAGTGCCAACAGGATATGGCTTCACAGCACCTGCCACAGCCAACTTCCCCCAACCACCGTCCCGTTCCAGGAAGCAACTTTAGGCTGTTCTTTGCAAAAAGGACTGCCACTAATTAAATCAAGAATGGCAATGTGACGGGGCAGTCTTTTCAATGATGAGGTCGCATCACACCTAAGACGTGGCCTCCTATGAATGGTTCTCCCAGAAGGAGTTGTGGTCACAGCAAAGCAATCAGGATGGCTTCCTCCAGGGCCTGGAAGAGAGGATTCAGGAAAGACTGGCCAGGGGTTGAAAGACACACCCAGGAACACTAGTGCTAGACAGGGAGCTGCAAAGGCCCAGAGGGGAAAGAAAGGAGCCAGTAATCCCAGGTATTGCACTGCGTCCTAAGAACGTACGGGAACAAGATCCAGTTCAGTATGTTCCATGTCATCTCACAGTATATCCTGTGACGTACTTAAGGTGGCCTGAGTGATTTTCTGCTCTTTGCAACCGAAGAGCCTGTGAGGCTACCATGTAGCTGAGTTCCGTGCGGATGAGGTGTCCCCCCAGATGTCACCCTCAACTGATGAAGGCATCAAAGTCAACTGCAAAAGGGGTAACCTGCATTTTTGGAGCAGTCAACCAGGGAACTTGCAAGATATGGAGTCAAGTAAGTGCCTGACTGCCCCCACCTGTAAGCTCCAGCTTGAAGGACCCAGGTAGGTCTTTCCACGGCCCACACAAACAATGGCTGGGCTTCCAAGGCAATAGCCACAATTTCCTGCGGATTAAGTATCAAGGAAGAGGTGAGCAGAGTCATTTCTGTGGCCTATTTGATAACAGCCAACTTATGAAACTAAGCGAACCGCTGAGGTTGATTAGAAAATGGCAGGAAGATGGTTTTTAATAATAACAACACCTTGTAGAACACATCAGTAGTTACTAGGTACATTCACACCCTTCACTTCATTTGAACGACCCTGTGCACGAATGTTGTGATCCCCAATTGCAGATGTGGAAACTGAGGCTTACAGGACTCCGTGTGGGTCAGTTCCTTCCCTGTTGCAGGGTCACGGGCTCTCTTCTAATGAGATTCCCAGAAGACAAGAGGGCACATGAAATGAGGAAGTATATCCCCACAAATCTCACTGCTGTTCAAAGCAATTACAATGCAAAAGCCCTAAACATAACTAGGCATACACTGTAGGTTCCCTTTGTTTTCTGTCTCAGTTTTTAAATCACTTGCAACAGTGCTTCATTTCCACTTGGAATCCCACACCTTCCTTACCTGGATGCCCAGAGGTAAAGCCATGCCCCAATTCACCTCCAATGGACCATGGAGTCAACAATCAAAGAGAAAATAGAAAGAGGGCCTTGATTAACTGACACAGTTAGCTAAAAGAATGACATCAACCTAGGTTAAGCCTGCAGGTTCTGAAACCCAGGCAAGGCTGTATACTGCAGGGAGCAGGAAGACGCATGCTCAATAAGAAAGGCATGGCGGTTTATGGCTCCAACAAAAACAAAACTTCAAAGGAAACAGAAGTTGTGGGAGCTTCAAAGACCCCATGTAGGACCAATTAACACCTACAAATGTTTATCTAAGCAGTCATTTAATGGTGGCTACTCCACTGAAATGGGTGCTTGGCCTCTCCTCAAAAAATAGCTCTTCTTCCCAAAAGACTGGGTTGAGGGTGAGGGAGAGGAAGTTCTGTGTTGGTTTCTGAGACAGATCCTGGTCCAAAGGAAAACAAATACTCAAAACAGTAAGATTCATCACAGACTTATTTATTAAAAACAAAACAAAACCAAAAAAAAAAAGAATGAGGAACAAGTTAAATCTCTAAGAAAACATCAATGGTTAAATTATGAGTTACAAACACAAAAGCATCATGCAGCCCTTAAAAATCCTATTTTAATATTTTAAGAGGCTTTTCCTATTTAGTCAATGAGGAAAATGCTTTTGGATACTGTTAAGAAAAAAACGCAACATTCAAAAATACATTGAAAGCCTGACTTCAAGTTGATAAAACCAACAGACAAGAAAGGTGAGAACCAGCTGGAGTGGTTCTCCCTGCAGTGGCCCCAGTTCCTGAGCTTATGTGTCTGGCACAAACAAGGCACTTAAAGAAAATGTACTGAATTCATTATTTACTTACTATTAATTAAGTAATGATTACCATATCTATAAAAGGTACTTGGATCTGAGCGATAAAACGATCTAATCATAGAGCAGTCTACATACAGAGGGTGCCAAAAACAATGTATACAAATTTTAAGAAAGGAAAAAAGAGAATTAAAATTGCAATACTCCATAGATACCAATAACCAAAGATGAATACAGGTCACATTGGACTTCTGCAATGACAAGAGGTGCTCAAAGTGGTTACCATCAGCGTCCAGACACTTCTGATGACAGCAAACTACTGCTTGAGCAATGTTGACCCAAGTGTCCACTTGTATACATTTTTTTTTTGGCATTCTCGAGATACGTGTGTTATAACAGGTCAACTACACCGTTTAATAAGAGTAGGGAGCGCTTGCCATGGGGATTAAAGAAGAAATTTATTTTCATATTCATATTGTCTGAGTTTCCCCAGTTTTCCACAAAGGCTTTGCATATAATGTTGATAGTTTTTTCAGCACTGTTTTTCTTTAGGGAGCCTAAGGATGTGGCAGCCGTGGTGGGGTGTGTTCCAGAAACCTGGCCAATTCTGTCAGAAATGGAATCTTCCCGCGGTTCTACCACTTCCGTTGGCTCACACTGTCCACCAGGGACAACAGCCACCGCTATCCCACCTCACCATTCACCTACAACTACAGAGGGCACCCCTGAGGGTGCGGGCAGTGAGGGCAAGGTCACACACGGTGGGTTCCCTTGCCCACTTTTCTTAGAAGAGCTCTAGGAGAGAATCAAAAGCGGAATCTACGTAGACAAGGTTATAAAGCTCTTAGAGTAGAAAAGTTTGAGGAGGTCAATGCTTTACTGTCAGACTTAGGTGCATCTGTGTCACATCTCTGAGCCAATTCCCACCCCCTCGTGGGAAACATGTTTATAAGGGACAGCAATGGAAATCAGATCAGATACACAAACACCTGAATTACACTGAACTCACTAATAACTACCATGTAAACAGGTAGACATTTTGCTTGATTCTTTAAGATGGTAATAGTTTGTGGAGGGAAGAGAATGGTCTCGGGAATCCAAGACCCTGGTTAGAACACCGCCATGGCCTCCCTAGATGTGACTTTGGGATTCTTACTTCACTGTCTCCGGGCCTGCATTTCAATCTGTAAAACGGGGATTTAACCCACTTCATACTGTTGTTGGGAGGCTTAAAAGAGCCAATGAAAGTAAATTTAAGTAACAGGCACTCGATAAGCCTTCCGGTTTTGAGGG
This sequence comes from Rhinolophus sinicus, assembly GCF_036562045.2. NCBI lineage: Eukaryota > Metazoa > Chordata > Mammalia > Chiroptera > Rhinolophidae > Rhinolophus > Rhinolophus sinicus. The sequence goes on along the minus strand of NC_133761.1, from coordinate 16,179,602 downwards.
CGTCCCCTGTTTATTAAAGGAACATGGTCACAGGTGAAAGGGCTCCAAGTAAAAGTGCTTCGTCCTTAAGCTCATGGGAACACCAACTCCCATGTTCATTTCTGAACATGGAATATATTCAGAAGACAGCAGAAGCCAATGACCACTTAGCCTGACCTGGTTTGTTCTGAAGAGGCTGTGCTGAAAAGTGAATGTCATGAGGCAGAAGCAAGCCTCAGTGAAAACGGGAGAACTGGGAGCCAGAAAACCTGGCCTTAGTTCAGCCACTTGCAAGCTGGGCAGCCTTAGACAAAGCAACTCACCACAACTGGCCTCAGTTTACACACCTGTCAAGACACCTTGCAAGATGGGTGTGAGGCACAACAGCCAGGCCCTATCAAACACAACCTCTGGTGTGACATTAGGATACTCAAGGTCATTGCTGGCAGGTGTTTCTAACAAGTGTTCTGGAGAGGCACATCTGCCTTCAGACAAAGAGAACAAACACCACCTGAGGGTGTGACAGCTCCCCCTTTGCCACGTCTGTCCCATCCAAAGCTGCTGTCACAGTCAGGGGAACCAAAGGTGGCTTCCCAGAGGCGGGGCCTGTGGAAGCCTTAGTAGCAAGACATTTTCTATATGACAAAATCCTGCAGGCTCCTCACTTAAATCGCAGATTCCACTCTAAACCTTCATTTGTTGAACTGCACTCAATCAAAATGCAAACGTCACTAGAAGTAGCACACAACCCCCCAACCTATACTCGTAGGGTCCTTACACATGAGGCTCTCAGGTGTTCTCAAAAAGGCAAGTTCAGAGGAGGTGAGAAAGGGGGAAGCAGAGAGAACTAGAACCTCAGTGAGAGACGTGCTTGCCAACTTCACACTTTTGCACAGGGCTGGCCCGATCTGTTTTTAAACTGTGCTTATGTGGTTTATTTTAGAAATGCTTTGATACACCTATTGGGGAAAAGGTGCTAATATTTTACATTTAAAATGTGAGAAGTATGGGGCGGCCAATTGGCTCAGTTGGTTAGAGCACAGTGATCATAACACGAAAGTCGCCGGTTCGATTCCCACATGGGCCAGTGAGCTGCACCTTCCATAACTAGACTGAAAACAACAACTTGACTTGGAGCTGATGGTTCCTGGAAAAACACACTGTTCCCCAATATTCCCCAATAAAAAATAAAAAAATTAAAATTAAAAAAAAATTTTTAAGTAAACTATTGAAAAAAACAAACAAAACAAACAAAAACTGAGAAGTACAATTTCTACCGTTCATTTTGGAGGAGGAAAACCGTCCTCTAAGGTTCCCTGCTGGACCGTGCACTTGCTCAGGGTGTCTGCTAATACAGTCTGGGATAATGAGGAATAAACAAATAATCATTTAAAAATTAGTATGTGTCTTGTGCACAATTTCTTTTAGCTGTAAATGCACCTGAATGCAACTTACCATTCAGTTAATTCCCATCCTAGTCCCTAAACTTCTTAGGGCCAAACTGAAAGGTCCAAAAAACTCCAAGACTAAAAAGCTCCGGGACTGACATCTTGACATCAATGAAAAGCAAAACGTAAGCCCTAGAGCAAGAGTTTTTGTAAGTCGGAGGATGCCCTTAGTAGGGGTTGTGTCAACCCCTAAAACTTTATAACACATTGTTACGTGTGTCTGTTTTGTTTTGCAAAGTTTGTCCAAAGTCTTCATCAGGATTCCAAGAGAAATTCCCTAAGAAACACCATCAACAAGGGTCTAGTGTCTGCAGAGCTTGCAAGTGTGTCTGTAACAGACAGTGGAAGATTGTAGGTCAGAGGGAAAAATTCAGAAGGCTTGAATGCTAGGGCTACCCCTGCCTCTCTCTACCTCGCTTTCTGACTTGAAGCAAATCCCTTAAGAACATTCTATCCCTCAGTTTCCAAACCTGTAAGATGAGGATGTTGGCGCTGAATGATCACTTAGTTTCAAGACCCTTAAAAATACCAGGATAGTGAGGTAGTTTCAACAAACACAGGAAGACATGTCCAAAAGGCTGGCACAGCATCCTGCCTGTTCCCAGAAGAGGGGCTTAAAATATTCACTACTGCTTTCCTTGAGGGGGTCAAAGATAGAAGCCACCTCTCATTTCCTTCTCTTTCTTCTATTTCAGAAAGCCGAATTTGCAGTTTCACAATCATGCCCTGTGAAAAGATTGCACGATGAAATTCATGCAAAAAATACAGTGATTCTGGAAGGATGCAATAAGAAGCTCCAAGAATGTAAAATAGAAAGAATTTCTGTAAAGCCTCATTACAAATCATCTCATCACTGCAGCAACTTTTTTAGTCAGTGTCATCTACATCTGTTAATATATGTAACTGATGAAAATTAATTATCAGTGTCATAAAAATGGGTGTTTTAACATAATTCTGGAATTCTGGACAAAACGTACTGCTCTCTTACAAGAGAAAAGTGTTTTTCTTTATTCCATGCCGCTCTCTATACTTTTAATAACAAATGTCTGATTTTCACGAAAGTGCAGGTGAGATGAATGTCCTCAACCACTTAACACGAGATCTTTATTGTCACATAACATTAAATTGCACTAAGAGTAACTTTTTCTTAGTTGATTCACTTGCATATATCCTATAGTATCCTAACTCAGCCATGGTACCCTAAATGTTCAATCTAATTATCAGACCCCTAAGTCCAAACCAAATTTACATGTGGTTGCTTGTGGCAGCAAATTAAACTGAAGCCTTTTCAGAGGTACCTGCTAATAAAAAAAAAGAAGTAGATGAAAACTGATCATGTTTTTACATGCCACAACCAGATGAATGCTTAGAGCACCCCTGAAGGAGTCTACAACCCATTCGGCGAAAGGATAAAGTAACATTCAAGGTAACGCATCAAAAGTCACACAATGCGTCTGTGTGCAAAGTCCAACTTCGATGACTTCTACAGACTACCTTCAACATCACCTCCTTCTCTAAAGCCCTGGAGAGATCAGCATTGGATTTCTGGAGTTCTGCATCTCGCAGATGCAAGGCTGACTTACAGAAAACATCAGCATAGGAAGCATAGTAGCTGTTCTCCCTCGAGAACACAACAGGCATTACTTCCTCTGCAAGAGCATCTGGCCACATTACGGGGCTCATTCTTTTCTTTTCTTGCTTTTCTTCTTCTTTTTTTTTTTAATTTATTGGGGTGACAATGGTCAACAAAACTACATAGGTTTCAAGTGTACATTTCTACAACACCTCATCTGTTTATTGCATTATGTGTTTACCACCCAGAGTCAGTTCTCCTTCCATCACCACATATTTGACCCCCTTTACCCTCTTCTACCACCCCTCTCTTCCCTTTACCCCTCGGCAACCACTAAACTGTTGTCTGTGTCTATGAGTTTTTGTTTATTTGTTTGCCGTGTTCCTTTTTTGCCTGCAGTTTTATATCCCACCGTTCATGAAGTCATATGGTTCTTGACTTTTTCTGTCTGACTTATTTCACTTAGCATAATAATCTCAAGATTCAGGGCTCATTTTTCACCTTCGTGTGTCCCACAGTCAACAGTAAAAGGACATCATGTTTGCAAGCACCATTTCCCAGAGTTCTGACAACTCAATGAGAGGAAGGAGTTAAAACTGCACATAGACCAGGCATTCTGCAGCATGATCCTATCCTAGTAAACAAGGTTAGAACTGGAAAGTGTGCAAAAGGCGGACAGGGAGAAAATCCAGAAGAGACTCCGCTCAAGAAATCCCTGCTCCCCTGCTCGGGAGAAAAGAGAGAAAACTTGCTTTCCTAACTCAATGCCACTTTTCTGATGAGGCCCAAGCCTGAGTTCCTGACCCCTTGTGGTCTTTAAACATCAACCAAAACAAGGGTAGGGTGTGGGTGTCAGATTTCTTGGCTCAATCACAAAGAAATCAAAAATTAAATTTAATTAGCAAAAATTAAAGTTTCTAGGAAACCAACTCCTCCTTCTTTCATTGCCAATCTCTAGAAAAAGCTTCAGCAGAGGCTGCAGAGATTTAATATTTATTTTGGGAGTAAGAGGGTAAAGAAGGTAGGACTTTTTTCTTGGATTGAGGGTGCTTGCTTCCCAAATAAATGTATATTTCAAATTTCCTATGGTAAGATCTCAGCTCCAGCACCTTTAGAAAAATGAAGACCACCAGGACCTTGCTACAAAAGTCGGTGAGACTTGCGTTAGAAGACACTGAAAGGTTAGACTTCATCTCGAGTTACTCCACCATAAGCCAGACAAAGAAATTCCTGAAAGGCTATAAGCGTTTTTTTTTCTTACAAGCACCCACCGGGATAGGTCAATGTAAATGTCCTGTAAACAAAGCAGTTCATTACGAACCAGTTTGTTTCTTTTGTGACAAAATTTTAATCCATTGCAACTGCACTCAAAATTCACATATAACTTCCCCTGAAGAAGAGTAACATATAGATTCCTAATTGACGTTAGCCTTAGGCTTTCCTTATGCTTGAAAAGCAAGGTGTTGGGAGTTGGGAGTTGGGAAATCTGAGTGTGGGACACTTTCTCCTCCTCTGTCTCCGATCAAGTACAGGAGGACTTTAACGTCCCTTCCAATCACCCTACAGAGGCCCAAGTGTCTGAGGAAATCCACAGACAACAATAAACCTTTCATTTCAGGGCCTCCATCCCATTATACCCTTTCCTGTTCCCCTGTTCCAATCAGGTTTGCGAAGCGTTTCCCCTATTCTACATTTCATGAATCAACTGCAAAATCTGCCAACCTCTGCCAGTTCCTCTTGTACTCAGCTGAGAGGTTCCCCTTCCTTCCATGGGTAGCACAAGGCTGCTCTGGTTCTTAACTGGCGTAACGTGGAAATGCACTGTAGGAACTCACTACCTCTTTCACAGCCAGATACAAGTGAGTCTGGGGTACCGACCCCATCTATTAGGAAACAGACCCGCCAAGCTCAAGTTAAAGCAAGTTTGTGACTAGTTTTGACCCCAAATCCTGTGTGTCAGTTACTGTCAAAGAGAAGGAAAAAGGAAGAGTGAGAAAGGCTACAAAGTAAGCAACTCAGTTACTTAGCAACTGGACAAAACGTGCCTCACTACAGAGGGAAAGGAGGCTTCACAAGCCCATTCAAAGAGTAACAGTCTCCGATTTACATGCAAATAGATAGACAAAAGGGATAGGGAAATCTAAATTAGCAACTGGAGTTTACAGCAGTGGGGCTGAGGCCCAGATTTTAAAAACAGCTTCTCCTAGGAAGGGGACAGGCTATATGCATACAAACAAATAGACATGAATGAATGAATGAATGAATGAATGAATGAATGAAGGGAAGGAAGGAAGGAAGGAAGGAAGGAAGGAAGGAAGGAAGGAAGGAAGGAAGGATCACAGGCCACCCCAACCAACTTATATTCTCCCTTCATAAAAGTCAATGCCATGGGGGTAGGAAGAGATAGGCACAGAAAGTTTAGTAGCTAAAATCAAAATATTTCCACTACTAACAGAAATATAAGGCTCAAGTAAAGATGACAATTGGAGGCTAGGAAAATCCCAGTGAAAGCAGTTCCCCCTGCTTGTGAGAAAGGCAAAGAAAGCATCAATCTTGGGGGAAGGTCTCCAGACTGTGGGTGGATTCAGAGCCTCTTGGGGTCCCTAGATACCACCCGCCCCCCGCCCCTCACAAACACCTTCCCAGCACCTGCTGGTGAAGCAGTTTCCAAACTTGGGTCAAACCCACACCTTTCACAGGAGACACATGGCCCTGAAGGTTTTCCAAGCAACAGGGAGACACTGTCACCTACTTGGCCCAGGAAAGTGCTCCAGGCTTTTCTGTTTGCCCCAGGAGCTCTCAGTCTGGGTCCCCAGCTCCTAGCTGCCAGCTCACACCTTGAACCGGCAGCTGAGTGCCAGACTCAGAACAGGAAGGTCGAGTACAGAGGGGTCCTACGCCCCACCCGAATGCCCCAGTCTCACACCTGGACAAGGTGGGCAGTGCCCAGGGCTGATCCGGCAGAGACCCCCTCAGCCAGCCACTTACTTCTCATACTCTGTGTTGTCTCTGTCACAGCGAGAATCCTTGTGCTTTTGCCAGTCTTTGCCATGCTTGCAGGTTGTGAGGAGCAGGACGTCCTCCCCGTTATGGACGTGATATAAGGCATTCCTGGTGTCTGATCCTATCCCTGTCAGGTACCTCTTCCCCTTGAAGACCAGCATGTACTTCCTGAGAGGAGGGATGGTGTTAAACTTCAAAAACCCCCTCTCCCCTCCTGTCCTGGGATGATCCTTAGAAAAGAGGGGAATAGACACATCAAAGTTGGGTCGGAAGTTTTCAGTACTGATGCTGGCTTTGGCCAGCATGGCCTGGCCGATGTCGAACCCCACGTCCTCGGTGTAGTCAGGCCAGGTGCCAGAATATAAATTAAAAATTAAATGATTCCTACCATTGTTCCACAAGTGGAGACTCTGCACTTTGGATCTCAAATTGTGCACATACTGAGGTGACAACTGGTCTCTGTCTAAAGTATCCAGACTCAGGACAAAGAGGCACGCCTGGCTGGGGTCCGAGGTGTAGAACCTAGAGCCCTCGATGGCCGCTAGAATGTTTTGGTAACTTTCGGCGATTTTCTCCCCTTTTTGCTGCGGGTATACGTAGACTTTGAAGCCGTTTTTCTTGCAAAGGGTGAAATCGAAGCAGGACTCCATGCGGCACCTCTTGCCTTTGTAGATGCTCGAGTTGGCGTCTCGCTTCTGCCGGGGGGAAATGTGCACGTTGGAATTCTCATTTTCCAATGGATCCCAAGGAACGAAGGGGCGCAGAGCGTCCGGGAAGCGGGGCCAGAAATGGTCTGGACTCGGATGGTGCAAGCCATTCCGACCGCTGGGCTCTTCTCTCCGGCTGTGGCTCCTCGATGCCCTAAAGTGCAAGCCTCCGAAATAAAACAAAAGGGCGAGACAAGAGCCAGCTGAGAGCAGGATGAAATAGCGTTTTTTGGCCTGCATGTGTCCTGCCTGGGTCAAGAGGATTGTAAATAAACACAAGAATCACCCAAGTTTCCCAATCAACACTTTCAGCTCCAGTCCGCCATCTTCCCGCCTGTAAAGACTTCAAACTCTCCGCTCCCACCTTCTCTGGATGCCTTTCCCCAAGCCGTGGACTGATCCAGCGCATGTGGGCGATTTCTTTAACTTTCTCCCCTTCGGTCTTTCATCTTTGGGCTGCACAATGGACGCGAGACAGCGGGGCTGAATATTTCACACCCAGGGCGGGCGAGCAGCGGACTGTAATTTTCTTGCATGCAACAAGACGGAGGAAAAGAAAGAGAGGGGGGGAAGAAAAAAAAAAGCTCCCGATGCCCAATCAATGGCAAGACGAAGTGATTCCCTTGCCTCGCGGATTCCTCTCGGCAGCGTGGAGCACGAGCCCCGGGAAAGCAACTTCAACGCACCCGCACGCCCGTGCAGAGCACTCGGGTTCCAACAAGTCAGCCGAGCCCCGGGCTCAGCCGGCTAGTGCATCTTGCAGCTGGGGCGCCGTAACCTCACAAATCCCTGCATCTCTCTTTATTCCCTTCTGCAGCGGCTCCAAGACTCCGGCGGTGTTTACTCCTGCGCTCGCGGGGCCGGCCCCCGGGACGCGCGGCGGCCCGGCTGGAGGCGGCGGCGGCGGCGGCGGCGGCGGCGCTGGGTGACGGCGGCGGCGCGTCCTCCCCGCGGGCAGTGCCGGCCCCGAGCGGCGCTTCGCAGGGCCCCGCGCGATCGCTGCCGACCGCCGCGTTCGGTCGCCGAATGTTACCCGGTTCTGAATGTTACACTTACACATTCCATTCCCGACACGACAGCGCTGACCTCATCCATCCACGCAGCCCGCGCTGCCATTGGCCGAGCGTCACGTCCGGGGTGGGCGGTGCTTCCGCTGCGCCCATTCATAACCCCCGGCCGGCGGCCGAGGCGCCGGCGCGGCGCGGGGGGCGCGGGGACTCGGGGTGTCTGTGCTGCGGTGGCGGCGGCGGCGGCGGCTGCGGGCGGGAGGGCTGGTCGTGGGGTGGCCCCGGACAAGCCCCGCGGCCCCTCGGATCACCCGGGCCTGGTCCCCGGCCTGGGACGCTCCGGGAATTAGCGCCGCCCAGAGGAGGCTCCCGCGGCGGCCGGGGAGCCCGGGACCGGCCGGCTCTCCCCGGGCCCCGCTGCTCGGGTTGCCCCGGGCGCCCTGGAGAATCCCGTCTCCTCGGCTCCCTGCCGAGAGCGCCTCCCCGAGCCGGCGGCTGGGAGTGTGCGGGATCCTAGAGCGGATGCTTGAAAATGGAACAGTGGGACGAGCCCGAGGGGTGGAGGAGGAAAAAAAGACTTCATGGAAACCGATCGCCAACCAGAAATATGCCTCTCCCCGCCCACCTTCTACCCTCGAGGCCCAGTATTTTTTATTTCCTACCAAGCATTTAAATAGGTCCCTTATTCCCCACATAGCCCATCCTTTGTTTTTCCTTTCCCCAAACCCCGAGAATAAAGAGGAAATAAATGTTACAATCCAAAGGATTGATCCCATTGTTGCAATTCTTCATGTCTGTGCTGAGAGAAGACACCTATCCTAAACCCTCATTATCTTCCTGAAAATCCTTTCCTCACTTCCCCAAGCCCCTTCTATTCTGTAGAAAGTCGATTCTGTAGAAGGCATCCAAGAAAATAAAAAAAAATAAAAAAAATATTTTCTAATGGCTGAGGAGAAACTGGTTAATTTGTCCCACTCCCTAAAGTGATGTTACTCTTTTTGCGGTGATGGTGGTTTTTAAGATGTCTCTTAGGATGGATGACTAGAACTGCCAACTGTCCCAGCTGTAGAAGAGAAACTTGAAGCAGGAAATGACCTTATTTAAAATTAGTGCAAGATGGTTGGTCCTTCCTTCACCTGTCCTTCCACACCCCCAGGGAACTTCCCTGGCCAATTCAGATGAAGACCTGCAGTCCCTCCAAAGGTGCTCCAGGACCATAAAGATGTGTAGGCTCCCAAACTGTTTCTGGTCCACGCTGAGCTCCCCAGGCCTCCAGCCTGACTTCTGCTTTACAGAGAACACCTCCCACCCCGTTGCCTAAATGAAGTCCTAGGGCCCCGCCAAGCTGGACAAACAGTTGCCTAGGGCAGCAAGCTGTTTAGTGATTGTTTATTATGGGAGTGTCTGAGAGCTGGGGACAGACACTTCACAGCTTCCCTCAGGCTGCAAAAAAAAAAAAAAGAAAAGAAAAGAAAAAACACAGCCCAGTGGGTGTGGACGAAGGGCAAAGTTACAACAAGGCAGATTGAGTGGAAAATTTTAGACATTTGTTGTTTCAGATTCATTTTAATAAAGTGAGGAAGGGGCATGGTTGGGACATTACTGTACATTCCTGAAGCCTCTCCCTATGTCTGCTGTGCCAAAGATGAGGTAGCTTTTCCAGATCTGACTTGTACCCCCACACAGTTTGGAGAGGCCTGGGACTGAAATGAGGAGCCAGTCATCTTCCAGATATGATGACTACAATGCAGATTAATGCAGTGATTGAAACCACATGACACGCAGGGGACTGCTAGGATTAGGACAGAGTATCTGGGCCGGACGGAAGTTGGGGTTGTGGGGATTGCAGCCCCTCTATGTCCCACCAGTTGTCCTGTGTGACCTTACGGGGAGCCAGCTACTGTCCCTGTTCTCTTGCATTCTCTCCCTCGCCTTGCCTAAGCATTGCTGATGGCCTCATCCCACGCCTGACTGCTCCCCAGCCCTCCTGTCACATTCCACAGCGGTGCATATTGTGAGAAAAACTTTGGTACTGAAAATTAGAGAAAACTTGGATTCAGACCCCAGATGTATCAGTGACTATGGCCTCGGGCATGTGGCTTACTCTCACCAAATCTCAGTTTCTCATGTAAAAAGTCAAAATAATAATACTTTCCTTGCCAGCCTCTTTGAATTTGTAGACTGTAAATTGTTCTACATGTGTAACATTTCAAAATATAACTGGAATCTAAAGTAGCCCCTACAATGGCACTATCATGGCATCTCCCTCTGTTTTGTTTTCTTCCCTGCCCTTCACATGCGCTGAAATCCCTTGTAATTTGGTTGCTGGTTTACTGTCTGTATTTCTTCCTTGTAAGAGGAGGTGGCTGAGAGCAGGAGCCCTGCCTGCCTTACTCACTTCTGAATCCCCAAGGCCCAGGGTAGTTCCTGACACAGGTGGAACACAATCACTGATCGGAATGAATGAATGAATGGATGAATGAATGAATTAATGAATGACTAAAATTCAACTTCACCACAGCACTTGAACATGTTTGAAAAGAAAGACTCCATGGTTGTCTCAAAGTAGGACTGAGTCTCTTATTCGAGGTGGAAATATTACTATCCAGGAATATTGTAACAGAAGGCAAATCAGTCGATCATAAATCCTTTAACAGCATATGTTAGATGGTGATTTTTTCTGCTCAAAGCCATCAAAGGATCCCTCTCTCTCTGAATTAGAGCCAAAGTCCTTACATATGAGGTCCTGCAGGATCTTCCCTAACTGCCCACCACCTCTCCTCACCAGACCCCTTTCATTTTATTTCCTGCCAACAACTCTCTCCCTCCATCCCAGTCTACTCACTCTTCTCCAGGCGGGCAGCAGTTTCTCAGGCATGCCAAACATGTCCCTGCCTCAGGGCCTTTGCACATGCTTGCCTCTGCCAGCATCCATATGACACACTTCCTCACTTCCTTGAATTCTCTTCTCAGATGCCACCATATTATTAAGACCTTCTTTGACCACCCTAAATAAAATAGCAACCCCTCCCCCACTTTCTTATCCTCTCACCCAGATTGATTTTTTCCTTAGCACTAATCAACATCTAACATACTATATATTGACTTGTTAATTTATGCTTTATCAATTACAGCTAGACTGTGAGCTCCATGAGGCAAGGTCATGATCATTTTGTTCACCATTATGTTCCTAGCATCTACAACAATGCCCATCACTAAATAAGTAGAGTATCTGTTGAACTAATTAATCAATTTGATCCTATCGTTTGTAGGGCAAATAGAGGATATTAAAGGCTAGAGTTCTGTTATCTCTCTCTCTCTGTCTCTCTCTTTCTCTCTCGCTCTTTCTATCTTTGTCACACACACACACACACACACACACACACACACACACACAGCTAAAGCTATCCCAGTGATTCAAGCCATGCTTAATTTCATTTTCCAGGAATAATTCTTCCCCACGGCTGACTAAAGACCTGAAAATAGCGTGGCACGCATTAAACCCAAAAGATGTGGATTCTCATCGTGGCTCTGCCACTCACTCTGTACCCTTGAGCAAGGCACTACACCTTCCTAAGTTTTGGATTCTCACTGGTAAAACCAAGAGTAACTCTAAAATAATACATATTGTGCTCAGTTCACTGGGTTACTGAAAATCCAATGAGAACCAATGGATCATACATGAGAAAGCCCTTTGCGATCCACAGTGCACATGGCAAATGTAAGATTTGATTGTCACACTCTTGGACAAACATGGACACATGTGCATGAGGTCATGTTTGCAAGTCAACAGCATTACATACATGAAATATCACCCACCAAACACACAACCATTTCCAGATGCTTTCCAGACTCTGGAATGGTCACTGACTATTATAAGCAGCAAGGAAAAGGGAAGAAGGAAAATTCACCAATAGATAAATAGCAAAGAAGACTTTTCATGTATATAGCACCAAAGGCACACGTGGTTTGCAAGGGGCTACAGTTATATTTGCTAGAGGAAAGATTAATTGATTAACTCTAAAATGTAGAAACAAAGTATTGAAATTAATAAATGTTTAAATGATCTAAAATGTAACCTTAGGGGGCGGCCAGTTGGCTCAATTGGTTAGAGTGGGTGCTCTTAACAACAAAGTTGCCAGTTCGATTCCCACATGGGCCAGTGAGCTGCGCCCTCCACCACTAGATTGAAAAAAACGACTTAGAGGGAAGAAAAGGAAATTCCATAGAGAAGGGAGGAAAACTGGAATGGAAGTGAGAGCCTCTCTCAGGCGTCTGGAGGGCACCAGGCAAGAAAGCTAACCAAGGGTGATAGAAGGACAAATCTACATGGCTGTGTCAAATCCTGAGCCAGGTGCTTTAAACATATTGTTTCTGTGATCCTCACAAGGTTCCTAGGACACAAATACTATCCTTATCCCCTGATACAAATGAGGAAACAGAAATTCAGTTCTGGGAAGGGGCTCCTGAGCATTCATTCATTCATTCCTTGAACAAGTATTTATGGAGCTGCTGCTCTGGATAAGGCCTGGGGCCAGGCACAGAGGGTACTTGTCTACAGCCCTTCGTCATTTACAAAATACTTTCATGAGAAGAATTTTATTTGAGTGTCTTCAGTACCCTATGAGTTAGGAAGAGAATATTATCTCTATTTTAAGAATGAGAAAATAAGGCTCTAATAAGGCTCTAGCTCAGGCTTTCTCAGCCTGGGCACTATTGGCATTTTACTCAGCACAATTCTTTGTTGCCGGGGCCTGGCCTGTGCACTGTGGCATGTTGAACCACATTCCTGGCCTTTACCCATTAGGGACCAATAGCACTCCCCACTCCCACCTGCATCTCCAGTGTGACACCAAAAACGTGTCCGGACACTGTTCAGTGCCCCTAGGAGAAAACCACCCCAGGTTGAGACCCACTAATCTAGTTAAATGACTTACCCAAAGTCAGCTGATTTTCAAGTGGAAACTTTAGAATTTGACCCTCATCTTTTGACTCCACGCCAGAGCTTTGCCACAGCACTGCAGCTTCACACAGAGAGCCTAATTCCTCTCTTTTCCGCAGGGCAGGCAGATCAAAAAACCTCATAGACATTAATTGAAGAAGATTAAGAAGTTAGTATATGCAAGGCAGTATTCTAGGCCCTTGGGATCCACAGTATAAAAAATAGATAAGGTGTCTGCTCTCATTCTCATGGGAGAGATAATAAACTAACAAGTAAAGAAACAAGATAATTTCAGAGAGTCTAATGGAGAAATTGAAAGGACAACGGCATGATCGGGATGAAAAGGAGCAGGCAGGCTCACTTTAAATAGGATGATCAGAGAGGGACTCTCTGAGGAGCTAAAATCTCCGCTGGTGTCTGACTGATGACGGCAGAGTGCTGGGAATAGCGGACCAGGCCAACGGTCCAGCCACCACCCAGGTCCTGAGGCAGAAGTGAGCTGGCAGAATTAGAACAGTGGTTTTCAGACTTCAGCCGGCATCAGAACTGCTAGATGGGTGGGTTATATCACAGATCGCCGGGGCCCACCCCCAGCATTTCTGATTCAGTAGGTCTGGGTGTGACCCAAGAATGTGCATTTCTCCCAACGTCCCAGGTGTTGCTGCTGCTGCAGATCTAGGGACCACCCTCTGAGAACCACTGAGTTGGAGCATTAGCAAAAGGATACTGTTTCTGGAGAGAGCTGTGTACAGGGAGGAGGGGCGGGAGATGAGAAGCTGCAGGAACTCGAGCGTGCCCTGGCTTTGCAGGCCGGGCCAAGCGGTGGAATCTTACTTATTTTGGTGGGGTGGATAGGCTTGGGGGCGGGGGGCTTCTAAGCAGGAGAGTGACATGAGCTGGTTTCCATTTTTTTTAACAGCTCCCTCTAGCTGATAGTAGGGCAAAAGGGGAAAGCCAGGCGTTAAGTTTATATACCTAGCACATATTTTTTAAAGTCTTTATTTCTTACCAAAACAACTATTGTAAGCCAGGATAGCATGCCGGGAAGAAAGGGGAAACTTCAAGTCCTGCTTTCCTGCTCCAGAAATGATGACCATCAGAGTCAAGCCCTAGTCAGAGGACAATTAGCCTGTTATTGCTAATTGGGCAAGACAGCTTGCCTTAGTGTTTATCTAAATTGCACATTTAAATTGAGAAATCTATCACCTTACTTCCAGTGTTTGATATATATTGATATTCTCTCTATGATGTTAACTGTAATGCTTGATATTGTCCAAGTCATAGATATTTACATTATGCCTTTTGTATGCGTTTAACAACATGGGACTGGCTGCTATTTTCAGTGATTGGCCACCCCCTTTTTGGTGTTTTCTAAGGGACAAATGGTGACAAAGAAGTTGCCCTGATCTAAGTCTGGATGCCATCTTAAGAGTCTTACAAAAGTTTTACTGACCCCTGGTGGAAGACACAGACGCTCTACCCTGCTTGCCTTGCTAGCTTCTGTTTTCTGCAAAGACTTCCTTACATTCCTTTAACCAGGTATGTGCCACACAGCCCCTGCCCTCTAGGGACTCAGACTTCAGGAAGAGAAACAGACACGGAAAGAACAATCATAATAAAACTGGCTCCGTGGTATAATTTAACAGAGGAGAAGTGGTTAAATTTGTTAAAATTGTGTGGGTCCCTATTAACCTTTGTAGACCCATTTATAGATGAGTAACAGAGAAGAGGAGAAATGAAGATGTCAGCTATTGAAGGTGATGAAATCAGGAAGTCACCCCCAATGCAAGCCAATTTTCCCCATTAGATTGTAACACTCTCTGTTATGCAATAGTCTGTTGCTGCTCCCTTGACTTTGGTTCTTTCTGTGTTTTAACTTCTGATACCCAGTAGAATCAAGTTTGTCTTCAATGCTCTCAACTGAACATGTTTTATCACCGGGCACTATTGTTGCTACTCTGGTACAATAATTATTGATGCGCATGATGAAAATCACAAGAACTTGTAGAACCTTGAGGTACCTGCCAACTCACTTGAGGAAGGTTAAATCACACAAAGTCCAATTTTAGGGACTTAGTGCATTTTGTGATTGTCAAAATCGTTTAAAGTCGTGGATCTGTGTATAGGATATGGGGTAACGTGTTTTTAGCAGGATGGTAAGATAGACTACAGAGCTGGTTATTCTACAAATCCTGGATTCTTGACGTTTTAATAGGAAGTCTCCAGGTTAGTTTCAGGGAGGCTATAGCTTTTATAAATAAGTAAAAATGCACACATACATCCACAAAAATCTTCATGACCAGGGACTTCCCTTTGGCCCACATAAGCCATCATTCAGAAAACTTGAAATGTAAACAAAGAAAACTATTCCTCAAATTATAAACTATACATCACTTTAGGTCCGTCCTAGTATACCACCCTCCCAGTGATTCTGTCTCAACTTCTGTCTCTTCAGACACTTGTATCCGTCATTTCCCAGAGACTGATTCCGTTGTAGAAGGGCAGACAGCTCAGGGACTCTAAAGAAAAAGGTATGAAGAAGCCAAATATTTAAATATATTTCAGTATAGTTATATGTAAATTTCAGCGTAGGCTTTGTCTCTCTGAAAATCTGAATATTTAAATGCCACAAAAGCAGACTGAAAATATATATTCTGGCTTTATATAACCCTTGAGGAGGGAATTGCCCACAGAAGCATAATTCTCAATTTACCTAATTGTTCTCCCCTACTGGGGAGTAAGTCACCCTCACTACTGGCCCACTAATTCCTTATCACATGAGAAAAATGCAGACCGTAGTCCTGTTTAAAACTGGATAAGCCTGGTTCCTCTCTTGTTCTGTTAGGCCTGTAGAGACGTGTTGCTAATGGGTACCCCTAGTCGAAGCCTGCTCCAGGCATAACACAAGCAGGCCCACTGCTTTGTAAAATTTCCCCTCTCCCCATTCTTGCCCCCCACGCCCCAACTTCTCCATTTAAGCTCTGGTCTGACCTGTCACCCTCCTTGGCCTGTCTGATCCTGGAATTCCTTGCAACAGGAACTGCCAATTGCTGTAAATTATATGCCTGCCTTAACGAGGAGAATGGGAATCCTTTGGGATTTAGGAAGGGACCACCAAACTTGTTTTGGAGGGTGAGAAGACTCATGTCAATTGGAGGTGATGGGACACTCTACTGCAGTCCTAAGCACCTTTCTTCTGAGCAACATGGGACCCCTGGGTTGGGGAAGGGCCTACTGTCAATGAGCTACAGCTTATCCCTCCCCAGTTTCCACATCCATGCAAATGGTCTCCTGAGAAAGCTTTCTGATATTTCCCCGTCTAGTCTGATGTTAGTGTGTCATATAGCTGTTCAACTGTGTACACGTTTAATCTTGCAGAATATTTACTAATGAGCTGTATTCCACTGGAGGCAGGAGAGTGGAGTGGTTAAACATAAGTGCTTTGGAGTCTGACCACGTGGGTTCAGTCATGGGTTCTACATCACACAGGCTGTGACTTTAGTCACATTAATTAAGGGCTCTAAGCCTCAGTTTCCCCATCTGCCCCCCCTGATAATAACTAGTTCAGATGTCCATAAAATAATGCATATAAAACTTTTAATATAGCGCCCAGCACCTGGGAGGCGGTACATAGTAACTGTTAAAGAGTGTAATGGCCTCCCACTCGCCCATCCCTTCCCAGTGTTCCAGCAGCTCCTTAAAGCGACTTGGTTTCACATTCTGTTTATCAGCAGTTTTGTCTTCCAGAATTTGAATTAATGTCCTTCATGATTAAGATCGACATTTCAGCAAATCATGCTGAAGTGTTCCAGGGGCTGTGGAAGGACACGCTCCTTCCTTCACTTATCCGTTCAATCACAAATATTTAGTAAAGACCCCCTATGTCCCAGGGAGTGCCCTGGGCACCGGTGTGCACCCCATGAGACAGACAGACCAGTGTGAGCCCTTACAGATGGTCAAGGCTGCTCATGGGAGACCTGGTGAACAGGTCAGGAAACAATTAAGTGCCGAAGTCCAGGGCTGCTCAGGAAGTCAAACATGCACTGGGATGCAGGTGTGATTTAAGTAGAGTGATTAGGAAGCCTTCCCTGAGGAGGCGTTTCAACAGAGACATGAAAAACGAGAAGGAGGCTGCCTTGCAAGGAGTCAAGGGAAGGGGAAGACGCTTTCAGAGAGAAGGAAGAGCAGATACCAACACCTAAGACCAGGTCCACTAAGCTACCTGATCTAGGAGCCGAACACAGGACCAAGTGGCCCTGCATTCAAGCAGCTCGGATCCGAAGAGGATGCTAGTGATGGTAGGTTCATCAGTTTTCCATATGTAACGGGAGCTAGAGAGACTCAGACCGGAGGTGAGGTGTTGGGGAATCAAGCCCATGGCCTCTATTGTTTTCCAACCCTCCAACTACCCCATTCATTAAGTCTCTCCTTAATGCCTTCATCCATGAATTGACATCTGCTGAGCTCCAGAAGTCAATACCGGCATGGTAACCCTTTATTGTGTTGGTTCTTTCAGTGCCCATCTCCCGTACAGGACAAGTATCAGGTGGGGTCTCAGCTCCCGCTCCCCGCACCAGAATGCAGGATGTGGTGACGCCAAAAAGGAACATCCACGGAGCCATGGATGGGCGACTCATACCATTACATTCTCGCTGGTGGCTGGGTTGGAGACACAGGAAGCAGGAGCCGCAACCCGCCATCCGCTTCTCTGCCAATCAACCCACCCCCTAGCGTAGCCACGGCAGTTATATTAGTGGCTAATGGCTACCCGATAACAGCTGACGGCCACCCAGCTACAGCGGATGGCCATCTGATTACAGCTGATAGCCGTCTAATAACCAAGCCAGCAGCTTTCCACGTGAGGCCAAGAGCCTGGAAACCACTCTCTGGGACTCTGTCGCCACAACAAGAGTCCCAGGAGAAGTGGACTACACTTTCCTAATGTTTGTAACCCCAGCAGCTAACACAATGCCTGACCCTTATTTGGTGCCTTATGTTTGTTGAATGAAGGAATGAGCACTAAATTTATTTGACTTGCTATTGGGAGGCAACATGCTGAGGTCTTGAAATACAGCAATTTAATCCTCTTTACATTAGCTAAAGGTATGTATGTATTATTAGAGACATTTTACAGAAGAAATGAAGGCACAGAGAGGTTAAGTAAACCACTCAATCGCTTACAGGGCTTCAGAGCCTCTACTCTTAATTGAGTCACAGCAGTGCTGTTCAAACCACCGTGCATGAAAATCACCTGGAGAACATGTTAAAATACACACCTTGGGGCCCCACTTACAGAGTTTCTGATTGAGTAGTGGTATTACTTATCTATTGCTGCATAACAAAGTCACCCAAAATGAAAGGCTTAAAACAACAAACACTTACCTTCTAGTTTCTGTGAGTGAGTAATTAGGGCACAGCTTGGCTGAGTTCTTTGGCCCAAAATGTTTCACAAGATTCCAACCAAGATGTCAGGGGCTGCTGTTATTTCAAGGCTTGACTGGGGAAGGTCCAATTCCACGCTCACTCTCGTGGCTATTGGAGACCTCAGGCCTTTGCTGGCTGTTGACCTGAGACACCAGTTCCTTGCCACATGAACCTCCCAAAAAGGCTGTTTTCAACATGGCCGCTGCCTTCCCTCATAGCAAGTGAATGAGAGAGTGCACACGAGACTGTAGACAAGTCTTTTTGTAACTTCATCTAAGAAGTGACATCCCATTATTTCAGTCTTAGAGATTGCCTACCATAGTTGGACGGGTTGGGGCCTAACAATTTGTATTTCTACTAAGCTCTCAAGTGATAGGGCTGCTGCCAGTAGAAAATCACACTTTGAGGGTCACCAAGACACTATACTGGAAGGAAGGAAGGGAGGGAGGGAGGGAGGGAGGGAGGGAGGGAGGGAGGGAGGGAGGGAGGACGGACAAGAAAAAAGGGACAGAGGAAGAGAGAGAGAAAGGGAGCGGGGAAGGAAGGAACCAACGAACACCTAGCCTTCACTGGATCATATATTACATTTACATATGGTCTTTCTCCACCCTGGCCAGTCCTCACTGCCACCTGTAACCCCAAGACTCCTGTAAAAAATTAGCAAGAAGGTAAGTATGACCCTAAGAAACCAGATGTCCACTATGTTACTCCTTGGAAAACAATGGCCTGACTTGAAGTGGATACATCCTGTTTTCCACTTCCCATCAGTCTGTCCTCCGGGGGATAGAAAACATTTCCCTGACAGTCAAAATCCTTGCCTGGTGACTTACAGTCTCACAGAGCAAAGAGGGATAATTTTAAGAGATTCTCTCTCCAGCTCCCTGCTTTTAAGGAGGTACGGTAAGAACTGTGAACTTCAACTCCACTGGGGCCGTTAAGAACCTGACTGGAGAGTGACTGCCAAATTAAAGCAGATTTGCTCTTCCTGCCTAAATTAAACAGAGCTCTCCAGTTGGCCTTCCCTTGGAGCAATTTCTCTGCTCTTTCTTCCTAACCCTTGGCTATGTTTGACTCCCTGCTGCCTGGAAGGCAGGGGGCGGGCTCTGGAATGCTGGCCCCAGCTCTACTGGCAACTCTAGCCACCTCATGCAGCACACTTCCCTTCAGCGCCTGGAAGGAGGAGGGTTTGCTGGAGCTGAACAGCTGCTTAGGGTGCAGGGAGGCGAGTGTTACTAAATATATGTTCTTATTCTACGTTGGTGTGTCAAGAAAAATTATATCTCCTTGTTCTCCACTTGGGTGTTCTTTAAAAAATTCCTTACACAAGCACAGGGCACCTCTCCACTCCTGCCCCCAACTGAAGCATCCCATTGCAAAGCCTAATTTAGTTTTCTCCCCACACCCTGAAAAATAAATGCCCGCTTCTCACATGCTGACAGCTTCTGGTGCATTCTCCCATTATACACACCGCTTGGGTCTCTGCATCTCATAGCCTTCCAGGCTTATTTCCCACATCAGCCTTTCTTGGCGTGGAACGCAGGGTACCATGGTTGAGATTGCTGGGGAGGAAGTCTCTTCAAGATGCAGGCAGGTTATCACGGTGTCAATGCTTTCTGTCGTGTCTGGCTAAACCATAAATCAATTTCTGGAAAACCATAAACATAGGTGATATGCACGTGTCTGTGTGTGCACACAGAGGTATAGCCTTAAATTAGGACATTGATATTGTATTGACTGGAATGTTTCTACTAGCACCTCAGCTACTGATTTGAATGTAGCACCAAGATCTGAGATCTTTCCCTTAATTGAAAAGAAAATGGCGTGTACCATTGTCTCTTCATCTAAGGTGGGAAATTGATTTTCAAATTCATGAGGCCCAGACTCCTACATTGTCTAAGCCACCAATATGGAACTGACCTAGTCCCACAAGTGTTTCCTTCATTCCCTTGAAGCCGGTCCTTACCTCTCTTTCCTTTCCTCACAATGGGATCTGGAATTTCCCTACCAGCCAACACATACATAACGGAGTACAGTGATTTCTGTTCAGTGAATGGCTAAATAGATAAACCCATATTCTCAAGAAAAGCTAATTAAAATAACACAGGTAAGTTGTCTAAGCCAAGTCTTGCTTTAAAACAAAAGGGTTTATTGAAATCTGACCAAAAATGGACCACTTCCGCAAGGTTTATTAATGCCGTAGAAGGAATCTGCATGAAATGAAATCTTCCTTTATTGAATTTCCATGTGAAGGTGATCATTTCATCCGGTGTGACTCATTCCTGTATCTTGTCCATACTCCTATAGTGATGCTGCCCCCATCTTATTTTAATTGTTGATTTACACACTAAGTCTCAGAAGGACCATTAACTTCGTAAGGACAGGGAGGATCTATTTTTCACCCCTGTGTCCTGGGCACCTAGCACTGGGCACGACACACTGTTAAGTGCTGGTTAAATTTATGTTGAATGAATGAATGAAGGAGTGTGTCAATCCCTAATATAATGTAACGTAATGTAAATTTACTAAGAGGTTTGTGAAGAGAGAAGAACATTTTTAAGATGAGAAATAAATACCACCTGAAAATTAATCTGCCTGATAAATCATCTTTGATATGATACAGGCCAATAGGTGAATGGAATTTTCTTTACAATAAGTTGATTTTCATTCATTTTCCGGTGGTGCTTATAGTCAAGAAAAGGAGGCACACATTTAAAATGGCTGTATTATTTCTGCAAGCCATTTGCCTCTTCTCAATAGGTTTCCTATTGGCTGGGGATCATTTTCAGGACTAAATCCTTCACGCAAGTATTCAGTTTATTCTACTGTAATGAGACGTCCTTAACTGTCCCAGAATGAGTGGCCCTATGGTAATGAAGGGACCCCATGGCCCAGCCACCATTCCAGCCATGTTCCTGGCCCTGCCTCATGTCTCCCGAGGTGGTGGAGCTGGGAGGCCAGCTGCCGAGGCCCAAGGCTGTGTGTGCATACCTGTTTCCTTGGGCTTCACAGCCAATGCCATCCATAAACTGTTTCCTACTTTATACCTTTTAAAAGAAAGTTTTCTCTTGTTGGAGACAAGAAAAGATAAATTTTACTATAAAAACATCCTGCCAAAGAAAGCCAGTTTTACCCTTGAAAAGCTGGAATGATTGTTTTCACCAATAACTGAAGTCTAAGAGTGATTCAACAGCCTTGATATTACCCATGGTTAACAGAAAATAGGGTGTCTTCTCCCACTCCCTCTGCCACCTAAAGTATGTAGTAAGCAACCACCATGTGACTATAATTTAACTGGCAGAAGGGATCAAGATTTCTCTGTATTTCTTTCCTTCTGCAGGCACTACTGTCAGTGTCCCATCGGCACACAACAAATGATATATATTTTTTACAGTTTCTAATTTTGTGGTTGAATTATAAAGAGCAAACTTTAAAAAACAGATGAATAACAAAACATAATAATAGCAGAGACTCATACTTTTTCTTTGTTTGGCTAGTGTCTGATGCAAGAAACAGCACAACTCAAAGTGCTCTAATGATGTCTAATCATTAGCTTCTCACTTATCAGGTGGTCTAGAAATTGGCCTTGGTTGGTGAAGTAGGTCAGCAATCTCGATATGAATCCAGGGTGTTTCCGGCTTCCCATTTTGCCATCTTTTATGTGTCAGTGACATCTGCAATAATGCTGCAATATGGCTACCCCAGCTCCAGGCAGCTTCTCACATAACCCCAATCAGAAGCAGGGAGAAAGGAAAGCCACAGCAGCTTCTGTTTGTGCCACTCTCCTTATTAAAGATGAAAATTATGCCAGGTCATCCCCTCCCCCAGCATTCCTCTTACATTTTATTGACCACAAGTGGGTCATAGAGCTATCAATCACCAGCAAAAAAGAAACAATGACCAATGACTACGATTGGCTGTATTAGTCTGGGTTCTCCTGAGAAACAGAACCAAGAGGAGATTTATTATGAGAAAGAGATTTATTATAAGGAATTGACTCACAGATAATGAAGGTTGAGAAGTCTCAAGATCTGTAGTCAGCAACCTAGAGACCCAAGAGAGCTGATGGTCTAAGTTTCAGCCTGCATCTAAAAGCAGGAGAAGACTGATGGTCCCAGGTCAAAGACAATCAGCAGAGAGAAAATCTACTCTAACTCTGCCTCTGTGTTCTATTCAGGCCTTCAATAGATTGCACGAAGCCCATCCACATTGGAGAAAGCAATCTCCTTTACTAAGTCAATGGATTCAAAACGTAATCTCCTCCAGAAACACCCTCACAGACATACCCCATCAGTGTAACCAAATATCTGGGCACCCCATGGCCCAGTCAAGTGGACACATAAAATTAACCATTATGTTGGCTTAGACCAATAATAACCCATCAGAAGTCAGCCTGCTTTCCCTAGTAACTTATTGCTCGATGCCCAAACAAAACTTAGATTGTGTTCGCAAGGAAGAAAGGTGAGATACGGAATAAGCCACAAAGTTTCTCTGCCGTGTTTTCTGGGTTTACTAAAATTAAGCTTTTATAAACTGGTTAACAGCAAACCCAAAACAAATGTGGATACCAGTCATACCATCATCTCTCTGAGTCATCATAAAACAAGAGTAAATGGCATGTGGGGAGGATCATTTGCGTATGAACATGCTTAAGGACTTTTGGAAGATCTGTTAGCCCGGGACCTATTTACTTTTCAGGTTTACAGAGTGGCTATCTTTTTTGGCATCTTCTACTGCATCCTTCTTTGTATATTTAAATTAAAATGAAGGTATTTCTTTGGAAGCAGTTTTAGTGTTTACATATCTTCCATTTGCCTTCATTTAGAAAAGGAGTTTTTTGGCCAAGGTAACTTGAACTCTAGAACAGCAATGAGCATATACCTGTATCTATATCTATAAGTCATTTCTTTATATGTATACCAGTATCCTCCTCAAATCATCCTCGTCCTAATTTAATAGCCTGTTTCCAGAATGAAGGCTATAGATAGAAGTCAGGAAGAGCTGAATTTCCAGATGACGGAGGAGTAGGAGAAAGAAACGAAACTCTACAATTAATATTGATTTGTTTGCTTTGTTAGACTAATACCTTCTCCTCTGAAAGAACAACCTCAGAATGCTACTGTGAGGAGAAAATGACCTAACAAAGGTAAAGCACAGTGACCAGGGGTAGGCTTTCCATAAATACTAGTTATTACTATGCTGATAAGAAAAATTATACTTGTTCTGAAAAAAATTTAGTTTCACAATATATATGTTATGGTAGAAAATCTAGAAAATGTAGATAAGCAAAGAGATGATAAAAACAACCTGTAATTCCACTATCAACGGATAACCAATGTTAAGATTTTCATATAAACACTTCCGCGATTTTTCCATTCATATTTATACATTTTTTTAAATAAAAGTGAGATCATATTGAATAACACTGTTGGAACTGAAATTTTCTCATACAATGTATTTCATGCATTATCCCATGTTGATAGATCCAATTTTACCTCAGGAGTTTTTTGTGTTCATATAGCTGTTCCACATTTTACTCAAGCTATCTCCTGTTGGACATTTGAGTTAGGAGAATATTTCTACATCAAAAGGAATCCTGTGGTTCAGAACTTTACCATATTCAGTGACCATACTGCAGGAAGTGTTCCCCATTGAATGCGGTATCTATAATTCCAGCAACAGAGGAATGTGCAATCCTACATGTTTGTTTGATTTCTTCAAGTCCCTTCTTCCTTAACGTATTATTAGTCGAGTATTGACTCACTCTTATCCTCCAATAAGTTTCCAGAGTATTGAGGGGATTGGAAAACCCATTCCTCATTACTGATCCACAGTAACTCGCGAGGCATCTACAGGGATATCAGGCAAAATGCAACACGATTAGCTGTGCTCATAGAGAGTTTCTAGAACAAGTACTTCTAGAAACCTGGATGGAATATCCTGGGCCCCAAATAAAATGCTAGTCCAAAGCCACAGTAACGTTCACTACATTCAACAGTTCTTAGGGGTTACTTCCTGGGACCACCCAAATTTCCCCCTTCCATCGCAACCATTGGAGGCAAATGGAGTTTTTAATCCTGGGAGCCTTAGTAGATAGATTTACTTAGGTATATTTTCATGACCCAAACTACAGGATATGTTTGGGTGATTGCAGAATGTGACCACCTATTCATCAATATGTATATCTGGTGTGTTTTGGGGGTGAGAGAGCTACAGTGCGTAGTATACATCGTGTAAATTAATCCGAGCAATATAATTTATCTGAACAATTTCCCACATTGACAAAATTGACATTTTCATGACCTATTTGGTACATTCTCTCCTTTCTATGTTTTCACTTCTCTAAGATTTCTTAGGAGCATTAAAATAGTATCAGTCAAGCGCCTAGCTCAGTGCCCTAAGCAAAAGGCACTCGGTAAATACTAGTCCTCTTTTCTCTTCTGCTTTTGTAGGATGTTACAGCTTACAAAGCATTTGGATGTCCACCATTCATTGGTCTTCTTAACCTCAAGAGGGAGGCGGCCCACTCCATATCCATTCTATGCATGAGAAAGTGTTGAAATCCAGCTGTCAATCCTACTACCTGTTTCAGGTTATGAATCTCAAGAAAAATACCTTCCCTATGTTTCTTTCTATCAAATAGCTCAACATGTCAGGGTTCAATAAATGACACATGGCAACAGTGAGAATTTCTTTTTCTATTGAAATCCACCTTAAAAAGGGGGTGGTTACTGTTTTTGTTTTTGTTTTTTTTGATCTCCAGAAGTTTTACTGCTGATAGAAAAAGACAAAGTACCCTTTCTAATGTGAATTTATGGAATGATTGTCTGCCCATAAAAAATTATTCTCCAGCTTGGAGCAATTAAAGTGGTCTCGCTCCTCTCCAAATTAATGTAATTAATACTATAGTCTTGGTTGTTTATCATGTCTTGATAATATCACAAGGGACTGAAAATATTGGCTCTTTTATCCCTTTAAATAGCTAAGATGAAATTGTTCAAGCTCTAATGTTACAACAGCTGTTTCTCATGTCCCAGAATATAATTGGTTGGTACTGAGGTTACTAAATTTTAAGAAATCGACTTTGGTTTTATGGTTGCCTACTTTTGGAGGAAAGAAAGATGGGAAATGTTAGTTTTCCCTTGTAATGAAAAGGCAAATCCTCCCTCAATGAATGGTAGCTTCCGGGTCTCATCTGTATAATAACCCAGTGTCTCTGGGTTTGCTGGATAACACGGCCGGGAAAACAGGACCATTCTAGCATCCCTCTTAATTAGCTCCCAACCCAACACAGCTGGTCCAAATGCATCAGGGTTTTCCCACGAGGACCTCTTTCTGGAAGTCACTGTAAAGTGATCTAGTCTCCAACGGCAAATCCAATAGGGGATTTGAGACCATACTTATCCCAAATAATTTATGGAAAGGAGATTCTTTTATCTCGGTATCTTTATTGCTTAGGGCAGTTGTCCTCAAGTGTCTTACCGGAATGAGCACCATCAGCGTCACCGAGGAACTAGTTAGACATGCAGATTCTCAGGCCCACCCTAGACCTAATGAGTTGAAAACTCTGGAAGGGAGTGGACCCAGCAATTCTGTGTTTTAACAAGTCTTCCACGTGATTCTGATGTACAGTGAACCTGGATACCCACTGGCTTACAGCACAGCCGAGTTTTCCTGGTTTGTGGTAGCCCACTACCCACTCACCTACTGCTTAACCTCCATTAGTCTTCCAAGGAACAGCGCCTATGGCGAGAGCACACTCCTTTATACCAGCCTCCTCCCTCACTCCCTCACTCCCTGTCCTCTCTTCCTCATTCAGTTCTGGAGTTTTAGGGCACTGACTCTCAATCTTGAATGTGCACACAAATCCTATGGAGACCCTGTTAAAGATGCAGATTCTGATTTAGCCAGGCTAACGTGAGGCCAGAGATTCTGCATTTTTTAACCAGCTCCCCAGTGATGCTGCTGGTCCAGAGACCACACAGAAATGACCGGAGAAGTGAGTGTAGGAGCTGGCAGTCTAAGTGTGAAACCAAGGACACGAAGTCCCCACCTAACGTCATCAATAGCTTCTGTGACTTTTAGCAAAACGACGTATAACTTAACCAATGTTACCATGGGCTAGTTGATATAAACAAGAGTTAAGTTCCTAACATCTCGTCAATGATATAGTGAAATGACATTGAAGAAAACAACATTATCTGAGGATCTGCTGTGTACCTACACAGGAAAAAACTACAACAATTCTAAAGGACTTGCCAGTTGGTCAGCACAACATGAGAGTGCTAACCAATGAAGATGATAAGAGTTTACAAAGTTGGGCCTTAAAGGGCTTGGACAAGGATCTTTCTACTGTAGAAAAGTTCTTTATCTCTGCTTTCTTCCTCCTTCAGTTCCCTGGGACCCCACTCTTCCTTCCCTCTCTCCTCCCACGGGACACCTTCCTTCTTCCTTCCCCCACCCCCACTCACATTTTGTTTACCTGCCTTGTCCTTTCAAACTGAAGCTGACTTCTTTGTTCGTGCTCACATCAATTCCCATGAACTGAGAAGCCAGACCAACACCTCGACTGGTCTGGACTGGACCCAGTGTTCCCAAGGTGGAATTTAAGGAGAAGACCTAATTTTACCACCTAGAGAAGTTTTTCCTGACGCAAACCCAGATGTTCACCACTGGGTCCTGATGTCCCAGTGAGCTCCATTTTCTCTACCCTTAGGCTGTCTCCTTAGATCGGAAAGAAATGAAGTACGTGTTGGATTATGCCAGCAGCTTCCAGGCTGGCAAGTTTTCTTTAACCTTTGAAAATTACTTGGAAGATTTCCTTTGAGGAAAGCTGGTGATATGCACAGCTGATATCTTTGCTCCTGGAACTGGCGGCCCTAGCCCAGCTGCAGATGTGTAAATTGGGGGACAGGGAGTCACTTTGATGTGTACTGTGACATAATGGCAGGAGCCTTTAGATGTGGAAAATAAAGTAAACGTGAGACCAGCAAGCAAGGAAGTAAAACCAGGGCTTCCTGTGTGAGCAAATTCCTAGACAGTTTCTGCCTCCTCTTTCTCCCCCATTTCTTTGGTAATTGGGGTTCCTCCTCCATCAGAATGTGCATCCCCAGCTCTTAGTAGTGGTTTAATTGCCCTACAGACACTGAATTATACGGCTGAGAGACGAAGTATCAACTTAAATTGAAGAACAGAGGTTTTCCTTCTGGGCTGTGTTCTACAAATTAGCACAGTGCCATCCCACAAATATTAAGAATACACAGGAGGAGTGGCTGCAGATGTCGTAGAAAGCGTTTCTTTTGCCCATAAGAGCTAACATGTTTCCTTTTCTTTTTGTGGAACTGAGATCAGAGGAGGAAATTAAATATTGATATTTGGCAAAATGAGTCAACAAGAAGAGGTACGGGATAGACGTCCGCTTGGAATGGAGGAGTCAGCGTCAGGGTGAGAATGGAGGTGACACTGGATTTGGGCCTTAAAGGATAAAGAAGGAGCTGGCATGGGAATAGTGATAAAGGCATGGGTCTTAGAATATGCACGAGGATGGACAATTAAGTTCGTGAACTTGCTGCAATGATGTTGCTAACCTTTTTTTTTGATATTCATTATGAATTTGTACCAACAGGACAAACAGTTAACCAAGTTTGCCATTTGGAAGTGCTGAAAAGGCTTCAAGGAAAAAGTTAGGTGACCTGAACTTTTCACCAATAATTCATGGCTCTTGCATCATGACAATGCACCTGCTCCCAGGGCACTGTCTGTGAGGGAGTTTTTAGCCAGTGAACAAATAACTGTATTGGAACACCTTTCCTTCTCACCTGATCTGGCCCCCAATGACTTCTTTCTTTACCCAAAGAGAAAGGAAATATTGAAAGGAAGACATTTTGATGACAGTCAGGACATCAAGGATAATACGACGACAGTTTTGATGGCCATTCCAGAAAAAGAGTTCCAGAATTCCTTTGAAGGGTGGACTAGGTGCTGGCATCGATGCCTAACTTCAAAGGTGACTGTAGTGATATTCGGTAATGAGGTATGTAGCACTTTTTCTAGGATGAGTTCGCGAACTTAATTGGCAGTATACTGACTACCTCTTAGTGAGTGAGTGACTGGCCAGGCGGTAGTCAGTGACGATCCATGGGACATAGTGTATAGAAGCATTGCATAGGTCAGGAAACAGAACCCAGGTATTTCGTGCAGAATAGGATTTAAAATAGGGAAATTACTTACAAAATTATAAGAAGGACGGCAGGTCCTGGAAACAGGAGGCACGACTAGACTCTAAGGCTTCCCTTGCAGCTGCCACTCCAAGTTCAGGATGCCACAGGAAACCACTTTCATCTCCACAGCTGCCCCACTGCCTCCGATCTGGTCCCCAGATCAGCTTTCCCGGTCACTGCAAGGAGAGACTGGGGGATGGAGGTTTTAGCTTTCTGGCCCCTGTGCTATAAGGCAAACTGGAGACAGAAGTGGTGGAAATGGGTGCCAAGACTATCTAGTGTGAGTATCAAGTGCAGTGCAGAGAATCCAGAAATGCTCGTTTGCATTAGAGGAGCAAGCCATGTTGGGTGAAGTCAGCCCAGGGATGGGTGTCAGGATATTGGCAGATAATTACAAAAATATATATTTCTTTGAAGCTCCAGTGATAGAAGGAAAGGATTATCACAAGAAACTGGCAAAAAAGGAAACATAACTGCATATTTCCCCCATTCATCCAATGGAAACTAACAATAGCTTCCATTCCATCTGGCAAGGATAGTGAAGATACTATCACAGCTTGCGCATACCCTGAAGCTGGACCCCATATCTTCCTCCTGCTTACCCACCAAGAGGCTGAGGCCTCCTTTCCATTATTTCTATCAGCTGGGACCTTCCCCTTCCCACTCAACCCCCTAGGGTGATAAGCACATTTTGCAGCAGCTCTGGAGTCACGGCTGCTTACAGAGACTGTGCCAATCCAAACAAGTCCAGCTGGAAGGCAGTGCTTCCAAGCCTTCCTTCCCTCTTCCCTCCTCCCAGCTGAAACCACAGGGGCTTTTGAGCCTCACGGCCAGCAGACATGAGCTAAAACAACAGAAGTAAGTCTCACTTCCCTGGGGTGGAGCACAGAGCTATGAGAAGGTCCCAGTCCTTTTCTTTCAAAACTTAGACACCTTTGCAAATAGCACAGTTGAAGTAGAAGAAGAAATAATAATCAATGTGGAAGAATAAACAGTACATGATATTATAAAACCAGAGTGAGGCCAAAATGTTTTCACTCTTTCACCTCACGGTACCCTCTACAAAATCAAGGACTTTGTCTGTCTTCTGGATTGCTATGTTTCCCTGTGCCTAGAATACTCTCTGGGATGTAACAGGCAGTGAGTCTTCTTGAGAGGAAGGGCCTTACATGGTGTTTTCTGTGACATACGAAGTGTGATAAAAAAAATACGGTGAATGTATGAAAGTCCTCTTTCGTGTCTTTATTTCATCCTCCATCATGACAATGCTCCATGTCACAGATCGCTTCTCGTATGGCAATTTCTGTCAAATAAAAACATTACGGTGTGTCCTCACCCACCTTATTCACTGGATCTGGCACCATGCGACTTCTGGCTCTTCCCCAAAGTCAAAATGACCATGAAAGGAAAACATTTTGAATTGATTCAGGACATTGAGGCAGCACAACTAAAGACACTCACGAAAGAGGACTTCCAGAACTGCTTCAGAAAGTGGCAAGAATGATGGGATAAATGTGTTTGAAGCAAGGGAGCGTATTTTGAGGTGGATTAATGGCAATGTGTCTTTTACTGTAATACATTTTTTAAATTTAAACATTCACCGTAATTTTTTGGTCACACCTCATATGTCACAGGAAAGTATCATTGACACTCAGCAAATATTTTGACACTCAGCATTTGCTCCCCTATATTCTGTAGCCCCTTTGCAGTCCGGTTGTGCTGTATTATTACTTCTGGCCAGTAGGTTGGGAGTGGAAATGACATGTATCAGTTCTGGGGCATTTAAAAGCTCTGAGCTTTCTCCATCTTCTCTTCCCTCCTTGCAGCAACCTTGGAAACCATGTTTTGGTTCATGATACAGAAGAACCCTGGACCTCTGAGTCATTGGAGGCCAGCTCCTACCGCCAGGATCTGCATCAGATTTTACATGAATGAGAAACAGTGTTGTTGGGCAACTCCCTGAGATTTCCGGGTTTATCTGTTACTGCAGTACAGCCAAGGCTCTCCTGACTAATAAACACTCAGTCATTCCGACATGAATTGAACAGATATTTATCGAGAACTCCAGAGTGTTAGTCACAGGGGCAGGAGTAAATTTAGAGACTGACAAAAAAGATAAGAAGCTATAGAAGCAACTTCTAAGAGAATGTGAAATTCAAGAGACATTGTCAACACTTTCCTGACTCAGGTTTTATGAAAGTCTTGGGATTTGAGTAGCTATTTGTATAATGGCACAGAAATACTTGGTAATGTGAGAATGCCATATGCTTCGAGAAGGCTCAAAAATGAAAACAATTCCTTGCATCTTTATTTGCCTTATATTTTACAAAGTCTTCTCCAGAATCCTATGAGTATGACGGTTGGGTGTTACTGCTCCCTTTTTACTGTGGTGGAATACAAAGCTTAGGCAGGTGAGTGCCAGAGAGCCCCTGAGTGACAGAAGCTAATGCCTTATACACCAAGCTGCCTCCCAACAGATAGTCTGACGTTTAATTTTCCATGATGCAGAACTACAAATGCAAAAACTGAGATGTAGGTTAAGGGGAAGCAATGAGGTAACCCAAAGAACTCTGATGAAGAGTTTTGACATAAAGAGTAAGAACGTTAGTTCTGATTCAGTGAGTGATAGAAGCCATATGGAGGTTAAATGGAGCATCTTCTTACTTCACTGATGCCACCTGACTCCATGACAATTACTGGGATGTGAGCAAAGAAGAAAGACTAGTTCTGGACTTTCAGATCTAGAGGACCAAACCCAAGGAGAAGAATAAAGGAAAGCTAGAGAGACTCAGGATCGAGAACATGTTCCTGGCCACCCCTTGTGACTGTTTCTGAAAAATAACCTTTCCCTGGGACAATTCTCAATGACATATATCTTAGGATGACAACCCAAGCTCATTATACTGTGAAACAATACCTTCTTATGCTCAGCAGCTGATAGCCCCACAAATTTTGTAACCCCAAATAAAGAGGCTTACTATATATTTGGAGGTTTTAGGGACATACACAATCCTTGGCACATATCATTGGGAAAGCTTTTTCCAAGTCAGTCGCAGAGGGAGACCATGCATCTCTCCCAGGTCCCTGAACCTCTTGTTTCCACTTCCCAAATGAACAAATGTTGAAGCAGACTGTGACTATTCAACAATGCATAAGCCATAAAGTGAAATGACACTTAACCTTTTAAGAATCAACCTCAGCATTCATTTTGCATCCAAATCCTACTTTTATCTCTATGCAGAGTCCACTTCTGTAACTGCTTATATTTGCTCTAGAACTTTCCTCTTGCCTTATATCATCTAATGTCTCTCAATCTGTCAAACCCTAACTCTGGTCTCCTCTGGGAACCTTCCCCTGGCCATCTCTACTCATTTCAGACTATACATTTATCCATTCGAGTTATATCTATTGAGTACTTGCTTTCTTGAACAGGCTTTCTTGAACAAGTTGGATGGCTCAGATCCATCGGCTAGCTTCCAGTGTAACAGACCAGAATATTTGTTTCCCGCTCTCTGCTTTTACAGCAAATACAAGTACTCTTACACTGGCCCTTACAATACACTGCTGACATGAAGGCTTGAGTACCTTTGTACAGGTAAGCTCTTTTATGGCAGGGACCATTCATATCTTGCACATTTCTGATCCCTGCAGTGACAAGCAAAGAAGCGGGCTGCTTGATGAATATCTATTGATGTATATAAGTGACTAATATCCTTCTGTGTCATATAGTAGGGGAGAGACACAGCGGGCGGTAGGGTGGGGAGTGAGAGTGAGGGAAGAGGAGGCTTGTTTAGACTTGGTCTGCCTAGAGCACAGACCCAGAGATTTGTTAGCATGATGAATAATCCATCACAGGCATTAGCCAGAGCCTGCTTATTGCCAATCTCATTAAGTATGATGGTGAACTTCTTTTGGTTGAATAGCTTTGCTTGTACTACTTGTTTAAGCTTACCCATGGATATGACACTCATATATTTAAAAAAAAAAAAAGTGAATTTCCAAAGCTTGAGTTGTGTGATTTGGGGGCCAAGTTGAGACCTGTAATCACCTGTATATCTAATATTGGGAATCATCTGGGTTGGGTAAAACCAACAGACACACAGTACCTAAGAGTTCAGATCCTCTTCCTTTTAGATAATGTGTTTTGCAGAACTTCTTATTTACAGAATTAGTTGTACAGGACCCCAAGTCAATTTACATAACTTTTCCCCACAAGTATAAAAATGTCTGACTATGAAATTATGATTATTTTTAGAGACAGAAGAGAATTTTGGGTGAAACTCATCCCAAACTCTCACTTGACACATGAGGAAACTGAAATGCAAAAACCTAGAAGACCTGCCAAAGATCACACGATCCACTGGTATCAGAAGCTGAAGTAAAATGTAAAACTCATGGTACTCACCTGTGCCCTTTGCATCACATCACATCACATCACATCACATCACATCACATCACATCACATCACATCACATCACGGTGCCCTATGTTAGGGAGTAACACCTGCTGACAGAGTGTGCCATGGCAGCCTCCCTCTATCTGTCATTATAAATACCCAGGCTGGTGAAGTTCAATGGTCTGCTTCTAGACATGTGGAGGATAGACCTCACAAACTCTACAGCCAGGGCTGTTCGAATCAAACCTGTAAGACTTAATATCCAACTCTCTGGGTAAGGGAAGGGGAGTCTGTGCCAAACAGAGAGGAAAAAATGGAGAGTCCAGAAAGTGAGACAATATTCTGACGTGCTATGGAACACAGAAGGCAGAAAAACGTGGAGGACCAAGGTTCTACGCTCGGTCATTTCCTGGATCCCTTGGCCTAGGTTAGAGCACCTTGTTTACATATCCCCTTGTGTTCATTTCCCGTGGCTGCTGTAACAAGATCAGAAACTTGCTGTTTCAAACCACAGCAATGTATTCCCTCACAGCTCTGGAGGCCAGAAATCCAAAATCTAAGTGTCGGCAGGGCCCACCCAGATAAGCCAGGGTTATCTCTTCATCTCAAAATCCTTAACTGAATCACAACTGCAAATACCTTTTTTTCCCCTCAAATAAAAAGGGTTCGATTCACAGGCTATCTTTTGAGAGGGGGCATTCTTCATCCACTGTACCCTTCACTTCTAACTTTGTTGCACATTGTCCTTATTTGGGTAATTATTGTTTATAACCTCCACCCTTACTATGAGGGTCCAGGAGGACATAAGTCTTGTCTGCTTTATTCACTCCTGCTTCCAAAGTACCTAGTGTAGTACCTGGGAGATAGTAGACATTTAATAAATGTTTGTGGAATAAAAGCAAGAGGAAAGGAGGGAAGCAAGAAAGGAAGGACCTAACACAGTACCTAGGAGATACCGTATTTCCCCCAAAATAAGGCCCAGCCTGACAATCAGCTCTAATGTGTGTTTTGGAGCAAAAATTAATATAAGACCTAGCCTCATTTTACTATAAGACTTGGTATAATATAATATAAAATAAAATACCGGGTCTTATATTAATTTTTGCTCCAAAAGATGCATGAGAGCTGATTATCCAGCTAGGTCTTATTTTCAGGGAAACAGTAGTAATTTAATAAATGTTTGGGGAATAGAAGGAAGGAAGGAAGGAAGGAAGGAAGGAAGGAAGGAAGGAAGGAAGGAAGGGATGAAGAAGAAAAGTAAGGGGGTGAGCAGGGAAGGGAGGGAGGGAAGGATGAAGGTGGGGGGAGGGAAGGAGAGTGCAAGTGTGAACAAGAAGAGAGAGAAAGGAGAAGAGAGGCAATAGCTCCAAATCTCTTAAAGGTGAGGAAAACAAGGATGAATTTGAGCAGGTGGAAGTCACAATTAGTGACCTTCATCACAATTAGATGGAGCTTGTATTTCCACTGAGGTATTTGAAATCCATTGCTTGCCAGTATAAGGCAGCTCTTCTGGATGCTGGGGGTTAGGTTAGAGTGGGGAGGGATGGGGTAGAGAGAAGTGCGTGGTATGCTTGCCCTCAAGGAGTTCAGGGTCTACTGTGGGAGCCAGCCAAGGAGAGAACTTCATACAGATGGTAGTATGACACGTGCCAAAGCAATAGTGCCCAGATTTTGAAAGATTTTTAATGCCTTTGGATTTTATTCTAGAAAGCGACATTTTGATAAGACTTCCAGGCATAAGCAGTAATATTTAAAATTTGCTATTTTGGTAGTAAATAACAATTTTATAGCTATTGTGTGATTTCAAGTACAAATATCTATTATGACTCATACTCAGCTACATTAGCCCATGGGAGTATCCTAAGGGATAAATTACATATTTGGCATAAACTTAACCATGGGAAAATACCCACTTGAAAATGCACAATTATGTCATTCCTACAGTGCATTTCATAAGTAGATCTGAGTCTTCAAATCAAAATGCTCTTGAATGTTAACCAGCATCTGTGAATTACACAAGATGAAGACATCACTCGGGGTTGAACACTGACACATGCATGCATTCCACAGCTATCTTTTTAAATTATTTATTTTTTCCAGTTACAGTCGACATTCAATACTATTTTATATTAGTTTCAGGTGTACAGCGTAGTGGTTAGACATTTACATAATTCTCCTGGATTAGTCTGGTACCCACCTGGCACTATAGGTAGTTGCTGCAACATTATTGACTATATTCTCTGTGCTGTACTTTACATCCCCATGACTATTTTGCAATTACCAATATGTATTTCTTTTTATTTTAATAAACTTCTTGAAAGTTGAGTTGTTTCTTTTTTTGGGGGGGGGAATATTGGGGAGCAGTGTGTTTCTCCAGGGCCCATTAGCTCCAAGTCATTGTCCTTCAATCTAGTTGTGGAGGGTGCAGCTCAACTCCAAGTCCAGTCGCTGTTTTCAATCTTAGTGGCAGGGGGCACAGCCCACCATCCCATGAGGGAATTGAACCGGCAACCTTGTTGTTGAGCGCTCGCGCTGTAACCAACTGAGCCACCCAGCTGCCCCACCAATATGTTTTTCTTCATCCCTTTATCTTTTTCACCCAGCTCCCCACCCCCCCTCCCTCTGGCAACCATCAGTTTTTTTTCTTTATCTATGAGTCTATTTCTGTTTTGTTTGTTCATTTATTTTATCCTTTAGATTCCACATATAAGTGAGATCATATGGTATTTGTCTTTCTCTGACTTATCTCACTTGGCATAATATCCTCTAGGTTCATCCATGTTGTCACAGTCCTTTTTATGGCCGAGTAATACTCCACTGTATAAATGAACCACAATTTCTTTATCCAATCATCTACAGATGGGCATTTTGGTTGTTTCCATATCTTGGCTAATGTGAATAGTGCTGCAGTAAACGTAGGGGTCCATATGCCTTTTCAAATTAGTGTCTTAGATTTCTTTGGATAAATATTTAGAAGTGAATTCCACTAGGTCAGAAGGTAGGTCTATTTTTTTTTTTTTTTTTTTGAGGAACCTCCAAACCATTTTCCATAGCAGCTGCACCCATTTGCAATCTCACCAACAGTGCAGGAGAGTTCCCTTTTCTCTGCACCCTCCTACACTTATTTGTTGATTTACTGATGATGGCCATCCTGACAGGAGTGAGGTGATATCTCCTTGTGGTTTTAATTTGCATTTCTCTGACAATTAGTGACTTTGAGCATCTTTTCATCACTTCCTGGTTATTTACTGAGATCCTACTGTGGGCTGTCCTGGGAGCTCAAGATGCCATTTGAATAAGAATGTGGCCCTTCCCTTCAAAGAGCTCATAGTGTGTTTAATTAGGTTAACCAGAAAACAGATGCAGCCTCAAACCCAAGAGTGTGAGAGGTTCACTGGAGAGTAACACTGTCAAAGTGAAAGGATGAGGAAGCAGGATTGGGCAGGGAAACACTTTATACCAAAAAACAGATAGGACATCTGTGAAAGAGGGAGGAAGTGTGACGAGGGAGCGAGAGCCTCAGATCATAATGCAGGTCTGGACCAAGTCTCAGGCAACCCAAAGATTTCCCACTAAAAGTCCGGAGTGAGCCCTCAGACCACTATTATGCTCGGTCATTCGCTGGGGCTGCCCCAAAAGGCTATGGCCTCAACTTGAAAGCTGAGGCAGATTTGAAGGCATTAGCAGCTGGAGGCTGTCAGCTAACTTCACTCCTT
The DNA here is from genome assembly GCF_036562045.2 of Rhinolophus sinicus. NCBI lineage: Eukaryota > Metazoa > Chordata > Mammalia > Chiroptera > Rhinolophidae > Rhinolophus > Rhinolophus sinicus. The sequence goes on along the minus strand of NC_133761.1, from coordinate 16,143,190 downwards.
GCAGTTAAATAGCAAATTCTTTCCTGAAGGGAGATCAAAGTGATGCAACCCCATGGCTGCCACATAGTGTGAGCAGGAAGAAGGCAAATGAACAGGCAATTTAAATCCAGTAAAGTAATGACAGGGTGCCACGGGCGCTTAAAGATGGAGTACCAGACTCCATCTTGGGGTCCATCTTGGGGACAGGGAAACACTTCTAAGCATTTAAGAAGAAACCAGGGTTACAAGTAGGAGTTAGTCAAATGACACGGGTAGGAAGGGAGTGTTCAAGGCAGGAAAACATGATGCTTAAAGCCTTGAGGGACAGAAAGGATGGCAGATTTTGGGGGAATGGCAAGGTCTACAGTTTGATTTTAGTATCATATTGCAGGGAGGTGTAGCAAGAGAGATGAAGCTAGAGAAGTAAATAGGCGGTAAATAATGAAGAGTCTTGTACACCACGCTATGGATTTCAGGCAGCATGACCACAAGAAAAGTGCTCTGCGATTTGAACACACAATTACCAACATTTTTTCCATATCAGTAAACAATCCTTAAGACCCCAATGTTCCAATTCTTTGTGCTGTTTAGATCCTAGTGATCTTTATGAAAAGGCAATTATATTACCTATGAGGAAGAATATAATTCACATTACCCTCTTTTGCTTTTGCCCAATGTTTTTATCCAAGGCCATCTGCTCCACCCCCCACTAGGAGAGAAATCACAGCACTGATGGATTTTGGTTGGAGAGATTGAGCAGCTTAAAGCCATGGAATCTCAGAGGCATCAGACCGTGGTATCAGTGAGAATCTAAAGGACCACTTTGAGTTTCCAGTTTCAGAAAAGAGGGAGGAAAAGAGCCAAGAGTGAGTTTTGCCTACTTCCAATTTAGACAGCAGTGTTCTTGTTAAAAAATGAGTCCTGAGATTTCACTTCTATGATTCTATCCTGAAGAATAATCATAAATTTAAAGTTTTATAATGATTGCTGATGAGAGCAATGATGGCTAACGTCTAGTGGGTGTCTTCTATCACCATATGCTAAGTGCTTCTATAAGGCTCAGAACAACCATATTGTGCCCAAGAAGTAGGAACTATTCATTATGTCCATTTTCCTATTGAAGTCTAGGGAGGTTAAATAACATGTCTGAGGTTATTCAGGTAATAGGCGCAAAGACGTGTAACAAAACATTATTTTTCAAAAAAATCATAAACAATCTAAAGGGAAACTATTAGATACATTTTGAGTGTGTGTATATCAAGAAATATTAAGTAGTTTTAGAAAGACATTTTCAAATTGTCTTGCATGACACCAACAAAAACATTTAGGGTCTGGTTTTTGGTGGAAAAAGTGGAATGTGAAATGGTACATGCAATACGATCTTTTTGAAAAACAGCTTCACTGAGGTATAATTTATATACATAACATTCACCAATTTCAAGTGCACAATTCAATGATTTTTGGAAAATCTACAGTTATGCAATCATTACCATAATCCAGTTTTAGAATATTTCCACCATTCCCCCGACGGAAAAAAAAAATCTCTTATGTCTGTTTGCAGTTAATCCCCATTCATTCCCTCAGCCATAGTCAATTCTAATATACTTTCTCTACAGATTTGCCTTTTCTGGACGTTTCACATAGATAATAGTGACCATTTGCATCTGCCTTTGTTCAGTTAGCATAACGTTTGTGATGTTTATCCATATTGTTGCCCGAATCACAGTTTGTTACTTTTATGTGCTAATTCGTATGCCATTGTATGGTTATAACACATTTTATCAACTCACCAGTTGGTGAGCATTGTTTGGACTATTTCTACTTTTGGCAATTATAAATAATCCTGCTATGAACATTTGTGTGCAAGTCTTTATTTTCCTTTTTTGAGGAAATAGCTCCGTGTGGAATTGCTAGGTAATATGGTAAACATATGTTTAACTTTTTAAGAAAGCACAAACTGGTTTTCAGAATGGGTGTCCCATTCTGCGCTCCCACAATTTATGAGGATTCCAGTTTCTCACTGACACTTTTAATTGTGTGTATTTTTATTATAGCCATTCTAGTAGACGTGAAGTGATAGCACTTTGTGGTTTTAATTTGCATTTACCTAAAGACTAATGATGTTGAACATTTTAAAATAAGTTTACTTGCCATCTACATATGTTCAAATATTGTCTCCTTTTTTATTGGGTTGTTTTCTTATAGTTGAATTTTGAGTGTTCTATATATCTTGTAGGTTCAAGTCCTTCATCAGATATGCGATGCACAAATATTTTCTCTCATTTTATGGGCTGAACTTTCCTTCTCTAAGCAAAGTCTTTCAAAGAGCAGAAGAAGTTCTTAATTTTGATGACGTACAATACAATTTTTTTCTACGGATTGTGCTTTTGGTGATTTACCTAAGAAATCTGCCTAATCCATGGTTCCAAAGATTATTATCTTCTGTTTTCTTTTAGAAGTTTCATGGTTTTAAGATTTGCACTTAGGCCCATGACCTATTTTTACTTAATTTATTTTTGTATATAATGTGAAGTATGGACCCAAGTTCCTTATTATGTATGTATGTATGTATATATGTATGTATGTATTTATTTATATTTTGCACACTGACAGCCAATTGTTCCAGCGTCATTTGTTAAAAAGACTATGACACTCAACTGAATTGCTTTTGCACCTTTGTTGAAAATCAATTAACCATATACCGGGGGTGCCAAAAAAATGTATACACATGACTTGCATTCATCTTTTGCTATCGGTATATATTGAGTATTACAATTATAATACAGTATTTTCCTTTCTTAAAACGTGTATACATATTTTTGGCACCCTTTGTATATACAGATCTATTTCTGGACTCTCCTAACTACTGATCTATTTGTCCATGTTACCACCCATACCATGCTGTCTTGATGACTTTATCCCAGTAATTCTCAACTAGAAGTGATTTTTCTCCCACTGTGGGACTTTGCCTGAAGTTGCACAATTGCTTGACTTCTGCCCTTCCCTGTGCTGTTTTCTCCACTCCCTTCCTGGTTTGTCCTGGGAGCCCAACTTAAGAAACCAGTCACACCAATTCCTTACCTATTTGTCATTTTGTGGGGAGCCCATTTATGACATGAAAACAGTACTGTGTCTGGAACACTGTTAGTACTCAATAAATTTAGTTATTATTGTTGCTGTTGTTGTTGTTAATTTTCCTCACCTCATTGTTTTTTGGGGGGGATGTTTTATAAAAGTGAGAAATTATACCATTCTGTAGTTTTCTTTGGGCAGGCTATAGCCATCATTTATCTTAGCATTTATACTTAGTAATTAAGTATAATACTAACTTTGATTAGTATTACAAGAATGGCGTGTGTCCATTCTAATGACCCAATATGGCTCTCTTTACTTTAACTTTGAAATCACAGGTCCAGATTACACAGATCACAGTCTCAGCAGAAGGAATTAAAAAAAAAAAAATCATCTACAACTTGGAGTGACCATGGCAAGGACCAAATACAGATGAAAACTTTGAGGTATCAATAATCAATGCCAACGATACAAGATGGGGAGCCCCAGAGGAGGCTGGGAAATCCAAGAAGAGCACAGACCCCCTGTAACTGTGCAGTGGAAGCTCATTCAACCCTGAGGTGTCTGACCTGGCACCTTCTCAAAGGCCCCAAAACAAAGGGATTACACTTAACAGCAGCTCAGATGTAAAGACCATATCCAATTTTGGTCTTTACAACTCAGAAGAGATATAACAAAGTAGAAAAGGGTTCAGAAAAGAGCAGAGAAACATTCAAATAATTGACAAATTGAACCTCTGAGGAAAGGTTAAATGAGTTTGTATTGTTTACCCAGAGAAAGAAAGGCCAAAGTTCTCCTTAATACTTGTCTTCAAGAATTTAAAGTTGGTATCTGACCAGATATTCTACATCCCCAGAAAACAAAACTAACTCCCCCCTCCCAGCCCAAAAGAAAGAATTTAGGGTGGAATAAGAAATTGAGATTCAAAATAGCAAGAATGTCTTGACTTAAGAGTAGTTAAGGTTTGCAAAGGTCTACACTGGTAGTAAACTTTCTGTTCCTAGTGATCTGTAGCATGAAAGCACAGTGCCATTCTTGATCAGAAGTGGAGGTTTTTAAAACGGTGGCTGAAAATCCATGAATGTGAATCATTAATGTGAATAGAGCTGTCTAATCTCAATCCTTGCTACTACAGCTATTTAGACTAGGATTTGATAAACTGGGGGCTATGCCAGATTTTCTCGACCCTGAACTGGCTGAAGAGAAGCCAAGAGAATCCCCACCCATAACCATATTTTTCACCTGCTGGCTGTATCAGTTAGTTTTCACTGTGTAACAAAATGCATCAAACTTCATCGGCATAAAAATTATTTCCTCATATGGGCTTGGGTGACTCTGCTTCTTGAACGTTCATTGTTGAACCTGGGGAAAGGGGAAAAGGCGACCCAGGGAAAAGGCAACCCAGGGAAAAGCCCTCATCATGGTGATGAGTGAAGTGCAAAAGAGCAAGCATGCCCCACTGCACATGCCCATTTCAGGCCCTTGTTTGTGTCACACCTGCTAACATCTCATTGGTCAAATTGAAAGGCAAGAGAAAGGAAAGTACACTCTGCCTTTTGTGGGAGGCACGGCAGAGATACACAACAAAGGGTGTGGATGCAGAAAGGAGTGAAGGACCGGGGCTATAATGCCATCTGCTTCTTGCAGAGAAACGAAAGGTCAATTTACACAAGTAACTTAGACCTGGAAGACTTGGCAATGAGGTGCTGGTTGTTATCAGATGGCTCATGTTCACATGCATTCTTGCCTAGCATCGGTGAGCTAAGCTCGATTCCCCACATTGACCATGGAAATGAACTTGCCCTTTGATACTGCTTAAGAAAGGGGATGACCAGAGGCCGGGACATGAGCCAAGGATTACTCTAGGCTAGAGAAGCATTTCTACATTTCTCCTTCCTCCATATTCCCCCAAAGCAAAATCTCATCCACCTCCTACAGTTTCAATCTGAATTAAGGAGATCACAACATACCCAGTCATCTGATTCAGAAGCCTGAACTTTACCCTGATTCCTCCTTTTTCTTCATCCCTCATACAATTTTTTCAAATGTATTTTTCCATTACAGTTGACGTACCATATTATATTAGTTTCACGTGCACGACATAGCGATTAGACATTTATATACCTTACGAAGTGATCACCCCGATAAGTCTAGTACCCATCTGGCACCATGCACAGGTTAACAATATTATTGACTATGTTCCCTATGCTGTACTTTATATCCCCGTGACTATTTTTATAACTGGCTATTTGTACTTCTTAATCCCTTTCACCTTTTTCACCCAACACCTCTCCCATCTGGTGACCATCAGTTTGTTCTCCGTATAAGTTTGTTTCTGTTTTGTTTATTTTGTTTCTTAGATTCCAGATATAAGTGAAATCACATGGTATTTGTCTCTACATCCGAAAAGACATACCTGTACTCTTCCACTCCCTCTGCTACTTTCCTCATTGAGACCCTCTTTGTCTCTAACGTGGATTATTCCACTGACCCTAAATTGGTCTGCCTGCCACTGTCCCTTACCCCCTCAGTTCATCAACTCCACTGCAGTCAATTTCCTTCGAAAAAAGCAAATTAAATCATGTCAAAACCTGCTTAAGCAAATGTCAAAAGATAGATTTTGTTTTTTGCAAAAAGACAAATCCCCAAATCTTTATCATGGCGTTCAAGGAACTCCAAAATCTTGCTGCCTTTCCAGCTTCATCTCATTTCCACTCACTTGTGCTCCAATCACACTGGCTACACATTCTTTATACATGCCACTCACGTCAATAAATGACTGTCTGTGTCCCTGCTATACTCTGTGCCTGTAATGCCCTTCCATAGGTCCTCTGTCAGACCCAAATTTCTAATTAGTGCCATCAAACATCACTGTCCTTTCAAAATTAATCATTCTTTCTCCTGGTGCCTTTGTTCATTACGTTATCATCGTGTAAATCTCACATAAACGTGCATGTATTGATTACTCACAGAAACCCCAGGAAGCAAAAGAACATCAGTAACTTGCACAATGTAGAAAACCTTCCAGAAAGTACTTAGCCTGGAAGCTGTTCTTTCCCTTCCTGAGGTCCAGGGTCTTCTATAGAACCCCTCATACCACTAAACTTCAGTCTAGACAAGGAATCTATACGGCTGCAACAGATGGTGGTGCAAAGCTGGACCATATGGTCTAGCACTGCACACACTTGTGCAATAGCAAAGTAGAACCAATAATAGCTTGGGGAATCATAAAATATCTAGTGGAGGCTTACAACCTGAATCTTGAGAGCAATGACAGGAAATGGTAATTCTGATAATGGTATGTTCATCTCAGAATCAAAAATGAAGCAAATGGCTTAACGTGGGACCGATTTTGGACACCAAAGGAACTGAGAAGACAGACATGGAAAGAAGCTGAGAAGAACCAGATCCCACTATGATGGCACCATCCCTTCGGGTGTCACTGCTGACATGACGGCTTACACTACAACTAAATTTTAGTTAGCTCTGCATGTTAGTTATGGCTGTTATTACATTTTAATACTGTGTATAATGTATACACAACATAAACACATTTATTTATTTATTAGTATCTATTTAGTGTACCTTGTCTAATATATTTTTAAAGTTGTGGGTTCATTTGATCCTTTTCGTTGTTTTTATTACGTCCTGAGTAGAAAACCCTGTTGAATTTTACCAAAGTAGAATGGACCCAACTCTAAATTAAAATAACCATTTCACGGTCAGAGTACATGGACCCGATGATACATCATTACAGAATGAGGTGACTGAGTAACCTGTTGTGGTTTTTTTTGGGGGGGTGGGGGGTGGGCCACATGGAATGACAGCTCCTAATAGAGTATCTTAAAGTTCTTTATAGTTCTATTCAGTTGTGAGAGCTGCAAAACAAGGCCCCATATTGTCTCCACTGTAGAACCTAGCGCTGTATCTGGTACACAATTAAATATTCAGTCAGTGCTCACTGATCTAAATGACATTGGCACCAGAAAGATGCCCAGTGATGCACCCTGGTCTGGACTGAAAATAAATGTGGTTCACGGCGGGTGAGGCCAGGCTGCTCCTTGGGAAAGAGCCTCCAGGTGTGCCTGTGTCGCTACACCTAGGGAACGGAGCACGGGGTGGACAGGGTGCGAATGGCAGAGATTTCATTACTTTGTCACAATATACCTTAGCACATTTCTAGTCTGTCCAGCTTCCAGGAGGATGGGTAACGAAAAGGAAATGTATGTGTCTCAATCAACAGTGTCCAGGCACACAGAGTTGAATAAGGTAAAGTAGCCTGGAATTTTTATTCTGCCTTTAGATTATTTTTTTCCTTCTTATTCTTTAATTAATCCACTTAGCTGAGTGAAATTATGTGGCACAAGCATAGAAGTAAATCCAAGCATTTCTATCCAGCACCAATTCTTTTTGTATTGTAAAGCATACTTTTTCTTAACATTAATTTTTCTTAACATTTCGTAGCATTAATACTTGATTTATTTTCAGCCCTATGTAATGAGTAATCTCAAAGTCACTATTCTGTTTTAGTTGAAGGCAAAGGGATATTTGGCCTAATATCACTTGCTTAGATCCAAATGTCTTTCAGCCAACTTGCTTTAAGATGTTAATGCCATTTCTTGTGGGTGGGAGGACAGAGTTGAGATTTCCTTTTGTGTTTCAGAGGTTTGTTGGAGAAACACTGGATATCAAGGCTCCATGTGGGTAAAAACGCTGGATGTTTTACAAGAGCTCTATGCGTGTACTAGTCTAAGAAAATCCTTGTACTCAATGTTTTTTAAATAGCTGAAAGTAAATTAAAACCAAATACTATATTTATCAATCTTCTTACATGTCCCAGGATATCCAGATTTTGAGTGTGCCATTCAATTTGGTAAGTATTTGTTGGGTACCCATTACGTACAGAGGTGCTGTGGTAGACAGTCATGGTAATACAGAAAGTTACCAGATAGAAGAGGGAAGGCAAGTATACAAAATACTATAAAAGATGGCAAAATGTTGGGGGTAGAGGTTAAAAAATGCTCGGCTAGAGGGTTCTGAGTGACAATTCTGTCACCCAGATGGAGAGAAGGAGCAAAGACTCAAACAGCCATTGGTCACCTACTCTTTGCAGTCTTCAATATTTGACATGAATGAATGAATGAATGAATGAGTGAATGAATCAATGATGTGTATGGATATTGACCTATGGAAGTTGGGAGAAGAGGACATTCCAGGTGGAGAAAAAATATAGGCAACGACACAGCAGCCAGAAAATTCATGGTAATACTGGGAGAAAACAGACGGTTTTGTATGATTTGAAGATGTTTACATAGAGTAGGAGCGACGCAGGTCCACTGAAGTCATGCTTTGTCAGGCCTATGAAGTCCAGATAAGAAACATGTATTTAATTCAGGGGTAGCAATCAAAATTGGAAATGATCTGATCTGAATAGGACTTCAGGAAGATGACTGTAATCTTCCAGCGAAGTACATGGCTTTGTGACAGAGACTTGGGCTCTGAAACTAGTTCTGCCAGTTATAAACGGAAGGACCCAAGGCATGTTACCTAATCTCTCGGAGCCTCAGCTTCCTCATCAATAAAATGGAGATAATTAGTTTACCTTGAATGTATGGCTGGGAAGAACACCAACTCCAGAATAATGGCGGCCTCAAGAAAGAGGAAGTCGGAGATGCATGTGGGGTGGGAGAGGGGTACAAAGGAAACTTCAGCTTTTGCTGAAGCACATACAGCCAGCGATCAGTGTTGTCAATTCTAGGCATTGAGACATTTATATTACTTTCAACCTTTCTAAATGTTTGAGATATTTCATAAATAAAAAAAATAATAATCCCAACTTGCAGTCATGGTTGTTGGACATCATATTTATCAAGCGCGTGATACAGGCCCTTGCACACAGCAGGGTTTCATGAAGGAAAGCTATTTCATCATTGCTTTTACAATGTTACAATGAAGGTGGTGAAACAGAAAATATAGGATGAAAGAAAAATAGCACAATCAAATTATAGGGCAGAGAAGACTTTCACCTATAGGCAAGATGGAATGACAGGGATTAGATTTGTCTTCCCACTTCAAAGAGCTGGAAAAAAAAAAGACAAATCTATGAAACAAAATTTGGCAAGAGAGTAGAGACCAGACCGTGAAGGGCAGTGTTCCTAGAAAGATGTGAAACAAACGAGGTGAACCCTGTGATTGCCCCAGCTTACTGCTTGGACTTTTCAGGCCTTGGAGCAGGAAATGGAACTCAGGTGGATGTCAGTGGTCTCCTAGAGTTGAGGAGACAAACATGGGAGTTTAGGGAAACCAAGTTCCCAAACTGCTAGAGTTTGCATGGGAGAATCCCTGAGAAGAGAGCTGCACAGAGAGAGCCCTCTGGGCATCTATGGAGGATATCCCTTATCTATTCCACTGCGTAACGACCAGCACCTGTATGTAAGAAAACTAGTCAAGGCTGGGAAAAGAACCATCTGAAAGGATTAGAGGAAACAGCCCTTAAGATCTCACACAGGGCCAGGAAGATTGCATGCCCTCACCAGCAGGAATAGAAAATGCTGTAATTCACAAGGCAGAGAGTGCTCAGAAGGGTTTTACTTCACTAGTGGGGAAAAATTAATCCTGCACGAAGTGCATAACACAGCTTTAGAGCAAGACCCACCAGAATCAAATCGTTTCCAATTTCCAAGTAACTTAACCGTATTCCAGAACAGAGCTCGCAAGTATTTATAGGAACATGAAAATATATAGAACCCAACAAAGTAAAACTCACAATATTTAGGGACTAAACTAACAAAAGATACTTGTATACAGTAGACCCTCCTTATCTGAGGGGGATAAGACCCCCCAGTGGATGCCTGAAACCACAGGTGATACAAAAACCATATAGATACTATCTTTTTCCTATACATGCATACATATGATAAAGTTTAATTTATAAATTAGGCACAGTGAGAGATTAACAACAATATCTAATAATAAAATGGAGCAACTATATCAATACAATGTGATAAACGTTAGGTGAATGTGGTCTCTCAAAATATTTCGTTGTACTGTACTCACCCTTCTTCTTCTTGTGATGACGTGAGACGATAAGATGCCAAACCTATTCCTGAATGTGTGTAGTCACTCCTTACTTGCAATAAATGGCTTGGTGTCACTCATTTCAGGAGAATCCCTCGCTGAAGACTTTCTATAGGCTTAATGCTTTCTGGCACAACACGCTGCCATCAATCAGAACACGTTTTCTGTTCATGTCTTACAGACACAAATTTAATGCCTGTCTTATCCTAAACACTTATGCACTGCAGCCGTAACTTTTGCAGTTTGAGGTGTGACAGCAAAACTACCACGGATTTCTTTTCCCTTCTTCACACTTTCACCATAGAAGATTCGTTCTTAATGCAGCGCTTCGCAACTTCAGCGCACCTTCTTTTTCCTTATTAAGTCAAGAACTTGCACCTTTTCATGGAAAGGAAGCACTTTACGACTTCTCCTTGGCATATCCGAGATGCCAGCATCACTACTCTTGCACTTTGGGGCCATTATTAAGTAAAATAAGAGTTTCATGACCACAAGCACTGTGATACCACGTCAGTCCATCCAATAAACAAACCAGCTCGATTACTAAGTGATTAACAGGCCTGGAGTGTCTGCAGTGTGGAGACACTGGACCCAGGGAGGACTCACATCCTGGGCGGGATGGATCAGATATCGCGAGATTCCAACACACTACTCAGAATGGAGCACAATTTAAAACGTAGGACTTGTTTATTTCTGGAAATTTCCATTTGATAATCTCAGAGCAAGGTTGACCCATCGGTAAGTGAAACCTCGGAAAGCAAAACCACGAGGAAGGGGGCACGATTACACTGAAAACTACAAAATGTTGCTGAGGTTAATTAAAGCCGACTAGGAAATGATGAGATATACAACGCCCATAGAGCCGAAGGCTTGGTATTTTTAATATGTCAGTTTTTCTCCTGCTTTAGCTATAGATTCAACACAATCCCAGTCAAAATCCATGAAATTTTTATGGAAATGCAACGTACCTAAAATAGCCGATACCACTTTCAAAATAAAGAACACAATTTATGCTACCTGATCTCGAGATTTATCCTGACGTTACAGTAATCAAGACATTATCATAGTAACAACAGTGTAGACAAATTTGATCAATTGTACCAAATAGAGAGTCCAGAAACCCAAACGGAGAGATCCACACACACACACGGTCAATTGATTTCAACAAAGTGGAGAAAGAGTTTCATTGGCGTTTCCAACAAATGGTGTGCAACAATTCACTGTGCACACGCAAAAGAGAAAAAAAAGGAATTTCGATCCATGCCTCCAACTATATACAAATGGCTCGTCTTCATGTACAGAGGAGGAGGAAGAAGAGGAGGGAAAGCAGGAGGATGGTGGGGAGAGGAAAAGCTCCTTCCTTATTTTTTGGTGTTTGTTATGGTCAGGAGACATGACATTTCTATAGTTTTCACCCCCTCAGCTCACGCTTAGGATTATTATTTGGGGTCAAGATCAGTGGGGGAAATGTGAGTCTTTCAAAGAGAAAATGCCATTTTGAAGTATGTGCTCTTGTCCTTTGTCTGGATTTTGAGGGTCACACCAGCCAGTTTCTAATTCAGTTGTGACAAAGTCAGGGCTGTCAGGGAGGCCCAGCCAGCCACACCACTGTCAAGGATCACCCCAAGCAAGAAAACCGTGCACCCCAACACTGGTCCCTATCTCCAGCCTGCTGAGGGTCAGGCTGTATTGTTTTGTCCTAAAGACCCAGGCTGCTGTGCATTTTGTGTTCTTCTATCTGGTGTGTTAGGTGACATCCAAGCTCATTCAACACCGTAAACTGATTATTTTTGCTGTGAGCCGGGGGGGTGACTGGCTGCCTCGCAGAGAAACAGAATGTTGTGGTGGAAAGAGCTTGGGCTTTGATTGAGACAGACCAGGGCTCACGTCTGTGTTCTTCCTTTTACATGCTGTGGGGAAGTGTTTTAACTTCCCTGAGCCTAGTTTTAGTTCTTTATAAAATAGAAATAAATAATACCTAGTTTTGTTTGTGCACACGTGAAAACTAGAAACGCTCTCTATGAGTATCGATCGATCATCGGATTGAAACACAGTGGCATTGTGGGTACACAGTAAATGCTAACTGTTATTATGTAGTATCCTCTTTTCATGCTTTTAAATTTCCTTATAATCCAAACTGTGCTCCCAGATCAGAAGTATCTGTATCACCTGGGACCACGTTAGAAATGCAAATTATTCTCTCAGATCTACAAAATCAGAAACTCCGTGGGTGGGTGGGACCCAGGGAGCTGTGTTTTATCAAGTTCTCCAGGTAATTCTGCTGTACACTGAAGACTGAGCGCTGCTGCTGTAGACTACTGGGCTTGCTAAAGTAAATGAGTAATGAGGGAGAGCTTTTTCTCATTCTTTGTCATTCTCAGCTGGGTTTGCGGTAGCTAAAGTTTCCACCCTGTAGAATCAGCCACAGGTGTCCCTTATAGTACACACTACACTAATACAAATTCTTTATTACCCTGTTTCCCCGAAAATAAGACCTAGGCAGACAATCAGCTCTAATGCATCTTTTGGAGCAAAAATTAATATAAGATCCGGTCTTATATAATATAAAATAAGACCAGTTCTAATGTAATACAATATCATATAATATCAGGTCTTATATTAATTTTTGCTCCAAAAGACACACTAGAGCTAATGTCCAGCTAGGTCTTATTTTCAGGAAAACACGGTATTTAGTTTGCATTGACTGCTTGTTTTTTGCCAGGCATAGGTTTTAACTCATAGATTTTAATGCCTGATGTTATTAGGTCCTTTCCTTTGCATTTGTCTATATTTCCAAACTAATTTCTATGCTCTCAGAGGGCAGGAGCACAGGGTCTCACGTGGCATTTGCATATGCCATTGTACCAAAGACCTTATTGCCACCTCTAAGAAATTGATTGATAGGTGCTGACAGATTTTTCTTGTTCTTCCTCAGAAATGGGAACGATCTGAAAAACTGTTTTTTCGTTTCTACTTTTATGGTTTGAAACACGATACCAAGTGACACAGTCGAGTCCAGTTTTTCTTCTTTAAACCTTTTATCCTCTCCACCCTCGTCCTAAATCCTAAATCCTTGCTCTCTACTTACCTTTGTAACGATTTGTCCTTGAACTATGGCTGCTTGTGTAGTATCTTGGCTTCTGGGTTGGTAGGTTAGGCTTTTCAACTTCATCCGATTTCAGTTCCGTACAATAAATAATAGCCGTTTTAGCTATGAAACTTCCTCATAACTTCATCTGATATTTATTGCCTAAAATGATAGATTGAAAGTCATCATCTAGCAACTGGCGCATTTTTCTCTTGTGGTCTAGTTACTTGTAACGACTGACTCTTGCTATGGCTTCACTGGCTCGTGCTGGTCAAAGTGGGTAAAACGGGTCTATAAATAGAGGTCTATTTACATACTCTTAAGATTATCAGAGCAATTTACTGAAAGGAGTTCATGTGTATGAAATACTTTGTCTGCTCATTTATTCCTCACACTCTCAAGTACGGAGCAGCCGATTCCAGCCTGTGATTTCATACTTACAGCACTGTATTAGTTCTGTTATCTCAAACCCCAGATCTCCTGTTGGAGACGGGCTTTTGTGTCTCTGTGAAGAAAGCAACTAACAACTTAAAGCAAGGAAGAACACAAACATTTTTATATTGCTTTATGTTCATTTCTCCTCTAGTGCTCTGTCACACCCACAAAAATTAATGCTTTGTACTTTAAAAGAGACTTTCATCCAAAAAACCTCAAAGAAGTTTATAAATAAGTAAGCATGATTCTGCACATTTACAGGTTGGGAATGATGCACAAAGCTGTTAAAAGTACATTGTGCGCTAGTGCCAAACTCAAGAAGAAGCTCATTTTAATTAAATGCCTATAAAATTAGTTTATTTGGTGTTTAAAAATATGTACAGTAAGCCTCTAGGCTTCCACAGACCACGGATATTAACAAAGTTATAATAATTGTAAGCCCAATTTTTCTGGTCCTTCCCTCCTATGTAATTCAAGACCTCAGCTTCTTGTAAAGACCCCTGATTGTGTCTGCTTGTCCCCAGGAGGATTCTCTTCTGTGCTCATGGGCCATTGATAATTGCTGGGCCTTCTCTGCTTCACTGAGGATCAGTTTCCAATCAGATGCTGGAATGCAGTTTCTCCCCAGAGTTCTGCCAGACACCTACACAAAGGCAAACTTGCCCTACCTCCACCCCCATTCCTGGGCCAGTCATCTGTAGTGACATGGGAGAGAAGGCCCTCTTCCCTTTGTGTCATGTTCTGTTAGGAGGCTGTCCAAGGCAGAGCATCTGGAGCTCTAGTGTTTTGTTAGTGGCTTTCCTTGCCATGAGTTCTATCGCTTTCTACTTTTCCCCACGGAGAGCTGGGCTCAGAGATGTGGCCTGATCACGGATATCATGTTGGATGCAGAACTTTGCATCTGCAGTGGTCTTATCCAGTATTGAGGTTCTGTGACAATTTTAGGTTCAACAGGAGAATCCCAAGGCCTCGCTGATACTACGTCCTGGAAGAGGCGCTGCTTTCCTCTGGTTCATGGATCAGCCTCCCCGAGCACATGCCAGACTGGATGTGGGGAGTCACAGCACTCAACACCAGACAAGACCACTCTGTGACAGGATGGATTGGGACAGCCAGACCACTCCGTAATCACATGGGAGCACAGAGAAAAATGTGAACATTATCCAAGCCACAAACATGGCCAACCATTTTGGCTAGAAGAGAGGGATGCTGTCAGGAAGGGGTGGGGGGCAATTCTATGATTGGGTATCTGAATAAGTCTTATCTAGAATTAGGGAGCAATGAGGTGAGGCAAAAGCTGTAATTAATGAAGAAGCTGCTTTTGCCTCGCTTTCCGACAGCGTCCAATTTAGAGCGAAGCCTCTCCCTTCGCAGCCCTTCCCCAAATTACCCATCATCCCCCCAGATCCTAGAAATATGCCCTCTCTAACGTCCCCTTACTGAGACTCTTCAAGAGTCTCTGTGGTGAGCGTTCTTGTTCTACTATAATGAGCAATAAACCCAACTGTTCAATGACAGCTGTTTCTGGAGGTTTTTGGCTGGAGGACATTGCCACCCAAGTGGACATAATAATGTGCTCCCTTCCCCTCTGGTGTTTTGTTGGGTTTGGCCAATGAGAGGAAGACAAAGGGTCAGAGACGAATGAGGTCAGGATGTTTATTCTCCCATCCTCCTCTCTCCGGCCAACTGCGTCCTCTTTCCAGTGACCGGCCTCCCTCAGTGTTGCTAGCTCTGAGACATGGTACCAGATCTTGCTGGTTCCCCTAAATTTGGACGACACTTTTGTACATAGTGTCTTTATTAAAAACTCTTCAACGATCCAATTTGAGACTGCTGTCGATTTGTTGCCGGGACCAAACCTTTCTGACTGGATTCTCCTCATTATGCTCTGACCCTTTTCTCTTAGGATGGGTTCTTTCTGAGATATATTTCCGTCCTCTTGCAAATAGACCTCTGGCTTGCTTGCTCCACCAATTTGTCAGGCACATTCCAGATAGGGCAGAAGCATACTTGACGGAGTTTTCCCTTCTGCTGCCCTATCAAGCTGAATTAATAGGTTTAGAAAAGACCTTCAGAAATTATTAAATTTTAAGACCAGCAGACTGGCAGGTCTTTCCTTTTCTGACTGCTATGTCAGAAAACTGAACACCTATTGTGGAAATCAATTTCCAGAGGAAAATTTAGGATTATGAAGACATAATATATACTGAACGAACCCATTTTCACCGTAAAGAAAATACAAAAATTATTAAGCAGACACATCAATGACTCTAACCATGAATTGCCTAAAACATCATCCTTAATCAACACATATTAAGTCGTTAAGCATTTGAACACATTCTTTTTTTCCTTTAAAAGTAGTAACAGGCATTATAAAGCCCAGGGAACACGGGTGGCACATTTCCTTTCATGGAAGCTACTCCACAAGGGAATGCAGCTCCTGGCACAGCATTTAAAGTTTTAATACACTATTTGTTCTCCTTGTGACTTAGTTTGGCTTTATTATCGTTTTATCAAACATGATACATTTCCCTTTAAAATATGTGATTGGAAAAGCTTTCCTGCAGATGCAATTGTTTCAAAATTACATGTTGGGGCTACATTTTTTTGTCCCTGTGGGAATACATCTTCACTTGTATAACGTAAGTCAGGATGAAAATAAGATTGGCTTGAAGGAAATTGCTTTATGGCTCTGCTTCAGAAGCACGTGGAGTCTAGCAGTCAGCTCACCAATGTTATCAGCAGAATCCTGTGACCCCAAGGGCTCTCCTGGGGGGAGTCGTAGCGGGTTTTAGAAGAGGGAATACATACAGTTTCTGAAATGTTTTAATTATAGTTTAAAAAGAAAGAATCAGGGGGACAACAAAGGAATCCCCTACTTGTAATGTGTGACCTATAGGAGCCAGCTTTATTTAAAATAAGCAACACGTGTTATGTAGTTTAAATAAATACACCTATTATGGAGATGGAAAATCTGGCATGAATGTAAAGATGAAACATGGGGCCTTCAAGGGAATTTCAAGTTTGTAGTGGGCTGCTTTGGACTGTACTCTCAGACCCTGAAAGAACAGTTAGACTTTCAGATCTGGTATCAGTCAATACCTACAAGTTATACCCATTAGACAGAGAGTGATCAGTTCATTTGAGAGTTTGAAATTCACAGATGACTCACTAGCTGTGTGAGGTAAGTTATTAACACCTGTCAGCCTCAGTGTCCACATCCGGGGAATGAATTGTACACTGAACTCCTAGAATGTTTGTAAAGATTAAATGCGATACATACTTCCAGAGCTAGCACAGCTCCAGGCTCAACAAATGGTAGCTATTACTATTCTTATAATTATTGCAGATCTATTAGTTTAGTATTCTTATTTGAAAACTAATATTTCTTGTAAACCATGGAGGGGGTTTAAAGTCATCTTTAACAGGTCTATGTACACTTTGCACATTTTCTAGGAGCACATCAAATATTTCCCAAATAATTAAAATACATCAATTTAATTCATTGTAACTTGTAGAGGAGTATGTAAGGCATGCAAATGTAAAAATAAGCCTAATCCTTACATCTCTGGTTAACTGATTTTGACAAGGACGCCAACACAGTTCAATGGAGAAAGTCGTCTTTTAAACAACTGGTTTTGAGACAACGAAATATCCACGTGGAAGACAATGAAATTGGACTCCTACCACACATCATACACCAAAGTGAACTCAAAGTGGGTCATAGACCTATGCGTAGGGAATAGAGACAAAAATATTGTAGTAGCTAAGTATATAGTGTTGGATGGGTGCTAGACTTACTGTGGGGATCACTTCCTAAGGTCTATAAATGTCTAATCACGCTGTTGTATGTCTGAAACTAATATATGTCAACTCTAATTGAAAAATAAATTCAAAAAAGTCTTTGAAGCTAATATAAGAGTCAAGCTTCATGGCCACTGCCAACAGTTTCTTGGATAGTACAGCTATAAAATAACAGAATACACACACACACACACACACACACACACACACACACACACACACACAGAGGGTGCCAAAAAATGTAGCCACATTTTAAGAAAGGAAAACACTGTATTAAAATTGTAATACTCCATATATACTGATCACAAAAGATGAATACAAGTCATGTGTATACATGTTTTTGTCACCCCCCCCCCGACATGCACATTATTTTGAGCTGAAAATAATCAAAGCTCAGAAAACTCAAAAAGATATTTAGCCTCCCCCCTTTTACTGCCTAAAAGAATTGAAGGACCGGTTCCAGGAAGGGAGCTCCTATGGCAGAAAACTAGACACGCAGGTGAGCTAGCGATGGGAGACAGGGAGGAACCTAGCACAGCCCAGCTGAACAAACTCCTCCCGTCCCATTGTTTCAAGATGGCCCAGCAAACATTTGTTTACTAAACATTAACTCTTTTTCATCCCCTTGTAAATTTGTCTTACTTCCCTTTGAAGTCTTAGACCCCTGTTCCCCCCTCCTTGGTCCACAATGACATATATACCTCATTTTGCCTTATGGCCGTTGGAATTTTCATGCTTAGTGAATTCCCCGCTGTGCAGGTATTAACACTTGATTTTCTCCGGCTAATCTGCCTTTTGTCATTTAAATAATTCTACCAGCCTGAAGAACTAAGAGGGAATGGGGAAGTTTCCCCTCCCCCAAATATATGTATGGGGGTGCCAAGAAAATGTATACACATGACTTGTATTCATCTTTTGTTATCGGTATAGATTGAGTATTACATTTTAAATACAGTTTTTTTTTTCTTTCTTAAAATGTGTATACATTTTTTTTGGCACTCCAGGTATATATCAGTCTCTGCCCCTGGGTTCCTGTCACAGAGCTTCTAAATCTCTTGTAATTTCTTAAGTGATAAAAGTACTAGGAGCATCTTTTGTTCTCATGTTTGGTCTTTGACCCTGGTTTCTGACACAGAACTCCTAAATCCCTCGGAATTTCTTGGGTGATAGGAACATCTTTTGTTCTAATGAGGCAATGCTTGGTGGGCTCCTGGATGGCAGCAGATCAGCAGAAATATCAAGGCATAATTAGAATCTTGGAGCTTTCAGTCCCATCCTCTGTCTTCCAGGAATGGGAAAGAGGCTGGAAATTGAGTTAATGATTGACCATGCCTATGTGTTGAAGCCTCCATAAACATCTCAAAAGTATGGGGTTTGGAGAGCTTCTGGGTTGGTAAATACACTACATACCAGGATGGTGACACAGCCCAACTCCATGAGGACAGAAATGCCTGTGCTTGGGCACCTCTCAGCCCTCACCTTTCAAGTATGCACCTCTTCATCTGGCTGTTCATCTGTATCTGTTAGCATATTCTTTTATAATAACATAGCAAATGTAAGTAAATGTTTCTCTGAATTCTGTGAGCTGCTCTAGCCAATTAATTGAATGCAAGGAGGGGATTGTGGGAACCTCCAATTTATAGCCAGTGAGAGGCATAGGTGGCAACCTGGACTTGCGATTGGCCTCCGAAGTAGGGGCAGTCTCATAAGACTGAGCCCGTGGCTTGTGGAATCTGACACCACGTCCAGGTAGGTGGTATCAGAATTGAATTGAATTGCTTGGTGTCAGAGCATTGCTTGGTGTGAGAAAAAACCCTATTGTATCTGGTGTCAGAAGTGTCGTGAATGTGGTAGGAGAGTGGAAAAAAAAAAAAAAAACACAGTAGGAAAAGCAAGGTTTTCCCACTCAACAGTGCAAGTACCAGTGACAAAAGAAAAAAAATAGATCAATTAGACTACACCAACATTTAAAACTTTTGTGTTGCAAATGATAGTATCAAGAAAGTGAAGAAGAGCCAACAGAGAATGAGAGAAAATATTTGCCAATCATATATCTGATAACGGGACTTGCATCCAAGATACATAAACAACTCCTACAACTCAATGAAAAGACAAAGAACCAAATTTAAAAAATGGCCTAAGGATAGGAAGAGACATTCCTCCAAAGAAGATATACATATGAACAATAAGCACATGAAAAGATGCTTAACATCATTAGTCATTACGGAAATGCAAATCAAAACCACACAGAGATACCACTTCACACCCACTAGGATGGCTACACTCAGAACTGCTCACAATCACAAGTGTTGGTGAATATGTGGAGAGATTGCAACGCTCACGTGTTGCTAATGGGAATGTTACATGGTTCAGCCACTTTGACAAACAGTTTGGCAGGTCCTCAAAAGGTTAAACATATAGTTACCATATGCTCCAGCAATTCCGGTCCTGGTATATATCCAAGAGAAATGAAAATACATATCTACACAAAAACTTGTAGACAAATGTTTGTAACACTGTTATTCATAATAGTCAAAGTGGAAAAAAAAAAGTGGAAACAACCCAAGTGTTCATCAATGATGAATGGATAGAAATGTTGTATATTCATATCATGGAACTTTATTTGGCAATAAAAGGGAATGAAGTACTGGACTGATACATGCTACAACATGGGTGAACCTTGAAAACATTATGCTAAGTGAAAGAAGTCAGTCATAAAAGATCCATATGGTATGATTTCATTCATATAAAATGTCTAGAATAAGCAAGTCTACAGAGAGAGAAAGAAGAGCAGTGGTTGTGAGGGGTTGGGGGAGAGGAAGGTTGGAAGGAACAGGAAATGACTGCTAATGGGTACAGACTTTTCTTTTTGGATAATAAAAATATTCCGAAATTAGATTGTGATAGATGGTTGCACAACCCTGTGAATATTTTTAAAGACATTGAATTGTGTATTTAAAATGGATGAATTGTGGGGTATATTAACTATATATCAAAAAGACTGTTTAAAAAAAGGAAGAAAAAGAAACCCAACAGATCTTGAATGTAGACTTTATAGTCAGATTCCTCAGCTTAGGTTTCTAAAATATAAAATACATATTTGAACATCGCATTGCTTTAGCTCAACACTATATTTGATAGCAGTCAAATTCTGGAAGCCTGTTTGAGCAAATTGGAGACCATTGGAAATTTGGTTGGAAATGTAATTACCTGAGTTGAACCTTGATCAAAAGGCATTCTAATCTAACTAGAAGGTACTATTGGATTTTTAATAAGTGCCACTGCTTAGGAATCAGTCTTTCTGTTCCTTGCATCAGATAGGAAGGATGCTTTCCAACCAGCCTTCTTTTCCTATCGGGCAAGTGGTAGTATTGACTCATGGCTAAGAGTACAGCCTCCTGAGTGAACAACACTGTGTTTTGTAATGCTCGAAATTTCTGTTTTTGCTTTCTTTTCAAGTATCGATTGAGGCAGGGCTCTGTGTAGCTTACAAGGTGTGAGGCATTCTCAGGGCGCGATGTCACAGCTCTGAGGCCACCCACTGTAGTGGGCTGACTGTCTTTCTGAAGGTGGAAGTGCAGAAGGGCAAGCAGGTGGATTAAGGAACAGAAGCACTTGCCTTAAAATGCCCAGAAGCTTAGCTCAAAACCAGTATGTCTAGAACCGTCATCTCAATGACAAAATAAGTAGTTGTCATTGTACATTACAAGGTTCTATCTTTTAGACAAAAAAAGATATCTGTTTTTCTTTTATGTGATAAACTATTTGGACATGTTCTTTTGACTACTGTATATATCCTCAAATAGTACATGCATGCGTATGTGTGTATATATGTGTGTTTATGTGTATGTATATATATAATGGGTGCCAAAAAATGGATACACATTTTAAGAAAGGAAAACTGTATTAAAATTGTAATATTCAATATAAACCGATAACAGAAAACGAATACAAGTCATGTTTGACTTCTGCAATGACAAAAGGTGCTCAAAGTGGTTACCATCAGCATCCAGACACTTCTGATTACGATGAACTACTGCGTAACACTGACCAAAGTGTTCTCTTGTATACATTTTTTTGGCACCCCTGGTATATACATATATAACTCACTTGTCCATTAAAAATGTTGCCTGTTAGTAATTGTGAATAATATTTTGAAATGGTTCACTGTGTAGTGAAAAAGGCAAATTATTTTGAGTCAGACAAGCAAGGTTCAAATCTTGGCTCTGCCAGTTAAAAGTGCTGGAGCTTGGGCAAGTCATGTAAACCTTTCTGTTTTGGGCCCCTCCTCTGTCAATAGGCTAATACTTTTACCTGTCTTGTAGGATGAGTCTGAGGGTTCACTGGGCGGAGGTTTGCCCAAGTGCCTTCATAAAGTGAACAGGGGTCTCACTGTCATCATTATTTTGTGTGGACCCATCTCATGGCACCCTTGAGACCCTGTTTCTCTAGCTTCTAAAACCTCTACTTTATTTTATCCCCATCATCACACTTCTTCCACTGCATTGTGCCTCGGTCTACGTGCCCTGCCTGTCAAATCAGCAGATTTGCTGATTCGATGGTCATCTGGGGAGCCGATTGGTTGTGAGGCATGGGAGGTGCTCAAAGCACATTTCCCGGACTCATCCCTGAGGAGACTGGGATATGGGATGGTCAAGGGTATTGGATGGATCATTCGTCCATTCATTCATTCAACAGCTATTTATTGAGTGCTACTGTGGTCAAGGTGCTTGGGATAAAGTGGTTTACTAGACTGAAGAAAGCTCTGCTCTCAGGAGCTCACATTCCAGTGGAAGAAGGAGATGCAATAATCAATAACGTAACTAAATCCATAATTTCAGAGAATTGTAGGTGCTCTGCAGAAAATAAAGCAAGATAAAAGGATAGAAAATGGGAGTAGGACTCTTTTCTGTTTCTTCTCTTTTTCCCTTGAACAAGTTCAAATCTACAGAAAAGTTGAAACAAGAGTATGCAACGAACACCCATTTCTCATCACCGAAATCTACCAATTGTGAACGTTACACCACATTCGCTTTTTCTCCCCCCTCTACGTGTGCATGTCTTTATGTGATGCATGTACACATGTGTGGGTTCTAACTGTTGTTGAACCATTTAGACTACGTTACAGATATCATGAAACCATCTCTAAATAGTCCAGCAAAGATTTCCCCAAAACACCACAGTCACCCATATAGCGACGATGCCATTATGACTCAAAAAAATGTAGTAGTGTATCATAATATTATTTAATGTGGAGTAAAATTCAAATTGTCCTCACTTGTCCCCCCACCAAGAAATACTTCATAGTTTTCTGTTGTTATGGTTTGTTTGTGTGGGAGAGTGGTTAGCTGGGTGATGAAAAAAGTCTTCTCTACATACCTGGCATTTCAGGAAACACTGGAATGTTGAGAAGGAAACAGTTCTGTGACAATCTGATGCACGAGCCTTCTTGGCCTGCAGAACAGCAAAGCAGGAAGGTCCTTCCAGAAGCCCAGTGGCAGCCACTCATGCCAGTGTATATGCTCCCATCTGGTGTCACCACACTGCCATGCCGTGCACTTTTCTTGCAATTTCTCAACCACTGTTCCTCTGCTGAATTCAAACTTGAAGAAATGCGAAAACCTGAAGCCATCACATAATGCTCTGAGCGTCCACCGGGAGTTTAGTTCTGGCCATCCAGGTGTATTCGGGCCATTCTCTGACAGCCTGCTGTTGTCACTGCAGTCGAGAATTCAAGTCATGGGAAATGCTACATTCAGAAACATAACTCTTGGCTGTGAAGCACAATTGCTTTGGAGGTTTATCCCAGTACCTGGCAGCCTAAAGGAGGCTCTCGCTCAGCTGGACTCAGTTCTGGGCAGCCCTACAGACTGGGCTGGAGCAGTCAGTCTCCATGTCAGCTCCCTGCTCTGTGGCTCCTGAGGGGAAGGCACGGGTGCTGACGTGGCCCTTTGGACAGTGTGCTAGCCAGCTTTGTAAGCCTGCTGTGTAATGGAGCCATTCTCCTTTCTCCTAGGCTCACTTGAGCAACTAGAATATCTGTTTTTTTTCCCCTCACATTTGGCTGTTCCAGGGAAAGGCTGGCTAGAAATTCTTACTACTCACATTTGCTTCTGTGGCACCTGAGGGATGTGCGACTGAGGGATAACAGCTAAGAGACAAAGGTCTGGAGTTGTACAGACCTACACAACAGAGACACTTAATACTCGCAAATATCCACGTGGACACCACAACCCTCCCCACCCCTTCCCCTAGTCCTTTCCTCAACATCTTGCCTTAGGCAGAGCCACATGACCAATTCTGGCTAGTGAGCGATGGCAGTGCTTCACGTTTCTCTCTTTCTCTGTTTCATGGGCCCAGAATCCAAGTTTTCCACATGCTAGAACCTTCATGTCAGCCTGGGTCCCTGAGTTCTGTGAGGAGCCTCCCTGCCCCTCCCCCCAGTCCGAGTCAGGTATGGAAGGTAAGGAAGAATTCATGTTTTGGTGCACGGAGCCATTACATTTCAGGTGTTAGTGCTGGTTACCACAGAACAACCCAACCTATTATGATTATAGTCTCATCTTGGCTCTGCCGTTTGCCATTTTGGGTCCCCATTTTCTCCTCTGGAAAGCGGGGATAATGCTATGTACTGCAGGGACTGACTGGCATTTTTGTCTGCCCTGCGTCCGTTCCTTCTGGGCAACGCTCCTCATCCTCTAATGCCATGAGATTCTTAGGTGGCTGTCAATCCAGGGCCAGCCAATGAGCGGGCCACGTCCTCCGGACACACTGACCGGGCCAATGGGTGGGCAAGTGACCCAGAAATGGCTAATCAGAGTCTACTTTCAGGATTGGCTTGAATGGTGTAAGAAATAGTCTCTTTCTGTGCAAGCCTGGGGGCGTGAGATGTCATCTTAGTCACTCATAGAAGAAAGTAGACACTGAGTGGAAAGTGGGTATTGAGAGAGGCACAAATTCCACCTACCCTGCTTCCCTGAAAATAAGACCTAGCCGGACTATGAGCTCTAATGTGTCTTTTGAAGCAAAAATTAATATAAGATCTGGTATTATATTATATTATACCTGGTCTTATATTAAAATAAGACCAGGTCTTATATTAATATTTGCTCCAAAAGACGCATGAGAGCTGATGGTCCGGCTAGGTCTTATTTTCGGGGAAACACGGTAGCCCCGGAATATTCAATACATCATCAAATAAAAATCTCTCTCTCTCTCTCTCTGTCTCTCTCTCTCTCTCTCTCTCATAGTATGAGTTGGGCTTTAGTCGCTTGCAACTGAGAGTCCTGATCAATACACCTACCTTAAGAATTATTGTACGGATTAAATAAAAGAAGGCATTAAAGTGCCTGCCACATTGCAAACGCTCAAACATGATTGCTATTATACTATGATTGAGGTTGGTTGCTAGGGAGCTCCAGCCATAAGCACATTATCTTGCTTATTCCTCATTCTCAATCCTTTAGGTAACCTTAAGATTTGATGAGCTCATAAATGGAGCCCACGTGCCTTTGGACCTCGCAGAACTTTTTTCCACCTGGTTGCACGTAGTTGCTGTGCCCTTTGCTGCCTTTGAGGGACATCATAAGTGGCAGCTGCTGGAAAACCTTTACTGCATATGCCATTGGGGCATTAACTACTGTTTCACTCAGGGTCCCACCTAGAAAGATACATGAATGAAATATTCCTCCGACTTTAGTGGGAAGGAAGCATTGACTTCCTCCAAGGTGGTTCTTCTCCGACTTATTTACTCGCATCATCAGAGAAGACCGAATTCATACTCTCAGGGGTTGGAGGTCGAGTCCTAAGCACGGTGCGCACAATTTCTTCTCTTTTAAGTTAAAAATTCATGCGACTGTGGTATTCTGCTCCACTAGACACCCATGTTTATTTTTATGGATGTTGTAAATCCTGCATCAGATCACTTTGATCGCCTCCAAGGTTGACATGAAATTTATGGCTCCTCTTTAATAATGATGGCCAAAGTAGATAGGCTACAACCTACATCCTTGTTTTCGTCTTCTAATTGCTCTGCAATTTCTCTGTTACTGATTTTAGTATATTTATAGCTTTCTATTTTATGGTGTATTTTCTTGTGAATTGCTTCAATGACTTTGTGGAAATAAATGGGTTATGAATAAATAAAAGCATTCATATAAACATTAAAAAAAAAGAATTCACAGGATGTGTAGTTGGTTTTCTACGAATAGGCATCTTACCCCCCCCCACTTCAGCTGAATTAAACAACACATTGAACAAAAAGAAGGTATTTCAAATTTTAACAGAAATGGCCCCCCAAAAGGCATAGCTGATATTCTTGTTATTCACAGAAAATCCAGAGTCCTAATTTGAAGAGAATACATTCCTATCAATTTTGGAGGACAGATGTTGGGATCAGCATTTGAAAGAATGGGTCTATGTGCTTCCTTTTTTTACCAAAGGCAATAAAAAATATATATTTTTGTTAACAGAAGTGCTCATTATATTTTCAACTTTACACATTGAGACATAAACGGGGCAATACCAATATCTTTACTATATCCAACCAGAGCTGAGTTAGCTGGTCTTTTGGACACCCTTGGAAGCATTGAGAAGCTCTAAAATGCAAAATGAGGATGACAAATCTAGTGCCTGCTTATTTACCTGTCTCCCCTTCTGAACAACATTCTCCATGAGGTCTGGACCGTGGCTGCATAATTTCCTGCCGTGTCCCTGGCCTAGCATGACACTTCCCACAGGAGGCACCCAGTAACTGCCTGTGGAGTACCTCATGACTTTCTCCCCTTTTCCTATGAGAGGAACTTTGCTGTGTATTGAGGGCCAAGTCATTTCTGGCTCAATTTCTCTGCTACCATCTCTTCTTCACCAATTAAATTTTTTGCTGTTACTTAGGGCAGGAGTTCTTACAATGGGAAGGGGTTCAGAAGGTCCTTGAACCCACTGAAAAGGTCTGTGTGTTGGGTACATTTTTTGACGAGAGCATCACTAGCTTTCAGGAGAGTTCCAAAAATACTTGTGATCTTTTCGTTTCTTTTTTTTTTTTTTTTTAAACCAATCTTTCTCTTGGATTATTTGTCTCTGTCTTATTGATTTGTGGGAGTTGTTTGCATCTTCCAGATACAAGTCTTTTGTGTAATGTATGTAATTGCAAATATCTTTCTCTACTCTGCAGCTGACATTTTCACTCTCTTAATGGTTTCTTTTGTGAACTGAATTTATTAATTTTAATGTGGTACAATTTATCATTTATTATTCTTTTTTACTGTTTTAATTAAAACATTTTTTTTTCTACACAGTTGGAGCTAAAAAAAGGCATCCCAGTGTGGAATGTCACCTCTGAAATGGAGCATGTAGTGACAGGGCTCACAAGCAATACTCTGTTGTGGCAGATGAGTGCTTGTGACCTAGAAGAGGTCAAGAACCATTGATGCAAGGGACTGTCTAGCGTAGTGCCTTGCGTATAGTAGGTGCTCAGTAAATGTGTGTGTAATCTAAATGTGTGTGTCTGCCAAATGGTTGAGATTCTGCGTTTCCCTGTCAGCAATGGCTGAGTTAGCTATGTGATCTGACTTAAAAAGCAAGTCCCTATAAACCTTCATTTCTTCATCTGTAAAATGGGAATCATAATATCTAACAGAATATAGTGAGGATTAAATGAGGTAATGTCAAGAATGTTTGACTTACAGTGAGTACTCAGAGAACATAGCCATTGTTTTTGTGAGAGTCAGTCAAACTGTATTTCAGAGACCATTATCTCATGCTCGTCAGGACCGATTCTCGTTATGACAATTTTTGTTCTTTGAAATGAAATAAAACATATAAAAAACTTAGAAAAAAGATTACTCTATTTTCATACAGCAGCATCACTGAAGGATTTTGGGGTGTGATGGAGGCAAATATAAAGGGAAAATAAAGGCAGGGACTTCCCTGTCTTGCCCAGTATCAGAGAGGAAGTCAACTTGTCTGAAGGAGAATCAGGTCTTTGTTTGAAACTTTGCCAGTCTCTTCCTCCTCTGTTCCCATCCCCCATCTTTAATACTGTACACATACACACACATATACACACACTCACACATCTGCGCACACATACACACACACCAACACACTTTCAGAAATATCATCTCCTGGGAGTTGGTGGGAATCTTTCTGAATCCTTTAAAGTATAGTTCTGAATTCAGCCTCTCTCTAACTCCCCTAATTTCGTTTTTCAATACAGTGTCATTAATGGAAGAATACCCAAAGTTTCAAGTTTAATACCACATGTTCTATTTCTTAAATCCTTTGAATGACTTTTTTTTCCTAGTTCCATTGCGTCTAAGAAAAAAAATTTTTAAAGATTTTTGGCTTAACCAATAAAAATCAATACCTTTTTGTGTCGGTGAAGTTACCCACAGTGGGCCTTTGTGCTTGTGTGATTGCTCAAATTGTAGCCCAAGTTGTCATTTCCTTTGAAACGACATAACACTTTGGGAGACAAAAACATGTAAAATAAAAAGTCTTCTTCAGTGTTAAGAAGGAAAGCAAACTGCCGTGGACTGGAGCTTCTAGATTTTTAAATGTGTACCTAGTTCTCTTTGGAAGCAAAATTGGAGATAAGGAGGTACAAAGTTATAGTTAGGCTTAAAATTTTGTTCTGCAAAGGGATACTGGAGTCCATCTGTCCCCAAGCCACAATATTCCAACAAAGAAAATTGAACTTCAGAGGTAGATGCGCCTGGGCCAAAGTCACCCTCTTGTTGTCCCCTCTCCCATCCATGGCTGGAGGCAGAGCTATGATGTGACCATGTAGTAGCTGCTCCATAATTAATTTTATTCATAGAAATTAGCAAGTTTGTTTTCAGCCCTTTTTTTTTTTTTTTTTTTGCCATGGGCCTCCATCACCTTCTTGGAGTCCGTTTATTGCAACATCGATTTCCTGAGGAACCTTATACTCACCTGGTTGAGATCACATCTTTGCTGTCAAGCTAAGGATTGGTTTAGCACAGCACTTGCACAAGTGCTTGTTCTATGGATTGTTTGTTGGTCTTCTCTGGGGGAAAATAGTTGATGCTTCAATGAATTTTGAAAATGCTGCACTGAACAAATGGGTACGGTTATTTCTGGCAGGACTTCTCAGAGCCTTTAATATGCTAAAGTGCAATGGGTGCTCCAGGAGTGGGGTAAAGGCCCTGTACTGTGGTTTCAGAGCTACTCAACACGGGACTTTCTTGCTTATCTCCCCCGTCCAAAGTAATTGTGGTTTTTGCAACTATTTTTAACTTTTTAAACCACAATTACTTTTGCACCAACCTAATATTATTCTTCCAGACATATTTGCATTTTAATAAGGGATTCTTAAAGAAGAAATTGTTTGTTGAGCTCCTTATTTTTCTATCTTAGGATGATAGATCTTTAAGGACAGGAAAAATGTCCTTTATCTCTGAGTCACCGGTACTTAGTTGGTGACCAGACCATGCCCAGTTCCCGGCACACAGGACACATAACACAAGATCCATCAGTGTTTGTTACATGAATAAACAAAAAAAGACTTCAAGCCCGTAAGACTTACTTTCTGGAGGGAGAGATTCAGTCATCGATGGCAACCTCATTAACTTACTACTTTTCATTTTTTGATCATCTAGACTACAGTCCTGGGGCCAGGGCTAGTACGAAAAATTGATGAAGAAAATTATCCAGAAAAAATATTGTATTACCACATCTTTTCCCCTCTCTTGCTCACTAAAGAAAAATGAATATTTACTAGCTTTTGGGAGACAGAATCAGGGCAATATAAAGAAAAACACAGCTGGAGAAGCAAAATGGGAAAATTGCATGGAAAAGGACTGAGACTGAGAAGAGAAAAATGGAAATGGAAAGAAAGAGGGTATAGAGGAAGATGCGAGCCAGAAAAGGCTGGTGGATGGGACAGTTCTTGGTTGGGAGTTGAGAGCGGCAGAGGGAGAAAGATTTGAGGTAAGGAAGGAAAGCAGCTGCCGTTGGAAGAATAATGAGGGTGGCATAGATGGGAAGAAAGATTTTAAAAGGATTTTCTGTGTAACATACAACACCCACACCCACACATTCTGCTTTGGGAGTTTCAAGAAGGACAAAGTAAAATCTGGAAATATTTTTCTTTCCCTCTTGGACTTCTCTCTAGGGATTCAGCAATTGAGGAACTTAATCATACTTGGGTTAAACTACCAAAAGGAAAGAGATATGAGAGAAAAAAAGAAATGACCCTAGCAAGTTTTCCATTTCTCATGAGAATGAGGACATTGTCTCTTGTGAGACAACTATACACACTTCTCATTACCCACTCCCACCTTACATCTCCTCAGTTGTATACAAAAACAGAAGAACATGGTTGCCTTTATAAAAGCTTTTTTTGTTGTAGTTGATATTTCAACATAGGTACACAATCATGAACGGTAATGAAAAGCTATTTTACAATGTACATATACTATGTTTCCCCGAAAATAAGACCTAGCCGGAAAATCAGCTCTAATGTGTCTTTTGGAGCAAAAATTAATACAAGACCCGGTCTTATTTTACTATAATATAAGACCAGGTCTTATAATATAATATAATACCAGGTCTTATATTAATTTTTGCTCCAAAAGACGCATTAGAGCTGATTGTCTGGCTAGATTTTATTTTCGGGGAAATACGATTATCTATATGCCATAAAAATAGATTTATGTGAAAGAGACTATTAACAATCCAAATGATTTCATCATTACCATAAGAAATCTTCTCCACTGGGGACAGCACTCTCTGGCACAAAGTATCTAGCACTGCAGTGTACATTTACTAGTGATAAAGGAGAGTTAGCATGTCCCTAGGTAGACAGGGAGGTCCCTGGTGGAATAAACAAAGACAGTCATATCCTAAAACTCCAGGTTTTGAAATCACTCCTTTGATCCAGGACAAAATGTAACAAGGCCTTGAGGTTAATCATAAAATTCCTTTTGGCCTGACAAACGGAACAGATCTGACAGATAAGAGTGGGTTACTTTGCTAATCCCTCCAGGATGGGTAGACAGAACAAACCTGGTAGACAAATTTCATTAGAAGGTGTCAATTCCCTTCTTTAAACAGCTCCCCTTCCCCAAACAGGCAAGGGAAGGTATAAAAGTAAGAGCTTTTGCCTCAGTCACAGGGCCACTCCCATTCGGGACCCCCTCCCACTCGGGAGCTCTGACCCTTTCTTTCAATAATCTATCCTCTTTTTAAAACTCTTTGCCTCTCCTGGGTCTGTGTTTCCATTCTTCGGTCTCACGAGACACGATCCCAACCCACACCCAGAAACTGCCGGCGGATCCAACATCATCTACATCATTTGGGGACTCACAGGAAAAATATTCCTCCATCACTAGGTTTCAAGGAGGGATTTTTATAAGATCCTAAGATTCTGAATGATCTTAGGTCAACAAAATTTTTTGGTGGCCTCATCTGAGCTTCTCACAAACATCACTGTCCTTGATCCAAATATGGCCATCATGTTTACTCCGGTAAGTGTGAGTTCCCAAAACACTGAGATGGCAGGAACTCTTTTATTTGTCCTGGCAAAATGGTATCTAGGAGAGTCTGCCTACTTTTAGCGTGGGCTAAAAGCTACATAGGTGACCTACTATTGAAAGCTTTCACCTACTTCAGAAAACGAATCTGGATTCAGTCTTTATTACTATGAGTTAATTCGCTTAACCAAGTGTTAGAAGTAGTTGCTAGGCTCAGTAGAAGAAGGAAAATAATCTGGGAAGAATGTGGCACCAAGTTCACCTAACATTTATTGAGCAATTATTATGTGCCAAGAGATGAGGATCAAATACAAATAATATGTGCCCTGCCCTACATAGAGGAAAAATAAAGCGAAGGGTTAAGATGGCTGGGAGGAGAGAGATTGAGATGGGAAGGGAAAAGGGAGAAGGGGATGAGATAGAAGGAGTGGAAAGCATGGCAAAAAAAGTATCAAGAAAAGAACCCAGAAAGGAAGTGGTTCAGTTAAAGGCAGAGAACTGACAGAGGGAAACAAAGAAAAAAAATGATAAGAAAAGGAGACAAGAAGAAGAGAAGGAATGCTCAGAAATGATCCAAGAAAGATCAAGACAAAGAGAATGCTGGGTGTTGGGGCTCTTGTTTTACATCTTCTAAAGAGGGTGACTGATAAAATGGTCGCCCCACTTTTCCTGTGTTCTTAGTCTGTATGAATAGAAACTGGGAGTACATTGTGCTTTTAAAGTTACAAGTTATACAAACAGATTTAGAAAGTTTATACATTAAATCATTAAGTCAACGTAAAAGGTTATCACAGGTTTTGCTTTTGGAACTTTTCTCCGGGGGAAAAAAAACAACAAAACCCCAAATTAGATTTACAGTAAACATGTAATAAAAAAGGTAACAGGTGTTTTCTTTCGTTTTCAGCCAATTTATAAGTGTCTCTTCCTTTCTGGGAAAGAAGTGTGTCTCTAGTACAAGTTGAGGCAATTCATCATATTCAGTAATGTCACAGTGGCCTGAAGTACAATGTCTCCTTAAGAAAAGAAGGGTGAAAATGGTAGTTTAAAGTGGGTAAAATGGTGTGTTGTTCATATTTGGTGCGTCGTACTAATCAGTGGATTTGTGTATGTGTGTGTGCAATTTGAGAAAAAAATTTGGCATCTTTTAGATATATGGCTGAGAGGAGTGTATCCAGATGTTTGCTGAATTAGGGAATGAACTGTGCCAGATCTGTTCGGGAAAACTGGTTTCTAATCCCAGATCTACTGGGCAGGTGTTATTTGAAGGTCAGGACATCTACTGATAAAGTACAGATAGCTTGTCCTTGGTTACCGTCGAGAGAGAGGGAGATGGAAGTGCTGGGAAATGCCATTAATCATGCCATTACGTGCACTTAAAGCTCTCCAGGGTGAGAGCAAATTGGTGGGCCAAGAACTGTTGTCCCATCTCTTTCTAGGGTGTTACCATATCTGGGGATGGAGAAAATTGTGTGTTTTGCCCAGCTGTGCTCAACACTAAAGCATCCAACCGTAATAGACATCTCACTGGTGGGATTTGGTGCTGGGGGAATTCTGTGTGCTGGGAGCTGGAGGGAGGCCACCAATTCATTTCATATATATTATTTCTCCAGGAAACACAGCATAATTGAGGACAATTTTCCACCATGAATAGCATCATTAGCTAACTCAGGGAAAGTGAAATGCGGTTAACTTTTCTTTTTCTTCTGCAAAGCTGATGAGCTGAAGAAAATAGAAATAAAAATTTTAATGTAATTTCTTTCCAAGGATATATGTTGAAAATCAGAATCAAGACACTTTTACACGGTAATAGAAATCCCACATTTTAATACAGTGCCATGCACAGAAGGAATCAAGTAATGCTGAATACAAAATAGTCAAATGTACAAAATGATAAAGCAGATTTTCAAGCCTGACAGAGATCATGCTCATAGATACAAGGGGGCAAAAATCTGTACAGTTTCATTTCGATCAATTTAAAAAGAATCATGCCCCCCATTCTTTTTGAGGACAACCCCAAAAGAAAGAAACATTATAAGAAAATATAAAGGAGACCCAAAGTGAATTGGCAAGTTGATAGCTGCTTAAGATATGGAAATCGGTGGTCCAAAAGTGTGGTGCACAATAATTCTTATGTTTAGAGAAAAAAGTTTCTAAACATTATATGCCCTGGGAATCCAGGGAACGAAAATGAACATCCAACAGAAAAGGCACTCTTATTTAACCACGTAACTTGCTTGTGTCCTCTTAAGTCCAGTCTTGCGGGTTTTTCTAGGGTGCATAGAGAGAAAAAAAAGCCCCACAATTGTGGGCAATGAATAAGGAGAAGACTTATTTAATTAACCGCTCTTGGGGGACTAAGAGAATTCAGACTGCTGGTTTACCTACTCACTTAAGGAAGCTATAGAAATGTCTACCATGTACATAGGCTTTTGTGTTCTGGAATGTGCTTTTGTAGCCACGTTTGTTAGGGTTTGTAAAAAAGTGAACCATTTTTTTTTTTTTTTAAATCAGATTTTGCTCCCCTCATAGGCTATTGTGAGCACTGGTCTTATACTCAAGTCACATTGTGTGATTTTTCTTCCTCTTTCTTTCCTAGAAGAAATACTACGTCATATACAGTAGCTCATCAGGAAGTTGGATATGGCTCTCTGTTTCAATTTGTTAACTTCACACTTTCATTGGTCTTCTCCAACCCTGGGACTGGCCATCTTCACCTGCCAAGCCCGAGACGCTGTCACTTAGCCAGGTCACCATGCTCCAAACCTTTGGGAGGTGGAGAAGTGGAGATAAAAGTGTGCCTTGGTTGCGGGTTTTGCAGACCAGCCTCCATATAACGGAATAAGTACATATGTGTGCGCGCAAAATGCTGTTACTTTTTTACATTCTTTCTTTTACTTTTTAAAATCCCAGAATGGAGTCTTAGCAATAACAGCAATGAGGAGAGGGCGTAAAGTAATGGAAAAGGCTCCCTGACCAACGTCCATAGTCATCACCATTATAATTGCACAGATATTGGTAGTCTAGGACAGCTTCTCCCCTTTGCTCATTTTAGCCTCCAAGCAACCCTATCTGCTAAGACAGGACAGCTAGCAACCCAAACAGATAAGCAGAGGCACATAGAGACGGGTAATTGCTACCGAATCCAAGTATTCTTGAATTAAAAACATCTCTTCCCTTTCATCAGAGCAGTAGCAGTGTCCTAAGAATAACCCTAGTCTATAAACCACAACAGATCAATATTTTCTTTTCTCAGTGTGTAATTTTGTTACAATGTTAATCTTTTCTAAAATTCTGTGTGCAGCTGTTAATTTATTGCCTAATGATATCCAATAGGGGGATTCATTGGAAGTACAGTCGCATGATTCAGTGGCATAAGAGTTTGGGTGGAATTAGTTTCAACACATGTGCTCTGGCTTGGCTTGTCAGCCTATGAGTGTGTTGCTTTTGTGTCAACCATGACCCACACAGGGAAAAGTCAAGAAGCAGGCATTATTTAGCTCTCTGCACTGTGAACTCTTTTCACTAACTCATCCACAGTCTCCTCAAACATGGCCCTGGAAGGAGAGCATTTTTCTATTGGTGGAGGAAAGGTAGTGGTAGAGAGATCATTCAGAGCCCCAGAGAGATTTCAAATTGCCTCCGTATGAGTGGAAGTAAGCAAGTGGAACCCCAACTACTCCCAGTGGAGGCCAACACTCACTGATGAGGGTACAGCTTCTCTCTCTGGTGATTTGAGGTGGAAGTTGAATTACAATGAAAAAAGACAAAGTTCCAGTGTTCAAACATGAATACTTCCCTCCTCCCCTATTCTCTTTAAATTTACATGTATAAATAGGGGCCTTTTGATGGGAAAAAGAACCTGGTTATGCACTTCAAAAACATATTCTTGGTCTACTCTCCAATACATTGTATGGGAACTAGGCCTGGGAATTGTCAAAAGGTGCCACAGTGCTGGCAGGCAGCTCCCAGTGCAAACATAAATGCAGTTGATTGTGGTTAATTATATATATATATATATATATATATATATATATATATATATATATACACACACACACACACACACACACTGGAAATACATAGAAAGAATTAGAATTGACTTAGGGATCATATAAGCAAGAACCATGACAGTGCTCAATCCAAATCATAGTTTTGGAATTATGCTTGAATAGCGAGTCTACTTAGAGCTTCAAAAAGGTGTTTTCATGGTATTTGTGCTATTTTGGAGGGAGGCCAGGCTAAGCTCAGGGCAGCTGGGAGGAGACCCCCATCAGGCGGTGGAAACGGGACAGGACCAAACACCACCAGATGCTTGAGGCATTAAATGGCAAGCAATTTTTTCTTCAAGGTTATGTCACCAAGATCGGTTCCTCCACCCTGAGAGAGGTAATGATCTATAAGAATCTCTTGTTGCAGAATCTCTTTTAGAGTAAAGCACTTGAATCCATTTTTATAGAATTTGGGTGCTGGTGGTGATTAAATGCAATCACACAAAACAGGTCTGTGTGCTCTGGTACATCAGCCCAGCTTTGAATTCTGCATTGGGTAGCTGTGCGCACGCTAATGTGGCAAAGCCATGTGAAAGCAGACTATTTATTTCCTTTGTTCCAAATGATTGAAATTTAAAAGGCTACACACAATGCACAAGGCAACCAGCAAAATCTTCAGTGACTTGAATGTTTTAGGAATGAGTATCTCCAACGCTGGATTAATTTAACCATCACCTTGTCATTCTCGACAGTAGGGCTTTTTCTGCCTCTGTACTTTAATGCAAAAAGGCCTGGATTGAAGAGCCTTTCTAAGGCTTCTGTAAAGATTTGAGGTTAGGAAGACGACAGCAACAACAAAACAAGCCATTAAACAGATGAAATCCCCAAACCATGAACTCCAAATATGAAATGAACATTGTGTCATCAGAAATCATATCTCAACATCTGCAACAGTTAATATGGTCAACCAGTCAACTGCAATTCAACACATGTCATATGGTTACTTTGAAATTTTATTATTAGGTGTGTTCTGCTGGTGCTGTTTTAGTGTGTGACGTCGTTGAGGAAAGGAGCCTCTGAAGTAAGAATGCTTAGAGCTCTTTTAAGATTTTGAAGTAGCCCTGTGTGGCTAATGAAACTCCAGATTTCCAAAGCCTCTTACTTTGTGTTTGCTGTTCTGGGGAAGTCATTTCTCTCGGTCTTGGGGCTGTTGGTCTAAAACTGGACCCATACGCAAAGGCTCATCCCCTTTATATTTGTCACTGGTGAAGTTCACCCTAAAATTTTTGGATCTGACAAATAGCTCTACCCCATGGCCCAGAATTTTCCCTGCATGGCCAAGATGAGGGCCAGAAGAAAACCAGCACTGAGACCATCTCTTCAGCCATCTTCCCAAATGAGGATCTCCAGGTCATTTTGCTTTTTTGTGGCACAACCTCCCTGTGCCCTGGGCTAACTTCTCCTTAAGCTTCCCACAAATTGATAGCTTTCGAAACAACGCTCCCCGTGTCTGCACTAGACTAAGTCACCAGGGCAAAACAATGGAAACGAGGCCGTCTTTGACCTTGAAGTTGTGCAGTGGTGCTAGCAGTCATGCACGTCGATAAAGCAGAATTCCTAAGATGGTTCTATGGCTACAGGATTCGATGCAGATCCAAGGAAACTAGGGGCAGGACCTGTTTGTCTTTGAAATAGAGTCCCCAGCTGTGCCCTGAGCAGATGTAGCTCCTGGTCTGTCTTCCTTCATGACTCCCTGGGCCTCATTTTGATTAGTAGCACTGACCAGTCATCCCCTGGAGATGGAAATCCATGTCCCACAGGCTTTGGGGCATCAAACTTTCACCAAGATCAAGCTTCAGAAAGAATAACAGTCAATACTGGGGGGGGGGGGAAAGGAGATGACTAAGCTTTTCTGTTTGAGTTCTTTACAGAATACTTGAAATCTACCCACAGAACTTTGTTAAAAGAAAAAAGTAAAAGGAAAAAAAAAATCCACAAAGCAAAAAACTGGGGTGGAGAGGGCTGTGGGAAAGGTGAATAAAAACAGCCTTTAAGGCATAAAGAAATATATGTCATTTTCAAAGATTAGATGTTCAAAAAGAGACTACAGCAGCTTTAAGTTTAGTTGTCAAGTAACAAAATTACTCTAAAGAATGTAGAGAAAAACATCACAAAGAATGAAGCTGCAAATGCACTGGAAAGAGGAGGCCTTGGTGAAGTTAAAGTGCTAGGGGTCTTGAAAACTCTTCTTCCGTGAGTCTTTTAGTGTTCCTATCCAAAATCAATTCTGTGACGTTGGCAGACAAAGAAAGCATTTGGAAGTAACAAGGGGGTAAATCCAGTTGAGGATTTTATCCTGAGTTTATATTCTCACAGAAGGTTGATATTCCTTTTTCCCTTGAATGTTAAAAATGGCAGAATTCCCTTAGAATTAAGGGCTCTTAGCCTCTGTCTGGGCAACTGAGAAGTAGATTCTGGAGACATCCATATTGTGGAGGTAGCAGTCAGATGTGTGGGCACACCTCACACAGCCTGAGCAGGGATTTGAAGATGGGTCATTACCCACAAAGACAGCTGGCAGGGTCTTTGTCCCCCTAGGTAGGTC
The DNA here is from genome assembly GCF_036562045.2 of Rhinolophus sinicus. Taxonomy (NCBI): domain Eukaryota; kingdom Metazoa; phylum Chordata; class Mammalia; order Chiroptera; family Rhinolophidae; genus Rhinolophus; species Rhinolophus sinicus. The sequence continues at coordinate 16,105,645 of NC_133761.1, read as the reverse complement.
TATTGAAGGGATTTGCTTTTCACCCTAGCAGAAAGAGGATGCTTTGCATATTTTAAATTCAGTTCTGCAGCTAGAACAAGCTAATCCTCTTGGCACCCTGGGAGGCCTGATAATTATTCATTTCTGTTCATTCCCAAGAGTGCCTTTCCTGCACCAGTGTGGGTGTTGGCTTTTTAATAGAGGGTGTAGCACAGGTTTAAGGAAAACGTAAGCATCAACAGTTTACAGCCCTTAGACACCAAAATATTTATCTCATACCTCCCTGTTTCCTGCCTCCTACTAAGTAAAACTCACCCCAGCCATTTCTGAACTTCTGGGGGGTGAAATTTCCTACACACATCTTGTGAAGAAGGTACAGCCCAGCAGGAAGTAACCGTGGGTAACTGTGGATCAACACATAACACAAAGAATCCCAGGCCTGAAAATGGCATCATTGCTCCATTTTGCTGGTTTAGCTGTGACTGCTCAGATTTTAGGCCACCACATTTCCCAAACTATCCCCCCCAATGATTTCAAAGAGAGGTCAACAGTTTGGGAAAGAGTAGTGGTTCATATTCAAATATGTGGTATGTGCCAGGAATTAAGGCATTTTTAGAGGAGTCATCTTCCATTGGGCTCATTCATTGTCTTGTGTTTTCTTTTTTTTTTTTTTTGCCCTTTCCCATTTCCATCTTCACTCACCATCTTTTCATAATTTCCCAGCACTCTTTTAAGGAATAAAAAAAGGGCTATGTAACTCAACTTATGTAACTGTTCAGAGCATATTTTGCAAAAGCCAAAGTAAGTAAGAAGGAATCACCATCACGTAATGGACATCTGCACCATCAAGCGTGCCCAGCTTTCCAAGGGTGTTAGCAGTAGTTTCACAACGTCCCTGGCTAAACCAATTAATTCCCAACTACAGTATCTCAGCACTTGGCAGTAGTTCTTTTGGATTCATCAGAGCCAATTCTGTGTCCCTTGGACTAGTGATAGAATTGGAGTTTCAGAGAATCCAGCATACTGATGAACCATTGTGACTCTATAAAGAATGGGACTACAGGTGACCAGGGTGGAAAGCAACTGAAACCTGGGAAACTGTTACCAGCTAAACCTGGGCCCTGGGAGGGCTGGCTGTGTATGAAGGGTCCAAATACATGGCCTGGTACTGTCCACTACCTTTTCGTCCCCTGCCCACTTCCTCAGGCAAGGGAACTGCCTGCTGCCATGCCCGTTTCCCCAGGTTGCTCTGGCAGGGAGCGAATGCTGTCTGAATGCAGTTTTCCTTGTGAAAAAGCTGAGGTGGAGATAGTGTTTGGGAAGAGGAGATATTTCAGAAGGGCAGGAAGGGTCTGCCTTGTACATGGTTCCTGCCCCAGCACAATGTTTGGCACATAGTAGGTGCTCAACAAACGCTTGCTAAATACAGGAAGAAATGAAAGGAGGAGGAAGCCCTGTTGTTAGAATTGAAACTCAGGAGGCGGGCAGTGGAAATTTGGTTGTTATGTCCAAGGGTGTTGGCAGCCAGGGTTTGGCCTCCTAATTCTCAATTTGTAAAGAATTGTGGTCTGCTGAGGTCTTGGCGTCCCTGTTGCTAACCTGCCAATGGGCCAGGTCTTGGTGGTGACTGAAACGCCCCTGATTTCCCTCTTGGAAGCCCCCTTCTTTGGCACGACAGCCTGACAGGCTTGCGGTGAGGCATCCTGATGGCTGAATCACCCACATCACATCTGGATCTCTCTCCCCTTTCCTGTCAGTTTTCCAAATCTCAGTTTATAGCCTGTTTTTCAATGGGCATTCTTCAGTGAGCTGTGCATTTCCTGAGACCCCCCAGGGGTGGCAAGATTTGGGAAGAGTAGACAATGGATGTGTGTGCTGGCAGGGTCCCAGAGTTGAGATATATATACATATATATATACCGGGGGTGCCAAAAAAATGTATACAAGTGGACACTTTGGTCAACATTGCTCAAGCAGTAGTTCGCCATCATCAGAAGTGTCTGGACGCTGATGGTAACCACTTTGAGCACCTCTTGTAATTGCAGAAGTCAAAGGTGACTTGTATTCATCTTTCGTTATTGGTATATATTGAGTATTACAATTTTAATAGTTTTCCTTTCTTAAAATGTGTATACATTTTTTGAGGCACCGTGTGTGTGTGTGTGTGTATGTGTGTGTGTGTGTGTGTGTGTGTAAAAGTCTCTGATGCCTGTCAGTCCCAGGCTGGGATCACGGGCGCACACACAGAACATACTTTGCTGAGTTTTTGATTCAGTCAACTTTATATTTTCAGAGAAAAACGGGCTAGAGCATTATGTAGGGTCAGTCAATATGGACATTTCTCTAATGCTTCAAGAGAAGTGATAAATGGATTGACCTGTTTCCCAGGGCTGTGCTTTGTTGTAAAACATAGTAAAATAAAATTTGTTGTGGGTATAATCCCAGAAAGGTTTAAAGGGACTAGTAGATCCTCTATTGAGGAAGGAACCCAGTGTCAGATTGGACCCTTTTCCTTCTCTAGGCATGCATTGTCACTTGTTTGTTTCACTCCAGAGAACTGTGATTTAAACTTGACCTAGAAAGTCTTCCAAAGTCTTAAAATCAGATCACACAGGAGAACTGCATTCTGCTGCCTTTACCATCAACCCACCATGGGCTTTGAGGAAAAGACCTGTTTTTCTTGGAAAGAACTCTTACGTAGATTGAAAGGATATACACATGGGCCAAACTGAAGCCTCCCGTGTTTGAGCATTTGTTTGTGCATGTGGTAAGTTGTGCCTAGGTGTGCGGAACCAAGAGCTAATATGTTACAATCAGCAGGTCCCCTTCTACGTCCCTTTGGTGCTACAAGGAATCCAGTTCAGTAAAGTGTCAAGAGGTAAAAGCTAACAGTTTGTTGGCCATATTTACACCAATCTACCACAAACAACTGGGGCTATGCTAGGAGGGGAGTTTGCCTTAGACAGTCTGAGCCAGAAATAGGACAAGATTTATAAAGAAAAAAGGAAACACTTGTTTTCTCACAGGTACTGAACATGCTGATTCGTTCCGGTGTCGCGTTCTCCTATAAAGTGCTTAAGAGTTGGACAGAACACCTTGAGGTGTCATCACTAACATAACTGAGACATGTTGACATTCCTACCAGGGCATAATATGGTGAACACTTCCAATGAGATTGCAGAACTGCTGTGATTTTTTTTCTAACACATCATGCCATCTGCACACATAATAAAAGGATCCAGTAGTTGCCATGCTAAAGCAGGCCTTCTAGTGAAGAGTACAGACAGCTCCCCCAAAGGAGCTTGAGTTATGCACAGTGATGAAAACTGGAAGCAATTCTCCAGCTAATGGTCTGCCAATGACCACTTGGAATGAGTTGGCACTGCAGAGTATGCACCCCATTTTAAAATCCACAGCAAACTAAGATTGTTCCAAAGCCCATAATCTTGACTGAATGGGTGTTTTTTTTTTTTTTTTTTCCAGTTAATCTGGTTCATCTGGCAATGCTCCAAGGATCTCTTCTGGCAGTGCCATGAGTTAGTCTTTCTGTGAGGAACAGGCCATGTTCGTATCAACTGGCAGGACAGCAGCTTGGAAGGCTAACCACAGTTATGGAGAACCCTCGGTTGAGGCTGCAAGAGGAAATAGGAGAAAACATAGTATGTTATTTCTTTATGTTCCCAGGAACTGGTAGGTAGCAGTTATACTATTCAAACAAACTCGTACATCCTTCGGTCAAACAGAAAGCTCTAGTGAAGATACTGGTTCCTTAACTCTAGGACAAATTTATCGTGGCATGTATTCTTGAAATGTCCTTCCATCATTTGGCAGAGCATGGAAGACATCCATCTCAGGGACAGGTAAATTTGCCTGTGTTGACCTAAAAATAAAACACCTTTCAAAGTGAGAGGCAACTGGTATTTATTTGAGATTAAAACAAACAAACAAACAAAAAACCCCCCAGCTATTTAGGAAGCACTGATTCAGACAGAAGCCCAGAGTGTTCTGATCAGGACACAAAGGCAATAGGTATTTATGAGAAAGGGCAGAGGAACAATTACACCAGTAGAAGGAAGGCATTTCTATTGGTGCAGATAAGCTAACATAGTGATTCTATTTCTAAACAATGTGTTAAATTTTCAGTCTGGTAGTCAAACGTCCGTAGTCATCATATCTGCTTTCTTGTTATCCTTGCAAACACAACATAGCATTGTGGAGGCAAAATATTGCATGACGCCCAGTGCAAATGTTATTTTCTCTGTTTTAAGATTCCAACGTCTGAGGCATAAGACGTGCAAGGCAGTTCCTTTGGCATGATCGCTCCATCTCCATTTTCAAGTGGCTTCGTTTATTTCATTTTTTAATATTTGGACACCAGGAAGCAAGGGCAAAACTAGATCTCTGGAACTGGTATTCAGCCTTGATGGGGCTGTGGTTTGGGAAATCATTTCATACACAATTGTGTTTCAGTCATTTACTTGATCTGGAACAAAGTCAGATTGGGAATGGTGTGAAGGTTTTGTGTTTTTTTGGTTGGGGGTGGGGTGAATTTCATTCATCAGGAAGCTTTCCTGGGATAAAACCTAGAAGGAAACATGGGAAGCAGTCTGGCTGGAGCTCCTGAGTTTGCTAGTTGAAAAGTTAGCTTGGCGGAGTAGGCTAGAAGCTAGATAGAGAAAGTCATTAACATCTGGCCAGACATTGAACTAGTTGAATTGCAGCCTTGCTTTTGACTTTGGGAATACTGGTGCAGATCTATTGTCCTGATTTTTCTAATTTCCTAATTACTTTATGTGAGTTCTCCCTATAGTTCTTATCCACAGGTCCTCATTTATTAGTTAATATAGGAGTGCAATTGAATGCTTTGCTCAGAAACATAGCAATAGGAGCTTTATTTAATATATAAAACTATTGGACAGTGGAAGAGGATAGCAAGAGTTCTTGATGTTAAGAAAGAAAAATCTACCTTGGTTTTCAAACTGGCTTTTCAAAACATGAGAGAATGCGCAATTTATAAGCAAATGTTTGATTAAAACTCACTATTTGGAGAAAATGCAAAAACAAGGTACTTTTGAAGCATGTTAAATATAAAATAATACACATTATTGATAACATTGTCATGAAATGGATACTAATATATTGCTGATGGCATTGCAAACTGGAAAAATAATGTCAATTTGTTTAAAAACTATTAAAAATTCACATTCTTTGACTAGTGATCCCATTGTAGGAGTATATCCTAAGGAAATAATCTAAAACATGAAAGAAACTATATCACAAACATGCAACCTAGAGGTTATTTTTAATGGTGGAAAACTTGGAAAACAGCCAGTCTCCTATTGTTGAAAATTTGGGTTTAGTAAATTACGATATATTAACAAGATGGATGATTACATGGCCATTAAGGTAATAATTATGATGATTGTGTAGCAACATGGTAAACAGTTATGATATACTACAATATAAAACTTACGCATACATAGAAAAGCACTGTAAGTGAAATAATAGAGGCATTACAATTTTTATTATTGTCATCACAATATTTTACAAAGCAACAAAAAGTAGGCTCACCGGGGTGCAGATCTGACCTGTGAGCGTTGACTAACTGAAATATCCATGATTGTTTTCATTCACTAATACTACCGTGAAGATAAATACTTCACAATTTTATTAAGAGATAATACTCTCATATTACGGAAGGGAGGATAAAGCCAACACGAGTAAAAATCCTCCGTCCAGTTCACCATGCAAGGGAGCAGTACCATCTGGAATAACAAGAGAGATTTCTAGATCTTGACACAGTACACCACCCTTAGGACTTTTGCTAACTTCAGCTCTGGAAAATGTGGGACCTTGAAAAAGTCTCATTAAGAATATCGTATAAGATAAAATTTAAAACTGAATAATGATAATAGTGAACTCTACTTAATTACTGTACTTTGGATCCCAAGTCAGGAGTTGGTAGCTAGGTTTATCACAGTTGCTGCTTCTTCAAATAACTATGTTCTCCACGTGAGTCTCTAGTGGCTGATGGAAAGCGGATGTGTCTAATTTTAATGTATAGCAACACTTATTACCATGGACATAAGCTGAGCCTATTATACTTTAAAGCTCTTTCACCTGTGGTTCTCCAATACACTTCCTAGGATTGGTACTACTATCTCCATTTTTTGGATAAGGAAATTGAGGCCTAGAGGTATTATTTGCCCAAGATCACAGATGTGAGAATATCAAATCTGTTTTCAGAATTAGGTATGTCTCACTCTACTGACATGCAAGAGGAACAGGGACAAATATACAAAGTATTAGTATTCAGAGCCTTTCCCACTCCCCTTTCTTATAAGTAGAATTCTGTGTTTCTCCATAAGCCCAGTCCACACAATGGAGGGCCCTAGTGGGCAGGGAAGATAATTGGAGGTTAAATTAATTTATATTAGAAAGATAGCGATATTAGAAAGAGCAGAGAGAATGTCCTACTAGACATGAATACACATAGAAGTAGAGGCCACAGAGAGAAAAATTGGAGATTAGGGAGTGACGTCGGAGATCTGGGGTGATGGCTGCCACATGAGTGGTACTTTTAGGAAAGGGTTGGCCAAAGAGAAGAGTGTGCTATGGCGTAATTCTCCCTTGACCATCTTTCCATGGAATCGGTATTCATTGCTCTCTGATCCTTTTGCAGTTAGTTGTATTTCTTTTGAATGTGTCACCATGTTGAGTTGGGTTTACGTGGGAGTAAGGAGCCCCTTGTTTACTCAGGTTGCTTGTACAGGTATGTGGCTAGAGTAAGGCTTGAACCATTGTCTTTCTGTCACAGATGCATAGTGATGGGCTCTGCGTTCATCACTTTGCTAGAGTTTTGTTACCTGCAATAGGAATCAGGTATATAAAAGCTACATGAGCTCAAAATGCAGAATGGCAGCTTGCATTGGATGGTTCTGGCTCTGTACAAGCAGTATTGTGTGGTCTTTGAGAAGGGACACGTTTTGGGCTCCATCCCCCGGGCTTCAGCCATCCCAGACTCCTTCTACCTCCGCAGATGAACTATGCATTTGCAGCCTTTGCTCACCTTTTCCTCCTGCCTAGGGTGCCTTCTTTGGATACGCACTAATACTAGTGAACACCCACCTCTCCATTTTTCAAGATCACCTCATGTGTCACTTTTCATATGAAGCCTTCTTTCCCCCGGATGCCAGCTGACAACTTCCCCTGTATACATTCACGGCATCTTAAAGGTTTACCACCAAACCCACCATGAACACTTTATTGTAATGTATCTATCTTGCCTCCTAAACTTTTTCAGGGTGATGCCACGTCTTTTTGTTGTGTGTCTTCCTAATGCAAAGTGCAGTGCCAGGTATACAGAAAGTGCTTAATAAATAGTTGTGAAATTAATCAAGAAAGGAATTATGTTGGAGAGAGTTTTTTTCCTCTCTCTCTCTTTTTTGTTGCTGTTGTTGTTTAATTCAATACCTAATTTTACTTAAGAGTCATTTCTATAGCTCAGGTCTGACTATAGAGAGGGGCATTGCTCTTTTTTCTTTCCCTACATCTAAGGATTGACTACTCAAGCACACTGGGCATCAGGGCACTGGCCATGTATGGCTGTACAGCTAACAAACAGTAAAGGGCTCTTTCTCGCATCTCTGTCTGATGGGCCAATGTTACGAGTTTAGGCATTTTGGGAACCAATCTCCTCTTTAGTCCAGTGGCTGCAGAGCATGGGCTCTCATCAGGAGGATGTGGACTCACATCCCAGGTTCACCACTTCCCAGCTATATGATGTCGAAACAAGAATTTCTCTAAACCTCAGTGTCTTCACCTTTAAAAGGTGATCATAATCCCCACCTCACTGGGTTGCTGTGATGATAAAATGGGCACACAGGAAAAGCATTTTGCATGAGGTGCGACAAAAAGTAAATATCTGCTAACTGATGGCTCCTATTTATTATTACTAATTATTATTGCCACAAATCCCTAAAATTTCCTAGAGAAACTAGAGATACAAGTAGGTCAGTGTCCTCATGCCACCTCTGGGGGCCAGGAAAAAGAAACAGCATGTCTGGAAGTCAAGCCTTTGCACCCTCCAGGAGACAGATAACACTTTTCTCGCCTGCCAAGGCCATGGTCAACACACACTGGCTTCCACTCTCCCCCAGATTAGTGCGGTCATTAACAGTCAAGTGCATGATAAGGGGAGTTGACTTCAAAGGCAGGAAGGGGCTGGCCTGGGAGGCAATGGCCAATCTGGCAGAGGTTTCAAGAACAGGCGTGGGACTGAGTATGTGCACCTCTACCTTACCCACTCCAACAGCAAGGGGCTGAAGGGATTGGTGTGTTTGGGGAAGAGTACTTTCCTCTATTGTGTGCAGGAAGCTCCACCTCTCACGGGTTGAAGGAAAGAAATAAGACTTCATCTCTTTAAAAGGTTGTTTAGTGTCTTCCCTTCAAAAAGAAGGGCCATCTCTTCTACCTGCAAGTGTCTTTCAGGTGACTCAGGTTTGGGGACTTTGAGGTGGAATAGAACTACATTTCGATGTTGGAATATTTATAGCAGGTGTGAGATGCACATTGCAAAGTAGAGAGACCTGCGGTGGCCCCCACATAACCCATAATAACCAGAACTAACTAACATTTATTGAACAGCTACAACGAGCCAAGTACAGTTTTATAGGCAGTCACTCATTGAGTCCTCACTGCCATCTTTGAGGCCTGAATTGCATTAGCCTCGTCACACACCTGGAAAAAATGAGGCCAAGTTCATTAACTTGTCACAACCATACTGTTAGATGAATAGAGCGGGGACTAGAACACAGATCCATTCTCACCACACTGCTTTCCTGATTCAATGAGCAGTGTGTTAGGAAAGCAAATTCCCTACCTCCAACGGGAATGCAGGAGAGAGAGCAAGTAGCTGTGTTTGTATGACATGATGCTTAGCAAACATGAATCCTATGCACAAAGTACCACAAATAAGAGGTTTGACCTAGAGAAAGCTAGTGCGTTTCTATTTAATGGTCTAAAATTTTTCCTGTGTCTAGAGCAGTGTTTCTCAACGGGGTACACTTTTGCCCCCTAGGCTACATCTGCCAATGTCAGGAGACATTTTGGTTGTCACAACTTGGGGAGTCCTACTGGCATGAGTGGTATAGGCCAGGGACTTTGCCAAACATCCCAGAATGCACAGGACAGCCCCTCCCCCCTCCCCCCCCACTTCAAAGAATTACCAGGCTCACAATAATGCTAAGGTTGGTTCAGAGCATACAGGTCCTTGTTTCTCTTCCATTCCTGGTTGTGAGCCAAATATATCGCTCCTAAAATAGGCCAAGATAAAAACCAACTTATGTGTGCCTCTTGTATGTACAGGAAATAAGGCTAATTTCCAACCTCACTCCCCTCTTCCAGTCATCATTTGCTCATTTTATTTGATTTTATAGTCAATGTAATCAAAACCTCTAATACTAAATCATTTCTAACTTTTAGAACCCTCACAGGCATGCCATTATAAGAATCAAGATTGGATGATTTAAACAGGTATGCTCAATTAATTAATTACTACGTATGGGAGAAGTGCGGAGATAAAAGAAGGGCAAAGGGAGATTTATGTGGCAATAAAACTGAACTCTGCTCCCGGACCTTGGGTGGGAGAAGTCATACGCCTTCTCAGGCACACTGGTGTCATTTCTGCCACTACCTGCCCCCCTAGAGTTTGAGGAGGGGTGGTTGCCAGAGACTATGATTAAAGGAATCAACTCTATACCCTGGCTGCGTGGAATTAGAGGTCAGAATCTCAAATAAGATGAGTGTCAGTATTGGGCTAAGGGCAATAAAACAGATGATGCATACAAATGAAGCAGGAACTTCTCCTCACCCCTAGTAAACTGCAAACCACAATGACTTGGTGATGGTTAATTTTAAGTGTCAACTTGACTGGGCCACAGGGTGCCCAGATGCTTGGGTCGACATTATCCTGGGTGTGCTGTGAGAGCGTTGCTGGATGAGATTAACATTTGAATCTGCAGCCTGAGCAAAGCGGATCGCCCCAAGATGGGTGGGCCTATCCAATCCACTGAAGGCCTGAGTAGAACAAAACATTGAGTTGGGAAAATCTGCTCTCCCTGCCTGCCTTTGAGTTGAAACATCAATCTTCTCCTGCCTTTGGACTCAGACTTGGACTTGGGCTAGAACTTACACCATCAGCTCTCCTGGGTCTCCACCTCACAGACTCTTGGGACTTCTCAGCTTCCATAATGGTGTGAGCCACGTCCTTATAATAATTCTCTCTTTAGATAGATTTCTGTCTCTCTCTCTTTCTCTACCGATATGTGAGTAGATAGAGAAATACTATTTCCTATTGGAGAACCAATATCTCCCATTGGTTCTGTTTCTCCTGAGAACCCCAACTCCAATGACCATAACAGTAAGACTATCGTTAACCAAGTGCTCACCACTGCCTAGCATCGTGCTAAGAACCTGTGTCCATTTTGCAGTAAACTGAGGAGGTAAATATCACGACCTTGCGGCAGGCATACTTTAGAGATCTTGTGGGTTTGGTGCCAGGCTACAGCAATAAAGCAAGTCCTAATATGTTGCTGTTAGTGGGTCTTGCCTTCAATTTGTAAAAAAATAACAACAACAAAAACAGCAACATCTGAAGCGAAGCGCTGTAAAACGAGGTAAGCCTGTACACACGAAGAAAGTCAGGCTTGGAGAGGTAAATGACCTAACACAGGCTGTAGCCTTTAGGCGAGGCTGTGACCCCCGATCTGGTTCTGACAGGATTCCAGAAGTGCTAACAGGAAATATGAGGTCCCAAGGTCCGCCTCCCCACCCCCACCCCTGGGAACATTTTCCGGCGATTATTTATACCCAGATGGGTTGGGAAGGCCTTGGTCTCTATCTCCTACCCTCTTAGTCCTTGGTTTTATTGTTTCAGTTAGAATGTGATTGGCTCCTGATCTGTAAGAGGAGTCTTTCTGCAGTTGGCTCTGCAGTTCTCATTGGCTTAGGATGACACCTGTCTCTAGGGAGTTTTAGAGAGTGCATGAGATGAGTGATGCTGGAACACACACACACACACACACACACACACACACTGAGGGCTAAAGAATGCATTTGTGTGCACACTGTCCCTCTCCTTTTTTTCATCCTTAGGTAAAAAACCAGTAACACTGTATTTGTTCCCATACTGGTCCACCACAAGTAAAGCTGCTAGTCTACACTAAGCCTGGAGGCTCAAACACCTCTTGGAAATTGACTCTGGTTCCTGTGGGTTAAATGGAGTATCTGGATTTCAGAGTCTTAACAACTCTGAGGTTCTCAACTTGACTCCATCAGACTCCTCTCTAAAAGGTTCTTAAAATTTTTGTTTTGCCCAGCCTCTCTTCATTTCCATTGACTCAGACATCCAGGGGGAGATCTAGAAATCTCTATGTTTAACAAACAGCTCAGTGATTCTTATAAAGCCCTTGTGGCACAAATCCATGAAAGACTATGCCTTTCCCCCAGTACTTAAATAGTAGTTGTTTGTTATTCTGACAGAGAAAAGTGTGTAGACAGTAGGAAAACTGGGTTATAGTCTGGTTCACTTCATGTGATAAAATACCAAGAATGCTGGATGTAACATAGTGCAGTGACCCAAATATTTGGTTTGAGAGTGGGGCAGACAGAGGTGGCGAGACCCAAGCAAGCTATCCAACCCATTCAAAGTCCTGGGGACTTAGGTATGTTCCATCATCCCAGTATTGTCTAGTTTCTACAGGCCAATTCATGTGCCCATCAATCAAGTAAGCAAACAACGTTTATTCCATTGAGCATTTACTAAAATGCCCAACGCCCTTGGGGCTATAGTGCTTGGAAAGTTTCATACCTGTATAATTGCATTTATTATACGATATTAGAATCACCCGATGATGTGTCTGTCTATAGACTACCGCTTCTCAAATGTTATTGTGTTTAGAAATTCCCTGAAGAGCTTGGTAAAGCACAGGTTTGGGGCCCCAAATGGAAAGAATCTGATTCAGTAGGTCTCGACTGCGTTTATGAATTTGCATTCGTAACAAGCTTACAGGGGACCCCGATGTTGCTAGTCTGAGGACCACCCTTTAGCACTACTGCTGCTAACCCCCAGCTTCTTCAGGTAAAGAGTATGCCTTACTCTTCTCTTTCTGCAGTGTGTAGTCCCAAGGGTGCTCTAGAAAAGTTTGTTGAGTGAATGAATGAATGAATGAATGAATGAGTAAAGGCGACATAAGTGAGGTTAGCAGTTTCTTCAAGTATGAGCAGAATTTGTTCGAGGGACATAGTACTGTTCTCTAATCAAAATCGATTTAGGAATTTCAGACTATACAAGTATCTGAACTCTATACATTCTCTGTGATAACCCCGGACACCTAGCAAGTTCAGTCTCAGAGCATGGTTTCCCCAGGAAAATGGCAAAACCTCACTTAGCTTTACGGCCATCTTGAACTAGAAGCCTGCTGGCAAGTAGCTACCACCTTGTACCACATGAATACGAGATGATACATTTCTGGGAGAAAGTATCCAGGCCAGATGCTTGCAGCATGGATACATTTGTACAGCCAATTAGAGGTAACCTGGTGATTCCATTCTCTGCACTGGACAGAGGCAAGCATCTCAAGTCATTAAATTCCAACAGCCACTCTAAAAGTCCACAGAACCTTCCAGAACAAAGCTCTGTCCACCGGCACAAGCAACAATAAATCTCATGATAGAACATGAAAATACACTGTGAAGTTTAATCCAAGTTGGCACTAACATTCCCGTCCCCATCTCCATAATGTCAGACAGGCTGGCAGATTATATCCTGAGGCGCTGTGTCTCCCCTTGCTTCTGTGCCCCACCTCATTCAGGCACAGAACATGGTGGCCTGTGTGTTTCCCAACTGCATGAATAAACCAAGTTCCTTTTCCTTTTTTTTTTTTAAAGTCATCTTTTCTCCTCTGTAATTTTATTTTAATCTCAAAGTCTTCTCTGTTGACCAATTCAATAGCTTCTTCATTGGGGAAAAAAAAAGCTAAGATTCATTTCTTTAGAAAAAAATTAAATAAAAAATTCGTATTTCAGAATAGTGCTTCTCACATTTTAATATACATATGAGTCACCTGCGTATGTTGGTAAAATGTACATCATGTAGGTCCAACAAGCTCTCAGGTGATACAAATGTTGCTGGTCTTTGAGCGCTGAGTTCCACACTTTGAGAAGCAAGGCCAGAGATCCTGGATGTAGATAGAGCAGCGCTGTCCAATGGAGCTTTCTGCAATGATTGACATGTCTCTATCTGCTTTGTCCACTATGGCAGCCATTAGTTACTTGTGGCTACTGAGCACTTGACGTGTGTCTAGAGCCTGGAGGATATTAATTTTACGTTTTATTTCATTGTAATTCATTTAAATGTAAATGGTTACATGCGCCTGGTGGTTACCATATTGGATAACGCAGCTTTGTAGAGTTGAAAACTGAAGCTGAAAGATTTAGTAAAAAGGTTTCAGAAAGAAGAAACCTAAAAAGCATGGTGGAGCCCCAAATCTTCTCGCCCATGTAGTAAATTTATTCTGATTCGCACTCTCCCTCTTCCTGCTCAAGGCTTCCCCTCTGTTCGCCATCATGTTCCCAGAATCACTCTATAAACAAAATAGTAATTAGGAAGGCCTTTATAAACATTCTGAAGTGCAGGAGATTATCTCGTTTACATAAACCCTTTTGAGTTGGCAAAACCAAGCAAGAAATCTTATGAGAAACAGTTCTTTTGTTATGGGCCCTTTCACCTTGGGGTTATGTCTAGCAGTATTCTGAAAACAGGCTCCAAGGTTATTTCTTTGCTGTGGGTTTTGGCCCTTTGGCCTGGAACACAGGAACAAATGCAAACAGGCCAGACATTCTGGAAAAGTTCAAAAGGAAAAAAAGCTCAGTTTAAGTTGAGTTCCCGCAATTGAGAAGATGCTGAGGGCGGGGAAAGGGTAGGGTTCAGTTTTGTTTAAACTGGATCCATCAGCTCTCAGCAGGTTACAGTCTATATTACAGTTAACAAGGTTTGGGGAGCGTCCCTGGGCTGGCGAGTACTAATTTCCATTGAGGAAAAAGCTATGAGGTTTGGATGTCCTAATGATAACAGATCATTTCTCTGTGTTGGCAGAGCTACAAGGCATATTGCTATGAAAACTGCATGCATTGGGCTATTTCTTTTGTGTACACAGTTTCCCCTTAAAAATACCTACTTGGCCTGAGTTGCAAACCTGCTTGGGGACCCTTGTGATTAATTGCTTGAACTGGCTGGTGGCCATCAGCAAGATCTTGCAATTTACCAGGTTCTACACCAAATTATGAAACGGAGGGTTTAATGGGATTTCAGGTAATAGAGCCCAGATGTCCAGGGCTATGATGTTTGAAATTACACCGTTTGAAAGGTTGCAGGGCTTAAATCTTATTTCTTTCTTGCTTAGTAGATTCCCCTGTTCCCATCTTTGTCATGTTGTATCAGTAAAACGGTAAGGCCCTCATCTTGACATTTTCTACCTAGAGATGTCTGTGCACCTGTGGCCAAGAGCCTGGACGTACATGAGCTCCCTACCCTCCTGCCCAGCCTCGTGGGATTACCTTTCAGCGAAGGATATGGTAATTAACAGCCCTCCCGCCATCTTGCCGCTCTGCAGCACTTACTTCCAAATTACTTTCACACATTTAATTGCATTTTATTCTGTCAGGCTCCAGAAGAAATAGGCTGGGACAAGTATTATTATCTCCATTTGCATGAGGAAACCAAGGAACGTGAAAGTGAAGGGATGATGATAGTTAATATTTGTGGAACCCTTGTGTGCCAAGAAGTACCGTTCCCATGAGGTTTTCGTGCAGCACTTTCTTTAAGCCTCAGAACAGCTTTGCAGTTCATACGATTATCAGCTCCACTTTGAAACTGAGCAAACTTCGGCCCACGGAGTTTCGATCACCCTGCTCGTCACCAGTGGAGCTGGGATGGAAACCGGTACTGTGGCTCTTAGTCACGATGTGGTACCACCTCCCTAAACGAGTATGGTAGCATCACAGACAAGACCTAGCATCTTGTCGCTAATGCAGCATTCATTTTCCATCATTTGTAAGATGGAAGAAAACTCCCAGACACGCTTTTTCTAATGAGAAGCCCCCGATATCCCTATTCCCTGTCCTTCACCAGACCTGCGTCATCTCCGGAGCGCTCTGAGGAGAACAGGGGGATTCCGTTTAATGGCATCCCACTTGATAAGAAGACTTGGCCTAACATTCCAGGCCCTTTCTGATTACACTTCAGCATATCCTGCCAGCCATATCCACCCTACACTCCAGATACAGTCACTGATGAAATTTGTCCTGTACTGACCTTCCTTTCTTTACATGGTCTCTGCTTCCTTCCTCATCCTCCTGCCCAAATTCTCCCCTTCCTACAAAGCCAGCTCACACGCCACTTCAAGAAGGCTTCCCATCTTTACAAAAAGCCTCTCACTCCCTGTTGGGAAATTCTGTATGAGTTTGTTGCATGAACAGATGAACAGTGGAAGAAACAGAATTTCTTGATTGCTGTGCCAGGCATTGTGTGAAACACCGGGGATATAACAATGAATAGCAAAGAGCCTTTGTCATTGCCCTCAGGAAGCTCCCAGTCTAATGAGAGATATGTACACAGGACATGCACTACCACATAATGTCCTGCATGCTATTAAAGAAGGGCAAGATTCCAGGGGGGCAGTGAGAAGAAGGGGTACTCTTTGCTGTTTACAGAATGCCCGGGAACTCTGCCCGCATCTTATCCACCCTCTTAGTTAGGGAAACTTTATGGGCAAAGGGCTTGGACTGTATGCACCTTTGGATAGCCCCTGAGAACTCAGCAGTCTCTAGAATGAGCTATGATGTGATAAATAGTAGAAGTGTGAGAGTCTCTCTCACTGTGACAGGAGAACTGTAGAAGCCTTCTGCCTCCCACCTTTTCAGTGGAAATACAGACGAGAGAGGCAGGCCCTTGCTGCTGCCTGTGGCGGCCCCACAATGGCGCTGGTCCAGACAGAGTGGGTGAGAAGAAGCTCCTGCTGTTTCCTTAGGGTCGGTGTGCAGCGGTGGCCCAAACCATTATTTTCTTCTGTAAGGGACCAATGAATGTTTCATGTACCACCTTAAAATGATAGTTGGGCAAGTTTTCTCCACACCTACTCCTGTCTTCGAGGGTTGGGAAACAGTTCTTACTTACAATGATTCCTACTTCAGTTAGTCTGATTATGTGGGCCCCTCACGGAACTCTACGCAAATAAGCTTTTTTATGAGTTACTCTTCTCAACAGGATCGTGAGGGAATCCTAGGCGGCTGTGTGGCCCAGCCCCATGAAAAGGTCTTTCTGGAGAGCTCGAGTTTGGTTTTGGGAGACGGTAACAGCATTTCACTCATATTCTTGAAGTTTGTTGGAAACAGCTCGTAGAATGGCTGTCATGGCACAACATTCCTATCTTTCTAGAACCGCCAACCTGTGTTGCCCTATAATTTTAAGGAATCGATGTGGGGTAATGAAAATAACCGGTTCTTCCACCTGCCAGTTCTGAGACTGGTCAAGTTATTTAACCTCTCTGAGCCACAGCTTCCTCACCTGTAAAAGGAGGAAAATCCTGTGTATTTCGCAGATGTTTCTGTGAGAACTACTATTTTTCATTGAATCCAACATGCATTTTTGTTTGTTTGTTTAATGTATCACTTAGAAAAGGAAAAAAAAAACCCACTGCTAATTTAACTATCACATGAGGATGTTTTGATAGTTCTAGACAAGGCACGATACTAGCATTTTGTTGCTTTATTTCTTTCACCTATTCAAAAGAACCTGGCAATTTCTACGTCTTCAGGTACAAGTTTCATGTATGAGAGGCAAAACTTTTTCACGCATCCCAGTAATAAAACTCAACACACCTTCATCTACTTGTGATATCTTCTAGTCTTAGGTAGTGTAAAGCTCACAATTTCTGCTTTGCAAAAAATATGTATGAAATTGAGGCCAAGCCTCCAATGTCAAATGTTTGTCTCACAAATGGTGCTCTATTTCCATGACTTTTGGTAAACAAGATACATGTTTGTTACAATGGCAAATTATAGTGTAATATTGCTGAAGCATTTTTAAACAGCAATTAAACTCAACAGATGAAGTACTAATAGTACATATAACTTGAGTGAAGTGATGAATACATAAATGGTCACAGCCAAATTCTTGTATGCAGGGTTGCCATATGCCCTATAGAAATTATAAGACTACCTAAATTATAAAATGTACAGTTCAGAAATGTTAAAATATGACAAAAAAGTGCATCTCAGATACAATGAAATACAGTTAATGAAAGAGCTCATGTTATGGGTCTTGCACTCAACAGATACTCAACAAATCTCAAATTCTTTCCCATTAAATAAAGGAGAATAGTGAACCCCAAAAGAGCACAGGGAGGCGAGACCTCATATTTTTGCAAAGAGATAAAATACTGGATTTAAATCTGATTCTTGTTGGATAAAATTCATATTTCAGAAACTGTAAAACCGTGAATGAGCCAAAGAAATCAAAGTATTTCTCCAAACACTATGTGAGAGATGGCTGCAAATTCTTTATTGCAGCCCCTCTCCTTACCTCCCATTGAGAGATGGCATCGTTTCCCCTAGTCCCTGGAATCTGGGGCAGACCTGTGACTGCTTTGTCCAACAGAATATAGCAGAAATGGCACTGGGCCAGTTCTGAGTCTCATCTTCAGGAGGACTGGAAACTATAGCTTCCTCCTCCGATGTCACTATGCTATGAGTAAGCCCAGGAGCTACATGAAGAGGCTCACATGTGGGAGAATTGGGGCTCCCAGCTGACACCCCAGCTGAGCAACCAGCCATCTGCCTGGATTAACTTTCCAGCCATTCGAGGGCACCATCTTGGATGTCAATCTCCCAGCCCCAGCTGACAGCATGTGGGGAACACAGAAGAGATCTCTGCTGAGCCTTGCCCACACTGGAAAATGATAACTAAATAAGGACTGTTGTTGTTTTGAGACTCTACAATGTGGGGCGGTTTGTTATGCAGCAATAAGTAGATAATAGAAATTCACGCCTTGTTAATTTTCACAGATGCTCTGAGCAAGACCTATTCTAGAACCTTAAGGAGCGCAACCTGGAAGTGAGTCTAGATCTTCTGACTCCTAGACTGAGACTGTTGCATAATTAGTCTACACATGGGAGTTATGAGGAGATAAGCAGGGCTTGTACGGTTCCTACTGTCTTACCCCTTACTTCCATCTGACTGTATGAGGAGAGGAATCTAGGCCAATTCTAGGAAAGAAATAGAGGGGAATTAAAAAATACTCAAGAGAGGAAAAGTTTCAGTATAACGCACGCGCACACGATCGTAAACCTTACTTGGAATATGGGAGCTGAGTTCACGAATTAGATGTGAATGTGTCTGTGAAACTCCCAAGCTTTGTTAGATATCCTGTGGTGGCCTCAGGGAATAATATCCTCATGGAAACAAGCAAGAGTCACTGGGGATTCATTCATCTCAGCCATGGGTTATTGAGAATAGAATCCCAAGAAGACAAAGATTACTTGTTGACAGAATAAAATACAGGCAGTGGAATCAGTCACGTCCTTGTGACAGAAAGGCTCCACAGAGGGACAGAAGTCTGGCTGACCACAATGTCACTTTGGACAGCAGCTAAGTATATCTCACACTGTGGTGAACTTTCTATGCCAGGATGTCAAGATCTTTAGTTTTGACGTCTAGCAGCCGGTGGGACGAAGCTATGGTTTCTGCAGCATGTTAGAGCTGACCATGAGAGCGTGTGCCCTTGTTAGAGACGTCTGTGGGTAAAGAGGCGACACTGTCAGGCATTTCATCTAAAGAGGCTTAAGGAGACAGTTCTTTGTCTAAGACAAATTCCGAGTATTACTGCAGCAGGAAGCATTTTAACAGGTGTATGTATAAGAGGTCTTACAATTAAGATCATGAACTTGTTGCAACGATGCTGCTAAACTTTTTTAATATCAGAGGGATTATTCATTATGAATTTGTACCAGCTAGACAAACAGTTCACCAAGTTTACTAGTTGGAAGTGCTGAAAAGGCTGTGTGAAAAAGTTAGATGAAACCAACCTGAACTTTTCGCCAACAATTCATGGCTCTTGCATCACGACAATGTACCAGCTCACACGGCACTGTCTGTGAGGGAGTTTTGAGCTAGTAACAAATAACTCTATTGGAACACACTCCCTGCTCACCTGATCTGGACCCCAATGACTTCTTTCTTTACCTGAAGATAAAGGAAATACTGAAAGGGAGACATTCCTTTTTCGATGACATTCAGGACATCAAGAGTAATATGACAGCTCTGATGGCCATTCCAGAAAAAGAGTTCCAAAATTGCTTTGAGGGGTGGACTAGGCACTGGCGTAAGTGCATAGCTTCCCAAGGGGAGTACTTCAAAGGTGACTATAGTGATATTCAGCAATGGCTATGTAGCACTTTTTCTAGGATGAGTTCACGAACTTCATTGGCTGACCTCGTCTGCAAGATGCTATCTATCATGGGTTATGGATGTTAGAAACTTGGTGTGTATTTTGGACATCAAGAAGGGGAGGAAAAGTATAGAAAAAAAAGTACTGAGTTGGAGCAGTTTGGGGCCATTTCACATAGGGGGCATATGGACTGTAGCATAACAAATACATTTAGTGTTGAATGCAATACAAATAGCTGTTGTTTATCTTTGCTTTAAAGCTAGAGCACTCATGAAGTTGTAATTCTTTACCAGGACTTGCTGGCTGATGACACGCTCCCATTTCTTAACAAAATTAGCAGCATAGGAGACAATGCCTTACAGCACAGGGACATAATAAATCAGAGAGGAGTAGAACGTACAGCGGCACGATGGCTGGAAGTGGAGGTTGGGGAGCATCACTACTTAGATGAAAGGTCAAACAAGGGGGGCAGGATGTTACTGCAGTTTTTAGAAGTAAGGAGAATGTATTTGAAGTATTAAAAAAAAATCTGAATAAGAATGATCAAGCTAGAGGAACATAACTTTTCTACATGTGGGAAAATCTTTCTATTTCTGTTTTTTTATATATGAGGTATGACAATTAAGTTCGCAAACTCATCCTGGAAATACTGCTACAAACCTCATTACTGAATATTGATATGGTCACCTTTGAAGTACTCCCCTTGGGAAGCTATGCACCGACGCCAGCGCCTCGTCCACCCTTCAAAGCAATTCTGGAACTCTTTTTCTGGAATGGTCATCAGAGCTGTCGTCATATTACCTTTGATGTACTGAATGTCATCAGAATGTCTTTCTTTCAATATTTCCTTTATCTTCGGGTAAAGAAAGAAGTCATTGGGGGCCAGATCAGGTGAGTAAGGAGGAAGGGTGTTCCAATACAGTTATTTGTTTACTGGCTAAAAACTCCCCCACAGACAGTGCCATGTGAGCTGGTGCATTGTTGTGATGCAAGAACCATGAATTGTTGGTGAAAAGTTCAGGTCGTCTAACTTTTTCACGCAACCTTTTCAGCACAACCAAATAGTGAACTTGGTTAACTGTTTGTCCAGTGGGTACCAATTCATAATGAATAATCCCTCTGATATCAAAAAAGGATAGCAACATCATTGCAACAAGTTCATGAACTTAATTATCAGATCTTCGTGTAAACCAAGTTATAGTCAAACTCCTCTATTTCAAAAGTTAGGGTCTGGTAATTTCAATAATCTAAAGAGAGGTGTTGGCAAACTATAGTACCTATAAGGCAAATCCAGCCCATCACTTGTTTCTGTAAACAAAGTTTTCTTGGAGCACAGCCATACCTGTTCATTTTTGTATTGTCTACGGGGGCTGCAAATTACATTGGAAGAGTTGAGTACAGAGATCATATGACTCACAAAGCCTAAAATATTTATGATATGGTTACACACACACACACACACACACACACACACACACACACACATTTGACTCCTGATGTAGAATACCAAAATAAATCTAAATATTAGTAAAAGACTTTACAAAGTTTATATATAGCAAGGAAAATTGCTGTTACCAACTGCTCTCTATGGATATGTATGAAGTGTCCTTTCATCAGCACTCGGGCCACCTTCTGTGAAGTAACACAGTAGAACAGAAGGAATAGCAAGGACCTATACACAGTACCAATTGGTACTAGTTGGTAGAGGACTGAAGAAACAGAAAAAATACTGAATTGAAGCAGTTGGGGCCCATTTAAAGTAGGAGCATAGGTTCTGTGGCATAATAAATAAACTGATATGCACAGTGAGAGATATAAAACATTTATTTAGGTGCTTAAAAGAGTAAGTGTCAGTACTCTGGCAAACTGTTAACTATTGGAGTTTCTTCTGAATGTTTTTTGATAAACATGAGCATCGCATCAATATGGTGTGAGACTCAGGAAACCACGGATTTGACCGTGTGACTAACACATATATGTAAATAGTCCTTCGCTATATACCCCCCGACATTAATTTTTCCTTTCCAGTCCCAGCTTTCATCTCTTAAGCCCTTGCAATAGTCTCTTACCTAATCTCTAACTCTCTATTCTTCTGCTCTAATTGATTCAAAACACTCTTACCAAATTAGTCTCCCTAAAAAAAACTACTTTTCTTGTTTATTAGCTCAAACCCATTGAATACAGACGATGGGCAAGAGATTGTGTTAGATTGTGAGGGAGACTCAGAATTGGCTAACGGAGATTTAGCCCACTAAGTGCTTGAAATACTAGGGAGGAAAGACAATATACTTATAGAAAGATAAGTAACAGTACAAGATATTAGTTGAGGCAGAAAAAAAAAAAGGTTTATTGGATTTCACATAAGGGAGTTGCATAGATTGGTCCTAGAGCGGGTGGAATTTGAATTGGGTCTTGAAAGAAAGGGGAAAAAGCGGGGAAGGGCATTCTGGGAAGTTAGTGATGTTGATCTCCATTCAGAGACCCCCTACGGCTCCACATCCCTCACAAGATAAATTCCAGTGTACAAGGCTATATTTGAGGCTTTCTACAATCGCTACCCAACCATGCACACCTTCCACCACATCTTTCACAAATACATTCTCTCCTGATTACTCTCAGTGCTTTCCTGACTCTGAATTTGGGGTATGCTACTCCCAATAGTCAGAAAAGCTTTCTGTTCCCTGTGCTTGTCCAATTCTACCTATTCACCGAGGTCCAACTTGTCCATGGGGCCTCACCATGGGGCCCTATTCCAGTGGTTGGTCACGAGTAGCCTGCAGCATGAAAGCATACAGCTCACACCACATACAGCTCACAGCCCACGTTCTGCGACACCAAAGTTGGTCTGTACCCAAAAAGACAAGTGCACCAATGACAAGCTTGGATATCAAATTGCTATTGAATTGAAGAGCTGAAATCCTTATTCTCAACTTATTTACTTTTTCCACTGTGGATCTGTAATACATGGTTCACAGCCTGGCACTGGTCTGCAGCCCACGTTTTAAATAGCACTGCTCTAGTCTAACTTCATCTCTTCTTCCCATGAATCTTTGAAGAACTTGTTGTCCATTTTAGGGGCTAAACACTGGTGGCCTCTTGGAGTTAATTAATTTGCATGAATTGCCAGCATTTGACATTGGGAGGCTTATACTTCTTTGAAAAATTGGCAGTTGTGGCATCATTGTCCCACATTCTGAAATGGCAACAGTCGGCTGTAGCTCATCAGATTTTTTTCAGTTCCCCACACTCCCCGTTGCACTTCCTGTGCTCTCAGGCCAGCTCACCTCACTCTCTTTTTGATGCTTCGCTGAAACCTGACGGCATCTGTGCTGGCCACACTGAGCTGCGATGTGCATTTTGCTGCTTTATTTACATTATTACACACTCTAATTGTTTGCTGTGTGTATGTCTTTTGTTTGTATCTCGATGTACATTCCTGGAGGGGAGAGACTGTGCCCTGTATTTCTTCTCAGTCTCTCTCAGGAGACAGCGCAGTGCCATATACATAACAAACACGTGCTTAATAAATACTTTTCCAAGAACCGAATGAAGAAATGACCTGTTCTGTTAGGTTATACATGTAAAGTACAAATCCGAAATCAGATGTACAAAGTCATTTGTCTAATCCTCTCTGGTGGATTAAAGGCAGCTACAAATTCTTTGCTACCTCCTCTCAGTGAGAAGTGGGGATCTATTTTGCCTCCCCTTGAATCCAGGGTGGCCTCTGACTGCTTCGAGCAGGGGAGAAGGGTGGAATGACGCTAGGGCAGTGTTAGACTTGGCCTGTAAGAGGAGGGACAGCTTCCGTGTAGTCTGACTACCCTGCAGGAGAGACCAGGTAGAGCAGCCCTGAGAATGTGTGGAGACGGGGAGGGCTCAGGTGGGCCAAGTCTTCCATTCATGGCTGCCAAAGCTCCAGGAGTGAGGACAGCTGTCTTGGACCAGCCCTGCCACCAGCAGAATACCACATCGGATCCACATTCAAGACCAGGCGAGGATGAAAAGTCATTCAGCTGAGCCCTGTCCCAAGGCTCAACCCTCAAAACTGTGAGACATAACAGTTGTTGGGTGAAGCCAGTCGGTCTTGGGCGTAGTGTGTTACACAGCAATAAATAAATGACATAGACGGATCTCCAAGTTTTCACTGTTGATCAGAATGGCATCCTCGTTATCAATGTTCAGGTCCTTATTTATCCTTTTAAAGTTAAGGCATACATTGAAAATGATACTGCTTGCCTGGCCTTCTGGGTCAATGGTTTGGGTTACTCATGGATGGAGGGACCGGTGATGTGGGAGTTCTGCCTACGGCTGAAACAGTGTGTCTTGGCACCCATGCCAGTGTGAGTGAGAGCTCTGGTTACGCCGAATTCCATCGTCACGTCCTTCAGTAATGGAAACGGTGAATAATATTCTTGTTCTCTACAGCGATTGTGCTGGGCTATTCATTTTTAGTTTCTATTTTACAAAGATAGCTCTCTGTTATTTTGATATGCGTAAATAATCTGGCCACGATTCTGGACTTTATGACTTTGTTTCTATACAATTAGGCTGTGGAATATGAAATTCGATAGGCTCTAAGAAATGTTTCATTTCGGTTGCCAGAGTCTAGAAGTCCTTAGAAGTGTACATTTTGAATAAAAGCTTACCTCCTTCCCAAGAGTCTGTTTTTAGTTAATCAGTACATTTCTCTTCTACCAGTCTTATCACATTGTTAAATCATTTCTCAAAAAACTATTCTCAACTACTCCCATGTGTTTCTCAATTTTCTCTTGCAAAGCCAGGGAACCAATTGGCAACAATCATGATTCAAGCTAGTTAGCAGAGAAACAAGATCTAGACTTGGCCAAGGTAGGAAAGGTAACAGAAACAGAGTTGACAGGTACTTCATCCCTTCCTGATGCTTTATCCCCATTAAACAAACAAATAAACAAACAAACAAAAACAAATCAAAGCCTTTGCAAAAAACACCTCTCCCATATTTTCACATGGCCACTTTGTAATCATTTAACCAGTGACCATGTAAATATGAAAAACCTGTCCTTTTGCCAGAGGTTTAAAAAGCAGGAAGGGAGGGAGACATATTATGTACAGAAAAGAGAAGACACAGAGTACAGTTTGATCATATAAAGATTTCTGGAATAACAGAAAACTCCTTGAAGTTAAACTGGGGGAAAATGAATACTCACAACAAATTGGACTCCCAGTGAAAAGAAATGACACATGAACAAAATATTTTTGTCTCCTCTGTTGTGTATTTATGGTCCTGCCCTATGCAATAAAATAAATATAAATTCAAGTCTATAGTAATTAAAACAATCTCTGCTTACAAGTGATTCACAATCTAGTGGGAAGGGAGGTAGAAAGAGAAAGTAACTATATGCTAACGGGAGAAGAGGGCCATGAGGGGTGTGAAAAACATGTTAGAAAACATAAGGAAATAGTAATTATATGCAGGGAGTGGGAAGAGGCATTTAAGCTGAGTCTGAAGCGTGAGTAGGATATCTCCTGGTAGAACTAGAGGAATAGCATTTCTGGAAGGGAGTTTTGCTGAAGCCAAGATGTGGCAGAATGAAGGAGCAGAGCTGTCTCCAGAAAGGCAGGATGTGAAAAAATACCAGATATGGCTTAGTCATAGGATGAGTTAATTGAGTGAGGGGTGGGGGAGAAAGCAGGTTGCCGTGGCTTGCCACCTAATCTAGCATTTGGAGCCAAATCATGAAGAGACATGTATACCAGGCTAAGGCGTTTGCATTTCCTCATGTAGGCAATGGGCAGTTAGGAATCTTTTAAAGTAAAGGGTGTGCCATGATCACATTTATGGTTTAGAAATTCCACCCTGTGCTGGTACTGCCGGTAGGGCGATCGTGTATTTATGTGTCTTTGCAGCGACTGTCACACCTGCCCCTTCACCTTTGTTGGAGTGACTAGTTGATTACTACTAATTAGAGAACAGAACAGCATGAGAACAAGGTCCATGTTTGCTTTTGTTCAGAGCAGACTCCCTGGACCAAACACAGAACCTGGCCCAAAGCCGAGGTTCAACAAGCACTTGTCGAATGATTCAAACTATTGAATACGACTGTAGGCCAAGCAAGAGACGATGAAGGCCTGAATCAGAGCAGCACCCGTGACGACAGGTAAGCAAGAAGAGCTCTGATTAACATTTCAAAAATGAAAATCTTGGGTTAAGTCTAAGAAGTGTGGCAGGAGGAAGGAGGAATGTTTAAGGGGGCCTCTGAAATTTCCAGGGCAGGTGACTGGGGAAAGGACAGTTATTAAACAAGCAGGAGGAAGAGGAACGGCTTTTTCTGAGAGGCGAGGATAATGAATTTGGTTCTTGACACGTATCTGAGAAGCCTACAGAACATCCAGGTGGCGACAGCACGAGGGCAGGAGGCAAACTGTCATAGTGGAAAGAACTGAGAAGACAGAGGACCTTGGCATTGGGCTTTGTCACATAACCAGCTATGTGATTAGTTTCTTTTAACTCAGAGGATGTCATTAGCTTCTCTTAACTCAGGTTTCTAACTTATAAAATGTGGATGATAAGAATCTCTGCCATCGCTAACTCAGGATGATTTTATGATAATTTGAAATTTTAAAATGTATGAGAAGTGTCTTTTAAAGTATACAGAGCTTTATGAGAACTCGTGGCTATTATTATTATCATTGCCCTGAAAGACTGCAGTGAACCCCTTCACCGAGAAAGGTGCTCGTCAATTCAAGGTCAGATGTTTAAAGCATAAAAGCCACCTGATTTTTAAAAGCTACACACCAGTCCCTCCCTTTCGGCCAGCAGTCTTGTAAATTACTGTGACAGCAGAGTAGTCTGAAGAAAAATATCTCTCCATATGTCTTCTACGGAGAGCGATATATTCCATTTGAAGCCGAATGAGGAGATAGTAATATGAGGATTAAGAGGTGTGTTCTGTTGCTGGGGAGGAGAAAACAACTCACGCTCAAATAAATGTCTTCTCTTCCCAAGCTCTGAAGTCTCTCCTCTTTTCAGAAAACCAAACACAAATCCACAAATCCCTCAGCTTAACACGCCCTCACTTCTACAGTTGTCACTTCCTTCTTCAGCCATCATCCGGGACGCTGCCCCTCTATATGAGGCCCATGGATTCGGTGCCTGATTCAGACAGGGGTGAGTCACCCCCATGCTACCTCCCATAGCATCTGGATCTCCTGTAGAAGACAGACCTGCTGAGGGTCTAAGAGCTGAACACGTCTCAGCATTTTGACTTTAGCTCAGGAGAAAGGTTTTGTAGGAATCTGGTGGATAGGAACAGAAAAGGGTCCTCACTTCAGATGACTGATTTCAGGATTCCTAACACCAAACACAACAGCAGCTCTGCCCTGACATGGAGGTTGACTTGAAGTCTTTGGTTAGAGAGGGGTTCCTGTCCTCAAAATGAGCCGTAAGCAAGGACGCCTAACAGGATGGAAAAGTTGAGCTTCTGAGAACAATCAGTAGGGCTGTATCTTTTGCCTGTCTCAAGTTCTTTGATGTAATAGAAAGGCAATAATGTGCCTGGGAATGAACTCATAAACAGTTATTCATTTTATAGGATAATAAAAGTGTAGCAAGATTGAACTGGGATTTAGGCAAAGAATAGGGCTGGCGGGAAGGAGATCTGGTTTTTCTCTTGCCAATTTGCTCACTGTGTCATCTTGAGCAAATCGCCAGGTGGCTCCTGACCTCAGTTTTCCCACCAGTGAAACATGGATAGAAGCGGCATGGTATTGCAGGCAAACAGGCAATGGTAGTAGCAACTGTAATATATAGTGAAGATTTACTATGTGCTAACCTCTCTTCTTGAACTTGGGATACATTCATGAATGAACAGAAGAGAAAAAGAATTCTTGCATTCATGAAACTTGCATTCTAGTGAGGGGAGAGACAATAAACCATTCACATAATCAGTAAATTGTTTTGTAAGTCGGAAGTTGATAGGTGCTATATGAAAGGAAAACAGATAGAGTGGGTGATGTGAATTTGGAGCATGAGTGTGGGTGGGGAGTACCCTGCAGCTTTGGACAGTTCTAAATTTTTACATTGGCTAATGACTCCCCTCATTCATAACACATAAATAATATAACAATGTACTCAGGTCATAGGTTGTTGTGATGGCTCAATGAGGGGAAGAACAAGCACTGAGAACTCAAATGTTACAATTGTTATCTTTATTTCCTCACCTCAAATACTTTGGCTCCAAAATCATGATTCTCAGATAACAGTTATAGCAACAAAGGGCAGTATTTTAAAATCACAAAGGAAACCAAGGATATAGTTTAGAACAGGTGGTTTGCTTCAAGATATGGCCAATTATGGAAACAACAGCAATGCTTGTTGAAAGAGGCATATCTTTAAGATTCACAAAGGACAGATGTCTGCAGGCTACAGCTTTAGTTCCAGGAGTCAAAACAGAAACCTCAAAAACCAAAAACCAAAAAAAATCTCCCCAAACGAAAAACAAATAAAAGGATTTATAAATTTTAAAACAAAGCTTTAATTTTATAACAAGTCTCACAAGCCTCCAGAGGCTGGTTCTTTGGAGAATGACACACCTGAACGATAATCAGAAAGGTAAAATTGCTTCTTTTGGGTAGCAGCATTAACAGATATGATTTTTTTTTTTCTTTTTCATGCCAAGAACAGAGAGCTTCTGGCAGAGGTGTGAATTTCAGTGCATCTCTTCTAGAACTGCTGACCTCTGTGGGAAATGCTCAAGTCCTTTGATGTAACTTATTGTCGAACAAAGAGTATTTTTGGCATTAAAAACATTTTCGGTTTCTATCTGTTTCTATCAATCTTTTTTTTTAAACTTTTATTTAAGTGTATTTTTCCAGGACCCATCAGCTCCAAGTCAAGTAATTGTTTCAACCTGCTTGTGGAGGGCACAGCTCACACTGGCCCATGTGGGGATCGAACCGGCAACCCTAGTGTTATGAGCATTGCACTCTAACCAACTGAGCTAACTGGCTGCCCCTGCTTCCATCAATCTTTATTCAATGACACTACCATTGCTCACTTATTGCAGTTATTTCTCAACTGAGACTTCTCGAAAGGGCAGAGGGTTGGGAGAGAGTGTATATTGAAATGAGCAAAAGATTTTCTTGCTCCTCCCCTCCTCCACCATTTGCTTATAGAGGTCATAAAATCACTCATGGAAGAAGACATTTTATTATTATTATTATTAGAAAATAGTAAAAGTATCTCTGCTTAGTCTCCTTTCTGGATTAGGTAACTGCTACACATCTTGAGGCTGAGCCTAGCAAAAAACTATGCCTCATTCATTCATTCCCCATACATTGAGTGTTACGTTCCAGGTGCTGTGCGAGGTCATTACAGACATAAAAACTCATGAAGGCTCATAACTCCAGGGAGAGGCTTCTGCTCTGAAGAGAAGCCTGGATTGTCTGGAACCCCTAACAACGTCATTCCATTCACTTTATAGAGAACTCAGCCTAGCTTCCCAAATGCTGCTGGGAAAGTTGTGCTGCCAGGGCTTTCAGAGGCCGCTGGCTCCCAGAAAAAATCTGGAAGTGATCTGAGAGGTGAATGGATTTGGTACCATGCTGGGGGCAGCAGAATCATTACATTCACTAACTGCTTGCAGGGGAATAGGGGTAACGGGCCAGAACCTTCCTGGAGCTTAGTGTTCAGGAGTACGACTAAGTCCCCAAAAGAACATGTTAAGTGATTTAGGCAAGTTGATTTCAACTCAGCACAACTTTATGAAAGGACTCCTGAGAAGCAAGTTGGACCTGGACATGTAAAGATGAGGATTAAACAATCCCGGCCTTGCAGGAGTTTACAGTTCAAGTCATACCTCGGGACAGGCCAAGTGCAGCGGGGGTACTCAGGGCTTCACCTCAATCTCAGCAGCTTTGCGAGAACAAATGATGAGACTTGGGCTCAGAAAAGGAAAGTGACATGGCTAACATGTAGTGAATTATAGTTTAACCCCCAGAGTAGTTTCAAGCACCTCTTCAGGCATTTTAGGAACGGGGTTTCCAGATACAGACTCGACTCAGCCAACTTTCCAGTTACAGAATTCATATGCACGCAGTCGGAAGATAGAAGAGATCACACACAGTGAGCCCTTTGTGTCAGGTGCTGTCCAACGTGCTGATATTTCATATTTATTACCTTATTTAATTCTCATAAACCATTCGGACAGAAGGAACCATTATTGTTCCCATGTAGCACATGAAGAAAGTGAAGAATAAAGAAGCTAAGTTAATAGCAGGAATTCATATCCTCAATAACTGGATAAACCAGGATTCAAATCCTGGCTATCTGGAGACGATGCTATTCCTATGACACTGCTGCCTGGAACAAGCTAAACTCTTTCCCTTTGGGGCAACACTGAAGACTGATACCAAATCAATATTTCAGCAATGGAAATTCTAGCAGGATAAGGATAAGTCATTATGGTAGATCATCTAAACCAAAAGCACCAAACGCATTCTGTCTTTATCAGAAAGTCACCGCTGCCACCCTCACTGACAGCAAGCTAGCTTCTCAAATATTTCTTTAGCTATCAACCTTGAAAGCTCTTCTATCCATCCATCTGTCCTTCTATCCATCCGTTCATCTACCCAACCATTCAACAAACATTTATGGAGGGTCCTCTGTATGTTGTGCACTGGGTAAGATGCTAGGAATACAAAGATGAGTATATACGCAGTCACTGCCCTCAAGAAAATCATCATGGGAGGGAGGAAGTCCTGTAAAAACGAATTAGAATCCAGTGATATACATGTTATAACTGAGATAGGAGCAAAGTTCCTTGGGTGCACAGAGGAAGGATGCAGTATATGTAGTAGGTCAGCTTGGGGGAACCAAGAACTTCCAGAGGGGGTGACATGGAAGATGAAGATGACAGATGCTTAGAGCAACGTGGCAACTTTGAATGTGTGTTTGTAGAAAAACTGAGGAATAGTAAGAGGATGAATGAATGGAACATTCTAGAAACCTGGCAGCATGTGGCGTGGAGGACACTGGACTAGGAATTAGAAGACTTGGGTTTTCCTCCCAGGACTGACACAACATGGGAGTATGATACTAGGTTAGTCACTTTGCCTGTCTGAGACTCACTTTCCTCACTTATTAGACAAGAATATTGACTGATGTGTGGTTTCCCTTTCACTCACAGGGGTGTGACTGAACATTTATGGAGCTTTAGAAGAACATTTTATTAATAGAAATTGTTATGATTATAAAGGAATTTACTCTCTGCATTCCCCAACTGTCCCGCACCACATAAGCACAGGTCTCAACCTTAAGGAAAATAAATATGACCCATGACTAGCAAAGAAGACTTAGGAAAAATGTATCTCCTGTACAATACCCAGATTTTTTTTCTCCCTGACTTATATCTTCCCACAGTGCACAATATACCTTATCATTAAGTAGTACTCATTTTGCTTTTTGTATTATATTGGCCTTTCTCCGCCTCCTTTCTAAATTCATACTGGACTTTAAATCCATTCTTCCCACTTTCCCAGGCAACATTTTCATTATTTTTGCCCCTATGGTATTGACTATAACGAGCAAAGGCTGAAAATCTACAATAAACGCTGGGAACTTAATGAGTTAACTTGGGCTGGGCTCTCTCCACTACGCATATCAGGATGAAAGTATTCCGACGTGAACTCCCGTATCGCCTGTCTGGTTTCTCCCTTCATTACAGACACTGCACACCTCAGGTTCCCCTATGGGCAGACTTCCCCAGAGCAAGAGAATGTGCACAGCTGCCCTACTATGACCACTAATGACTGCTGTCTGAGGTTCAGAGTGGAAGCCCAATTATCGACATTTATTGCATCAGTTGCTTCAATCCCGACTAGTTCTGGGGTGCAGAAATACTCCACCTCCTCCTGGGATGTAATCTGTCTGTGAGAGGAGACATATGAATCTGCCATGTGAGAAAAGGTTTTTTTTTTTGTTTTTTGTTTAAAAAAAAAGAAAACTGCGGGTAACTGGCCTGGACAAGAAGTGCTTTTGTAATGGTTGGCTCGACATACCTGAAAAGCTGCTAAGGCGGCTGTGGAGGAGTCCACGGAGTAGGAGGGTAACAATGACAATGGCAGACTGTGATTAATTAAAGCTTAGCATGGGCCAGGCACTGTGCTGAGAGCTTCATTTGGAATACTCATTCCGTCCTCACAACAACCCTGTGACAAAGATACTGTTCTTAGAGATGACAAATAAAGAAGCTAAGTGACTTGCCCAAGGGACCGCAGCTGGTAAGTGAAGGAAGCAGGATTCTAACCCAAAGAGAAATATCAGAATATGGATTCCTAGACTGGCTCCCCATCAGGATCATTGGGGAAGCTTTTCAAATTATTAATGCCTGAATGACCCAGACGATGTACCATGTTTCCCCCCAAATAAGACCGGGTCTTATATTAATTCTTGCTCCAAAAGATGCATTAGGGCTGATGTTCAGAGGATGTCATCCTGAAAAATCATGCTAGGGCTTATTTTCCAGTGAGGTTTTATTTTCAGAGAAATTCGGTACCGAACCAGAATTTCTAGGGATGCCCCTGGCACAGTGTAGTTTCCTAAAAGCTTCACCAGCAGTTTGGATGTACAGCCAGGTGTCAGCGCCTGGAGGACACAGGCTTTGTATGACCTGAGGGGACAGATCCAGTACCAATATGGCGATAGTGTAGGGAGCTAGGTTTCAGCTCAGTGGAAGAGAGGCGTTGCTAAGAATCAGGGATGTCAACACCAAGATGGCAGGTGCTACTGTAGGAGCGAGGGTGCTTTCTGTGAGGGGGGGACTGGACATCACTTAGTTAGCACAAAACAAACATGGTGGCATTTAAGTCACTTCTCTCAATTGTCTACGACCGCCAATGGCTCATTCATTCAACTGACATTCATGAAGCATAAAGTATACACTGCGTCCTGTGACAGGCACTGCCATTCAACTAGTGACCATGGAAGACAGCTAAGGCAATTGCAATTTTCACCTGCCTCTATGCCCATTGGTAGTTTGCCATCTTTTAACGTGAAGTCGCTGTGAGAAGGTGGTCCTGTACTACAGCTGAAAATACATTAAGGGGATGTCTTTTGCGTTGATTCATTCATTTAGTTCGCAACTATTTATTGATTGGCTACTGTGTACTAGATGGCTACCTAGCCACCAACATTTGTACCCTCCTTTCCACATACCTTTTACTAGGAGGAGCTGCCTCGCCAGGGACTACATGTCCCAGCACTCCTTGCAATTAGGTGTGACCTCCAGACTGAGTTCTCGACAATATAATGTGAACAACAATGATGTGCACCTCTAGCTCTGGTCCAGAAAAGTCTCTAGGAATGGAAAAAACCTCTAGGCAGACTTTGAAAGCTACTTACTGATGATGGCACTGCCTCTGCTGGCCTGGGTTGTTGAATAATTGCATGGCTGAGGCTGACCTGTCAAACTTGCCTACTACTGTTATCCATGCAAGAACTAAAGTCTGTCATGTTGGAGCTTTTTATACATTTCTTTGGTCAATGTGTTATAGCAGTTAGCCTACCTTCATTGGGGTCTGTGAACAACACAGACCTTGTTCTGTGTCTCAGAGTTTGCCGCTGCATCAGAGAGACAAATTACCATCAGGTAGTGACAAGATACGCTATAACACAGGGGCATCTAAACCATCATCTTTGGGAATCAGAAATGTCATCCAAGTGGAGACCTAGCAGGAAAACTGCCGTTCATCCGAAGGAGAGAGAGGAAGTATGTTCCCATCAGAGCAAAGCCTAGAGCAAGAAAGAACATGGGGTGTTTGAGGACATGAAACAGGTTCAGAAGGGCCAGAGCGAGGTTAGAGGGCAAAGCTGGATAGTAAGTGATGTTGCTGGAGGGTTCAGATCACCTGCTAGATGAGCAGAGGAAAAGAAGTCACATGTCCCATTTTGAATACTGGGATCAGAGACCCCAACGTCATCGGAGGAATACTTTCTGAGACAGACTGCTCTGCATAGTTCCCCATTCTCATTTCTGCTCAAAGCAAAGGCCCAAAGTGAGGAAGAAAGTTGATTCAGTCATTTTGAACTGAGTCTCGTCAAAGTGCCAGCAGAGGGTGTTGGCTCTCAGGGTGTCACCAGCCTGTGCTGGATGGAGACCCTGGTGCCGGGGGATTTGTGAGGTGGGATCACCAGCTTTGGCAGGACCAGCAGAGTACCAGCCCAAGTCCAGTTTAAACAGACAACACTGAAACCCTGCCAGGAAGAATGTGAGCAATATATTGCAAACTTTAATAATAGCTCAGAGAAACCGACCAGAACATTTGGCTTTGCCATGCATTATTGCTTAGCTAGACCCCTGTAATAGCAGAGACAAAAAAAAAAAGAATCTATTTTTTTTTAAAAATCATTCCCAGAGAATAATATTTTTCTTCTTCCTAAGTGGACAGGATTTTAGTACTAAGTCTAAATGTATTTTTGTTCCTTATTTCAACTTCTCTATAAATTGCCCATGGGGTTTTGGCACCCACTGTTAAGGTAGTCAGTTTACTGCATGAAACATCTTCTCTTATTGAAAACTGTATTCTAGAAATTTTCTTTGGTTGAAACCTTACTTTGTAGCTTTGATGTCCCATTTGGCAGACATGGACCGTGAGAATCGGGTAGAAGGTTTGTGGACATGCTGAGCGGTCAGAGAGTTCCATGTTACTTGCCTCTGGCACAAGGCATATTGACAGCTTTCTGGGTCTTTGTAATAGAAGAAGCATGAGATGGTTTTGGAATCTGAACTGGGACCAAATCTAAGACTGGCCACTTGAGAACTGGGTGACTATGAACAAGTGCTTTAAGCATGCTGGGCCTCAGTTTATCTCTGACCAGTGAGATGGGGACAGCCCTGGTTAAGTTGTAAAGATGAGAGGAGACAAGGTGTGTCAAGTGCCTGGGATAGGACCTGCCTCGTAGGAGAATCCTACCCAAGGGCATTCCCCTTCCTCTTGCTCCTTCTCTTAAAGGCTGAGAGTAGAGGTTGGGAAGGCCTGGACAGAGACCTGGTTCCAGGTTAGCATATGGTCAGCAGGACCCCTTACTCCCAGCTCCATGAAAGCCTTATCCGAAGTTTTACTTTCCAGGGCTTCAGTTACCTGCAGTCGACTGTGGTCTAAAAATAGTAAATGGAAAGTTCCAGAAATAAACAACTCATAGGTTTTAAATGGCATGCCGTTCTTCATAGTGTGATGAAATCTCACGCAGCCCTCTCCATTCCCCCAGAACATATACCCTCCCTTTGTCCAGCATCTCCACACTGTATGCTCTCCCTGCCAGGTTAGTCGCTGAGTAGCCATCTAAATGATCGGATCCACTGTGGTTCAAGCTTGTGTTCAAGCTACCCTTAATTTACTTCCTAATGGCTCCAAAGTGTAAGAGAAGTGATGTTGGCAATTCCGGTATGCCAAAGAGAAACTAAAGTGCTTCCTTTTAGTGAAAAGGTCTGTATAGGAAAAGACACTATATATGTGTAGGATTCGGTACTATCTGCAGTTTAAAGCATCCACTGGGGGTCTCGGAACATATCCTCTGTGAATAAGGGGGAACTACTACTGTAACACTTCATCAGTCCTGGCAAAATAGGCAGATCAGGGGGGTAACGTGGGCTTGTTAAATGTTAAGGTGCTTCTTGCAGGGACAGGGGTATATGAAGAGTCCCCAGGACAAGGCAGCCCCAAACAAATAGGAGCCTTCAAAAACAGAGGCGGCAAGCTAGGTTTTAGTAGAACCGGGTCCGTTGGCAGAATTGCTCAAGTTTTGGCTCAGCTTCGGGACAAAGGAAATGTTTTGGCCTCACTTTGGGGATAACGTTAAATGAAAGACAGACTGACATGTTTTCATCGTAGACAGAGAAATATTTTACAAACAAAATAGAACTAGGGGCAGCAACGGTGAGAGGAAAGAGAGGAGAGAATTATTTTCCTTTAGGTAGAACTGGTTGTTCCCCAATTGTGTGTGGTGAGGAGTTTGTACACGAAAGGGATTGGAACATGCTTTCTCGTTCATCAGTCTCTGCTGGGGTTCTCTTTCCTTCGAAGGCCTTCCCTGACTAGCCCTCTCCCCAAAGAAGGCACTGTCTACCTCCTAACCTTGCTTTATGTCCGTCATAACATTTACCATCATCTGAAATTACACATACTGATTTGGTTTTGTATTCACAACTTGAACGTGTGATGGGAGGTAGTGCATTTTCATTACTACTCCATTCCTAGTGTACAGGCCTCTTACAAAAAATGAACAAAATAATACCTAGTGTGTCTAGTAACTGCGGTTTTTATTTTTAGAGGTTAGGAGGGTGATTAAGTAAGAACAAAATTTATTATAATTATTGCTATAAGACATTAAAAATAGATAATCTCCCAGCAAATCTAGCCATATTTTTTTCCCTAAGTGATTTATAATACTTTCAGAAACAGCATTGATTTTCCTGCACTTTTTCTTATGTAACTATCCTCAAAAATTTCAATGTTTGGCCAATGAACTCCATGTCACATTTAGGTAAGCATGCTTACATTTTAGAATTTCATCCCATTTCTTGGTAATCAGAGGGTATTATCCAGAGAAGCTGTCATTTCTACCACCATGTATCTTAAATCTGCTCAATTGTCACAGATGTACAGACCTCACATTTTAGGGTAAGATGTCACTCTCAGTCTATGAACAAATAACGTGTGTGTTACAAACACTTTAAATAAACATGATTACCATAAACCTACTTTTTTCGCATGTGTATGGGTGTCCACAGGGTTTACACATTTTGATCAAGGCAGAATCGTTTTTCATCAGGCAACCAAATGTGAGTCTCACTACAAAGGGAATGGGATCTTAGTAGTGGGAATTTATAGAGCTTCATAAGATACTTTACACTTCAGAGTAAAACTCATCCTGCTCTCGGTGGCTGGGTCATATTTAAGCAGTGGATGGAGGAGGCACACAGAAAGGACTAGCAGTTAGCGCCATGACACTCTACCTGGGAAATAGGCAACGAACCTCCAGAGTGCACAATTCCTTTGGCACTCTCTCCATTCCGCGTGAGGTGTTACATGCTGAGGTTTCTGTCTCAGATTCTCATTCCCTCCTTAATACTTTGCAAAAATAACTGCAAGGAGCCTGTGCTGGGAAGACAATGTAACGGAAATTGCAGACCTTTGACTCTGGAGCAGGCATTCTCTCTACTGCGGACTACGTGACCTAGGAGAAACGAATCCCTTCAAGCTGCTCTCCATGGGACAGTGATAGTAGTTACCTGCTAGGGGTTGTTTGAGGTAAAATAGGCTGATGGTGCAATGCCAGATGCTTAGTGAGACCTCGACCCAATGAATGTTAGCAGTTTTCATAAAGCTCTGTTTGGTAACCACTTCCTATCCTTTGCCGTTTTTTCCACAAATTCCTCACTGCAACAATATCTGTTTTATTACTATATGGAAGCTGTAGCACCCCATGCGTGAGAGAGTCCTAGCAAAGAGGAGGGAAGTGGGCAGCCATGCGCCTTCCCGGCACTAAAGCAATCATATCCTGCGTTATTAAACTCCGTGGTATCCAGTTCAACTCGCGAAATAATAAGTATTAAATACAGCTCAAATAGTAGCACTTTCCCTCACTGGTGAAAGAGTGGCACTCAACAATGAAGCACTGTAGCTAAATTACCAAGTGCAAGGTCTAAATTTAGGATGGGGCAATTCTGAAATAGTTGATTACTGCATCTAAGATTATGGGTGTTCTTGTGAACTGTTGAAACTGATGAAGTAAGTATGAAATGGTGGAATAGTATTACAGCCACGATTATGAGCAAATCCTTGCCTCGGGTGCCTGGAACCATTCTGCATTTCTCGACGGAATCATTATTAAAAAGCAATTGTAACTCGTACTTAGGAAAGGCACTGTGAACAATATGTTTTATAAGAAATTCGATATAGGGACTAAATAAAACAATTTATTTCATTATCAAATTTGACCCTTAAAATGAAAAGACATGTTTTAGGAGACTGGAATCCTCCCTATGCTTCACTCGGACTGGAAGGAAAAAAAAATCAACAAAAAATCAACAGTGGTTCACAGCATAGAACCACGAGGGAAATCAGGCAAAGTGGTGTCACAATATAGCCAGAAATTTACCTTGTTGGTTTCTCATCAGTTCCTGAGAAGGCCAGAAGGCAGAACATCAGCATTTGTGCTTTGGCATAAGACAGACCTGCCACTTTTGAGCTGTGTATTTTCAGCCAGTTTCTCACCTTCTGGAAGCCATGCTTTTCCCATTGGGAAATTTAGGATGGTTGCCATAAGACCTTCTTCCAAGAGCTGGTGTGTGTGAGACTTTGGGTTAAATGTTTTTGTGAATTATTCCAGTCAGTCCTCACAACTCCATTGGAAGTGCTCCATAAATGGTAGCCATTTTCTAGAATTCTGCTCTGCCTCTCTGCCACTTAAAAACTTTGTGACCTTGGGCAGATGAATAACGTTTAGGTGCAGCTGTTTCCTCAGATGCAACTAGATGATGCCTAATGATGGTACTCATCTTACCGGAATGAATGAGTTCATATGCTGTGCTTATCAGATATAGGGTAAGTCTTCTAGGTGCTGGCTGCTATTATTATTATTACTACAACTACTGCAACTATTTTAAGAATCAATGAAGTCAATAAAAGTAGGTTGGGGAACAACCCTCCCTGGGCGGTAGCCTTAACATCTACTGTGTTTCCCCGAAAATAAGACCTACCTGGACAATCAGCTCTAAAGTGTCTTTTGGAGCAAAAATTAATATAAGACCCGGTATTATATTATATTGTATTGTATTGCATTGTATTATATTATGTTATATCATATTAGACCCAGTCTTATAATAAAATAAGACTGGTCTTATTTTATTATTATAATATTATTAATGATATTAATTTATTTTAATTAATGAATTAATTTTATATTTAGAATAAATAAATTTTATTAACTGTATTATAATAATATGATTATTATTAATTATATTAATTTTTGCTCCAAAAGATGCACAAGAGCTGATGGTCCGGCTAGGTCTTACTTTCGGGGAAACATGGTATGATGAAGCGCTGGACTCGCTTTTTCTCTCTCCAGCTGTGCTGACCTACAAGCCTTGTCTCCGGTCTATGGTCTATGAGCTACCTGAGGCTACATCCCAACATCACTCAGAACCTCTCTCCATGAGAGGAAGTAGAGGCTGGGAAGGAAGAGGCAGAGGCTGCAAACTGTTTGCTGAGGCCTCCCCATTTTGTAGGGCCTGGATTGGGACTTTGGATGTTATTGCTCAATAATATATTTTTTGTTATTGGTAAAATGACAGCAATTAAAGATAAAGATTTTTTAAAAAAGAAAACCTAGGAAAATACTGTAATTGTTCCCCTTCTCTCTGTTTCTCTCTTCCTGCTTTCACTCCTTTCCTCGGTCCCTCTGTTTCACTATATTGGGAGTTTCAAAGAACAGAACCAGCCAAGGTCTTTCTCAAACTCCGACAGAACTTGATAACACCTTCTCCCCCAAAATTCTCCTTGAGTAAGATTTGGGCTGTCTGAGCCCATGATTTGGTGATTTATCCAAAAAGATATCTGAAAACAGTGCTAACGTGGTAAACACACCACCTCTCTGGTGAGACACACATTGGTGCAAACCCCAGCTCTGGTAATCCTAGCTTGCGCTTTGTTCTCTCATCTGTAAAATGGGGGTAATAGTAATAGCTCGCTCATAGCACCACTGAGAGGGTTACATGCGTCACGCACCTGACATTTTAGTCGTGCTTGCCATCCAGTAAACAATGATACATACTAGCTAATATTATTCATCTCAAGCTTTAGCATTCCAGTATCAGAAAGCTAGTATTCTAGCCATCCAAACATTTCCTCTTTTTTTCCTTTTTATTGTGGTAAAATAGACATAACATAAAATTTGCCATTTGAGCCATTTTTCAGTGTATAGTTCAGTGGCATTAAGCACATTCGCTTCGCTGTGCAGTCGTCATTTCCTCTTACGTTGGGGATAAGGCTTGTGAGACCCTGAGTCATATCCTATGACTTGCCCAAAGTCACAGAGTCCTGGAATCTGTATCTTCCAATACCTTCAGAGTTCCCTGGCATGTGGAAGGATCTCTTTTTCCTCTCAGGCAAACTCAAGTTTTAGAATGAGTAGAAAAGTTGGGAATAAAATGACAACCTCCATTTATGTAGGTAACACATTTATTCCATAGATATTTATTGAGCAATCTACCATGGAAAGGACACACACAAGAAATCTGGAATGAGAATCTCAGTTATTCCTTCCAACAGCCCTACTGCTATTTGGTTGGTATTATTTTTCCACTTTATACATGAAGCTGTGGAGGTCCAGAGAGGGTTGGTAAGTCATCCAAAGACACACAGCTTAGTAACGAGTGTAGATGGGATTTAATATTAGGGGAATGTGACTCCAAGAGATTCTGGGTGAATCTGGGGACAGAGCTTGTTAAGATGTTTTTAGGGATCAGATCTTTTTCTTGAGCCGTAACAATATAATACCAACATGGTGGACTAGATCTTTTGTTACCACGGGAAAAAAGAAACAGACTCCTCTGTGAGGATACCTGAAATGGAAGAGGAATTGGGTCTCATGTTCATCAACTGAGAACATTGTTGAATTATCACACCAGCATATTCTTAAGCCTTGGGGATGGGAATGCTGATGGTGGTGACGATGATGATGTTGGTAATGATTATAATGCTGATAACTACAACCATGGAGTACCTACGATACATGGCTTCTGTATTAGGTATATTCACTCAGGTAATATTTGCTAGGCATCTTCTCTGGGTTAGGTACTGGGAATATAGAAGTAAGACAGATAAACAAGGTTCTTATTCTCATGGAATTTACAATTTAATGAATAATAAGGATGTTAAATAAATATGAACGTGTTATCCTAATCACCAGAACAACCATCTGAGGTTGGAATGATGACAATAATAACAAAACGGCCACTACACTTCAATTTACTGAGCACCGACTATGTGCCCGACACTCTTCTGGGTGGTTTACATACAAAGAATGTTATTCTACAGATTACAGAACCTCAGTGAGCATTCGTTTCCTCATAACAAATAAGGACACAGATGGCTTTGTCTTATACCAAAGACATTCTACCATATCTTGCTCTCTTAGGCTAGGGTCTGGCTTTATTTTCTATCCGGACCATTTGTTACTTGCATTCTGGGTTTAAATCCCAACATCAGAGGCTAGAACACAAACGGGTTTCGGTGCTGACTTTCTAGCAGCCACCAGGGCTCTGTAAGTGAGAATATCTCTTTTGCCCCTTCTATCCAACATAAGAGGAAGCATGGAATCCTAGCTGGACCACTGGCTGTGAACTGCCTCTTGGGGGCTATATGCATAAACCAGGTGTCCTCATCTTCTTCAGTCTAAAGAGCCCTGTATATCACCTTCATGGGGGCTGGACTTTCTGAGGGCATGGAGTTAATCAGGCTTGATCTTGGTCATTCTTTTGTAGGAGTCAGCATTATGTCCACTTTCCTGAATACCCTATGAAAGATGGTGATCAATTCATATACTAATAATAATATCTAAAATTTGTGCAGCTTATTTCAGCTTACAAACCACTTTCTCATAGATTGTCTCAGTGGATCCCCATAAAAACTCTGCAGAATATTTTTACATTGCAGATGAAACTCAAGTAGCCTTGTGGAGAGGTCCACATAACGAGGCGCTGAGGCCTCCTGCCAAGAGCCAGGAGTGATGTTGGAAGCACAACTTCCAGCTCTGGTAAAGTATTCAGATGACTGCAGCCCTGGTTGATACCTGACTGCAACTTTATGAGAGCTTTGAGCCAGAAACACCCATCTAAGCCACTCTTGGATTTGTGACCCTCAGAAGAGGTAATAATGTTTGTTGTTTTAACAACTAAACTTTGGGGTAATGTTATACAGCAATGGATAACTAATACAAATTTTAAGAGAATAGAAATTCATCTTTGGAGTCAGATAGTTCTGGATTTGCATGCCAGTTTCGTCAGTTATTAGCTTTGTAACCTTGGGCAACTCATTCTACCTTTCTATGCTTCAATTTCCTGATCTGCAAAATGGAGATCATAATAGTACTTATGTCCTAGGTATGCCTGCCGCCCTCCCCCCAAGAGTAAATGAAATGATGCTTGTTAAACACAGTGCTTGGCACACAGTAGGCAGTCAGGATTTGGAAGCTATAATTATTATTGCAATTATAATCTCTGTACTCATTTGGCAAATATTTGACATACTGATTCTTTACAAAGTACCGACTGCAAGCCTTGCTCAATTGGATTATGTAAAAGGAATCTTTTTATGAGGAAGACATGCTCAGTCAGAGAACACAGGTTTTGCCGACTATTTATTGCCTGTGATGCTGAAGGACATGCCAAGATTAAAAAGCCCTAACCAACCAGCAGCCAACTGAGCTTTTCTCTCCTTGTCCACAAAATGCTGAACAGCATTTTGTAACGTAATTAAGATTACGCTGAAGAGTGAGTCCTCCATCACCCCATCATTCAATCACCTTTTCCTCTGCCAACAGGACCCGAGAGCTCGGCTTCACCTTCCCCTACAAACAATCACTTGACCTCCAGCTATTAGTCTCATCTCTGTGTTCATTATTTTAGGGGCCAGTATCCAATATTTCTTTTGAATCTGTGTTTTTATTGTCTGCATTGATGTGGAAAACTACCTACTCATTTTCTGAAAGAATATATTCTGATGTGAGAATGATTAGAAACTTTGTCCTACTTCCCATTCTTCATATCTAAGTTTCTGCTCCTCTTGACCCAATGGTTCATTCCATCTCTGTCATCTGAGCTCAGTTTAGAAGATGGCTCCCCTTAAAAACCATAATTTGTCTGCAGTCACCACCTTCAGAGAAGGACTCATTAAGAAAACTTATCTCCCACAACCAATTTCAAAGAGATGAATGAACCCTTCCCACACTGGCACCTCGGCACTTTTTGAGAAGACCATTTGGCTCAATTCTTAGATCAAAATGATAGGTTAATCCAGACTTACTATAACATATGTTTGATGTGACTGTCTCATCAGGTAGTGAATGGCTTTCTCA
Source organism: Rhinolophus sinicus (assembly GCF_036562045.2). Classification (NCBI taxonomy): domain Eukaryota; kingdom Metazoa; phylum Chordata; class Mammalia; order Chiroptera; family Rhinolophidae; genus Rhinolophus; species Rhinolophus sinicus. The sequence goes on along the minus strand of NC_133761.1, from coordinate 16,063,049 downwards.
TGAAAAAGTTTAAGATGATTGTACCTTGCTGCAAACAATTATGACTCTGGCTAAGCCCCATGGGGATACCGCTGGGACACGAGAGAACTGACTGCTGATCTTGGCTTGGCCACCAATTAGCTATGTGAACTCAGACAGGTCACTACATCTCTCTGAGTCAAATCAGTTTCTTCATCTACAAAGTGGGGAGAATAAGACCTGCTTCACCTAGTTTTCTGGGTTTTTATAAAGATCACGTGACATGACATCAACAAAAGTACTCTGGAAATAATGATTTTAAGGACCTTCAATTTGTGTAAACATTCCAGTTGTATTATAATAAGAAACTCTACAAACCAGGTTTAACCAGCATATCCCCACCAACTTAAAACAAACCAATGGCATATAAAAGATAGGCACTATATATATAAATGAAACTATATGGACAAAAAAAATTAAGAATTTATGTTTGGCAAAAAACACTACAGAAAGAAAGTTAACACAAAGATGGCAGATGGTCAAAATCTAGGCAGTGTCCAAAACCTTACAGTAGGTATTATCTTGAATCTGCAAGAAAGTTAGACAAACAAACAGAAAAAGAGGCAGAAGACCTCTCACCGATATAACTGAAGGGTCTAAACAGGCTAATCTTAGAATGGGGAAACCTCACTGACTAAGAAGTATCTGGAACTATGCTCAATCTCCCTGCTTATCAGAAAACGCAAGTTAAAACAGCCAGATAGCACTTTACACCCATCAGAATGGCCAAAATTAGAAACTGGATAATACCATGCTATCCAAAGGGAATACACACTGGTTCACCCTTATGGGCTACAATCTGGCAGCACTTAGAAAACTGAGCCACAAAGGTGTCCTATAACCCAGAAATCTCCATCGTTGGTGTAGAGCAGATCTCTCCCCAGGTCTTTGCAGGAGGCAACCCAAGTGTATAGTGTAGCTGAGTAAAATGTGATGGACAGCTACACGACAATTAGAACCATGGACTAGGTATAAACATAGAAATGTGGATAGATTTCAAAGCAATGCTGAGTAAAAAAGAAGGAACTGAGATCTATAACACAATATCGTTTGTACAAATTAGAAACACCTTCATATTCAACACAACAGTATATATTAATGATATGTCAAACATACTGGAATTTTTGCCTAAGTGGGTACGGAATGTAAATAAATTTGGAGGAAAGAAAAGAGAGGAAAACCCCACAAGAGTCCCTTGAAAGAGCTGAAAAATGGTGTGCCACAAACCAAGCGGTACAGTTAACTAAACCCTGTGCACCTCAGGTCCAAAGAGAAAAACTGCACACGGTGTATGATTTCATTTTTGTAAAAACTATATACCCAGGTGTATACGTCTGGAAGATAAAAACCACTTGCAATGAAATATTAACAGTGGTTATTTCTGAGTTCTGGAATGGAAGGCAACTCTGATTTTCTTCTTTTGCTTATCTGTATATGCCAAGAGTTTCTATAATGGGCATACATTCCTTTTGTACAAAAGAAAACAGCTTTGCTTAGAAATCCTAGACATCTGCGTTATGTGTTTCTGTCTTAGTAACCTATATTATAGGTCCACAGTGTGGGGCTTTGAAGGCATGTCCCTGAAAGATGACTTGAAATTCTCTCTTGTTTTTATTTTTATTTTTGGAGGTTCTCATCAAAATGGAGAGGTGTAAAAGTTTAGAGAGCTGAGCCTGTCACAGTCATATTTACCAAGAGAAAGTATTCTGGGTAAAGACAGAGAAAATGGCTCATTGGGGCAATGGTTTTATTTTGTTGGCTCCCCCAAGAAACTCAAGAGTGTATGATTAAAAATGTCTTTAAGAGCTGTCAGGCCTTTCCCCCACCTGTTAAAAATCCACTGGCAAAGAACCCTTACAGTATCTGCCCTTCTCCCATTCAGGTGTCAAATAATGTCACTGGCTTTGTTTTTTAAACACTGGGATTCTGGAACATGTGCAGTCCTTTCCATGGAGTGGCCCTTTTGGAACATTTTTGCAAGGGGGGAAAAAAAACCCATTCACATTTATATATGAGATGACTGTATTATTAATAATGATTATTATAACAGCTGATGTGAGAATTCTTCTGAGGGAGGGAACTATTTTTGTTCAATAAATTTGTTTCATGAGTTCTACAGGGCAGAAGGAAACCAGTAGTCAAAAACGACAAACATTGATGACAAAACGCCCTGACTATGATAGTAAGAGGAATTTTGTTTTGTTCCCAAAAGGGAAGTGGGGCAAACACTGGGGAAGGGGAGGGAAAAGAGTGTATGTAAAGAGGAACCAAGAGAAAGTATAAAGGTCTGAAGGAATAACCAGATCGTAGCCCTATGTGGGGTTTGATAAACGGGGACATCCAAAAGATAAACCTGAAGTTGTTTGAGGTCTACTAAAAACTTCTCTTCCCTGCCACACATTTTAAGTAAGGTTTATTTTTGGAAATAGGAGTGGAGGCTGGGTTTTATATCACGGAGGCAGCATGTGTGCAAGCACGGGTCCAGATTAGAGAAACCCTGAGGACACTTGCAGCTCCTCAGAACCCACAGCAATCCTGACTTTCACACCCATCCTATCTAATGCTTCAGACTGAGCACAGCTGGCACACTGTTTATCTTCCGCTTCACCAAGAAGACAAAACCAGAGCATGCCGAAACGGACAGACAACTGCCTTTTTGGGGAACTGGACAAGTTATCAAAGATTCCTAGGGAGTCTCAGTTTCCTGTGCTGAGACACGGGGAGGCCAGACTAGCGTTCAGAAGAGTTTCTCCCATGACAGTGAGTTTCTTCAATAGTCTGGACCAGCCTGGAGCATCTGAAGATTGGAATTGTGGAACTAAACATATTAGGTATTCCAATAATGCACTCTAGATGTTACAGTGAGAGGAGGGAAATTGAATCGACTGACCGTGTGGTGTCCCAGCCATATTACACAGCTCACCTTACTTAACCCTTATTATAATCCTGGGAGGTGAGTATTATTAGCCCCCTTTTACACAGGAGGGGGCTGAGCTCAGGGAGATTAAATCATTTGCCCAACATTTCACAGAGTTAAGAAGTGATGGTACCAGGATTTGACCCAGGCCTGTTTGGTCTCTTTCTACTCTGTTATATTCTTTCTTTTGAAGGAACAATCAAAAGATATATAGCAGCTGCCTTCAGGGAATAGTTAATAAAAAAGGGCTGACTGACAAACCATTCTCTTTTGATATTTCCATCATTTCTGGTGATATGTTCAGGCATTTATCACAGAACCTTCAACTTGTAAGGGAAGCCTTAGAGAGCCTCTAAACAGAAAGTTCTTTCTGGGACAAGGATGGCTGTGGGTGCGGTTTAAGGGTAAATTTTGACTGAGAAAAGATAACCCATGATAAAGAAAATGGGAACCCACATTAGGCAGAAGAATTCATAGAGTGGAAAAGTGAGAAGTAGCTGTAGGAGGCAGCCAGCATGGTGGTGAGTACGCAGAGCTAAAGTGGGGGGGCATGGATCAATATGGGCATGGGTACAGATGTGTTTTTCAGTTCCAAGCAGTCTCTGTTCCCTTCAGCTAAGCAAACATGGATTATCTACTCCGCATGTATCAAACACTGTGCTACATGCTGGAAACCCAAAGATAAATATGGCAGGGGATGCCTGACCACTAGGAGCCAGGTCTAATTGGAGAGTTCAGGGGATCTTGGGGGTGGCCTCCAAAGTATCTTTTGTCCTCTCTCCCTTCCTGCATGGACCTAATCTTCTCAGCCATGGAATCTCAGCCAATCATCAAACTCCCATCTCTTTTGCACTCATGGTTGGTTTAGGGATGGCACCAGTCTTTCACTGACTGACTTGGTGAAAACTCAGAGCTTTTGTCTGCTGGTGAGAAGAGGAAGTCTTTCTTCCCACTTGGATGTCAGTGAGAAAATTTGTGCTAGGAGCTGTGGGAATCATTTTGATACCACTAGGGACTAGTCTGACAGGGTCAAAAGAAATACAGAAAAACGAAACCCAATGAGCCTATGAACCTCTAGATCAAACTATACCTAAAGTCTACATGGTACCTCTTTTTATTAATGTGAACCAATAGATTCCGGTTTGAGTTGGATTTTCTGTAACATGCAGCAAAATCATCATCACTTAAGGAGATGTAAAGACAGACCATACCAATATCATCTGGTGAGTGCTATAATAAATATATAAATAGAGTGATCCGGGATTTTAAAAGAGAGGCACGGACCCCAACTCTGGGACACAGGGAACAATTTCTAAGGAAACGATGATATAACTGAGCTTTGAAGGATGAACTAGTCAGGTGGGGAAGGAGCTTCAGGCAGAGCAAACAGCGTGAATACAGGCACAAAGGCATGAACGATATAATATTTGTGGGGAACTTCCACGAGGTCGGTATTACTAGATGATAAAGCACAAAGCGGGGCTGGCTGACAATGTGGCCGGAGAGGAGTTTGGGTTTCACTCAGATGAAAAGCCGGCAGGATTTTAGGTAAAGGAGTCATGTGTCCAGATCTACATTTGGCTGTAAAATGGAGAATATAATGAAAGGAGGCAGGAAACTCACTTAGGAGGATGAATTCATTCCCATTCACTGACTATGCCAAATGGTGCCAGGCACTCACATGCAATGAATGATGAGGAAAAGGGACACAGTCTCTGCCCTCAAGGAGCTCGCTGTTGGTTGAGGTTATTGTACAAGTTCAGGTAAGAGATGGTAAGAGGTCAAACGAACGAGAGTGTCTCTGGAGCTAGACAGGCAGGTGTATTTCACCTGTGGAAGGCATGAAATTCACATACAGTATGAACGGTGCTTTTCTTGCTCTAAATAGAGCCTACTTCCAAATGATCAATTGTTTTCCTAACACCAAAGGCTATGACCCCACTTCTGCTCATAACACAGGAATGATGTGGTGTGGTTTCCACAGTGAATACTTTCATCTTTATTATTCCATATGGAATCCTGTTTTTGCTGTTGGCCATTCTTGTATGAGCATTGGCTCTGACTATGGAAAGACAAAAGGACTGTTAGCTCGGGGTCAGACTGGGGGCGGACACCAGTGCATTGGTGGTGGCTACATGAAAGGTGGCGTGGAGAAGAATATGAAGGTCGTTCAGAGTGATTTTCGAGGTCTGCCATGGGCACGGGAAGGATCCGATGGCGGTAATGATGGTGTATTTGCGAACCTCGTCTTAGTCCACTGTTTGTTTTGGCCACTCTGATAAAATCATGAGTGAGTTGGTGAGTTTATTTTTTTTAAACATTAGAGGATGTATACCCTCTTCTGAAAAACAGTAAGTGCAACAAATGGAAGCCAATTAAAACAGGATCCGTGCTATCTGACAAAAAGCCCCAGAAAGCTTTCTTATTAAAACACTCTTTTAAACTTCTTAACATACACTACTCCTTAAAATACTCAACTCACTAAAACAAATTCATTTTCAGATAAATACAGCTATAAGTACCTCTTTATTCATGAGAATCTGTTCATGCTCAAGGACCGTCCACTGAATGGAACTGCTCCTCTTGTCAAAATACTATTTGAACTGACAATCATTTCATGTTCTTAAAGTAAAAGGAATATAAGTATGTGTGTGTGTGTGTGTGTGTGTTTATATATATATACATATAACATTTTCTTCAGCTACAGTTTCTCTCCTCATAAATTATTTCAGAGATCGCACACAATAGCGCCTTCTAAAAGATTATTTTGTATTTTAGAAAGCAAGGAAGATAATTCTGATGACAGGCAGCTTCTCACTAACTATTGACATGTAGTAACCCCAGCAGTTCTGTATACTGTTTGTAAGATAGCAGCAGGCTCCCTCTGCTTTGTTTTAAGCAGAAGCGACAGACCCTTAGAATGATCTCTGATGAAATGTAGGCATCACATAGGATGATATTTTAACTACACCACGAACTTCTGAGGGCGTCACGGGTGGAACCTTCAGGGGCCCAGCACGCCGCTACCCTGGAACTACGAGTTGGGTGACCTGGAACACGCAGTGGCCTCTCCATGAACCCAGGCGATTCTGCACTCCAGGTTGGGGTGGGGGGAGGGGGGTTCATGGGAGGTTGGAGGATCCGCTGAGAAAATTTCCCCCTGTAACTTCACTCAGGCTGAGCTTCTGGCCTTTGTGACAGGGGGACAGCCAGTCAGGCTGACTGGGAATTTCCCTGATCACACAGGGAGAGTGGTCTGTGTGGGTAGGCAGCACATGCCAGCATGTCATTTAATTGATTTAATTGTCCCGTTCCTGGGACTTGTAGGAGGCCAAGGGAAGGTGGAAACAGCACGGAGTTCGGAGTTCATGCGATCTATGTTTGAATCCTGGCTTTCCGAATACCACCAGGTCACCACCCTCAGCACATTATTTAAACGCTTTGAGTCTCACTTTCCTAATATGTAGAATGGGAAAAATAAGATGGTGACATAGGATGAAATAGAGCATCTTGTATCAAGTCCCTCCAGCAGTATTTGGCATGCAATGGGCACTCCATACATTGGAACGGCCTAAACTTGTTCAGCTGGATGGGCACCGCCAAGTACCCCAAGGTTTACAGTTTTGAAAGGCTGGGCAGGTAAAACATTGACAACAAAGTCAGTCACCTGTGTTTCCCACTGAGTTGTGAAAGCACAGGAGGCCTTGGGCTAAGACCTGAGAGTCAGCTCGCCTCCGGAGGCCTGTAATAGTTACAGGGAATATTTCCCCTGTGCAAAGTCCTGAAGTTCTTTGTGCTCAGTCGTCACTACCCTATTACTATTACTGCCATTTAAAATGCATGAGACGTAACACGCACAGAGGGGAGGCACCTTGCCTGAGGTTGCAGAACTTGACCCTGAGGCAACACTACCCCCTATTACAGTTGCAGATACGCCCCTGGGGTCTGAGTCAGCGAGATCCAGGATGAAGCAGACAAGTGTTGGTGGCGAAGCGGCAGAGATCAGAAAGGGCTTCATGGGGGAAGTGACCTAGGATTATGCCTCAAAACCCTCCAGTTTGGTCTTCAAATTATGCCTTATTTGTAGTAGTGGTGAAGGAAGTTGGGCGGCCTTCACATATAACACAGAGGGGCAGCAGACGGCTCAGAGGATAGCAGGGTCCCTGCTGCTGCAACCAGGGTATCAAAACAAGCCCTGCTTTGGTTATAAATAAGGTGATTATCTGGTCTGAAATGAGGTGGCAGAGGAAATCCCTCACCTGAAGGTTTCTCGTCTGTCTAAGGCATGCTAGATCTTTTTACAGCCCTACCTTCTCTGCCAGCATCGACAGACCTCAGCTTTTTGGTTCCTCTGCTTTAGATGTTTCATCCCCAACGACTTCTTTCTTGGAATGGAAATTTAATCTTCCAAACCGTTCTGCACTGCTGGCCCCAGAATTAAAAGCAAGCACCTTCAATGGTGAAATTAAATGTATTTGATATACCTGCACGGGTATAAAATTGGACCCAGCATCCATTTGGTTTGCAGGCTCACACAAAATGCTTTTCGCTATATTCTGTACCTAATACCGAATTAGCAGCTGAAAGGGGGTGACCTCCAAAACCTTGTCTCCTACTCCTCCTGAGCAAGGTGACCATTAGCCACGAGTGGACGTCATCTGCTGCTAGACTCCTGGAATTGGCAGGAGTCTTCCTTGGGGAAGTAAATATTCGGTTGACTGAATTTTCATGAGAGAGAGAGAGAGAGAGAGAGAGAGACACCCAGGGGGAAAGACACTTCATTATAACTATCTACATTTTATTTTACCTTCTCATTTCTGAAGCTTCCTGGTTAGGCTGGGCCTGGGTGCCGCAGAAGGCAGAACCTGACGTTTGTGCTGTATGGAGCCCGACTTTAAGAAGAGACTAAATGAAATAAGACTTGTCCTTCTCAAATCCTATGTCCTGCAACTGAGCTCCTACGGAAACTGTAGTGTGTTTTCTTCCCTACTTTCTTTCAGGACACTTGTGAGCCTAATCGGAAACGAAGATGAGATGGGGAAAATGAAGGGAGAATGGGACTGGGTCAGAGTGCTGGAGGCCGGGCCACTTTTGCGAATTCTTGGAGGCCCAGGATGGAGAAGACGGGGTACTCAGGTAGCCAGGGGTTCTGTCACATGGTCTGGTCTGATTCTCTCCTGTGACAAGTAAGGTCCACAAAGGCTAGGTGTCTTGTCCCAGGTCCCACAGCTTGCTATCAGCGGAGCTGGGAGAATCCTGTCATTTTTCTTTGGCCTGGAAAGCACGCTTCTGTCTTGACTAGCAGGCATCCGTTCTCCCAGTCCAGCTCCAGGACCCCTTCTTGCTGCCTTTATTTGCTTGTTTCTTTTTCTTCCTCCTTTTCTTTTTATCCTGTCTTGTTTTCCTTATTTCTCTTTCTTCTTTCCTCTCTCCTTTCTCTCACTTGTTCTGTCTTTTCCTTCACTTTTTCCACTCTCTGTTCTTTATCTTCCTCCCTCTGCCCCATTTTCTCCCACTCCCCACTTCATCCCACACTCCAGTCCTTTCATTGATCAAATATTGATTGTCTATGACAGGCCAGCAGCTGTACTCAATACTGGGAACACACTGGTGGCCCAAGAAGCCCCCATCCCTGCATGGCGCTGGAATCTGAGCCAAGCATTCAGAGGCATAAGGCAAGTCCCCTCTCTTATCCTCCGTGGGTCGCTGGCTGTTCTGGCAGCCCCTGCAGCAGGCCCGGGCCTGTGGGAGTTCCTGCAAAATGTGGCAATGGGGTGCGTGGAGTGTGGTAGCACTGCAGAGAGGGACCCCACGGAGTGAGAAGCCGAGCACAGGTATCTCATGGATAGCTGTGAGCAGGGATTGCTGGCAGCCCATCGGGGATGAGGAGAGCCCCCTAGCCAGTGCAGCTGCTTTGGTGATAGATGGGGCACTGCCTGGATATTTCTTTGGGAACCAACTACTGAAAATACATATCCAAACATATCCAATTTTTGTGTTTGCCCAGACTGAGAGAGTTGGGATTGGATTATATCTTAAAGAGAAACCTGTGGAAGGCAGTGCACTGTCAGGTTTCCTCTTTATGGACGTGCAATCTCAGGTAAGGCACATGTGATGGTTAATGTTATGTGACAACTTGACTGCCCAGATGTTTGCTTACACATTGTTCTGAGCATGTCTGCGGGGTGTTTCTGGGTGAGATTAACAGACTGAGTGAAGCAGACTGTCCTCCCTACTGTGGTTGAGACTCATCCAATCCACTGAAGACCTAAGGAGAAGAAAAGGCTGAGTAAGAAAGGCCTCCTCTCCCTTCCCCAGCATCGGTTCTGTTTCTCTGGAGAACCCAGACAAATGCATCATGTGTCTCGTCTTGAGTGAAAGGGCTCAGTTGTCTCAATGCCAAAATGGGAAGCGTGGCAAGACATAGTTTGCACTGTTTCTGTCCAAATGGCTAAATTATATGAAAGCATCATAAACTATGATGTTCTGTATTATTATTTTAAGATAGAATGTCATACATTGTTTTGTGTGTAGGAAGACGTACTATACATTCTTCGTATCTCATGGCCAGAGCAAGTTGCCTTATACACAATGTGTTTGGCCCAATGTGTCTTTGGCCTCATTGCCAGTGACAGCAGGTACTTGGTGACATTTATGTTCCTGATGTTGCTGATGCTGAGATGAGGACACAAAGTAGTTTTGTATCCTCTGCACCTTGCATAATCTCTGATATTCAGCATGTGTTCGGTTAGTTAAATGAATTAACCCACTAACCCATCTACCAAGCATGGCCAGGCCCCAGAAAAGGAAGATAATCTGACCCATGGGTATAACACTAATAGTCCACAGAGAGGGGATTTATGGGAAACCAAAACTCACTCATTCTTAATTCCAAAATATGTATCGAGTGCCAGCTATGCACAGAGAATAAAATGCCCCGAATGAGAAATACAACACTAAGGCTTGTGGATTATAACTATACCTTCTGTTAAAAAGTTCTTACATTTCAATCTTGTTGGAAGGTTCTATTGCATCCAAGAAAATTTTAGACATTTTTTAGAAACACTTTTTTAGAAATAGGTTAAGTTTAAATGACATTGACAACCACCCCTATAACCCTAATAATGCTTAAACCATAGTCTCCTGCAAGTAAAATGGATTCCTATGGGAAAATGGGCCCCGTCTATTGCGGACAAAAGATGAAAGAGGAGAGTGGTGCGACTGGGGGCCAGAAGCCACTCCTCTTGGAATACAACTTAAGTTTTGAAAAATCATTCTCGTCAATCCCCTATACATCAGGCCTCAGGTTGGAGTGAGTGTTTCCACCCTGGGGTCTTTCACCACTGGCCTGATAGGATGGTGAAGGTCAGCTGCAAAAGTGGCAGTGATGTAACATGCAATCTTCCCAGTAGCCCTTATCAATGCTGCAGCCTCCTTGTTAGAAACAAGAAATTTCCAGAGATTATGATTCATGCCACATGGAAAGAGAGAGTGAGCTATGTCGGAAGGGCTTTAAGTAATACCCCCTATGTCATCTATCCATCTTGCCACACCAAGCTCTCTGGAAACAATACTTAACAACACGTTATCTAAATTGTTTCCATTCCCTCTGTCCTGAGGGCCTCACTCGTTCCTCTCCCACCCCCGACCCCATTTCTGCCTGTGACAAATGAGTCACAAGAGTCCCTCTGCTTCCTACATGATCAGAGCACATGGTAGTGCTTACTGAATGGCCATGCCACTCCTCAAACTTTCCAGCACACAGCTGACAACGTGTCTTAATCTCCTTGGCCTGTGTTTTTCCATCTTTCGACAGCCCCGCTCTTGCTTTGAGATCCACTCTGTTCTCTTAGACGGATTTCAGAGGCTGTGATGGACAGCTCTCTGGTTAGTTTCCTGTGTATTTGCTTTCCTAAACCAAGGTCTCCTGCTTGAGGGTCCTACAGATCAAGTATTTCTGTTTCTTCCCTTTGGTTTCTCCTATTTTCTCCCCACTGCCTTTCCCAAACGTTCTCTCAATCCTCATCATGATATGCCTCAAGTTTGTTGAGGTGATGCCTTCGGAATCTTGACACCTGCACAAACTTTAAATTAATAAGCTCACAGGAGCACCTTCAAATAGATGGCGTAAGCTGTATCACTGATGAAACCAATACAGATAGGAGAATGGACTACAGAAGGAGGAAAAAACAAATACACCTGAATTTAAAAAGAGCCAGTTGTGTGCCTTCTCCTTTCCCATTGTAAAAAAAAAATATATATATATATATAAAAAAATAAAATAGAGTAGAGTAGGCAAAAAAAAAAAAAAAAAAATCAAATGAAGTGACCCTAAATCTTATCTTTTGGAGCTGGCTATTTTTAACATTTTAATATCCATTGTTTCGGAATTTTTCTGGGTATAGTAGATACAGGATGCATTAAATAAATACCTGCTATATACATACGTACACCTGTATTACTCATTACATATAGAACTTATCCTTTGTAACTAGTGCAAACATATGTGGTCAGTCTACAAGTTACGTTTGGGTTATGTTTTAACAACTTCTTTTTACATTTGCTATAAGAAGACATTTCCTCATTGACACAGTTCCATTGCTGGTGTTTAGTTTCCCAGGAGAGATCTCAAAAATTAATTTAATCTATGCAATATAAGAACTTTAGTAGAAAATGGACAAAACAATCAGCAAACCTGTTTTCCAATTTCAGTTCTGCCATTCCCAAATAAAGCCCTGCCACAAGCCAAGTTTCAGTCCCAAATGTGTAAGGACCAATAAGGAGGAAGCCCTCATTTTCCCATCTTTAAACTAAAGATAAGAATTCCTATCTCAAAGGCTGATAAAAATTCTCTTAAATCACCTATATAAAAATGGCCAGCACCTAGCAGGTCTCCATAAATAATTACAAGATGGGCAGCAGGACCTCCTGAACTTACTATTTCTGCATAGGGGACGGGACGTTCTTTTCAGCCACAGAACCCACTGGTCCATGAATCTTGTAGGATACTTTGGATTCAAGCAGATGGCAAGACATCAATGCAGAATTTCACAAACTGCATTGTGACCCCCCTTCGTCCAAATCCTCCTCATCCTTCATTTCCCAATTGGTTACTAATCTTGAGCCCTGCCTGAGCTGAACTCATCTCACACCACGCGGCTCTCTGCTCATGCTCCAGACTCACTGGCTTCCAGAAACGGCTGAGATGGCGTGTAATCATCTCATTAGAAAAGGCATGGAGATCCATTGGCTGCTGCTTTTTGTTGTATATGTAGACACAACAAAGCTAAGGGCCCATCGTGTGTTCCAAAGTCACTCTGTGTAACCCCTGCTCTGTTCTGGGGAGACTAAATGCCAGAGAAGTGGTATCCTTCACCCACAACAGCCCATGATTTAATCAGGCGCCTTTTGCCAGAAATGTGGTCAGAAGTTACCATAATAAAAAGGGCCCTTCACCCAGCCCAATTAACCAGTGACCTATCTGAAATGTCAAGAAGCAGAACCCAAGAGACACAGAGATCTTTTCTGACGGGTGTTGCCTTTTTGAAAACAGAAATAGGAGGTTACTATGTTTGAAGAATTTCTTTATCTTTCAAGGACTGGAGATTTTCTTGACTTTGGCCGCGTCTTGCTGTTTTGATTTCTTCAGCAGAACTCCTCCCTGAAACGACCAGATGACATCTGCAAGGACAAGTCGCAGCATCCTTGTGTTCGTTCAGGTCAGGGGACACACAGGGGTAAGCATGGGTTCTGGGCCAAGCTCTCAGGGTGATCTTGCTAACAGCATAATCTGAGGCTTCATGTTCTCAGGTGAAACTGGTCAGTCTTGGCCTCTTGCTCAAGGGTCTGGCTGGTCCACAATCACCATTTGGAAACCTGGCACCCGTGGGGGCTGTTGAGACCAGTCGTGACCTTGAGAAAATGCAGCAAGTCAAATGCCATTCTTCTCCCAGGGGTCTGAGTTCTACCAGGCACTGGTCCCTTTTTTATTATGTACAGAGCCATTTTTTTTTTTTTTTACATGAAATGATTTCTTCTGACCTCACACACCATTCAGGTAAGAGTTCCCCTGAAGGTTCCTTTATTCTGGCGTGAGAGATGAGTCCTTCTACAGCAGACAGAAGTAGCCTAACACCTTGGACAAGCAGGCTGTTAAAGATACCTGAGATTCTATCCACTGGTGTCAGGCAGATGCTGAGCATTCTTCACCTTTCTTCCTGTCCAGTGAAACACACACACACTTGCAATGGAGGAAGTGAAAGGGGGTGAATTTGTCCTGTGAGCTGAAATCTGCCTGGCCATTCCCAATCTGAGAACTTAAAAGAGAACTGCAGCAAAACAGGAAGTGGGTTGATGTTGAATCATTTTATCCTCTCCCCACCCCCCCCCCCCCCCATGATGACAGTTCTCTTTATCTGTCACATTAGGACTAGCCTGCGCTGGCATTATAAACCACTTTCCTCATCTGGATTTTGAAGCCCTTATCTTTGGCTTACCACACTTTACGTGAGTTTTGTTTTTTTTTTATCCTGACAATCGAGAAGTGAAGTTATATTCTTATTTTTCATTCATGTGTTTCCTTCCACAAACATCTTCTGAGTGCCTCCTATGTGCCCAGCACCATGCCACTATATTGGGGCTGACATATTAGATTTATTTTACTTAAAATCTTGAAGACTGTCTTGTTGGCTTACAAGACCAGGCCCTGTGCAGCCTCACAGACAATATAAATCAAATATTACCCCCTCATATAATTTCTAAATGGAAGCAGGAAAGAGGAGGGTGGTGAGAAAATAAAAGACAAATGGTGCTCTGAAATGTTTGTACCTAATTGGGAGGAATGTTTGAACTATTATCAGATATTTCATCCCTCCCTTATTTCATCCTAAATCAAGGATATGGGAACGTTGATGTGAGTAATAACAGTCATATTGATAATCATGGTGATGACACCACACCTGGCAGACGGCCCTAAGAGGAGAAGAGTTAAGAACTGAGAAATAAGAAGGTGTCTGTATGGCTTAAAGAAACCACGTCTGTGTGCCAGGCTCCTACACAGCCAGGCCCAAACTCAGGCATTGCTGATTCTCATTCATTCTGGACGCTTTCTACGGAAACTGGCTAACTGCTTGTTAAATTCCCCCCTGATTAGAAATAGCAAATTAGTATTACTTTGATGCTTACAGGAGAATGACAGCTGTCAGCCTCTCAGGGAGAGCGGGGGAACAAATAAAAAGCAGTCAATGTAGACATAAGGCCTACAAAAATGTAACAGAGCAGGGATGCAGGCCAGTAATTCTAACATGTCTTAATGGTGTTATGAGGGTTAGAGCCAGTATTCTGGTGTAGCGACCCAGGAGCCCACGTTGCACAGGTCAGGATGTGATCAACATGTTTCAGAGAGATTTCCACGTAGAATGGTAAAGAGGGAAAAAGAATGTCTAAGGCAGTGGTTCTCAATTAGGGGATGATTTTGCTTTCTAGGGGACATCTGGCAAAGTCTGGAGATATTTTTGGTTGTCACAGGTGTTTGTGGGAATGGGAGGGGGGTGGGAGTGCCAACGGCCAATAAGTAGAAGCCAGGGATGCTGCAAAACATCCTACAATACACAGGACAGCGCCCCAGGACATAAAAGTATTGTGGCCTCACATGCGCATAGTGCTGAGATTGAGAAACTGGTGTGATGGAACATGATTTAATTATTTGAAAAATTCACTTATGGGGCCCATCTCAGTTGCTACCACTGCAGGAGAAGGAGCCATCATTGTACCTTTTTTAATTTTTTTTAAATTTCTCTAGCTAGTGTTTTTTTAATTAAAGTTTATTGGGGTGACAATGGTTGGTAAAATTACATAGGCTTCAGGTGTACAATTCTGTAATACATCATCTATAAATCCCATTGTGTGTTCACCACCCAGAGTCAGTTCTCCTTCCATCACCATATATTTGACCCCCTTTGCCCTCATCTACCCCCTCCACCCCCCTTACCCTCTGGTCACCACTAAACTATTGTCTGTGTCTATGCGTTTTTGTTTCTTCATTTGTTTGTCTTGTTCCTTTGTTGTCAAGGCACCTTTGATCTTCACCATAATCTTGCGAGATAACCAAGGGAGCAGGCACAATTTCCACTTTGGAGACAGGAGAAACAGAAAGCTAAAGGGTGTTTCCAGTTGAATACGCGCCCTGACTCCTCAGCTTGTTCCACAAAACCCTGTTCTCGAGATCTACTTATTTCTAGAACAAAAAGGAGGAATCAACAGAGTGCCACTTGCTAATATGTGTCACACTTACTTTTAATAAATTAACGAAGTCGTGAGACTTAGGCTTGTATACAGCAGTTTTTTTGTTCACTTGTTCATTTACTCTCCAAAGAGCTATTGAGCATGCAACGTGTGCCAAGCACTATTCTACTGGTGAACAAAACACACATCTCTTCTTACAAAGCTTGTGCCTCTAAAGTATCTCACACTTGCTTATTAAACACACGGTGACTCGGGCTATCTCTGGAATCCAAGCAAAGCCTTACACAATCCCAAATCCTTTCCCTGGGTCCCCTACACCTTATCACTGCGGTCATGCAAATGATTTCTAAACAAGATTTGTATATTTATGTGATTTGTATTCTTGTATTTTCCTCTGCCCCGATGACATTCTGCCTTCCCATTATCCAGCAAACTCATGCTTTCTTTGAAATCCAGAATAGAGGTTCCCTCATACCACCTGGTAGCTTTGTCCTTTGGGCTTTCATATTCTTTTCTAAGTATCAGTATGATGTTAGATCCTATGGGTATTAAAATTTTTCTGCTTGTGTGTCGGTCTTCTACCCCTAGACTGAGTATTTTCAGGGAGGTCCTACCATGTTTCCTGGAAAATAAGACCTAGCTAAACAATCAGCTCTAATGCATCTTTTAGAGCAAAAAATAATATAAGACCTGGACTTATTTTACTATAATATAAGACTGGGTGTTTAATATATAACGTAATATAATATAATACCGGGTCTTACATTAATTTTTGCTCCAAAAGACGCATTTGAGCTGACTGCCCGGCTAGGTCTTATTTTCGGGGAAACATGGTAGTTGTGTTGGAGTCTTCCCCTTGACCTTCCCAGTTCCTTCTCCATTCTGTTCTATGCCCTGGGAGGCCGACCTCTGTGAATGGCACCAGTGGGTTCCGTGTTCCTCTGGCTTCCAGGAGGGATTTGCCAATTGGCAGCCCCAGCAGGAGTTTCAGAAGGCCGGAGAGGAGTGACCGGGAATTCACCCTCGTGGAATTCGACTTCCCTGGCAGGCCATCCCAAATCAGCTGCAGCTCACTGCAGGACGCCCACGGCTGCATCTCCCTGAGGCGACCTACTCATGCTGTCTTCTCTTCAGGTTCCAGGACTAATTCCTTCCCCTTATTCATTTGGGCCAACGACTGGTAATGGCTCCCCACTGTCATGATACTGTGACCTGGTACTTGTGACTTTATCTAAACCCAGTCCACACATATGCAATTAGCCCCTTTTCAAAGCTCTCCTCAGATTGTAGAATTTCATCGAGCGATTCCTCTCCTTTTACAACAGTCTTACTCATTTTAGTATCCCAGCATCTAGCAATACACCTGGCTCAAAGAAGGTGCTCAAGAAATGTTTGCTAAAAGTGTAAATGAATGAAGACAGATGTTACAAAATTTTAGTGTCACAATTTTTCATGTCAAAAAAAGCTGCTCTCATCAAAGCCTCCAATTTCCTCAGAAGTAGTGAATTATATTTTAACTTGACTAGACACAGTACCACTTATTAGCATTGCTGTTCTTTGTCATTTTCAACTTTACCAAAAACAGAAATAAGGTGATGGCTGTCCTTTTTTTCCCTAAAGCGTCCGAGAATTTTTCTCCTGAATTCTTCGTTACTAACCTCCAACACGAAACAAAATCAAAGCATGGGATTTCTGTCCTAATCCAGCCCTGGTCAGAAAACTTCCACCTCAGAGGATACACAGAATGACAGCTGGATAGACAAGAAAAGGGAAAAAATCAATTCCACGAGCCTCTCACATTTCAGCAAAAGTGTTCACCCAAAGTGGATAATGACACATTAAATGAGTATCACACCCAAGACCTTCTTTTGGAGCTTCCGTGGTAGCTGTTTTCTAAGTTAGCAAATGCCTGCTGTTAATGTGAAAATTCATTTCAACTTAGTTTGGCGACCAAGGAAACACTTTTTATTTTTGGGGTAGCTATTACTGCCCACAGTTAGCAGTTTCTCATGCTACCAGTGACTCATGGAGTTCATAGCAATCATAGCTTTTGACCACTTATATAAAGTTTTTGTAATAGGTGACAGGTCATATACGGGACACTTTGCAAAGGTTATCTTCGTGACAATACTCCGAGGGAGCTATTAGCCTGGGGAGGTAACCAGCAGAGATGGGAGTTGAGTCTGAGTATGCTGACTCAGAAGCCAGAGGTCAGAAACTGCCCTTCTTTGCTCAAGAGCCGCTCACCCCTAGTATCAAAAAGAGAGATGTGGACACAGTGGAACTTGAATTTTCAATGCTCTATAAACCAGTTTCTTTTTGTGAGGAAGTGGTTGGCATTCAGTCTGGCCAGGGAGACCATCGTTTTGTTCTGAGAGTGAGTTTCGGATATTGCCAAAAAAGAAGGTAAAGAGAAAAAACATTCAAAACCACAATTTCACAAATTTTCAAAGGCAACGTGACTCCTGCCTGGTAATGAAACACCATTTATATTTCTGTCACTTAGTCGGAGAAACTTCCCCACGAAGACATAGAAAGCTCGAGGCTTGTGCTAACTCGCCTGTCTCTTTCAATGTTAGCCAGCACCTAATATTTTACAAAGAAACTACGACACCGAGCAGATGGAACTGCGTAAAGCAGGTGCAGATCTGAAATCTAAATAGAGATGAACAATTCTTCAGTTAACAACCAGAGAATGAGGTGGCGCTGGAGCGGGCAACACAGAAAAGAAGCCATTTCCGCTGGAGAGAAGTTACTCGGAAATGCCCCCATTATCACAAGAGAACAGAGCAAAACGATTATTTCATGGCATTTGAAACGGCATTCTCTTACGTCTTCCTGGCATGCAAACCAGGCTTCCATGTAATCCTCAGGAGGAAAGCTAAAGGAAAGGTGAAGACGTTGAGGCCAGGCATGGGTAGAGAATAATGGTTGCAAACAAACTACCCGGGCATCTAGAATAGAGTTCAGCTCTTATATATTTCTGTACCACGGCGAGGCACCCAAATAATCTTAACCAAAGATGAGATGAAGAGGAGATGTTATTTCTCCTAAGTTTTTAAACTTATTTTAATTTTAATTTAAAAATGTTTATTTTAGAGACACTTCTGAACATACACAAAAATAACAAGACTAGTAGTAGTATGAACCCCGCATTACCCCATCCCCCAGTCTCAATCACCATTAATGCCTGCCACTCTTGTTTCATCTCATTCTCTCTCTATTTATTTATTTATTTGGTATTATAAAGCAGTCTTGATAAAGTGCTTTTTCTTAGTTTCCTTGTCTTTGTAAAATGTGCCTAGCTTTTTAGGGTCGACTATACCTAGCTTCTTAGGGTTGACGTTGGAAAGAAAAGTTACAACGTGTTAAGGGAAGTAGTCAACAAATGATCATTTTAATACTTACATGTGGGACACACTAAAACAACGGCAGAGGGTGTGGAAAGATGAGACTTTCACTGTTGAAGGAGCAGGAACACAACAGGACAGGAAAACAAATCCGTGGCTTTTAGGCATATGGCATTGTTTTAAATATTGGCTATTGGAAAATGTGAAACCCTTCAGACACCCATATAACTGACGTTAAGTAACAGAATTCTGTTCTGAGGCCCAGAAAGATGCATCCCAGAAACAAAATCTAGTACGGAGTCAATCCACGTTTAAGGGTTGGTTTTTTTTTTTTTTAATTTGCAGTGTTGTCTTAAATGCAGCCAAAAAAACCACATCGCGGCTAGCTTCTAGGAGTCAAGATTTCCATGGTGAAGGCAGAGCAATTACAGGAGAAAGATCCCAACGAAGATAAAGAGGAACAATGTAAAAATACAAGGGAAGCATTTCATATGTCAAAGCTTAGGAGATGCTGAATGATTGGTCCTGCTCAGAGGCAGTGCCAGTGAGGTGGCCGAGATGGAAATGGAGCCAGTGGCCTCAGTCAGGGCGCTGACAGTAAATGCACGAACAGTCTTTAAAAGGCTTGTACAAAATGCAGAGGCACCTACCCACCACTCCTCTCCTAAGCCTCCGAAAGAGAGTTTTTACTCACATCATTTGAGATTTCCTTTACTGTGGGGACGCTAAAGCTGTATTCCACTGCAATTAAAATAGGGCTACCTCCTGTTGTTTCTTAAAAACCTAAGTTTCAGTTTTATTTTCGGTTTAAGTCCAGCTCTCGTAGGCTGTTTCTTAAGAGCACCTGCAAGCATCAAAACAATCGTCTAGTTAACTCTCTAACCATAAGGCAAATGGCTCCTGTGTGACCGCCCCCATAGTGTTTGTTCTACCGGCACCTTTACCACCCTTTGGGGTGTCTTTGTAATATCAACACCTACACATTCTCCTGCTTCTGTCCCTTGCACCAAAGGATAAGCTACAATCCTGGATTTTGGCCATCTTTTGCAAAATTTTCCACCCTAAAAGGTGTCCTCGTGTTTCATTTTAGTGACATAAATAATCGTGTCTTGGAGGAGTTTTGGTTTTTGAAGCCAAAAAGACAAAATTGTTTTTGTAGTAAACATCTTGCAAGCTTTGGTGACTCACCAAGGTTGTCAGGATATTCAGAGCTGGCTGTTTCCTAGCAGTGGTCAGGATAACCACTAGAGCGAAAGCGAGATGGGTGCCATGCGCACAAAAGTGCAAAAGGCCAGGGGAAGCCAGAACATGAAGCAAATGTACGAGAGTGAGACCTGGAGTTGGTAGGGCTGTGACAGGATGCCTTACGTGGGTTCCCAGAGTGATCTGGAAACTCACCAAAATTTACATTCCCCACCGCGGACCCTACCTGGTTGGACAATCGATGGAGAAGGACCTGGCAGCATCACCAGGTGAGGCGTTACACTGAGACCTGACTACCTTTCGTAGAATACAAAGGACCACCAACCGAGTAAGGTTCGTTCCTCAGGTACCTTCCTATGACTTCTACTGTATCTCTCTTCACATGGCTCCTGAAAGTTTTATTATCCTGCAAAGGGCAGGGGCTCATATCATGTTGCTCAGGTACATCCATTGGTGATGACCTGGGGAAGCAGAAATGGACTGGAATGAGGCATTTGCATAATGACTGCATCCTGCCTCCAGGTACTCTGGCTCTATCATCAGTACTGAATGCGCTAAGTGTTCCCATCTCTCTGCCTAATTGATTAGGTTAGGAGTTGGCCAGAGAGATCCAGGCGGCTAACTGGTAAAGCGGTATCTCAAAGAGGATTCGTCTTCAATGATGGGCATTTGACATCTTTCCGTAGGTTTTATGAGTTATTAAATACATTTACACTACACATCCATTGAAGCCATATGGCAGCTTTGAATATATAGGACAAATTAGGCCTAAGGAAGCATTACTTATTTACTTGTTTATTTTAGAAGGGTTAGACATAGTGTTGAGGGCACTTTCAGTCTTTGATTCAACACTTACATAGAAGCTATTTGCATAGCAAGTGATCTGGATAAGACTCAGGTCAGGTTCATGGACACTTACGTGGACCAGGAATGGGCATCGGGGACTCTGTGATTATCCTACAGTATATATACAATCTGAACATAGGAATTTTTCTGAAGAGCAGGTCCACAGCTTTAATGACATGAAAAGGCCCACGAATGAAAAAAGGTAAAAAAGATAAAGAACCATATAGCTCCATATCCTAGACTGTGAGACAAAAAGATACTTGGGTAAGTGAACAGGGACTGCCCCTCCCCCAACCAGCCTTTTTAAAGTAAAAGGCATATATCTTGTTTATTCTAAAGAAGGTAAGCAGACTCCATAAAATCCAGAGACTTTTTCGGTCTTACGATGCTGCCATGATTCTCAGAAAATAATTTTTATATCTGTAAGATCAAAAACTGTCCTAAAGAAATACGACCCAAAGTGGAAGACAAGTAAGAGCTGTTAAAGATGAGACATTCTGAGCAGGCTGAGGCCATCTGCTTCCTATTAGCCCTAAGCAAGGGCACAGCATTTCATCAGCTCGAGATGAAGGCAGGACAATAGCATGTGGACCGAGTGATCTGCTAGGGAAGATGCAAAAATGGGGAGAAAAACATTTCTTTGCTCCTCCTCACCTCTGGCTGTCAAGACAAACACCATGTCTCAGTAATTTGGCTTTTCAGCTGATATGTCCACCTTATTTTTATTAATCAGTTAAAAAAAAATATATATATATATACATATATTTATACACCTATATACACATATATATGTCTCATATAGATATATGTACATATTTTAAATCAAAGAAATCTAGGTCTAAATTTAAAGAATTGAATTGCTTTATAAGATTTGTTATTAAAAAAAAAACACAAACGCCCTATAGTATTCTTCTTTCCCCAACTGATTATTTTGGCATTTACCTCCATATCTCTAAATCATATACTTATATTGTTATTTTTAAAATGAAATTTATTGAGGTGACAATGGTTAGTAAAATGACATAGGTTTCAAGGGTACATTTCTATAATACAACATCTCATATATCACGGTGTATGCTTACCACCCAGAGTCAGTTTACCCATATTGCTTTTTAAAAAAAATTTCAAACTTAAAAAAAGTTGATTACCCCCTCTGAACACAGAGGACGTAACTCTCTCCTTCCTCCCTCCACTTCCATTGCACAAATTCTCCTTCCCATCCCTTCTTCATCCCAATACCGTAATTTTCATTAAATCAATATCTAGTGTTGACATCATTATACTGTTTAACTGTTCTCTGAAATGAGCATGGAGTCAACTACCATCACAACTCTTTTCCTGCACCACTGTGGTTTTCCTGGGAAGTCATCATCATGTATTTACATTTGTTTTGTTTTCTAAATATTTATCACGAACTCCGCCCCAAACCCTTCACCAGTTATGTAAATAACCTCTCAGGATGTGCCATCCTCCAGCTTCATCAGCTTCCTGGAAAAAGTCTTTCCACTGTGCCTGGTGTACCCACCCCCAGAGACTGTTTTACCCTCTTCAGGAATATCGCTTTCGTCGCTGGCCAGGGTGGAGGTACGGCAGCCTCCTGAGTATAAGGAGTGGGACAGGGGACCTAGGGATGGTTGTTTCTCAAACTTTCCAATCATCTTCATTTTCAGCTCAGATAGTAGTCTCTTGGGTCTGCTAATGTATTTCCCGTGTGCCCATCTGGTTTCTAGCTCACAAAATTACTGTATTGCCATCTTCCCTTTTTGTTTTCCATGTCTTGATGGATTTATGCCCTTAACATTTTTCTTTGCTGTTGTTGTTTTTGTTTGTTTGTTTGTTTTTGTTTTTTTCAGAAGGGAACACATGTAGAAATGTGCATTCCATCTGCTGTCACTGTTTTTGAGAATGTTTTAGAAATCAGTATTATGGAAAACTCAGGCAAATAATTAAGTAGGCACTTCATCAACAGCTATTTATGAGACAATAACCAACATACTCATATGCTTATCTGTAACATATGGGTAAAGAACATAAGGCATATTGTTTCCAACAGGTCATTTGCCAGATTGATGTGAATACAGCATACCTTATGCCCCCATCTCCTTTCACTTAACCCTCCTAATTGTAGGCTTCTGGAGAGCACCGCCTTCTTGATAGTCTATGGCTGCTTTCAAGTCCCAAATACCTGAGAATTGCTTTAGTCAATCAATACCCTTGTCATGCTCTATTACAGCTGATCAATATGGACAAGGGTGCAATGAGGTGGAAGCAAGATGTTTTATTCAATCAAGTTTTGGGTCTGTTTTATTGACCCTGATACTTTGGTGGTGTTTACCAAACTTCTTATTCTTCTGATCTACTTTTATTCCTGCTAGCAAAAATTGTTTGCAGAAAAACACCTACACATGCCTTCCTTCAGCGTTTCACACTGGGTGCACCAGCATGAATAGATCTGGGCCCTAGACTTATCTCTGTCTCTATGTGACTTTTGGTAAATCACAACCACTGTCGGCATCTCTCCCCTGTGAAATGGAACTTGTGAAGCCTCACAAACTGGGATCCCACCAGTCAGTTGGGGTCAGCAGACATGGTGTGGCTGGCACAATAACAGAGAATTCTTTTGGGAATATGATTGACTTTAGTGGTGGTGGTGGGGGAAAGGACTCCACAGTTTTCTGCAGTAATCACTACTTCCTACTGGGATAACATTGCCAGGCTGCTTCATAAGTTCCTATGAATTTTTATTCCCTGTATGTATTTGAGGGTTTTTTTTGTTTTGTTTTGCTTTCCACAGTGGCTATTCTCTCCTCTCCCCTTTCATCCTAACCTCCTTTGAGTTTCTGGACATTGCAGATAATATTAGCCAAAATATGATACCCCAGAATCCTGGGGGCTGCAGAGGTAGGCTAGTTGTATGATCAGAAGGAAAATGTTAGGAAATAATGTGACCTTCCTCTCCTTCTATATGTTTCTGTATTTTTCTTTGATCAACACCCAAGAACTGGCTGACTCCCCTTTGTATGTATTTGCATGTCCTGAATGGAAATTAGTGGCAGCGATAGCATTACTACCCACTTTCTTTTCTCCTATCTCACTCGATATGTTTGTCATATTTAGATTGTGAATTCTCAGAGGGTAGGATCTTGTTGGCATTTTCATCGTTCCTTTCTAAATGTTCATTTGGATTACAATATTTGCATTGTGCGCACAGCACATTGAATGGAAATATGCCTCAGTTTTATTTGGTCTTTCTTTGAGATGTTAGAGAGTCACAGAAAATAGTGCGTGGTGAATTTTAGTGGTTTGGGGAGCTTGACCACTGAAAGGAAAATTAATGATAAGATAATCTTTTCCAGCAATCTCCTCTGCATATCCTTGACCATTCTCTAGATGATACACTGGACCTTATAATCCAAAAGAGAACAACAAGGACGTGTATCCTGGATTACAGAGAGAAAGAACACATAGCAAACACAGAGAACAAACAAGGATACGGAAGAGTAAAAATAAAATATTTATACCATGAGCAGACCAAGGGATAACTGCATCAGTTGAATATAATTATTGGGTAAGCAGGGGTCACAGGAGTTTCAAGTTTAAAGCAAATGGAGCAGGGGTAAGTTATCACATCTCTTAATAATAGACTGGGAAGCCATAATTCATTGTTGGAATTCTGAGAACTGCTTGACTGCAAGGAAAGAGTGTGAAGGAGAGAGAGAGAGTGAAACAAAAATAATTTCTGAGGGTTTCATATGTCATCTGTGTAGTGGCAGCTTTATGTTACCTCACTGAATTTTACTTAAGGGGAAGGAGCTGTGAAGACTTACTAGACAAAGTAGGTGGTCAACTAATCAGCTCAGAGGACGGTACAGCTCAGAGTTAAGGAGACCAGGAGAGTAAAGCCCTCCGGGATGTCCCTATGATGAGCTTTGAGATACCAGGTGATGACAACTGGGAAAGAGATGCCAATACATGGCGTGAAAAGAAAAATCCAGTAAGCATTCAGGACCCCTGCAACAATGAACCGTAATAGGCAATGCAGATACACAGATGGGAAATTAGAGAACCTGCCTCAAAGAACTTGTCCTATGGAAACAGGGCTGAGCATCATAGAAATGGGTATAGTCCTGGAAGTAGGGACAATTGTCTCCAGGAAGTCATAATCAAAGGGAAATGAATAAGGCCTGGATCCATGATACTACGATGTATTCAGTGTCTACTTTGTGCCCAACATTCTCCTGGAATTCTATGGAAGCTATTTCATTTCATAACAACAGTCAATGATTGTTAACATTTATTTAGTACTTACTAAATTCCAGGCTGATATCATTTTGTTTAATTTTTTACCCCCATGGTGTGGGGTTTGACCTTTTCTGCTTTGCAGATGAGGAAATACCTGAGGGAAGTTAAGGAATTTGCAAAAGACCGAGTTGAGTATGTAGTTACATGTGCTGCATGACAGACATATAGTTACAAGAAGCAAAAGTGCAGATTTAGAAGAATGTGAAGGAGTACTACTCTGCTGTCAGATGAAATAGTGCCATTTGCGACAACATGGATGGACCTTGAGATTATTATGCTAAGTGAAATAAGTCAGAAAATGTCAAGAACCGTATGATTCACTGATGTGTGGGATATAAAACTGAAAGCAACAAGGGAACAAGACAAATAAATAAAGAAACAAAAACTCATAGACACAGACAAGTGTTCAGTGGTTACCAGAGGCTAAGGGGGCAGGGGTGGTAGATGAGGGTAAAGGGGATCAAATATGTGGTGATGAGAGGAGAACTAACTCTGGGTGGTGAACACACAATGGGATTTATAGATGATGTATTACAGAATTGTACACTTGATACCTATGTAATGTTACTAACCATTGTCACTCCAATAAATTTTAATTAAAAAAAAGAAAAGAAAAAAAAGAAGAACATGACAGAAAACAAAATAATTTGGCCACAGACCAAGTAGCTCAAAAAAACAAGAGTTAAACGATTACTCTGTAAGGTTTCTTGCACGTGACATTTGCAATTTTCAAGAATGGATGTCTTCGATGAAGAAACAGGACAATATATCAAGGAAGAATGTATATTCCATCTACATTCATAATGATTTTTTTTGTTTTATACACTGTGAAATATCATATAGACAATATAAAATGAAGAATCTAATAATACCTGTGCATCTATTACCAGCTTAAGATACCAAAAATCGTTGCTCCCATTCCCTGTGCTCCTCTCAGATGTAACCAAGATTCTGAATTTTGTGTTAATCATTTCCTTTTCTTTATCATTTACAAATATGTATTTTTAAACATGTATTAAAAATTTCCTGCTTATAAACTTTATGTAAACTTCATATAAATGGAATGATACTGTATATAGTATTCTTCTGTGATAAGCTTTTATGCTCAACATGATTCATCCCTGTGGCCACACATAGATAAGTTCCATTTGTTTTCCTGCTGTATCTGAGACCATTATATGAAGAAGCCACAATTGATTTATCCATTCTAAGTCAAAGGTAATTGGGTAATTTCCAGTTTTCTGCTATTAAAACCAAAGTTACTATGAACATTCTGGTGCATGTCTCCTGGTATACAAGTTATTCTCTAGGTCACGTTTCTCGAGAACTTCCAGTAGGTTAAATAGAAATGGTGAGCTAGCATCCTCATGTATTCCTGATTTTCAAGGGGTTTTTGAAAATATTTCACCATTGAATATAATATTTACCATAAGATTTTGTAGATATACTTTATCAAGTTAAGAAAGTTCCATTCTATTCCTAGTTTGCTAAGAATTGTTATCATGAACGTTTGTAGAATTTTATAGAATTACCTTTTTTTGATAGGTATTAAGCTGTCACACTGTTTCCTCCTCTAATCATTTCATATGGGGAATTACTTTCAATAATTTTCTAATAATGAACTAACCTTGCTTCCAGGGAAAAACCCAAATTTATGATACACCATTTTCAAATCCATTGCTCAATTTGGTTTGCAAATACTCTTTTTACTTGTTAATGTTCTAGATATTTGAATGGTGTGTAATTTTATTTTCTTATACTGTGTGTTAAGTTTTGGATCCAAGGTTAATACTGGCCTTGTAGGAAAAATTTGGGTATATTCCCTCTTTTTCCATTGTGTGAAAGAGTTTATATATTTTGGAATCAAATATTTGGCATAGCTCATATGCATGACCTTGTGGTCTAGTGTTTTCCAGTAGAAATAAAGTTAATTACTGATATCACTTTTCTCATGGTTATAGGACTATTCAGATTTTCTATTTTTTTCTCAAATTCATTTGGATAATTTATGTGTGTGTGTGTGTGTGTGTTTAGAATGTCCATTTTACCCACATTTTAAAATTTATCTGCGTAAAGTAGTTTACACTTTCACCTTATTATCTGATTAACTTCTTGCGCATTTGAAATTATAGTTCCCTTCATGTCCTTCATGTTGTTTGTGCCATTTCATTTTTTGTCATCAATCTTGTTAACTCATTATTCTTTTCAAAGAATGGACTTTTGATGCTAAATATCCTCTATTTTTGTTTTCTATTTCATTAGTTTTTTAAATATCTTTTTTCCCCATCATCTCTGGGTTTACTCTACTGTTCTGTTTTCCAAATTTTTCAGTTGATGATTAGCTCACTGCATTTTCCCCCTAATATAAGCATTAAAGGCTATACATTTTTCTTTAAGTACTACTTTTGCTTCACCTCACATATTTTAAGTAGTACTTATAATTTAATTTCCATAGTAGTGTGATTTATTCTTTTTGACCCATAGGCTATTTAAAAGAGGATTTTTTATATTTTCATATATGTGTATTTATCTTTTTATAACTGATAGGTTTATATTCTGTATGATAAAATGGATTCTTTAACATTTGTTGGGACTTGTTTTATGCCCTAGACTATGATTGATTTTTATAAATGTTCTGTGTCTCCTTCAGAGGAATTTCTATTCTTCAATTGTTGGAATAGTATTCTATATATATCCTTGAGGTCAAGCTTATTTATTGTGTTGTTCTAGTTTTCTGTATTCTACTGCAAACCATAAATAAAAATTTCCTACTGTGATGTGAAGTTGTATGTTTCTCATTGTAATTCTGTTAATGTGTCTTTAATATTTGAAGCTACGTTATTTGTTATATATAAACTCAACATTATGACAGTTTCCCGAGGAATGTTAACTTTTAAGAAAATTCAGCATACCTCTTTATCTCTGGCATATTAGTTTTTGTCTTTAATTCTGTTTTTGTTTGACATTTTTATGATATCAATGAAGGCTTTCTTTAGGTTAATGTTTGCTTGGAATACCTTTTTCTAAACTTTACTTTCAATCATTCTGTGTCTCTTATAAACAACATATTGCTGGATTTTGTTTGATGGGTGTGTGTGTCAGAATCTAGTCTGACAATATTCGCCTTTTAATAGGGAAAGATAATGCAATTGCATTGAGTTTGGCTACTAAAATATTTGGATTTATTTCTACAATTTTATTTTGTGGTATGTGTTCCACTTTTTCTATATTTCTTCTATTACCATTTTCTTTCTTGACTTCTTGAGGATTTTTTTGAAGTTTTTTTCTTTCTCTTTGTAGTTTTGTTTCTACAAGCTTAGAAATGGCAACTACATGCACCCTCCATCACTTGGAGTCATGAAAAGCAAATCTTTTGTGCTGTGGGTCTTTCTTCCTAATTCACCTATTAAGAATGTCACCCTTGAAGTTCCTGGCTTTTTGGGTTTTGTGAAGGACATCTGATTCGACCTCCCATCCTGCTCAGGGTCTTGGCTTTTAGCCTGTCCATCTCTCTCCCACACTGTGCATAACTCTAAAACCTAGATCACAAAAAGCCAGCTCTAGGATTGTTTACACCTGTGAAGTAGAGCTTTCTGGATATGTCTTCACTTTGCTCTCCTTTGTATCTCTATATATGTTTATGGTATGTATGTATGTATGCATGCATGTATGTATGTATGTATGTACCTCTATCTATCTATCTATCTATCTATCTATCTATCTATCTATCTATCTATCTATCTATCTATCTATCATCGAGCATGTTTAAATGCAAACTGAGAGGGTTTTCTCCAAACATCTGGTCATTCATCTTGCCAGAAGTGGAAGACCATGCTTTGGTTCTGATGTAATCATTTCCTTATGTAGTTTTGACAGGTTTGTACAAGTCTGGGACAAAGAGGAAAGAGTAATATATTTGATTTGTATGTCTCCTGAAAAACTTGCAGAACATGCTCTTAGATGATATTCTTTAGGGACCAAGAAAACAAAAGGAATTAACCCTCATAAAGTGCTTTTCTTCCACTACGTGTATTATTTTCCTATACTCACTTTATTTAATCCTCATAACAACTCCCTAAGATTATCATTACCCTCATTTTATAGATGTGGTGTCTGAGACAACATTTTGAGGCTTTTAAATTCCTGAATTGGGATTCAAACTCTTGCCTGTCTGATTCCGTAGCCCATGCCCTTTATCCTAAATCATGACACTTTTCCTTAAATAGAGAGCTCTGAGGGATTCTTTTCAGAGTTGGTAAGAATAATCCTGATTAATGTTGTACTGGCAATTTTCATAGCAAACATGCAGCTATTTACCCAGTATTGGTTAGAACTCTGCTAATTGCTAGCACTCATTCTGTTAGCAAACATGGCATTTATCGACTCCAGAAAGAGTCCAGATTGTGAGAAAACAAACACATGCTTTCAAAGCAAACCTTTGTTTCAGTCCTAGTGTCAAGTAATTTTTATTTTTAGTTGCCATTTTTACTTTTGACCCAATATCTCATATTTAACACTCTATAAACCTCTGAGAGTAATTAAGCCTTCCAAAAATGTCTTGATGTCAGTTCATATACTAAATCTCATAAAATACATCTATCTGTTTATGTAAAAGCCTATGTAGCCTTGCAGGCTAAGCCTAAACTGTTATCAAAGGCCACTTTGCCAAGTCTAAGGGATGACCCAAGAGTGCCATAGATAAGCTAATCTTATTTCATCTCTGTGCTTTATCACCGTGGAACTTATCACAGGCGAAGGGTTGAGGAAAAGGCTCTCTCTGTCTGTCTTTCCACATGCCCCCCTTTCCTTAGCTCAACTCGAATGTTTAAAGTGGATCCAATAGAGCGCCGGCATCTGGGAAACTTAGAGAACAAACCATAAAGATGGCACACGGGCCTGTTTTCATTGGTCCTTGGCAGCCTTGCCAGTGGAATAAAACCATTGCTGCTCCAAACCAGGTTGGAAGCAACATACCCAGAGACAGCTCACTCTCAAGACATATGTGAAGGGGTTAGAGTTTGGATCACTGTAATTTAGAGGTCAGTGACCATGAATGCAAAACAAAGTTGGGCAAGTTTTCTATTTCGAGGCTTCATACATGATCAAAGAGGCCAAGGTGGCAGTATAAAGTGAAGGGAAGGGAAGGTGCATTGTTTCCATTATATGGAGCCATGTGTATTTGCAGAGTGGCTTGTAAGATGTTGTCATATCCTCGTTTATTAAAAGCTCTAAATCCTTCTTTTGCAAGGTTTGCCCCCAAATACAATTTAGAGTAACAAAGTATTAGCATGCTCCCCCAGTGGGTGTCTCTAGTGCTGTTGTTAAAATGAAATGGGTGTGTTTACATAATCTGGGAATTCAGGGAAAAAATTATGCAATTCTGTGTAATTTTCCCCAAAGAGTTGAAATTGAACAAAAATCAACTGCACATCTGGGCCTGGGGCTGCTTCAGCCTCTGATGCAAAAATGGAGATGAATTCCAAGGGATCAAAAAGCTCAAAAGTGCTCACCCCTGACAAGTTTTTCCCTCCTTGGAATGGAAAGCATAACAACTGTTTTTCTGAAATATAAATTACAATCAGCTGGTGTTAGTTTTATTATTTTTAAGGCTTTCTACTGATCAGACCAATAGTCTTTTATTACTGATTGAATACACATGAAAAAAAAAACAAAACTAACACGCTCCCATGCTTTTACTGGAATGGAAATCTAGATCAAACTGGGGTGTGCCCTTGTGTATTTTAATATTAGGCAATAATCACACATTACCATCTTCTCGTTAATGTTTGTGATTCACATTAATAAGAAACGATTACATGAGCAGTGATGAAAACATTGTATCTTTTTAAACTTGATTTTAATCACCCATTTCCGATCCACATTTGAATCATGCTTTGAACAAAGACTACAGCTGTCAGATACAGAACTAAAATAGTGAATTCTCCCACCATTTCCTTCATCCGACATTGTGCGGTGCATTGTCAGTGCTTTGTACGCGTAAGAGTGAATACGTAGAAAGTCACCTTTAACATGGTAATCTGGACATGCATATTTGATGCATGTCCTGATTTCCATGCAGTACAATTCTGTTCCCTGTGACTCTGAGATTTCTGTGTTTCTTTTTGGGGGGCAGCTAAGTGGAGGTGAACCACTTAGTCCTGTGGGATTCACTTCACCAAAGAGGTGGTTGGTTAAGCAGACAACTTGAGCCTCGACAACAACACATTCAACCCCATGGACACACATGACTTCCTTTGGCAAATTTCTTGTCTGCAAATAATTCCCTTTGAAAGGATGCTACTGAGACTCAGAGTGGACCTTTGCATTTTTTCTCCACTTGCACATGGGACTGGGCCATTTTGTCCTTTTCGTGATGGGGAGAGTACAATAAATGCTCGTAGGCGTTGTTCTGTTGTAGGTATCCACACAAACTACAAAACCAATAGACATAACATTTTCTTTAGCTGAACAAGGAATTCCAACAGCAAACCCCTGTGTAAATGGTAGCACCATGTCTTCATTCTTAGTCAAAATACACTTTTTAGTCCAGTTGTTATGATGTTACGACAAATATAAAACGTCCCCCGAGAGCCATCGTGTAGCCACGTGACTCTGGGAGCACAGTTGCTGAACGCACACTGAGCTTAGTTCCCATCAGCCACATTGCCCACTCTATGCTGCCAGACCAGGGATAAACTTGAGTTTGAGGTAGAATCAAGGACAAAATTCTCACCGCTGATACCTCCTGGGTGAGTCTGTATTACAGCCCTCCACAGAAATGGGGCTCAGGTGCCCTGAGAGTCTTTCACGACCCGGAGGGGGCTATGATTCTGAACTATCACACTTAGCAGAAATGAAAAATGGTAGGTCTGCTGACAAAAACAAGCCCCACGCAGCAGGAAAAGGGAAAGAACAGGCTCCCGCATTCTTCAGAAAGGAGAAGAAACCAGTTTGAGCCTAGCACATAGGGAACACACATACATGGGGACAGGGCGTTACTTTCTCATCAGGCAACTGAGACTTAGCTCACCTGTAGTACTATGTATGTACTGTGCCCTAAGCACTTCGGAGGGGGAGGTTCTGTAGAAATAAGAGTTCTTAATAACTATAGGCGGTGCTGGTGCCAGGGGAGGGAGACATGTTTTCAGTTTATGTGGCAGAGATACACATTCTGGGTCCCCAAGCAGAAACTGCAAGGCTGCAGTTACCTTTGTCCTAAGGTAACGGTCATCCTCTTAGCAGCACCTTAGGATTCCACGGACACCTTATATTGGCAAACTCTCTCATATGTTATCTCAACTCAATTTCAGGAACAGTTAATGGTATTAGTAGGGCAAATATGATTTAACAAGTATGGAAACTGAGGCACAGATTTTCCTAAGGTCAAGGAATCAGGCTATTCTGGAATTGAGAGGATCCTAACGGAATTCATTTCTGCCTTCCTTCAAGGGGGTTCCTGTGTGCAGTGGCGAGGGGCCTAGGAATACAAGCTATGAGGCAGGGACTCTTTCTAACTCGCTCACCCTTTTATTGTCAGTCCCTAGCAAAGAACCCACTCTGTGGTAGCTACTCAGTAAGTGTCAGGTGAGTGAGTGCTTGTCTTCTAATAGATACTAGGCATTTTTAGGAATAGATTATTGACATTGGGCATAAAGTGACAATCTCTGGACAAGAGAGAAGAGAAGATATATCATCTACTTGCCAGTCATCTCTGTAAATGACATGACGTGACACATCCAGAAGTTACTTAGAAACCTGCCTTGGTGGGAGGGGTCCTGAATCACCCTGAGACAAGAAGGCAGAGCACTCAGTATGGGTTGCATCAATCACAGTGGCCATAAATATAGGTAATTCCTGGGATGGTTAAAAACGCTTCCCAAATTTCTAAATCAATATCTCCTCTACCCTCCCTAATATGTGTTCACCATCCATTTTTCTACATTAAAGGCTATGGTTCTCACCAGAAGTCATTTCAAACTATAGTTGACCCTTGGACAATGCAGGGGTTTGGGGCACTGAACCCTCTCACCCCCTCAACAGGTGAAAATCTGCATATAACTTTTGACTCCCCCCAAACTTAACTAATAGCCTACTGTTGACAGGAAGCCTTAATGGTAACCTAAACAGTCGATTAACACATACGTATCTTGTATGTTAAATGCATTATACACTATGCTCTTGCAATAAAATAAGCTAGAGAAAAGAAAATGTTATTAAAAAGATCATAAGGAAGAGTAAATACACTTACAGTATTTACTGAAAGAAATCTGCATATAAGTGGACCCACGTAGTTCAAATATGTGTTGGTCAAGGGTCAACTGTACATCTCTCCCACCATGTAGGTATAGAAAACCATCTCGATACATACAGGAGTTGTATCCTTCAGGAGCTTTTGGCAGAAATGAGGCCAATACCACTGAAGAAAGACATGAATGATCTATTTTGAGGTAACTTATTTGGAAAAGGGATAAGCAATTGGAGCTAAGTGACATTGGCTGGGAATAGTTTAATGTACCTTGGTTACAGTTTATTGGATCCTTTCTAACCATCATGACCCTATGGCATAAATAAAAACAATTATTTCTTTTTTTTCAGAGAAGAAATCAAGGTTTGGAGTGTCTACCTCACATCCTCAAAGTCAAACATCTGGGAGGAACTTGAACTCGGGTCTCTATTGTTCTTCCCATTTCCCTAAAGATATGAGGGCCAGGCAGGTAAAGGCTCTTTCCTCCTTTGATCTCGCCTCTATGGGCTGTGACCGCAGGACGTTTGCTGAGTAGGTTGAAAGCTGGGCTCCAGCAGCTGCCATTTTCTTCTATGGTCCAAAGAACTTCTGATCCAAAGTACGGGAAACTTCTGTGTAAACCCAACCTGTTAGTCTCCTGCAGTTTATTTCTCTTGCTTTGCAAACATACTATATTTTGCTCTAAGCTTACAGAAATTGTTCAAGGTGAAATTCCAGTTCAGTCCAGCAGTAGAGGCTATAACTGTGTGTAGGGGAGTTTTTTTTATTTTATTATTCTTTATGAAATAAAATAATAGTAACATTTGAAAGGACAAATTTCAAACATTATTGGAATTTGCTGAAACTGTACAGGAATCAGCATTTTTGGGTGCTTCAGTTGACACCACCCAGGCTGGAAATTCAGGGAAGAGGTGCAGGTTTTCTGAGCAAATGTAATTATTTTTAGCATGCAGACAGTTTCATTAGCTGTGGTTCCCTGCAATATTTTCTTTTCATTTTTACATCAGCCATATATATATTTTTTCTGTTTTTTCCCTTTATGCATATCATTTAAGCCTAAATTAGGCATCTGGTAGAAGAAGCTGGACAACGTCTCTTATGGATTAAATACACAAACAATAAAAATTCAATGAGCCTAGACATATCACAAATAAAATCTAGTCTAAGTGTGGTTACATGTGGGATTTCACTTTATCTAGGTATTTGGCTACAACTCATGGAGAAAAAAATATATACAGCAGCCTTTCTATGGCACTTTACTTGTAGAGGAAATGTCTCTTGGTACAAACAAAGATACTGCTTTCCAGACACATTTAGATCTTCCTGATGTGTTAACGGCACCTTTTGGGACATCAATCAACACATATGTGTTGAATTCCTGCTATGAGGTCAGAACCACATCAGTCATGCAAGGGATATAAAACCCAAAGTAAGAGATTCTTATTCTCTAGGTACTTATGGGCTAGTTTGGAAGGGTGGACACAATGCTCAAATGTCCTATTTCTTGTTGCTAAACCCATGGAAGATGCTGCTCATCTGTCATTCTTCTCACAGGCTCTACTAAGTGGTTTTGTCATTTTCCTCTAATCAGTCATACCCAGTCTGAACTGGTACACGAGCTAAAGCCCACTGGCCGTACCTGAACTCATCTGTGACAAAGCTAAAGATAAGAGTAAATACAACCAAACACCAAACTCCAGGGAAGGGAGGTACATCTTGAATTCCTATAAAGAGGGAAGGTTGCCATTGGCCTTGTTAGTATGGCTAGAACTGGCAGAGATGGAGGGAAACAGAATGCACAGACTCCAAAGAACAGATGCATGCAGGGAGGATACGAGAACAGGGTATGAATGTGAATTTGGAAAAGGGGTTGGAGAGTAGGGTGCTATTCTCAGTATCTGGGAGTTTCATTTAGAAACTTCCCCTATTACGGCGTTTTCCCATTCGTGAGTCCTAAGCATGGAGACACAGTGGTTTCTAGTCTGTCATAGATACGCACTGGCACCAGAAATAAAACGTATCATATTCTAGAACGTATGTGAGCTTATTTTCAAAGAACAAAGATGATTCTGAGTCATACCTTTCCTGTCAATAAAATGCGTAAAATAAAGGTGACTTTAAAACACTGCCAAATCCACCAACCTCATGAATGAAGTCTTTCCAAATATCCTCCTTTGGCTTCATGATGGGCAACCCTGATGGTTGCTTTTTGCCCCCTTTTATGAGAAAAAGAAGAAAGCTCCAAGTTTCTTTCACTTCTTGAAGACAGATGAAAGCCCATCTCTTTGCCTTTTTACAGTTTGGGTGTGTACCTGGCTTGCGGCAGAACTGGCTCGAATGACCTCACAACTTCCCTTCAAGCAATGAGTCTATACATTTCCACACGGAACTGGACAAGAACCAACATATCCTGTTTTGAACATCTGCACAATTCGATTGACAACTGAGTGATTCTGCCTGCTGGATCTTTAACCATAAGGAATGTGAAATAGTCTTCCTAGCTAGACAAAAATGAAGCATCAAGACTGGAAAGGAGGGTGTAAAATTCGTTAAGTTCTCTTGCAATTGCCAGAGTTGATATATATATATATATATATATATATATATATATATATATATATATATATATATGTATACATATATGTATATATATACATGTATATATGTATATGTATGTATATATATGGACTCAGAAACACTGTTTCTTAGAAAAGTGGCTTTGGAGAATCATGAAGAAGTATTAGCTAAACAGTCATCTGTTGCTGAAAATGCCACGATCCCAGGCAGATAAACGACCTGGCCAAAGTTCCCTCGAATTCCCACACAGGTGTAGAAGTCTGTGTTATCTGGCGCCGTATCCTGTTATACTCAGAGAGGCGCTTCCTGACTTCTGATTCAATTTCTCTGCTTTCAGCTATGTGTGTTTAGGAAGGTCACAAGAGAAAGCCTGGAATAATACTTGCATGAACGGACTCCTGGATGGGATCCCCCAAATCTGAGTGGTTTGCAAGCCCATTTTGCCCAAATTGCACGGTGGGCAAACACGGGTCTGGAATCAACTTTCCACTAGATATCTGATAGTCCCTATGATACAATGATCATACAAACTTTGGGGAGGGTACAGGGATTTTTCGTTGAACGAGTAGTAGGTAAGCAGAAAAAGCCAAACAATCCATATAGCAGCTCGAAGTTTTGTTGTATTTAATAAACTATGAATGTTGCCATTAAAAGCTAAGGAACTCCTGTGTTTTCAGATCATTGTGGCACCAGCAGACTTCCCTACAGTCCTTTTGCCCCATTCGACCACCATCCCTCCAAAAGACGCCTACTCATTTGGAATGGCATGTTTGAGTACCTGTCCTGCCACCGACCGTGTGGCAAAACGGAAATGAACATGGGCTTTGGAGACACTAGGGCTTCGTTTCCACACCAGATCTGCCCGTTTCTGTGGGACAGTAGGCAATTTCTCCAATTCGCTCAGCCTTGGCTTTCTTGTCTGTAAGTTGGGAATACTAATTCACCAATTCCACAGAGTTTTGCAGAGATGGAATGGGACCTAGGCTAGTATCTGGCACAGGGTGGGTGTACAATAATCGGTAGCCGACCCTGAGGCAACGCTGGTTGGCTACCTGAACAGAGACATGGCATGGCTGGTCATGTAACTGTGGTTGCCTGTTAGTTTGGTGGGTGGGGTAAGCCTATGTTAGAAAGCTGGCTTGGCTTCTCTTTCTGAGATGCTGTAAGGGATGACAATCGTCTTATTTTTTGGGAGGGCCTGTTCATTTCTGAATGTGGTTTGTTTCCTGTTTCTCATCAATCCCTCTTCCTTCCCTCTTCTGAAACCCATCCGACCTTCTTTTTCTTTCCAGTATCTTCAAGAAACATAATAAAAGTTAACACTACCATTCCCTTACTCTACTAGAATAAGAACATTTCCGTTAACCCTGAGGCAATGTGTCATAAACTGGCAGGGTTTCCCTGTTCTTTTCAACTGGGTGGTGGAACCAGAAAGCTGTGAATTTGAATGGAATGGATCCATGGAGGAGAGATGGATCCATGAGTCAGTTGGATTTCTGGTTCGTGATGAACACCTATGCACCAGAAGAACTGGGTAGATCCCTTAAGAATGGTAAAGAAGTTTGGAGAAGTCAGATCAAGGATCCACAGTCTAAGTACCCATCAGAGCATCTACACTTAGAGTAAAATTTAGTTTCTCTGGTGGGCATTTCATTGGAAATCACCAATCTGTACCCACCATGTTGAATATAGCTAGGAAGTTAGCCCGGTCTCATGTAACCTGAAAAAGCCCTTGCTCTAACACTTACTATCTCTATGATGCTACAATTGTTTTTCTCAGCTGTACACTGAATTGCTTTAAGGATTAATTAAGATAACATATGTGAAGCACATCATTCCTGGAATAGAAGAAACGATCAGCAGACCTAGTCCCTGGAACAAACAAAGTAAGGAAGAACGTTCTCTAAATCAACAACAAAATGAAAAATGAGAAGTCAGAGCAAAGAGCTAAGGACAGTAAAAGGAAATAGCTTATTGATGAGAAGTTGGGATAGTCTGGGAGTTAGACAGACACCCTGAACTTGACATTTATCATTTCTACCTCCTGACAGAAATAACTGGTGCCCAGTTGTTACTAACCTGTATAACTCATGATATTAATTTGTAATAAAGAATAAAGAAAGAGAGGGTTAGGGTAAAAGAGTCACTTATGAGGCACACCGGTAGGGGTCTTTCTTGTTGTGTGAAGTCTGGTGTTATTATTATTTACCTCTTGTTTGTTTTCCTTCTTATCCTAGGGAGATACTGGCAAAGTGTGGACTTTGATGAAATTATGAATGGGTGGGCTTGAAAGAACTTGCTGGTTCATGGGAAAGCCCCTAATAAGTATGTGGCCTGTACAGTCATGCTTTCTATCCACTTTACCAGGCCTTAGCCCATAAGGATAGGAAAATAACAAGGAAAACTTCCGCTTTTCTGGATTGCTTCACTTAAATCCCATGCCCTTGGCAGATACCCGCTTGCCATTGAAAACAACATTGTCACAAGGTACCATGGACTAACTGCCCAGAAGACCAAGGGTGGGTCTCTGAGCTGTAGTAACTTTTCCTATCACAAAAATAACCATGGGGATGACAATATCCCACAATAATACTAACAGCTACTATGATGCCAGCTTCTGTGCCCAAAATTTTCTGAACATTATCATTGATTCCTCCAAACAATGCTGTAAGGTAGGTATTATTATCCCCATGTTGCAAATGCAAAAAAATGAGGCTTGGAATCACTAACTCACATACCAAAGACCACATTTAGTGTCCAGTGGTGTTGGAATGAAATTCAGGCCCAGGTGTCAATAAAGATTTTTTAGGCCACCACACTACACAGCTGCCTATGATGACCTTCAGAAAGAGCTTTACAAAGGCATGACAATTTAGATTTTGACTGTGTTGGATCCTCCTTCCCATCATTTTTTTTTTCCTTCTGGAATTGAAACTTGCAACCTTTGAGGAGTAGGGCTCTAGGCAGTGCGTTCAGATTTCTTGAAGACCATCATAAACCACAATTAGTTCATAATAATTAGCAAGAAACAAATGCTTCTTAGAGGAGCACCCATTCACTTAAAATGATTTTTAATTTCATAATGACTAGTATATAATTATAGCAGAACAGAGCTATTTAGCTAGAAAAAATAGCTTCAAAGATGAGAGCCCATTTAGTGTTTATTTGCTCTGGGATTCTAATTACTTTGAAAACTACTGAAACTTCATATATGACTACTAACAGCATCCTCTAGTAGCTTTGAGGGAAGCTGAACCAACCATGTTTTTTTTTAGTTCCATTAACATGGGGGAAATAAATAATAAATGATACCAGGGGCATGTATTCACTGTGTAATTATTACTTCCCCACTCTGTTGTCAGTTCAGGTCTCTTGTGCTAGAAAAATGAAAAATAAAACTAAACATGTCTTCCTGGTCATTTTCGAAATGAGACCAACAAAACAAGACCAGTGAGGAACACTAAACATGGAATTGTTTCTCTGTAATATATTAGCAAATCCTGGTAGCTTCAATTTGGTTTCATTACATTTCCAATATGTGCATGCATCAATTCATCTTCTTTCTTCCCAGAGTTAAGATTTATGCATTTTATTAATCACCTCGCCACAGCCATCTCAGCAGTTTCATTTAGCAGAGTAAACCAGTCAAACCCTGTCAGACTTCTGGGGATGTCACATGGCAAACTTTGGATTCCTGGCAACTTGAATTACTCTTGCCAATATGAGATTTTCTGGAGCGATCCATCTTAGGGCCATCTAATATATCACATCTGCCTCTGCTCCTCTCCTAATTGATAGGCTGAAAGACACCCGCTAGATCTCGTAAACGTCCCCCGGAAGAAACCTCAGGATAGGGGTTTCTTGGCGGCAGCAACTCAAAATGGTAGGCAGTTCAATGTGCTGTTTTCCAAATGTAATTTGAATGACATGAGGGGCCTGTGTGCCATTGAACGAGCCCACACCTTCCAAAGAGCTTTGATAAACAATAGTGACCTTCCACGCATTCTCTGCAGGCTTAGGTGGTCGAAAAATACGATGGTGTCAGGTGTGATGGACTCATTACGGCTTCTTCACTTACAGTAGTTCAGATATTCAGCGTCTGCTCACACTTCTAAGTTGTTGCCACCAATTCTAATTCTTGGTCATACTGTCTTTTTTTATGTATTATCACTTTTCTGATGCCAACTCCACACTGCCTAAAGGTGTTCTAAGCATACTTAGTATGGACTCAAATATTAATAATTTTCAAACACTCTTTGTTTAGTACCTAGTAGCACATCTGAGTGACTGGCCTGCTTGCTTTGAGATACATAGAGTGTAGAGTTGGACTCCAAATGTAGCTATCATCAGAAAGAAGCAACCTTAATACAATTATTTATTTAAGAAAGGTGTCCGCTGAGCTTTTTGAGGTCTTATCCGTTTATAGCATCCAACAGAAGGGTGTGGGGTGGCACTTTTCATACTACAGGACTCAAATAAGAAACAGTCCACGACTTGCAAGCTCTCACAATGGATGAGCTAAGTAAAATTTATGGCCCTTAATGAACAGCATGGCACATGAAACCAAAAAGAAAAAATGACCAATTTGATATGAAGACAATTTAATCAGAAATCCGGAGAAGAAAATGGGTTACGACAGTGCCATCTCCACAGTCTTTCAAATGCAGTTGTATTTCCAAAATCTTGGAATTAATAGCACTCAAAAGTCCTCAGCCTCACGTTTATAAAGCGGTGACGTGGTTTAGCAAACAGAGTGCTAGAGGGGAAACTGACAGATCGGTACTGCAGCCTTCACCTGGTACTAAACTGTATGGTCTTAAGCTGAGTTATTAAACCCACCTGGAACAGACAGTGGCTCCAACCAGTCACCTTCAAAGGTGGCAGTGGGCCGCCTTGCACTGTTTTCACTTCAAATTACATTAACTGAAAGAGGTAACTAGTTATTTCATGCTAATCCAATACTTTAATGGGAGGATCCTGTTTTTACTTAGCGGGAAATCAATTTGCTACTTAGTAAGGGCACACTGTAAAGAGAATCTTTCAAAAAGGAAAACTCCCGGAAAAATACATTTTAAATGGGAACTTGGTGGTGGCCAGTTTAGAAAAGGTTTCGCAAAAGTCCCTAGCCAGTTCAGAATGCTGTTACTACAAATCTCTGTGTGCGTATAGAGAGTACCAAAAAATGCATACATTTTAAGAAAGGAAAACTATTAAAATTGTAATACTCAATATATAGTGATAACAAAAGATGAATACAAGTCACGTTTGACTTCTGCAATTACAAGAGGTGTTCAAAGTAGTTACCATCAGCGTCCAGACACTTCTGATTACAGCAAACTACTGCTTGAGTAAGTTGACCAAAGTGTCCACTTGTATAAATTTTTTGGCTCCCCCAATATATACAGAGGATGCCAAAAAAATGTATACACATTTTAAGAAAGGAAAAGATTGTATTAAAATTATGCTGATGGGAACCACTTTGAGCACCTCTTGTAATTGCAGAAGTCAAAAGTGACTTGTATTCATCTTTTCTTATTGGTATATATTGAGTATTATAATTTTAATACAGTTTTTTCCTTTCTTAAAATGTGTATACATTTTTTGGCACTGTGTGTGTGTGTGTGTGTGTGTGTGTGAAGTTCCTTAGTTCTTTTCCAATATCTTTTGATTTTTAGTGTAGCACAGTTTTTATTTACAAAACCTATGACTTTATAACTCCCTTCCCATTCCATGCTGTACATATCTGCAGAGAGAGTATTTTAACCAAACCTCACAATTTCCTTGGCTTACACACTTCTTCGCATCACTGCCCTGATTATTTTAATAAGCAGCTTAACCAAAATGTTGGCTCACATTTATATTTCAGTTTAATTGTGTACAGTTCCCAGGACAATGAAAACCTTGGTTGTCTTTCTTCTTTGTGACAGCGTTTCACTGCGTCTCTTTGTTAGGGACACTTATAAATAAAATAACTTCACTTTATCACTATACATACATCTCTTCCTTCCTTTTTTATTTCTTTTTCTCTTTTTTCTTTTACATTAACAATGCAAAGAAAAGAGCTCAAAGTTGGCTGCCTAAGTGTGGAGAAAAAGGGTGCCCCTGTCCAGGCCTGCGGGAGAGACTAGATCTAGAGGGTGAAAAGGAAAAACGTGCAGCATTTTGTGTGTTGGCCGCACGGCCTGGGTGCTTTGGTCCTCCCTCCCTTCCCATGTGTTCCAGTCATTTAGCAAACAGTTTTCTCAGAGAGGGGGAAAAACAGGAAGTGGAAAAAAGAATGACATGGAAAGCCACTTACTAATCAGAGTCCCTGGGGAACGGAAAACAAAATTCCCCTTATGGTCTAATTATTCTTTGGTATTTTTAATGAAACCAAATCAGGCGAGTTTCCAGTATCTGGCTGATGTTTCCGAGGCTTGATTTCCACGTGTCCTTGTCTCTGAAAGGAAATATTTACGAAGTTCTCAAACCTTCCTTATTATCATCTATTAATATTACCATTTAGTTCCCAGAAAAAGCCTTTGCCATTTTTCTAACATGGAAGGAAAAAGCTAGAGGATCCTAAAAGATCTACTATGTAAACTGTCATGTTTTGCCTGCATGAATCTGCAACAGCGTTACTTCAGAATCTGGTGTCAGGTCAACAATGAGAGCTGACTCTTTGGTGACAACTTATTAGGGATATGGCAACGGACCCTAAGCACGTCCCTGCTTACGGGGCAAAAGTGAATATACTTGTCTTTTCATTTGTGCTCCTGCCTGTG
The DNA here is from genome assembly GCF_036562045.2 of Rhinolophus sinicus. Classification (NCBI taxonomy): domain Eukaryota; kingdom Metazoa; phylum Chordata; class Mammalia; order Chiroptera; family Rhinolophidae; genus Rhinolophus; species Rhinolophus sinicus. The sequence continues at coordinate 16,020,584 of NC_133761.1, read as the reverse complement.
GGTGTATAAAAGAAGAAAATGCTACAGGGTTGCTTTAGAAACTGAGTTCTATACTATAAATGGCAGCATGCCCAAATGAGAGGATTTTGATAAATCTAATAATGCACATTCTGGAATCCTTGAATCAAAGCTATTTACAGATGCACAGAAAAAAACAGCAACAATACAATAAAAGCTATTTCTATTCTGCACAGCTAGTAGGCCAGGCAGGTCTTTAATCTGCGTTCCATTAAACACACACACACACACACACACACACACACAGAAAATAACCAACAAAAAACAACAACAACAACAACAAAACACAAAAAACAAACCTTTGAAAATTGGGCACTGTTTCACTTTACTTATGCAGTGTTTGCAACTCAGAAATGTTAAGCAGTGTCCTCAGGACCACACAGGTACCAATGGCAGAGTCCAGCTGAATGGTTTCCAGGTTTCTTAAGGACTATCCAGACCCATTATACATGAGATGGTGACATTTAGAGCCATAAGTTACTTAGACAAGGCAAAATAATGGCTACAGACTTAAACCCAATCAACTGATGATTCCTGACAATGAAAAGAATCTTACTTTGATGGGTAACTTCTTGTGGGCCAGAAAAATACCTCTTTTGCTCACCTTAGTGGTTGCTCAGATGAGTCAGTTAATCAATATTTGTGAATGAAAATACAACATGTAAAATTGAAAACAGAAAATATATAAGTCAATTTATGATTGGTTTTGTATTACATGGTGCTCCTCAGCAGATTTATATCCTATCTCCTTTAGGATTACCTTAGAGAGTTTGCTGTTTGTTGTTGCTCCAAACGTCAGAGCAAAATGTGTGCTGTTAGAAGCCAGCTGAAGATGTGAAATGCAAAACAGCCCTGATGTGCAGTCAGACCATAGGTCCCAACTGGTGATATTTTCTACCCATGGGGCTCAAAGCCTGTTCCTCCAAGCAATCCCAACTCCGTTCATAGCCACTGTACTGGCACACTCAGATTCTCCACAATGGATGATGAGAGGTGGAAGGGAGGGGAGCAGGGTCACGAATGCCAGTGGGAGAAAGGATGTGTCCCTCACTACCGTGTTTCTCCGAAAATAAGACCGCCCCCGAGAATAAGCCCCAGTTAAGATGGTCAGCCATATGGACGCATTTAGTACATTATGACGATGTTCCAGAAGAAGACGACATGACTGTATTTGAATAAATGTAGATTGTTGTACATGAAAATATAAGACATCCCCTGAAAATAGGCCCTAATGCGTCTTTTGGAGCAAAAATTAATATAAGACCCGGTCTTATGTTTGGGGAAATACGATATAAGATTTGGTCTTATTTTCAGACATAAACCAGTCCTGTCAAACCACCCACATCCTCAATTTCTCAGGCACTGAAGGCACATCTCCAAGCTGCTACTAAACTCACACCAAAGGAAAATGCTGCACAACCTACTCAATGGAACAGAATTGGCCCCAAATTTGGGGTATCCTTACTTCCCAGTCTGAAGGCAGCCTGCTTTCATGTCAGACACGTCTGCTGCTCAGGTAAGGCGGGGAAAATGCCTGCCCCGCAATGAGATGTAAGCTGACCTTGGGGGACACGAGCAGAGCTTGCTGTGTGACATTGGAGAGAAACTCTTCCTTTCAGACTGACAACCAGGAATGCCATGTTCTCATGCAATGAGTGCAAGTCATTTCATTCCTACTCAAAGGCTCTGGAGCCCGGCTATGCATCTTGAGTCTCCCCTGAGCTGAGCAGGCTAAAAAGTCTGACACAGGTTTAACAAACATGATCAATTTAGTGTACACCACCGTCGGCAAGTGGGACAGAAAGTTAATTGGTTGACTAGTGAAGAAGAGCTGCAGAGGCTTGCTACACTAGTAAGCTGGGCGTGCTTCAGGCACCCTCAAGCTCGGCTGAAATTACCAGTCCTTACATGTCAGGAGGGCCTGTTTCTGAAAGGTTTTTTCCAATGCAACATTCATAATTTATGAGTAGACCAGTATACAAAACCTGTTTGTAAGCGGGACTCAGGAGTCGAATAAACAGGAACCTCTTAATAAAAGCAGAAGAATGAAAAAGACACTTACACAAAAACCAAAACAGCCTTGTGGGTAATATGTGGAGTGTAAATATTACCTTGTATCTACCATCAATAATCAGAAGAAAAAGTCATGTTGGGTCTTCTGATCTGCTTTCTGAGCATCAGGTAGGGACTGAGTACAGTAATCTGATTAAAGGGAGGTTCTGCAAGTATTCAGGCTCATCTGGTTAAAGAAGACTGGGAGGCATTCTATTCTGTCTTGTGTATCGTCAACGGCATTATCACCAAAATTTGGAGAGCAGGAACTTTATGATGTAATTATGTGAGAGAGAAAGAGAGAGAACCCAGCTTTAGTCGGCAGTTTTGGCAGTTAGAAACAAAACAAAACAAAACAAAACACACAAAAAATTTTTTTCCACTTGAAAATTGGGTAAAAAGGGCACACAAGGCATCTAGACACAAAAGAAATGGAGTTTGTCTAGGTCAGTTTTTGGCATATGGATTCACTTAGATTTCTCCACCAATTAGATACAACATAACATGAAATCCAAAGGGAACTGGATTTTTCGAATCAACTGAATTACAAGGTCAGAGCTCTAAATTATTGCTTTATTGTTTGAGCAGCAAACCATTGGTAAAAGGATATTTTTATTTTTATGCATTCACTTAATCTCTGCATTTATACACTTTTCTAATAGCTATCAGAAGAATATTGTGATGCAAATATATGTTGCAATTCAATAAATATAGATTATATTTCTCATCATTCTAAATCTTAGAGACGATTTGAGGCTTGGAAATAGCCAATATACTCTACTTATTGGAAAACAAAACTATGTCCAAACTGAACAACTAAACCCCAAGTATTAATGGATAACAAAAATGCATAATTCCACATATGAAAGTATCAGATGCTAGAAACTCAATTTGGTATCGTAAATCCACAGCAATTTTTATTAAATAAAGACCTAAGAAAGAAAACATATGTAAAATCCTAGCCTAGAAAGGACTGCTTATTAATAATAACGGTAGCCCCATCTGTCATTTATTGAGCCTTTACCAGTCAGTTCTCACTAATATGGACACTAGGGGATCCACGGAAATATTAGACCAAGTTCTTGCTCTTAGTGAACTGAAAACATAAGTTAAAAAAAAAAAGGAAAGAAAGAGGAGGAGAAAATGACCATCACTAAGCATTTCTTACGGGCCAGACATTCAGCAAAGAGCTACACATACAGAGGCTGCCACACTTTAAAAAAGGAAACCTGTGTTAAAATTATAATACTCAATATATACCGACAATAAAAGATGAATACAAGTCACATTTGACGTCTGCAATTATAAGAGGCGCTCAAAGTGGTTACCATCAGTGTCCAGACATTTCTGATTATAGGGAATTACTGCTTGAGCCACGTTGACCAAAGTTACATTGGTAACTGTTTATGTACGTTTTTTTGGCACCCCCATATATGTTTTATGGTCACAATAAATCTACTAAGTAGGTGTTACCGAGGCCATGTTGCTGGTAAGGATCAGAGTATCTCTCCCTCGTCACACAGCAAAGAGCTACAAAGACCTTACCAGCGTCATCTCTCAACGCTCTCCACTGCTCTCTGTGCGTCTTGATACTCACGTATTCTCCATTGCTCCGACGTGCGGTGCTCTTATTTTCTGTCTTTGAACTTGTGTTCAGAATGCTCCCAAGTTGGCAAGTGGTCAAATTCAGCAAGATTAGTGGGGCAGGAAGGGGGACATGCATATCTAGGCAGAGTCCAGATAAAAAGGTGTGGGTCAGATTCAGCAAAAATAGTACCAGCAGCAGGGTTAAGGAAGAGGGATCTTCTGGAAGGTTCTCGCCGCTTATGACTGTGATGAGAGATGTGGGTCACTCTGGGCCCACTGATCTTACGCTGAAGATGCCTCAGGGCAAATCCTGCCCCAGCTAAGTTAGTGTCAGAAATTCTGGGCTAACCTCATTGGCAGAACAAGGCAGAGGAAGAACAGAGGCAAGCAAGGCAGGGCTGTCCAGTAATGGACTTTGAATAAAAGGGCCTTGGTCTCATCCAACATGAAGCAAAGGATGGGCAGGTAGAACCTTCTAGAGAATACAAGAATACAGGAGTCCAAGAAGCAGGCAGTTGTAAAAGCTCAGATGAAAGCGCACCTAAAATGTACTAAGGTGAATTTAGGAGAAGTTCTGAAGGATTGGCAAAAATCTCTTTGTGGCCTATAGACATGTGGCTCTAGGATAAGCACACATAAACCAGTTGAAATACAGTAGGTCCTCACTTAATGGTGACAATAGGTGCTTGGAACTGTGGTAAAGCGATGGATAAAGAAACCAATTTTACCACAGCCTAACTGACATAAACAAGAGTTACGTTCCCATAGCATCTCATTAACATTATAACGAAATGACATTGAACCAAAGGACGTTACTCAAGATCCTGCTATATATATATATATAATTTAAACGTATATACACATCTATATATATTGATGGGGACAGTGGATGGCAGATTGACTTACTCTCCCCTCATTTACATAATAAAAATTTCCTCAGAGCTTGGCTTGGTTCATCTCATGATTGCATGAAAGTCATGAGTATTAGGATAAGTTAGGCAATGCTCCCAACCTCAGTGACTTCATTCATACAACAAAGGCTCATTCCTCTGTCACATGACAGTTTTGTGTAAGGCAGTTTTCCTCCATGTACAAACTCACAGATCTAGGTGCCTTCCATTTGGTCAGGCTGCCATCTTTAACATGTAGCCTCCACAGTTGCCCAGAAAAGGGGAGAGAGAGAGTGTAGATTATGCAGAGAATTGGGTGGCTAGATTTGGAAGTGGTACACACATGCCACGGGTCCAGACCCAGTCATTTGGCCCCAACCTAACTTTAGCAAAGTTTCTGTGTGTGAGCAGGAGGGAAGATGGGATAGCAGTGGTTCTCAGCGGGTGGTCCCACATCAACAGAATCAGAGTCAGCTGGGGTCTTGCTAGAAAATTCATAGGCTCACTGCAGACTGACTGAATCAGGAGCTCAGCAATCTGTTTCAACAAACCCTTCGTGTCATGCTGATGCATGAAAGTTGGAGAACCACTGGGGTAGGGAGTTATTTCAGCCTTTTTCACATCTTTTTTGCTAATTTTCAGATGTTGCAGATTACAAATAATGCATGCTCAGAAAATGGCATATGCTTCCAACCATTTATACACTTACTCTATTGGGAATTAAACTTACAGTTTCTATAATGTGCAAATTTAAACGTATCTTACTAATTTTGAACTTCATATAATATATAAACTTGTATATAAGAATTGCGTGCATATCTGAGCTTTCATTTATGGAGCCAAATAACTTTATGCACTTGTAAGCGTTTATTTCCTAAAGATTAAAAGGTTGAAAGATGTCTAACAATGGTCGAACCATTTGCAGAAACTCAAAACAAACAAGCCAGAGTAGAAATGCTAATGACAAATTAGAAGCAGGGTCAGACAGACTGACATGGGAACAAAACTCTGGGAAGAGAATGACAGAAAAACCTTCAAGAGAAAGAACAACTTTGGAAATGCGAAGAGTGGAATGTGTTGGGGCCTCTGGCTGTGAATAATTAGCAAGCGGTCATCAATGCAGAGGACCTATGCCATGTGACATAGGTTACAACTGAATACTGCCAAGAGGAAAAACATGAAATAAAAACATGAAAAGCTGGGATGGAAGTGGTTCTCTTGACCCACTGACTGAAACACCTTCTATATTATTAAAATGCTCACTGGGGGCATGTTATTGAAAGCTAAAAGCTACAGCTACAAAAGGAGCTCTGCCATCATCCGCCCATAAATAGGACACCAGCACGAATCACTGACTGGTATTGAATGACAGACACCTAGAGATGCTTCAACAGCGGGAATACTGGACTCATTAAGTACTGTGTCTTAAAACAAGGAGGTTATTCATTTGTTCACAGCAAACATATATGCAAATAAACATAAACATATAAGCAAATGGCATTAATATCTTTAAAACTTTGGAGGCCTTCTAGAATGGCATCTGTCATGATGAATACAGATACAGTGAGTTGTTAACCAGTTGATAAATTATAAAAGTAATACAGGCTCATGGACAAAAATGATCCACACAGATCGTTACAGAATGAAAAGTAGATTTCGCCTCTTTTACCTTTCTGTACTTCCCAGATGGAAACACCACTAGTTCCTTATGTTATTCTTAGAGAAATTTTCTATGGGTAGAGAATCCTTGACCTGCATTTTAGGATGATGTCATTTAAAACAGGTATTTTAATAAGCTGTCACAAAGAAGGAATAGACTTAGAAATGACAGTGGACAGTGAGAAAATTTAAAAAAGCTTAAGCTAAGGTCACAGATAAAATAAGTATATAAATACACAAATGCTGGATGAGGGTAAAGCTCTTTTCAGTATTCTCTAGTGCTGTAGAGTTGAGCATTTTTGCTGGGGTAGGTTAAAAGGGCAAAGGACCAGCGGGAGAAAGATTGAATCTGTATATTATTCATGGAAGCCAGAAGGGAAGAATCTGGATAGTTTCCAGGAAGAACAGGGAACATCCTCACTTGTTCCTTCTTCTTGAATTTCTCGGGTCACATCTCAAATGTGAATGCTGGCATCTTGAATCTGCAGGCACATTTATCGATTCCTCTGCCCATTAATTTACTTATGACATATTTATCGAGTACCTACAGTAGGACATTAGCTGTGATGTCAGAGAGCTTACAACAGAGCTGGGGAAAACAGGATGAGCATACGTGAAATACTTGGAGAATATAATAAGAGCTGGTATACAAAAAGAGATAAACTGAACATAATTAGGTGTCAGCCTGCATGGTGCCATGAGCAACACTTAATTAAATTCAGGCCATAATCCATGCTCTGCTTCTAAGAGTCTCCTACAGTTCCTTCTTTCCACTTTAATACCTGGAGTTTAGTCCAGTAATATAATTTAGCAATGACTATATTTCTATTCTCAAAAGGGAAATATGTTTTTGAAATGTGTGTGTGTGTGTGTGTGTGTGTGTGTTTAAAAATACCTATTTAGCTTTGGGGAAAGGGAGGGTGGATTTGATTGCATTTAGTGATTGATTCTTCAAAGTTAGTACCTCTGGGGAAAGATGTCACAAGATCATAAAATCTGGAGAGAGAAGCCTGAGAAATCAGCAAGGCCAATCCCTCACCTCCAGATGGGATGAGACTTCTGACTGATCACCTAGCCAAAAAGTTGCAGTGACATTCTTGTATATCTTCTCTTCCTGCATACATTGAATCAAAGTACAACCAGGCCTCTGGTATAGAACCATTATAAAGCCATATTGGTGCTCACTAATACAAAATGCCTGGAAAGAAACTAAGTTAATACACATGGCTTTAAATTTACAAACAAAGACTCATCCATCATCAAAGATCCAGAATGCACACTGCTATGACCTAAAAAAAAAAAAATTAGGAGATATATATTTTCATTTGTGCATTATCCACTTCCACACAAACAGCTAAGAGAAAGACGTGTGCATTACCTGGACTTGATCTGGGGTATGCAACACATTTTACAAAGGGATTAAAGGGTTGAGGTCTCTTAGAGGAGGCTATATTATGTCAATTTCATGTCAGAGACAACTTATGCGGTGGAATCTTCAAACGAGTAATACTGACGCAGTATGCCAAAGCCATAAAAATTATTGGAGGTTCTTTTAAAAAATTATATCCAAGAGACAAAATGGAAAACAGCTCTGGAATGGAATCCTGTTGTTACATCCCAAATGTTATATGGTTTCCTTTTCCTGGAAAAAGAATATGCAGCTCGTACACCATCACCTCACATAACTGATTAGAAGAGACATTAACAAGAGAGTTTTATTCGTTTCGTTTTCTATAATTCTATGATTAACAAAAGTCAAAGAGGAAACAGAATGCCTTCAATGTTGGAAATACTTTCTTAGGATCTCAAAATGAAAGTTTCTTTCCCTTTCAATGTTGACCTTTATTTGGCAGACGTTGATTTTTTTTTTCTTTTCTGCCTATGGTTCTAATGGAGCTTGAAATTAACATGGCTTTTTGTTTACCTCCTAATTTGTGTGCTGCCATCATCAATGTTGTCAGCAGAGTTCTGGGAATAGGGTTTGTTTACAGCTTCTGTTGCACCAGCAAATGGAGAAATGCAAACAAAAACAAAAACAAAAAACCAAAATAAAACAAACCGAAAATCTCTTCTGCTCATCCCATTTCAGTTTAGATTCCCCTTCCATTCACAGAAATGACCTTCGCTAAGCAGCCAATGAACTTCTTGGGTGTGAAAGCCAACAACCATCTTCTCCTTGATGACATTTCTGGGCTGTTTTTGACATGGCTGAGTATATCCTCACTCTTTCCACTCCTTGTTAACAGAGGATCCAGAAACTAAACCTTTCCCAGTTATCTCCAGTCTTCAAAAGATCCCTTGTAGCCTTTCTGGGTTTCCACCTCTTGTGGTCCTTTGTGAAAGTACCTGTTTCCAAGTTCTCAGACGTTCCCTTTATAAAGAGAGGTGGCACCCAATTCTACCTGCATGCCTCTGATTCTCCCTTTGCCTTTGCATTCTGAGTTATGCTTATGCTCCATGACCATGTCAAGTTCAGTTTGGGAAAGCGGGAAGTAATATTTCTCCCCCCAAGAAAGTGTTATTGAAACTTCACAACAAATCTTGGAAAGTTTTGGTTTTGGTTTTTAAGTCTTCATGGTCTTTTGATCCCACTATTTTGTGTATTAGTCAGCTTCTATTGCTTCATTACCTTTTCTCTGTACTAAGTAAGTACACTTGGGAAGCAAAAGGATCCTTTTTATTTTTATGCTCTACCTTTTAAAGATTTTAGTTTTTTTAAAAAGTACTATTTTAACTACATTTAAATGTAAAATTCAGTGGTACTAAGTACATTGACAATGCGTGCAACCATCGCCACTACATAGTTCCAGAACTTTTTCATCGTTCCAGATAGAAACTTTGTACCCAAGAAACAATAACTCTTCATTGTCCCCAAATGCCCAGCCCCAGACAACATCTACTCTATTCTGTCTATGAAATTGCCTATTTTAGGTACCTCATGTAAGTGGAATCACACAATATCTCTTCTTTTGTGTCTGGCTTATTTCACTTGGTATAATGTTTTCAAGGTTCACCTGTACTGCAGCATGCATCAGAATTTCATTCCTTCTTATGGCTGAATAATAGATCAATGTATTTTGTTTATCCACTCATCTGAGCATGCACATCTGGGGTGTTTCCACTTTTTGGCTTTGTGAAAAATGCTGCTGTAAACAGCGATGTACGTGGATCTATTTGAGTTCCTGCTTTCAACAGAAGGGCCCTCTTTTCTTTTGCAAATTTCTCAGCTTCATCCAGAAATAGTGTCTAGCAAGACTTCAATCCTTAGGAATTTATCCTGGTCCACAGCTTGGGTTTGGGTACTGCTCCAGTCACCTGTTTGATTTCAGATCTATGCGTTATTCTTTTTTGCCGGCTCTGTGTGCATGGAACTACATTTCCCAGACTCCCTTGCCCTCCGGCTTTCAGGCAGTTTTAGCCAATGTGAAGCACCAGAAGGAGACTGAGGTACAGAAGAAGGAGAAGACAGCATATTTCTTCTTCTATCGCTTCACTTCTGGGGGCATATTGGACAGTGGCTGCATCTCCTCCTGGCTGCAGCTCCCACCAGGATGGCCCACTGGGGTTCCAAGATCTGCCAGGCAACCTTGACTTCCTGCCATGTTCCTCCAGCCCCAGGGATGGGGGAAGCTTCCTACTGTTGCTGTTCTCTGGATTATAGCATTTGTGCACTTGACTATTCAACTCTTCTCTCACATGTGCTGCGAATTCCTGCCATTAAGTTCCCTCTTCTAAATATATTATACCTGGAGTGCTTTGTGGGTACCTGACTGATAACCATTCTATTGGGGAAAAAAGGTACACTTTTCTCAGGATGCAGAGCTGGTGGCAGTGACTTCTACCTGTCCCCAACAGATCACCCATTTAACAAGGGGTAATTCCATTTCCAAGCCTCCCTGGCAGTGTGGTGTGACCATGTGAACAAATTTTGGCCACAGTAATATAATCACGCATGTTGTTTGGCAGATTCTAAGCCTTCTCTAGAAGTTAGCTGCTCTACACTCTCTGCACTGTTTAACCCTCTTCTTCCTGTGGTTCGGAGTATGCCTATGAGAACTGGAGTTCCATCCTGGAGGATGAGGACGTGGAGCATTCTGGGAGATCAGAGCCAAAAGCTGGAAGGAGCTGAGTCCTGGAGAATTTTGTGGAGTAAAACCACCACACTCCCTAGCCCTGCTCTGCCTTCCTCTTCAATTCTACACGAGAAGCAAATAAAATTCTCTTTTGTCTAAAGTGTTGCTACTTTGAGCCTCTGTTTATTGCAGCTGATCTGCACCCTCACAAGTTCAAGGCCCAAATCATGAGCTCAAAGTCTGCCCCAGACTACTGATGAATTTTCTTCCACCTTTTCTTACTAAATGAAAGCAGGGTCCCTGGTCTTCCGGGATTATTCTAAGTTTTGGCCTTCTCAAAATTGTTTATGCTCAAAATTGACCCATGCTCGTCTACAAAGCTTTCAAAATGCTTCACTCCCTGTCCCAGCTTCTGCTTTGCTTATTAAGTTTTCTCGGAAAGGGATGTAAAATCCAGGTACTCACCATGCCCATACCCAACCTAGAAAATGATTCGAGCCTGGATGTTAGAGAATTTTTAATTAAAAGCCGGAGAACATTGTTCCTCAGGTATTAATAAAGCCAGTAAAATGGAGAATCAGCGTGGCCTAACACGACCAGACAGACCGTTAAAGTCCTGTTCGGACAGCTCCTCTTCACAGAGCTGATGGGCTGTAACTGTATCTAACGGCTGCCAAGCACAGATAAATCTCACTTAGATTTTACCCAAGTGCGTGTCAATTAGAAATCTGGACTTCCAGGATGGCGGTTCCCAAACTTTATTGTCACTTGGGATAACTTGTCCAAAATGAAGATTCCTACCCTTCTGCTCGTGATTTAGTTGGACTGGGGTGGGGGCCACGAACCCACCTGTTAAAAAGGACCCCAGGTGCCTGTAAAGCACATGGCCTATGGACCACACTGTGAGAGACACCGCTCCGAGGGAACTCGTAGCTGTAAAGCAGCCACCAGTGGAGAGAGCTATCATTAGCTGTGGGAGGGGCTGGAGAACATTAACGGATGCTCTGCTAGGCATTTTCCAGCCATCAACTAAGTTTATGCTTACGATTACCTGCCTGACTATTATTATTACCCTTGTTTTACAGCGAGCAACCTGAGGCTCAGAGGAACAAAGCAACTAGCCTCAAGTTACAAAGCGGCTTCAAAGGTGGGTTGTGTGTGCTGGATATATTCTAATTATTCCTCTAGTTATGCTCTGCACCCTTCTCCATCACGCTCTGTACTCCTAGACACTGACCCATGTGCATCACAGAACCGTCTGGCCTCTGGCTTTCAGTTGGACTGGATTCTGCCAATGTGCAGTCCTGGGAGAAGACTGGGGGTGGGAGGAGAGTGAGGTCAGGGCATGTGTTCCCCCAGCTTCCCTCAATGCAGGTCACCTGGGCTGTATTCCTTGACCAGCAGTCATCACTCTTGTAAGTGACTCTTGACACATGACCATTGCCCTCCAAGTTATTGCAATGAATTCCTCTTCTTGCCCCATCCAGGCCTAGGGCTGATAACTGGTGCCCTTCCTCTCTCATGAGAATGAGGTAGTATGTGAACACTTTTCTTTCTGTACAGTCTGCCCATGATGTTGTCAATACAGTAGTTTCCTTATTAAGTTCTCCTCCAAATCACCCCATTTGAGTGTTACATCTGTTTTCCTGCCAGGGCTCTTACGGACACAGTCTGCCTGGCTCCAAAGTCTTCCTCTTTCTACTGGTCTTCCCCAGCTACCCCACTTCCCCTGGTGGGAGTGGTGGTGATGATGTTGATGATGGGAAGGAGGAGGAGGAAGGGGAGAATGAAATAATGACAACACTGAAGGCATTGGCTGAGTACTTATTATATGCAAGATGTTGTGCTTTCCGTATTTTTATAAAACATCCTTATTTAATTTCCACAACTACCCTAGGTATTAGACACTGTTTCACTTCCATTTTACAGAGGAAAAACAATAAGGTTCAGTGAGATTAAGGAACTGAACCCAACGGAGTCAGGAAAGGGTGGTGCCAAGATATATGAGCAACACTTGTTCCTTCTACCAGGCCTCAGTGCCATCACGCATTATTTCTCCAGTTAAGTGTGTAAAATTTTTAAAAATAAAGATGCTGACAAATCTATGTCACTTATTTTTTAGACGTGAATTTGAAAAAATGCATTTTACTTCAAAAGGAAATATTTTGCTTACGTATTTCTCTTTCTATTTTCTCCAGCATAACTCAGTTCAGACCCTTCCACTGCACATATGCTGAGTTGTAATGGCTGCCTAACATGCCTCTGCCCTGTTTCTGTATTCTGCTTTATCCTACCAGATAAACGCTCCTAAAATCCATCTGATTATGGTCATTTCTCTGGTAATTACCAACATAATTCAAAATAAATAAAAATCCTAGGTGATTCAAAGACTTAATAAGATATTCCTTGATTCTAAAATTATTTTTCTAGCCTTGAATGCAACTTCTTCTCTGTATAACCAGAAGCCTATAAAGACAAAGTGAATTCATGATTAAGCCATAATCCTTGAATATGTCTTGTGCTAATAACATATAGGGCTTTGCTTATTAATTCCCTTTGCTTAGAATTCTACTCCCTCTTATAAATTCCACGAACTCATCCCTTATCACCTTCACTTAGCTATTGGCTTTCTGATAACACTACTTCCATATTTATTATCTTGCTTTATCACAATTTATGCTCATGCCTAAGGACATTATTTCTGCTCATATTTACCAAGTCTCTTCTATGCTCCTGACACTCAGTATAGCCCTGCATCCACAGAACAAAACAGAACTGTTCACTGAACTCATGGAACTTACTTTTGTTGGCAGGTACCAATGCAAGTACTGAAAAAATAATTATTAGATTTCCAGTCAAGATGGAGAAGTGGGTAAATGCTGGGCTTGCTTCCTCTCACGACCACATCAAAATTACAAATAACTATACAACTACCATCATTGAGAATCACCTGAAGTCTAGGTGAACAGAAGTCCTACAACTAAAGACGTATAGAAGAAGCCATGTCTGGTAGGAGGGGCGGAAACATGGAATGGGCTATTCCCTCATCTGTACATGGCGGTTAAAAATTAGGAGGGATATCTTGGTGACAGAGGTCTTCCCTGGAGGAGCGAGGGGTCCTAGCCCCACACTGAACTCCCCAGACCAGGAATGAACAAGAATACAGAGAGAGGGCTGTAGGGAGAGAAATCACCACAACTTCTGGCTGTGAAAACCAGAGTAGACTGTGGCTGAGTGAGACAGAGGGCAGCTGGAGTGCCAGTCACTCCTCTTAAAGGGCCCAGTGTATGGACTTATTCACTGATGGACTCACTCTCCTTGAGCTCCAGCACTGGGGCTGCAGCTCAAAAGGCATGAGGGACTTACGGGGAGGAGCTGATTTGTCTGGCTTTGGGGCAAGGGCTGGAGGGCAGCTTTCTCCCAGACAGAAGTGCTGGCAGAAGCCATTATTCCTTTGTTGAGCCCTCTCCTCTCAGAGTGCAGATGTAGGTGGTCCCATATCCGAGTCTCCATCAACGTGGCTAACACCATCTGCCCTACCCTGGTGACTCCCTGAGACACCTCCCCTCCCCAATTTGTGGGCCCACCAAAGCTGTTTCCAGTGGCTTTCCCATATAAATGGCCTGTCTTGGCTGCGACTTTCCTAAAATCTCTCAAAGGTTCACAAACCCCAAACAAGCAGCATCTGGCCTTGCTGTGCTCCATATTGCTTGTAGAACAGCCCCAATAATGGAAGAATACATTAGAGGGAATCAATAGTAGATTAGATGAAGCAGAAGATCGAATCAGCGATTTAGAAGATAAGGTAGCAGAAAACACCCAATCAGAACAAAACACCTGCCCCCCCACCCCCAAAAAAGAGCATAGTTTGGGACAACACCAAGCATACCAACACTCAAACCATAGGGACCCCAGAAGGAAAAGAGGGAGAGCAAGGAACTGAAATTTATTTGAAGAAATAATGATGGTAAGCTTCCCTAACCTGGTGATGGAAATAGAAGCCCAGCAAACGCAGCGTCCCAAACAAAAATCTAATGTCCTACATTAAATATTTCCTGCTTAAAATAGCTAGAGTGGTTTCTATTTCCCACATTAGGGCCCTGACTCATATCCCTACCAGACAGAGTTTGTTGAGGGCAGGATCTTTATCTTTTTATCCTCTGTGTCTGGAATAGTGCTGATTAGTAGAATTTTTTTAGTGCATGTTGATATAAATAAGCATTTTACTATTCCAACAATGTGCTAAATATATTCTAACTATTAACTCATTTAATTCTCACAACAGCCTTATTCTGTAGAGATGATTCACCTTATTTTACAAATAGGCTCAGAGAGATATAGCAACTTGCTTGAAGAATCTGATACACTCCTTGGTATTTATTGCCAGACTCAAACCTAGTCCTTTAGTGTTCAAAATCCTCGCTCATTCTACTGTGCCACTGCCGTTGCCACCTTATACGATAAAGGTATTTCAAAAGAAAAAATAGAAAACACATGACTGATTGTCTTATTGAAAACATTATCATAGAGCTGAAAAGATTGACTCTTGAGGTTAAGTCCACTTCCTACTATGAGTAAGACTGCAGTAAGTGGTCTAGGGGGTTCCTTGGACTATTAGGTCTTTGCAATTATATGAACAAAGTGGTCAATAATACGCTTGTGGAAAACCTAAGATGTTGCTAAAGCTCTCATGTCAGGAACTGCGTTTAGTACAAACTAAAGGAATTCAAGGTCTTTCAGGGTCTCCCAGTTCCTAGTGGAAGGATAATTGATTTTGACCCACACAGAATTCTTAAGGCATTGAACTGGAAGATACAAGGTAGTATTCTTAAAGTAATGAGAACCTGTTAGAATTTGCACTATTTCTCACTCTCATTACAGTAACTGTTAAGTAAGCAGACTGAGCACATTTGTCTGTCCTCCCTTAAGGGGTCACCACTAGTATCAGAGTTTTAATGCCACATAATTGCATAGTCTATAAAGCAGGGTGGGAACTAAATATATTTCATTACGTCTGCAGTGACTCTATCTCAGCTAAGTTCTGACTTTTCCTGCTACCTCAAGACATCTTTCAGATATAATTCCAAACGCTTACTTCTTATAAGAAGTGACACATCAAGGTGTGGTATTGTAAACGCAAAACATAAACCTGGGGAAATTGGATGTGGAGGCTTCTCTGTCTCCCCTTGGATTATGGAACAACTCATCAGGGATACTTAATGTGCAAGAGCAAAAACATGACCTGGTTAGGATTATATGCATCCTATAGCAGGAGCCAGCAAACTATGGTTTTTGTAAATAAAGTTTTATTGAAACACATTAAACACACATTCATTTACATATCACCTAAGGCTGCTTTCATGTTACCACAGCAGTGTTGAGTAGTGGCAACAGAAACTAGTCCACAAAGTACAAAATATGTATTATCTAGTCCTTTGTAAAAGCTATGGAAAAACTGTGTTGACCCCTCTTTTCTAATATTTCTGTAAGATGCAGTTTTGCTAGACTCGTCTCAGAATTTCAGGTTCATTCGGAGGCAGGTCTAGGTGACTGACAAGACATGAATTCTGAGGGCTCCTATGGACTTGGAATCAATGTAAAGGTCTCAGTGCCGATTAAGTATCTCAGAATACATTCCTCCTTTCGGTTTTCTTACATAGTTGGCTTATTTCTTCTCTTGCCTCAGCACTGGGACCCTCTCTCTGAGGAATTCCGTTTTTCTCAGTTCTTTATCTTCTCTCCTTGGGCGAGCTATTTTTCACATGATTTTAAACAATCACCTCCATGGTTTTGAGCTCTTCTCTCAAACTTAATATGTAATTCATTATCTGTCTCCTCTTCAGTGTTCCTTTCCTACCACGCTAGGATTCTTTTTAAAGTCTTATATTGAAACCAGATGGCCTCCTGAATCTTACTTGCCTTAGAAATGGCCTGCAATGTGCTATTTCCTCTTCATTCCTGGAATCACCACTCCTTTACAAGCGTTCACCTGTCCATATATGGATTATTTTAATAAACATTTAGAAGTCTCTCCTTTCCCCCACAAACCTCTCTTAGTCTTCAGTAATTGCTACATTCATCATGCTAGAGACCGGCCCCCAACTTTTTGCGGTGATTTGCTCGTGCATTAAATATAAACACCTCTGATAATCAAAGTTGTTGATATTGTCTCTCAACCTCACCTCCCATGTCTCCCTGAACATTTCAGCATTCCATAGACAAAACCTGTCAGATCCAGTCTGTGTTATTCACTTTTTTTTTGAACAGTCTTTCTTGTTCCCTCCCCATCCAATCTCCAATCCTCAACTCAGGAATAGTTGCATGACCCCTCACCCGCACTTTTGCTCTGTTCTCTAAGCTCTTATAGTCTTTATAACATTTATTGTACATTGGCTTGGAATATTCTTTCACGTGGATTGGTCTTCATTTCTCCTTATGAAACATGTACCTGGCTCCTTTCCAAAACTGTTCCTACCCCCCACCATGGCCATCTGTCACGATAGCTTCTATTAAATCATTTGTAAAGTAAATATCCATGAGGACATGCTCTATTTATTTATTTACTTTTACATATTATATCTAATGCAATGATGTCTATGGTAACACCTTTATCTAAAATTTATAATGGGGGGAAACGAGGTTCAGAACGGTTAAATAGCATGTCCAAGGTGACACACCCAGTAAAAATCAGAGCTAGGTTCAAAGGCTGGGCTAACTTCAAAATTCCTTTTCTTTCTAGACGCAACTCACAGATGACACAGAATAAGCACAGGGAAACTTAATTACCTCGGTTTGGTATTAAATAACAATATCCTCCTATAACTACTAAGAAATATTGTCCTTTCTGAAGATGACCAAAACAAATCGGTGGGAGACAACTATGGAAAGAAAAGCTTAGAGTGTATAACCACAAAGAGTAGATTATAGCATACAGAGCTCAAAAATCCCAATTTTCCCTTTATCTAGAGCCATTGGTACAAAACCATGAGTGGAGGTTATTTCAGAGATTCCCTTCCTGTCACATGTCCCCTGTGGGATTTAAGGGAGACATTTTCTATCATAAACATTCACACCCTCAAGCTAGAAATCTGTGTAGCGCATAAAGCACTTTGTGCCCCTGTATTGACATATTAGTTCAAAACACTGATGGTATGCAGGTGTCAGAGCAGCAGGGAGGAAAATTAGATAATCTGCTGGTAATTTGCTCATTTATAAGTTGAGAGAAGCTACTCTGGCTTTTCTTCACTTATACATATTTCTCTACTTGGCTAAGTATAAAACAACAGCTGAGGTGGTGGTTATGGAATTCCTCCAAGATGTAAATGTGAGACCTGCCAATCTTCTGTCCTCCTTTCCTGCAGGTAACTACCTGCAGTGCCTCTACTGGCAAACTGAAAGTGACAGCGTTTAACAAACAGTCCATGGAAATGAATGAAGAATTCATTCGCTTTTCCTATAGAAAGCACGTTATATTGTGACCGTAAGGGATAGCAGACAGGACATATACTATGTGATTTCAAAGAGCAATATGGCTTCTCCAGGCTGAGGTGGTGGCTGGGGGTCAGGGTGGAGTAGAGAGGTCAGCTCACACACCTATGAAAGGAACCCCTCACATGACCTCATTTATTACGTTTTCTTCTAAGTCTGAAATATGCACCCCGGTTTATACGATTTGATTGGAAGAACAAACGCTCAAGTTTACAAAGATTTTCACTCCTGATAGTAATTTAGTAATTATCTAGGTTCCAGTGTAGGTTTATTTTTGTTTTGTTTTGTTTTTTTGACTACTACATGAACATAGAGAAAGAGGGGAAGAGAGTGAGGGAGAGAAAAGACAGACAGAGAGAGAGAGAGAGAGAGAGAGAGAGAGAGAGAGAGATCCCATGTTGATAAATAATTCTGAGTTTTTACTTGAAAGAGACTAAAGATGAAGGTTCCTAAGGAAGTGATTTTTGCCTTTAATCTTGCTAAAATAAATGTAAAAGAAAATGTAATTCCTAACATCTTCAAATGTTTATATTCTTATATGCTAACTCTCACTATTCCCATTAATGTAAAATTAAGTGGCAGGAACAGATATAAGCTTGACATCGTTTATACATTTTTCTCTGTATCGACTACACTATTTTAATTCTTAAATTCTATAGAATAAAATAAACTCTAAATACCATTTTTAGGGTAGGGTAATGGAACTCTATTGCCAAAACAGAAAGATATATACCAGCTTTGTTCCTTTTTTGAAATAATTATCGATTCAGAGGAAGTTGAAGAAAAATGTTCAGGGCAGTCCTGTGTGCACTTCACCCAGCATTCCCCAGTGCCAACGTCTTCTGCAACTATAGTAGAATACAAAACTGGGACACTGATTTTGGTACAATCCATCATTTTCACGTGTGTGTGTGTGTGTGTGTGTGTGTGTGTGTGTGTGTGTAGCCCTAGGATTTTATAATGTGTGGCTTTGTATAAACACCATCACAATTAAGATACAGAGCTGTTCTACCACCACAGGCTCCCCTGTGCTACAACTTTGTATAACGTTGAGTGGAACAAGTCAGACACAAGAGTACATAATGAATGATTCCATGTACATAATGAACAAAAACAGATCACACTATACTATAGAATTTCAAATAATGTTTACCCTTCAGGGGATAGTAGCTGGAAGGGAGTGATAAGCAGGGCTTCTGGGACACCAGACAAGCTATTTCATGATCCGCATGCTAGTTTCATGGGCACATTCGATTTGTAAAAAGTCAGTGAGCTGCACAGTTAATATAAGTGCACTTTTCCGTATGTAGGTATCAATGAAAAAGTTCTAGAAGCAGGTTTTCTATAAAGAACACTGGGTATGAGTCCTTGACATCCTAACGGGCCTCCATTTGCTTGAGTGGGAGGGGTTACTTCCTGAACCCAAGTCTAGCTGAGGAAGCTTTGAGGGGGCTCTCAAACAACTTGACATGTGTCTGTGCAGGCTGGGGGACAACGTGAGACAGCTAAAGAACCAGAATGTGCAGCTTGCTAACTTCTCTAGTGGCAGATTCAATAAAAGATTTGAATGCTAGGGACAGCCTGCCCTCGTTTGATAGGGCAAGGACGTCATAAGCATTTCCTGAGGACCAGATCTGCGCCATCCTGCTCAAGAGAGCTGGTGTGGGCGAGTTAAGGCCTCCCCAAAGAGGCCACTTAAAAAAGAAAAACACAACTCAAGTCAAAAAGCTGATGCTTTGCGGAGAGACTGTGGGTTGAAGACAAACAAACTTGTAGAAGGACACAGATTCATTTGCTCTCATGAAGGGAACCATAGGTGAGCCATCGCCAGCAATGGCTGGAGAATCTGAAGAATCCATCAAAGAGTAAATACTTGTCAGGCCTCAAGAACGACAGCTGGCTTATGACAGTATTTGTCAAGAAAGACCTTTCCTGACCTGTGTGCCTCCCTCACCCTGCTCTAAGCTGAAAAAGTTTAGAAAAAGCTTTATGTGACACTGGGAAGGGGAACGTGGCCTACTTTTAACATGCTCCACACCAAGAAAGAGAGGAAAACCATTCCAATTGGAATTTTAAGTTGTCAGTCAGCCATCAGACTCCCGGTGGAAGTTGTGGCCCTGGGAAAAATAGTGAAAGTCACAGAGCAATTTTCACAAAGTCACAGAGCAAAGGGTTATAAGTTGATATTATCCTCACCAAACTTACACCTAGAATGTGTATCTGTCTCTCAGTACTTCACGTTGTTCTTGGGCCAGATCACCCCCACTTCCTCAATAACAGACCTGTAGGAGCTATTTGTTCAGTAGAAATAGAGGTAAGGAAAAGGGAGCAACTGAGGGCAACCTTGAGGTTTTTAGCTTGGTGATCAGAAGAGACTGATAATAATAACCAAAACAAGGATGCAGGAGAAAAGAGCAGGGTTGAGGCAATACAGTAGTCTCCCCATTTCCAAGGGGGATACGTTCTACACCCCAGTGGACGCCTGAAACTGTGGATGATACTAAACCAGGGGTGTCAAAACTGCGGCCTGCGGTCCGCAATCCGTTGTTAATTGGCCCGCAGCAAATTCCAAAAATATATTTAGTTTACTTAAATAAACCAGGTGAGGCAATACGTACTTCACCTCGAGTGAGTGGCCCGGCTGTTTGTGTATTTTACCGCATATGGCCGTTGGTGAAAAACATTGAAAAAAGTTTGGACACCCCTGTACTAAATCCTATCTATACTATGTTTTCTCCAATACATACATACCTATAATAAAGCTTAATTTATAAATTAGGCACATTAAGAGATGAACAACAATAACTAATAATAAACTAGAACACTTATAGCAATAAAATATGGGTTACTTGAACACAAGCTCTGTGATACTGTGACAGTTGATCTGATAACGGGCAGGTAGCATGTGGAAACACTGGACAAAGGGACGATTCACATCCCTGGGGGAACACAGCAAGATGGTATGAGATTTCATCACACTCCTCAGAACAGCATGCAATTTAAACCTGATAAATTGCTTATTTCTGGAATTTTCCATTTAATATTTTTGTACCACGGTTAACCGCGGGTAACTGAAACCGTGGAAAGTGAAACCGCAGATAAGGGAGGGCTCCTGTAAGTGTGTGCAATGATCATGTACTGAGTTGAGATGCCTCTGGGCAATGAAGGTGACATTTTTCTATGGACAGCTGGGAATTTAGGAATGAAGCTTGGAAGAACTAGCTGGGAATAGAATCACCAGTGTGTAGGTGCAGTTGGTGTGTTAGGAGCTGAGGTGGTTTCCCAGGAAGTACACTTAGAACATTATTTTCTGAGGAGTCATTGGTGGAGTAGCCTGTAAAGACACGGCAAAGTCAGTAGGAAGAGTGATTTTCTTGAAGCTGAAGCAAGAGACAGAGTCCCTTAAAGAAAAACGGGATCCACAGAGGCAAAAGTTTACAGATGCATTCATGGAACTTTGGAATATTCCCAGTGATCTTACAGTGACCATCTTATTGTGCAAAGAAGTTGGGGATGAAAGCCAGAAAACAATGGACTGTGGAACACATGGAATGTGAAAAAGTACAATCAATAGACGATTCTAGAAATCTGATGATGTAGGAAAGGAGGGCAAAAGTTTAAACATAGAAAGAGTTAGGGAAAGAGATCTGTTTTGTGTGTGCTGTGGACTCCTTCAGCAATCTGGTGGAGTGTGTGGATTTCTTCTCAAGAATGTGCTTACATGCAAAAATAAAATATATGTAGGATTATAAAAGAAACAAATTATATTTAAAAACATCGAAATAGCTTCAAGAACATGTGATAGAACAATACATGTGTTTCTTTATCGATGCATTAAATAGAAGGATTTATTGGCAGGAATAATAACTATCATAATTTAAAAGTAGTGATGAGTGCAAATGATATTTCCAGATATCCTCAGCATTTGTTATGGGGTTAAAAATTACCTGTGATCCTAGTGACAAAGTCACATGAACGGCTAAGAGTACTGAGGTTTTGTACTTATATTCATAATAGAAAAGGAAATGTTAAATTTTAGTGAAACTAAGTGTAAATTTGTATATTAAATTCAGTATAATTAATTTCATTTGATTAAAGTAGATTCTCTATATAATATTCATTCTACATAATATATATATATATATATATATATATATATATATATATATATATATTATACATTTCCAGCTTCATCAGCCCCACTGATTCTATCCGTAGTTCCCTTGGGGGAGGGAGGTATCCAGATATCTTAGCTCAAGAAAATTTTCCTAATGGTAGAAAGATCTTATTATTATTATTTTTTTAAATTTAAATGAGAGAAGAATTGTTTATGGCTAGAGTGTAATGTCTGGAGTCTTTCTCTGGCAGTATGACAGTGCAATGCAGGGCTGTCGGGGCAGGAGACTCCTTGAGTCTACATCTTGCTCCATCTTGGCCCTCCCATTTATTAGCTGTGTGACATCCTGCAAGTTATTTAACTTCTTTATAACCTCGGTTTCCTTATCTGTAAAATGGGGATAGTAACCCACCTCATAGGTTGTTGTGAAGATTAAATGAGAATGCTTTAGCCATTATCATCTTGACCAGTTTCCATTCACTCAATATCCCTGGGGACAGCTTCAGTTCCCTGAATGTGACACGTTCTTCTTGCACAGAACCACTGCTCATACCATGTTTTTCTGTCCGGAAGACGCTTCTCACTGTTCTTAACATGACTGAGTTCTCCTAAACCTTTTGGAGTCGGCTTAAACATGACCTCCTCAGAACTACTTCCTCAGCAGCCTTCTCTGAAATAGGTCTACCACCCTTATTCCCTACCTCTCAGCATCCTTGGTCAGTCATTTTGTTAGTTGTTGTCTTGACGGCTGGAGTTCTATCTGTCTGGATCCTTTCTGTAGCCCTGTGCCTACCACATAATAAGCTCTCCAACCAAATTCACCAGATAGGGAGCAACGGAAGGGAGAGCCCCAGCTAGCCTCATGCCTTTGGACAGTGCTTCCACTTTCGATGTGGGTATGGATGTTAGGAGTTTGTTCTCAGCCTTGCTCTGGAGCTGGTAGAAAGCCAAACACATTGCTTATGTTAAAATGTTTACAAGGTAGTATTTAACCTTTCTTCAGGCACTAGGAAGATCTTCTTTCCAGTCTAGGCTGCACCAAGCAAAGCAAGACAAGAATATCAAATTCCAGGCTGTGCTATGACAGGCCACATTCATGCAGAGCGAGCATAGCATATTCACGGGGGAGGCTTCTCCAAGCGAGTACCTTGCTATCACTCCATTCCAAGACCACATGAAATGATGGAAGCGATATTGATCTGGGATTCAGGAGCCAGACTTCTAGCTCTGACTGTTTAGGTCTAACTGAGGGACCTTAAGCAGGTCGACCTCTTTGAGCCTTAGTTTTTTTCATCTTACAAATGGCAATTGAAAAATACCTGCTGTAGCAGCGACTGCAGCTATCCACCAAAATCCATTCTTCCCTTCACCCCAGGACAAGACTAGACGACAATCCCAAACTTCCCTAGAGGCTCAAGCAGTTATGTGATCAGCTCTTGCCAACAGAATAGAAGCACAAGTGACATTTATAACCTCTGCTTTCTTGCGCACGGCCCTTTACTTTCGAGCTGACATGGCAAGGACCAACACAGGCTCAAAAATGGTATATTAAAAGTGGCACAGCTGCTCTCAGCCTGGACCCCAAAATGACTGTGGAACAGAGTCACCCACTGATTTGCAACCTTCAGCTAGAACTGTTATCTAAGCCACTAACTTAGAAATATTTGTTACAGCAGCCAGTGTTTCTCTGACTAAATGCACATGTCCTATCTACTTGATAGAATTGTGAGAGATAGTAGTTTTAATACGTGGGAAAGAGCTTTGGGAGGTAGCAAGTGCTATAAAAATTTGTCCTCATTATTCTTTTCCTAGCTTTATGAAGATATAGTTGACATATTAACATTGTGTGCGTTTAAGGTGTATAATGTGATCATTTGATACATGTATATACTGTGAATCACCATTATTATTAATAGAGAGAAAAGGAGTGCGTATTAGAGTTTCTGACACATAGTAGATATCTAATATTTATTTGTCCAATGAATGAACATCTTGTTGATAAAAAGCCTGAGATTTAAAACAAAACAAAACATGTAACACAACAGTACTGGCAAGATATTTCTTTGCTCAGAGAAAACCTTCAATTGATACACTAGAGCTCATACAAGAAAAACAAAACCTTCTGGATAAGTGCTTCTTTCAAAAAAATTCTTGTTTTTCTTTCTAATATTATTTTCATCAAAAATAAATTATAAAATACTAAAGAACATTTTGAAAAAAAGGAAAATACAACCCTTCACTTACCACCAAACACAGCTCTTACATTTTTACCCAGTGCTTTCAAACTTTCAGCTACATGTACATCTATTTTTCATAGTTGTAAATCTCTGACGTCTTATTTTTAAAATAAATTTTAGTTTGTACTCAGCAAGGCTTAGTAATTCTCCAGAATGATTCCAACAAAGAACCACCTAATATTTCTAACAGTTCCAATTTAATTTTGCCAAGGGGTTCCATTCTTATTAAAAAGCATACCAGGGAGAGGAGGTGATTTTCATAAGAAAGCACATAGGAGTGTTAATTCTCACTACAATTAGGGTGAGCAAGATTATAAATGTCACAATCTCTGCACTTTATATTTAAGAGATATCTTGTGGGTCTTACAAAAATGACATGGAGGGCTCATGATTGCATCTGAATCTTATTTAAGGATATAAGTGAATTCAATGATTAATTCAACAAATGTGTTTTGAGCACTCACTGTGTGTCAGGCAGAATGCAGACCATAATGAATAAGATACAGTCTCTACCCTTGAAATGGTTAGAGTAGGAATGA
This sequence comes from Rhinolophus sinicus, assembly GCF_036562045.2. Taxonomy (NCBI): domain Eukaryota; kingdom Metazoa; phylum Chordata; class Mammalia; order Chiroptera; family Rhinolophidae; genus Rhinolophus; species Rhinolophus sinicus. Next base: position 15,995,924 of record NC_133761.1, on the reverse strand, counting down.
AAGACAAGAAGACATATTTTAGGGGAGCTCAGAGAAGGGGCGAGGCCAGGGGTAGTGCCTGGAGTGAGACCCGAAGTTTGGCAGGCAAAGGGGCAGAAGGCGGCCCAGGCTCCCCAGGCACATGGGCCACAATGAACAGATGCAAGAAAGAGCCCGGTAGGCATGGGACTGTAAGGCATCTCACCTGACAGAGCACGCTGGGGGATGAATGGATACGACTGGAGCAGTGAGCAGAGGCAGATCATAAAGAATGGATGAGCTGCATTAGACCAGCGATGGTGTGTTAGGTGCTACCTAGGACCGCAGTTGGCACGTAGGCATTCAGACTGCATTTGTGGAGTGAATTAACCTACACCACACTACACAGTTGACCCATTCCTGGTCACAGTGATTGGACTCTGGATGCAAAGGAAGAGCACCCAGCTGAGAGGAGACAAGTATTCTTCTCTCTCCAGAGACTCATTGATGACGCTACTTACTGCCATGCTGGTTATGCCACATGACTACTGCTTACTTCTCAATGCAGACAGAGATGCCGCTTTAGGTTGGTCCTGAATTGTCTGCTGTTAAACAGCAGGGGTCAGACACACCGAACCTTAATTCTGAGAAATAGCCCCTTATCTCAGCTTCATTTCTTAATGACGTCAAGAATACCACCAGTGTAACTTCTTAGGGCATGCGTGCAAAGGCAATGTACGAAGGCCATTTCCAACTCCTAATCCTAGAAGCAGAGGAGGGGGTGGGTGGGGAGCGCTGTGATGGAGTTGCAGAGAAACGAGGGGGAGGGGCTGAGAGGAACCGCTGTGAAGATTGCTCCTAAGTGTTTCTTTATCCTTGATTCTAGTCTTCTCTGTTTTCTGAAACTACTTTTAGTTACAATCCTGAATAATGTAGAGGCAAAAACAGATTTGACTCACCACAGCCCAGCAGGGTGGCTTCCTTTGGAAACACTGTGCTACCTACCGCTCTGCTGGGCACACTGAAAATGCACGGTGCTGGCTGGCTGACAACACCATGGCGGGGAGCACATGGCTTCAGCTGCTGAAAAGTGATGTGAAATTAAAGAGAGAATGAAATGTGTGATCTTATTTAATCATACCTGGTGCTTCAGTTTCTCAATAATAGCAACCTGCTCCACTGTGTCAAATTGGAAAATGAATATATATATATATATATATATATATATATATATATATACACACACACACACATATATACACATACATATACATGTATATATATATGTATACATATATATGCATATATATGTGTGTATATATGTACATACATATATATATGCCACGTTTCCCCAAAAATAAGACCTAGCTGACAATCAGCTCTAATGTGTCTTTTGGAGCAAAAATTAATATAAGACCCAGTATTATATTATATTATATTATATTATATTATATTATATTATATTAGACCCAGTCTTATATTATAGTAAAATAAAACCAGGTCTTATATTAATTTTTGCTCCAAAAGACTCATTAGAGCTGATTGTCAGGCTAGGTCTTATTTTCGGGGAAACACTATATATATATGTGTGTATATATGTACATACATATATATATGCCACGTTTCCCCAAAAATAAGACCTAGCTGACAATCAGCTCTAATGTGTCTTATATTATATTATATTATATTATATTAGACCCAGTCTTATATTATAGTAAAATAAAACCAGGTCTTATATTAATTTTTGCTCCAAAAGACTCATTAGAGCTGATTGTCAGGCTAGGTCTTATTTTCGGGGAAACACTATATATATATATATAGTATACATACACACATACACACACACACAATACCTAAAGCATGGATTAACTCTCTAATGCCTGACAATCCACTGTAGGGATCTAAAATGCAAATGACAGCTGAGGTTTCTGAAAAACTTTGGGAGCAATTGTCCCTGGACCTGGATCGGTATAAAACAACCATGAACTGAATGAAGCATTAGCAGTGAAACGTCACCTCCTAAAAGGGGCCAAAAACTCAGGATCCCAGGTGAAGGGGTGGCTTGAGGAAGATTACGTATTCTAATACCCAAAGTATAGTTTCGGTCATATTCTACTTCTGTTCTAGTGATTGGAGTGTGTGATTTATGTTACTTCAGATTTCTAGGAGGATGACAGGTACCAAGCAGAGGAGAGCGAACCATTTCAGCCTATTTAGGGATGTCTGTTTGTGAGGAGATTAAACATTTATAAATCGGAATTGATATTTGGTGATCACCACCCCCTGGGCCCCTCTACAAAGGAGCTGCCACTTGATGGCATCTGGGGGTTTGACTGGCTATCAAATACAATGTCATTCTGCAGGACCTGCCATGTTTACCTGACTCGTTGGATACTTGATGGCACCAAAGTCCTAAAGGATAGAAAGGGCCTTCCTCTAATGGGAAAATGGTTAGTTATTGAGGTTAAACGTTCTTCTGGCTTGGGGAGATGCCTTTTACCTGGTTCAGCAGAAAATTTAAAGCAGGGGCTTTCTCTCTCTCTCTCTCTATATATATATATATACATATATACACACACATATATGTGTGTGTGTATGTATATATACATATGTGTGTGTGTATGTATGTGTGTATATATATATATATATATATATATATATATATATATATATATATATATATATTTATTTTATAACAACTTCCAAAAAATAATTCCTACTGCCAGAGATTAAAGAAACAGCCCAGACTCCTGGTGTCTCTCTTGCTTGTGAGAATCCACACTACGTTTTCCCTCTGGGTAGCACCTGTATCACAGTTTGCCCTCATCCTCTCCGCTCCTCTCTGAAGGCTGGAGGCCTCTTGAGGACAGAGAACCTGACTTACCCATCTTGCCATCCATCTCCAAACCATAAGACATAGTACCAGCACGCTCCGGGCACTCAATACACAGGTGTGAACTGAACCATTCGTCACTCCAGGTGGCATTATTCTGGAGAGTAATCAGTTAGTTCCCAGTTTATGGAAGAACAAAGGATACTTATCATTGGAAAGGGAGAGGCTGGCGGGCCACCCAATGAAGTTATATTGAAATTAATTCTCTGGTATTAAAAGAGACCTAATCAATGGCCTCTTTAGAGTCATTGGATTAGAAACTATAAACTATAAAAAGAACACGTTGATTTAAAATAAAGGCCCGTTTATTTTGCCACGTGCTCTATGTCTTTGGCTCCTAAGCCGTCTTCAGGATTTGTGTTCCCAAGCTTGTGTTTGCAGCAGGGTAGGCAAGTCTGACTGGAGAGGGGGACGGTGGCAAGATTGATGGCGGTTACACCAAGATTCCGACGTCTCCTGTTCAGAAGACGAAGCTTCGACTTGAAAAGTTGTGCATGCCAGCGATGTCTTTTAAGGTTTGCCAGATCTGTGATGGAGAGTGGCATATTCTCATTTATTTAAAGAGTCTTATAGATACTATCTATAACCATGTAATTAGTAGACAGTAATTATTCCCCATTATGTTTTGGCTCAGGAATAAGCAGGTTTGCTCTTTTCACCCTCTTTTTAGCAGACAAAGCAATGGATATGACCATACCTATCCTCTTCTTCAAACCCTGCAGAGACTTGTCCTTATTCTCAGGATAAAACCCAAGTCCTGATCATGATGGCTTTTACACGGCTCTGCAAAGTATGTAGCTCCCCGTCTTTGGCCACTGCCCACCTTCCTTCCTACAGACCTATGCCAATTGCTTTAGTTTACCAAGTTCTTCTTAGCCTCTGGGCTCTTCCTACAGGCTCTGCCTCTGTGGTACTGCTATTCTCCTTGCTTTTTTGCTTGATTAACTTGTTTATCAACTGGGGTTCAGCTCATGGGCCACTTCCTCAAGAAATCCTTTCTCTGACCCTGTAGTCTGTGTTCCCCCTTTACATACTATCACACAGTAACTTCTTCACGACTGCCATTTAATAGTTATTTGTGCACATTTGTCTTCAATGTCTATATTCCATTCTATGTTTTTAGTGTCCGGACAGCAGTGAAATGGTAGGTCTTGTTCACTGCTGTGTCCTCAACACCTGGCCCGGCACACAATAGGTGCTCAAAAAATGTTTGTTGAATGACTGAAAGTAGCTCTCAGCTTTTGATGATGACAGGCTTGAAACATGAGGCATAATGATGGGACAGTGGGCGGACTTTGGCTTGTATTTGAATTCATTCGTCGAATTCATTGAATTCACTTCTGTCTTCGACAAGAGAAACGAGTCACTTCAACTCACCAGACCTCATTGTTCTCATCGGCAAGCACGCCAGCACTAACCCTAGCTCTGAGGAAAGTGCATACACACAGAGCTGAGTGAAAAGGAGGCCCCGCGCTGTTCACAGCTGAACCACGAGTCATATCACCGTGTGCATATCTCTAGCCATTGTTTCAGAGTTTCTGGGGAAAAGTCTCACAGGAAAGCAAGCTTCCCACCTTCCTTTTTTGAGAACTCCAAGCAAGAATAGGGAATAGCCTCTCCTCAGGGCCGAACCAGGTCACAAAGCCATTTTACAAGCATCAGCAACCTGCATGTGATACTACAGTGATGGCCTCAAATGGAGGGAAGACATACAGCTTCTCATCCTGAGAGTGGAGCACAGTTGCTTGGTGTCTTCCATTTGACTCTTGGTCACCTGTGTTTTTGACATTTGTCCATCCCGATGCATGTGGCTATCAAGGTTTGCATTTCGTTTGTATTTCATTGTGCAAATATACCACAATTTATTAACCCTAACCACAGATAGATAGTGGACTTATTTCCAGTTTCTGGCTATTCCTTGCCTTTTTTGAGGACTTACTCCAACACCTAGGGGAGAAGGTCTTACTATGGAGGGCTGAGATCTTAAGGCGAGTGCCGTCAGTAGGAGGTAGAGGGACTCACTAGTACGGAACAATCTGGAATACACAGTGTGGGGAACACATGCACATGGCCCAGTCACATGGGACTCCCATGAAGGTGGGAATGTTTCTCTAATCCAAATGTCACCAATGTGGCCATTCCTAAGGAAATAGGACAAACATTCTGGAACTAGACAGGACACTACCTGGCTCACATAAGTCCTCCCATGTTTGCATGGATGGACGCTTCATGTGAGATACTAGATGTAATCACATTAGGTAAATGGAATAGTGGGCAGGGTGAAGTGTACCCAAGGTGTGTAGAAATGCGTCTTGATGCAAGAGTCCCCTGATATGAAGAAAATGCCGTGTGAGGCCAAGCTCTACTGCCAAGTCTGCTCAGGAAATGGCCTCTCATGCTCCTCAGGTGGCTGAATGATAAAACGTCCTAGGTAAATGCATATCGTGCAGCCCTCAAATTAAGAGAGCGTGGAAATGCAGAGAAGTCACTTAAGATACCACTAAAGAGTGGGTTATCAAATAGGCCCCCAGCATGGAAAAAATACTTCCTCAACACAAATTATAAACATATAAACACCAAGAAATAAACATAACATGCAAGAGATTTTTTTTTTTAAAAGTATACTTTGGAAAAGATTTGCCACAAGAGAAAGACAAAGTTTAAAAGAGTAACTGCTCGGTATTCTCAAAGTAATTACTCAAAACACAAAGTTGCTATAAGAGAGGTAATGAGGCAACAGAGATCAAAAGGGATTTTATGAAATGAACACAAGTAAGCAAAAAATTCCATTGCGGAGTGTAAAACTGCATGAAAAGCAGTAAAGAGGAAAATCACCCCTGAATTAAGTGGAATTAGACTAGTGAAATAGGACAATGGTTCCCAAACTTAGATGATCATCAGAAATATTGGGGGGGCTGTTTTATGTAACGTATACATTGCTGGGGTCAAATAGAGATTTTGATTCAGGGGGCCTTTAAAAGGCCCACTAACGCTAAAAAGTCTGTATTTAGTAAAATTTCCTGAAATGACTTTGAAAATCAATCTGGTTTAGAAACTATTAAGGTGAGCATGAGAAAATCACCCAGCATCAGAATGAGACAAAAGGAACTGAAAATGATTAAAGAGAAAAAGATGAACTAGAAACACAAACACAACATATGTAGCTTATGCATAATGAGAGTCAATGAGGAAGCAACCAGAACAAATTTCTAAAACATATATTGAAGAAAATCTCCCTGAAATGAAAAAAGTGCCTCCAGTTTGAAAGGTTTTACTGTGGACTTTGTGAAAACTGATAACACATTTCGGTCTACTGGATATTAAGTTTAATGTAAGAATCTTCCCCAAATCCAGGAAAAATAAATAGACCCTGTAGAAAAGAAAAAGATGTCAGTGGAATTTGTCTACGTGGTTTCCAGAGAGAATGGTTACACTAGGATCCCCAAATTTTATTACCTGCCCACGCTCTCAGTGAGAAGTAAAGGCAACGTCTGCTATGTTAACCGAAATTAACCCGCAATCTGGAAGCTGAGGAATGCAAACACTGTTAAATAGCATTGTTTCTAAGAAAAATGTGAACTGTATCATTCTTGATACAAGACGTCCAATTATTTAAGAACCAACAATTTCACTATTCAAGACTGGGACAAAAATCCCCGAGCAGAATAACAAAAACTGGGTGTGGGGCGCTGGAGGAAAGAAAGTGTAGGTCATATTTCCTTTACACATAGGGGTGAAGTCAATAGATATTGTTTCGTTCTTGATACTAGTAATTGGAGAAACATAGGCTTAGAGCATAGGTTTGAAACATGCATCAATATTATTTAATAATCTGATAGTAACTATCAGAGGAACTTACAACAAGTACCTTCCAATACATGGAGTGGGGTGGGGAGGAGAGAAGGAATCAAAGAAAAACTCGTGTCATAGAGCAAAACTAGCCCTTCCGCCATTGAAAAAAGGGGGGAACCCAGGAAACAAAAATACTGAAAAGTCCAATGCAAACTAAGAGAACAGAAGAAATAACAAACAAATCAGTATTTGGAAATATATGTATTTATGAAAGCATACGGATGGACCCAAATGTTGACATTCGTTCTCGCATGGTGAGTTTAGAGTAACTTTAACTTATTTATGTATCACTAATTTTTTTCCTGGCAATGATTTACATGTTACGTATCTGACTGAAAATAGAACATAAACCTAGAATTCCTCTTCATTCATCTGCCTGAACTCTGATCACGAAGCCATTCATTAAAACCTGAAGTGACCAGCATGGCTACAGCGGCTGAGCCTGGCGTGTGCTGTGATTATGCAACTTGTTTCACTAATTTGACTCATTTCCCCAAACAGGATTCACAGGTGGTGTTCATTTATTTAGTCACAACACTAATTACTCTTTACAACTGTGCTCTTCCCTGGTTTTCTCAGCATATCCTTTGCCGAAGGTAGGACAGCGCTCTAGGGTGATTGCTTGGGTACGTGTGTGCAGAAGGTGTGGGGCCTCGTTGTTGCCGAATGAGCCTGAGTCCTCTGCCCTGTAAGGCTGGGAGGGCTTACAGGTGACATTTCAGTCCCTTTGCACCACACACTCTTATCTACACTTTAGTCTCGGCCCTCAGAATTGTCCCCGCCACCAACCTCACACTCCAGCCATACGAAGTCATTTCTTGAATCTTGCTGCCATGCCTGGAATGCTTTGCCACGTTAGGCGAAGTTTTAGGCCCCTTCCAGGGTCCATAGCACCCTCTATCTATCCCCTTATTTATCTCATGTTGTATTGTGACTGCTCAGTACTCTCTCTTGCGAGGGAAATGTCTGTCTCACGAAGAAGACTCAGGATGCCCGCTAGCAGGGAGTGCATGGTATTTGCCTCCCGGCATTAGCACAGTGCCAGAGAACCAGAAGGTACTCAGCACACAGTTATACACGAAGGGCTTCTCTGAGCTGATGCACTTCAGCTCCCAGCCCCTTTCTTTCCTTGCTCACATCTCTTTTCTTGGTGAGAGAGACCGTTCGATCTAAGAAGCAGTGTTTACCAGAAGCTTGTTCCCCAAGCTTCTGAGTGCAAAGCAGCCATCCTCTCCCTGTGCACAGATGAGATTTTTATACCACCAAATAAGCTGGCAAGGCTCAAGGGCAAATCTGCTGTGCTCTGTGCCTCCAGTTTCACTGAAGAACCTCGCTGGCCCGTGCTTTCCTTCCATCTACCTCCTATATGACGTCCCACCACTTTCTGGAAAGAAGCTGACACCAAGTTTGTTCAGCTTGCTGTAGCATGGTCCCACGTGTGTACCTACTGAAAGAGAAGGGATGTCCCCAAATGCCTGATGTTGATGGCAAGTCGTCTCAAACTGACGCACTGCCTCACTCACACTCCTATCTTTTAGAATATGAACAAGCAATGATTCTTTTGTTTTACACACTTAACAAATGAAGGCCGAAAAAGAAGGTCTTCTTTTTCAGGACAGGTCAGAAGAGTATTAAATACAGTAGGACTTCACAAAGTAAATAAAGCATTAGCATTCCTAGGAGCTCCAGAGACACTTTAAAGAGTTGGGGTTTATGTATTTGACTCTCCTCTGGCCTCCTCTTTGAGCACTGGCCCTCTACCTTTCCTTCCATTAACTTCTACTCCAATAACACCATACTCAGCATCCAACTAGCCCAGCACCATTTCTCTCTCTCTCTCTCTCTCTCTCTCTCTCTCTCTCTCTCGTGCGCGTGCACGTGTGTGTGTGTGTGTGTGTGTGTGTGTGTGTGTGTGTGTGTGATCCCTTCAGGCCCATCCCACAAACCAATAATTATTTTCCAAGATGTTTCCCAAATGCCATCTCTTCTGTGAAACACCCTCTAATCGCTTTGCCCATAGTTAGAAATATGAACACAGTACCGGGGCACCTATTAATACTATGTATTAGAATTTATCTATTTACACACCTCCAGTTCTATATTTATTCCACAAGTAGATCCTGAACATGAGGCATGAGTCAGTGAGCTCTCCGAGGACCTGGCCTGGGTCTGCGATCCCTAACGATAGTCTCTCTCTGGTGCATGAGAAAATGATGGAAAGATAAAGCCCAGCATTTGGATAGTCAGGAATGACGATGATTATTTTATAGTAGGAGGAACGACATGTCAGTATTTAAGAAACGGAGGGAAGACAGCACAATTTTCTTTTTTAATTGGTCACTCTGTCAGGAAGTCCCTTATCCAATCGAATCTGAATCACATCTTTCATAATTCAAGCCTCCTCTCCACGCTCTTGCTTTGGAATTACAAAATGTTGCTCTTCATCATTTTTCATCTATTTGAAACTTATTCTAAAACTTTCTCTGCGAGTCCCAACTTCCAAAAACACGTGCTGTTACGCATCTCAGTGAATTTTATTCTTCTCGTGGAGGCCGGTGTTTGAGGCTAGGTCTCTTTTTAAACTATTTTCTCCTGTGGACTGTCAAAGGTCTCTGCTTTACCTCACAGTAGTGGGGCCGGAAGCTTCTAGACACGGTGAAGGCACAGCCATGGCTAGAGGAAGACAAGCTTTCCAGAGCTAAGAAGAGTGTACGCCACTGCTTCAAAGGTCCTTTAGCTGGTGTGCAACATTCCTGATGTGCCTCAACGAGGACCCGTCTTCTTGTCTTGCCCACCTGTGTCCGTGCTTTCCCTCCCTTCCATTTGTGCACATGACTCTGTGGCCCTCCATGGTGACCATGTTTCCCCACGCTCCTAATACTCAAGGATTTCGAGGTTGTTTTTCCAAGGAACTGTCTTCCAGTACTATTTGGGGGGCTGGTCACAAAGTATAATGTCCTAAGTCCCAAGTATAATGTCAAGTGAACCTGGCAAAAGATTTTCAGGAACTAGCTATTCCACATCTGAGTGGATTGTGGGCTGACATGAGTCCCCCTCCCAAACGCATATACTGAAGTCCTTCTTGCCAGTAAGTCAGGATGTGACCTGAGTTGGTGTTGCGGATGTAATTATGGAAGATGAGGTAATTATAGAAGTGGGCCTCTACTCCAATCCAGTGACCTTATAAAAAAAGGGAACATTGGGGCACAAACATTCCGACAGAGAGACTGCCATGTGACGATGTGAGTAATGCTGCCGTACAAGAAACTACCCGAAGCTAGGAGAGAGGCCTGAAACAGACCCTTCCCTAGTGCCTTCCCATTAAACATGACCCTGTCGACACCTGGATCTCACACGCCTGGTCTCCAGAACTGTGAGAGGAACGGTGTAAGTAGACTATTGTTTATTCACATATTACAGATAAGTTAAGATTTGGCAAGATCAGCAATCTGATAAACACACAACCAGTGTAACAGCACAGACATTTGAATCCAGCTCTCTTTGACTCTGAAGTCATACCAGGATTTTCCTTCTGGGGAAGGTAAAGTAAGCCTCAAGATAGGTTACCAAAGGAAGCTGGCTACTGTCATTTCCTTGAAGGCTTAGAAACAGGCACATGTTATATTTATGGATAGGTGAGACATAGTTTTACGTGAAGTCAGGAGCATGCACAATATAATCTCTCCAAGTTCCTTTTAGGATATATGATTTTATGATCACAGAACAGTCTTTCTGAATTGAGGAAGAAAGAGCCTTGTGCTTCGGGAGTTTTATCCAGGTAGCCCTCATTTGAAATGTTTGGCTCTCTAGATTTAGGGACAAGACTATGCAACCAAGCTGGTCCCTAATTATTGCTGGCTTTGGACTAGTAATCCATGTCACATGCCACACCTGTTTCTCTTCCATGTCCTGGGTCCCTGAGTGAATTCAGATCCATTAGAAACAGGGAGGCCAAGCTTGCTATCTTGACATGCTGTCTTTAACCTTAGTTCACCCTTCTAGTCACCTCTAGCAGGCTAGGCAATCAAACTTTTATTCACTTAATAACATAATGCCTACTTAATATCTACCCAATCTCTTGGGCCCTGAGATTGTAGATTTAAATCACCAGCAGTAGATCACACAGGAACCTGTCATCACAGTTAAAGGTAACGTACTAGAAAACTACAGATCAAAGAAAGGTGATGAAACTTAAAAGGACAGAAACAAAAATTAGCAGGCGAGTTATGTCTTCATAAAGATATGAGTCCTTTCCCCTTGGAAAGTAGATGTCTTCGGCCAGAATCGGACGAAGTACACTGTCAGTGCCATATTATGAGCAAGCTAATCACCATTCACCATCAATCATTTCTGCAGTTGCTCTTTAGTTTTAATAATATCTTTAATTTACCTTTATAATTTTACCTAATTATTGAGACAGTGAGTTTATGTTTACTTTGGATTCCCGTGTTAAAATGATGCAAAACTACTTTTTAGAACAGAAAATGACCCTTGATAAAGATGCCATTTTGTCCTGAAAAAGGTTAAGATGCTGACAGTTTTACATTGTGAGGAAAGAGAGGTTTGGTTGCCACCGTTGTGGCTTTTACGTTTTCTTTTTCTTTCTTTTTTCTTTTTTAAAGATTTTTATTAAAACAGAGCTAACATACGATATTATATTAGTTTCAGGTGTACACCGTAGTTATTCAACATGTATATACCTAAAGAAGTGATCACCGTAAGTCCAGCAACCACCTGACTTTACATTTTAATTTAAATATAATTGTGAGGGGTGTAAATGTCTAACTATTACATTGTTTTGTACACCTGAAACTAATAAAAACAAAAACAAAAAATTAAGCAACCTAGACTTTCTAAACCCATGAAAATAAAATAGATATCAATTAACAACAACAACAACAACAAAAGAGTAGCTTTTATGTTTTCTTAACAGGATTTCTACTCAAAGGAGCTCAGAGACTAATGAACAAGCAACAGCCAATTAACTCGTGGTTTAACCATTTCACCAGGTTCTATTTTGCATTTCCACCTGCGGCTGGGCCTCCCTGGCTAGAACACAGCCCTTCCGCTTTGGAATTGACAAGAGTCCCAGCATGGCTCCTGAGCAATTTCCTGACACCCTCATGGTCTGGCTACTTAACACACACAAAAAGAAACCTTTCCAAACCCAAATGCATTTTAATCAACACTCCATACAAAGTCCATCGTATCCACATATTGACACTAATACTCAATGGCACTGGGATCGGAAAGAACAAGAAGCCACTTATCTTTAAGATGAAACAAAAGTCTGCCTCCCCTCTACCCGACTTCACAAAGTCCTCAATTATAAAGAAAGAAAGGGGGAAAATGCACAAGCTGACACTGTGCCAAACATACTTGGGAAGAGAGAGAGAGGTAATTCTTGACGCCCATATGGGGAAGGCTGATTAAAATCAGGGGCTTCTTCGCATCTCTTTGAAAACACAAAAGCAAACTCTGGGGTCAGCCCTGCATCTTTCAGCTCCGGCTGCAGCTTTGAGTGGCGGTGGTGATCGAGCGGCCTTGCTGCTGTTTCTGCAGTCTGTGCAAGCAGAGCCTGATGGAATGATGTGTCAGTGATTTTGTTCTTGCTTTTCTGATGGGTCCCTGAGGGTCCTTCTGAGTAATTGTGCCTCAGCTCCCACAGCTCTGAGGGGGCGTTCCTCCCTTCCTCCTTCTCATGACTTAACCTCAACGTGAGAAGGCAGCCTCATCAAGGGTAGGTAGGTGGTGTGCAGGCCCCTGCCCCGTTCTGGGCTCCTCCAAGGCATGTTTTCCCGTAGCTTGTTCTTTCATCTGGGTGTGGGTGTGAACAGTGGCTAGACACAGATAAAACGGTGTTTCTCAATAGAAGAATGTGCTACCCAGGAGGCATAACCAGTATTTAATTTGCTGCCTGTGTTCGATAGACTGTGAGCTCCTCAAGGGCAGGGACCACGTCTCATTTGTCTTTGTACCCTCAGTGACTAACACACATTCATTTGTTCATTCATTTATTCAACGAATATTTACTGAGAGCTGAGGTACAATATGAGAAAGGCACAGGCTTTGACGAAGAATTAGACATTTCTTTTGCCCCGCAGGCTGGACTGCCCTGGAATAAATATACTTTCGAATATATTACAAGATACACAAATACACACTCAAAATCAATCATACAAAAGCTGAGCTATCTTGCTCATAGACTCATTGAAAGTCAGAGATGAATGGGACCTGGTTTTATAGATAAGAAAGTCAACTCTCAGAAAGAGCTGACCAATCCTTGAACTTGTGTGCCTTTCACCTTGGGCAAGGTGGTCCATGGGAGATAAAGTACTTCAGGTAGAAATTTCCATTGCTCTCTGTATCCTTGCAGCCCTCACAACCTAATTTTGTCAAATATATATATTTAATTTCCAAATTTCACATAATTCAAAGGTCTCCAGAGCATGGTTTAAATAAGAATCATGAACCCAAATTCCTACAGGAGGTTGGATATAAAATAATTTAAGTAAGTAAAGCCAGGAGGCACAGTGCTGGTCAGAATAAACTGGAAACATATGCTCTTATTTCAGATACTGACTGCACATTTGAGGTTTAAAGGAGCGATTCTTATTTTCTTATGCTTCTGTGGATTAGGAATTCATCAAGGGCTCAGATGACTGTTTCATCTCTTACCCATGTGGAGGATCCATTTCCAAGATGGCTTCCTCTGTCACGTTCAGACAGGTTAGTTAGCATATTGCTAGGTAGACAGGGGGGTCCCTGGTGGAATAAGCAACCATATCCTGAAACTCCAGGTTCTGGAATGTCTCCTTCACTCCAGGACAAAGATATGAGAACGTGCCTTGAGGTTAATAAATTATCTCAAATCCCTTCTGGCCGGACAAAGGAGCAGATCTGATAGATATGAATGGGTTATTTCATTAATCCCTTCAGGATGGGCAAACAGGACAAACCTGACAGATGAATTCAATTAGAAGGCTCCATCCCCCTTCCCCAAACAGACAAGGGAAGAGCTTTTGCCTCAGTCACTGGGCTTCCCAGTTTCAGGTACCCCCTCCGGAGCTCTGACTCTTTGCTTTCAACAAACTATCCTCTTTTAAAAACTCTTTGCCTCTCCTGAGTCTGTGTTTCCATTCTTCGGTCTCACGAGACACGATCTCGGTCCACACCCAGAAACTGTCGACAGATCCAACATCATTTACTTCAAAATGTGTGGTGCCTCCATGTTCCATGACCTTCTGCCTTTCTCCACATGGTGTCTCTTTTTCTAGGACCTCTTCATGAGTCTTGAGCTTCTCACAGCATGGTGGGATCAGAGCCATTGCACTTGTTATATATGATGGCTCTTTTCCTAAAGAGGTGTCCTAAGAGCCAGGAAGTGGCTGCTGCCAGTTTCTTAAGGCTTGGGACCAGAAATTGATATAGCAGCACCCCCGCCATATTTTACTGGTCAAAGCAGTCACTGGGCCTTCTCAGATTCAAAGAGAGGGTGCCTAGACCCCACTTCTCAATAGGAGGAGTACTAAAGAATTTACAAACATCTTTCATGTGCCATAGTCTGTTCCAGAGAGCAGCTTACAATGTTCGAGGTCGCTGCATTGTGAGACTGTGGGCCACTATACAATGCCGTGAAAATTTTAAAATAGAAGATGAAGTTTTCTATTTAAAAATATTAAATCTCCTAATTCTTAAATATTGACAACTAATTCACGTTTTCTGAAAAACTCGTGTTGCAGACATGCACATTTGCAAATACTGCCCGTGCCCACCTTTGCTTCAAGCATTCCATCAAATTCTTATAGAGAAGTTTTAAGAAAATGCTGACATGCATTTGGAAATATTTGCTGACAGCTGAAAATGAAGATCTCAAGAGCTTTTCAACTTGTTTGACAATAGATTTTTATGGAAACACACCACTAGGTAAAGAAGGGGTCTTATTGCCACTAGGTAAATAAGGGATCTATGTAACTATCATGACCCACATGAAAAACTGAATGTCTCCTGTTCTGAGAATTCCCTTCTCCCATTTCTATGCAGGCCACATCACAGCTTGATGAAAAGTACAGTGATTTTAATTTCCTGTTGAATTTGATGGAGAACTGGAAATACAAGACGATGACGGAGATACTGGCCCAGTGCCCCAAAGGAAAGAGAAACAAAGAGATGTCCAGAAAGTAAATAAGAAGTCACTGATATAAACAGTCCCAACTCCACATCAGGACTTCTTAAACTTTAGTGATCAAATCACCTTCCTACTCTGAACTCTGGCATGTCCCAAGACAACACTTTGAATCAATAAACTAGATAATTCGGATGTTGGTGGCTCCTGTTGGTAACTCAATTACAGGGACAGGTTTTTTTTTGTTTTTTATTTTATTTTATATATATACTCTTTTTTATTAGTTTCAGGTGTACAAAACAATGTAATAGTAAGAGAAAAAATAAACATGTGGAATTACGTCAAACTAAAAAGTTTTTTTCACAGCAAAGGAAACCATCAATAAAACAAAAAGGGATGCTATTGAATGGGAGAAGGTATTTGCCAATGATACATCCGATCAGGGACAGCTTTTCACGATAGGGCCTGGCTATTGTACGAATCATGCCTCCTTTTATGAGGAGATTATGGCTGTGATAGTGATGGAGCCAAGAGAACAATGTATATGGTGGGCTGCGTTTCCCTGACTCAGTGAGGAAAAAGTGCTAGGAGTAGGAAATAGGGCTTCTAATGATAATTTTGCATGAATTAGCTCGTATAGCTCAAGGAAATCATTTCTGCTCTTATGGCTTCAGTTTCCTTTTCTGTAAGACGAGGAGGGTTGGCCTGAGGTCCAACAATGCCAAGTGGAATGGCTTACATCCTGCACCCAAGGAGAACCCTGCTCCCCCAAAGGCACCATACTTTCTGCTAAGCCCTGGCCTGGCCTCATAGTTCTCTTCCACCCAGCCACTTCCAACGCGCTGGTGTTAACACATGGTCGGAACCAACTTTTGAGCCCTGGAGGAGGATCTCTGTGGTCGCTTCCTGCTTTTGTGGATGTTTTATGGTTCTGACGGTAAAGTCAGGGGAGAGGAGAATATAAGTTTTGGGAGAGGGAAAATAGTGTCGGGGGTAGGAGCTATATAGAAATGGCAACCTGCAATCTTAGATGGGTGGGGTGCCAAACAGTCTCCCAGCCAATCCAAAGCCTGTCCTGGTTCTCAACCTGATGGAGGTCTTGGTGTAGTTTCCTCTAGCAAATCCTAGCAGTTAAACCCCAGGACAATCAGCGGGAAGGGCATGGCTGAGCCTGCACATGTAGGAAGGTGGACATGCTCACCTCCTTATATTTTGCACCAGGCACCTCACTCGCCTCCTTACATTTTGCAACAGGCACCTCACTCGCCTCCTTACATTTTGCACCAGGCACCTCACTCGCCTCCTTACATTTTGCACCAGGCACCTCACTCGCCTCCTTACATTTTGCACCAGGCACCTCACTTGCCTCATCTCACTTGTCACATTGTACTGTGGCAATGGAGTTGCAAGCTTGCTGCAAAGTTATCATCTCTACCACAAACCCCTTGGCTGGAGTGGGAGTAGGTCATGTAGAAGGGGAAAGAAATGCAGACAGGTCAGGCCAAACTAGGCCAGAATGTCCACGAATCTGACTGACTGCAGGGCATTTAATGTAAAGGGCAAATGCTTTGGATCTATACTGGGTTAGCTGTGCAACTTTGTCAAGTTACTTAACTGCTTTAAGTCTCAGTTTTCCAATCTACAAAATGGGAATAAGAATATCTTCTTGGTAGAGATGTTGTGAAGAGGGAGAATATATATAAGGCACATGGTATTCAGCCATTACATGGAAATTCTTTCCTTCTTTCCAGACTCCCATCTGCCTTGAGTGACTTCCAGGGAACAAAAGAAGCCAGGGACAGCATCCTTCATGCCAAAAATGGATGGGGAAATCCACATCCTTGTACAGAGGAAGCCCTGCAGGTCTCCACACACATTGTTGGTGTTCTGACTCACACATGCTTTCTCTTTCAACTCCTCCCATCCTGCTCAGCTTGCCCAAATGTGGGAAGGTTTACAGTACAATGCCAGGAACTCGCCCACCAGGAAAAATCTCCTTTGCTGTTCTGAGGCCAAAGTTCCAGGGGGGAGAAAAAAGTTACAAACTCTTGTATCATATGCTTGCTTAATAAGAATTATAGCTTTCATTTATTTAAGTGATTAGGACATGTGTGGCCCATTGCTAGGCATTTATAAACAATATCTAAGTGGCCTTTTTCAATACTATAAGAGGCAAATATAAGTATTCCCAGTTTACAGATGAGGAAATAGAGCCTAATATGGCTGGTAAACTGTAGAAATGGGATAGGAACTTGATCCTCCTGAGTTCTTAACCACTTCTACTATTGAACAGTCCATCACTCTGGAAACACACACAAAAAACCCCACAAGAGGAGTTCATCACTCTCAGGGAGTTTGGAGATACTGAGCTACAGCAGCAGTAGCGTGTGTAAAAGAACAGTATAACAAGGTGTGTAGCAGCTCAACCAGACAGTAAGCTCCTTGGGGGCAGGGATGCTGTTTCAGTTTTTTTCCCCCCAATATCCCTATTTTCTAGCGCAGTTAATGGCCCTTACCTAGTAGGAGCACAATCATCGTGTGTTGGATGGATAAGCAAATAAAATGACAAATGCTAAGGTGTCTGCTTCAGACAGAGATATCTCCAGGTCCGGGAGATCCATCGGGGTACAATGAAGAAGGCCGGAGTGGGGCGTGAGCTGGGATTTGGAGAGGTCAAAAGAGCACAGAGGGCAGAAGACACAGCAGGGGAAGCGTGACGCAGCGTGAGCATGAGGGACTGAGACAGAGAGCAGAATTAGAGAAGTATCTGTCCACTCGTCAGCTTAGCCAGGAGCCAGCAGAACCAAACAAAAACTGGCAGGGTCTTGGTGTAGACTGGCCGTTGATCTGGAAACAGGTCAACAAGGGCAATGAGAGCAAGGTCAAAGGAAAACAGGTCAAGCTGGTCTAGACAATCCCATGGGGAAGTGAACTGGAGCAGGCTGGATCTCAGGAAGCACAGTTCCCCACCCATGGCAGAGGATATGCAAATATAACTTTTGGCGGCTGTGAAACACATAAAAGAAGGACAAGTCAGCCATGAAGAATGTGGAGAAGGAGGCGGACCGGGAGGGGACTTGGAACAACATGCACTGGGGCTGATCACCCTTTTGGGTTTCCATGCACCGTAGCAGCCTACCTGTGCTCAGGAGACTCGGCCTGCATCTGTCTATTCAGTCAAAGGAACTCAGAGAAATCACACTTACTAAGGATCAGCCAGGAGGCTCAAAAAGGCACAAAGTCCCTTGAGTCGGGCTGTCTCACTTGCTATTATTAAAAATTTCCAATGTCCATACAACTTTTTTTCCTATAAAGAATAATACAGTGTTATATAAATGTATATACATAATTTTATCCTAGGCTAAAGAGCTACGTCTAAAAAAATGGAAGAACAAAAAAGGTGGCTGTAGCTAGAGGCTCCCGGTTCCATCCTTACCATTTCCACCCAACTGTTCTAAAAGAACGAGGACGTTATTCCAGGGACTTCTGCTCTGTCAGGGTATATTTAATCTCTGTCCTGGCCAGAAGGAAAATTTGTACTTGGTAATGACCTTGATGTGGGCCTCCGTCCGAAAGCCCACAGTGGTGATGTGGAGGGCTCTCTGCCTGTTACCTGTAGGATTGAACAGGTCGGTGACCGTTGCTCACATTGGATGCTGCAGAACCCAGAGACCCATGAGACGTGAAAGGCATTGTGAACAAAAGGACTCGGGGGATGACGGGGGTCCCTAAGAACACCCCCAGGTGTGGTGATGTACTAGGAGGACCAACAGGACTTGGAGTAGAGTTGTCCTCACACTAAGATGTATCACGGCAAGTGGATACCGAGCAAGATCATCAATGGGAAAAGCCACGTGGTGTGACGTCCGTAGGAAACCAGGCACAAGCTTCCAAAAGATCACACAGGAGGCATTTAATTCCTCCAGCAATGAGTAGTGACAACACGTGTGAGATGTTGTCTATCACGGACGTTCATCAGACTCACGGCCCAGGGATTTTCATTTGGGACCAATCACATAGGCATGTTCCCCCCTTCCAGACTCCCAGAAGCAACGCAGGTATTCAGTACAAATGACTTTGTTTGGACAGTTGAGGCATATGTGCTATTCTGACCAAGGAGTGGCAGGAACCCTCCTAAAATCCAAATGTCAGATGCTTGCAGGGACCAACCTCGCAAGCAGGACCTTCTAAAAAAAAAGCTGTCTCAGGTCTGCTGTGTCAACTTTTTCTATACAATGATCTAATCGGTCCAACAAGTCCCATATACCATGGCCGCTTTTTGGAGATGAACAATAAACGTGAGCATATTAAAGGCTTTGAGAAGTACTGCAATATAAAAGACTATTTTTCTTTTGTTTTTTTTAAAAAACCGTTTCCCAAACTAATTTGATTATCTTTTTTTTATATGGAATACTTATACATCCTTTTGGGTTCTGGCGTTCCGCAGAATACCATTTGGGAAATCATGAATGAAACATACGAACTTGCATCACTTCTCCAGCCTCCACGTTCATCATTTATTAAATATACTAATAACCACAGCTAGCTCCTTCTATTGCTCTTACCATGTTAGGGGTGTTATATACAATAACTCATTTAGTCAAGAAGACGTTGGAGTGCGTCACTGCTAAGCATGCAAAGCAGCACAGCAGGCGGATCCCAGTGCAGACACCGCATTAGACCACCTGAGCTAGTGCTCAGCTCTATGACAATTTTCTTAACCATGGTGTGCCTCAGTTTCCTCATCTGAAAAATGGGAACAGTGCTTAATACACAGGAAGTGTCACCAATGTGCTTGTTGAATTTTCTTTTTTTAAGTAAATGAAGTTCTTTTCAGCTCCAACAGGTTAGATCCTTAGCTCTACTCCATGAATCACAGTGAGGCACAAAGAATACTCTCGTGGCTTCAGAGCCTATGGGGTGGGATGGTTGGGGAGGGTGGCCTGAGGGAGCCAGAACAGCCCCAGGTGTTCACTCCAGGTCTCTGGAAGCCTTGACACCCAACACCAGTCAAAACCAAAGCCCGACTCCAGAAAATAAATGCAGATGTCATCAGCCAAGGGGCACTATTAACTTCCGGGGAGTCTATAGGACTGAGGCCAACAATAGAAGCGACCTGCTTTTGACTAGAAATAGAGCAAGACTCTCAACAGCCTTCAATGAAACCTGGCATTTTTACCCATATACTTGAAGAAAGACACGTCACAAGAAAATCCCCTCTGAATCAAGACTCATGCAGATCTACATGGTAGAACAAAGAACAGGGAAACATGCCAAATTGAAAAATGACAAACTGCCACCAGGAAAAAGCCAATTTTTAATATGCCTTAGCACTTTTTCTTTATCCCTCCTCGAGCTATCTCCAGTTGAGGAATGTTCTATATAACTGAGTAATCCTTCATCGAGATATATGAGGAGTCAGCAGTGTCAGCGTGTTAAAATGAAGGACAGTGATATATTTGGTAGTGTGTTGATAGATGCAGGTAGGTGTAAAAGGTGCGTGTGTGTGTGAGACCCCTCAATGCATGAGGGTGTGCTAAAACAGTTGCTTGAATGCAGAATTTTGAAAGGGTTTGGTGAAAAAATTAGGTTGACATCTCCTTGAGACAATCCTAGGTTTGCCATATCCATAATATTCTTACAAATAATTCCTTGTGGCCATGTTCCTAGGATTCATCTCTTTTTTGAAGTCAGGATCTAGAACATTCCATATCCTTTCAGAGTACCATGTCTATCTATCGCTAACTCACATTGGCTTGGTGCCTGGCACGCAGTATATGCTCAATAAATGTGGGCTGAATAAATGAACTCATTTGTCCACAGATCCTTCTGCTTTAAATAGCCAACATTTGGCTCCTTAACTAGCAACATCTGATGTGTCAAAGCCTCTTTCCTCTCTGATTCCTGCCTGACTCCCTCCAGCAATATGGGTTCTCCAAGTACATAGCACTTTGTGGATAATAATAAGAGCTACCTTTGTGGGAGCCCTTACTTTGTTTCAGGCGCTGCTCCAGGACATTTGCATGTATCAACTCTTTTACTCCCCACCATTACCTATAGGGCATGTCCATTTAACCTCTTCACTGTTAGAGGTGCAGGGCAATGATGCCCAGAGAAGAACTTGCCTAAGGTTCCATAGCTGGGAAGTAGCAGATGTCTCTTCTCTAGCTGCCTCAGTCATGGTATCACAGTATTTACCACATCATGCTGTGGCTTATGGTGGTCTCCCCATTCATTGGCCCATGTCAGTGCTAGCCTGGGGGCTACCTGCAGTAGGGCAGAGGTGTTCCTCATGTAATTCCTCAATCAAAAGAACAAGGTGGATGATCCATGACACCACAACTCAAACACTGAAAAAACAAAACCAAGGGTTTTGTGGTCAGACAGGTCTGAGTAGAGCTCCAGCCTCTCCCAAACCTAACCATGTCACCTTGGCTGTGGCAATTCATTCTCTCAGAACCTTGATTTCCTCTCTGTAAAACGGGACATACAGAACCTACCTGTGGTGTTTTTGGGAGAATTAAATCAGTTAAAGAACATAAAGTGCTTATTCAAGTACCTAGCACGGAGCTTAGTTAATACTCAGACTCATTTAAAGAAGGTTCACTTGATAACCATACTGCCTTAGATTTGCCTGAGGCTCAGGGGGTGTTCTATAAATGTCTAATACATGAATGGGTACATATATGTCTCAATTTGGGGATCCAATACAGCGAGACCCACACAGAAAGGCTAATTGCATTTTGATTGCCTCAAAACAGATCTTGTTTCTAGGATGCAAGCTTCATCAAATATGCGTAGGTTGGGGTCTAGACCATGGTGTAGTAGCTTCTTAAATGTGGTACCAAAATATTCATATTCATTATGGGAAGCCTGTCTGCCTCTTACTGACTAGTCCTTCCCTGTTTTACTTTTCTTGGTGTTATTCCTAGTTGGATATTTTACTTCTGTTCTTTTGATCACAGTCTATCATCTCCCTGACATAACTCTATAACAATCTCTTAAATCAGGAACACAAAACAACACAAAACTGCTCTTCCTTGCCATGTCGGAAAGAAGTCTTCAAAACTCACCTTTTCCACAACTCTATCTTTATGGACTACCTACGTGCTTATTCCTCTAAATACTAATACAATAAATGTTAATTTGGTAAATTTATATCTCTGTCATTGACGAAGTACAATTTAGGTATCAACTACATATTAACTCTGGCCAATACCTTCTAGGGTGTCTGACGGCCTCACAATGACCACAAGGCTTGTCTCTGGCAGCAAGGAAAATACACTACAACCCTGACACTGCCTGTTGTTGATTGGACCACAGCTGGGCCAATCAGAGTTCCTGTCCAGGGACTGTGGAATCAGGATGAGTATGGAACAGAAAGGTGAGAAACTGAAAAAGCTTGAGAGAGGTCTGAGACTCTAGACCTAGTTAGTAAACGTGAAAGGGGTGAGAAGTCCTCGGCCATTCTGTGACTTGAGTCCCAGAGATGGAGTTTATAGGGAATGAAGCAGATAACAGAGAAAGGAGAAAGAAAAGAAAGCGAGAGTAGATACTGTGTGGACTCTTGTTGGTTTTCCAGTTCACGGTTGTTCGTCTTCGTGAGGTCCTGCTGTCTCTTTGCTCTGAAGCCCGTTGAAGACTTCTTCTGTTTGTGTATTAGGAATACCCCACCAGCTCCATCGTTTTCCTGAGGCTACCTTCAGATTTCTGTTCTCTAGAATCACAAGAACCCTCTTACCTAATGGCAAAACTATGATTGCAATTAGGGTTATCAACAATCATCTTATATGCATTCACCACTGTGTACATTTATAAACTGCTTATTATTAGTAGTATCCCCTACAAGCAGGACTAGAGTAATGCTACTGAAGCAGCCACCCAACAACTAATAATTGCACAGCAACTGGAGGTTAAAACGCAAGCCAGGGAGAGGGAGTGGATTTCCTGAAACGATCACTAACACGAGAAGTCATCAAATCGCGGGCAATGATTCCGTGTCTACAAGAGTCCGTCAGGCCAGATGATTGTACATCAGTAAGACAGTAGGGGAAAATGCTTTTCTATCAGGAAAGAACAAAACAATGAAACAGATGGATTGCTGTTTTTAAGAGGAGGATTACAAGAGTACAAGAAACCGGCCATGCTCAAGTAGTTAAAAAAAAATGGCTACCGTCTCCATGGTTCCTAAGAAATGTGCTTCATTCTTACAGATGCCAATAAAGCATTACACAACTGTCAGTTTAATAATGGAAGTGCCACCAGAGATTCATATGTAACAGAGACCAAATGTAATAGACAATGGGGAAAGGTAGTGGGTGGGGATCTTGAATTAACGAACCGTGTTTGAGAAAATGATTGAGGCAATAAAAAGATCAATAGGAAACCAGGCCATTCTCTAGGACCTAAAGGTTTCTCAGGACAATATTTTAAAAGAAGAGCATTTTATTGACTCATCTCCTTTTTAATGCACTAAGAAGTATAGCTCGGGTGCCTGTCACCTCTGCAGAAATGGGTACACAATGGGACTTAAGCTAACTGTCGAGCTGGTGAAGGATCAGTAAAAGGGAACTTGGTCTACTCAATACATCTAAGCTCAAGCGGAAGCCCACTTCCTTCCTGGATTCTTGAAGCCCACAACCACCACTCTTTATTTAGGCTTATTGGAGCTCTGCTATGCAATATAGTTGTCAGGAGCCACATATGGCCACTGAAATTAAAATTAAATTATACATTCAGTCCCTCAGTTGCACCAAGTATTCAGTAGGCCCATGTGTTCAGGAGACTGTACAGAATAGTGCAGATCTAGAACATTTCCAGAATTTCAGAAAGTTATATTGGGCACAGCTGTTCTAGAGCACTTAATTATGCATAAGTCCACTGAGTGTTAAATCATAAACCCTTTCGTAATTGTCTCCAGTTGCAGAGTCAAGGTACAACCAGGAAGGGTCTGTATTCTTCGTTCTGAATGTCCAGACAGTGCTGGGCACACAGGAGACACGTAGCAAATACACTTGATGACTTGAGAAATGAGCAGGACTGTTTGTCAGTTGAACATTAAGACACAAGGAATTATTAATAATTGAAGCAAGGGTATAGTGAGAGGATAGACTGGACAATTTGGAGGGAGTGGAGGTAGGGATTCTTCTAATCCCCACAATAATAAAGACAAAAAACTTTGTGCCCTATAAAACGTCCTCATGTATTCATAGCAACTCTACCCAAAACATTAGGGATGATTCTTTAACAAGCTCTATATCCTGATCCAATGACATCATCAAAAGAACGCAAAGGCACAGCTATATACAGAAGGTTCTATACTATCCTCTAGACTTGTTCACAGACAATGAAAAAGTGTCATTAGGTATTGGTACACTTTTGACTGTGATTCTGGTTGACAAAGAAACTGGCCTGTGTCAGAAGCAATTTCATGCAAGTGATAAAGCTATATATCTTAGACCGTGCCCTCTCTCATCTTGCTGGCTTGAGATGATTGCAGAATTTCAGCAAAAATTCAGTATTTGACTTACTGGAATAGCCTTATAAAATATATATTTCGGTCTCACACTAATCTTTGGAAAGAATGTGTTCTTAGAGGTAGGTCCACTTTCTTAGCTACCATTTATTCAGATCTGGGCTAATATAATAAATCTCTCTTTTAACCCTCAGAGCCATGCTGTGAACGAGGTATTGTTGCTCTCATTTTATAGTAGAAATAAAAACTTACTTTCGGAGAGGATGTGTCATTTTCCTAAGGTTAAGTAGGTGGTGAGAGACAGAGCTGGGAAAAGGCCTAGACTCCTTCACTCTGAAGACCGTGCTTTGGGCCACTCTGTGATAATTTATGCTAATACTGACAAAAGTAACGCCAGATAAGGCGCTGGCCTGTAGTGTCACATGGGATGAGTAGCTGGCCTATGGGGCATGCTGGGTAATGCTGGGATGAGGAGCTGACCAGGGCAGGGCATGGCATATAGTGTCACCATGCTCTCTCTCCTCGGGACAGCATCTTGTCCCACGCAAGTCCTTTTCTGATATTCATTTGAACAAACCTTCATCAGAAGAGACTCGTAATATGCAGATACCGATGGGCAGCTCAGTGACGGCAGCGCACACACGCTCTTTGAGCCTGGCCCTCTAGCTCTCTTATTTGACATAAAACACCACTAATATGAGTAAAGGTCAGGAATGCTTAGTGGTCAAGCGGCTGGACTCTCCCCGCCCCCCATGGCATTCATATATGCTGGTAATTCCTAAATTTACATGTTCAGCGCCAATCCCCACAGTACTCCGTACGCAAGACACCTCCCTGCTTTTTTTCAGTGATGCAAAGGGACCTGAAACTTAACATGTTGCAACTGACCTCTTCGTTTCCTAGTCAAGCCTCTGCCTCACGCTCCCCTTTCTCAGCCACCCCTTCTAGGCTGTCCCTTAATCCAGGCTCCTTCATCTAAGCAGCAGCTCAGACCAGGAACCCGGAGGTACTCTTGCTTCCCCCTCTCCTGGCCACATCCAACCCATCATCAAGTCCTGCGGAGTCTACCTGCAAACAGACTCGCCCCCATTTAGCTCGGTCACCTCCACCCTGGTTCTAACCATTACCAGTTCTCACTTGGGATTCTGCTGAAGTCACCGCCTGGCCTGCCCAGTGCCAGCCCTGCACTCGTCCAATCCATTCTCCACAGAGCTGCCAGCATGAATTTTTAAAAACAGAAATGAGCTCTCATCACTCCTCTGCTTAAAATCCTTTAATGGCTGCTCATTTCACTGATTGAGACCCTATTCCAAATCCTTAACGTGGTTTCAAGACCCTGCAGGTCTGGTCCTTGCTGTGTCCAGGACACATGATTCTGCCTTGAGCGCTGTCGTCCAACCTGTGGTCTGTATGCAGTTTCTAGATAACTCTACACTCGCTGGTGCCTCAGAGTTCATTCAGCACATGGTTTTCCATCTGTCGGCTTCCTCCTCCCCTACTCTTCACCTGGCAACCCTCACTTCTATTTCTCGTTACCACTTAAACATCACTGTAATTCCCCAGTTAGAGCCTCTCGTTCCATTTTATATTTTTCCTTCATTATCCTTAACACGAATTTACCGTGTGTGTGTGTGTGTGTGTGTGTGTGTGTGTGTGTGTGTGTGTGATTTCCTGTGGGTAGGACCCCAGAAAGGGATTCAGTATAGACAGTTCCTACAGAAATACCTCCCTGTAATTAGACAATAGTGGCCACTCTTCTTAATCTCATGAAGTACCACGTACCTCTCACCATAGATTTTTCCAACAGTCAGTGGCCAATTTCATGATATTCATGTTGGCTTCCGTTATGGCTTTCAGATAATTCCTGATGTTCTACTTTCCTTTATCCTTTGCTTCTTTGGAAGCAAATTTGAATCTTTCTAGAAAGCAAATTTGATTCTCTATAGAACTTGAGTTTTTACATCTGTAATTATATGCTTTTTGTTCGTGTGTTTGTTTCTCTGCTGCAGTTCTAACTGTCTCCCGTGCATGCCTTTTATTTCTGCCATCATAGTCAAAACTGGTCACCAGATGAGAAAATAGATGGCAGGAAGAGAGGCCAAAGCAGAATAAATATAAGCAAGGGAGCACAACTAGCTTAGGACATCAAGAAAGATTGCTGATTGGCTGAACACGACTGGTGGTACACCAATGCCCATGGGCTGCAGTTGTGCACTGAGTGTGCTGTACCAACCCACTGGATGAGAGAGTATGGGAGTGTTCAGAGAATGAATAAAACATAGATTACCCCATACTATGCTGGATATAGGTATAAAACAATTTTTCAAAAGAAAACATTAAGAAAGACATCGCCATAATGAAGCAGGGCTGCAGTGGGGGGGCATTACATGAGGTATGACTATATTTACAGGCATTCTTCCTCTTTAACATACATCCATCTCTCCTCTAGGTCCCAAAATCAATTAGGACAGGGACCATTGTTACTATGTTGCCATCTGTAACTCTAGTACCTGGCTTGAAACTTGACACAAAGCAACGATGCAATGTATTTACAGTGCAGCTAGAGTCATAGCAACACACTTAGCGTGGTCTCTAAGAACATGGGCTTTGGAGGGAGCCTGGGTTCAAATTCCTCATTCCATCACTTCTTAAATTATGTGATCTGGTTCAAGTCTCTTCAATTCTCTGTGCCTCAGTTTTTTGATCTACTGACTAGAGGTCATAGCAGCTCCCATCTCATAGGCTGTTGTTAGGATAAGACAATTCCAAGAGAGTGCTTAGCAAAGTGCCGATACATAACGAACATAAAATAAATGACAGTGATTATTGCTGTTGTTGCTATTCAACCTGGCCTCATGGGAAGCCAGGTATTCTGGGTCTGTGGACCAATTCTGATATGACTCAGGGAAGTTAAACATCTATATGTTTGGAATGCTCATTGGGCTGAAGGATCCTTGGAGGCAAAGACTCTGTTGGGCCTCAAACAGTACCTAGCATATAGTAAGTGCTCCACGCATGTGTGTCCCATTGAATACTCTATGCCCTTACAGGATTTGGGTTGGAGCTCCTGGGTGGAAGCCATTCTCCTACCTTTGGAGACACCAAATCACCTTTTCCTCTCCAGCTGGGCAGTGGGATTCTTGTCAGAGTCAACACTTTCATTGCTATCAAGGGACAAACAGGCCAACTTTTTTCCCCACGTTTTCTTGCTAATCCAGGGCCTGAACAGGATAGGCTCCCGGGAGCCTAAGTAATAATTATTTCAATTATCTTTTCTGTCACAGCACTTACTATCTTCCAGGAACTATTTTAAGGATGAGGAAACTCAAGTATTATTGGCAGTTCCTAACCCCGGTGCTGGGTTAACCCAAGGGACCAACTGACTTCCAGAAGAACTCTCTCTCACAATAAAAACTGCCAGGCTGTCATTATTTTAACTCTTATTATGATGCACAGAAGACAACAAAAGGATGACTTAATTAAAGATTAAAATTGTGCTATTTTATTATTTTAATTATTTTATGGAATAACTCATTCAGCTGTCAGAAACTCAACTTGCAAGCCCTTTACACCCAGCTTCGTCTCTAGACCATTTAAAGTAAAAAAAAAACACAAAAAAAAACAACAAGTGCAGTCTAAAGCCTGCTTATACCACAGAAGATAAAACGACAATGCATGCATGAGGGGCCCAGTTTTTTAGCACAACATCGCAGAGCTGCTCTTTGCACCCACAGGGATTTTGTCACAAAGGGTGGGTGATTAAGAAGCTCCTATTTGTGGCTGTGAGGTCACCAGAAAGTCTAAAGAAAAGTCTACTATGCCCAGTGGGCATCAGCACCCTTTCAATAGGATGGAGAACTAACTTAACTCCATTTGTTTTTTCCCCCAAAAGAATTCAAGGTAACACTTACCCCTCTCAGTATGTGTTCTGGAAGAGCAGAGTAGAATTCCTAAGAACCACTGTGTCAGTCTTCTGGAAAGGAATGTGACTCACTTGTGCCAAAAAGACTTTGGTGAATCCTTGGCAGCGAGCCTACTTGTCAATTTTAAAGACAGCGTAGTTTACCACTGAGTTCCATTATCCAGCCCGACACACAGGAGATACTCAATAAAGGTTTTGAATGAGTGAATAAGCATATTTATCCATTTTAATATCCTTAAGCACCTATTATATAATTTTAGAGACAGACCATACTCAATAGGCAATCCTTCAAAAATCTGAAGGGAAAGATGGGGTGGAATCTAAATCTTGCACCATCTATTACTATTGCACCATCTACTTTAAAAAGGCAAGTAAAGACAGACACACAGATGATTAACATGTTACCTTTGACACTTTCTTAAGGTCCTAAGGGATTGGGGTGGTGAGTATCCCCCACTTTCCTGCTCTAGCACACACAAGTACATGTGCATACACAGACCTTCCAATACGCATTCCTATGTGCATCTAGATAACATACACACAAGAAAACAGTCATTTGCACATTTGCTGTTCATGGCTTTGTTTACACAGCACTTCCACAGGGAGAAGCAATCATTTGTGAGCCCTTTAAACTGATGGAAGAGACAGACATTTCTCAGTTCATTCTGTAAGTAAATGCAACGAGCCCAAGTCCCTGCTAAGAAATTCAAGCCTGGAGAACTGGATAAATAAGTATAAATGAATTCATTTGACTGAATGACATTTTCATTTAATTAAAGCAGAAAATCAGCTCTAAAACCAATGATTATCCTTGACAAAGAAGCAGAAACTGGTCCTTAATTAATAAATTTCTAATAGTGCTTTTGCAGGCTGAGAGGAGTCTTTAGTGAAGAAGTACACTGGGGAGGGGAGAAGTCGGGGAGACGAGAAAGAAAGGCAGAGAGGAAGCATAATGCATATTGAAACTTCTAGGAATAGAAAGAAAATTAGAGACCATCTATTTATGCCTTAATACATGTCAAATCCTGCCAGACCAAAATTATGATCGTAAAACTCTTTGTGCGACAACACAAATACCCAAGTCTCAGGAGAGGATCAATTTTAAAACAAAACCAAACAAATGTAGGTCAATGCCATGTGCTCTGCTATGATTTCATTGCTTCCTCCTGTCTATGGTGTGGTCTGAATTTCAGGGACACAAATGACAACAGAAAAATCAAATTCCCGATAATTAGAATTAAAGTCAAATACCCATACATATAGTTTAGAGTCAACGTGAATCACGAAAACCAAACTACATGAAAGAAGTGGGGTGAACGGAAATATATGCTCAGGTGCTTCTGATGTATTTTCAGGATCTCCATACACCATCCTCATCCATGTTTAATAGTTTTTAGTGCTAAACATCCGTGTCATTTATCTGATAATACTTGGAAAGATGGCGCCTCAGACGTACAAATGAAAGCCACATCACTCTTACACAGCAGACTCTTGAAACCTTCGAGTCACTGCTAATAATTTTCTGTGCACTCATTTATGCCGAATCAATTTCAATTATATCAATTAAAATGGCAACTAGCAAAATGTGACATCATTGATCTAACAAAAATTAAAGATTACTCAGGATATTTGGGGAGCATCACGAAAGGCAAGGTGGGCATCGCTGCTTCATGAGGATGTCAAGTTGGGAGATAAACAAATTTGATTTCTTAGTGCCCCAATATCTCAGGTACCCCGGAAGCAGCTCGGAAAAACCACATACCTCCCATTCCATGAAGCATGCAACAGACAGGAAGCAAGGGTCCATGTCAAGCCTCACTTCAAACAAAACACTGTCTGGAATGAACTGGCCGCAATGGACTCCCAGAATGGAAATGGCTTTGTAGTTACTCTTACTTTTTAATTATGAATCCATAAAAAATTGATATTGCATTCACTGCTTTGAGAAGATTAAATTGAAAATGAAATAGAGTTAGTAAATAGCAGAAAAGGGCAACAATTAAACCAGGGAAAATAGAGGATCGACTCTCTGCTGGCTACTGTGCTGGGATGTAGGAGTACAAAATAAAATCCGAAGACAACTGAAGGAGTCTATGAGCTACAAGGAGATGGAGAGACACCGGGCTGCCACACTTTTGCAGAGGCTCCTCCTTCGGCCCATGCCAGCCCTTGCCCATCCATCCAAGCTTTTATCCTTCAAGATCTAGTTCATGTGTTATACCTTTGGCAAGTCTTCCTTTACCCCACCTATTCCCAGGGGAGGCTAAGTTCCAGTTCCGTGTTATCGCTATATATTTATGTATCTCAATAATGACATACACATCTTATCCTTGTCGCTAGACTGGGTACTTCTTTTTACTCCTAGGACCCACCATGGAAGCTTGTGCTCATTGAATGGAAGAACAAAAGGATACTATGTAGTGAATACTACATTATTAGTATGAATAAAGTGCTTAGTAATGCAGAAGAGGGGATGGTGGGTTCTGCCTGAGAGAGGAAGTAAGTCTTCTCAGAAGAGGTTCTAACTTATCAACGTTAGGTCCTTCCATGAGTTTTATTATACCATATTCATAACAACTCTGTGAAATAGTGTTGTTAGTTTTACAACTGAGGAATCTTAATCTCTGATAAGTGACTTGCCCAAAGTTAATACATCTATAAAATGCCCAGAATAACTTTCTATGAGGTGCTATAGAGTTTGGATTTTATTCTGTAGGCAATTGGGAGACATTAAATATTTTAAGGAGGAAAATGTGGTCAGAAATATATCTAAGTTATCTTTGGCAATACAAGTAGGACGTTAATTAAAGGAGAATGAGTGGGTCAGGGCAGACTAGACAGCAAATAATAACTAGTCGGGGTTATTCTACTGGCCTATGAAGGAGCTAAAGAGGGATGAATTGATACAGTAGCAAGGGTGGCGATGAGGCAAGGAAAACTGGAAACCCACTTTACAAGCAGAATCCAGAGGAGTTGGTATATGCATAGAAGGGAATCTGATTGGCTCCTATTTTCTTCCCCAGGAGCTGGAAATATTATTAGGTTTTGTTTCTAGAGAAAGAGGAAGAGAGACAAAGGAAGCACTTCTCAACGACATTTGGGGAAAGTCATGTCTTATTTTCTGTACACATATGCTAAAAAAGTTTTGTCAAATTGATGAGTAAACTGTAGACATGTTTAAACTGAACTTTGAGACAATTTACTAGAAATTATCAGGAAAGCAGAGGCCACTTAAAATGTGGTAGCTCCAGGTAGTGCTAGGTGGAACGTCTACAAAGACACAGAAATTTTTAGAAAACTGCCAATATTTTTGTGTGTATTAAAGCTAGCCTCTGGTACTGTTATTCTACTTTTATTATCTTAAGAATACTGGTTTGGCAGTTTCTTATAAAGCTAAATATATACTTATGATACAACCCAGCAATCCCACTTCTAGGTACTTATCCAGTGAAATAAAATAAAACATCCAGTGATGTTTATACAAAAACTGGCATGTGAATGCTTATTATAGTAGCTTTATTAACATTTGCCCAAACTGGAAACCCAGGTGTCTCTCAGCTGAGGAATGGATAACAAACTGTGGTATATCCATCCAATGTAATACTAAGCAATGAAAATGAATAAACTACAGCACTGATAAGTCTCAATGCACTGTAGTAAGTGAAAAAAGCCAGACCCTATGATTCTATTTTACATGACATTTTGGAAAAAGCAAAACTAAAGAGACAGAAAACATCAGTGGCTGCCAGAGGCTGGAGGTGATGAGAAGGGTCGACAACAAAGGGTACCAGGGAGAGTAGTTTTCAAGTTATGGAACTTTTATATCTTGACTGTGGTGGTGGTTACACAACTATATGTGTTTGTCAAAACCTGCAGACCTGTACACTAAAAAGAGTGAATTTTACTATATGTAAATTATACCTTAATTAAAAACAATGAGAAAAAAGAATACTGGTCTGGGAATTAGGAGAACTGGGATCTAGTCTCAGTGATGCCACTAATTAGCCATGTAACCATGGACTATCCTCTAACCTTCTTTGGGTCTTGGTGCCCAAATCTGTAAAATGAGACAGAAATATCTTAAAGAGTCTATTGGTATGTTCCATAAAGACTTCCTTTTTCAAGCTAGGTGGTAGACCAGATGGCCTGTTTCAATTCAGATGGACTACTTTAGTTGCTGAAGTATCATTGTGGAGATGACCGGACTGAAATACCTAGTCTGTACACATGGTTTTGAAAAGTCCTCTTAGATTGGAAAGCAATGTTTCTAATTTGTGTTGTTCCAAACGATGGAGCTTTGGGAAAGTCCATCTGGTCATGCAATTCGCAATTAAAATTTGACACATATATTTCAACAATGTGGAAAAAGTCTTTTGGGAAACACTAATGTTTAATGAGCTATAACTGGCCTCAGTAAACAATTGTGCTCTTTTTTTCCCCCTTTTGTAGGCACTAATTAAACAGGCATTGGAAGATGAAGGTATTTACTACCTTCATCTGCCTTATCCTCCAGTGGGAGCACTGTTTCTACTGCATGAAAGTTACCCAACCCTCACAATTACTGTTATGTTTTCACACTATCCATGAACGGGTAGCCAAGAAGGAACTGAAAAGGCGCCAGGAGTGGTTCCAAAAGATAGTGTCCCTTAGGTTGCGGAAAGCACTTCTAGCTCAGAAGACACTAAGAATAAAAACCATTATCTTGATGAAAATGGTATCAAAAGTTTACGTTTTTAACCTTGTAAAGTAGGGCTCCACACACTATGCCCAGCGGTTGTGTTTAAGAGCAAAGTTTTATTGGAACGCTGCTATGCCCAATTCATTTAGGATTGCTGGTGGTTGCTGTCACACAGTATGACCCACAAAGACTAAAATACTTACTAACGGGCCCTTTGCAGAAAATGTCTGTCTACCCATTTTCATAGAATATGCCATAAACTATGCTATTCGGCTTCCACGTAAAATCTCATTTAACCATCTTAGCACCACCATGAAATAAATAGGAATTATCATCCCATTTGACAGATCAGAGGTGGTCAAATATAATGGACACAAGTGTGCTATGGAGTCAGACAGACCTGTGCTATGCTTTTTACTAGCTGTCTGACTTTCTGTCTCTTACCTAAATTCTCCATCCTCAGTGTCCCCGTAAATAAATTGGGGCCAACAACCGTACTGACAATGGTAAGGTAGATGTCAGGAGTTGGCGTGACAATTAGTGCAGTGCTCTGTAGATAGTAAGCACTTGATACTCATTAGCTATCTGAGAAAAGCTTTCAGTATCCCTGGAGTGTTTTTCTTCCTAGGAATATTGTCCATTAATAAAACACTAAGGATGCCCTTCGTATGCTTGGTTTGATTCATTTGAGGGATCCCAAAATAGTTTGCACTACTGCTCTGTGTTATGTAGGGCACCTTCCCTCCCGCCCCCCATCTCTTGTGAATCAAGCAAAAGGAAAGTTACTAATGATGCTTGCGGCTCTGCACTGCATTTCTCAAGAGATCACTGGAGGTGCCCTGATAGGGCAGAGTTCCTACCAGAACATGCAAGCAAGCAAGCCCACGAGATTGACACCACTGCTGCTCCATGGACGGGACACAGAAGACCAAAAGACTGCGTGAGGAAGGAACCACTTCAAAGGCACCAAAGGGAATGACATTAAAGCAGGGCCAATCATTGATTGTGTTGCTTGCAAATGTCAGGTAGTTACAGGGCCATTGTGAATAAAGGCAGGGAAACCAGAGGCCAGATTTTCAGCTGACAGACAGCTCTGGCTTTAGATGATGTGCTGTTTCAGGAATTTCTGTCAAGATTTACTGATAATGCCTATAAACTGATATAGAGTGGTACCTCAGTTTTCGAACATAATCCACGAGCTCTGAAACGTTCAAAAGAGCTGACAGCTAGGCCTCAAGATCTTACACTCAGCAGAAGCCATGTGACATGTTCGATTTCCGAGTCATGTTCGAAAACCGAAGCTTTTACTTCTGGGTTTATGTGTTCATAAACCAAAATGCTCATCAATGGAGACGTTCGAAAACCGACGTACTACTGTACTGACAAGTAAGACCTGACAATTAAGTTCATGAACTCATCCTAGAAAAAGTGCTACATAGCCATTGCTGAATATCACTATGGTCACCTTCAAAGTACTCCCCTTGGGAAGCTATGCACTGACGCCAGTGCCTAGTTCACCCTTCAAAGCAATTTGGTAACTCTTTTTCTGGAATGGCCATCAGAGTTGTCATCGTATTACCCTTGATGTCCTGAATGTCATCAATAATGTCTTCATTTCAATATTTCCTTTATCTTCGGGTAAAGAAAGAAGTCATGGGGGGCCAGATTAGGTGAGTGGGGAGGGTGTTCCAATACAGTTATTTGTTTACTGGCTAAAAACTCCCTCACAGGCAGTGCCGTGTGAGCTGGTACATTGTCGTGATGCAAGAGCCATGAATTGTTGGCGAAAAGTTCAGATGATCTAACTTTTTTTCACGCAGCTTTTTCAGCACTTCCAAATAGTTAACTTGGTTAACTGTTTGTCCAGTTGGTACAAATTCATAATGAATAATCCTTCTGATATCAAAAAAGGTTAGTAACGTCGTTGCAGTAAGTTCGCGAACTTAATTGTCAGACGTTGTATCCACCATACCCATTTAAAAAAATGCCTTATAGTTCTTGTCTTTTGGTCAGCATCCAGAAGAAGGACAAGTAAAAGGAGGGCAAACACTTCCTTTCACTTATGTTTGGATAACTCTCAGTAGCTAGGACCAGCTTCCCCTTTCTGACCATTTTGGTCCTATTACTGTCCTGGGGCTCTTGGAGAACTGGGTGAAAATGACTGGTGTGTAAATAAAAGCTTAAGACAAGTTTTAAAACAGCAATGAAAAGTTGGAAAAGTAGGCTTAATTAGCTATTATTTTATTTCCTCTAGAAACATGGTAGAATGTGTTTTCAGAGGGGCATACCTAATTTGAAGGTCTGATTACAAACTGATGCAACTAATTTAATGTGTATGGATTTAATTTCTACATCCAAAAGAATGTTGTTTCCTTTAGAAAAAAAAATCTTTAGAGTCCATTCACATGTTTCATTTTGGAGTTGATTTCCAAGTTTGTGGCAGGTTCTTTGAATGCCTCCTGTAGTGGCAAGACATGTTCCTTTGAGGATGGAGTTCCTCTTTGGAAATGTCCGCCAAATATTTACCTCTAGAGCTTGTAAATAAAGTGAGTAGTCAAGCATGGTGGAATTTGGTGCGTCAAAAATAAAGCTTGGAAGAAACAAATAACCCCATTAAAGGACGAGCAAATGATCTGAATAGTTTTCCAAAGAACGCACACAAATGGTAAATAAGCACATGAAAATGTGCTCAACATCATTACATCAGGAACATGCAAATCAAAATCACAATGAGATACCAACTCACACATATTAGATTGGTTATAATCAAAAAGACAATCACAAATGTTGGCAAGGATGTGGAGAAATTGGAACCCACCCTCATACATTGCCTATGGGAATGTAAAATGGTGCAACTGCTTTGGAAAACATTCTGACCCCTCTTCAAATGGTTACATATGGCGTTATCATATGACTCAGCAATTCCACTCCTAGGTATAGACCCAAGAGAAATGAAAACAGGTCCACATCAAAACTTGTACAGATGTTGAAAATAGCATTATGGATTACAGCCAAGGGTCAGAAACAATCCAAATGTCTATCACGTGATGCGTGGATAAATAAAATGTTATACTCATATAATGGAATATTATTTGGCAATAAGAAGAAATGAAATGCTGACACATGCTCACAACATGGGTGAACTTGAAAAACATTATTGTAAGTGAAAGTAGCCAATCACAAAAGACCACATATTGAATGATTCGATTTATAGCAAATGTTCAGAATAGGCAAGTAGAAAGTAGATTAGAGGTTTCCAAGGATTGGTGGTTGAGGTGCATTGGGAGGACATAGGGAATGATTGTTAATGGGTAAGTTTTTCTTTCTTTTTTTTTTTTTAAATTGAGGTAACGTTGCTTTATAATATTATGTAAGTTTCAGGTATACAACATTGTAATTCAATATCTGTATACACTATAGCGTGCATACCACCCAAAGTCTAGTTTCCATCTTTCAATTCTTATTATGGCAAACCTAGACTTAAAATATTTTAAGGCAACCCTCGCTGTCTTTAGAACTTCTATTATCAGTCAAAACAAAAAACAACAACCTGCCAATTTTTGTTTTATGTTTTACAAAGAAACCATCTTTTCAATAAGGCTATAGATTTTCTAAAGGCTGCCTGACATAAAATGAGTTTGTATATTAACATGTAAAGGACCAACAATAAAAAAAAGGTAATATGAGTGCAGACAAAATATCCAAGAGCTGGAGAACATGACCTCGTCTAAAGGGAATGGAATGAAAGAATTCAAAATGCACAGCTTTTCAAAGCTAAGGAAAGTGACAATTGAAAAGGCTGAACTTAGCATTACCTTCCCAGAACACAAACACATATTTAGCTTAATAGACTTGAGCACTATCTCAGGAAAAATCTTATATATTATGCATCTAGGGCAATGAAAGCTGTGGAAAATGATTTTGCAAAGCAAACACACTGCAGGCTGACAGTAGCAGAGATAAAAAAGAATCTAAGGCACACATGATAAATTTAGCTCTCATTTTTTATATATCGTCACCGGAGGAAAACAGGAGTGAAGGAAACCTCAGATACTAAATACAATCTGGCAGAGCGACGCTTGTGATTGAAGCTTAAAAAATGTGTGTGTCTGTATTTGCTGGTTATAACCATAATATGGATTTATACTAGCAAATTTGGAAAATATAGAAAAGTATTTAAAAAAATTAAAATCACCCACAATCCTACCACCCAGAGAAAACCATTATCAAAATATTGGCATATTTTTGCAGCCCTTTTTTTATGTACATATAAAAATATAATTGTTTATACAGAATTGAGCTCATTATAAATAAAATTTTATACATGGCCTTTTCCCCACACTTCTGATTACTTCCTGAGTACTTTCCTATGTTATTATATACTCTTTGAAGATTTAATGTTAATGACTGCATTATACTGGATCTTGTGAATTTAAGCAAAACTATTTGGGTCTTTCCATATTACTGGACCTCTAGGTTGTTTCTAATTTTTCATTTTTATACGTAGCACTGTGCTGGATTTTCTTGTAATAAATCTTTGAATCTCTACTTACTTCTTAAAAGAAACTTAAACGTATATCAATATATCAAATTCAAATTTAAATCACTCACTGTACCCTCACCTATAAATTGACCATTGGAAGTCTCTGAAGACAAGTGCAAATAAGGCATAACAAATAAACAGTACTATTTTCATATCACTTGAAGACTATATTTATCCTTCTGGAGCAGTCATCTGGGGTTGTGCAGTGCACAACCTACATAGCTGTATGTCAGGACCTTGAAATTAGCTCAGAGACTTCTGTTCACCCATCTATTACTTATTTGTGCATCCTTCCCCATAGTGAGCTATAAAGAGGGAAGGTTTAGAAGGGATGTGGCCCTTTACAGCTACGTACTTTTCTTTAATGAAGGAAATGTTGCAAACACACCAATCACCATTTCTCCCAGGCTCCCGTTTGTCACGCAGGTAAGCGTTTCTTCCCTCCAGCCTCCCCTCCCATCCACCCACCAGAAAGCAGCAGGTACCTTGTGTGAGTAACTGCAGGTTTCGGACTTCTTCCCGCACCTTCAGCTGTAGCACCTGTTGTAAAATGTGCTGCCGGAGGTTGTCCTGGGCGATCCCCATGCGCTCAAGCTTTTTGTCAGTAAGTCTCAGCAGCGCTCGCCCTGTAGAGTTTCAAGAAATACAAGGAACAGCAAATGAACAAGGGCTGGAGAAAGATTTCCATCTTAGCCTCGGCTAATCCTGTCCTCACAGAAATTTCCAGTCTTATTTCCATAGCTCCTTTAGAACACATGGCCCTCCGTTTTTCTGGCTGACCGGAATGGATAATCTAGATGAAAAAAAATCCACAAATTTAAAAAACAACCTCAATTTTTATCTCATATTGGCCACTCCCCCCCCCCCCCCCAGTTGACCAATAATTGAGTTAAAACAGCAAAAAATTGAACCTGGGTATTTGGGTCCCAGATTACAGGTTTCCATACAAACACCACGCTTTGCTGGGTGATGGGCTCTGAGGCTGGCCCATGTCACTGACAACCCAGCTGAAAACCTGGATGCTCTACCTGTGGTTACAGAGAAATGCCAATGACGTTCAGCCCAGGTTACAATAACGTTGCTGGGAATATGGATTTAACATTTCAGTTTTAATCAGTAGCATCCAACTCCCCTGCTGCACCCTGGTGCTGGGCTGCATCCATTTCCAGCTGGTGGGAGCTACGCCTTCATCCTAACGACTGGCCTAAGGCAGAGGCCCCAGCAGGGCTGCGGGTGAGAGGAACATGGCGAGCAAGCACATCTCAAGACTGCAAAACGAGGAGTCTTGGGTATGAGGGCCCCGCTGTGCAGACACCCTGGACCCTGGGCAGCCTGGCCTGGCTTCCTTTCAGCCCCTTCCTTTCCCCCGAAGGTCTGCATGCTTCCCTTGCTACTGTGGTTTCCATCAAATTCCCCAATTCTGCCCTTTATGTGCTTGCCCTGAAATAAACATACTTCCATTGTGAGAATGTAATACGCGAAATAGAATGATCGTTGTTAAATGCTCATAGCGCCACCCTGGGCTCTCACGCCAACACCCCCACGCCTCCCACCTGCAGATCTTTTCTTCTGATTGATATAGAATACACAGAGGCAACTAACTCCGTGATCAATGGGAAGGCTTTGGGTATCACAGCATATACACTTCAGAAAATGGAGGGTCGATCTCTGCCGAAAAGAAACCCAGTAGCCAGAAGGCGAGGTTAATGGGTACACTGGGAATCGCAGGGACAAAATCTGATTCACCATCTGCCTTGGATGGTTTCTACAGAGCCACCCAAGTCTGTGGTCCTGAAACATCTTTACCATAATTAGATCATCTCCAGGAGCAAATGTCCCATCAATCTCCTACCCTACCGCCTCCTGCTGACCACAAAATAAAAGAGTGTCCAAATAAGTGTGATGCTGCTTTTGATGCACGTATCAGAAAGTGGTAAGGAGTCAGTCATCAGTCGCACCTTTTTTTTGAAATTTATATTGTTACTTTTTGTTGTTGATCATATGAGGCTTAATCTAACAAATATTTATTGAGCACTTAGTATGTCCTAAGTTAACTCAGGCTTAGTAGTCAGTTGCCTGCACAGGGAGGAGCCAAGGAGAGAAAACAATCAACTCAATCTCAAAAAAAAAAAAGAAGTGCCAACTACATTTCCTGATATCTTAAACTGGTTTTAAATGGTATTTAGGTGTTCCTGGCTGCTGGGCCATTCATAGACTCATAGATTCTTGGAGATGAAAAAAACTTAAAAGGCTTCATATGGATTGTTCTCCTGGTCTTTACTTCTTTTCTTTACCAAAGGTTTATTGAATACCATGAAATGCCTGACCCTATACTGGGGCTCTGGACACAGGCAGGGCCTTCTATCTTCAGAGTTGACCATTTAGTTTGACAGGCAGACAATATACACATGATCTGATACAGAGGGGCAGACAGGGACCCCTACTGGAAGGATGGAGCTATTGGGGTTTTAGCGGTTAGGAAAGCAGAGGTGACCCACCGAACATACAGAAGCGTGAAGGCAATTAGAGTAATGGCGGGAAAGCTAGTGTCACTGGGGCAGAGTAGGCAAGACAAGAGAACGACAGGAAATGAGGTGTGAGAGAAGACAGGGGCCAGAACATACAGGGCCTCCTAGCCTTGGTGAAGATTGGATTTTATTCTAAACGTGGAAAGTTTTGAGCAAGGGATGACGTGGGCACGATCTCAGTGTATCCAAAGCATCTCTCTGGTCACTAGGTAGAGAATGGATGAGGGGGAGGGAGGTAAGTGCAGAACAATGAGAGGAGTCAGCACACTGCCTGGTGGTCAAAACAGGAAGTGATGGTACCTTAGACCACCAGGGTGGAGTAGCAGAATCCTGGATCTATTTGGAATGACTTTAGGATGCTAGAAGTGGGGTCTGAAGGAAATACATACATCAGAAATGACTCGGATTTTCAACCTGAGCTACCAGTGGCTGGGGGCATCATTTCAAGACAAGAAGTTGAGTCACCACTCCAAGGGAGAATGTGTTAGAAGGAGAAAATCAAGGTAGTGTCATTGCTATTTTTGTTTTTTTCCTTTTGAGAGCACTTGGGATCTGGAGAAGTGATGGAAAGGACAGAATTAAACAAAGGAGGACCATTAGAATATTCTTACTTCTTCCCCATAGTGCTTTCCTTCCTTCAACACTCTCCTCTGAGTAGACTGGGGGTGAAAGGGAGCATAGCATATCCTGGTGGAGTTTAGAGAACTAAGAGGGCCCTCTTCTGACCCAAGCTCCATACTGCGTAGCCCCAAGAGGTGTCTTCAGTGTTGAAAGTGTTTCCCAGGACCTTTGTAGACATTCAAGCCAGAGAATATTCCGCGAGGAAGTTCACCCAGCAGAAACATGGATCTGAAGTGCTGCTAAAAATCTCGGAAAATTAGAATTTCGCTGCAATTGAAGCATGAGTATATACACAGAAGCTTTAGTGTGTGTGACCCACTATAATACCAGCTTCATAAGAATAAGTCTCTCTCCTGTCAGGGTCCCTATTGTCACCTGTTCCCTATTGTTGCCTATGTGCTGGCACCTAGTAATGCTCAAGAAACATCTATTGAATGAATATGCTTGGTGCTCAAATGAATGTTGTCTTCCTTACTCACATCCTGGTGAGCTCAAGGCCATCCAATAACTATCTTTCCTTTGGTTGGAAACTGGCTCTCCGATCAGACACCAATGAGGACAGCAACGAGAAACTGAATGTTGCAGAGGGAGGAGGCTGCATTTTGTTGGTGTTGACCCCAGAAACACATACCAGGTGAAAGGAGCAGAAAATTTGAGACCCAAAGAATACACCACCTTCCTGCAGGCTTAAGGAAAGTTCTCTTTTCCAATAGGCACCGAGTGAGACTACCAGCCTTGTTGGACAGATGGGCGGCAAGAATGGGTGACAGACAATTGACTCAGAGAACAGTGGAGTCATGTACTACAGTTGCCATGACAGATGACAAACATGGGGGCTTGAAACCACAAACTTTATTCCATTTAGTTCTGGAAGCCAGAGTTCAACATCAGTTTCACGGGGCTGACATCAGGGTGTTGGCAGGGCCACACTACACTCCCTTTGAAGGCTGTAGGGAAGAATCTCTTCTGGAAACTTTCAGCTTGTGCTGGCTGTCAGCATTCCTCTGTGACCACATCACTCTCATCTCTGCCTCTATTTTCATGTCACCTTCTGTTCTGCGGGAGTCTCTCTTATAAGGACACTTGTGAGTTGATTTAGGGTTCACTTAAATAATTCAGGACAACCTCCTCCTGTGAGGGTCCTTAACTTAATCACACTGGCAAAGACCCTTTCTCCTTATGAGAGCACATTTACAGAGATGCCGGGACCTGGAATCTCTGGGTAGCCAGTATTCAGTCTACTACCAGCTGGAAGGATCCTCTGAGATTTCTGAAAAGGACGCAGAATTCATTAGGTCCACATGGAGAAGTGAAGTGAGGCTCAAGGAACACGACTTGTCTGAAACCACTCGGGAAATGGGGGGAAGACTTGGGCTAAGACACGTGTCTCTGTCCTTCAGGCCCAATCTGGACTTTGGTCTCTAGTCCAGACGCGCCCCCATCTTCTGCTCACAGAATTGTCACAGAGCCCTGTCACAGCTTCTCAAGATGAATGATCATTGACCACAAGGCACAACTGGAAGTGTCAGGCACAGCTGGAGGGGGACCAAAGGGGTGGCTCCAACCCCTACCCTACTGGGAAGCCTC
This sequence comes from Rhinolophus sinicus, assembly GCF_036562045.2. NCBI lineage: Eukaryota > Metazoa > Chordata > Mammalia > Chiroptera > Rhinolophidae > Rhinolophus > Rhinolophus sinicus. The sequence continues at coordinate 15,953,742 of NC_133761.1, read as the reverse complement.
GGTGCCACTGCAAGTGGCTGGAAGTCCACCTTTCCCAGAGAAGAGGCTGAATGACAGGGCCTCTTATCTGCTAAGAATAAAGGTCACTGTACAGTTCCCCAAACAAATGGCCACTTGTGCACTGGGTTAGCTCCAAACCTGCTCTCAGGTAAAGGCCTGCATCATGCAACAGGTAGAAGTCCCTGCCTCTACTCTAGTCCTGGCGATCAAAGAAATAGTGTGACAGGTGTTGGGCATAAACAAGTGTCCCATAACCTGAACCTATGTTTCTTTATGTCACCACCATTATTACAAAATTGGAATTTCTGGAACAAAGAAATAAGGAGAGAGATATAATCTCAAAAGCATGGGATTGGGAGTTAAAGGTATAGAGAAATGTCCAGGAAAGCATATGAATCTTAATTTCCTCATTTCTACAATGGGAAGGAAAATGACACAATTTCATAAAGTGACTCTGAGGGTGAAATGACAGAATACGTACATACGCCCTTTGCAAACTGGAATCATGATGATGCAATTTGGGGAGTACAGTTTTGTGGCTGGGTGAAGATGCGTCCTCTGTTTCTTCATCATTGTAACAATTATTATAACAGCAAACATCTACTGAGCAGTTACTATGTGTCAAACACTGTCCTAAGAGCTTTGCACGGATTATCTCATTTTCAATGATTCTCTGAAGATACTATGATTAACTATCATCAATTAAGAGCTACTGTACACAGTTAAAGTTCATATACTTCCTAAGCTGGGATACAAACCTACACAGAGGACATGCTCTTGACCACCTCCCTAAACTACCGCCCAGGAATTCTTTGGACAGACCTCACGCATTCCCCAAGCCCATTTCTGCCAATTCTCACATACACAGTCCCACTGAGGCAGGTAGGAGGCTGATGGTCAGGGAAAAGTCTCCATTCTGATGACGTAAAGGCCAGACAGATGGACACTGGCATGACTTCACAACGCCCAAGGCTGTGATGCCTTTCACTCTTTGGTCTTGACTCAGTGGAGTACAACAGGGGACCAAGGGGTTCTGAGAGCAGCCATTAATCAGACCTTCCCACTCCTTCATCATACAGACCATCTACATCTATACTATGGGCCGGACATGTCCCTGTACTAGGAACTAGGAAGAGAAAGAAGAATAAGATAATTTCCCTCCCTGAGGGACAAGCGCAAGTTCCTTAAGAGGCCATAGGAGGGGCGCCGACCTTCACTGGGGTCCTTGAACAAAAAATAAAAGTCAAGAAGGAGTGGGAAGGGCACTCAAGGTGCAGGGAAAAGCATAGGCAAAGACGGGGCTCTGAAAAACAAAGGCTACAAGAAACGATAGCGCTGAGCGGGAAGCGTGAGGCTGGGATCTTCTGTGCCGCTCATGACACCTGCCTTCTATGGAAACCAGTCTTACCCTTTGCTTTTTCTCTTTCCCCGTCCCAAAGCAGCCATAGGACACACAGAGAGGATGTTTACAGTCATAAAACACCCCCATTTGTAGAGCTAATATTACGAATGCCTCATTTTTGCCTGCGCTGTGTCCCCGACCATTTCTGATAAAAGAATCTCTTTTGTCTTTTGGGAGCTGTTCCTCCTCACCTGGTGGGCCTTTTAATCATTAAAAATAAATTCCTCGGATACTTTTTGCTTCTAAAGTACTATATACATTTCCTTGCTTATTTCGTTTATTTTTGATTTTGTGCTTCCCTCCCACCTCCGCCTGTAATGTGAGATCCACAAGAGCAGGGCTTCGCTGGTGCTTCCAAGCACCTAGCTAGGGCCTAACTCAGTGTAAGCACTAAATAAAGATGGCATTTGGTAAATTCGTGCTGGCTGTGTGATCCAGATGGGGCAAAGAAAATTTATTTACTAGAAAAGGGGTGGTTTCCAAGAAAGAAGTTCTCTTTCTTTCTTAGATTATGTCTCACGGGATAATATACGCCTAGACTTGCTGTCAGGGCCTGTCTTTGTCACCAGAGAATTAAGACAACAGAGAGAGCAGAGCTGAGAGACAGAAAGAGAAAAGGGGGGTGGGGGCGGGAGGAGAAGGCAGGGAAGGAGGGAGAAAGATAAGAGGATATTATTTGATTTCCTGAATAGAGCCTTGTCTGTAGTTAGACACCCTGGGTTTCTCGTTTATGTAAGTCAATATCGGGGGGAGGAGGTTAGTGAGTTGAGCTCATTTGTACCATTTGCACCCAAGAGAATCTTGACTTAACAGATCGAAGCTTATGTGTAATTCTCTTATGTGTAAGTTGACTTGCTGTACTGGCCGCTTATCCCCAATTCAAGAAAGCCCATCGCGGTGTCGGTAAGAGTGATATGAACCCACAGCAATTTATTTTCAAAAAGTTAATCATTGGCAAATGTTGGTACTTTAATTATTATTCCTCACAAATTATTCAGAAGACACCTTAATTCTTTTTTTAAAATTAAAGTTTATTGGGGTGACAATTGTTAGTAAAGTTACATAGATTTCTGTATTACATCATCTATAAATCCCATTGTGTGTTCACCACCCAGTCAGTTCTCCTTCCATCACCATATATTTGATCCCTTTTACCCTCATCTACCACCCCCCACCCCCCTTACCCTCTGGTAACCACTAAACTATTGTCTGTGTCTACGAGTTTTTGTTTCTCATTTGTTTGTTTTGTTCTTTCGTTGTTTTTGGTTTATATACCACATATCAGTGAAATCATATGGTTCTCTGCTTTTTCTGTCTGACTTATTTTGCTTAGCATTATACTCTCAAGATACATCCATGTTGTCACAAATGTTCCTATATCATCTTTTCTTACCGCCGAATAGTATACCATTGTGTATATATACCACAACTTCTTTATCCATTCATCTATTGAAGGATATTTTGGTTGTTTCCATGTCTTGGCCACCACAAATAAAACTGCAGTGAACATTGGAGCACATATATCTTTATGGATAAATGTTTCCAGATTTTTTGGGTAGATACCCAGGAGAGGGATTGCTGGGTCATACGGTAATTCTATTCGTAATTTTTTGAGGAACCTCCACACTGCCTTCCATAATGGCTGCACCTGTCTGCATTCCCACCAAATGTGTATGAGGGTTCCTTTTTCTCCACAGCCTCTCCAACACTTGTTACTATTTGTCCTGTTGATGATAGCCCTTCTGACTGGGGTGAGGTGATATCTCATTGTGGTTTTTATTTGCATTTCTCTGATGATTAGTGATGTTGAGTATTTTTTCATATGTCTATTTGCCATTTGTATGTCCTCTTTGGAGAAATGTCTCTTTCCGTCCTCTGCCCATTTTTCAATTGGGTTGTTTGTTGTTTTGTTGTTGAGTTGCATGAGTTCCTTGTATATTTTGGATATTAGCCCCTTATCGGAGGCACTGTTTAACTGCCTACTTCTCTACGTTTGATGCACCTGGGGCAACCTCCTTATCCAGTTGCATAGAGGTCACAAACTCAAATGTCGTCAGGATAACATAACTGTGTGAAGAAAACCATTCTAAGACATGGTGGGGGATGGAGTTAGGTGGACCACAATGCACTGGAGAGGTTGTTTTCCCCCAAAATGAGCAATCCTCACCCTAGAGGACTGCTATGCTAGAATATAGGCCAAGTACTATTGGTACGTCCTCTATTTTTAAGAACTGAATGGAATATTACTCTGCCAAAAAAAAAAAAAAAAAAAAAGAATGAAATCTTACCATTTTTGACAACACAGATAGACCTAGGGAGTATTATGCTAACTTAAATAAATCAGACTGAGAGAGACAAAAACCACACGATCTCACTTATATGCGGAATCTAAAGAACAAAATAAACAAATAAAATAGAAACAGACCTATAGATACAGAGAACAAACTGATGGTTACTAGATGGGAGGGGGGTGGGGAGGCTGGATGAGAAAGGTGAAGGGATTAAGAAGTACAAATTGGTAGTTACAAAAGAGTCACATGAATATAAAGTACAGAATGGGGAATATAGTCAATAATATTGTGAAAACTATGTGTGATTCAGATGGGTACTAGACTTATCAGGGGGATCACTTCATAGGTTATATAAATGTCCAACCACTACACTGTACACCTGAAACTAATATAAAACAATATTGAATGTCAACTATAATTTAAAAAAATAGTCACAGGGATATATAGTATAGCACAGGGAATATAGTCAATAATATTTTAATAACTATGTACAGTATCAGATGGGTAATAGACTTAGTGGGGTTATTACTTTGTGAGGTATATGTCTAATCACTATGCTGTTTTATACACCTGAAACTAATTAAAAAAAAAAGAATTAACAGGTACAGGGAAACATTAATGATGAAAAAATAAAACATCAAATCAATGAAACAAAGCAATGCTGGATTGTGAATATTTATATAGGATATATATATAAAGAACGGAAAACCCAGAAATCATATGAATCTCCCAATTTAAAATTCACCCATATTTTCCATACTATGAGTGCCAAACAAATCATGCACATGGGTCATACTTGGCTCACAAGTTGCCACTGTCAACATCTAACATTTAACCCTCTTTCCCCTCTGTCTTTTCCACTTGCAATGGAAAGTGATTCAGGCAGCCTCCCCTCCAGGGTTTCTACTGACTATAGGAACTGACTGCAAGTTCTTTGATTCCACTCTGAACTGGGTATTCTAAATTAAGAGCTAACCAAGACCGAGGGTAGTTGAAGACGAGTCTGAATGAGGCTTCCACTTTTTATAACCGAGATGTGCATTGCAAATCCATTTTCCTAAGTAACCTCCAGACCAATGTCTGATTCCCTAAAAGTGACTGCAAGTCACCAGTACCAGAGCTAGCAAGGACTCTGAGGTCAGCTAACTCATTGCCTCAGATCCTGGCAAGAGTGTGTGCAAAACCTTCCAAGACCAATAAGTCTTCTCTCACTTGTACCGCAGAGCACAGCCCACTCTTCCCAGCCTGAGAGCCAACACTGATCACTCACTTGGTTACATTTGGAAAGATTCGCAGTTAATTGAAGGCCCCTTCTCTGTGCTGAGGGAGAGAAGGGTTAATGGATGTTTGCCTTGTGGTTACTGTAAGTCATTTACCACACTGATGGGAACTGTATATTGATTATTTTTTTTAACCAGTCTTGGGTACAAAGCCTGTTTTAGACAATAGAGGTTTTTTTTGTTGTTGTTGGATATATTTAGGTGCTGATGATGTTAATAGGAGGAAACTGAAATAATGTTCATTCCCACATGAAATCTAAATTCAGAAATACATTATATTACAGCGTTTTTCATGTGGCCCTGCACTATTTTTTCTGTCCTTCAAGAAAGAATACACAGTTTCCAAATAGTAAATTCAAGGTTAAATCCTTTTATGTTGTTGGTAGTACACAGAGTTACCAAATCCCCCCCCCCCAAATTGATTTACAAAACAAAACAAAACCCTGCGATGTTTTGTTCGGGAATTTGGGTTTAGTCCCTTGGCAAGAATCAGTAATTACTTCCCTTGTACCTCAGAGCAGATTTTCAAGCTAAGAAATCTAGTACCAACATAATGCAGACTACAGCCGAAGATTTATGATATCATAAACAATCTTCAAGGACTTTTCTGTTTTTGATAGGTAGACCAACCCTCTCGGTATGTTGGCTTTTATTTGTCAGTATTTGTATGCATTGTTTTGGGATTCTCTGTTCATCGAGTGTCACTAGGGGATCAACCCACCGTGCATTAGGCATCTTTTAAAACTAATTACCGAGAAACATGTGAGGTACCTACTGACGAGCCTCCTCCTCCCCCTCAATATTCTACTCATGGTTGTAACAGCCCAGCATGTGGAGCGTTCATATGCTGAAGAGTCAGGAGCTGACATGCTGGCGGCTACACTTGAATTAATTTGAACTTGTGACCCATCACGAAAGTAATGTTTAAAAGAAGTTTCGACGCTACTTTGACTTTCTCTTCCTGGTACCCAGCGATTGTTTTCCCTTAAACTTTTAAATGATCAACTTGATTAGCATCAGGGACTTCTTTAGTAGAAAAATGAACAAGTGAGGCTCGTCCCAGCTCCAGATACATTCAGTAAAAAAGACGGAAGCAGTGTTCCTGCCTTCGGGGAGCTGACAAATTACGTGCAGATACAAGATCAGCAAGCATTAAACGACCTAGGAGCCATTACAGTAAGTCCTCTGTAATGTCGATAGGTTCTGCAACTTTAAGTGACAAAACGTATAATGACACCGATTGCACTAGAGGGTAATTGATGTAAACAAGAGTTAGGTTCCTACGTCATCTCATCAACGTTATAACAAATGCTATTGAACACAATACTGTTCTTTGAGGACCTGCTGTACGTGGTTAAAACATGTAGCAAAGACCATAAGCACGTGAGATTCACCAGGGAAGATTTGGTAAAAAAAAAAAAAAAAAGAAGACGTCTTGGGTTTGGGGCTGAAAATCGGGGCTGGATTAACCAGTTCTTTGCTACATGGTTACTGTGATGGTTCTTCCCACGAGGCTTTGGTTTCCTCACTTGCAAAGTGGAAATGATATCTCTCAAGTTGTGCTGATTAAGTACTCAATGAAGTGAGAAGAACAGAAAATATCACTGCCACTTTCAGGAAATAGACCTGAAGAAAGGGAAGGGGTCCATGCAATATCTTATGGGGAGTGGTGTAGCTCACTCCCAAACTATGATGGCGGCACCTGAAAGGATGGCATCCTGATGTTGACAGTGGGGATCTTTTCTGAGGATTATACGCCAAATTTGAAAAGTCATCGACATGACATGCAAGTACAGTGGAACTTATTTGCTTAGTTTTGTCCATTTTGACACTATTGACATTTGGGGCTGTGGAGAGGCTGTCCTGTGCATTGTAGGATGTTTTGCAGCATCCCTGGCCTCTACTGGATAGATTCTAGTAGCATCTCCTTCCAGTCGTGCCAATCAAAATCTCTCTAGATTTTTGCCAAATGTCCAGTGCAAGGCAAAATTGCTCCAGTCTAGAACCATTGATGTTTGTTTTCAATCAACTGATATTTAATATGCTAATCAAAGAGACAAACTAATGCTTGGCGTTGAAGGCTCATGGGACTCAAAGCAGTGAGGAGACAAACTAACACAAAACTTATTCTCAGGTCTTTTCCCTTCCATTGTCCCATTTAATCCACAAATCACTCTGGGAAGAATTCTTATTTCCATTTTAAACATGAGGAAACTGACCTTCATGGAGATAAAGTACCAAAGCACAGAAATGGCAGACTAGGAATTCCAACTCAGTTCTACAAGTGAAAATTTCCATGTGTTTTGATCTTGAAATGCCTCAAAACCTATAACTATAGCACTTCAAGTGAGATTTAAGGGGCATCATGAATAAAAGAGTAATGAAAGTTTACTGTTTGATGAGTAACAAAAATTTGAGGGAACCAAAAAGAGTGATTGACACTGTTGGCATTGCTTTGATGCTAAAGAGACAGTAAAGACACACATCTACCTAAGGTTCCCTTCCATCCTTTAGAAGGGAGTAAAAACAAGCTCACCCAGCTTGAAGTCCAAAATTTGATTTCATAGGTTACATCAATAAAAGTCATGTTGGGATAAAATAAGCAACGTGAACAGATTCTCTTCAGTGTTTCCTTTATCTGTGTCTCCCTAATGTTCTGCCTTCTAATGTCTTCCCTCTCTTCTTATATGATGGGCTTCAAGGGTTGGCTCAGGTCTCACTTTGCCAGCTAGTCAGCCCTGAATGCCCTTGGAAACCACAGGTACAATATAAGGTGGTGTTACAGTAAAGATGTCTATTTCCCTACTGAAATTAAAGGTCTTAAAGCAAAGGTATAGCTTTTCATTTATATGTTGCCAATATCCAGGATACTGCTGAATAAACTAGTGCAATAATATTTGGATAGTCTCAAAATGTACTCTGTCAAGTTAGAGAAAGTGGCAGACCCTAAGGGTAACAGCCGCATTTTGCATTTTCATATACATTGGAATTGTGGTTTGTTTGTTTGTTTCCATGTCTATAGTGCCAACACCTTGACTTTGCAGAAAGACTTGTAGGTTTGCAACAGTCACCTAGTAGTTAAGAATAGCAATGATGCTAATGATTGTGGAATGTCAGACACAGGTGGATGACAGCTTGATTCGCTCAATTCTCTCATTGCAAAGATATAATGAAGGTGGGAAGAACAGAGTGAGAGAAGGGAGGGAGCCCATGCTGTGATGAGTTAGATCATTCTTGAAGATTGCCGTACAAAGGGAAGGAGGAACTGGATTGCCCTGACAACACGGACAAATGGTTCGATGATGGCTAAGGGCTTGCCCGCAGAGGCAGATGCTTGGGTGCCAATCACATCTCCACTAATGATATGTCATGCTACCTTAAACAAGTTACCCAACCTGACTGAAGTCTTCATTTACCCATCTCAACAAAGGGTGTGATAACAGTACCTCTGTCACAGAAACACTTGTGAAGATTCAATGAGAGGATACATGGAAAGCACTGAGCACAGTGCCAGGCGTATAATAACCTTTCACTAGAAGTCAGCAACGGATGATGGGTCCTAAGACTGAGGATGTGCCCCCGGTGAGTCTATGATACGTGATGTGACCCGTTTGTTCCCACAGGTGAAACGTACCGTACATCCACTTTATATGGTACATCCAATTCATATTCATATAAAACGCCTACGTAGTACACTCCTTCACTCACTGTTACTTTCAACCTCTGTTTGAGGGCTCAGGTCATTTAGCTGTCCTTTATGTCCCTTTTTATAATTTCATCATTACGGGATGTGTACCTCAGGTATGTAAAGTAATCTCAAATTGAGCTCTCTTTAAAGAACTCTTAAGTTGTAACGAAGACATTTCAAGAATTATTTGGAATAAAAGCAAAGCAATGCCCACTTGGGTTTTGTCCAACAACCACACATTAGGGCCAGCGTGAAACCAAAATGCCACATACAAGGGTTCTCCAACCTCAAAAACATACAAATCATTGTTGTAACACTTTGTTCACTGTGGGTACAAATAAAGACACAGTATAATCAATTATAGACTCTTTGTATAATTGATTATAAATGATAATAAAATGTGCCTTGTTTGGATTTCTATCATTACACTTACTATATCATAATATAATCATGAATTTGTTCCTGTCTTCCTTTCCCAAATTCTGGGCTCTTTAGAAGAAAATGCGGGTTTTGTTTACCAGAGTAACTTCAGCACCCAGCAGTTGATAGATGTTGGTTCAAGTTTGGCTGAATGAAGAAACAGACCTGTGAGAAAGGGAGAGGAAATGATAACATCCCCGTTTTAAAGATGAGAAAATAGGCCCAGAAAAGGGAAAGGACTTGCCCAAAGTCACATGGCTAATAATAGGCAAAGACTAGAACGAAGACACGTGATTCAAATTCACACTCGCTCTATTTAGAAAGGCTATGCCCGCTTTCGTTCAGCATTCACTTAATAATCAAGCAACGATTTTCTAATGCCAGCTCTTAGGCTATGTGCTGGGTATAAGCAGTGATGCAATCCATATGGTCTCTGTACTCACGGAGTTGCAGCTTAGTGAGGGAAAGACACGTTTAAAAAAATCAATATCCAAATGAACAATTTCAATAAAGGAAAAGAACAAAATAGTCCTCCTGAAAAAAATAGGGAAAACCCAGGTGAGAGTAAGGTGCAGGAAGAGCAAATTTGAAGTAACCTTTAGGCTAAAACCTGAAGGATGAGAAAGATAGGTAAAGAGTAAGTTGAGTGAGTTTCGAGGCAAATGTGCTACGTAGAATCGTTACTTTCAGTGAAGGCAAGAAGACTAGCCAGGTGTGCTTGTAGAAATGGTGGAAGCCAGTGGCTTGAGATGAGGCTAGAGGGGCAGACGAGGGCAAAATCATTCATGGTCTTGGAGGCAAATCAAGGATCTCCTTATTTACTCCAAGTGCAATGAAAAGTCAATATAGAGTTTTAAGCAAGGCAGCATATGTGAGGCAATTTATATTTTAAAACTCTCTCTGGCTGCCTGTAAAAAACCATCTCAGTTGGGGGTCTAGGTGACACTTAGAAGTGGAGAAACTAATTAGGAGACTGGAACTACTGTTGAGCCCAGAGATGATGGTGGCTTCTACTAGAAAGCTGGTGATGGGAAGATGTGCAGAGAGGAGATATTTTGTAGGTAGAATAAAAAGTGTTTAGTGATAGATTAGATATTTGAGGCAGGAAAGAAGGGACTGGAAAAAAACAATCTCTGTGTTCCTGATTTGGGCGGTAAAAGAAAAGAAAGTGCAGCTGTTGACATGGGGAATACTGAGTGAGCAAATTCAAGGGAAAAGATCAGTAATTCTGGTTAGGATATGTATAAATGTGAACTACCTATGAGATATTTAATAGAAATGTAAAATGGGCATGTAGGTGTACATGCTGGAGCTTGAAACAGTAGTCAGGTCTGGAGTTTAGCTTGGGAGCTGCCATCATGGAGTTGACATACAAATCCATGGTCAAAGAGGAAGGGAACATGAACAGAGTAAAGGCTGTAGGACTGATCCTTGGGGGGACTCTAGAAATGAGTGGGTAGATCAGTGAGACAGGCCAACAGAGACACTGCTAAGACATGGTTGGAGATACTGAAAGAAATCTGACAGAATGAGGTATCAGAAGGAGTGTGGGTCAAGAAAGAGAAGTGGCCATTTTTGTTGAGAAGTCTAGCAAGGTGTAGTCACTAGAACATACTTTGCAATGTAAGGTCCTTGAGACGTAGAAACCTTGAGTGTACAAATTGGGTGAAGAGTGAAGAACCGAACACTTCAGGTCACTCAGTAACACTTCAGGTCACTCAACTCTCTTGTTTGACCCAACAAGCAAAGGTAAAGGAGTTACATGGAAATGGACCCAAGAACCTTTGAAATCATCAGCATTATCATCAATAACAACAAAAAAAAAAACCACAATGATTTATTGGACAATTATGATTGGCTAGTAGCAACTGTGAACAATTTCTCACTCTTTAACTTAACTTTGGAACAGCCCTCTGGACAGGTTCAATTATTATCTCCAGTTCTAAAAAGAGGAAAATTAAGTTTGAGAATTTGAATGACTATGATCATATAGATAGCAAGAGACAGCAGCATTTGAATTATTATTTTTTCAATTCCAAAACTCATCTTCTCCACCCATCTGGCTTTCCTCTACATATGAAAAGAGTTCTTGAAAAAGAAGAGAATCTTTTTTTATTTTCCCCTAGCCCTCATTAGGGTGTCTGCTTCATAATAGGTCATCAATAAATGGTTAATGGAAGGGTAGGACAGAAGGAAAAAACAGAGAGAGAAAGACCAAAGTAAAGACCAGATAATCGAGACCAAATCAATCTCCAAGAATAATCAGGACTGTCTGGTACAGACGTTGTGCTGTGCCACTCAGATCTCCCTTATTAACTCAAGAACTCCCCAGATGCTGTCTGCCGACCGCTCTCAGCTGTCGGTCCTTCTTTTCACCTGCGCTGTAAAGAGCCACGCCGTCCACCCCTGCTCTTCCTGAGAGCAGCCTGCATCCAAAGACTGGTGGATAAGTTGGGACGGAGAAGGTATAAAGATTCAGCCCTCCAGGTACACTGGCCCCAGCTTGGGACAACTCCAAAAGTCAATCCCGGCTCCAGAATCACAGCCTGAGTTTTCTCTCGGCCTAGTTCTGTTTCTTTTGAGATAGGGTGGGGGCAGGGCCTCCAAGAAAACCATTAACAGCCAGCCTAAGACAAAGGACCAGTAACTCAAGATAAGCCACGGAAACCAGCCAGAGCTGGCCAAGACCAAGATGGAAGGAGATTCACCTCCAGCCACATTACAGGGCCATTGTAATACATCTCCATACTAAATGACACACCCACTGGCGCCTTGACACCAAAAAAGGGTTGTATCCCAAATTCCTGGAAAAGCCCACCCCCTTCTGAGAACTGAAAATATTCCTCCTCCTTATTCCCATTTTAAAAAGTTAACTAATAAAAACCAGAGCCCTAAGGAGAACTGGGGCTGCCTCTTGCCTCAGGCCAGCCTCTGCTCGGCCTGGGAGTGGATCTTTATTCAAGAAACGACTTTCGCTTCATTTCCTGGCTCATGCTTGAATTCTTTCCTGCAAAACTTTCACTTCCTCCACAGTGAACCTGAGGATGCCCCCCAATACACTTCCACAAGTCAGATCTCCTCTGAGCCTGCTTTCTGGGGAACCCACTTGCTGACAGGGTTTCACTGGACAAAGTGGTGCCTGGCTGATTCTCTGACAGATACATTACACGTTGCCTGTGGTGATTTTCAAACAGCTCAGGTGTCTTCCCTGAACCATCCAGCATGCGTCTAGGTCACCTACCTCCATAGTTAGTAGATGTGTGTGCCCGGAATGAAAATGAATTGTAACAGTGGCCTCTGCAATACATAATTAGTAAGATAATTCCACTGCAAAAGAATCTGTATGTATATCATCTATTGATTTTAAAAGTGTGCCTCATTTTCCATAAGCCACTATGTAATTATAGTACTGCGTGTATTTGAGCATCATGTAAATCATACAGACATATGTTATGCATACGCACACATTTTCACGCACATATGAAAATCTATGTATAATTTGTCTTACTGAGGGCTTGCTCTATGCCAGGCACTGTGAAAAATGACATGAAGTAACTCATTGGATTCCCACAGGTGGCATGATGATTTCCATTTGTTTTTCAGATGAAAAAAACGAAAGCCCACAGAGGTTAAAGGATCCTGACAAAAACTTCCCAGCTGGAAGAGTTGAGGGGACAAACTCTTTGGATCTGGTCACATCCAGGACCACCAGGCTTTAGACCCTGTACTTTTAATCACTGCACCGTGACATTGAACATTAATTTGAGCAAATTTCTTATAAAAATCTGTGATTTAACGAGACTAACAAAAACAAAATAAGACCCACTCATCCCTTATTTGGGAAATCTGGGTTTTGTATAACGGGTTTCCTTAAATCAGGAGACACCTAGAAGCACAAATAAGTCAAAGTCACACACAAGAAAAGCTACAGGAAAATATAGTGTTTTCCTTTGTCCCTTGCAAGAGCTACAGCTTCTCAACAATTGAAGTGAGCTTGCCTTTACCATCAAAACACTCTTCTTTGTATGCAGAGTAATGGAACATAGCAGAATACACACCTTCAGCTACAAAAATTTGTCAATCAACACACACTCCACCCAGTTGTGCCTGTGAGAACATACACCCTCAGAAGCCAGGAGACAGCCTCTGTCAAAGGAAGGGCTGATTCCAGTGAATACTGATCAGCCACTAAAAACAGAACTGAGATAGGAAAACAACGTCTCATAACTGATAAATGTATTGCTATCATAACATCAACAGCTTCAATTCAATGAAAACTATATTGGTTAAATTAAGTCTTCTACATAAAGATGTCAAATGTTACAACTTCACTATTACAGTGAGGAATAGCTTCAAAATGAGCCTAAACTGAAGAATTAGATGATACCATCCTTAGAAATTACTTTATAGAATTGTTAGGTCGAAAATCATAAATCTCTATTGGAACATCAAATTTCCATTGGGTTGGGTTGCATTTCCCAGTGCCACATCATCCCAATCCAAGCCATCTACACCATTTTCGTAACTTGCTTCTACCAAAAAGAACATGGGTATTTGTAGTGAATATTCCTAGAGTTCTCCCTTAATCATAGAGTGCTATGAAGACTGGACACAGCTGAAAATTTGAATTTATAACATTTCTTTCAGATTTTCTTTGATGGTGAAGCAACAGTCTTCCAGGCCCTGTGTATTTTCTGGATTAGATTATTACGGTTTGGGCTTTGTCTTTCCATAGGAAAAAGGCACATGTTTCCAAGATCAGATTCTAAACAATCCATTGCATGTAATTACGAAAACCTATGCAGCACAGGGAAATTTGAGAAGAAAAGCATATGCCCTCAAAAAAGAAATCATTCAGTATTACAAAATCATTGAAATTAGAGATGCAAAAGGCTTATTTGCTCATCTATCAAAGAAAGTACATGCATTTGACACCCAGATTTAATATGCCAGAGATGCTGGGTCACCCGAGGTGCCACCAATCTTTTGATAAAGTGGAGAAAGTAAAAAAAAAAACCAAAAAAAAAAAACCAACAACATTTAAAGAGCAGAGTCCTTAATCAAAGGCAATTCCTCACAGATCCAAATATCGGAAAGAAATATGTAAGATGCAGAGGAGAGGCAGATGGGAAAATAATACGGAAACATCGAGGAGATAAAACTTTATTTCCAAGTTTCCTAGATGGAGATGAAGTCACGTATGATGGGAAGGACATCCACGCTGAGTGTCCACGGGTTGGGGTTTATATAGAGAACTGTCACAGCCTGAAAAGCCAGAGGCATCACAGGCTGAAGGAGATTATCGCGTGTAAAACTTCAACCTTTCATTTATGGAATGTAACCATCCTTTGGAATCAGCTCTGTTTTCCTTCTAGTAAAGAGCAAAGGCCAGTAGTAAACATTCTTCTGAGTGTGTGCGTTGGTCAGGGAGGAGATTAGGGGAAGAGGGGCTCTGGGCTGATAAAGCAAAAAACAGAAAGGAGCAGATGCTGGCATTTACCGAGACAACCAGAGCAGAATTATCCCCAAAAACTTTAAGTACCTTCACATTTCACCATATGACCTTTGATAACATAAATCTGCGGTAAGGCATAGTCTTGTTGATCTTTCATTGTATCTCTCCCTTACAAAACAAACAGACAAACAAACAAAAAACCAAAAACTTGACACTAGGAACTAGTTGTTACAAGCCACTTGAAAAAGAAACCTACCAGGATACCTAGTGAAATGGGGTAAAAAGAACTTGTTGGTGAGCAATCTCTAAAATTTATCAGAATCCCTGTCAAGAGTCCACCCACGCACCCTGCACTGTGAACTGGGTACAAAGCTTCTCTCTTGATTGATTGTATCTCTCCACATAAACAGTGAGGCTGGCATCTGCCTGTGTACAGAATTCTGCATCTTCACGCCTGCCAATTCCTACAACGCAACTCTCAAAATTTAGGAGGCGTTTGTTCATTTCAACCAGGTCACTGTTGCAACTGGGCTAATGAAAACAAAGGTAAAGAGATAAAATGTGCCCTAAACTGGTGAGCAAATTGAGCTATAATTCTCAGTGGAAATGGGGAATAAAGTCTGCTATACTTTTATAAATGTTACATGTAATATATTACCTGTGTGCCTGTGTGTGTTTTAAAAATTGAGACGCAATGTAACAGAATGGTTAAGAGCAGGATATTTTTTTCACAAGTTATACATATATCAAAAAACAGGTCATACGCCTTAAACATATACAATTTTTATTTGCCAGTTATACCTCAATAAAGATGGGGGGAAAATAGAATAGGCGTTCTGGAGTCAGACTGCCTGGGTTTAAATTCTAGTTGTTTCACTTATTTGCTTAGTAAATGTAAACAATATTTAAGGTTCCTTTAGCCTCAGTTTCTACATGTTTCAAGAAAAAGGAAGTGTAATAATGGTACTGTATATATAATAAGGTTGCCATGAAGATGAAGATTAAATGAGATGATATACATATTTATTTAGTACCTGCGAAGGAACTAATAAGAGTTGCCATTATGAAATGAAACACACACACACACACAAATAGCTTTTTAAAATTAGTTAAGAATATTGACCATAACAGGTCAACTTTAAAGACTGGCATCTGACAGGCGTATCATGACGTAATACAATAAAGTGCACCCCAAGAAATAAGTCAGAGGGAGGAGAGGTTCTGGTGAGGTAGATGAACAGCACCAGCCTCGTCCAGGAAGAACCTGTGACTGGAATTCAGAAGGCCATGGGTGATTGATGACAAAAATGTTTCCATGCTTTTGGAATAGAGACAATAGGTTGCATTGATTTTCAGCAATATGACAGGCTTGGTGTGACGTGTTTTGTTTGTTTGTTTGTTTGTTTGACTGAGTTCTGGTATTTATTCTACTTGGTGTTCTCTGAGATTCTTGGATCTGTGGTGTGGTGACTGCACTAATTTGGGAAACTACTCAGCCTCCTGAAGAAAATTCAAATATTTTCTTGGCCTCGTTCTTTTTTGTTTTTTGTTTTTCCTTCTGTAATTCCAATTACTGGTATGTTATACCATCTGAGGTTGAGGGTAAGCTGAGATTTGCTGATTTCAGAGTACCTCAATTGTTAGCTTGGAAATACAGTCAATGGAGATTTAATCCAATGTTTCTTAGTTGCCATTTGAAGTTTCTATTATTCAAATACATACATAGTGGTGTACGCACAAAGTTTAATGTCCTTAACCGTTACCAAGAGTTTGGTATACATGCAGAATTCAGAAACCAATCCAGGGGGATGTACCCTTCTCAAGCATCTTGGATGAGGCTGAGGTAGGTGACATGGGGGTTCTATTTAGAGAAACGTCAGCTCAACAAATCCCTTATTATTGTCTCCTTGTGGCACTCCAATAAGTTCTATTTTAGTATTGGCTCTCTGCCTGAGTCTATACTTTCTTTCATTTATCTGAAAATTGTCTTATTTTAGTTCAAGAATGAACTGTTCTTACAACTCTCCTACAATGGCTAAAATGAAAAGCGCCGACAATAGCAAGTACTGACAAGGATCTGGAAGACCTTGTCAGAACTGCTGGTCAAAGTGTCAACTGGAATAATCACATTTGAAAACTTTGGAGTATCTATTAAGCTATACCTAAGACCCAGCGAGTCCATTCCTGGGTATGGGAATGAGTGCTTCTTTCCACCAAAAGACTTGTTCAAGAAAGTGCATAGCAGCTTCATTCAAACTAGCCGCAAACTGGAACTCACCCAATGTTCCTCAGCGGTGGAATATAAAAATTAGGATATATTTACCCAATGAACTATTTCTCAACAATGAAAAACCACAGATCACAGTTATAAGCGACAATACAGATGAATCTCACAGAGACAATATGGAGTGAAAAAAGCCCAGCACAAAAGAATTAAAAAACAAACAAACAGAAGAATAAATCTAATCTATGGTGGTAGACGTCAGAATAGTGACTCACTCTCAAAATAATCAGCTGGGAGGAGGCACAAGGAATGCTAAGGGGATGATAGAAACATTCTTTGTTGTGAGCTAAGAGGTTTACATGAGCACATGCACATATATATACAGTTAATGAGTTGTACATTAAAGGTCTGTGTTGTTTACTGTATGTTAAGCTACACCAGAAAAAAAAGAAAGAAAAGAAGAGAGGATGGGAGAGCGGGAGGAAGGGAGGAAGAAAGAAAGGGAAGATAAACCACTTTGTCCTAGAATCTGAAAATCTGGAAAGCAAGTTTGAAAGTCCTTAGATCTTTGCCACTAATGACTTCACAGATTTTATTATGTTCCTTCTTAGCTATCATGGTCCCAGACTATAAAAAAGTCTAGATGAAGAAAATATTTCCTGTTCATAAATATTAACAAGCGATGGAAATCATATGTGCAAATAGATAACAAGGGAAATCTTGCTGATTTTCTTTTGGCATTTTATGATCAGTCATAGAAAATATTTTCCATGGATAATTACAACAAGGTTCAATAACTTCAGGAAGCTGGAGAATGTTGGTGTAACTAGGTTATATCAGCTGGATTGAACCAGATTTAAGTATTTCCCTCTGACCAGACAAGACTCTTAAAGAGGAAACATACACAAGGCCTTCCCTGAAATGCCTGGCTTCATTATTTCTTATGAGACAATTAGGTTAAAATAAACACTATGCACTCTTGAAAGAAAATAAATCACAAAATGACAAACTCAGAGGGGAAACTGTTGAAGGTAGAAGAGGGAGGTCAGCCCCATCTATTTTATTTTTTGCATTCATTAAACTAGGAAGGATAATGCATGGATAAAAATTTCAACTTTATTTAAAACATTTTATTCTTTTAAAAATAACCAATGAGGAGTGTCTCTCTCCTTGCCTCCTAGACAAATGTCATTGGACATTTGTCACTGGACAGACAGTGCAGTGGGTCCTGGGTGACGGTTGGCAACAGTTTCCTATTGTTGCTTCCAGATTATTACTCTATCCTCATAAAAGAGACCCCTTCCCTTTGATGCACCTGCCATCCTCCACCTGTATTTTTACTTCTCTTGTCAACATCCACCTTGTCAGTCATTCACTCACATCCCTTGAAGAATATGGCACCAAGATCGCAGACTCATTTTTACTGAAATCCTACTCTCTACCATACAAATGAATCTAGTACTGTGTTTCCCCAAAAATAAGACCTAGCCGGACAATCAGCTCAAATGCGTCTTTTGGAGCAAAAATCAATATAAGACCCAGTCTTATTTTACTATAAGACCAGGTATAATATAATATAAGACTTGGTCTTATTTTACTATAAGACCAGGTATAACATAATATAATATAATATAATATAATACAATACAATATATAATATAATATAATATAATATAATATAATATAATATAATATAATATAATATAATATAATATTAGATAATACAATACCAGGTCTTATATTAATTTTTGCTCCAAAAGATGCATTTGAGCTGATTGTCCGGCAAGGTCTTATTTTCGGGGAAACAGGGTATCCTATTTCAA
Source organism: Rhinolophus sinicus (assembly GCF_036562045.2). Lineage (NCBI taxonomy): Eukaryota > Metazoa > Chordata > Mammalia > Chiroptera > Rhinolophidae > Rhinolophus > Rhinolophus sinicus. The sequence continues at coordinate 15,935,159 of NC_133761.1, read as the reverse complement.
TCACCCATCTTCATAACCACACTCTAGACTGTTATCACTGTGAACTATTGGAGCTCTTAAAGTTAAAACTTCATCATCAACCTCCTCTCTGCCTGTGTTCTCTCTTTCTAGCTCTTCTGTCCTCCAACCGTACACACACTCACCTTTCCCCCAAATCTATCAATTCCCATATGAGTTCACTTTCTTACTCTAATCCTATACTCAGTGGCATACCAGACGCGCTTGACAATGTCCTCCAATTTAGTGTCCCTTGTACTTATGCTGCAAAAGACTAGCTACATGTCAAATACCACACCAGCTACCTGCCTTCTCAACCCACACATCCACAGAGAGAAGTTGCACCAGTGTGTGGACTGCTGCCACGACAAGCTAAGTTGTGGTCTCCATCCTCACCTGGACCCTCAGACCTACCCAACAGCTCTCTCTGTGACTCTGTTCTCCACTCTGCCCTGCTGCTGTTCCAAATTCCTCACTATCCCAACCTCCATATCCAACCACGAGCCAACATCACTTAGAGAGAAGTGTTCTGCTTTGTAGAGAAAACCCTGGCCCAGGGTTGGCGGAAAAGAACTCTCTCAATTTTCTGCTCTAACCCCAACCTACAGACTGCTTTGGGATGGACGTCGACAACTTTTCACCTTATACCTTCCTAAAAAGGACTCTGGAAGAATTAAAGAAGTCTGCTCCCTTGGTTTTTCTAACTTCCAGGTTTTGTAGCATCTCTATTCCACAAAATATCATGCTTATTGCATTTACTATGCTAACTGATTTTAGTTTTGAAAGCTACATTATTTGCTGATTTAAAAGAAAGTCCACTTACCCCATCATCAAGAATTCTTTTATTTAAAGCAAAGAACAAAAGGCCACAGTGGCTCCTGGAAACATAGGTAAAGCCTCTGAGTAAAAAAAATCAAATGTAACCTTCCCAGCGTGGCTACTGGTGGTCTATGTGACCTTAAGCAAGAAATTTCAACTCAGTGTGCCTTAGTTCTCCCATTAAAAAGAGAAGAAAAGGTATTCATATAGCAAACTCAGCTCACCTAATTATTAAAGAAAATGCAATGATTTAAGAGTCTGTTACGTAATGTAAAACCCAAGACATCAGGGTGAAATTACAAATGGGAAGGGTGTAGAGGGGAGGAAAAATTGTTAATCTTCACTGATAAAGACAGGTAATTTTCAAATCAGCCTCCAATGGGAATGTATTGCATAGAAAAATAAGTTCTAATCTTCACAATGTTTTGACTGGATCATTGAGGTGACGAGTTGTTGAGCACAAAGCAGATTTCTGCAATTTTCTTTTTGTTGTAGATACAGCCATTTCACTCTTCATTCAACAAATATCAAGTGTCTACTTTCTGTCAGACTTTTAAAAAACTTATTACCAATGCATCATATACAGAGGGTGCCCAAAAAAATGTATACACATTTTAAGAAAGGAAAAAACTATTAAAATCGTGCTGATGGTAACCACTTTGAGCACCTCTTGTAATTGCAGAAGTCAAACGTGACTTGTATTCATCTTTTGTTATCGGGATATATTGAGTATTACAATTTTAATACAGTTTTTTCCTTTCTTAAAATGTGTATACATTTTTTTTGTTGGCACTCTCTGTATTTATTGAAAGTCCTCTATGTCAATTGCCTTCATTATGGTGTGTTTGCACCTTAAGGGAATGTTCTGGATGACTCGTTAGGGTCTGGTAAGAAAATATTAGACTATATATTCATATTTACTTTTAATCTAATAAAATAAGAATCCATTAGTTGGAAGCTCATGGTGTAGCTAAAGTTTTCCCAAGAGAAAAGTGAGAATTCCATAGGCTTGAGGGATGACACACACTGTTTACATGTGCCTGGTTAAACAGATTCATAGCTTATAACATTTAGTTTTAACTAAACTGACTTACATAAAATAGACAAGAAGGTTAAAATAGTTCTTGATGACCAATGAAATGGTGAAACTGGCACTTTTCCTTCCAATGAAAAACATTTAATTAGCTACCCTATGAGGTAAAAGCAACAATTATATACGATTTTGACAAGAAAATGGCCCTTGAATGAACAATTATCAGGAAAGGCTAATTTAAATATGTATTTATATTCACTATTGTGAACTACAAATGCCATCTTAAGTATATCTTTTTGTCTTGATTAGCAAGATATTTAAGAATATTTTATATTTGTTTTTATCAGATCCATTTTTATTTTCTATTTTATAATGAGCATAATCATTAGGCTATTTACTTATAAACAGTATATATAAGAGTATTTATACATATTGGACACACATGTTCAAAAGTGTTTTACATTGGTGTGTGTAAACAAAAATGGAATGCATGAAAGCTAATATGAGAAATGAGGGTTAAAAGAGAGAGAGTGATTCTATGTATGACTGAATACAAAGGAGTATGGACAGTCCAAGGTCAAGTCCAAATATTTTCACAAGGGATATGAAAAATTTCTCATATGGAATACTACTTGCACTCATGGTCCATATGGTAGTTTTAAAATACGAACTTGAATATTTTAACTCTATGGTCCCCTCCCCTTGGATCTGGGTGAGTTTATATCTGTTTTGACCAATAGACTTTGTTGTCAATAAAAGCCATTCAACACTTTTCTGGCATTTGTGATGGCTTGTTAGTCTATGGAGGAAGGTACCTGTCATGAATTTCAACTACCTTAAGACAGCCATGTTGGAGAGAACACATGTAGGTGAATGGTTCAGGCTGAGTCAAATCTTCTGAGCCATACATGGAAGTGATGCCATCTTGGACCTTCTAGACCTTTATAGAGTCTCTTTGTTAAATAATAGGGCTTCTAAAAAATCTTAAGGGCATTGTCTCATAGCAGTCTCACAGGGGACCCATGATAGATAAGGCCATATTTCAAATACTTTTATGCACATGAATTTTGATTAATAGAGTGAATTCCAATAAAGTTTCTAGAAAACCCACAAAGTTTTTAAGAGAATTGTAATGGCAGAATAGCCTGCCAGCTAGGACTAAAATGGTCAAATAAAAAGAGAGCTCTGAACTCTCAAAATTCAATGAGCTGACAACAAACTGAGACAACTACTCAGCTGTAAATACAGGCTATTTCTGTGGAAAAAGGAAAAATGACCCAAAGGGTAGAATCACAAGTATACAGCCGGGGATGGCAAACTATGGCCTATGGGCCACATTTAGGTTGTGGCCTGATTTTATATGTCCAATGAGCTAAGAATGTTTTTACATTTTGACGAGATTGTTAAAAAAAAAAAAAAAAAAAATTCAGCAAAGACTACAAGTGACAGTAACAACTAAATATTTACATCGCCCTTTACAGAAAATATTTACCGACCTTCACCTAGAGGATGAAGCCAAGAAACATGGAGAATCATTCCCAGGAAGCAATAATGGGCCCCAATCATGGAACTGGTAGTATGGCCCTGGCTATATTTCAGAACTGATATTGACTCGCGTCTACTGAAGTTAACCTATGACTATCCCACCATTTACATTGTAGGTCACATACGCGTAACCAGTCTCTTTCATTGACTGATCTTCGAATCAAAAGGAACTACAACCAAGGAATAGCAACTGAGGTAGAAGTTTCATCTGCACCTGATTGAGACAAGATTCTGGATCTTGTGCCTGAGCCTGATATCATCATGGGACAGACCTGTCGGTGGGTGAGTCTTATGAGAGATTGAGTATAATGCATACATTGGAAAAATGTAATTTGTTGCTTGTGGAATGACCAGGGTGGTTTCCAAACATGCCTGAATTCTTTTATGCTCTTCCTATAAAGAGGTGGGGTCTGTGGCCTAGCTCCAGGAATCTGGGAGGGCTTGTGTTTGCTCTGACCTGAGTACATCAGAGCTTACGGCATGAATTCCAAGGCCAGGTCAAAAAAGGCCATCAGTTTCTGCCCAGTTTTTTTGGGAGGCTGGCTCTGGGGAAAACCTCCACCATGTAAGGATTTTGATTCCCCTAAGACCTCACCAAGCTGGAGTGGAGTGCAGCTTGATAGTTCAGTTGAGTCCAGACTTCTAGCCAAGACACCAGATATGTGAACGAAGCTTGTCATGGACCATCCAGGCCAGATTATCTACCAGCTAAGAACCATTAATGTCATGAGGATCAAAAGAATAGCTCAGACAAGACCTTCCTGAGTTTCTGACCCACAGAATCTGTGAAGTCCAATGAATGGTCAATGTTTTAAGCAACTAAGTCTGGGAGCATTTTGTTCAGCAGCAATAGATAATGGGAACAGTTCATTCTGTATATGTAGGATACAGTCTATGGTGGGACGGTGCTGTGGATCCAGCCGTGTGACTTGCTTTGGTAAATGGAAGGTTAGCAAATGTGACACAAGCAGAAGATTGAAGGGCACTTGCAAAATTGAGGTTCTCCTCTCTTGTACCTTCACCAATGCAATGAGAAGACATTCCTGGGACAGGCTACTGGCAGGTGGGAGACATGGCTGCAGAGCAGAAGTCCTGTTGCTCTTGTCATCCTGGTCAAGTCTGTTCTACAGAAACGAACTTGTCCAGCTGGCTCACGGACAAGTGAATGAGCCCAGGCAAGACAAGAAACACCACTCAACAAATCTGGCCTCAATCACCAGGCTGTGAACTTGCGAACCAGACATTGTTTTAAGCTACTCATCTGGACTGTGTATATGTGTGTTGTTATGTACCTTTAGTAGCAATGGATAATGAATGCAACGAGAGTTTTTATTTCAAGGCACTTCCCTAATAAAAACACCCTATTTCTAATTATGCAGTTTTGTTCAGGTCCCTAAAACACTTGACATTTTCAATCTATCATTTTTCTATGTTGCCCTATCTTTCCAGAATGCTCTTTGCCCTCTTTCTGCCTCTTCTAATTTTGCATATTCTTAACAGCCTCACTTAAATTCTAGAACCCTAGAATCAACTAGATCATTCCATTACATTCCACAGTGAATTTACCTCAGATTCCTGTAAATTCACTTTATGAACCACTTTTTGACAATTAACTGTATGTTGCTTTCAGATGTTACTTATTTTTGTGTTTCTTTTCTCCCTATCTATATTTTAAGATCTCTGAAGGGTGGTATCTTGTGTCATAGTGTTTCTCACCCTTCATCCCAGCCCCTATAGTGCATTCCCAGTTCATGCACACAACAGGTGTTAAATGAATATAGGAAGGAAGTAAAGAATGCACCACAGCTTTTGAAAGGGTCTTGGATAGAAACAACAGAATACACATTTTATAACATGGCTTACAGTCATTTTCTATTACTTCAAATTTGAAAGAATAATAGAAGTCTTTATGGAAGATAATTGAGCAATTTGGTGCTGGGTCACGGGGTGGGAGGGAAATCTGCTGAAATCTTAGATGTTTTCAGTGATTCAGAGTTTTTATGGGTAAAAAGGTATTAAACGATTGCTGTCAGGCTTGACTATCTGCCAAATGACTGATCGCAACGGCACAGCTGTATTTCCCAAGTTGGAGGTTTTGCAAGTCACCAATAAACTGTGAGACATTTACCAGGTGTTTGGTTAAAGCATGCTTACATAAAGAGTTTGCAAATATTTATATTCCCCAGAAATCCTCCCACTGTATTTAGAGTTAAAACAGAAGAATCATTCTATTTTAAAAGACTGTATTTCTCAGGAAAGGACATTATATTTCCAAGAATCATAAAGTGTTACTTTGTATCTTCTCTCTGTTTCAACTTCTTTTCCAGGGAAATTACCTCTGAGGATAATGGGGAGACTGAATGAGAGCAAATAACCACCTGCCAGAAATAACATTTTGGTGACGATGTACCAAATCTGAATTTTTTCTTAAAAAAAAAAAAAAGCAGTAGGAAACAACTTTTCACCATTTACTGGGAAAAAATAAGTCTTCTTTATACTCAATGTATTTCCATTTCAACTGCAAGGAGAGTTTAGGCAGTTATCAATTTATCTTTCCTCTTACTTTTGTAAAAGAAGTCAGACTTAACTAGTCCTTACATCAGACATTAAAAGTAAGGATAAATGTGTATTCCACACTGAAATAGATCTGTATTGAAGGGTTTGGAGACGGGGTGGGGAATACCTCCCATTAAAGGGTGAGACTAATCCCTTTCGTATTACTCATAAAAAAACTGGTATTGCCTATGTGGCAGTAGGAAATGATACGTTTGAATAACCCTATCCACAAAGAATGTTAGACAGTTAGAACTGTCTAAGGCCCAACTGCCATTGCTCTCTTGACCTAGTGGGGATATTGACCAGACTGACAACTCCCCTTACACACAGTGGGACGCCTCACATTGAAGCTGATTAATTTACATCCGAATACAACTTGATAGAATTTTTCAAGAGATTGCAACTGGCTGCCACTTCCCTCTTGTAAATTAAAACACAAAACTTGCACACCAAATGGAGAATCCCACCAGGACTGAAATGGATGGATAAGGACGTACATCCACTGAAAGACCACGTCCAACTTCAGTTTGCTTGTGCGAAAGCTCCCCCTAGAGGAGCTCAAAAGAACTGCAAAATTGAAAAACCTCATTGGCAGCTCTTGTCCTTCAGAAGAAAAAGCTAAGCACTCCTTGAGGACAAAAGGAAAAAAAATCCTTCACAAACATTTCTGCCAAACACAATTTTACAAAAGAGTTTCTTGTTTTTCTTTGCGTCCAAGATATCTCATTATTTAACTAGTACCTCTAACGTGAAATAAGACACATAGAATAAACCATACTGCCATGCTTGCCCTGTCATCAGCCATGACCAATCTTCTTCAACCAACTTCAGGAAAAAACACGATTAAAAAAATAAAGATAACTGTGTTATAAGGTATTACTTGTGTGTGTGTAGATTGCTACCAATAACTAGTTGCTTTGTGTCCTAAGAATGACATGAAAGAGAAGACACTTCTTAGCAAAATGTTACAATGCATTGAAAAAATTATTTGGCTGAATGAGAATCTGGAGATTCTGTTTTGTGTTCAAGATGAGCATACCATAAAGCTGCCTCTTACTGAGGCTGTGAAAGAATTAGGAGATTCGGTTCTAGTGTAGGGCCTTTAGTAATCATTCTCCTCTAGGATAAACAGGCACCTTTTCTGTGTACGTTTTAAGAATGAGCTATTCAATCTGCCCACAGAAATCAAATAAGGAAACCGCTAGGGCACATTTCACACGCAGAAGTGGCAACTCACAAGTCAGGATCTGCCCATTTTGTTGTACAACTGAAGAGAGGGTTTCATCAGACTAACAGTGCCTGAGGCTTCAGATGACTCAAGCGGATCAACCAAGTTCTCAATATTCTCATTGATCTGGTGTGGCTTTCCCGGTTTCCCTTTAAAGTTTTTGGAGACATTTCCCCCAGTACCACGAAGAACAGATATCAATGCTCTGTATTATCAAAGGAGAAGAGGGTTTTCTTTCTATCAGATCAAGGAAACGCCAGTTCCAGTAATAGTTCAATAGTTCCTGTTGAAGGGGAATCAGTTTGTAATACTGCATTGTCCATCTAAACCACAGTATGACAGCATCAAATGCTGGATGTCGGGAAAGACGCAGAGAATATGTTGTATAAAGTGATGTGCTTCATAATTATATTATTAACTATGATTATTAACCATAATTATAGAAAGTTATCAGACCACAAAGCGAATTTAGGCCAAGAGGAACTATTATATATATATTTTATTATATATTATATTATTTATATATTTATATTCCTATATGTTCCTATATTATTTACATTCATATATGTTATATTATATAATATATTTCACATACATATTATATAATATATATGTGTGTGTGTATATATATGTATATATACACATATATGTATATATACATGAATAACGTTTTTTTCAGGGCACATAACTCAAATTCTGGCAAAGGACAATCAATAATACTACACCTTTAGTTAGTATATCTCTAACATGCTCTAGGGAGTCAGCTGAAATAAAAAAACAAACAAACAAAAGAACCTTTAAACTTGGGCAGAATCAAGCAACCAAGAGTTGGTTTCATCTAAATATACATTTTGCTTGTTGAACTGAATGTTGTAGTTGCCAAAATTCCAGGTGGAAGAAATTGTCCTATGCAAAAACCAAACCATCTAGTGGTGTACGATTTCATTCACTTGGGCTTGATTAGCCTGACCAGTCAGTACCACTCTGATTATCAGCAAAAGGGAATTACAGGATAATCCTTAAACCCCATTCTAACCCCTTTATCTCTTCCGAGCTTGTTTTCCCTTTAGCCGTCTCTCTTATTTCACCCCTCAAATACTTAACATCTATATTGATTTGATGAGTAATACATGAATCTTGTTTGTGATTATATAATTAAAAAATCTGATTTTGGTGATTCAATTAACTTTGTGCATTTTGATTTTTCAGTGTTCCCAGATTACCAAAAGTTTTTTCATTTGAACAATCTTGGAAACAAATGTAGCAGATAAAAGCTGCTAAATTATCATTCTTTTTGAAATTTTTGAAAATGGAGCTAACCAGAATTAGGTTAACAAAGAGATGTTGTGAAGAAATGTGTTTTTGCTAAAGAAGATCCAGTTTCTGAGAAGTGCCAGTGAACTCCTTTTAAAAAAAGAGCCCAACTTCCTTCTCCAGGCTTGTGTCTCTAGCACTGGCCATCTAGTAATTGCTCAGCGAAAGTTTATTGAGTAAATTAATGAGCATTAATTTAAAGGTAATTGAACAATTAGTAGGTAATGAATGATTTGTAAATTAGCAATTTATAATAAATTACAAATTATTTAGTGAACCAGTAAATAAATAAACTTCAATAGAGACAATAAAATATTCAGCAAGTAAACAAATTACTGGAATAAAAACGATCCCCCGAAAAATTAAATGTCTAAAAACCACAGAATATTTGCAACAGAAAGAAATGCTATTGTCAAACACTGTAAGCTATAAATGGGCACTGAAACAAAATTAGATAAATTAGCGAGCAGTGCAATTCACTGTGCCATTTTGCATACTAACCTATTATTAACAAAGATTTCGTTAATATTCAATTGCTAAATGCCCAATTTAGAATCTCACTGTTAAAATATACTTGAGAGGTTTTTTTCATTCGAACCCCATTGTTTTGCAGATGAGAAATTTGAGCCCCATGTCAGATGTAGGACCTGCCCAAGTTTACTTGGCTAGCAGAGCTGGCCCCCTTTCCAGCTGGTTCTTTTTTTCTTTTCTTCTAACTCTTCTGCCTGCCATTAACTCAATCCCAGTTTCTTCAGTGCCGACTGGGTGTTATTTTTATTCACTAGGCCAATTTTTGTGAATTAACAGGTCGTGGGTCCCAAATAAATGAGAGTACAGTTGCAACTTTTATCCTTTTAAACCATGAAGTTTCAAAGGTAGGCACTCTGCTATTGATCACCTTCTGAACCTGACCTGGTTTTACCCTTAGTGGAGCAGGCAACAATCATTTCTATTGATGCTGCTTCCAAGAAGAAGAGTAGACCTGTTTGTAGGTTCAATTTATTTCCTAGCCTTTCTTTTTAAATGTACTAAGAAAAATCCAACTTAAAGGAGTGCAGCCAGAGGTGATAAAGAGGGAGGGCACAGATGACAAAAATTTCCCAAAGAAAGCTAGCCAGTGTCTTAAATAAAATGCAGACAAAATGACAAGGATAATTTTTCCAACCAGGCAAGAGGTTTTTGCCACTATAGCATCCACTATATGATCAAAGAGAAACATCAGTAAAACATATGTTTTTCCACAGTTTCTGGTCCAGCTCTCCCTGACATTTTGCTAAGTATCTCAAAAAAGCAGTTCAGTATAATTTTCCTTTCCTTTCTATTTCTAGTTAGAAGTAACAATATCTTTTGGTGAATAAATCATTCCAATGTTAAATGATCTTGGACAACCATGCTTGGGATATATACATTATTCTAGAGTTCTGAATCAGCTAAGACGATCTTCTCCCTAGCTTCAAAAATTTTCCCCTATAGTTTGCATGTTTTACAGCATAAAATAGCACTGAATGTTCTATAATAGCTGAATATGACCATGCTGGGCATTTAATTAACAAGGGCAAAATAATGGGAGCAAGGAAGGCAGAACTTGGCCTGGAGCAAAAAAAAGAAAAAAGGAGATTGGGGTGTCAGAGGAGCTGAGTACTGCCATCTACTGGCTGTGTGGTCTGGGTCAATTTTCTTAACTTTTCTGAGCATTACATCCTCATCTGAAAAGACAGATTCACACTACTATTATATAATTGGGGTTCTGGTGTTAATGTGTGTGAGATATCACTTTTATTTATTTATTTATTTATTTATTTATTTATTTATTTATTTAATATTTTATTGGGGAAGGGGAACAGGACTTTATTGGGGAACAGTGTGAACTTCCAGGACTTTTTTTCCAAGTCAAGTTGTTGTCCTTTCAATCTTAGGTGTGGAGGGTGCTGTTCAGCTTCAAGTTGTTGTCCTTTCAGTCTTAGTTGTGGAGGGAGCAGCTCAGCTCCAGGTCCGGTTGCCATTGCTAGTTGCAGGGGGCACAGCCCACCATCCCTTGCGGGAGTCGAACTGGCAACCTTGTGGTTGAGAGGATGCATTCCAACCAACTGAGCCATCTGGGAGGCAGCTCAGCTCAAGGTGCCGTGTTCAATCTTAGTTGCAGGGGGCGCAGCCCACCATCCCTTGTGGGAGTCGAACCAGCAACCTTGTGGTTGAGAGGATGCATTCCAACCAACTGAGCCATCTGGGAGGCAGCTCAGCTCAAGGTGCCGTGTTCAATCTTAGTTGCAGGGGGCGCAGCCCACCATCCCTTGTGGGAGTCGAACCAGCAACCTTGTGGTTGAGAGCCCACTGGCCCATGTGGGAATCGAACCGGCAGCCTTTGGAGTTAGGAACATGGAGCTCTAATCGCCTGAGCCAACGGGCCCGCCCGCGATTTCACTTTTATAAATTTCAAATGTGGTTACAAATATCAGTGGGAAATTTCTTATGACTAATACAATCTATAAGATTCTGGGGACACCCTCATAATGATTAACTGAACACGTTCAGGAAATTGTTTAGAGAAATTAAGGGGCCTCCCGTTTTACATTCTACAGTGGCATTTTTTTTTTTTTTTTTTATGTTCCCAGCTATAACTGCATTCATTACTCTGTAATGTTCTACATTTGTTGGGAGAGAGAGGTTCATCTTTGACTTGAACATAGCAGGAGCATAATTTGCAAAAACAGGTAATTGTATCTTGTTTCCCTTTTTCTATGCTCTCAGCCTGATCATCACCTGAATTGACTATGAAATGGCAGATTTGGGGTTAAGATCCTTCCAGAAGGACCACCGTCGTCCCATCTTTCTCCCCTCTAGATACACCTCACCATCCTCTGAAAGACTGACAAAGGACCCTGTGACAACATGTGACCTTTTGAAACTGCTCACAGTATGTTCCTTCCCTGGAAAGAATTCTAATGTCCTCCTGTCTGGTGTTACCTGCGGCGTACCAACCACTGGGGAAAGACACTGAAAATTTAATGAATTTAAGAAAAGCTGTGCATGCTTCTCTTTTGGAGGAGCCTTGGGGAAAGAGAAGCCGACAGAAAGAAAACATTCAAAGAAATTACATTGCCCCCGAGGGTGGCATCTATAGAGGACAATGACAGGGATTTGGACATCTATTACTTTTCTGGTGCCCATTTACCTAAGGGCTGCTGGTTCTACTCCAGTCGCTGGCCACTGCCGGGGCAAAGGTGGAGGAATCTGATCAATACCAGAGGTACAAATGCTACAGAAAGAAAATTATGACTCTCACAACTGAGGGCCATGGGTATGGAGATTAAAGGTCTTGGGGGTGCTGTTCTGAGCATGTCTCTGTGTGTGTTAGGTACGAGGTAGAATAATTCAGAATACCACTGAGAATATAGGATGGGCATAGCCAAGGAAGGGAGGGTGGGTGCTGAATGGAGACGCACATGGGACCAGATATATAATTTATCTGGAAAGTGAAAATATATACAACATACAGAGAATAACTATTAACAGCCAAAGAAAACATTTTGCAGCCAACAACTGACATAGAAATGCATTTGCCGTATATTTCTAAGTGGGAAGAGAAGGCTATTCTACTAAGGTAACGATGACATTCTTAGAAATTAAATACGTGCACAGACAACAATCTGAAAGGAGGCACATCAAAATGTTCACGCCAGGGATTGTCTCTGGATATTGGAATTAGAGGGGAAGCTTACACGCTTCTCTTTTTGGTGTATGCATGTTTTCTAGTGTTTCTACATTGACTATACGAAAAAGAAAAAAAACAGCAACACGTTTTTAAGAACTATGACTTCTAAATTTCTTTCATTACCATCACTGAGAAAACATATTTGGGCAGAGGGAGGAAGAGGTTAGAATAGAGGTCAGGGAAGTATAGCTTGTGGGCCAAATTTGGCCTATGGCTGGTTTCTGTAAATAAAGTTTTATTGGAACGCAGCCACCTCATTCATTTGCACGCTCCACAGGCAGAGTTCAGTAATTGTGACAAAGACCATATGGCCTGCAAAGCCGAATGGCCCTATCTGGCCCTTTACACAAAAAGGTTGCCAACCCCTGGGTGAGAAGAATCCTTCCCCTGGTATTGGATTATCCACTGCACCTTGCTAGCTGTGTGAGCTGGAGGAAGTCATGACCTCCCTGTCTCAGCTTTCCCATATATATATAGAAGGAGAACACAGCTTAGTGTTGTTCATGCATAAAACACGCTTAACACTGTGCCTCGCACATTAGGAAACACTCAAAACCCTTATCCTACTTGCTATCTTCTTCCTCCTGTATACAAGATACATCATTCCACGATCACACGAAACCTAATGAAACGGCCATTTTTGTGGGTCAAAATTGCTCCATATCAGCCATTTTAAACTTCAGCCACTCCCTCTTCTCATTTCCTCTGTGTCAATCAGAGTCTCTGAGATACGTCAATGTCATTAAGGTGGTTTGGGGTTAGCTAATTTGCCATGCAGGGCTGGGAATAATCCAGGCATGTGGACGTCTGACACAATAATGCTCTGTGCTTATTATGCTTTGTGACTTGTGAAACACAGGCAAATGAGCACTAAATACACCCGCCTATGGGGTGACAGATTCTGTGCTCCCGCTCTGCTGCCATCAACAGAAGCTTTTCAGGTGAACGATAGCCTTTCCACCCTTCGGAATAACACCTGTGTCTTGAGTTTCAGCAGGCCCTGCAAGCTTCCCAACACTGCAGCCACCACTCTTGGCCCTGAGCAGAGATCCAGACACAGCCTGCCAGAACATTCCTGGGAAGACCTTCCTGAAGGGAATGTGGGACTCGGGATCCGGCAACATTTCAAGAGCGTGTCATTCAAGTACACTTCCAGATGGCACCGTGGAACTTAGGACAGTTCCCGAAGAGGAGTTCTTCAAGAAAGTAAAATGAGGCTTCTTCAAGAATGAGACAGGAAGACAGACGTGAACATCAGTGAAATCGAATTCTAAGAAGCTGCAGACGTACAGGATAAGCTCATGGAAAGGAGACACATCAGGAACCTGAAGCACTAATCAAAGCACTCTTATCAATGAAAATGAAGGAAGCGTTAGGTTCAGTGCTAACCGTATCCAAGGGAGAGCTAACTCCATTTAATCCAATCAGCACTTATTAAATGCCTATTTTACGCCAGGCGCTAGGCTAACATAGCTAAGAGATCGTAAGATAAGTCAGATGCTATTTCTACCCTTGAGGAGTTTCTGGGCTGGTGGGAGGAAGATAAACAGGTAAGCAAATAATGCTAATATAATGTGATAACTCCTATAACACTGATAATAGCTGTCACTCCTTCATTGCAAAAAATGCACAGAAAACATAGAACGGGGAAAATTATTGCTGCTTAGAAAGGCCCAGGGAGGCTAGGGAAGAAAGAAATAATTTGAGGTAGGCCCTGAAAATTACCAAAAGTTCACTAGGTGCCTACTGGGACAAGAATGAGAATGGTCAGGAAAGGACAGGAAGCTGAGGACTGATTTGGACTTTATCCAGAAGGCATTAAAAACTTCTGTGAGCAGGAAGTGACCAGGTCAAGTCGGATTTAAAAATACAAAAGAATAGATGCTTTCCTAGAGCATCATGAAGTCAGATCATGGGCGATTGTTCAGGTAAGAGACTAAAACCTAGATCAGGAGGATGGCAGTAAAAATAGTGAGGAGGGGACATACACAGGATACAGCGTTTTCCAACGGAAATGCAACAGTGGAGGCAAACAGTCTGAAGACCCACGAGAAAGGGAAAAGCAGATGAGCAAAAGTCTGGTGTGGGAGGAAGGAGCATTGGGAAGGCAGAAGAGCACAGGTTAGGGTATTACCCTTGGGAGAGGCATCTTTTCTGCAGAGACATACAGGGAGCAGGGACGGAGGGGTGAAAATGCAAATAATATTGCAGGGAGGATGTCAAGGAAATTCATCAGTATTAATCTTTACTCCCAGAATAATGAAAAGGGGAAAGGGATGAGGGCTTTGTGGAAAGGGAGCTAGATATGAAACCACGTTTGGAGATCCGGAAAGGGAGCAAGTTACATATAGATAAAAGAATTATCTTTGGAAGATAAAAACAAATGAACAAACAAAACAAAAACAAACGTATAGAGGCAGACAACAGATTGGTGGTTACTGGAGAGAAAGGGGGAAGGAGGGAGAACAGAACGGGTAAAGGGGCTCAATCATATGGTAATGGATAGAAACTAGGCTTTTGGTGGTGAGCGTGATGCAGTACATACAGATGTTGATTTATAAGGTTGCACACCTAAAACTTATATAATGTCACAAACCAATGTTACTTTAATAAAAAATAAATATTAAAAAAGGATATACTAAAAAAAAAAAGAAAGAATTATCCACTAGCTTCAGGATCTACTTGGGCCAACAACTCAAACACTGAGTTGCACATTTATTTGACTTTTTCCCAAGAGTGCTTTGAACTTGTCACTTCACTCATCATTAAAGATGCTATGTCATTGATGGTTGTTGAATGACACTCAAGAGAGGAAAAGTCTTATTTCCTGAGCCTGACACTTACAGCCTTCTCCAATGTAGCTCTCAATCTGCTCTTCTGATCTATCTCCACCTCCATCACTGTTTCCTCCTCAAGATGCAGAAACCCAGATGCTTTTGGGCTCAGACAGGTAACACAAGAATGAAAGAGGCAGGGTGTGAGGCCATAGGGAGCGGTCAGGTCCATGACTCAAAAGCAGTTTTATTTTCTTTTAAAATTCTCTGAGGGCCGAACAAAATACATGAACACAACTTGATATTTTAGGAGCTTTCGCCTCTAAAAATTTACAGGAAGTCTCCAGACTTCCCAATCAACCAGACTCATAGATATGAGTTCCTTCTCAAATCTCAGGTACTTACCCCCATGTTTACTTTCTGCGTCACTCACATCTACTTATGCTATCTTTCATAGCACAGAGGTCAGAGGTCAAAATATGAACTTTGGATTCAGGCAGCCTGAGTTGAAATCCTAACTTTGCCACTTTTAGGCTGGTATGACATGAGACAAAATACCCAAGTTTCCTGAGTCTCATTTTCCTCATTTGAAAAATGGGAATTTTAATAAAAAAAAATAATAATAATATAATAATAATAATATCTTGTGGAGTTATTGTGAAGATAAAATTAAATAATGTATGCAAAGTATTTACTGGAGTATCTGGCATGTAAATCCTCAATATATTTTTTAAAAATATATATGATTTTCCCTAACATGATGATAATTTCCTTAAGGGCAAGAAGTAGATCTTCTGAATTCTTTATACTCTAAATTTCTAGAGAAATTCTTATGCGTAGCTGTTGCTAAGTTTATGTTTGGGAGATAAGTTGATATTTATTTGAAATAATTATTACTACTCAAAAATGCATTGGGAAAAGCAAAATTTTGGTAGGCTGGGAAAAACTGAAACTGATTGAAAGGTTTTAGGACCTTAATTAGAGAACTGAGATACTCTTAAACAGTGAAAACAAAAACTACACACATACACGCAAATATATACACATATATGTATAGATATTCACATACGGACATATTTCAAATTTGCCAAGTGATTTCCATACTCTCTTTTGCTTCTCATAAACTGTATTATGGAGTCCATACAAGTACAGATGAATAATAAAAGCAACATGAATGAATACCAGCTTTCCAAGTTGCACACAAGAATTATATTTTAGAGACAGGGAAACTGAAGCTCATAGAGGTTAAACAGACCGGGCCAAGGTTACACACAATGAATAATGAGTGGAGGGGACCCCATCACCGGCTTTCACAACCCAGGTTCTCTCAACTTTCATAGCTATCCAGGACATGAAGACTGGCAAGAGCAATTAAACACTTAGCAGCCACATTACCCTAAAGTTAACGCAGGAATTGAAAGAATATGTATATCTAACGAGACTGAATGAGGAACATGAGAGTCCAGACACAATGGCCTAAAAGGACACTGGCCAAGAACTCTTGAGGACTGTCATCTTTCATTCAAAACAGTGCCACAGGATCTTAATATTATCAATCACACACACGAGTGTGGCCCTTCACTTTTCTCCACCGATAACACTGGCATCACGCTCATCACTACAAATAAAACCATCTGAAGGAACAGAGCGATTAGGTCACTTTAGCAGACTCCCTCTAAAAGGGCACAATTTCCAACCCCCCAGTAGAGTGTGGTGCAGCCCGGGGCTCTGTGAGGAAGGGGAATCTGACTTGACAGGAAGAGAGTCCATGGTATATTAGGTTTCAAATAGGAATTGGGAGCAAAACCAGGGGGAGGAGGTCTCCAATTTTTCAATCTGTGTCCAGTACTTTCCAAAACACACAAAACAAAATAGACAGAGTAATTAACAAAGTCACCAATAAAGAAGGAATCAAATGGATACAGAAGCTAAAAAGCAAAGAGGGACTTATCAAAAGAGATTGTATTTAATCAACGTCATTTCTCTGATAGGGGAAAAACGTTCAATGTTCAAAGTAAGCAGCAAAGGAAGTTCAACTTTTGGTCATATTTGATTTAGAATCACGTGACATTCTCAAAGCGGACTAGAGAGGCAGAACAGTGGAGGAAAAGAAGAAAAAGCTGGGCTTGGTTGAAAATAAGGAAGAATGAGGTTGAGTTTGTGGCCATAAAACCTTCATTCTGCTTCTGCAATTTGGAGTAGAAAAACACGCTCACTAGAAGGGTACCTCGCCCATTTCAGCCCCTCACCCTGATTACTTCTAAGTGAGTCAACGTGCGGGACTTATTCCTAAGAATGGTCTCCTGTTCTCCCACAGCACGTGACCTTTCAACATTTTCTGGCGATGAGAGGCTGTGTGTCCTTCCTTACCCAAGTCACTTTAGCGCTAGGCTTCTGTTTCTTTATGTAACAGCAGCCAGGAAGAGGTCTCTTCCAGTCCAACGTATCGGAACCAATGGTGCCCAGCTTTTCTACCTCGCTGCAACTGGCACAGTGCATGGCCCATATAAATTCATTCACTAAACATAGACCAATAATGATAAGTGACATTTCCTGAGCCTTTACGACGCGTCAGGCACTGTCCTACATATTTCCCAGGGTTTGACGCGTTTCATGCTGCAACAAGCTGGTGAGGGTTAGTCCTGCTCATGTTAAGCGCTCAGAAACTGGACTTACCTTGAGTCACTCACTGGATTCTGAACCTCACTTCCTCATGTCTAACAGCTTGCAAGATGCCTGAGAGCTACTAATTTGCTCACAGGCAGCATTCTCGGTACCTGACAGGTATCCTCTCACAATGTACACACAGTTCTCAGCAAAGCCTTTTGCACCTAGGAAGCCACCCAGAAGCAAGCAGCGCTATTACAGATGTCAGGACCGCTTCGTAGTTACAACTTTTATGAGAATATTCCTTTTGACTGGCACTGACATTGCTCAGAAGCCTTTGGCTTGGGCTCTGCTACCTGGTGCTGGCTGGGGAAAGACAGCAGGGTGTCTGGTGAGAGAGGGGGTGCTCGCTGGAGAGGAGTTCTGAAAGCTAGTGACAGGCCCCGGCTCTCCATTTCTTGGCTGTGGGACCTTTCCGTTAAGTCTTAGTTTCCCAAACTACGAAGCCTATAAAAGTGCTGAGCGGAGGGGACAATCATTTGAAAGAAAACTGAAACATGGGGCCATAGGAATCCTTCCACTGCCTTGATTATAATATTCCTACCATGGGCAGTCAGTGGGGGAGGGGAGGGCCATGGATGGGGGTATATTGAAGTCAATTTTGTAGGTTATAAAAATCAAGAATATTACTGTTTTAGTGCTCTGACCTATGAAACAACAAAGAGTTCATTTGGTGACAACTTCCATTCTTATCCTGTCAAATATCACTAATAGTAAATAAATGCTGTATTTAGAATATCAATAAAGGTCCCCTTAGAGCAGCAGTTTCCTTATACCACTTACAAAATGGTGTTGTTCTGCGATGAAAATGGGAGAAATAAAAATAACGTATGCTGTTCTTAAAGTGAAATGTATTCCATTTTAAATCATGAGATTTTTTTGGTGTATGTGTTGTGTGTGTGATAATATGCCTTTGATTTATAAAATGGTGGTGAGGGTGGTTTTCCACTAAAAAAATTATTAATGTGTAAAGTACAAAGGTGGCAATTATGTACCATTTCAAAAATATTTTCTCAAATTTAACTCATCTGTACTATCCAAAGTCTTGGAGGCATTGGTGTCGGCTCAGACAGGCAGAATCTTAATAAGACAACAAAGTTGCTCGTCAGTGATAATCTTCCAACAACTGGTAAAACGATGCCTTTCTTTACAAAAATGTTCTGGTATCTTCAGATCAGTCTTGCAGTGAAAAATACGTAAAGTGAATTTTCAAACTCAATCTCTTTCTGTCTATATCTATATCTATAACTATCAAATAAATATGAAAACCACATGTATCTAATTATCATCTTATTCTAAATGCAATTTTCTGAACCCTCATCCTACAGCCAGTAGGAAAAGATGTAGAATGACATTTATACTTTTTCATTTAAAAACAGTATGCCATTTTAGAAAATTTGGAAAGCACATAAGTTTTTAAAAACAACTTTATTGAGATATAACTTACAATAAATGTTACACATTTTAAGGGCCAAGTAGACAAGTTTTGACAAAGACATACAGCTTTTCTTTCAGGACAGAAAGTTCCTTTGCTCCTCTGTACAGTCCAGCGCCCTTCCACCCCCCACGCCAAGCAATCACTAATCTGATTGTCACTATAGGTTAATTTTGTCTGTTTTAGAGTTTCATCTGATTGGAATCACACAGTATGTACTCTTTTGTTTCTGACTTCTTTCACTCAGCACAATGAAATTCATTCATGTGGTCGCATACATCAGTGGTCGGGTTCCTTTTTATTGTTGAGTAGTGTTTTTGGTGTGAATAAAGCACGATGTTATTATCCATTCTGCTTTTGATGGACCTAAGCATTGTTTAGAATTTTTGTCTGCTCTGACTAAAGCTCCTTTGGATATCAGCAGACTGGCATTTTTGTGAGCATATGTTTCCAATTCTCTTGGGTAAATATCACTGAGTAGAATTCCAGGAACATTTAAATAAGTGTGCAATTAAGTATGTAAATACAGTATTTAAAGGAGGGGGCACCATCTTACACTCACACTAACAATGTATGAGCGATTCAGTTCCTACACATTATTAGCAACTCTTGGTAATGCCACTCCTTTGCATTCTAGACATTCTACTTAGTGTAAACCAGTATCTCGCTGTGGTTTTATTTGCATTTTGCTGATGACAATATTGCTGAGCATATTTTCATGTCTTATTGGCCATGTTTTAATCTTCTTTGTGAAGGGTCTAAATCCTTTGTCCATTATTATTGGGTTGGTGTCTACTCCAGCTTAGGAAGTCTTCAGGGCTACATCTCCTGCGTGTGCCCTACTCTTCAGACGTCAAGGTCATGATTTGCCTTCTGGCATCAATTCTCTGATGGGTCCAAAAAAGAAAAATCACTGATTTTCAGTTTGTCTAGCTTTTTCTTATAGGAAAGAATTTGAGTGATGACATTCAAGCTCTTTACCTATCAGAGCAGAAACTGGAAGTCTGCTGTATCTAGTAAGATGATCATATGATTTTCTTCATTGATTCTATTGATGTGGGGAATCACACTGATTGATTTTCAGAAACTGAATCGACTTTGCTTTCCTGTGCACACATGATCATGATGTAATATCTTTTTCATCTATTGCTAGATTCAACTTGTATTTTGGAAAGGTTTTCAGGTTTAGGCTCCTGACAGATATTGGTCTGTCCCATACCATTCTTGTCATATCTTTGTCAGGTTTTGGTATCACAGTTATTCTGGTCTCATAAAATGAGTTTTCAAGTGTTCCCCTTTTCCTCTACTTTTTAAATAATTTGTGTAAGTTTGGTTACTCATTCTTGTCTGTTTTGATTCATTGCAAGAAGTCTTCTGTGCTTGGAATCTTCTTTGTGGAAAGTTCTGATTAAAAGCTTAATTTATTAAGAGATAGAAGGCTATTTAGATTTTCTAGCTTTCTTAAGTTAGTTTTGTTAAGTCATTTGTCCATTTTATTAAGTTAAGTATATTGACATAAAGTTGTTCATAATATTGTCATATTCTCTTTTAATGTATGTAGAAGATTTACTGATAGTTCCTCTTGCTTTTTGGATATTGTCTCTGTTTTTCCTTTTCAGTCTAACTAGACATTTATTAATTTTGTTGATCTTTTAAAAAAAGCAACTTACTTTTGTTAATTTTCTTTGTTGCTTGTTTATTTTCTGTCTTACTGATTTCAGCTCTTTAAGATTAGTGTGGTTTTCAGTTTCTAACTTCTTAAGGTGAAAATTTCATTCACTGATTTAAAATATTCTTTCTTTTCTAATATTGGCATTAAATGCTATAAATTTTCTCTAAGTTCTACTTGTGTAGCTATACCACACAAATGTTTGAAACACTACATTTCTATTATTATTCAGTTCAAAATATTTTCTAATTTCTCTTGTGATTTTCTTAACCCATGTGGTTACTTGGATGTGTGTTCAGTTTCTAAACATTTGGGATTTGCTTGATATCTCGTTAATGATTCCTAATTTAAGTCAGTTGTGGTCAGAGAGCAACTATACCCTGTAAGACTTCAGTTTTCTTAAATTTATTGAGACTTATTTATGCCCTTGCATATAGTATATCATGGTGAATAATTCTCATAAACTTGAAAAGAGTATGTATTCTAAAGTTGTTGGGTACAGTTCTCTGCCTGGAAAGTGGTAGTGGCGATATACATTTTTAAAAATAAATGAATTGACTACGACTTAACAAATAAATGCATAGAAAGGGACTGGTCAAGGTGCTAGAATGGAACTATTTAGAGTGAAAGGAGGTAGCCCGTGTAGCTAGATTGAAGATGAGAGGATGCCTGTAACAGGAAGCAAATATCCAGAGGATATAGGAGATGTCTGGTGAAAGTAGCGGCAGAAAAGCTTGGTTGTACACGCATGCCTTGTTTTTCTGCACTTTGTTTTATAGGTACATTTTTATCAAGATCGAGGCAAGACTCTCCACCAGCAAAAAGCTTATGACTTACTGAAAGCTCAGATGATGGTTAGCATTTTTTTTTTAGCAACTCAGTATTTTTAAATTAAGGTATGTATATGGTTTTTTTTAGACATGTTATTGTACACTTAATAGACTACGGGTATAGCATAAACATAACTTTTATAGGCACTGGGGAAGCAAAAAAAATGTGTGTGACTTGCTTCATTGTGATATTTATTTATTGCAGTGGATTGGAACTGAACCCACGGTATCTCTGAGGCATGCCTGTAGAAGGGAACAAGGGTATGTTTTCTGAAACAAGAGGAAGGAGAAGATAGATTAGATATAGGGTAAAAGAAATTTAGGGACATCCCATCAGATATTCTATAACTTTTCAGTGCAACAGAAGATAGACATTTACTAGAGATGAAGAAGGAATGTGGAAGGACGCTTTGGGGGATATCCAATCAACAAACAGTCCTCTGGGATGAAGAAAAGGATGGGGGGAGGGCACCATGGCTCCCCTGAGGCCTGGCAGCAAGAATCTACCCTAGGAGCAGTCATCAAGGGCTTTCTTCAGCAAAAGTTTCCAACTTGGGAACCTACATGGGACCTAAATGGTTTCAGTTAAACCGCAGCAGAACTTTCTAATAATTAAGCTTTTCAACTATCAACATAATGTGACAAGTCCTACCCCAGGGCCAATCCTGACAGCTACAGGATGGGTTACTCAATGCAGATGAAGAGGAGCAAGAAAGGCTTTCTGTAGGAGGTGGTATCTGAACTAACACGTGAAGGCTAGTTCGGATTATGCAGGTAAATGTGTGAGTTTGAGGGTGGTAGAAAAGAGCCTGGAATTTGAGAGCCCTGCTCTGCAGTGTAGAGTAGGATGGAGTAAGGAAAACTAAACACCGTAGCTACCGCCACCACCTTCACCACCACCGCCACCATCACCAACCCCAAAACCTTAGTACAGAAAGAGAATTTGCTGTTAAAAATGATGAAATGTCATCCCTGGAGGTGTTCAAGCAAAAGCTGGCTGGCCATCAGGCAGGAATGTTGGAGAGGACACATGGGGAGACATTTAGTTGAACTGATGGGAAGACACTCATTCCCTACTCTTCCCATTCCCTTGTGGAAGGACTTGCCTGACTAATGCTCCCAGCCTCTCTCCTGCCCTTGATTTGGTGCCTCTGGAAGCAGGAAATGGGCTTGCTTAACCCAGTCTCATCTTCTGTCCTCTCTTGTGACCTGTGTGCCTGATGTAATCTGCTTTCTGCCACACGGTAAAAGGGCCAGTGCCCAGGTATGCTGGTGATCAGAATGCCTAATTTAGAGGGAACCTATTCTTAGCAAATCAATTAGTCTGAAGACCTAAATGACGTTCTCCAAAAAAGCTTAATCAGGAATCAAGCTGATATTCTGATCTCCATTCATACTTCTCATTGACAGGGATATTTTTCATCCACCCCGTAAAACCCTGGATGACATCCTGAAAGCCTTTCCAACATTCACAAGTCTATCATCTCGAATCATCAAGACAATCAAATTCAGCACCCTTGGATAAAGGATGCTAAGGAATATAAAAGTGATGTGTGTAAGCTTTCCACCAAAAGGGATTAACAAAAAAGAGTAAATGCTGTTACTGGAAAATGAACTCATGGGAAACTGAGGCCCTGAGGATGTCAGAAACTTTCCTATGTAGGTAGAAAATGCTGCTTGACGTTCAGTAAAAAAAAAAAAAAAAAAATGTAGAGCAGTTCATACAAAAAACAAATATAACAAAACACCAAGATATAGAAAAGTAGAACATAATATCCAGAGGGAAAACCAATAAAGACAAGAAAATGTGCAGAGGAGGCACAGTGGTAGTTAAATATACCCACACTTTATTTGGCTTACCTAGATTCTATTAAGTAGTATTCTCATAGGTACATCACATAAAGTAATTATTTCACTTGTTTTGACACTTGTTAACTGCACACCCCCACTGGTCTCCATGGGTAACTCTAACCATAATAAAAGACAAGATGACAAAGGCAGAAGGATAAAGGGGTGGAACAGCTCAGAGAAGTCAGCCCTGAAGGGAACAATGTTCGTAAATACACAGAACCACAATTTGAAGGTCTGAAAAAGATAAAGAGGCTTCCCCTTTCTTCAACAGCATCAGCAGAACTGCTATATTTCAGATGCCACGCCGCCTCAGAAAATTTTGAACAGGGGAAATACCGTGAACAAGTGGGCAGTGGTGGAAGCACAGAAAGGACCAGAAATATTCATCTCTTCTGTAGGAAACCACTGAGCAATAGGACAAACCAATATTGAACATTTGCAGGGGATCCCCGTATGTATGATAACTCTTTATTCCTGCAGACATCTAGACAGCTAAAGGATTCCCGTGGCTGTTTCGTGAAGCAGATGGCACGGACACCTTTTACATATTCAAAATAGCTTTTTAAAAAAATGTTTTGTATCCTGGAGCAGTCTGAGGCCTTCACCCATGAAAATCAGCCTTTAAAGTTGGCTTATTAGAACGCTTTAAAGATGGAAGAGCTGCCGCTGAAGGGGTGAGTTGACTTTATCAACCTCCACAGGAAGAATACGAGGCACAGCCAGGGGCAGAAATGCCTCCAACCTGAAAAGATTCTTAACTGTGCACAAAAGAGAATCTGAAAAGTGGACTGCAAGCTTCCACGTGGCCCCAGGAGCTTCCTTCCTCATCAGCATTCTAAGCCCGGCCTCAGGAAGCTGGGGAAAGAAATCTCGCAAGCACAGGAAAATAGACACATTTCTTTCCTCCAAGCCTAATCTCATGATTTAAACCTATCTATCCCGATGCCTCTCAGGTGTTCTCACCGTCTTATGCCTGTTTAAGAGCTCTTCGGCTGGGAGTTAACACTCACAGCTTCTCTTCTGATTAACCATATCTGCTGCAAAACAGTAGGTACTGTCTGGACACCAAGGCATCCCCAGAACTTCCAGTAGGAAATCTGCCTGCTGGTGGATTCAGCCATATCTAAGTCTCCTCAGACTTGGAAGAAACTGGGGGGAAAGGTGGTTTAGGACTGCATGTCCTTCAAACAAAGGCAGCAGGAAATGTTCATACAGTGGAATTACTGGCAACAACATAAATTAAAAAAAAAAATTTAAACTACCGAGGTCAAAGGGTAAACTTTCAAAAAAAGTTAAAATCATGACCCTCATGCATACAAACATGAACACATGTCTAAGATTTTGTTTAACTCATTAACGAGGAAACTGAGACGATGTCACAGCCGGCTCAAAGGGGGATCCAAAGAGCAGACACATTTACAGATCAGGAAGAGTAAAATAAATGTATACGTGGAAGGAAAACTCATCTTCTCCCCAGTAGCTAGGGAAGTTACTCGAACCTCTGTGGGACACAATTTACATGTCTACAACAAGAATTATTTTATATTGCAATCGATTGTCTGCCATGTACAGAACTGGAAGCCAGCTCTCTAAGGTAGTCCAAATAGTGTGCTATTGACGACGCATAGTTTTCCATGGATGTAACAAATCTTTCCCAGCACAGATCTCTGACCTTAGTCACCGCTTTGCTCCCCAAACCTGGTACAGGGTAGATGCTTCATGAATACTTGCTAAATGGGTAAATGTCTAATACCGTGTTTCCCTGAAAATAAGACCTAGCCGGACCATCAGCTCTAATGCATCTTTTGGAGCAAAATTAATATAAGACCCGGTCTTATTTTACTATAAAATAACACCATGTCTTATATAGTATAGTATAACATAACATAACGTAACATAACGTAACGTAACATAATATAAAATAATATAATACCGGGTCTTATATTAATTTTTGCTCCAAAAGACGCATTAGAGCTGATTGTCCGGCTAGGTCTTATTTTCGGGGAAACACGGTAGGTATCAGGCCTTAAGCTAGGCCCTTCACAGGTATCATCCCATTTAACCTTCCCAATCACACTTTAAGACAAATGTTATTCTCATTTCACTGATGAGACACTTGTGTGACGTTGTACAGCTATTATGTGTCAAAGGTTGAGGGTGGAGGACCAGGGCGTAGGATTTGGCCTGGGTCTGTGATCAGAAAGCCTGTCCTTTTTTCTTTCTATTTAATATATGTCCTTTTCATTTACCATCACGGTACCATTTGCCTCTCCATTAAGGGATTGTTTACATGTTACATTGATATACCACACCTCATTGATGAGCATAATACTGGAGCTCCTTGCTTTAAGAAAAATAAATGCACAGCAATATTCAGGCGAATCTAAGCATAAATAAGAGACACGTGAGCACCTTCATTGCAGCCTCGCAGACAAGCACTGGATATTTACCAGCCCAGGCATTGCTCATCTCCCAATTTTCATGAAAATAAAGATAGGTGAATTCAACACTGTTTATATGTGTTGTTTATTTTCATAGAAATCAGGACAGCACCTAGGGAAACAGCAGCAGCTAACATTTACTGCACGCTTCCTATGACCGTGAACTACCTGTCAGAGCAACACTGTCAGGCAGGTATTAGGATCATCATTCCCTTTTAACAGTGGAAGAAAGCTGAAGTGCATCACGTGACCATCAAAGTCACACAGCGAAGGTGCAGCTCCGGGCTTTGACCTGGCACTGGTAACCACAGCCCTGACCTCTCCCTAAGTCACTCTACCAGCTGAGATTTGCTCTGTCATCACGTCGCGATAGCTTTTATAAACCTCTTTGCCCCGTTGATCACTGCCTCCCAGGGTTCTAGGACTCCCAGAGCGTCTAGCATCACCGGGCTGGCAAGGGCAGGCTGGTTTAGGGCCTGAAAGCTATTTTCTGCTCTCCTGGCCCTTGTGATCATTTGGTTACTTCACATTTGCTCCTGGGCCAGACAATGAAAGGAAGAGAGTAGTCTTCTGAGGCCTCAGAGAGGTGCATGTCAAAAAGACATGGACCGAATGTTAACCTGAAACCATTTTCTCTGTTCCCTAAGTCCCCAAATAATTCCCTGCTTTCTTTTCTTGCCAGAACACAGGCTGCCCTTAGAATGAGGTAACAGTATGTTTTTGGAAACTTTCCTATGAGTGTTCACATAAGTAACTGTGCAATTCTGGTATGCAGAAGGTGTCAATACATGGCTGACTGAGTGGTTTACTTCTATTACTACATTTAATTTTCACAACGACCCTCTGACACAGGTACTATTATGTACCTCTATTTTGGAGATGAGGAAGTGACGTTAATGAACTTGCCCAGGATCCTAGCCAGGATATTGCCCAAGGTCCCAAGCAGGCTGTGATTTACCAACGGTCAGTGGTGCTCCATGGAGACCAACTGTGCCGCCCAAAGCAGTAGGACAGTTGTCTGAGGCACCTGTCTCGTTCCCACACCCCCTATCCTCATGTCACTTAATGGAAAGCCTTGGGAAGTGGTACCATTTAGTCCCCAAGCACTGAACCAGGAGCTTCTCACGTCTGAGGAGCAAAATGCTCAGCTTCTTCAAAGCTTTATAGATGTTTACCTTTCCCTTCAGGGTATCTCATAATTCTCACCCCTAATAAAAGATAACGCTACTTTCAAATAAGCTCATGAAAAAGGCTTTGCCCTTACTATCACACAGGCAACAAGAAGCGTTAGGCAGACGTTATCCGATGCAGGCTACCATAATCAGCCAGGTGGTTACCAACTGACTGATCACTTTTAGGGGAAGAATAACTGCTCCTATATGGGATTGTCTCACAGTCTTAAGAGAGGGACTAAGAAATAAAATCTAACACCTGGAATCTAAGCTACGTTCCAACTCTGCCTTCAGGACGTTAGGAATTTCATCGAAATGGGCCATTACCTCTAGGTGGGGCGAGGAAGTACATTAAGGACCATTTTTGCACTTAAGTTAGGAGGATTTCACGCTCTGTCAACTCAGCCTGAGTTATACTTGGGTGTGTTCCTTATATATTAAACATTATCAACTTGGCCAGCACAACTCTGATAATCTAGCTTAGTGTTTTTTAAAGCTCAGAAACCTTTTTTCCAAATCAAGTTTTCTATATAATTCAAATATACATAACAGACACAAAAGGAGCTGCTTTGGTTGACATACCCACCTCTACCCCAAGCACCTGCCCCCCTTGTCGCTTTGGTGGCCTCGAGTGCACCCAGGGGCTCCACAGAACACACTTTGAAAACCACCCATCAAGTCCTGCCCTAGGCAGGTGGGATCCATTCCAGATCTCAACGCTACAGGGTAAGAACCAAACTGCAAAAATAAATACTTTCTGCTTAACACGCCCCTTTCCAAAGTGATAGGGTGAACAGAACATAGAGAGGTGAGGATTTCAGAGGCTAGAAAGCACACGTTTGGAAAGAGCCTTGGCACCTGGAATGCTGAACGACTCAAGAGCACGTCACCTTCCTACCAGAGTACGTATCAGTTTTCTCTTAGAAAAAAGGGGAAAAATCTTGACTAGAACCAGGACGTCGCCATTTTTTTCCTCTTGAAGCCCAGTTTGATGCACAGATAATATTCCTCGGCCCTGTGTTTTATCATGGTGTTGCAAAGGAGGAAGGAGGGAAGAATGCTGCCACATAAAGCAGTCTCAGGGCAGTAGGGCAGGCGAGGTCTGGGCTCCCACAGTGGGCCCGCCCACTCCCCCTTGGCCACTCCATTCTCCAATTAAGAGACTTGGAGCCTAAGGGCTTTGACAGTTTATTACACTGTCATATTTTCTGCTTCCAAGTGCTTTTTGACAACCACATATAGTTCTCAAAGCCCCTTGATCTAAATTTGTGCTTTGAAGGTATTTATCTCAGGGGTAGTGACTGAGCAGTACTATAGTCACTTCAGAATTTTCCTATTTAGAAATATTTTCTACTTAGAACATCTACCTCCTGATCCTGTAACCAAGCTAATTTGAAAGATTCCCTCGCTTCCTTTTCTCTAGGACTGTTTTTCTTTTCTCTAGACTCCGCCAACCCCTTACCCTGATTCCCACATCCTTTTATAATGGACGCTCAAAATCTATGGTTCCCTAGAATAACGTCAAAGTAGCATGGCTGTCATGGCTCTGGAATGGATCACCCCTTTTAAAGTAAACTGATGCCAGAAAATTTCAGCAGGAAGATGCTGTCTCGTTGCAAGGGTATGGGAAAGGCCATGGTGATGGGGAGAGGGAGAGAGAGAGGGGGAGAGAAATATTTTGGATACTGCATACTTTACCAGTTATGTCATGCTGTTTGAATGACTCACTGTAGATCTGATACTGATTCGGACAGTGTTTCTTCAGCCACTTGCAGACATCCTGCTGAGTCCACAGAGCCACTGGTTTTGACAGTTTCACTGCAGCTGACTGTAAATAAAGAAGGAAAAGGAGTTTGTTAATGCCTAGAAAGGCTCTACTGTTAGAATGTGGTAAAGGCTACAGGCTGGATTCCCCAGAGATCAATATCTTGCTGTGTCCTCCTAACCTCAGCAGACCTTCTTTCTAGCCCTGAAAACCAAGACAGGAAAGCTCCAGGTAGAAAAGCCCATGAGAATCAGACCTCCCCTCGAGTTGTCATCTCTCCTGGGGAAAATCTCCAGGAAGGAGTCTTTTCTGATGAATACACTTAACAACAAGACAATAGACTTGCTAAGTAACTAATTACATTTTAGGGGGGAAATAGTTGCCGCCATGTGGCCTTTCTCTGTATTCTAAGAAAGTATCCATCTTTTGTCTGCTGATATCTCTAGGGCCTAGTACAACACTGGTCCTGGCAGGTGCTAGTAATTATTTTTTAAATGAATGCTATAGGATTTAGATACTGCAGATTAAAAAGTGCAAGTTGGCCTGGGAGCTATGGACTGAGGGCGGTCCTGTAAAGTCTAGGAAAATTAGTTATGCCACAGTGGGGAGGCAAAAAGTCAATTCTGCAGGCGTGTGGGGAATGGTAATAAGATAAAGAGGGTAGCTGGACCTTACGTGGCCCTCAAACACACACTGGATCTTTCAAGGAGGTGTTTAAAAAACCAAGCCAAACACAGAGATACAAGGACCCAGCTTTTGACAGATGGTGGGTTACAAACACATTCATTAGTTAACGGTAAGCAATGGTGCTAGACGCTGCTCTTCCTCATGGATCCCAGAAACTTGGTTGGGTCTGGAGGAAAGCATAGCTACTGTGTTTCCCCGAAAACAAGACCTAGCCGGACCATCAGCTCTAATGCATCTTTTGGAGCAAAATTTAATGTAAGACCTGGTCTTATTTTAATGTAAGACCTGGTCTTATTTTAATATAAAATCAGGTATAATATAATGTAATATATAATACTGGGTCTTATATTAATTTTTGCTCCAAAAGACGCATTAGCTGATGGTCCGGCTAGGTCTTATTTTCGGGGAAATATGGTATCTATAATTTTTATCATTCTAGATCAGTATTTGCCAACAAAGTAGGATTATAATGTTGATAGTCCTTTAAAAAGATGTTGGGTGGCACACAGACCTGGCCATAAATATCACTCACCTTCTCACTAGGGATCATTGGCTTTTGCTTCTCTTTCGATCTTTCAGATTAAGTCAAGGGGAGAGCCTGTATTTTATGAGTGACATTTAACATCTTTCTAACACCTGCTAAAGTATTTTTTGACAGAGAGGGGTCCCTTCATCCTCATATCCTTCAACAGAAGGCAGTACATCTAGCACCTAGTAACTGTTCTGTTTTACTTTTATTATATTTAAGGTTGCTTTTATTTTATGGCAAATAAATTATGGCAAAAATAAATCTTATTTTTGTTTGTAATATCTAGTTTGCTTTTAAAACAAACTTCAGTAAAAAAACAGTGGGTCAATTTTAAGAAAACGTTAAGAAAACAATAGTACAGATAATAATAGTAAACAGAGAGGAAGTGACACGCAAGTGATTCAAGTTTAGAAATCATAGTGCTCAGGTGTTATTTTCATTAGTGTATTTCCAGTTGTACGATTATGTGCGCCACCATTTACAAAATAATCACAAACGATATTTATCAATTTTTACTTTGTGCTGCGGCCATTTTTTGCACTCTTACTGTGATAGATTGTATTCTCCAAAGATGATTTTATATATGTACATATGTACACATACATACATGCACACACATATCTACTTCTCATTTCCTGTGACTGGCTTTCCTCCACTTGTATTTGATGTTCCCGCCCCTTGAAGTGTGGCAGGGTCTGTGATGGTCCCGACCAATGAGCACAATTGATGCTATCTACGAATGTGACTCCTCAGGGTAAGCCATACAAATGATAGTTTCTGCCTGGCTTACCCTGTCGGGCACTCTCCTTTGGAACCCAGCCACCATGTTGTGAGGAAGCCCACGGTACATGAAGAGACAGACCGTGTGTAGGAGTTTTTGGCCAAGCACCGAGATAAGGACACAGCTCACTGCAACCACCAACACAAGCCCTCAGAGATATGTGGAAACAAGCTTCAGATGATTCCAGCCTTTGCATATTTCAGCTGGGGCCCCCAGACACCAGGATACAGGGATAAGCCATCCCTGCTGAGCCGTGAGTGAATTCCTGACCCATCTAATCCATGAGCATCATAAATAGTTGTCTTCCACCATTAAGTTTGGGGTAATCTGTTTTGTAACCCTAATAACGAACACTAAGTTATATGCTCAGTGAGGATAGAAGTGTTAAAAATGTGCTCTCCCAAGTGTCTTACATGTAATAGATGCTCTAATGGCCAATGAATAAGTGAATGAATTAATGAAATGAAACCGGTCTTACGTTGGGGGGTGCAGTTTGGGTTCACAGACCTGTTTATTATTTAATCAGCAATGAATTTCAAGTCTAGCCCTTGCTGCTCTCCACCCCCGTGTGTTGTGCTCATACGGCTCCTCACCAAACTTGACCTCTTCCTTTGACCTTACATCCCTGGGTCACAGGCTGCCAGCCCTTGTCCCTGTAACCTCTGTTTGCAACCGTATCAATTGCTTTCTTAGTTTTGATTTGAGAGAAGGAGCTTTGACATGGATGGTGCAAATGAGTAAATGTTTTCATGTTTCAGTTTTTCCCTTTTGGCCCGTCATCACCTCCTTTCCTTTGCATGATTAGGATACGAGTATTTTGGCTCTTTTAGCTCGACATGCACTTGCTGCCATGTTTCACAAGTCAGCACTTCTGAATCTGGCTCTTTCCTGCTCTAGAAATTTTCCTTCAGATTAGCAGAATGAGTTCATAGCTGGCACATCATTACGCTGAAACCCCTTGCAAGCAAGTAAAGCTAATCACATTTTTTTTTTTTTTTTTTTTTTTTTGGAAAACGCCTATAAACCAGTTACAGAAAGCTGTAAATTAGGAAGGGAATGGCAAGAGGATAAAGGTGCTTATACATCAATATACTAAACTTCCTGGAGAGCTGTTCTTTAACTTGCTCGTTTCCTAGGAAACAGAGGACCCTTAGCACGAAGACAAGTCCAGTTACCTGGAGACTTCAGATGGAGATGGACTCAAACGTGCCAAGTCAACTCAGAACATGTCCTCACCAGCCCATCATGTATGCTTTTGTTATAAATTTTCCTTTTATCATAAATGAGGCTAATCCTCCAGGAGCTGGTTCATTTTTTCTTCGGAACATACTCTTGCTAAGCAGTCATTTTTATCACTTGCTTGGACAGCAATAAACTCAGAGCTTTAGGCATAGATTTTTAAGGGAAATGCCTCCACGTAAACTGGTATAGCAAACAAAATGAGGAGGGATGGAGATTCCTGCCGTGAATAAGCACTGTTGTCTCTCCGTAATCAGATAGTGATACAAGTCTTGGCTTTATGATGAAATTATTATTCGTTTGCTTCTCATTAACTTAAGAGCCATCATGACTCCAGTTGTTCCAGTCTGGTGCTGTTTTCTGGGTTCTCAGAGCAGATTTTCATTTGCTCTGCCTGAACTTCTGTCTGTGTAACACCTCAGGCCACCTCCCTACTTCTCCTATCGTGATGTCCCATCCCCAACAGCAACCAAGTTTTGGGAGTGAATGCCATCACCTGATTCCTTCATAGAGCTTGACTTTTATATCTATGTGCAATTTGAAACAACGAGCATTTGTTCAGCTCACATCAACCTATTTATCACATTGTCCTACTGGGCAGTGCGGAGTTGTCAAATCATAATAGTTTCATAGTGTTAGTATTTTAATGGCCCTCAGCCACCAACACTCACACCTCTGTTTAGACCCACTATAGACAATAACTGTCCCTGATATGCTGTGTTTTCTTTCCCACAGTAGGAGCCTAAACCAAAATAATAATAGTTCATAAACCCAGATACAGTATTTCATATTTATTAGAAATAGTAAACTAATAAAAAAATATATCCTGCCCAAAGGCAAACATTAAAAACAAACAAACATTTGCCTCAGTTCTTTTTCTCCATGTTTAGTCGACTACAGCATTCTCTGGATTTATAAATCTGGAGACACTTTTGGTTTGTTTTGCTGCCCAAGAGAGGCCGGAGGCAGTTTGTTACTTTAACCCGTTTGCATTGTGACACAAGCAGGATCCCAGGCTTGTCCTTTCTAAATGGGTCCAGGCCTTTCTATAGACAAGCTGAAATAGCCTTGACTTCCTGTTTTACAGGAAGTCCTTGCTTTATGCAAAAGACACCTTTCTGAGGAAAAGTTGTTTTGCAAATTACGTTGTTTTTTGTGTGTGGAAATGATCCTATTTTATACAACAATTTCAACGATGCTTTTCAGTAATCTCTGATTTGTATTGAACTGAAAACAACTCAAGTTTTAAGTTCTTCAAGGTAAACTTGAAGCTTTTCTGCTAATAAAAATAATTAAATGCATCAAAGAAGTTTGTTATTGGAAGAACATACACAAAACATTTTTAAAGGTAAATTTTATTTTGTAATCCAATTATCCCTTATCTGTTTTGCAACATAAATCCTCTTTTAATTTCCAGGGTTTGGATTTATAGGAGAACACGGCAATTTTAAGCTCCAGATGGCTGTACAAACCCTTAACTAGGTAAGCTTACATGAGGCCCAGTGAGTTGATTGTGAAAACAGTAGAGAAAGCAGAGATGGCTTCCATCTACTAGAAGGATAAAGTGAGCTTTACGGTCAAATATCATAAAATGGTAAACACATTTGCAGCATCCTATGTATAAGCAAGTATTTGCAAGCTCTAAACATTGCCTCTTCCTTCGCTTACCATCCGGCAACGTTGTTTCTTTAGTTCCCAGTCTATTTTATTGGCTTTCATTGTGTAATCTTTCTCAAGATTGAAGAAAGGAAACTGGAGGGGCAGGAGGAGGAACACACACACAACCCAGCAATGTCTACTTCAGCATTTTTTGATGCTCATTAACCCAAGAAGGGACTCTAAATACAAGAAACGATAGGTGAATTCACATAACACTTGGCATTTGAGTTAATTAACTTTTAAGTACCAATAATGTCCTCTTTTGTCACCTTAACTCTTTCATGGAAGAAGGTGTTTAGAAAAAAAAAAAATTAAATAGTAGCTCTTCCATTGTATTCGGTTTCCAGGGTAACTAATGAGATCCATTGTGCCGTTCTAGGGGTTTAGACCAAAATACCTTATGGTGAATGAAGCTCTTAAATTTCATGCCTCCCAAAGAGATGACATCTCTTTGCTAGTAAGTTTCTACTAGTAAAGTTGAACACATTACCTCTTGGGTGAATGTAAGTTAGAGATATCTAGTGTTATTTCAAAACTTTCCATCTCTAACCACTGCTTTAATACCACCTGGATCATCTCATCCTTCCGAATGTGGGATGCTGATCTCTTCTGAGCAGCACTGCACCTCTAAGTAGCAGAAATGTGTAAGCAATGGTAGTCATTTCTCCAAGGAT
This sequence comes from Rhinolophus sinicus, assembly GCF_036562045.2. Lineage (NCBI taxonomy): Eukaryota > Metazoa > Chordata > Mammalia > Chiroptera > Rhinolophidae > Rhinolophus > Rhinolophus sinicus. The sequence continues at coordinate 15,900,782 of NC_133761.1, read as the reverse complement.
ACAGTGTGGCATTGTTTCTTCAACTGTTCTTTACATGGCATCTGTTTTAGACCTCATACTTTCTAGTTTCCTCCACAGGGCATTGTAGCTTGTATTTTCTTCAAAGGCTGTGCCCTATTATTGAAGCCTAAACCTTTATTATTACCGAGTCACATCATTGGCTCCCACACTGAACTTGGAAGAAATCTAAAATTTTGAGTCTTCTTCAAATGAATTTCTGTCCAACTGGGGCTCTCTTCTCCTGAAGGAAAATTTTTATGAACATCAAATTTTGTTTTGCAGGTGTCAACCCATTATCTGAGATCCTTTAACCAGGGTATTGGTTGATTCGCCTGTATTTGCACCATCCATGTAAAAAAAGCTTTTTGATGTCCTTAATAACTTTTAAGAATACAGCAGGGTCCTGGGACTAAAAATGTGAGAACCACTGTTCTCAGACATCGTTATGGTGGTGCCATTAAAAAAAAAAATAGTCTGGCCTGATATACTTTGTTTATATTGAATTTAGTGATGGTCTTTTTCATTCTTAAATGCTTGGAACCATACTCACAGAAACCAAAAGTGTGAAGGAATCTAAACAGTAAGTTCAAACTTAAACCCAAGGCAAGAATCCAATCCGCTGTTAAGACATTTAAAATGGTGGTTGGAAACCTGGACTTTGATGAATATATTACGGGGTGTGTGTGTGTGTGTGTGTGTGTGTGTGTGTGTGTCTGTGTAAACAACTTTACTTTGATAAATAAAGACCAACTATCATCCCCTAATAAAAAATAATTTCTCTCTCTCTCTCTCTCTCTCTCTCTCTCTCTCTCTCTCTTTCCGGGGAGCTGCATAAAATTCAATGATCTAGATTTGAGACTCTTCCTGAAAATTAGCAGCATCAGAAAAGGCATCTTGTGAAACAGGCCACTCCATTACTAATAAGCTCTAGTAGTTTAACACAGTGTTTTGTATAGAAGCCAAAATCAGACTTCTGTCATCTTTCTCACTGTTTCTTGAGTCCTGCCTTGGAGCAATGTAAAACAAATCTCACCACCCACTGCACTGATTTCCATTTTGTTTCTTTTTCAATTATTTTTTTTTCAGGTACAGTTGACATTCAATATTATTTTATATTAGTTTCAGATGTATAGCACAATGGTTAGACATTTATATAATTTACACAGTGATCCCCCAGTTGGTCTAGTACCCACCTGACACCATACTTAGTTGTTACAACATTGGCTATACTCTTTGTGCTGTACTTTACATCCCCATAATTATTTTGTAACTACCAATTTGTATTTCTTAAACCCTTCTCCTTTTTCACCCAGCTCCCCAAATGATTTTTGTTTCACACATCACATTGGTGCTCTCCACTGAGTCTCACGCCTTTTTTTTTTTTTTTAAATCATGGTACGTGCTAATGAATCCCAAATTGTGTCTCCAGCTCAGTGTTCTCTCCAAACTTCAGAATCACATATACGGCTGATGACTTCAGTTACATGTACGTAACCAGTAAATATTTCAAATTCAGCATGTCCAAAACTGAACTCCTGGTATTCTCCTCAAAACTCTTTCTCATCTTATCTGAAAGTTTATACTTCTGTTGCTGAAGCCCAAGTTTGAATTTATCATAGACTCCTGTCTTTCTCTTGCATTCCCATCTAATCTATTGGGAAAACCTGATGGGTCTACCTTCAAGTATATCCATACCTCAGTCTACTTTCATCAGTAACGTTCCTACAATACTGATTAAAACAAAACAAAACATTATTATGATGTACTGAGATGACCTCCTCTAGCTACCTAATATACTGAAGGTCATTCTGTTTGTCCCTTGCCCTTATTTTAAATCAATCTTTTTCTCTCTTCTTTCTTCTTTCTTTCTTTCTTTCTTTCTTTCTTTCTTTCTTTCTTTCTTTCTTTCTTTCTCTCTCTCTCTCTTCTTTCTTTCTTTCTGCTAAAATTTATTGGGGTGACAATGGTTAGTAAAGTTACATAAGTTTCAGGTGTACAATTCTATAACACATCATCTATACATCCCATTGTGTGTTCACCACCCAGAGTCAGTTCTCCTTCCATCACCATGTATTTGATTATTTTAAATCTTTACAATAGTTTACAAAATGTCAAGCAATCTGGCTGCCCAGTATTTCCGATGTTAGCTTGACTGCTCTCTCCATAATACATTCTGCTCCCACCACGCCTCATCCTTGCTCACAAATACCAACTATGCCCACTTCTTATTTTGCCTGGAATGCTCCTCTCCCAGAAACCCACATGGCTGATTTCCTCACTTCCTTCAAGCCTTTGCTCAAATACTACCTGCTCAGTGAGTCCTATCCTGATCTCCCTATTTTAAAAAATGCAACACTCCTCCCTCTGGAGCTTCCAAACTTATTACATTGTATTGAAGCCAAAATCAGACTTCCACCATCTTTCTCACTGTTTCTAGTCTCCTTCTCCACAGCAAGTGTTATCTAACACACTACGCAGTTCAACTTATTTTGTATCTTGTTTATTATGTCTCTTCCCGTGTCCTTGCAACCTCCACAAGGGCAGGGATCTTTCTTATTTTGTGAAGAATCCCAAACTTTACGACAGTGCCTGGCACAGAGCAGGCACTCAATAATTATTTGTTGAACGAATGAAAGGACTGTCTGGTCCGTCATCATATCTCATAGCTCCTATATCCTTGAGTGTCAGAAAACTGGTTCAAGTCCCAGCTGTGTTCTTAACAGTCCCAGGTTGGGAATAAAACAGCCTTTCCTCTGATTAGATTTCTCTTATATTGAGCCAAAAAAGCAGAGTCATTCTAGCACTCCAATTCTTAGCACGATAGCTCACATTTCTGATCCTCCATTTTTTTTCTTTTTATATTGATACAGAGAGTGATGTAATGAAAAAGTCTTGGCATTTGGAATCCTGCAGACCTGAACTGAAGGCCAGCTGTAGCATTCACTAGCACTGTGACCTTGGGCCGGTCACTCATCCTGGTTAAACAAGCTCCTCAACACACTGGAAATACTACCCATGTTGTTATTGGTGGAAGGATTAGAAATGGTATATCTAAAGCACTTTAAAAGTACCTGCCACATACTATGTATTCAGGAACGTATATCTTCCTGTCTCTTAGGTGGCACTAACACGCTCTCCTGCTAGATTCCCAAGCCTGATTTGGGGCAGCAATAGCGCAGTGCAGTGGACACAGGCAGAGCCTTTGGAGTCCAGCGGACTTGAGTTGCAGGCATTATCAGGTGGGATTAGGTATAGTGCGCTGACACCCAAAGAAAAACAACTGAGTTGTATCAAGAGTATTAAAGAAAGGAGTATTAAAAGGTACCAGTGGAGGGACAGCCGGGTGGCTCAGTTGGTTAGAGCGCGAGCTCTGAACAACAGGGTCACCGGTTCGATTCCCACATGGGCCAGTGAGCTGCGCCCTCCACAACTAGCGTGAAGACAATGAGCTGCCACTGAACTGCCGAAGGGGTGGCTGGATGACTCAGTCGGTTAGAAGGCGAGCTCTCAACAAGGTTGCCAGTTCGATTCCCTCATGGGATAGTGGGCTATGTCCCCTGCAACTAAAATTGAAAACAGCGACTGGACTTGGAGCTGAGCTGCGCCCTCCACAACTAGATTGAAGAAACAACAACTTGGAGCTGATGGGCCCTGGGGAAACACACTGTTCCCCAATATTCCCCAAGAAAAATTTTTAAAAAATGGCACCAGTGGAAAAGGTCTGTATAGGAACAAAAAAGAAAGTGAAAAAAACACACAGAAAAATGGGGGAAAAAAGACGGAAAGAGAAACCCAATTAGCCAAAGTAAAGGCTAGCTCCTTCTTACCCAGGCCGGCCTTTCCTGCACTATACACATTATCACCTCATATCTTCCAGTGACAGGTTGTGCCACTGGTTTTCCTCCGACTCAGAGTCAGATCCTCCCTGTCTCCAGGGACAGTCCTGCAGAAAGTGTCATAATCCCATGTCAAAGACACATCCTGGATTCCCCAGGCACCTGGTGGAGCTATTTATAAAGGAGCACCATCCAGATGTGTCGCCGCTACTGCTCACAAGCTGTGAAGTGAACGCTTGCATGTAACGCTGGTAAGAGCCGCTGCCTCCCAAATGCATGCCGCTGGGCATCAGGGTCTCTAACAATGAAAGCTCAGAGAGGGAATAGACAGACATGCACAGGCAGTCAACAGGAAACAAGATGTCTTTGGCATCCCAGATGGCTCTGGTTATCAAGGCCTGCTTTTTCTATCAGCCCAGCTTGTTGCACCTGCCAAGAGAAATATGGAGGGAGAGGATCACACTGTATTTGGTGTCTGCCCTGTCTCAGCGCAGCAGGAAAACACATCACTCATCTGCCCGGATGAGCATACTCTATGGGAGATGCTGTGCGTGCAAGGTGCAAAGGTGCACGCACGCTCGGAGCAAGTACCTTAGAGGCAAACCCCCAGCGTGAATGTTGGGTGAATGAAAGCATGACAAAAGCAAAAATGAAAACAAATATGCACCATGAAAATGGTTATTGATCATCAGCACCATTTCATAGCTCTGCTACAATTCCTTTGGAATAACAATGTGGTAAATCGAGAACAAAAATGTCCTCAGTGCAAAATGACCCTTTGCAATATGACCCGAGGTGTTTCAATCCCAAGGTGGCATCTATCTTTCCATCTCTTGGGTTGGGGTTGAGGGGAGAGCGAAGGAGAGCCTTGTGGTGCTTTGACCAAAAAATCAAGGCAGAGGTGATGATGGGCCAGGTCTGAGCTGAGTTCTCAAGTGGCCTTTCATGCTTTTATACTCTTTCTTATTCCTCTGAAATCACTATGAGGACATGACCACACAAGTCTGACCAAATCAGGCTCGGGAATGTACAGAAGCTTGTGAATGCCATTCCAGGCATGCATACATAATTCCAGACATATATAAGTAGTTAGACACAATTTTGTAACACAGTATATGGAAAGAATTGCTTTAACTATTTTAGATAAATCACCTTGCATCTTCCCAACCACCTACAATGTAGTTGCTACTTCCAGGTTACAGAGAAACAGGCTTAGAGTGGTGAAATAACTCATCCAAGGTCACATTGCTAGTGAGATGCTTACTTCATGATGTCACTCTAGCTTGACGGACGTAGGGAAAAATAGATGTGAAAAATAGATCTTAGTGTGGCTCCATTAAGTGAAGTGACTGCTTTCTTAATGGAATCAATTAAGATAAAGCTGGTCAAAAATGACCCTGCTATACATACACAATGGAATACTATTCTGCCATAAGAAAAGGTGAAATAGGACCATTTGTGACAACATAGATGGATCTTGAGATTATTATGCTGAGCAAAATAAGTCAGACAGAAAAAGTCGAGAACGATATGACTTCATTGATATGTGGTATATAAAACTGAAAACAACAAAAGAACAAGACAAACAAATGAAGAAACAAAAACTCATAGACAGACAATAGTTTAGTGGTTACCACAGGGTAAGGGGGGACAGGGGGTGATAGATGAGGGTAAAGGGGATAAAATATATGGTGATGGAAAGAGAACTGACTCTGGGTGGTGAACACACAATGTGATAGATGACGTATTACAGAATTGTACACTTGAAATCTATGTAACTTTACTAACAATTGTCACCCCAATAGACTTTAAAAAACAACAAAAAAGACCCTGCCGCCATCCTAACCTGGGTATGCCAAGCGTACACCTGGGATTGGCAGCAATCATCTGACCCCTAGTCCAGAGCTGTTTATCTCTTTCTCATGGAAGCAGGTACATTTTCTACATTGTACAACAGGGCAGCGCTAATTTCTGTCTCTCAATTACATCGCCAGGAAAATGTGAATAAAAACACCTCTGCCCATCTTACAAAGTTGTTGTGAAGATCAAATGAAATAATTAAAAGGCCACGTGTTTACTTTAGATGATTTTACAGAAAAGAGAAGGCTGACGGGTTTTTACGGCAGTTGTGGCCACCATGCTGTGGCACTCAGGAGAAAACAAAAGCATGAAAAATGTTGTTGCAATTGTGTTTACCAGGGGCAGGGTTTGGAGAGCCTAAAAACTCTGGACTAGGGTAGGGGTTGGGTCTATGCAAAACTTCCAATACTAGTGTTCTGGGGCTTTAAAAGTTAAGCCAACACGAAGAATAGCCACTCCCCAGCTCCATGACTTCTTAGTGGCAAAACAATCTATCTGTATGTCCACTTCAGCCAAATGACAACATAATTCAGTGGGGGCTGTTAAAGACTGTATGTTTATACTCCCCCAAAATGCATATGTTGAATCTCTAACCCCCAATGTGACCATATCTGGAGGTGAGGCTTTATGGAATTAAGATTAAACGAGGGCATGATGTGGGATTTCGATCCAGTGGGTTAGTGTTCCAATATGAAAAGAGACACCACAAAGTTCTTTGTCTGCACCAACACCATGTGAAGACACAGCAAGAAGGAGGCTGTCTGCAAACAAAGAAGAGAGTTGTCACCGGAATCTGACCAGGCTGCCACCCTCATCTTGGACTTTCAGAGCTATGAGAAAATAAGTGTCTGTTGCTTATGCTCTATAGTTTATGGTATTTTGTTATGGCAGCTCAAGCTGGCTAATACAGGGGCAAACTCTACCTCGTTCAGATAAACTGGGGAATTCAGCCAAATAATCTGGCACAATCTAAGATTGATAGACTTTTTAAAATCTCACCACACATAGGGAAGATAAAATGGAGGTAAGATGAATTATGACAACAGAAAAAACACACTTTTCCTTATAGATTTACATTTACTTTTCAAACACTGACTTTTATACAACTGAAGAAAATTTAACCCAGGATTTATCACACTGGAAAAATTACCTTTATTTTTACCAACTGTTTGTCCAGAATCCATGTCAATGCACAAGACTTTATGGCCACATCCCCCTCTGAACAAAAAATGATCTATCCTTATTTACTTAACAATTTAAGTAATTTTTATTCTTCTATAATTATCCTGTTTACTTTTAATCTTCATGTGGCAACTGAAGAAAGCACATACATGATTTAAAAAATACATTATACAAAAGGACTTATAGTAGAAAATGTCAGTCTCTTGTCCCATCTCTTCTCACGGAAACTTTTTTTTTAAGCAAAAAACACACAGTCTGGTCTAACCCAAATGTCTCCCTTCTCCAACCCCAGCAGCAATTTCCAGGGGCAACCTGTTAATAGTTTCCTCTTTTCAGTCTCTTTAATTTATCAGACTTACAGAATTATCTGTGGATATCCCAATGAGAATGATGAGGAATTAGCACATATATACTAGCTTTCTCCTCTACTCTCCTTGGTTTAATCCTGGTATGATTAATTTCAGTTCTTAATTATGTTTGTAATCTTAAATAGCGTATTTAAATCTATATGATTTTCCAAATAAAGACTCCTTGTTTATTTTTTTCTTTATTTGTTCATGGTTTTCTATATATACTTGTTCCTCTCCTTCCAAGTTCCACCTTCTCGCGTCCACAGTATTAGTTTTATATTGTCAAGGTTAACAGTGTATATTTTCTGTCCTATACTGTCTACCTGATCTGCTATGTTATGACTGTGGATTGATTCAAAGTTAAAAGATCAATAAGCTTCATTTATCTGATAATGACTGTGTAAATACTGTTCCAATGCTGGGCCAATTAGTCTAGTTTGGATTATTTTTTCTTGTACTACATTCTCAGAAGTCCAATGTCATATGTGCTGAGAATCTCAAAGAAGTTTCCCAACATGAAAATCAAATAGACTTTCTTTTCTTACATGTCAGCAGTTGCTTCAATTCGTGCCACAATTTAGTTTGCTCTTCCTACATATCGTTCATTAGAGGTCAATAAACTACAGCCCCATGGACCAAATCCAATCCACTGCTTTTTCTTTTTTTTATGGTCCATGCAATAGATAGTGTTATGTTTTAAATGGTTACTTTTTTTTAAATAATATTTTATGATGGGTAAAATGTATGTGCAACTCAACAGTCAGTGTTCACCAAGTTTTACTGGCAAATGGCCATGCCAATTTGCATTCATGTTACAAAGCCAGAATTAATGGCTGTGATAGAGACCAAATGGCTTGCAAACCTAAAAATATTTACTTCCTAGCTCTTGAGAGAAAAAGTCTGCCAACCCCTGCTCTACATGGTGGGAGATTTTTCTCAATATCATCTGCCAAATCATCTACTACCTTTGAACATTTATTTCAAAAATTGCATTTTACTTTCCGTGGTCTCTCTTATTCTCTGATGTGTTCCTTTTTTCAAAGCATCCAGGACTTTTTTTAATGGATGCATTTTTTTTTTTAATGAATGCAATATGGTTCTGAATTTCTTTGAGGATACTACATTTTTTTACAGGAGGATTTTCATATGTCAAAAGGAGGATTTTCATAAGTCAAAAGTTCTCTTTGCTTATATTTGACTTTACCCGTAAGTGTCCTGCAAATATCTGGTTTATATTTTTGCCTCTTCATTTTTTAAAAAGTGAGGTAATGGAGCACAGAGCTGGATTTCTGTGTATTTGCGCTGGGCTTATTGCCTGTGTGACCTATTACTCAGAACGTTTGCTCAATGCCATAATAAAGATGACATCACTCTGAAGTGCTACCATCCACACAATATGCTCCCATTCATCCTAGACACTTCACATACACACACACACACACACACACACACACACACACACACTTTAAGAGGCTTTTTTTTTTTGCCCGAGGCAAAATCATCTGGCCTTGGGCTTTCTTCCTTCCTTCCATTCTCATTGTTACTGCCACTGATGTTTATATTCCTTTTACTATTATTTTTAAATGGTATCCATCGGGAAGAGGCAATAGATAGCTGTGTTCGGTTTGTCATCTTACATGTACGAGCTCCACATTTAGTTTTAAAAATTGTTATTGAGGTATATTTTATCCATGTAAAAGAATGTATATCTACATGCACGTATGCATGTACTTGTGTTCTACTGAAACGCTAATAGTTTAACCACTCCCCTGTTAAGAGACATTTATAGTTTCCAATTTTTCGCCACTATGTATTTTGAAAACCTTCACCCCCTCTCCCCACGTCTACCTCCAGCTCCTGTCCCATTTTTCTATTCTCTTCACAAAATGCATCTGCAAAGAATTGCCTGAGGGAACAATCTGTTTCAGCACCTTGTACTGTCACTGGAGTCGGGCTTCCCTCCCTGCTTTTCCACTGAACATGATCTTGTCACAGCCACTGAGGCGTTCAGATTGCTAATTCCGATATCACTTCTTTCAGTATTAAACCCTCCTTCATGTGGCCTCTTGGTAGCATGTGACACAACAGAACACACTTTGATCTTGAAATACATCCTTCTTCTAGCTTTCAGATAACTTCCCTCTGATGGTTTTCTTTCTATCTCACCGGTTAATTCTTGTTTGCTTGCTTCTCCTCCTCTGATCAACCCCTAAATGGTGTGCTTTAGGGTTTGGCCTGGGACCCCTTCTACAATATGTCTACTCTCTCCTATAGCAATTCCAAGTCCCATTGGCTCTCAGTATTGGCAATAAGACATTAATGCTCAAGCTTACACTTCTCCCTGAATATCTCTCTCTTTGACTCACTTACACAAGCTGCCTACTAGGTATATCTCACTAGAATATCTAACAGGACTTTAAAACTTAACGTGTCCAAAACAGGATTTGTGATTGCTCTCAAATTGGTTCTTCCATCAGTGTTTCCATATCTTGGTCGGCACTGACCACAACCCCAGTAAACGTCCTTTGCTTTCCTTCATCCTACCCCTAACACAGAAATGCACAGACCCATATCAGGACTGCTGAGTCTGTGTGGACATCTCGGGACAGGATCCATACACTTGCCTCCACCATTACTCCTTTCAACCCAGTTCAAAAGGCAACCATGTCTCACCTAGACTCAGGCAATAATCTCCTACCCGATTTCCCACCTTCCGCACTTGCCATCTATAATCTATAATCTATTGTCCATAACTCAATCAGAGTAAACTTTTAAATGCGTAAATATGATTGGGTCCCTCACTGCTTTCTCCCTCCACTTATAATTAAATCCAAATTCCATCCTCCTGCAAAGCCCTCTCCTAGTGCGTCTCCTACTCTTCTTTGTCTTGGTCTTGATGTTCCAAGAACAAAATATTCTTCTTTCTGTTCCTCCAACTCATGGAGCCCATCCCTACTTTAGGGTGGGTAACAAAATCAAGCTCTTCTCTCAGATTTTCGAGACTAGCCTTGGTTTGTCATTCAGATCTCAGTTTCATCGTCATTTCCTCAGGACTGTCTTCCTCGTCTCCCAGATCGTCACCAATCCCCAAGGCATCTTTAATGCATGACAGCCCTTATTATCTGGTAGTTTTTTCCCTGCACCTAGGCACAAAATAAATATTCTTTAGATGAATGAACTATACTGTAAATACAGAGCTACCTCCATCATCTGGATGGATCCTTGGTAATATGATGACCTATAAATTCTAGAAGTGAGATTACAAGTATTTTCTACTTGTGATTTTGCATCACTTTTTTTTTTTTTTTTTTTTAAAGTAGACTTTATTTTCAGTGCAATGGTAAGGTCACAGCAAAACTGAGTGGAAGGTATAGATATTTATCATGTCCTCCTGCCCATCCCCACATGCATAGGCTTCCCCATTGTCCGTATTCCCCACCAGAGAGGTATGATTGTTACAACTGATGAACCTACACTGACACCTCATTATCACTTACAGTTCAGAGTTTGCATTTGGGTTCACTCTTGGTGTTGCACATTCTACAAGTTTGCACAAATGTATAATGACAGGTATCTACCATTATTATATCATAAAGAGTAGTTTCATTGTCCTAAAAATCCTCTGTGCCCAGCCTATTCATCCCTCCCTCCTCCCTAACCCTTGGCAACCACTGGTATTTTTACTGTGTCCATAGCTTTGCCTTTTCCAAAATGTCATATAGTTGAAATCGTAGTGTGTAGTCTTTTCATATTGACTTCTTTCACTTAGTAATATGCATTTAAGTTTCTTTTCATGGCTTGATAGCTCATTTCTTTTCAGTGCTAAATAATATGCCATTGTGTAGATGTACCACCATTGTCTTTTTTCAATCCATTTACCTACTGAAGGACATCTTGGTTGCTTCCAAGTTTTGGCAATTATAAATAAAGGTGCTATAAAAATTTGTGTGCAGGTTTTTGTGTGGACATAACTTTTCACCTCCTTTTGGAAAATACAAAGGAGGGCAATTGTTGGGTTGTATGGTAAGAGAATCTTTCGTTTCGTAAGAAACCACCTAACCTGCATCTCGTGTGGCTACATCATTTTGCATTCTTTCCAGCAATAAATGAGAGTTCCTGTTGTTCCACATCCCTGTCAGCATTTGGTGTTGTCGGCGTGCAGGGTTTTGGCCATTCTAATAGGTACATAGTGGCATCTCATTTTAATTTTCATTTCCCTGATGACATATGATGTGGAGCATCTTTTCATATGTTTATTTGCCATCTCTATATCTTCTTTATTGAGGTGCCTGTAAAGGTCTTTGCCTTTTGTATTTTTGTATTTGTTATTTTTGTATTTGTTATATATGTCTTTTGCAAATATTTTATTTTTGTATTTGTTACATATGTCTTTTGCAAATATTTTCTCTCAACTAGTAGCTTGTATTTTCATTCTATTTACAGTGACTTTCACAGAGCAGAAAAATTTAATTTTAATGAAGTCCACCTTATCAATTATTTCTTATATGTAGATCATGAATTTGGTCTGGTTTCTAAAAAATCATTGGCAAACCCAAGGTCATCTAGATTTTGTTCTATGTTATCTTCTAGGAGTTTTACAGTTTTACATTTTACATTTAGGTTTATGATCCATTGAGAATTAATTTTTTGAAGGGCATAAGTTCTGAGTACAGATTCACCATTTTGCACATGGATGTCTAGTTGTTTCAGCACCATTTATTGAACCACTATCTTTTCTCCTTTGTATTGTCTCTGCTCTTTTTCAACGACCAGTTGACTATATTTATGTGGATCTACTTCTAGGCTCACTATTCTGTTCTATTGATTTATTTGTCTATTGTTTCACCAATCCCACTCTGTCTCGATTCCTGTGGTTTTATAGTAAGTCTTGAAGTCAAGTAGGGTTAGTCCTCCAACTTTATTCTTCTTCAATATTGCCTTGGCTATTCCATGTCTTTGGCTTCTCCATATAAACTTTAGAATCCGTTTGTCACTATCCACAAAATAACTTGCTAGGATTTTGACTGGCATTGCAATAAATGTATAGATCATGTTGGAAAAAATTAAAATACCCATTAACATGGAATACCTTTTATTTAGTTCTTTGATTTAGTTCATCAGAATTTTATAGTTTTCCTCATATAGATCGTGTACATATTTTGTTAGATTTATTTCAGTTTTGTGGATGTTAATGTTAATGGTATTGTGTTTTTAATTTCAAATTCCACTTACTCATTGCTGGTATATAGGAAAATGATTAACTTTTGTATTTTAACCTGTATCCTGTCACCTTGCTATAATCTCTTTTAGTTCCAAGAGGTTTCTTGGTGTTTTTTTCAATTATTTCAGATTTTCTATATAGACAATCATGATATCTTGCAAACAGATTCCTTCCCAAATCTGTATCCCTTTTATTACCTTTTCTTGTCTTAATACCTAGGACTTCCAGTACGATGTTGAAAAACAGTGGTGAGAGGGACATTCTTGCCTTTATCCTGACATTAGTGGGAACATGGTGAGTTTCTCACTATTAAGTATGTTAGCTGTAGGGTTTTTGTAGATATTCTTTAGCAAGTTGAGGAAATTCCCCTCTACTGAACTGAGAGTTTTTATCATAAATGTTTTTAGATTCTGTCATATTCTTTTTCTGTATCTATTGATATGATTCTGTGACTTTTCTTCTGTAGCCTATAGTGTGATGGATTACATTAATTGATTTTTGAATGTTGAAAGTGCTTTGCATACATGAAATAATATTAGTCATAATTGTTTTAAATTCCTGGTTTGATAATGCTAATATCCCTGCCATATCTGAGTCTGGTTCTAATGCTTTTTCAGTTTCTTCAAACCGTTTGTTTTGCCTGGAGCTTCTCTCTCAGAGTTGTCCACACTGGACCTCCAAATAATTAATCAATTACAGTTCAGGATTTCCCACCTGGCTCTTATTCCCACGGAGGTTTCTGCTCTGGTGACTCTCTCTATACGCACCCACTGGTCTCTCTAATTTGGGGGCCAGCAGTTTGTTCTGTGATCTCACTTCTCTTACGGATCTGAGTTATTGATTTTTTGGTTTGTTCGGCTTTTTACTTGTTGTTAGGATGGAGTGGCAACTTCCAAGCTTACTACATGCTGCACCAGAAACCAGAAGTCCTCCTGTCTCTCTCTTCCTGTTCCAATATGACAGTAGAACAGGGTTTTGGCATATGCCAAAAAGAATCAATAATGCCCAGGCATAGTCTTGTGCATCTGAATTTGAAAGTGGTGAGGATTCTGCCCTATATAATTAATTAATTCATTCATTCAAATATACTTACTGTAGCCTGCTCAACGTTAGGTATGGAGTATTGAGCACTGAATAACACAGAAGAGGCCTTTCCTTCATTGTACATTTAATATTCACAGATATAAGCCCAACAGACCAAAAGATCTAGATAAGGGAGTCTACATGACATTGTGAATAGGATTTCAGCCTCACTCTGCTCAAATGAAATTCCAGAGACCTGGCTTTGCATCTTGGTTTTTCCATTTACTAACTATCTGGTTATAGGCAGGCACCTTTGTTTCTCTATACTTTTGCTTCACCATAAAGGAAAGGGGGCTAATATATTTATCTCATAGGTTCGCTATGACGATCTGATTAGAAAATAAACTCAAAACATGTCATTTAGTTCCTGGTACTAATGATAATTAGTAAGTGGTGGTATCTGCTGTTATTATTATTTCAATATTACGTCTAATGCTGCTACAGCTGCTACTGCCACAACTACTACTACTTATTGTTATTGAAGAAGTGTGGGTCCAATAGAAATCAGGGTTAAAACGTATTTTCAGAAACATTTGTTGACAGCTACGCCATAAACAATATTAGTTATTTCCCAGTGGCATCATTTACCCAGACCCATAGGAAGGCAAAAATGCAAAAAATTTGATGGCTGCTGTTTTATCGTTCTCTTCCAGAAAACAGCATGAAACAATAAGAAACATGGCATCGTATCCCAGTCATTCCTTAGATCCAGGCAGGAAGCTGGCACTTATTATTTGCAAGAGAAATCTCATCATTCTCTGACTGGCCACAAATACCCATTAAACATGAATTCTCGCTCCCAATCAGCACTCACACACCTTGGTTAAGAGAAGTATTTTCACTTTTTCAGTCTTTCTTCCAATATATTTTGTTGTTTTTTTTTGGTCTGTGTGGCCGACTGACCTTCTCTAGGGAGGATCATTTGGGGCCACAAATAGAAATCTGGAACCTCACTGAGCAGTGCTTATTTGGCTCATGAATGTTATTTGTGACAATGAAATCTGGATCCTATGGAAGTGCTCAACCAATCCAAAACAAGAAAAACTCACACTCAACAAGCATCATCCAGAATCTGTAGGAATGAATGACACTAACAGATACACCACAGATGCAGTTTCACTGATTAATTATAGTTGCATTTCTCCACAAATCATTGAAAATCCTCTTTCATGCTTTCATTTTTTTCTATCTCCTGTTTATTTCTTTTTAATAAGCTCCCCCTTTTCTTTTTTATTCAATTTTTCCTTTAAATTACACAGGTTGTTGAATTTGAGAAACCTCCATCTCTGTTTTTGTATGCATATTACTTTCCATTTTTATTCTGGGGCCTAATTCTGATTTTCAGTCTTGGCATTCTGAGCAGGTCCAAAAGGAGGCTGGAGGTTCAAAGGTATCTTCTGCATTACTCAACCTTTTTGATTTGAAAGCACATTACCTTAATAATAAAAATATCTGGGTTGCACATTTGATATACAGACCAGAGAGATTGAGTGCAGGACATTTTTCTGATCCTTTAAAGAAAAGCCCAAAAAAGGATTCCAAACTAATTTTCCACTGATTCTCTATTCCTCCATTACATTATTTTTCTGTACCTTTCATACATCAGTGAAGCCCCTTCAGAGTCATTTGGGATTATTGATTATGAAGCAGCAAAAATCTTTCATACTGCAAGCAGGGCGATTTCAGCCTCTCTCAGCTACACTTTCAATCATATTATTTCTACTCATCAAATGTATTTCATTCCATAATTCTTTTAGAGTCAAACTAGTTTTCAAGTTACTATTACTCACTGAAAAGTGACCATATAAAAAGTTTAAAATCTGTAGCTTTAATGTGCCTGACACTTAATTTTATGCTCTGTTGCCCCATTGTTCAAAGCAAATAGTAGTTAAATCTCCAGCTATATAAATGTGTGTGTGTGTGTGTGTGTGTGTGTGTGTGTGTGTGTTCAGTTCACGGCTCTAGTTTTTACAATATTAATATATTGTGCTTAAAAAAAAAATCTGCTACCCAGGAAAGGTGTAAAATAATAATTTATAATCTATCACATTAGCTTTGCAGTTTCTCTTTGCATAGCTTTTTGATTCTATGGTGAATCCATTCAGTAGCACTTCTACATTAATTTTTATTTTCTACTTTAAACAAATAAAATGTACATCCAGCTGACAAAGAACTAGACAGCAGGGCAGCCCTGAAAGAAGCGAAAATGCCTCCACATAATATCATTCAAATTATTTTAAAAAACAAAACAAGCAAACAATTATTAACAACTATGGATGACTATTTTATAATGTCAGGTGCATGCAAAGGTGTTTCATTCCTCAGAATAAGTGGTTCTTGCTAACTCCTTGAGGTTTAAAAGAAAGAAAATTTTCATGAGAAGTTTCGATGAATTGTTACTATCAGGCAGAAGGCAAACAGTTAAATAGGTCTTTCTATAGAATAATTAGAAGGTTCATTCATGTATGAAATATTTAATCAAGTATCCATTACATGCAAGGGACTCTGGGATGCACCGGTGAGAAGGAACAAAGAGACCTCTGCCCACACGTGGCTTGTGTTCTAGCATAAGACACAGACATTAACAAGTCAACAGGCAAATGATGACAGATGCCATGAAGACAATAAAGCTTGATGAGGAAAGGAACTGGGGCACTGTGAGGAGATGGCTATTTCAGATGGGATGGTTTATTTCATATCACAAGTAGGCACTAAAATAAAAGCTCATATAAGCTGGAGGTATTTGAAAAAGAATTAACACATATAAACCTCACAATGAGAACATGAAAATTAAAATTGTGTTACACAACATTGATTTTATAGAAAAGCTCCTACTTTTCAATAGAAATGTGATTTCCAATAATAATATGGCCTCCAACCTGCTCTGAATTCTCATATAATATTGCCCCTCTTCAAAGCTCCATTCCCATTACTTTTTCTGCCACGAATTATTATGACGTACATCATCCTATAACCATATAATTACACTGTCCAATAAGCACACATGATATTGCAGTGCGTAATGGGCCAGGTATAAAAACACAAACAATCAACAACCCACCATTAAATGAAGGGAAAAGTCATTTATTCAATTCACATAGTCCACATTTGTTAAGCACTTACTAAATGCCAGGGACTGTGCTGTCTCCTGGGGACACAAAAATCAGAACTGGAGGCCAAGGGTTTCAAAAGAGATGGAAGAACATTAGAGAAAGCTAATTAGGTAAGAGCAGCAGTACATGGCAAACGTGCAAGGTACAGTTATACAGAGGGTGATTTAAGCAACCGTACAGGGTACTCCGCCTGCTGCCTGCATGAGCAAAGGTGACATGGAGTCAGAGAGGAGGTAGAGCCAGCAGTGGGCATTTTTAGGACAGTGGCACATGAGGATATTAATGTGATTAAAAGAAGAGACCAGGAGACCAAGAAAGCTGGAAGAGTCTGCGAAAGGAACTCTAGCATGAAGTAGTGCACAGGAGGGTGGGAGAGGAGTCAACGTAGGCTAGGGATGCTGAGGTCACGACCAATGGTACAGTTTTGTTCCCACATACGGCAGGGACACCTGCCTGCACATACTCATGTAGTCTCTCAAACTGTGCTAGGCGGCTGCTGGTGAAGCCAGAGTGAACGAGACCCATGTCTATAGTTCCATCTGGGAAAGCTGACAGGATTAGTGGCCAACTCAGCTTCATCACTAATCATTTCCCCTGATCGACTTCTCCAGCCACATAAGCACCTGCCCCTTTTTAGGCTTCTGTGCCCTTGCACATAATGTTTTATCTTGCTAGGACCTCACTTCCGCCATCTTTACCTGCAGAATTCCTGCACACCTTTCAAGACCCAAGTCAAACACAAACTCGTTTGGAGGATTTCCCCCAACCCTCCTCATCTCCACGTTGTTCCCATAGTTTTTGGTAACATTCTCCAATTAGAGTCCCTTTCCCAGTGAGGCTTAATTATCTAAATGCCTGCTCGCACACAGAACCATGAGCATTTCCAGGGTACTGACACTTCTGCCCATCATTTCTACAACTCCAACACAAGGTTTGCCATATAGTAGCTGTTGATCAGGTAAGTGTTTGCTTTTATGTAATTTATTATTCCAGAAGTCATTTAACAAGAGCTCAGACAGCCAAGACAAAAGATGTTATAGTATGAGATTTTAATTCATTTTTAAAAATTATACATGGTAATCCTAGAAGGCATACTCACTGTAACAACTCAAACAATCCAGGTGGATAAAGAGACACACACTCTTTTCATACTATTTTCCCAATTCCATTATTCTCAGCAAAGTGAGAAACCATCATCACTTTGAGGTATA
Organism: Rhinolophus sinicus; assembly: GCF_036562045.2. NCBI lineage: Eukaryota > Metazoa > Chordata > Mammalia > Chiroptera > Rhinolophidae > Rhinolophus > Rhinolophus sinicus. Next base: position 15,882,926 of record NC_133761.1, on the reverse strand, counting down.
GCTTTGCACACATGTTTCTTCCTATGCATTTGATACATGTATATATTCAGACTAGGAATCTAGTTTTCTACAAGCCTTGCCCACCCCTACAAGTGGGACGGTACCATATGCATTGCTTTCCAACTTGTTTTACCTAACAATAATTGGTTTTAAAGATATTTTCCACCCTAAAACATATGGCTTCACCTCATTATTTTCAACTGGTATATACTGTGTTTTCCCGAAAATAAGACCTAGCCGGCCCATCAGCTCTAAGGCATCTTTTGGAGCAAAAATTAACATAAGACCTGGTCTTATTTTCAGGTAAACACGGTAGGTATGCACTGCTGCAGAATTTGCGACAGAGAAATATCTTAAATGTCCATAATTTTAATTTTTAAATTACAATACATTTTTGTGGAATATCTGAATTTTGTCCTGTCAGTTTTGGATACATGATATTAAATGAATCTAAGTTTTCTCCGGCTCCATGTCTGTCCCTATCTAAGGCTGCTTTATAAAATCTCTCTCATTTCTAACATTTTCAAACACTGCAATTCAGGACTATGTGCACATCTGATAATGGGATGCCTTTAGAGATATTACTTATTTCCAGAGATTTTAATATCCTTCTCTTGTTCTCTTCTTATACAGAATGAAGGATATGGTTATTCTGGTATATTTGTTCCAGGCTCTCCTTCATTTTGACACCAAACCTGAATCTGACAATAGTTTTTGCTTTGTTATTAATAGTAGTCATGTGTTGAATATTAACCACATTTAAGGGATTGTGGAGGGGACAGTGATGAAACACAATGACCACAGGTTAGTTTCACACATATCGGGTAAATTGAGTGCAGCAACCACAGATCATCTAAAAGGAAATAAACGGAATGTTTGTATGTTTGTTTGTCCCCCCATTCATCATTCATCTGCTGGCTAAATCGAGGCAGTGAAATATGGATCAAGTAGAACCCTGCACAAAATCAAACAGGAATGAGGAAGGAAGGAAGGAAGGAAGGAAGGAAGGAAGGAAGGAAGGAAGGAAGGAAGGAAGGAAGGAAGGAAGAAAACTTGACACTATGGCTGAAAGTAGGACAATGACAAAGGAGGATAATTTACAAAATCAAAAGCAGGTTAGACAGTCCAAGAGGTTAGACGCCACTTGGAAAGACAAAAGGCAACCAATGGTTATCCCCAGATGCCAGGATGAAAGGTTAAGTCCTATAAGAAAGGAAAAGTGGAGGAAAGTGCTGAGTCCAAATAGAATCTGCAATTGCTACAGGGAATGGCAGGAATGGATGGCTCCTTTCAGACTCACAGACTGGAACTGCACCTGTGGTGGGGTAAGGCTAGTACCTTGAACCTAAACAGTCTCACAGAGGTGAGGCAGACCCAGCTGTAGGCAGGGCAGCCCGGGTGCCAGGTGTACGGTGAGACAGTGGCTCAGGCAGGTGGTAACAGACTAGGAGGTTTAGAATAAAGGTACGATTTTATCCAGGAACCACAGGAAGCAATGGCACACGTGAAAGCCAGCCTCAAGTGCGACAGCGAGCAGATGGTAAGTGGGCAGGAGAAAGCAGGGCTCCCACTGCCAGAGAAAGGCTCAGAGAAAGAACGTGGGCAATGGGAAGGCAGCCCAGGCACCAGGACAGGGCATCTCAGTCCTGCAGGAACTGGAGGACAAATGGGAGAAGCTGACAAAGACTCTCTCAGCAGCAGATCTGGGAAGCAATGAGCAAACTTCACAGCCAGGCTTGAGAACTGACATGCACTTTCAGATGGATGAGCAGAACTCATACAGCTTGAGGGCTTTCTAATATGATTACTCAACTTTGGAGCCATGGTTAACAAATAGAACAGTGATCCTGTTTCTTACCAGTCCTGAGTTACCGAATAGGGCTGTGTCACTGTTGCAAAGATCAAGACCTGGCTTCTGAGGATGGTTCCTTCAATTCCCTCTGATTAATGACCACTACTCACCGCACACTGTTGGCCTGGGACAGACCCTTAGGTGTGGTCAACTGGCGTCCACTATTGGCATCAGAAGGCTTCCAGGGCAGGGGGCCAGGCAAGCCATCATACTCAATTATGGGGTTTGGCAGGAGGAGGAGGGAAAAGAGTGGTTTTGGCAACAATGCTGGGATTATAGGCCTTAATTAGATTACTGGATCAACCTCTGACTCGCAATGAACATCCTTGGGGAGGTCGTCTAATCTCTCTGTGAGACTATGTCTGAGTTTCCACATCTGAAAACTTGAAAATAATATTTCAGGAGGCAGCTTAACAGGAGAAGCCCTAAACAGCAAGGGTTGCTAAAAAGGATTAGGATATCAGCTGATCCACCAGTTCCATAATGCCCTTTATCCTCTGGCCTCACAGAAAAAAGAAAGGAGATCTGGGAGACATCCCCTCAAATCACCACTGCAAAGAAATGAACTTGCTTTAGATTTATGCCAGGTGCAGGAGTTCACTTTGCTGAACATAAATTGGTTGTGCTGTAAAATAGTATAATATAACTGAGCCTTTTACCTTGAAGAAACCTGCAAACAAGAAATAGCAGGGACAAAGTGACTTTGTATTTCCAGTGGCCCCAAAATTGGACGAGAATCACTACAGAGAACTTTAGAGAAAGATGGCTCTAGAAAAAAAGGCTACTAAAGGTTGACAGCAGTTAGAGCCAGGGCGAGAATCAGATTCAGTAGACAACTCTTTATATTTGGGGGAGCGGTATTAATTAGGAGTCTAACCAGTGCTAGGTTGACCGTTTAGCTAAGAATAAAAGGCTTCTCGCACAAGTTTCCAAAGGCAAGTCAAGAAGGTACAAAGAAAGTCTTTTGAAAGTGGAGTAAAGGATACACAGAAACAATTCTATTTTGCATTATTTGGCTTCTTTATTTTGACCTACTATAGTGCCTGTTAAAGGCCCCCAGTGGGCTGTCCTTCTAAGCTTTGGGGACCAGATTTGCAAATGGCATCATCTAAAACTGGAGCTAATAAGAATTGATTATAAATGGAGGACGTGACAAAACTCAAAAGATTTATCCTACTGTAAGGAATAGTTTGAAAACGCCCCCCAAGTCTGGTTGAGATGACCTGAGGAAATTATAAACAGAATCCAGAAATTACAAACAGAAAGTAATGGGTGTTATGCTTTGCCGTACTGTCTGATCATAATGGTTTGGTCTTGACAGAGTTAAAGCGGAGGCCACGTGCATGGTTTTCAATGTGTCTGGTACTATCCAGTGGAGGGAGTTCCACATGCAAGCAGAGGAGAGGGTTCTCTACATCCTTAGCTGCAAGTCTGGAGAAAAATTAGGGTAACCTGGAGAATTTGTAAAACAGAACAATGTGTGAGCTTCAGCCCAATCAAATTAAATTGAAATCTCTCCGGGGCAAACCTGGGAAGCAATGAGTATACTTCACAGCCAGGCTTGAAAATTGACACATACCTTCAGATGGATGAGTGGGACTCATAAAACTTCATGGCTTTCTAATGTGATTACTCAACATTGGAGCCACGATTAACAAGCAATCTTTTTGTGGTGATTTGATTTTCTAGGTTGACTGTTTTTACAAGGACTAAAAGAAGGTGATGAGGTGACCCAAGGCATCTACCTGCTTGCCAGTTATTGTTCTTATTTTAAATCAGGAAAAGGGGCTTTTCCCTTGTCAATTGTCTTGTTATTCTGAAAAGTGCTACAGAATCTCCAGGATCTATTTAACCAGAGAGGAAGGGATATACGTGGCTTCAGATACATACAAAGCAGAGGCTATACGATCTGATCTCTCGTAACTCTCTCAGGTGCTGCCCTAAGAAAAGCTATGTAGTAGCTCATCTCTGTAACAGAACTTTAAAGGCAATTATTGTATTTCAAAGGGATTAATTAATTTCTATTTTCTATTATGGCAAAATACTTGCACACAAACAAGATGTGAGATATGCATTCTTTTTTTATTATTAGTTTCAGCTGCATAAAGCGACATAATAGTTAGACATTTACACCCCTCGCAAAGTGATAACCTGTCTCCCCCAAGGTTCTACCCCTCTGGCATCTTATATGACTGTTACAATACCATTGACGATCTTCCTTATGCTGTATTCCACTTCCCGTGACTACATATTTCTTTTCTCTTATAGTTGACGTTCAATATTATTCTACTTCAGCTCTTCAGGTGTATAGTGCAGTGGTCAGGCATCTACACAGCCTATGAAGTGATCCTCCGATAAGTCCAGTGCCCATCTGGCACCTGACATGATCTTTACAACATCGTTGATTATATTCCCCATTCTGTAGTTCAGAGATATGCATTCTTGACTGCTTTGATCTTCCATATGCAGTGTGACAAACATCCCTGTCTGCCTGGGACTGAGGAGGTTCCTAGAAACTGGGATTTTCAGTTTTATGACTGAGACAGTCCTGGGGAAACTATTCCTTAGTGGGTTCTTGGGACTCAATACTTTCAATGCTAAATCCGGGACAAGTTGGTCACCCCATGAATACCCCTAGTTGTCTAAGATACATCCACTTTATAAAAGAGGTTTCACTGATCACCTAATGGTAACTAAAAGGAAACAAGAAGATTAGAGGAGATTTGATGTTCTCAGTCTCACATCTCAGTTCTTTAACACTGACAATGAGAAATCAGCAACCACCCATTGCACAGCTCAGAGTTTACACCAAGCCCAGCGTATAGGAACAGGGATAGGATTGAAAACAGTCACAGTTCATGCATTGGCAATGTGAAAAGAGTCAACGGGAGTCTCCACACAGGTCAGGGAGCTTGGAGTGCAAGGGGAGGTCTTGGGTCAGGGCAGTCAAATGGTTCCAGGTCACAGATTCAGAAGCCAAGACAACGTTGAAGCCACGTGACCATAGCCAACATAAACTAAGACATTTACAAAGGCTATACAAATCTAATTATTATTTTCATTTTATGTATGAGAAAACAAAAGCCGTAAAGTATGGGTTTTAGTCACCCTTGAATATACTTCATTTCTGTCCAATAATAGGCACACAAATCATGCAAAACCATTATTAACCATAAAAAAATTCAGTGTGGGGATTATAAGTATTGTAAAGGGCAATTTATTTTTTTATTTTTTTTTGCTTTTTCAGGTGTTCTGCAAAATGGCTGATATCTATTTAAGCCGGTCTGTAACTGACCATCCTTTACAAATTACTGAAAATAAAGATAAGAAGGGAGAAGGATTCAGATTAATATTATTAACCCAACACTCAAGTGAAACTACAAATGATATGTTCTGGCTAAGCAGTAACAGGGAATGAGAGAACGAAAAAAAAAAAAAAAATGGAATTGTCTGTCTTAGGAAGGGAAATTGAACTGAAAATTAGATTCCTGGTCCACAAATTTTGACAAAACTTAAAGGAAATTAATCAACCACTTTATACTTGCTTTGCTGGTCACAGAAGGGCTTTGGCTCCACTTGACATAAGCAAATAAAGATGGTAACGCTTGACATGTAATTCTTGGCTCACTTAATTGGACTGCTTCACAAACCATTTTGGTAATCAATGACTCCTATAGAAATCACAAAAGAAGCCACCAGGCTGTTGGGAACAGAATATGACATTTTCTTCAGTCATCTATTCAGAGGCAATTGGCCAACCATCAAATGTTTCTGTCCCATCTTTACTTCTCTTTCTATATGGCTACTTCTGGGGCCCTCTGAACCCTTATCATGAATTATATCCTGTGGATCCTAAAGACAGATTGTCTGGGCTCAAATCACCACTCAATAGCTACATGACCCAGAGCATATCCTCTTAGCATGTCTCTGTCTCCTGGTCTGTAAAGTGGGAATAACTGTACCTACCTCATGGTGCTGTTGAAAGACTAAGTGGTACAATCCATGTAGGGTGCTTGGAGGAATGTCTACTATATGGAAAATTGATATGAGGGACGATAATTTTTTTTAACATTGTTTTTGTTGTTTTTTATATTTCAAATGCTGTGCCTACCTCTACTTGAAAGTTAGGATTTCTGAGCCAGGTTCAGTTAGAAAAGTGGTAGAGCCATCTTGTATGCGTCCCTGCAGAAGAACATGGGGCCATGATCTTTGCTGCAATGTAGACACAGTAAAAATTAGATAATATCAAGCCATCTAGGCTGCAGCCACTTACTTATACCTTACAGGCTCGTTGGACATCCAATGTAGGACAGCCTTGGGCTCAGCAGCTCCTAACCAGTTTGGAGCTTGGCACAGGCCATACACGCTAGTTGGGAAGCGTTTGTTCAAACCCTGCCCCATCAGTTAGTCTTAGACAAAAATGCAGAGTAGATGGTTCTCAGTCTATGTGTGACAGGGTCAGAGGACCTGTAACTCAGGGTAGATACTTAGACTATACACTCAAATCACCAAGATATTCCTCCAGTGTGAGAGCCCAAAAGTCCTTGAGGAGATCATGAAGTTGAACTGTGGCTTTCTGAGCCCTCCCCGTGCACAAGGATGGGGGCCAGTGTGATGTCATGCCGCAGATCACTTAACCTGTCCGGTGGGAGACTGAGACCTGCTACAAGCTACAGCCTTGCTCTCCTTCAGCAGTCCCATTTATGGAAACCACAGTTTTTTCCTTGCGGCACACATTATCAGAGTGTGTCAATCGCACAAACGTGGAAATGAGTGAACAGTAACAGAGAGCAGAGTACCCCAGTACAGGATGCGCATATATACTTACTACCCCCCCACCTCCCAGCCCGACTCCTAACAATATGAAATAGTCGTAAATTGTGGGCAATGAGCTGCAGCAAGCAGACCAAAAAGTATATCATCATGATGTTTGGCAGAGTCCCCAGGAAGTAACATGAACGAGCAAAGAGGGATGGGTTTTCGCCAACTGCCTCTGAAAACCAACCCGTCTTCACAGGCTCACAAAAAGCCCACCCCTACTGGCAGCAGCATCCTCCTTAAAAATGCCCGGATGTCACTGAGCTACCTCGCTATCATTTCCATTAGCTCAGAAAGGCCTGCGGAAAATAACCTGCTGCAAAGGGAGGTCCAGGGAGGGAGCTGGTGCGTCCCAGGGCTTTGCTGATATGAAACAATATTCCATTTCTAATATGAAAGCTTTTAGTGGATCAAGAGTTGGTTTTATAACCTTCTTGTACCCTTCACTTCTCTCTCTTCTCTCCGTGCCTGCCAGAATGCTGGGCATAGAGCAGTTCAAGCGAGTTGAACTGAAATGCAGCTTCATGACAGCAACGGACTATAGAGGTTTTTACTCCCGTTCCAACTGTGTCACTGAACTTTGTATGAACATTATTCCCTTCTAGAGGAAGACACAGGACTTTTGGGAGCCTATCCATGGGTGTATACTTCCTGTCACTGTGCAGAGAAGTACAAAAAGCAATAGCCAAATGCAGGAGACAAAGCCCAGCGGCCTGTCTTACTGCACGACTAATAAAATGCAAAGTAAAAGTTCTAATCCAAACAATGAGGGTCCGCGACTCCATCATAGCTTGTATAGGGTTTTGCTGCGTTTCAAGAGTTTCCAATAACACTCATTTCCTCTTTCTGCCTTGGTCCACACTATTCTTTCTGCCTAAAATGTTCCAGCCCAGGGTGTTTCCGCTCATCTGCTACCGTGTTTCCCCGGAAATAAGACCTAACTGGAAAACAAGCACTAGCATGATATTTCAGAATGCTCGTAATATAAAATAAGCCCTAATGTGTCGTTTGGAGCAAAAATTAATATAAGGCCCAGTCTTATTCTCAGGGAAATACGGTAGGGCTTGTATTCCGGTTAGGTCTTATTTTCGGGGAAACACGGTAGGTAGGCCAAGACTCACTGTTCTGCCCTCCGCCCCACAGCAGCCAAACACATCGTGTCGTCCTCTGACCTTTTCAAACTGCCCCTGCCATCAGGTGCCCTTGGCACTGACTGCCTTGTGAGTCTGTCTTATCCGTGAAAGAGGATGAAATCCTGCAGGGTGGCTCTATTACTTGGCTCCCAACTCTTATTCTGCAAGATTTACAGTAGAACTCTATATGACTCCCTCCCTTTTATAAATGGAAAAGAAAAGTTACAGAGATTCAGTTTGCTCACTGACACACTATTATTCAGCTTCCTTTGTGGATAGCTAAGCAAAAACAACTAGAATTTGAGTATGCCCATCCTTTTATGCTCCGTCTAGGGAACTAAAACCGCAAGTACTGTGTTTCCCTAGCCGGACAATCAGCTCTAATGCATCTTTTGGAGCAAAAATTAATATAAGACCCAGTATTACATTATATATTATATTATATTATATTATATTATATTGTATTATATTATATTATATTAAGACCCAGTCTTATAGTAAAATAAGACCGGGCCTTAATTTTTGCTCCAAAAGACGCGTTAGAGCTGATTGTCCGGCTAGGTCTTATTTTCAGGGAAACACAGTATGCATACTTGCACACACAGGCATGTGCTATGATTTTTATATTTTTGTTGTAGCATTAATTATAATTGAAATTACACTGAACATAAGCCAAGGGTCCAGAGACAGGGACTATAATTTATATAGAATGTATTTAATAAATTATGGCAAATATAAAGAATGGAATATTCTTCATCAGTTAAAAAAGAGAGAGAAAAAACTACATATAATGATTTGAGGATTTCTTGGTGCCGAGAACAGTAAATATTTGTTGGACAAATGAATAAATCTCCAAGATATACTGTAAATGAGAAAAGTAAATCACAAAACACTATATACAGTGTGACTCCATTTATGCTAAAAAGCTATTTGCGTGCACACACACACACAGGCAGTAAATACTAAAAAAGAGGTAGTGATACTTTACTTTACTTTACTTTTTAGCTTTTTAAAAAAGTGGTGGGCTTATGTGCATGGATTCCTTATGTAGTTAAACAAATTAACGTGGGATAAAAGGTTGCTTAGATGCGAGATTGCAAAGCTGGAGGCCTAGCTGCATTGGAAGGCCCTGATCTCTTAGGCTTTCCCCTCCCTTTGTAATGGAAAGAGAGGATTTGGAGTTGGGGGACCCAGGTTGGTCTTGGTCAGTACTGACCCAGGTAACCTTAGCTGTCACCCAACCTCCAGAAGGTCTGCTGCTGATTCTATAGCCAGAAAGTACGTGTGATGTCTATACTCCAAGGTAACTCTGAGAATAAATAATAGGATACATGTCATAGCCCCTTAACAACTATAAAGCACTTTCCAGTGAAGAAGACACTAGTTAGCATTGTGATTATTACTTCCACGAAATATCCTCAGTGTTTCACACATATAACACACATCATCTGAATTAGAAAGATGAATGACCATCAGAATACGTGAATTTAGTCTTCTGCATTAGCTCCTTTCAAAGAGTTCTTTTAGTTTTTCAGGGATAGCTCATTGGAAAAATAAATAAAAGGTCTGAAGCCCCATTTCATCTAAGATGCCACTGATTTTTAAGACATGTATTAATTTATGTACCACTAAGACAGAAAAAGAAAGATGCTAAATAAACGATGTCAGTCAATAACGCCTGATTTTGGAAAAGTGAAAATGGGAAAGAAAATGTGCATTTAAGAACCCATGAAATATGGTATTTAAATGAAAGTCTTCAGGCAAATTAGCTGATCAATTATACATTATGCCTCTCAAATGAAACTACTAATTTAATAATAAAGCACGGCTCTCCCATACCAGTGATGTTTTACAGTACCTTTTCCCCTTTGGATGTGCTGGCCACAGCATTTTTTTCATGTTTTAAAAATTGTAGAGAATAGATAATTACTAGTGAATGCTGACCTTTTCCTTATTATGAGTAATTATTCTATTAAAAAGCATCATTTGGACCTTAATTTGGTATACAAATTATTCAATTACCTAGTCTGCAGTTGCAAGGACTTTTCACAGGCACCATTTTGAGTTAGAACAGAAGGATAGTCCCGAGCAATTTCATCTTGCACTATGTTCCTGAAATTTTAATTGCATCAAAATGGTATTAAAGTAGTGGCTAAACCAATAATTTCTTTGCAATGCTTCATGGCACCAAATTATAACCAATATGTAACCACTGCAAACATCTGCAGGAAGAAATCTGATAAAAATCCCTTTACAAAACCAAAATTCAAGGTTGTCATTAAAAAATAAAACCAGAGTTAAGCAAAAATAACTCTTCCTTAAGATGTTCAGGTTTAATGTCCATACCACTTGCCTCTGGCCCTATGTGTCTTTTTGTTGCTTTTGTTTTCTTGTTGGTTGGGATGATGATAATGGCAGTGATGGTGGTGGTGATGGTGGTGGCAGTGGATATTCGAGTACCCAGCATCTTTCCCAAAGCAGGGTGACAGACCTACTGTGCTTCCCTGAAAATAAAACCCAGCTGGACAATCAGCTCTAATGTGTCTTTTGGGGCAAAAATTAATATAAGACCCGGTCTTATTTTACTATAATATGAGACCAGGTCTTAAATAATATGATATGCTATGCTATGCTATGCTATGCTATGCTATGATATGATATGATAATATGATATGGCATAACATAATATAATACCAGGTCTTATATTAATTTTTGCTCCAAAAGATGCATGAGAGCTGATTATCCGGCTAGGTCTGATTTGGGGTGAAACAGGGTACCTAAAGAAGCTTTATTGCCTAAAAGCCGTGGGCTGTAGACAAAAAAACAAAATGGATTTGAATCCCAGTTTCCTAACTTATTGCTGTAGTGCCACTGGAAAACCACTGTCTCAATTCCCTTATCCATAAAATGTGAATAATATAACGCACCTTCTGACTGTCGTGAGGATTGGTGATAAGTCTTAAGTGCCTGTCACACAGATGAATTTCAATAAATTGGAAGAAAAGAGAGGGAATTATTGATTGTCCTTATTCTGTGGTTTTCTATTAGAATGCCCTAATGGAAGAAAGTAGTTGATCAGTAAAACAGCCTTGTATAACTTTCTGACTCACAATAGGAAGGCGGTTTGAAAAACTTCACAAATTCCAATCTTATTAACATCTATTGTCTAATGATAGATTTTTTTAACTTTTTTTTTTTTTTTTAGTTTCAGGTGCACAAAACAATGTAATAGTTAGACATTAATCATTTATATCCCTCACACATAATGATAGATTTTGACAGGCAAAAATAAAACAAAAACAAAATAAAAAAGCAAACAACAACAAAAACACATACTTAGAAGAGTCTCCGAATGGTCTGTCCTGAGAGAAGTTGCTGATTATTTCCCATTTTTCCACTGGGTCTATTCTTAGTCCTTTTCTGGGCTCCAGGAGGCTGACCTCTGTACATTGCTCTCTTGTCTCCAGTGGGGGGGTAGGGGGGAGGTGGTGTCAGTGACAAGAAGGCACCAATAAAAGATGAGATGTGGGGAAAGGGGGAGGACAGGGTACCCTTCCTGCTTCCCAGCAGGCCTGGCAGTGGCTCGTCCTCTACCATGTGGCCCCTGGTCCACAGCTTTAGCTCTGAACCAGGCTCTATTACAGTGTTTCATCCTCATGGCCCTTTAGTTTCCCTTCTAGAGCTTTCCCCTGGGTCCCTCACCATGCCTTGGTGGCTTTCCACACCCTACCCATACCTCTAAATAGTCCCTTCCTTAACATTTATTGTAAAAAATCCTAGTCAACTATGCCACCTGTTTCCTGCCTTATTGAGAGAGAATCCAAAAAGAGAATATCCTGTCTATTCATTTTATACTTATAAGCATGGCGGAGACCTTGACATGCTGTGGTCCCAGAGCCCCTAATTTTATAGATGAGGAAACTCAAAAGGCTTTAAGAGTCACTGATGCTTTCATCCGTTTTTGATTTTTCAGTTCACTGCCTCCCTGGCTCTGCCGTTCCCTTGCTTCAGACCTTCCAAATAAAACCCCAACTCCTCGGGAAGACATGGAGGCCCTTTGTGATCTGGCTCCTACTGCTTTCTCCAACTTAGTCCCTCGCCTGTACTCTACATGTTAACTAACACTGCCAAGTTAATTGATTCTCAAACTTGTCACACACCTTCACACACAGGTCTTCTCTCATGCTGGTTCGTCTCTCTGGAAGGCGCGGCTCTCACCTCTCTTCCTAGCTAAACCCCACTTCTTACCTGAGACACGGCTGGTACATGATACCCTCTGAAGAGGTCTTCCTACCACCGCACACCGAGTCTCGTCCCTACTCAGATACCACTGCACACGTCTATCCAAACACATCACAAATCTGTGATGAATTACTGACGGACTTGGCTGTATTCCTACCAAAGAGTATGAGCCACTCACAGCAGAACTGTATTTTGTATTCTCAGCCTAACAACAAAATCATCATCGTCATCAACATTGGTGTCACGCATGGGTCATTATCACCATCCTCCAACAAGCTCCTAAATAGCGCTCACTGTGTGTCAAACTTGTGTTTAGTGCTTTTTCCATATAGCAATTCACTCACCATTCCAAACCACCTAATGATACAGAGGCTAATTTCACTCCCATTTTACAGATGTGGAACCTGAGGCATAGAAGGATTCAGAAAATTGACCAGATCCTAAAACTAGTAAGTTTCAGAACCAGGACTGAAATTTAGGCAGTCTAGATCTTGAGTCTCTACTCTTAACTCCCACTCTCTACTACCTCTCATGGGCACAGAATTAACGTTTGTTGGGTTATTTAATAAATGCTAGTGGACTCAGTAGATGTCAAATTGGGCAGAAGGAAGATATGGCGAAGTCCGGTTATAGAAGACTTTTGGGGAAATCCCAGTTGAGATCCAATAACATCACCATGTGTTTCACCTCCTTCTCAGGAGCAGCAGATGGGATTGCAAATTAACAAATTAGTCAGTATTCTCCAGCAAGGCACTGCTCTGGCCTTTCCTTCCTTGCAGGCCTTTCCCAGAAGACTGAGTCTGCCACACGGTGAACAGGAGCCATATAATGTTTGTACATTTCCTGGGTAAAGTCCTGCTACGTGGTATCCCAAAGGCTATAAAAAGACTGCTCCTGGGTTTCACTATAAAACTTGCTCCCAAAGCATCAAGAAAATGGAACTGTCACCAGTGGTCCACAATTCAATTCCTGACCTGATGAGAGTGACAGAGAAGTCAAAACAGCTGCCACACTGGAATGACCACCCACTGGGGATGGTACAGTCTCAGCTGCCTGTTGCAGGTGTGCCCTCTGTCATCCACTCACAGCCTGGGTGAAATGCCCTAATTCTCGCACCGTAGACCACACAGCTGAGGGGATATTCTCACCTTAAGACAGAGGGCAGGAGCAGTGTGGGTAATTTTGACGTTTTGCTGGGCACTCTACTTTTTTAGGGAGGAAAGGGAGGAAAAAATTACATCTTGGATGCTTCCTGTCTTTTGGTGCCTGAAATTGTTATCTCAGGTGACAAAGAATTCAAGGAGAGTCTAGCCCAGAAAAGCAAGATGTCTTTAATTTTGCCACCCCCTTTCCACAGTTCCAAAGCACCCAGACTGCTGCTGTTCAGCCCACTACATGGCAGATATTGTCATCACACAAGAACACAGCAGGTGGAGGGAAATCACATGGAGGACCTTCAAGTGGTAGGGAAGGAGACTAAAGATGGTTGGCACCACTTCCACCCCGATCCAATACATCTGAATAGGTGACTCTAGGAACATGACAATACTAGCCATGTTCTTAAAATCCCTAAAAATAAATACTAAAATTATCTAATGCCCTTATTCTCAACCTGGCAACTCCAAATATCAGAGCTTTCTGCCAAGAAACCTCAGGGCTCAGAAAATGGCATTTGTTTCTCCAGCTCAGGCGGTGTTCTGCCAGCTCTTGGGCAATGCTCAATGCTTCTTCTCAACAGCTGGCAACGGTGAACATAAACACAAGTCTTCTGGAGAACCTGCCATGACTGGTTCCCACCCAGACACATCACCTTCTGGACTGGAACACTTCAGCAGGTCTCTCTCCTCACGTCTGGATGAGCTGTGGCCCTGAGGTGGACCACAGTCTGACTCTGTGGTCGGTTTGATGCCCACTTCGCGACGGTTGCTTCCTAATCCTCAAGGAGCTACTCGTGCGTATTGTCTGAGACACAGCCATACACAGTGAGCAGCTGATAAAAGAGTGTTGGCTGTAATGCAACCCCGAGATGTTTAACTCAAATTATATACTTTACCTATTTTCCTATTTTGAGCTGGTGTCGTTCTCAATTTTTTCTAATCTTTTGCCTTTATATGGGTGGCTAACATGATCCTTTGGTTTGAATATCAGTTGAAAGTCTGTAAATCCCAGTGAACACTGGGAGCAGGACACACACACACAGGGACTTATTCCCAGGCCAATTCTACATTATTGGCTCTGGGGATCTCAAATGCTGACAGGGAAGCATTCCAGTTACCTACTAGGCTGAAGAGATCGCGTCCCTGGACTCACAAAGTCCAGCGGTGACCTGCCAAGGGAGGCCGGAGTGCATGGTGGGAAGAATGGGTCTTGGGAAGCAGACACTGAAAGCTCTGAACACTGGCTCTGCCCTGTGTAGCTGAATGGCCTCTGAGCCTCAGTTTCTTCAAACTGTCAGTCAGAGGTGATACTATTGACCAAGTGCAGAGTTAACTGAGACGGTTTTTAATAAACACCTGGGACTGGGGTAGTACTCTGTATTTGGTTAGATTATCTCTCAATAATTATCTGATTCTAGAGTAAAAATGAACGAGACACTATGCTACACATAGCATCACACAGATGCCAATTCCTCAAAAACCTGAGAACCTATGAAGAATTAATGTATGTTCAATAATATTGCCTGACCCTGTGCTTCTAGTTCTCAATATGCCTTCATTCTTATTCTAGTCACCATCCAATTACTTAAACAGAAATCCTTCTATATCACAATAATAAACTTTTTTTTTTTTTTTTAAAGGCAGGAAGCTCAACAACTACCAGGAATTTAATTCCTTTGAGCCTTGGATAGCTAGCATGATGGCTTGGCCGACACGTTTTCTTCCAACAGGGTGTTTCTCTTAAAGGGGAGTTGCTGTTCCCTTTTCAGTGAGGACCTGAGGACAGCCCTGAACTATCAGGCTTCCCTGCAGAGACATCAACCCTCCAAAGACAGAGAGGAAACCACACAGGCCCAGGGAATAGCCAACCGGCCTTTGTGCAGCGTGAGCTCATTTCTTTGAGCCACAAAGTAATGAACCTGGTGCAGAAACCCCAAAAAGTGAGGGAGTGTATGTGGATTTTATTGAAAACGCTTGTAAAGCACTTTTCAAGTGGTAACGAATCCTCATGGCAACTCTGCACAGTACCACAAGGATTCTCATGTCAGAGCTGTGGCAACAGAGGCACAAGGAAAGTTAACTGACGTTAACATCACACAGTTTGCAAATGGCAGAACAGGATTCGCAGCCAGGTGGTCTGGCCCGAGAATCCCTGCTGTGACCCACTCCCCGGGGATGGCTCTCCACTTCAGTCACGTGTGAGTCTCTTCCCAATGACCAGCCACTTGGTCAGCAGTTTTTGTCATCGCTGGTCTGTGTGACACAGAATTACTTTTCATGATCCTGACTCTCTCTCTCTCTCCAGCAGTGACTAGGCGCTCTGGGACCTCATGAGAGAAAAGCTGACACTCCATTATTTGATATGAAGCTCCCTAAGCAATGACAGTATGTCATGGTTACTCAAGGCCAGCGTTAGCCAATTCCTATGCCACACCCAGGACACCGATGTCAAGCAAAACAGATAATGTAGATTGTTTTCCGTCTGCCATTTAATCAGCAGTTAACAGTCAATGCACACCTGTAATTCCTTTGCTCAATGCTGTGCACTGGCTCCCCATTTTCCTCAAAGTAAAAGCCAAATCCTTTCCACGGACCACAAGCCTTTCCTCATGGGTCTCTCCACTGTTACCTCACTGATCGCAACTTTTACCAATCGCTCTTCGCTCACTCTCCTCTCACCACACTGGCCTCCCCTCATTCCCCAGCTTGCCAGGCACACTGACTTCAGGACCTTTGCACTAGCTGCTCCCCTCATCTGGAATGCTCTTCCCTACGAGCCTCATAGCTCACTCTTCTTCAAGTATTTGCTCAGGTGTTGCTTTCTCAGCAAAGCCTACTCTGACCATGACCCCACACACCAGCAAGCCTTCCCTTACTCTTCCCCCCAACTCTATAATACGTACCTTCTTCTATAATTGCTCCTAGCAAACAAGCTCTGTAAGGGCAGATGTTTTTGTGATTTGTGCTCACCGTTGCATCCCTACACACGATCACAGCACCTCGTCCTCTGCAGTTGCACAAATTATCTCCTGAAAGCAATATCAAAGGGAAAGTAGACGAGAGAGATGTACAAACCCAATACCAGAGTCATATTTGAATTCGATAGGCAAGGAAGAACACCACACACACACACACACACACACACACACACACACACCCCAAATAAAAATTTATGTATGGACATTTAGAAACTTCAGCATCAGGTACTTGAATGAATTTCTAGGCAAGGAGAAGCAAGTGGT
This sequence comes from Rhinolophus sinicus, assembly GCF_036562045.2. Taxonomy (NCBI): domain Eukaryota; kingdom Metazoa; phylum Chordata; class Mammalia; order Chiroptera; family Rhinolophidae; genus Rhinolophus; species Rhinolophus sinicus. Next base: position 15,866,482 of record NC_133761.1, on the reverse strand, counting down.
TTTCTCTCCAAGGCCCATTTCAGTAGGAGGGGATGTTGTACTTGATTATGTACCTGTGGGGTTAGGCTGTACACACGCCGTGTCCTGTGCAGGAAACAGCGAGGACCACAGCACTCTGAGCAAATTAGAAGGTCACCAACAAGAAAGGCAATCCCCTAGACTGCAGGAAGGGAGGACTTTGAATTCAGGCATTCATCCCTTCCACACCTTCGGACACATCACACCCTATGTCAGCAGTATGTTAGGACCCAGTGATGCAAACATGGAGAGTCAAGTAAATCAATCATTAAAATAATAACCCAATGTGGTAAATACGATACTAGAGGTATGAACTGTTGCAATAGCCTCAAGGTCCCCTCACGTTGTCTTGGGGCCCTCGAAAGCAATATCCACAGAAGCACCCAGAATCATTTAAGAATGGAAATCAGAAAATGCAACCTTTCACCATCTCACTGACTTCCGTTCCACTTCAGATCTGGACACTTGACGTGACCTATGAGGTTCTATGTCATGGCCCTCACCTATCACTCAGGTTTCATGCTCCGTGCTGTCCTCTAAGTTCACTGGGCTCCAGCTATGCGTAGCCCTGTACAGTCCCATAAAGCCCTCTATGCCTCCCTTACATATAGCCCCCTGTACCTGTCATGGCCTTCCTCACCTTCTTTCTCCCCCATCAATCTTAGCAGGCTGGTTTCTGCTCCTCTTTAAGTCTCAGTTTAAACATCATTTCCTCAGAGCAGCCTTAACGACACAATTTAAAGTAGGTTCCTATTGTTATTCACTCAGGGCACTCTGTTTGTTCCAGCTTTTAAGGAATTTGTAATTAGTATTAAACTATTTGTTTACATGAAAACAGGGGCTATTTTTAGGTTGACTGTATACTAAACACCCAGCACTGTTTTGGGCACCTAGCAAGAAGTTGTAAAGAACATGCTCGAACTAGCTGGCTAGGTGGTTGACTTGGCTGGAAGGACAAAGAAAGAACCAAAGAAAGGAAGGAAAGAAAGGAGGAAAGAAAGAAAAAACTAGGTTTCAGGGGAGAAAATGCTAGGGGGAAAAAAAAAAGACTAATTCTCCATAGGGATAGGGAAAAAAAAACCCTAAACAGGCTTTGCAGAGGAGGGTCGTTTTGATCTGTTTTTATCAAAGATCTGAAGTCAAAGACATAACCGGCCCTGTGCTATTGGGGCACAGGAGTGATTTAAAAACAGCTGAGCGCAATCCCTGCCCTCAATGATCTTATAAATGTGTGGGCAAGATGAACTTACATGAAGGGGACAAAAATGAAGGCACAAGGAACGGTTCCATTCAATAAAATAAAGCTCCAAAATCTATGGTTGGACCGTAAATCACAAAGGCAGCCAGGAACTGGAGAGACAAGACAAGGTTCCAGAGAGGAGGCAGGATTTGCAGTGTGCCTCGGAAGACACTTACAGATGTGCTTACTTTGAGCCAGGCAACGTTCCAAGAGCCTTACATACATGAACTCATTTAATTCCCCCACAACCCCATGAGGGTTATTGTTATCTCCCGGTTACAAGTGAGGCAAGATTACATAGCTAATTACTGGAAGAGCACGGATGTAAGTCCAGGCACTCATGCCTCCCAAAGAAGGATGCCCAATGATGTGTGCTAAATGACCATCCATTATTTGCATTCTCCAAAAATGATCATGAATTGAGTATCTTCTTACTTCAATAGTTGTAGGATCCCATAGCATCAAAGACATAAAATAAGTGTTTAATTGCAGCACGTCAGAACCTTGATACAAGATTTATATCCACCCTCCAAAATCAAGCACTGCCTATCATTTCAATCTTCTCCCTAGAGTACTGGAGACTTTCTGAGGCAAAGAGCATTTGAACTTACCACAACTCATTTCAATTCCAACTTTTACTGAATGGCTACCAAAAGAAAGAAGAGATATACGTTTTCTCACTTGCCTTAAAACTTTCCAATGATCAGTAATTGAGGACACCCACAGAGGTCACCTCACCCTATAATAAAGACATTCTGATACTTTTGCCGCAAAACTCTAGAAGGGGTTCAAGAAGGACCTACCAGAAAGCCTTCTCTGCAGTGAACAGGGTTTTCATTGGCTTTGTGAGTATTATTCCCAGGGAAACCACAATGAAGAGAAAGTAAATACATTTCACAGTCAGTAAAATTGCCAATTAGAGGGCAGTGCAGCAAAGTATTTTTAAAGTGTCTGATCTTTGCCATCCATCTCAATCTAAAAAAATTTCAGGTGCAAATATAATCATGCGAGTTTTATGCAGAATATGATGAGCTTCATGAATAAATTATTAGAGAGACATGGAAGAAGCATAAGGGCATTAGACAAAATTATTTAATAAAGTAATAATCATGTCAGAAAGCATATCTGCTATTTGTAACAATCAAGACAATGACTGGAAGTGTCTGAGGTTAAAACACAAACCATCAGCAACACCTTAGTAATTCACCACACTTGACATTTTAAGGAGACACTATTTTGCATTAACATGTACTTTTTATGGAGAAACATACCACTTAGATTTGTAAATCGAAAAAGACTGACATTATAAGAACCTAGTCTTAAATCACTTTCCACATTTATTGCTCTGCTTGTGTCATCTAATGTGGTCATTTACAATTTGCTTTAGCAAATAAGAACTTCTGCCAGTCACTCAATGCTGGCCACACTGAGAGCAAGATTGCCATCTAGTGAATTTCATTCTAAACATTTTATTTAATGGTCAGTGGCCAACTTTGATTTTCTGTCTCAATAATGAAATTTGATTACACAAGTCATAGCTAGATCATTAACATTAACAAGTTTCCTAAATACTTAATAGTATCTATATGTAACAAAGAAAACTTACTTATACTCCTGAAGAGCATACATAATTAAAATAGACAACATTAAAGAAAGTCACATTTTTGAGCGCCTTCTAAGGGCCAGATGCTGTACCAAGATACTTTGCATACTCTTTCTCATTTAATTCTTTGAATAACCCCACATTGTAATTCTTACCCCCATTTCACAGATAAAAAAACTGAGGCTCAGAGAGATGGGCCTGCAGAAGGTCACCAGATAGATTCAAAGCCAGATCCATTCATTTAGCAAATATATACTATTGCTATTGAGAGCCAACTCTGTGTCAAGTATTACTCTCAGCACTGGAACAGGAAACTAAACAGAGTGTATAGCTGCATGGAAGTTCATTCTGGTGGGGACAGAGACAATAAAAAGTTACGCAATATAATGTCATACTATAAGTGCTATGAGGAAAAATAGAGTTGGGTAAGTAAGGGGAAGAGGGTGGAAGTGGAGTTGGAAGACCGTATCTGAGAAGGGAATATGTGAGCAGACGCCTGAATGAAGTAAGTCACGTGGATGGAGAGGTCCTGTGAAGATCCAAAGAATGGGTTTAGATGTGTCGACCAAGTGGACTTCATAACTGATCTATGACATTCTTTCTACCATAAGTAAATTACATGTGTATTATTGATACAGCTTTATGGTTCAAACATCACGGTCCCCTTACAGAGCAGCACAATGCCTTGTTGAGATGCCCTTAGAAGATCAACAGCTAATATTACCTGAGGACTCTTGCCTCTCTCTGCCTCTCACACGTGTCAACCCTTGAGTGTACTCTCATAGGGGCAAAAGATGGCCAAGAAAAACAGTCAGCTTTTGTCTCTTCAGGGGTGGTAAGCAAACCTGAAGTGTCACTTCTTTCTCTCCCTCTCCTCTTTTAGTCCTGCATTTAACAATTATCTATAGAATATTTGCTTCGGGCATTGGGAATATGGAGATCAAGGAATCTAGACAACGCTCCTTAGTCCTGTGGGACTTAGGGGCTAACGGATCAGCTCAGGGATGCTTATGATGGCCCCGCCTCCCTGCTTACATTCTGCCCCTGGTTTGTCTCCAGTTGCACCATCACCATCTGTCATACCAAGCCGGGCTTTCTTACTTGGACTGTTCCTCTGCTACTTGCTGTTTTACCAGCATGATTTCTATGTTATGTTGGTTAACCTGGCACACAGGATCAGCAGTATGGAGAAGGATGGCACAGCTCCCCATTGGATAACCAAAAGACCTAGGTCCTAAGATATCTACCAGCATTACATAAACCAGATGGCCTGGTCTGCACACACCTTCTTGTCCTGGGACCTCATTCGCCACATCAACACTCCTGGGAAAAGTAACACATTAAACCAATTCATACCAAAGCTATTGATTCACACCATAACTTATCAAATGCACTTTTCTCCTGCAAGTGGTACAGGTGGGGGATGAAGGAAGAAGAAAACACTGAGTTGATTGGATGAGGAGAGAGGACAAAGGCACCAGAACAAAGTTTAACTTACTTTATGCTACGGCTCTCCTACATTCAAAGTGCATGATACAGATTTTCTTTCTTTCTCCTCCTAATCCTTTTTCTTTTTTTAACTTTATTCTAGGTTATGATCTTTGTGCTACAGAAGTAGGTAGGCAACAAACATATGCGTGTATGTATTTTATATATGTGAGGTGTGACAATTAAGTTTGCAAACTCATCCTAGAAAAAGTGCTACATCCCTCATTGATGAATATCACTACCGTCACCTTCTAAGTGCTCCCCCTGGGGGGGCTATGCACTGACACGAGCACCTAGTCCACCCTTCAAAGCAATTTTGGAACTCTTTTTCTGGAATGGCCATCAGAGCTGTCGTCTTACTACCCTTGATGTCCTGAATGTCATCAAAATGTCTTCCTTTCAATATTTTCTTTATCTTCAGGTAAAGAAAGAAGTCATTGGGGGCCAAATCAGGTGAGTAGGGAGGGTGTTCCAATACAGTTATTTGTTTACTGGCTAAAAACTCCCTCACAGACAGCTCCCTGGGAGCTAGTGTATTGTCATGATGCAAGAGCCATGAATTGTTGGCAAAAAGTTCAGGTCGCTTTTTTTTTTTTAATTGGGGAATATTGGGGAACAGTGTGCTTCTCCAGGGCCCATCAGCTCCAAGTCGTTGTCCTTCAATCTAGTTGCGGAGGGCGCAGCTCACCTTCAACTCCCGTCGCTGTCTTCAATCTTAGTTGCAGGGGGCACAGCCCACCATCCCATGTGGGAATTGAACCAGCAACCTTGTTCTTGAGAGCTCGCGCTCTAACCAACTGAGCCATCTGGCCATCCCACCGGCAGCTCAGTGGCAGCTCATTGTCTTCAATCTAGTTGTGGAGGGCGCAGCTCACTGGCCCGTGTGGGAATCGAACTGGCAATGCTGTAGTTAAGAACTCATGCTCTAACTAACTGTTCCATCGGCCGCCCCTCGTCTAACTTTTTCACGCAGATTTTTTGGCACTTCCAAATAGTAAACTTGATTAACTGTTTGTCCAGTTGGTACAAATTCATAATGAATAACCCCTCTGATACCAAAAATAGGTTAGCAACAAGTTTGTGAACTTAATTGTCACACCATATATGTGTGTGTGTGTGTGTGTGTGGAAAATGAAACCCAGACATGAAAAATAACTTGGGCAGAGCTAGGATGTGATAGAACTAGGATTTGACCCCAGTCCTTCCTATGCCAAGTCCCTGTCCCTTATGACATGGGTCACCATGGCCCCAAATCACGGTTTCCTGCACTGGGAGATAGACCTACTAAATGCAGTATGGTATTCTACTCCTGCAATCTGATTAATTTCACCAATGGACTATACTTAATATAACGCATTGCCACACGAAGATACTCACTGGGAAGGGCAACAATACGGCTGGTGAATTAAAATGGAAATATGCTTAGTTTCATAAATCAGCATGGTAAAAGTGGGTCTCTGGCATCAAAGGCATTATTCAAGTCAGCACAGGAAAAAAAAGATCAAATGTGGATTCACAACCACCATCAATAATGATGACACTTATTCCAAACCCACTGTGTTCCATAGGACATAGTTAATAAACTGTGCATTGTATAAACGGTTCATCCATCCATCCATCCTTCCATTCATTCTACTATTATTATTTTTTTAAATGACAGGGTACATGGTCTAAAGTGCTTGAAGACGGGTGCTTTACATAATATGCCCAGTGGAAATACTGGACAACACTCCAAGGGGATTCAGAATCACAATACATAATTTACTATCTTTTACTTATTTTTATTGAGGTGTACAAACAGTACACTGATTTAAGTGTACAATTAAATGATTTTGTAATGTATGTATACACCATCTAATCACAACCTAGATCAAGACACAAAGTTTCCATCACTCCAGAACATTTCCTCTCATACCCCTTGCCAACCTGCCAAATAATCCCTGCACCTCAACCCCCAACGCCTGCTATTCTGGTGCCTCTCTCCATCTCTTAATTTTGCCTTCTCTTCACCTACGCACAAATGAGATGATACAGGATGCACTCTTTCGTGCCTGGCGTCTTTTGCTCAGTACACAGTCTGTTAGATTTATTCATATTGTTACATGTATCAGTAGTTCATTCTTCTTTAATAATGTGTGGAAACTATACCGTAGTTGATTTTAGTTTTTTTCCTCCTTTCTCCTATTGGTAGACACCTCTTAGCCAGACAATCAGCTCTAATGTGTCTTTTGGAGCAAAAATTAATATAAGACCAGGTCTTATTTTACTCTAAGACCCCATCTATAATATAATATAATATAATATAATATAATATAATATAATATAATATAATATAATATAATATAATATAATATAATATAATACTGGGTATATAATATAATTAATACAATATAATATAATACCAGGTCTTATATTAATGTTTGCTCCAAAAGATGCATTAGAGCTGATTGTCTGGCTAGGTCTTATTTTCGGGGAAACACAGTAGGTTGTTTTGTTTGTAGCAATTTTGAGTAAAGTTGCTATGACATTCTTGTATAAGTCTTTGTCCGGACACATCTTCATTTCTCTTGGGCAAATACCTAGGAGTGGACCTGCAGAGTCACAGGGTAGTTGTTTAACTTCAACAAAAAGTAAAAATACAAACAAGAAAAATCTGCCAAACCGTGTTCTGAAGAGGCTGTATCAATTTACACTTGAGCAACCACGTATGAGCATTCCAGTTGCTCCATATCCTGACCAAACCCTGGTTATTGACAGACATTTCAATTGTAGACATTCTGGTAAGGATGGCCTGGTATCTCATTTTGTCTTTAATTTGCATTTTTCTGATTCGTAACGCTGCTGAATTTTTTCATGTGTTTATTGCCGTTTCTACATCTCCTTTTGTGTCGTGCCTGTTCAAATCTTGTCATCATGTTTGACTCGGGTGTTTGTCTTCTTCTAATTTGTAAATAATATTTCTTTATCAACTCTGGGTACAAGTCCTTTGCTGGATTTATATATTGTAGATACCTTCACCCGTGGCTTACCGTTTCATTCTACCATGATGATACGAAGTCCTTAATTTTAATGACATCCAGTTTATTGTTTTTTTTCTTGTGGTTAGTGCTTTTTGCATCATTTCATAAATCTCTGACCACCCCAAGGTCATGAAGACGTTCCCTTTGCACAGAACTTTTAAAACATTCTCGTAGGAGAGACCTTAAAATGCCAGCAATTACAGCCTCTTGCCTCCTATCAAGTTTCCCCTACACCAACTAAGACAGATGAGCTCTTTCTCTTTAAAGAGAAACCACCTTGACAAACCTCCTTCAGTAATCTGTTCCGGTGCTTTAAAACCCTTCCTATCAGGATGTTTTTTTCTTTATATCGACTGGAAAGTACCATCCTGTTCATGTGATGGATTTATAATGCCTTTAATTTTCACATTAAAAACTAATTTAAAACATTTTTAGCTCCTAATGTCCTTCTGTTCGAAGTACAGTTGTTGGAATGGCTTTTGTATGTATGTGTGTGTGTGTGTTTTTATTGTTAGCTCTTCCTTTTTTTGACATACTGAAAGGAAGTAACATGATTTAAGTATTCAAAACAACTATGCAAATTGTTGGCTATTATTAGGATAGTGAGGTCATGGTGGACACTGGGGTAGGGGGTGGGAGGGAAAGAAGGCAGCTCTGTTTGCCAGAAACAGCCTAGAGAATTCAGATTAATAGAGGGGAGGAAGGTCGCCTTCGCAGGCCACCGCTCTGCATAGTCTCGACTTCTGTTTCCTCCTTGCAGATTGAAAAAGTCTTTATTGAATAAAATGTGTTTAAGTCCTCACTAACTGGGCATTTTACAAATAAGCCGTCTGCTATTGTTGATGTAGCAAATCCTTATCATATGCTAACATTTTGCAGCTACTCAGATATGAGCGTCATGTAACTTTCCTATTTAAGAGGCTAGTCAACTTTGCTCAAAACACACTGGAGCGGGGGAATGCATTTATCGAGATTCGGTGCTCATCGTCTTGGCAATTGGTTTATAATTGTGTCTGTCTCCTGTCTATCACTTTCCTATACCTTAACCCAGCCACCTGCAGAAATTGAAAATAAAAAACCACAAAATATTCCTGATGAAGGACTGTTTCATGTCTATCCTCCTCCTCCTGAAGGGACAAGGAAACAAAAGAGAACGCAGAATATCCCAGAAAAGTGGATGACACTTTGTGTTCAGGAGTTACAATAAAGGATGGCTTTTTACAAATGTAAATCCAGCTGTGTTCCTTAGGATTAGCCTAGAGAATTCAGCCTACGTAGCAGGAAGCAAAAATTTGGAAGATCCGTTTTCTTTCTTCCCTCTCTCCCTCTCCCTCTCATAAAAGTCTGGAGGGTTGCAACTCGGGACTGCTGTGTAAGCTTTTTCCGTGAAGTGCTCAGGACCACACCCTCCGGTGTGGCCAGCATCTTCAAGGTCCAAGGCCACATCCAGCGTCCTGGAAGCAGGGAGGGGCAAGAAATGAAGAAGGTGGGCCTACTCCAGCTCACTCCTAGAGAAGGCTCCCACAAACTGCCAAAGAATATTTCCATTAGCATCCCATTGGCCAGAACTTAGCCACTTGGACACAAAAAAGAGCTGCTAGGAAATGAAGCCTTTCCTATGAGCAGGCATGACCAGCTAAAATTTGTGTTACTATTAAGGAAAGGAAAAATGAACCCAGACCGGGGAAACCTAGGAGGCTCTGCTATACCAATTACGTCATTTCCACAAAGTAAAACCAAACACCATCTTCCTGATGCCCCAGGATAAATATCAAAGCCCCTTGATAGAGTCCACAGATTTTCCACTGTCTCCTTGCTGCCTCTCCAGTGTGTCATCTTCGGTGACTTTCCCCATCCTTCTCTATGCTTCGGCTACACCGGACTTCTTCAGCTCATTGAAGAAGTGAGTTCTTTTTCACTTTCCAATTTCTTAGGAAACTCTTCAATTTCACCAGAATGTTTTTTTGCCTCTTCAATTTCACCAGAGTCACTCTTCCTGATCCTTTAAAAGTCTGATGAGATGTCATTTCTCTTGGGACACTAACCTTTCCTGAGTGTTTTCCCCTGCTTTACACTCCCATAGCACGATATCATAAGGCTTATTCCACAAGTAATTTTTTAATGTCTTTCTCACCCATTCAACAGCAAAATCTAGGACGGAAGAGACCTCATCTATTTTATCATTGTATTCCTGGCACCTGGCACAGTATTTTTATTTTCTTATGTAAAATTTCCATACAGTAAAATGTATATATCTTAAGAATACAATTTGGTGAGTTTTGAGAAGTATGTTCACCCATGTAACCCACACTCCAATCAAATATAGACCATTTCCATCCCCCCAAGAAATTCCCTCAGATCCTCTTCCAATCAACCCCCACCCCTTATAACAAATCCTATTTTCTATTACCATAGATTGGTGTTGCCTGTTTTTAAACTTTACATAAATGGCATCGCAGAGTATATTCATATACTTTGAGTCTGCCTTCTTTCACTCAACACAATGTCTGTAAGATTCAATCATCTTGCAGTGTGCATAAAAGAGTTGCTTAACACTTGGGGATTATGAATAAAACTGTTATGAATATTCATGTCCAAATATTTGTCTGACTATATGTTTTCATTTCTCTTGGAAATAACTAGGAGTAGAATTTCTAAGTCACCAGACAAGTATACATTTCACTTCACGTTTACCAACAATATGTTTACGTTTGAGATGTTGCCAACCGTTTTCCAAAAGTGGTCGCCACATTTTCCACTCACACTGTATGAGAGTTCTGGTTGTTCCACACCCTCACTGCTTTAGTGTTGCCGATCTTTTAAAGTTTTACCTGTGGCAAGAGTATGAAGTCGTATTTCATTGCGGTTCTAATTTATATTTCCCTAATGACACCAAATATATTTTCATGTGCTCAATGGCCATTACAACCTTTGTGTTTGTGTGTGAAATGTCTGTTCAAGTCTTTGCCAATTTAAAAAGTTGGGCTATTTGTCCGTTTGTATTGATTTGCATGATCTCTTTAACATATTCTGAATACAAGTCATTTGTCAGATACATGCACTGTACATATTCCTCTCAGTCTGTGCAAACAGTAGTTCACAGTAAGAATGTAATAAATGTATTTTGAATTAAGCTGGAAGGGATAGAAGTTACTTGGTTGGGGAGGGGGAGGTGACGCTTAATTCATTTAGACAAGTCATGACTTTGGCCAAAATCTTCCATTTGCTGTCATACTCACTCTGCTGTTCTGACATCTACTCATAGATGACTGATACTTTTTATATCTTCAGCTATTTCACTTGTATTATTACAGTGGGCCCAGTGTATCCCTAAGTTATTTGAGAAGAGAAACATTTACCTTACAAAAATATGCAACACGATGCTGGACTTAAAGAGGGAACTTGAGGGATACTCTGAATTAACTGCTTCTGGTGATTGCTTCAAAGCTTAGCATGTTCCTATTGTGATGTATAAATGGTATAGGAAAGCCAATGTTCTACCCTCAGATTATAAAAATTGATTTATTCACCAAAATAAGTATAAAAATTACTTTTAAAGTTTTGATTTCTTACAAATAAAAATTGTATGTATTTAACGTGTACAACATGGTTTGATATACCCTGTTTCCCTGAAAATATGACCTAGCCAGACCATCAGCTCTAATGCGTCTTTTGGAGCAAAAATTAATATAAAACCTGATATTACATTATATTATATTATATTATATTATATTATATTATATTATATTATATTATACCCGGTCTTATAGTAAAATAAGATCGGGTCTTGTATGTATGACTTTTTGAAATGATACCAAAATCAAACTAATGAACATATCCATCACATCCCAGAGTTACCATTTTTTGGTGTGCGTGAAACAAGAAGACTTGAGATCTACTTCTTAGTAAATTTCGAGCATAAAATACGTTATTACTAACTCTAATCATCTGCTGTACATTAGGATTCCAGGTCTCATTCGTCATAGAACTGAAAGTCTATATGTACCCTTTGATCAATAGCTTCACTTCCCCCTCACCCCCCACCCCGAACCTCTGGTGACCACCATTCTACTCTGTTACTATGAATTCAACTTTTTATTTTTATTTTTTTAAGACTCCACATAGAACTGAGGTCATGTGGTATGTTTTTTGTGTCTGGTTTATTTCATTTAGCAAAAGAACCCCCAGGTTCATCATGTTATCCCAAACGGCAGGATTTCCTTCTCTTTTAAGGCTGAATGATATTGTCCTGTGCTGTGTGTGTACATGTATACACATGCACGTACATAGCCTGTTTTCTTATCCATTCATAGCTACCAACAGATGCGTAGGCTGTTTCCATATCTTTACTACCGTGAATCATGTTTCAATGAACATGGGGATACAGATATCTGGGCGAGATAGTGATTTTATTTCCTTTGGATCTATACCCAGAAGTGGGACTCCTGGATCAAACATGACTTTCTTATGATGTGTGATCCAAAAATACGGTAAATGTTTGAATTTAAAAAGCTTATTACAGTAAAAGACACATTGCCATTAATTCCCCTCAAAATACTTCCCCTTGCTTCATATACACTTATCCCATCATTCTTTCCACTTTCTGAAGCAGTTCTGGAAGTCCTCTTTTGTGAGTGTCTAGTTGTGCTGTTATGGCTGCCTCTATGCCCTGAATCAATTAAAAATGTTTTCCTTTCATGGTCATTTTGACCTTGGGGAAGAGCCAGAAGTCACACGGTGCCGGATCCGGTGAATAAGGTGGATGAGGACACACCGTAAGGTTTTTGTTTGGCAGAAATTGCTGTACCAGAAGCAATGTGTGACATGGAGCATTGTCATGATGGAGGATGAAGTAAAGACACTCATGAAAGAGGACTTCAGAACTGCTCAGAAAGTGGCAAGAACGATGGAATAAGTGTGTTCAAAGAGATGGGGATTAATAGCAATGTGTCTTTTGCTGTAATAATTTTTTTTATTTAAACATTCACCATACTTTGTGTACATATACCTTGTATACATACACCTTATATACATATTATCTTGTATACATATTAAGAGCCAGAGAAAAGAATGATGTGTCAGGCCTCATCATACCTTAAAAGCCCAATCATAGGCTGGTTTAAGGTATTACACTGAAACGTAATGTAGCGGAGAAGACATCTGGGTATGCCGGCATATTAAACAATAGCCTACAACAGAGTAAAGAAATATATAAAAACAGAGTAACTTCAGCTGGAAGGTCTAACACCGGTGATTTGTTAGAGGTCGATGTAGCTAATGTTGTACTAACCTGAATATTTATGCTGACACTGAACAGTTCAGAAAATATCACTTTAAGCAGAAAATTAATAACATTGCTAACCAGCTGACCAAGTGAGAACGGGGCTATCTCTGAAATCTCCCTCTCCTTCGTCCACTTTACCCAGTCAATCACCAAGTGCAATGTGTACTAAATTACTCTCAAATTGATTATTCTTTTCCATTCCCACCAATACTGCTTTATTGCAGACCTTCATCCGCTCTCACCAGCAGAAGCCTCTCAGTATTCTTTCAATTTTTTTTCCTCGCCCCTTTTTTGCTTATTCCCATTTTCCATGATTCTATTACAGCCCAGGTCGAATGCAGCTCTTCACCATCTGCTCAAAGGTGAATATGTCCTAATCTGGGAAACCTGTGACTATGTTACCTTTCAGGCAAAAGGGAATTTGTGGGCAGTGTGTGATAAAGGTGAAGGGCAGATTATCCTGGATTATCTAGGAGGATCCAATGTCATCGCCAAGGTCCTTTTAAGAAGGAGGCAGGAGTGTCAGAGGAGGAGAGATGTGAAGACGCTATACTGCTGGCAAGGAATAGAGGTGTCCTTTCGCAGCAGGAAAAGACAAAGAAACAGATTCTTCCCGAGAGCCTCCAGAGTGAACACAGGCCTGGCAACACCTTGCTGTTAGCCTATAAGACTTATTTTGGACTTCTGGTCCCCCGAACGGTAAGATAATAAATTTGTGTTGTCTGACGCCACTATGCAGGTTTACGTCGTTTTGCTTAACTGAGCTTCACTGACGGCTTGTTTTTTTACAAATTGAAGGCAAGACCCTTCACCAGCAAAAAGATTATGACTTGCTTTATTGTGAAATTGACTTTATTGCGACACTTGCTTTACTGTGGTGGTTTGGAACCAAACCAGCAGTATGTTTGAGGTGTGCCCGTGTTTGGGGTGACCTGTTACGGTGGCAGGAGGAAACTAACACAACAGCTTCACCTGCCTTCACTTTATAAACTCCAGCTGTAGCTGTGTGCTAAATGTGTCGTGCAGTTTCACGAAACCAAGCTCAGTGCTGGTGCATGTTTGGAGCATAAGGTCCACGAGGGCGGTCCCTCGTGCCTGCAGCGCAGTACAGGCTTAAAAACACCGGGTGAATTTATCAGTGAAGGACGTCAGGCCTCTACACATGGTGTTTGTTCCCTTAGTCTTGAATGCCTTTCTCTGATTCACCTGATTAATTCCTGCTCACTCATCAAATACACAGGCATATCTCAGAGATACTGTGGGTTGTTTCAGAACACCATAATAAAGCGAGTATCCCGATAAAGCGAGTCGTCTTTTTGCTGGTGGGGGTTTTACCTTCAGTTTGCAAAAAAAAAAAAAAAAAAGTGCAACATCTGGGACGTGCAATAAAGTGAAGCACAACAAAACGAGGGACACCTGTATTAACTCTGTTCCTAGTTCCCCACCCCCCACCCCCCACCATGGAATTGGTCGGTCTTTCTATTGTTCTTCTCCAAGACCATTCATCTCCTTTTCTCTTAATTGTTTGTGTGCCCGTCTGACTATTCTACAACTTGGAGGGCAAAAACCACGTCCTTCCTCTGAGTGGTCAGCACATGGAACACAACGCATGGTATAACGAGTGTCTCGTGTGTGAACGCCTTCCACACACCCCACACCATGGATGGTGAGAACAGGGGTTACCCAGTTCTGCCACCTCCCATCTGGGCCCTATCGGCTAGTTCTGTAAACTTCCCTCGACTCAGATGCCCTACCTATAGGTTGGGGGTAGGATACCATGTATAACATGGAGTTGTTTTAAGAATCACATGAGAAAATGCCAAGAAAACACAGAAAATTGAAGTCAATTGACATAGTCACTTTGAAGCAAATGTTAGTTTTTATTTATTTATTTATTTTTTAAATTTTTAACAGATTTTATTGGGGAAGGGGAACAGGACTTTATTGGGGAACAGTGTGTACTTCCAGGACTTTTTTCCAAGTCAAGTTGTTGTCCTTTCAATCTTAGTTGTGGAGGGCGCAGCTCAGCTCCAGGTCCAGTTGCCATTGCTAGTTGCAGGGGGTGCTGCCTACCATCCCTTGAGGGACTGGAAACCGGCAACCTTGTGGTTGAGAGGATGCGCTCCAACCAACTGAGCCATCTGGGAGGCAGCTCAGCTCAAGGTGCCGTGTTCAATCTTAGTTGCTGGGGGCACAGCCCACCAATTCCTTGTGGGACTCGAGGAATTGAACCGGCAACCTTGTGGTTGAGAGCCTACTGGCCCATGTGGGAATCGAACCAGCAGCCTTTGGAGTTAGGAGCATGGAGTTCCAACCACCTGAGCCACCGGGCCGGCCCCCCAAATGTTAGTTTTCATCAGATGTCTTGTCATTGGCAGAAGATATTAAAGATATTGCTTAGGCAATAACGTATCAAATGGGAAGAGAACCAAATGTGTCAACTGAGGTTATCAGATTGTCACAAGATGTATGTGCCCCTGTGCATGTAAGACTGACCTGGCTCGTTGGCATCAAGGAAGCCACAGCACATGCGTCTCAGACCCCAAATTCCAAAGTTTTAGGGAAGTGTAACATCACGACATTCATGTTCTCTCCCAGTCTAAAAAACTGTTCCAAATACATTGACTCTGTAAAACATTTTTTTCTTCCAAGTTCAGGTAGGTGTGATTTTTATACCATCATTTCAGTTCATAAATAAATATGTAGATAGTGACCCGTTGAAAACTGGTTAACTAACAAATTCTGATAGGAAGATAATTAATCTTTAAAGACTTGCAGGTATTTCTGACCATGTATTTATCGAGTTTCTTTATCTCTTTATAATGCTTAAGAGAATGGACACTGAATCGATCCAGCTGCCCGGTTGGACTCCATAGTGACTGATATTTCAATTTTCTGTGTCACAGTTTCCTCACCTGTAAAATGGGATAACACTAGCACTGACCTTTTAGGGTCTCAGTAAGGATTACATGAAATAATATATATAAATCATGTAGGAAAGTGCCTGACACACTAATGTGCTTATCAAATGTTAACTATTACTATTATTAATTATTAGGCTTTGAAATAACACAACTTGTAATATCAAGGGTATCTTATAGGCCATCTGCTTTGAACTTAAAAGTTTTATTAAGTCCCAAGCATCTGGGAATATTTATTTACTAAAAAATAGATGACTGAGGATTGATACACTTAATCAAGGATTTAAAAGTTTGTTTATATATGTAAAGTGGCTGAACTGAATGAGAGAAATCTGATAAGAAATGCTAATGAACTATGAAACGCTAGAGGGGACATCCATTAAACTTAAAGACCAAAATGAAATTTTCAAAGACAGAAACAGATGGAGAATATGAAAGAAAGAGAGCGTCACAAAGCAGGAAGAACGAAACAACACAGGACTAATGAAACACAAGAACTGGAAGCAAATAATGAACTGAAATAAGGTGGGGAATGTGCTACAACCAGGAGAACACAGACAGCATTCTCAGGCGCAGCACACTTCTGATTTCAGTGGAGACGAAATTACTTTTACTTTTTTTAAAAAAGGTGATTTGCAATCCATTTAATGTTTCAATTACCACCCAGTCACAGAAACGGTCTCTGTTTAAGGGTCCTGCTTACACAGCTCTATGCTGTTCCGTTGAATAAAGGCCCATTAGTATGGTACATAAAAGATGAAGAAGAATAAGATAGTGTTTTCAATGAAATATAAAAAACTTAACACGCTAATCTATTTTATTTAAGATCTGCTAGATTGGTATGTTATGCCTGTAACATTTATTACCTCACAGCACTCCTAGAAGTACACAGATAGCTCCAGGCATATTACCAAATCAAGCAGGGGTGTCCCTGCTCTGAATGTCTAATAACATCACTACCTCACCCCCTGTTTTCTTCCTCTAACACCTCTGATGCTAGCTGTGTAGTGGTAATACAGATATCCTGCCCAAATTAAATTCCTGGGGAAAGGTCGGTGTTCACACCTAAATTCCCATGGGTTAGGGTGTGTAACATGGCCAATGTGGCAATTAATAGAAATAGAAATGATATCGCTAAGACATGTCTTGATAGAAAAAAACATATCCATAGGGTTTACTTTAAAATACAAGTATATGTTCATTCATTCATTCAACAAATGCCGATAGGGTACCAAAGAGGTGTCAGGCATATGGTAGAGATGGTCAATAAAACTGGGGGGGTGGGGTAGGTAGACACAGGTATATGCTTCATCACTCTGCCAAGTTCATTTTACACTCCCTCACTCTCCAGGGGATACATGCTGGCTTATATACAGAAGGATTTGATGGAGGCTGCACCTGTCAGGGTAGTAGGTTACGCTGCAATAATAACTCCCAAATCTCAGTGACTTAACAATGAAGTTTATGTCCTGCCTACCCTACATGTCCAAAACAGGTGCTCAACTCATCCTAGTGACCCCGGGACCCAGGCTGAAGTGGCTTCCACGATGACCACAAACAGAGGCAGGACGACTTGGTCTAAAACTGGTCCTTAAACGGTCCAGCCTGAAAGTGACATTCATCATCTCCACTCAGATCTCCTTGGCCAGAACCACTCAACCAGGAGGAGACCAAAACGTTCACTCTTCCACAGGCCCAGAAGGAGAGAAGGTCAGATATTGTTAACTGGAACTAGTGATTACCACAGTGGTTTACTATAAGGCATAAGAGCAAATGTGGGAACATGGAATGGACAATTAACTCGATCTATTCCCAGCTCCAAGATTACTAGCCAAATGCTCAACAAAGCCATGTAACCTCGCCAAGCCAAAGTCACATGGTGATAATGTCTCGCCTGCCTACCGGGGGTGGTAGATGAGCTTCAGTGAAGCAATGGTACGTGAAAATGCTCCGAAAGCCTAGGACTGTCAAGGAATGTGCATTCCTAGGAATGTGCTCTAGGAATGTCAAGCAGTGTTGACGAGGAGTCGCATGTGTGCAAGGAGGACACAGCTGGCCAGTGCTGGAGAAAAACTGAATGAACACTGGAGGCTGCCCAAAGACCAGTGTGGCTAATAGCTCCAATAATGGACACATCTTGGCCACAGACCTGAACACTACTCAGTTGAAGGCCAAGAGCTTTAAGCATTTTCTCCCTTGGGCAATGAAAACACAAAACCAAGACAACAAAAAGGAGGGGGGTGCTGACCTCCTTGAGCTCTGAGTGTCCATAAAGGAATCAAGGTTGTAGGCAGGATCCAGAGAAGACTGTCAGCCTGTCCTTACTACGGCTCCTTGGTCCTCCACGCTGGTACAATCAAGTGCCCTCTGGGGTTGTCTCTCCCCCATGGCTCCTCTACCCCCAGCACAGTTGATGCCAATCTGGGTCCCAGGACACCTTTCATGCCTCAGAGTTTTGAGCTGTCCTTGAACCCCTTTCTCCAGCTTTTCCTTCCACGTCAATCCTTCTCAAATGTGATACAAACGAAGCCTAGATGGGGTGCTTTCTGCAAAGCTACACCTAACGCTTTCAGCTACAACCAGTTGTTTCTTCCTCGATGGTGAGAGCACAATGATTTCACCTTGTTTTCATATGTATTTTGTTCTCCCCTGGATTACAGTGATTTGTATTCTTGTCTCCCCGACTCTATTAGAGAGTGCTAGCTACAGTGTCTGATGGTCCGCCATTGTCTAGTATGGTGGTCTGTATCACAGACACCAACACATGTGGGATGGCTCGAGTGCCCGTCTAGCCACTTTTTCTGTCATTCCCATTCTCTCTTGTTCTCAAATGGCCCTGGACTCAGCCGTATTTGGTACTTTAGAGACAATCTAGCGTGATTTCTTTTTCTCAATGGGAACCTTCCCTTCACCCATTTTCTATTCATCCCAACTTTGAAAAACGGTCAGTTTTATATCCCACTTTCCAGTGTCTTGCTTTCTACCAAACTAGCTGTTCAGCACAATTGTCCGGGACACTTTCTAAAATGTATACGGACTTCTCATCCCCAGGAGGCCTATTGAAGCATCATTTTGTGGAGGTGGCCTGGGAATCTGTCCAGCTTGGACACTGGCCCTCTGAGTGACATTTGGAAAGCACCTTTATAATATGTATTCCTGGGTGATAATGGATGACTCTCAGAGACCACAAGTTTATTAGCAGAGACTGTTTGCTGTTCATCCAGCGTAGTGCTTCGCAAACTAACATGCACATGGGGATCTTATTAAAAATGCAGACTCTGACTCTTTAGGGCTGGAGTGGGGTCCAAGCTTATGCAGTTCTAACAAACCTCCAGGCTGTTGGTGTAGAGACCGCACTTTGAATAGCAAGACCACACTTTTAACTGTTTTCTTATTTTCCTTATTTGGAAGTTATTTTTAAGTACCATCTTCCAGGGACTCTTATAACAGACAAAAGTGATATTTTACTAGTGTGCATATATATAAGCACAAATTTGTAACATCTCTAATTATAAAGTCAGTCAATTCAAAAGGCCAGTGAGGCTTTTTGGAGGAATGTGAGATTTGAAATCATAGGTTAGTTAAGACAAATGAATATTAGTATTAGCACTTATGCTTGCATGTCTGGATGAATGTTCTGATTCGTAGAGACAAACAAATAATAATCATTTACAACTCCTTAACAGTTTGCCTTACAATCGGAGGTTAGGTGTCTGTGAAACAGAAATGACAGATCAAAGCTTTTCTCTAATATCTGTGTAAAAGTCAGGGCAAGTGAAAGTACTAATGGTCTCCAGTGTACGAGTATTCAAATCAGGACCAGAGGGAAGGGTGTATTTTCATTAAAGTTTTCAGTGAGTAAAAATGTATGTAAAACTAAATTATTTAAAATAGCTATTGAACTCCTAAGCCACCTCTGCAATTCTGATGAAGATATCTTAAAACCTATATCTTGATCCTAATAAGTAGAATTTATAGGTTTTTCCAGCATTGAATTATGGCCTACGCAGGGGATAATTCTGAAAATAGGGAAAGGCTAAGAATACCATCACTTAACGGTCTCTCAAATGATAGAGTGAGAATGGCACCTTTGTCCAATTTTCTACAGCAGGCCGAGTAAACAGGCTTTGTTTCCAGGGAGTTTCGGGATTAGGATTTTACTCGCTCTTACTGAAGTTTATGCCAAAACAATATATTTGTCAGAATAAGCCACTAATGACAAGCACTATAAATAACCACACAGAGCAGAGAATGCCTGTGTGTGTGTGAGGTAGAGATATTAAAAGCATCAAGGTAACAATTTTTTATGTTCAATGGATGGTTCCGTCTCAATATTAAAGAGCTTGGTAGCTTTTAATGATGAAAAAATTATGCAAACATTAAAAAACAATTTTATATAATTATTTGGAGCTTGCTTCCCTTTTACAAACAACAATTTAAAATAAATCCATAAATGCTGTCTGTGGGGATTTCTTGCAAGTAAAAGGAAATAGATCATGCACTGCAGTTTGGTTTAATACTAGAAATTAAGCTCTCCTACCAATAGTGCATTATGAAAGGAAATTAAGAAACTTAAGTGATTATGTCTGTGGCTGTGACTGTATCTTTAATGGGGAAAGTTCTTTCATGGAAAGGTATTAGAGTCATCTATTCACTTAACAAGTGTTTATAAAGAGGATAACTATGCTCAGAGCTCTCTCCCCAACAGCCAACAGCAAGCACTTCTACGGCTCATCCCACCAAGCCCTCCTTATGACACATTAGACAATTTCCAGTAAGGCCTCAATTTATCCCCAAGGCATAAAGAGTCCACGGGAGTTGGCCATTTGTTTCCAAATGACGTTGCCTTCATCACTTCTGAGAAAATTAAGGAGAAAACCAGTATTCGAAGGCGAAACAACCAGAAACCAAGCGCCATCTGGTGGTGGGAAGGGGCATCACAATACTGCTGCCCTCTCCCTCCACCTCTCACTTCTCACATCAATTCTGATCCATAACCACCACCTCTTTTTCTGTCCCAAGTAAAATCCAATTCAAATAAATAACTAAAGCAGAATTAAAAGAATGAGTCATCACAAAATGGCTGCCTGAGGTGATTTTTTCCTCAGAGTGTAAGAGGAACAGTAACACTAATTTTGCAAGTTAGCCATACTGGGTGGAGGTAATATCCCAAACCTTACTTAACCGTCACTTGGGGGTATCTCAAAGCCGAAGTCCTCAAAAAACAGTTTCCTAGATTAACCATACCCTAGAAATGACCCGTGTACACGATTTTCTTGACTTTCCCTCAGCCCCGCCTACCATCTATATCAGCCATTCCCTAGCCCCTGATTCCCCTGTCTTCCTGTTAGCGCATTATGAAATTCATATTCACTGTACCTTCAGTTATATCCTGAGGCCATAGTTGAGTGGGAAAGAAAGGTCAGTATGGACAAGCAGTTCTGCTCTAGCCTCTTGAACCTACAGCAAAACAACACAGTCCTGTCTGTGACCTGTCTCTCCTAGGCCAAGCATTACAGAGAAGCCCAGAGAACAGCAAGACAGCAATAGTAATGGGTAGGTTCTCTTTACTGAAGACACACTTAGTGCCATGTCTGTCTAACCCTCAGAACAGCCAACAAGGTCCACCACAAGTGAAAGGTGACTTACCGCCAGGCTAATCATTCTCTCTGTTCCCTCCACATATAAACAACTGTGGAGACCACAGGGTGGATGTGTCTTTAACTTGCCATTTCTAAAAGGTTTAAGCTGACCTGGAAAAGATCAGTGCTTAGAAGAGGGTACACTAGGTTGAATGGTGGCCCCGAAAAGCTATGTCCATGTTTGAATCCCTGGAACCTATGAACGTGACCTTACTTGAAAAAAGGATCTTTGCAGATCTAATTAAGTGAAAGATCTTGAGACGATGAGACCATCCTAAATTATCCGGGTGGGCTCTCAATCTAATGACAAGTGTCCTTAGCGGAGAAAGGCACAGAGAGGTTTAACATAGGAGGGAAGACAAAGAGACACAGAAGGCAACGTGAAGATGGGGCAGAGAGAGAGAGATGGCCACAAGTCAAGGAATGTTAGTAGGGGCCAGAAGCTAGAAGAAGCAAGGGACAAATTCTTCCCTAGGGCCTTCAGAGGAAGTACAGCCCTCTGACAGTTTCTCTAAGAGTTCAGACTTCTGGTATCCAGAACGGCGAGAAAAGAAATCTCTGTTGTAGTAAGTCACCCAATTTGTGGGAATTGGTTACAGTAGGCAGAAAATACTAATCAGAAGATATATACGAGCTTCTTCTTTCTGACTATTTCCAGTTCCAACCCCTGCCCTACCTGACACCAGGCTGGCATAGGGTGGAATAGTGATAGAATCTGAGATTGGGTTTTGGTGAGCAGTAACAGAGGCTGAGCAAGTCTCACGGCCCATTTTGTTCTTTATCCAGACTTAACTAGCCCTGGTAATTGATACTACCGTGTTTCTCCGAAAATAAGACCTAACCAGAAAACAAGCCCTAGCATGATATTTCAGGATGACATCTGCTGAACATAAGCCTTAATGCATCTTTTGGAGCAAGAATTAATATAAGACCCGGTCTTATTTTCAGGGAAACACGGTAGAAATGGATGAAAAAAACATTTGGTAATAACTTGAAGTAAGAAGAGTCATGTGTACTTGATACTGTCACCAATGTTGGCTGCCAGACTCTAGGGTCACATTCCTTTGACAGTTTCCCACGCGGCACTATTTACAAAAATATCAGTCACAGCTAATTTAGAAAATGCTAGCCTTTAACTTAGACAAAACTGAAAAAAAAAAAAAAGTGGCTTCTAATAATTCAATGACTACATAGGTATGGTAGAAAGTGTGACCAGAGGGATAATAGTAAAGTCCAGAGCTGCTCTGGAAGTTTTAGCTATTGGGTTGTTGCCACATATCATCTGCTAGTCTGAAGCGATCTGGGGGCGGGCTCTCAGCTGCAGGTACGCATGGTGACTATAAATGAGCTAGCCATGCACCCCTCCACATGATCAGAATGAGAATCCATTTTCCATGGCTGAGAGGCCAAACATTTGAACACAAAGCATTCCAGGTCCTACATCATCAGTCTACCAATGACCAAGTTCATTGTTCCCAGTCTTCAATTTCACAAATTCTATGATGCACTCACACCGAGCACCACACTGATACCTTATGCTTCCCCACCTTTCCAGGTCTCTGTGTAGAATTCCCTTCCTCTAGAAAGGCCTCCCTACCTGCTGAAATGGTACTCATTTTATTCAAGGCTCAGGTCAAATGACACGTCCTTTTCCAAGTTTAAATGACCTCTCCTTCGTCTCAACTCTACCTTGAATTAAATTATAACCACATGAATACATGTCCCATCTTAATAACTAGATTGTAAACTCCTTACAGGTGTATGTAACAAAAATGACATCTACCCTACAGCACATTTTCAGGGCTTATTATGTACCAAGCCCGATGCCAAGCACGGCACAATCATCATCTAATTTATTCCCTATTATTCCTATTTTGTAGGGGAAAAATCGGAGGTGCAGAAAGGCTAGGTGACTTGCCCGAGGTCCCAGAGCTAACTGGGGTTTCAATTCTGAACTACAAAATCAACAGTGAGAATTACTGATGTATTAGCTGTTGTATGGAATGTACTCATAGACCTAGACGCAGAAACAAGTAGATAACAACCTAAACTTCTAATTTATGAGAAGTACTCTCTAAGGAAAGATAGTGTTTTTCTCTCAGAAGGAAGGTGAGGACTGCTTGGTTTAACTAACTCCCAAATACAATCTTCTTCTTTTTCTTAAGAATTAATGATGTGGAGAACAGCATAGGGAACAGAGTCAGTGGAACTGTAACAGCTATGTACAATGTCAGAGGGGTAGTAGATTGGGGGAAGGGGTTATCAGTTAGTGAGGGGTGTAAATGACTAATTATTACATTGTTTTATACTCCTGAAACTAATAAAAAATGAATCAAAGAATAAAACTGCCTTCTCCCAAAGGTGTTTTGTTTTTTTTTGCTATCTCTAAGGTCAATATTTTCACAATAATGAACTTTGACTTGGTAATGTCATTTACATTTACCTAGGATCTCTGCATGTCTAATGAAATAAAGGAAGAAAGACATCTCCGTGTCTTCTTATAGTCTCGCTTAAACATTAATTGCACAGTCACAGTGTATTTCTATTAGTTTTTCTCACTTTGGGCAGGAGGTTGTTTATTTTTTGTTATTGTTCAATATGGGGCACTTTTGGGCACACAGCAAGTGTTCAGTCAATACTCACTGTCTTATTTTCAATCAAATTCCGGTGAGCAGTCAGAAAGATAGGCAGAGCATGACTGAGGTGGAGATACGAATGAAAGGGATGAATGCATTTTCTCCAAACTCATTTGATTCTTCAACTTTGAACGTAATTCCAGGCCCAGGCAACATTAAAAATGGAACTTTAATGTTACACCATGATTGGAGGTCTGGTATCAGACCTAAGTAATGGATCACATTTCTTATGAAATCTGCTCTGTAATAACATTTCATATTCTTAATAACATTCTGGTCTAAATATTGACAGTGAGTTGCCACTTGGGAGGCAAGAGGATAATAAAAAAAACATGCCAAGAATATTAGTCTTCTTCCCTTAAGGTTCAATAATAGTCTGGTAGAAGAAAAAAAAAAAAAAAAAGCAGTATTTTCTTGGGTGATTGTGAATTGATCTTAAATGAAGGTGTAAAGAGATCACAAGTTTAGTGAAATATGCATCTCTGTGTCCATATCTGATAAGTGCCAAATAATTACATTTAAACTTTGAAAGTTACTGTGTGAGTGGATTTGGCCAACTATCCGAAGTTTAATATTTAACCCTCAAGATTGACTCACAGTCTAAACGGTCACCTTGTCTATGCTGGTTAAACCCACAGACTAGACCAGGTAGTGAGTGGGAGAGGAACTGAACCGCTGGCATTGGAACTGCAGCAAAATAGCCTGAGGGTTTGCAGAAATCATTTCCCCCAAGGAAGGGAAGTTTTATTGTGTCTTCATGAAACTGGCTTAGACTCTTTGCGAACAAATCTATACATGTTCTGTTTCTGAAACTGTTCTATTTCTGAAATGGAGAAGTATATGATTTGGTAAAAATCCTAGACACAATTTCCCTACAACACAAAACTAAACATTTTACACACACACATACATGTACACACACACCCCTTCTCTGATACGTTTTACATCGTTAAGTCCAAATTATGGTTAGTTTATTATTTTTAATTTTTAATTAAAACTTAACATCATGAACGACTTTAAATTAATTTATACATAATTTAAAAATTTAATTTCTTTGATTTCTGCCCTTAGCATTTGTCCCAAATAGCCAACAGTGACCACTGTCTACCTTAGATGATAAATCTTGATGAAAAAGTGATACATGTGTATGTATATACATAGAGGGTGCCAAAAAAATGTATACACATTTTAAGAAAGGAAAAACTATTAAAATTGGAATACTCAATATATACCGATAACCAAAGATGAATACAAGTCATGTGTACACATTTTTTTTTGGCACCCCAGTGTATATATTTCTTTTCATACTCCCCTCATTTTAGTGGGAAAGACACTGTCCTAAGGGTGTGTTGAGCCAGTACTTTACAATCATAAATCTCTTAGAACAGTGGTTCTCATGTTTTACTTTCCAGAAGAATTCCCTGGGAAACTTGGTAATCTTCTCTCCCCATAAAATAATTGTGCCTGAGTAGGCGTGCGGAGGGGGGACGCTAGTGTACGAGAACTCTCGCTGACAAACATGCCGTGTGATCACACTCTGAGAAACAAGGAGGTATTTCACTGTGTTGCTCAGTACCACAGTCAGTTTTAAAAAACAAGACTGGTAACTATACCTATTCATGGAGGTTTCTCTTACATTGTTCCATTCCTGTCTATAAAGTAGGATGATAATTTCATTTACATAACAATCTTGAACTTTGAGGAAAAGCTTCGGCAAGACACTTCTAGGAGGAGTCATTCCTACAATAAATCAAATGCAAGTACGGACCCTGCTCCCCGCAACCCAATCACGCAGCTTACACTTTGTTTGGCCATTCAGTGCACACGGGGGCGTATGATGGAGAGTGGCACCTACTGGTCAATTATAGGTATTACAGCCAAATTGTAGTAGGCTCTTAATGCCCCAAACATCTCCCCTCCCACCTTAAATAAAAAGCTAGGGGAGAGGAGCACTATTTATTCATTTAACAATTCTTCACAGAGTTTCTATCAAGAGCTTGGGTCAATAGTTTAAATTGCTAATAACTCACGATATTCAGTAGATAGACTGTTATTTCCTCCAAGTAGAGAAAGTGTGGATGTGGTTACTTTTCTACTGATTTTAGAACTATTAAAACTTGAAGTTCCTCAGGAAATTCAAGTTAAAAGGTATTAACAACACTGCTGTCATGTAAAAAGTGAACTGACTGCAACAGCCTGGGATATTTTGGTTTTCTTCACAAAGAACCTACCGGAATTTGAATATTACTTTGTTTATCATTGACAACGCATCTAGAACGGTAGAAGAAAGTTGAACGGTTTAACAAAAGGAACGTCTTAGTGTAATAGACTTACCAAATTAGAAAAGAAGAAATAAATACAAACACTCAAAGCTGCAGAGATTAATTTAATTTGGTTACCTCCTTGGAAAGCATTCAGAATGATGGGACCAGAAAGGAGGAAAAAAGATCGATTCTTATTTAGAGGAACTGACAGAAATTGAAATTGAAATGTTCATATGAAAGAGAAAACCATTAAAAACTGTAGGTGATTTGACAATTCCACTTTTTTATCCACAGCGTACGGTGTTATTTTAGGCAACATAATATACAGTGTGTAGCAGGTCAACTGACAAATTTAGAAATCTCTTGATGTTTAAAAAAAGTGCTTGAATAGAGGTTTTGTGGATTGGAAAATCTGGGTAGATTTGATAATGCAAACCTCAGAACAACGTTTGCTGAACCTCTGCTGTAGCCATTACCACGGCAGGGCCCTAGTAACTATAGTTCTAGTTGAAGAGGCACTTTTTTTCTTAAAACCCTGCATTCACGTTTCTATAGCAAGCTCTGCAGTAAAGGGAAAAAAAGACAATTTCAAACATTTTTCAACACAATGCAACACAAAATCCACAACAAAATAAAGGTTTGCACTGGGCTTTACAAAGCCGTGTAGATCAGTTAGAAAATTAAACAGACATGATTTGGTTGCAGTTAAATCGCTTCCCATTGTCATGACTTTAAAAGTATCCATTTATTTTGTAATAGCACACAACAGGAAAACATCCACATCTGCACTGAACAAAGCACTGGCCTTTCACTAACACCTGTTGCTACTTTTTGAATGCCCCACCGATGGACAGATCAGACTCGCCCTTTCTGTTTATCTATGAAATCTAAGCCTCCAATCCTAAACAGTAAGTAGGTAAGTAAATGAATAAATCAATCAGTATCTGGACCTTCCTAAGAGAGAAGAATGGAGTACCGTAGGGGATATTTTTTGCCTTCCAACTCTGCTTCCATTTCCCTTCATCTGGAAATAGGACTTGTATTTCCCTTGGGGGCCCCTCTCTAACACTCCCCAGGTCCACATTTCAATTGGGTGAGAGAATATAATCAGACTGGTCCCTTAACTCTGAAGACTTTGGCAGGAAACTTCCAGGAAAGAGCCATTAGTCTACTGGACTTGAAGCTGGGATTACCACATACAGAGATCTTGCCAGAGAGTAAAGCAAAGAAAGACAAAACACACCTAAGAGACTGGATTCATGACACTTTGTGAGCCCTGGATCTGCCATGCCCGAGCTATGACTGGCCTTTTCAGTGTTGTGAGCCAATAAATATGTACCCCATTATTTGATTGACTGATTACATAAAACAGTTTAAGGTAAAATGTCCTTGCTACAGAAGTGCAGCTTGGTTCTTAAGAGAGTCCAGAAGTGTCTACTTCTCCTTTTATTGGACTGTAAATGTTCTGGTTTCCATTTTCTCTTCTTATTGACTCATTTTTCCTTAATTCTAGTCCAGGGCTCTTTGCTAGTGTTGACATTTTTCTTCATCTGAAACTATTGAGATTTTAACAGGGTTTGTGCAGAGGCTCTATTTCTACAAGTTCCATAGTCCAAGACAGTTCCAAGAAAACCTAGAACCACCTTTTTTAGGCTGACTCTTAATTTCCTTATATGGGTGAATACCCCTCCCCACAAATAATCAGCGTGGCAGAAACTCTTTCAATTTCTGAATGGTTCCTCTCTCAAAGGGGGTACTAGATATGCCAGTCACCCAGAGGAATGAAAGGAACTGGGAAGGGAAGGACTGTCTAAAGTGATTCCAAACAAGGATAAACCCAACCCATTTCCATTGGCTAGTGGTTGATTCCATCGCCTAGTGTTTATACCAGTGTCTGGAGTCAAGTTCAAGGGTCAATCACAGCTCTAACACTCACTCACTTGCTTGACTAGGAGAATGACCGAGCTGCTCCACACCTTAACTTCCTCATTTGTAAAATGAAGATGGCACCAGTACTATCCCCCGAGGGCTATCAAGTGGCTTAAAGGTTATAATGCCAGTGTCTAGCAATAGTCCTTGGCACATGGTAAGTGACTGGAAATGTGTAAAACAACAAATGGCAGGTAGATCACACCCACAAGGGCAACCTGTAGGAATTCCAGACGGTGTCTTATCCGGGTGCTTATAGAACATAGAACTATTACCAAAAACCACAAGGGACCATGGTGTCTGCTGGTGCCCACCCATTAGAAGGATGGGCCATGTTAGGTAGAATATCGGAATCAGTCACAAACACATTAGGTGGTTCCCAAAGGCAGGGTGGCCTAAAGATTTTGTAGACTTATAGCATTGACCAGCATTCATTGATAATTGTTTTAGCTTTTGAGTGGGTGAGTTTGTAATAATTTTTTGGTTGCAACTCAGCCAACTCTATCCACCCTCAGAATAGGTTGGGGAAGGGAGGTGACTGCCTCACACACACGTAACTGGGACATGTTATCTTCGTACTTGAATCTGGGGCCGTAAACAGTGCCCTTCAGGTTCTCTTTCTTTCCTTCTCTCCGAAGAAGTAAGGTCAACAGCAGCCCCAGACTCACTCCCTAATAGCTTAGCAGCCCCAAGGAAAAGAAAAGCACTCGTCTCTCAATAGTTTTGGCCAAAAACGTCCTATATGGATTTGTAATTGACCTAGCTTGGGTCACATGCCCACCTCTGAACTAATCACTGTGACCAAAGAGACGAGGAAGGACCAGGCATAAGTCACATGCCCACCACTATGGGTAGGGGACAGTTGGCTCCACCAAACCTCAGGGAATGGGTTCCCCGTAGAACCGAGGTCCTATGTTACTACAGGAATGGGAGAAGAGTGATGGACAGATAAACCAAGAGACGTCCCTTTCAATGAGTAATGGAAAAAAGCATCATCTGCAGAACAAGAACTCTGTGACAGAGAAGTAACAAAGCAGGTATCACTTTCCAGTGAAAATCCACATCCTGTGAGCTACGAGGCCAATAGTTCTATCTTGATAAATTAAAAATAGCTTCTTTTATTCCCATCCCTCCTTCCAATATTCCACCTGTGCCCCCAGGCCTAAAAGGTTATAGAATAACAAAGGCTGTTATTTTCAGGCTGTAGTTAAGAAGTTGCTTCTTCTTGAACTCACAGTGCTTGCCTGACTTTTCCAAGTTATCAATAAACTTCTGTTGTGTTAAACTGGGAGTAAGAGGAAATCACGCAGTAACACAGAAGCCTCAGTCACTCTTTGCAGCTCTTCCTACATGGTACATAGAGAAGATTCCTTGGAACGGTAAGGTTTTTTCTATACCCTACTGCACCACCACCATGCTGGGCACGTCTGATCTCCAGAAGAAAGGTTTAAGGAAGTGTGCCCCAAGCATCATTAAGTACCATAAGCTCTTCCTCAGACTCTGCAGCTGGGATGCACGTTCCTGGAATGCACAGCTGGATCTTTTTATCTCAGCACCCCTCCATATCAGGCACAAGGGTCTGATATACCCCGTTTGCTCAATAAATGTTGGTAGAAAGACAAGCATGAGCTCTTCAAGAAGGTGAACATGGAAACCAAGGGCTTAAGATGGCAGCGTTGTACAACAGAGCTAGATTTAAGAGGCAGGAGACACGGGGGTGCAGCAAAGCATCAGCAAAGGAGGACACTGGTCAACAGTTGTTGGCACTGAGGTCCAGGCTGATTGACACTAACAGGCAAGCCCATCATGTGGGGATCAAAGAAACCCAAATGCATGATGGCACTGGGCCGTTTCCTTCTCGATTAGACTCTCAGTGGATAAACATCTATCCAAGTCTGGCTCCCTGAGTTTTACGCGATCCCTGGTTCTAAGTTAACCTTCCCACCCCTACAAAACTCTAGGGACTCCTCCAACAATGCTGTACACATAACATGAGCTACCCTTTACTGAGCACCTACTATGTGCCAGGCATTTTGCCAGTTACTTCACCTCTTTAGTGATATTAATCATGAACAAAGAAGTAAGTCTAAATGGCTAAAGCTTAAGAATAGGCCTAAGTTTTATCAGTGCAAGTCTGGCTGACATTCTTCCATTCTTTCCCCTGTATTAAAATCTAAAGACCTCCGGGGCTAGTTTCTTACTCAACGTAGTGCAATAGTTATATCCATTCTAAAGGAGATGGAGCACCATCTCATGCTTTTTGATCATTCATACAGGCACAGTAGCTGTACTTTTGCTTTTAAGTACTATACAATATTTGATGGTTGTTATCTCTGAGTTAAGGGCTGCTGGTGCAAATCGGATATGCATCCTTTCCAATAGTACAGTTCTACCTAAAGACGATCTGCCTTATGGTACGGCCTTAATGAGCATGTTGCAGTTACAAAAAGGAAAAGAGAGGTTCAGCGATTGCCGAAAGCGCTATACTTTTAAAATTAAGACTTGCTTTTACCGGTCACAATGAAATAAAGTGATGTAACATCTAGTTTGTACATTCTAGACAATGTGACCAAACAAAGTCACCGTGACATCATTTGTGCTCCAGCTAGCAGAGTACATCTAAGTTCAGAGAATTGAAAAAGATTTAATAATTAAGTTGGTGCTTCTATGAGTTATAATTGCCTCTTGCATGATGACTGATAACTTCAGGTAATTGTCAGCGATATGAAAGAGCTTTTTGTGGTTCCACACTAGGTATTACTCTAGGGAAGGCCTTACAGAACTGAGAGGCGAGCAGAGGAAGGGCAGAGTGGGTATTCCTAGTATCACTTGCTTGGTATATTCTCTAAAATAAATACATCACTAGAATCTAAAGATTTCATTACCTCAGATGACAACATTTGCTGAAAGACAGAACCAGCTTGTAGGCAAGAAGAAAAAGGATACATCAAACTATCTTTCCATCATCAAGTTCCTGACTTTTCAGAAAATGTTGTCAATATAAATCATTTGGAAGCCTACCTGAACATTTTTGCGTCTGAAATATCTGAACTGGCAGGCGTGGCGAGAGTTCACACTGCACAGGTGTGAGTTATTTCAAAACACAGCCATTCTACTGTCAGAGAAGAAAAAGGACCCGAACACAATGCAAGCCAGCTTTTCTCTACACTAGATGAGCCTAGCGGGGGTACAAAAAAATAATAATTTTAAAATATAAGTTGCTCGGTGGAATCTATATGCTGACACATTTAGTCCAGGGAACTTATATGAATTAACTGGTTCTGAAAAATATGTAACCTATTTATGAGGCTACAGGCTCTCAATGATAAAATGATAAGAGACAAAGAAGTAGATTTCTAGGAAAAGTAATCGGAAGACCAGGTGGCTCATGTTTCATTTCTCGAAGAGTCATCAATAAGACGTCTAAAGATAATCACTTAGACTTTTGCTTTATCCAAATACCAAAAGGTCAGAGTGCTCAATTTACTGTTTCTTAGACAAACTTTTTCCCATTGATTTAGAAAGGAGAAGAGCAGAAAGATAGTAAAACTCTAATCAGCCTGAGAGAAAGGTTAAAGCCATTCTTTTTCATATCCATTCTGGGTAGTGATCCATAAAAATTAATTAGGACAAGGGTAAACCTATTACGTAGCACAGATTCACCATCAGTCTTGTCTATCTGTACGGGCTCCAGCATGAAAGATTTGTTGGACTCTGTGTATAACTGAAACGTATATGTATACATTTCTCTTCCTCCATGTCCTCTGGTCCATGTCTGTGAGAATGCCTTCCTGCTTCTTTACGTCTAAACTAGCATCACTATACATGCCGGCCTCAAAAATTGTAGTATTTTCCACCTCTCCATTTTATTTGTTGCATTGTCCAATTTTTCACACATTTCTAAACATCCATCATGCAGCTGTTATCTCCACTCAGCACTCACTGTCTGTCACATTTCCCTTGATCCTCCCTCCGAGCTAAGCTCCTTTAACACTGGCTGCCATGTCCACTCCCTTCATCCCTTGGCTGAGCACAGAGTCTCAAGCTCTCAGAGACAGGCTATGTTAGGCGAAGGATTTTGTATTAGAGACCTGTCAGAGCTGGCCTGAAGGAGGGCACGTTTGAAATCATTTCTCTTATTGAGAGATAAGTGCTCGCTGTCATTTATTCTTCCATTCTCGTTTTTCCCTTTCACACGGCTTCCATATTTATCCCCCAGCCGCCTGCATATTTGACAATGTTATTGCTGATAGTATTCTACTACCAGATATGCACACGTTTGGCTGAAGTGACTGATGCGTGACCTTCAGTACTTTCTATGCTGAATATACACATTCGGGCTTCATCCGAGACTGTTTGGGCTGCACTGATGATCTTTACCCAGGTCCTCATTTTCCTTCATGGTAATAATAATGCTAAGCGATAAGCCCAAGCGTTTGTTAGGCTTCTTTCTTCCCAGATAATTAAATGTCATATCCTTGTCACTGCCTTATTTGTTGGCCTGCAGCCAGACTCAGAAGTCTAGAGCAAATGCAGAAGAGAAGCTTTCTGCGCCGGTGGGATATTTTTGCCTCTCTGTTTTCAACCTCAACTTTGTCTTACTCAATCTTAACGTGACTTACTTTACACATTTGTCACCAGAAAACACATGGTTCCAAGAAACGACTCGTTAACTAACAATGTCTATAACTTGTATGGTAATCAACATACCACAGTTTGCCCAGAATTCCCCAAAGTGAGCTCTCAGGGGTGAGAACTGTGTCCTCCCATAATTGTCATGTTTACAGTGTCTAGCACTGTGGTGGGTGATGGGTAAACAATTAAGTGACACAGTAGGGGGGAGGGAGAGAGGGAGGGAGGGAGGGAGGGAGAGGGAGGGAGGGAGGGGGAGAGAGAGAGAGAGAGAGAGAGAGAGAGAGAGAGAGAGAGAGAGCGCGAGCCAACTATTTCAGTTCACGTTAATTAAGTCCACTACTAACATCTTGGAGGTAGGTGGGGGGCAAAGTTTTTCAGCAGTCTTTGGAAAACTTAAGCATATCCATGCTAGGTATACCGTAACTAAAAAAAATACTCATGTACCAAACTAAATTATGAATGAATGCTCACGCTGCCGACGGACTGATACAAAGCTCTGTCATAATCATCATCAGTTAGCAAACAGGAGCTTTAATGAAACTTTCATTGAAGAGAAACAAAGAAATCATTTCAAAAGACCCTTCTCTAAAGTTGCAGTGAATTTTTAATCTATTTGTGACAATTCCAGATGAAGGAATAGCCAGTTTAATTGTCAACCTTGCCAGCGGGGCTTTTCTGATTTGCTACATTGAGAAACAAATGTATCATTAGACAGAAATGAATCTGAACAAAGTTGATGCAGTTAATAGAACAGTTTTTAAAGATTTTTTTTATTTAAATGAATTTAAAACAACAACAACAACAAAATAGACATAAGACATTGTCCTGCATCTGAGGGCATAAGCAAGAGGCTAGGAGAAGGTCATCGCAAAACAGATTATTCTGGTGTAAACACATTTTAGACATACCCACACGATGGATTTTGTTTAGGTTGCTCTACTTAATAAAATACACAGTGTTCCTGGGTGTTTTGGCCCTTTGAGGTCATTCTGATATTTGATATTCCTGTAGCTGAAAATGCAATTTTATCTGGCTTTACAAAATGTACTCTTTAGATATCTAACTCATAAAATACTTTTTTGTAGCTGGAAATAGTTGGCCCAGTTGAGCCAAAAGGGTGGCATGACACGTGTGCGCTGTGATATACAAAAGTTTTAAAATTAGCTCTGGGAACCACAAACGTTTCAGAGACTGCTGACTCGGGTGCATGGCTTATTGAAGACTGCAAGCAGGGGAGGATGCGGGGGCGGGGGGCTCCCCTCAACCTCCTGAGGAAATGGAAGTTATTATTTGCCTGTGGACAAAAAGATACAGGTCTAATGATAGGTCCAGACTTCGAAAAGTCCATCAAATTGAAAGCCGCCACCAATGTCAGTGTGGCTGAAACGGAAGCAATTAAGAGTCAGCTCGCATCATCTACCGCAACATTGGGCAGGTTTTCCTGTTTTCATTTCTATCAGATTTATCTTTGAAAAACACACATGTAATCACAGGTGACTCCCAGTGCTTAGAGACTAAAGCAAAAACTTCCTGTATGGCAGTTTGCCTCTCTCTCATTTGATCAATATACCTGCTGGGCAAAAACCCCCTTCGATAAATTCAACTTTGGCTTCTCAGTACCTCCAGCTGCCCAGCTGAGTAAGACTGGAGAATAATACACAACCCTGGCGTCTGGTCTCCCCTGACATTCAAGGTCAGTAACTCACGAGGACCTTGGAGCTCCTGGGAGTCTTCATTACGTGTCCCTAATCCAATCACTCACCTACTCCCCTCCAACACATGCTCTCCATCCTCACTGGTGAATAGAAACTCCAATTCTTTTTTTTTTTTTTTTTTTTTTTAAGTTTATTGGGGTGACAAATGCTCATAAAATTACATAGATTTCAGGTGTACAATTCTGTATTACATCATCTATAAATCCCACTGTGTTCACCACCCAGAGTCAGTTCTAGAAACTCTAATTCTTATTTCTGAGAAAAGAAGAGCTTACGACTCCTGCCCCCTTCATCGTCCCCCCCCCACACACACACACCCTGTTCTTGTCCCTGGGCCCATTTGCGTTGCTTTCTCTCTTATACCTGTGGGTGTTCTGATTTGAAGTCAAACCACCCATTTCTACACTAGCCCTCACACCCTCATGCCTACTTCAGGATGTCAGTCCAGTACATATCCACTCCTTTCCCACACCTTTGATTTCCTCTCTCTCCTGGGTCATTCCCATCAGCATAGATACAGCTTTTTATACCTCCACCCAAGTCTCCACGTCCCCCTCCAGCCACCATTCCATTGCTCTTTCCGTCCTGTAGTGTAAAAAGCCCCCAAAGCGCTGCCCTTGCTCTCGTCCTTCAGCTCACCAGGGCCCATTCTCTCCTGAACCCACTCCTACCAGGCTTCTTACCCACCAC
The DNA here is from genome assembly GCF_036562045.2 of Rhinolophus sinicus. Lineage (NCBI taxonomy): Eukaryota > Metazoa > Chordata > Mammalia > Chiroptera > Rhinolophidae > Rhinolophus > Rhinolophus sinicus. The sequence continues at coordinate 15,831,397 of NC_133761.1, read as the reverse complement.
TCCGCTTACATAGTTCTTCAGGGTCCCAAGGATGGATTCCATGTTGCCAAACCCTATGGTCCAATTCTTAGTCGCCACACTTGACATATCAGGAACAACTGCTTCTTCCATCCCTCCTTCTAGAAACACTGTCCCGTTTTAGCCTCCAGGACACCACTCACCTCCTACTTCCTACTTCACTGGTTGCTCCTTCTCTGACTCCTTACTGTTTCCCTCTAGTCTCCCAGATTTCTAAATAGTGGATGCCCCAGCATTCAGTCCTCGTAGCTCTTCTCTCTTCCTAAGGGAACACACCCAATCCCCAAGGCTCTAAATACTATTTATACACTAATGGCTCCCAAATGAATACCTGCAGCCTGGACTTCTCCCCTGAACTTCAGACTCACTGACCTAGCTGCCTGCTCTACATCTCCAACTGAAAATGTCTGAAAGAGAACCCCCAGTTTCCATTCTCGCTCACCACAGCCCTATTCTTCCTGCAGTTCTCCCATTCGGTTAATAATGACAGTGACCTCCCAGCTGCTCACGCCAAAAACCCTCGAGTCAATCTGAACTGCCCCTTATTTCCTGTGTACACATCCGTGTGTGATCCATCTTGCAAACACTGTAGCTCTCACTTCAAAATATATCAAGAGTCTGACCCCTCCTTGCAGCGGTCACTGCTCCCACGCTGCCCGACCACTCTCTCCACTCCACCCCCGGGTAATTCTAACAGCTTCCTACGTGGTATCCCTGCCTGCCTCCTCCTCCCCTGCAGTCTATGAACACGGCAGCCAGGAAACGATGTCAGACCATATCCAAACGTCCTATGGCTTTATGACCTCCCTCAGAGTAAAAACGAAACGCTCACCATTGCTTCCTGGGTGTGACACTGGGCGTGACATGAGCTACAACCCCACCCAGTTCCCTCATCTTGTCCCCTTAAAACAGTCTTGTCATTTTCTTCTGCTCAAGCCACACAGGCTCCTTGCTGGTTCTGAAACACATCAAGCACGCTCTGTGTCGAGGTCTTTGCACTGTGCTCCTTCTGTTGGAAAGCTTGTCCTCAGCCACCCACTTGGCGAGTGCTGGCATTCCTTCGCTGACGAGAGTGGCCTTCGTGGCCAGCCGGTATTATCTCCCCGCTCACCCATCCTGCCCCACACCACCTCTTCCTTGATTCTGCTGTACAACACTATTCTGTGGCAATTGTCACCATTTCACACTACACCTTGACTTGTTTGTGCATCAACTACAACTTTTGCCAGAATGTACGCTCCACCAGGAGACAATGACTATTTTGTAGTCCTCTGGGTCCTACAGAATAGATCCAGGCAGGGATGATGTGGCTTCAAGCAAAAGCAATGCCAGTGAGAGAAGAGAAGGGGAAGGAGCCGCGATAACAAGTATCAGCAATGTCTGGCCCAGAGCAGAAGTTCTGTAAGTATTCGTTGAATGAAAGAACAGCCACAAGGTTCATCAGCTGCTTCCAGCATTGGATGCCCAACCTGTGCCTTTCCCATGACCCCACACTTTCACATCCCGGAGACTCTATATGCGGTTCCCTGTCACTGAAACCCTTGCCCTGCCTCTTTGTCCACTGGATGGACAGACTGAAATATGTGTGACATTTCACAAACGTCTCTGAACTCTGCCCTGCTTCTCCCAACCTCTCCTTTACTCCCAAAGCAGTTCATCACAAAACACCTCCGTCTCTGAAGTCAGGTTCATAACCCCATAACCCTACCCCACAGGGAGCACAGCGCTGACGGACATCTGCTCCCGCCACAGCTTTAGTGGCAGCAGTGGAAGTTCCTAAATTAGAAGTTTATAAATATGGAAGCATTTAATTGCATTTTGTTGTGATTATTTTATTTCTCGGTGTCCTTCACAAGGCTGAATGCAGGGACTGAGTCTTACTTGCCCTAGGGCTGGCAAAATCCAAGTGAGTGTATAGAGAGTAAATGGATACTATCAATAGATGAGAAATAACACTTACTGGAAGCTTATTCGCATCCTGTTTTACACGGATTACCTCTCTTAAGCCTCTGAAAAACATCATGAACTGGAAACTATGAGCTCCCTTTACATCTGTGCAACCCAAGGCTTAGATGGGTGAAACAATTTTGCCCAAGGTCACACAATGGCAAGGGCAGGGCTTGGGATTGAACTGTTCAACCTCAGCCATCTGGCTCATGATATTACCTTGTGTCAGAAGGGCTGCCAAGAAGACAGGGGAGTTTCCCCAATTTGGCTTCAGAACAGAGTCTCTTGAGAAATTGTAGCCTTTGGTTTCACCCCTGGAAATTCTGTTTTGGTAACTCTGGGGTGAAGCCCAGCGAGTTTAGAAGGCACCCCAGGTGATTTGGATGCAGCCAGCTCACTGACCAGCTGTAGCAAATAGAAAAGAGCATGTCAAATGGGGGAGATTAGGAGGAATTTAATGAAGGGACTACTTATAAATGCGTAGGCAGGGATAAGGTGGAGTTGAATACCAGCTGAGAGTTAATACCTTTAGGCCGAATGGACAGGCGAGGGAGCAGGTGCCAGAAGCTTGCAGAGTTGCTATAGCGGCATCCTGGCAGGAGCTTGAACATTCATTCAAGACCAAAGGCAATCAGAAACCAGAGAGCAAGAGAGCCTGGACACAGCCCATACCAGGCAGCCTTATGAGGTCTGCAGCGAAGTGGAGAAAGGCAGAGGTACACTGATATGGAGGGCTAAAGAAAACCTTCCGCACACTTGTTATTTGAGAATCCGCTTCCCATGGAAAGATACGTTGGCCCAGTAATTATATGGGGCATATCAGACAAGCCTGCTGATGGCACCCAATGTCTTCCTTGAATGCATCCTTTCCTCTCAGCTCTAAACCTGCAGACATGACACGCCCAAACGGAACATGTTCCCCACCCCCACACGTGGTGTCTGCTCGCCTCCTGCACGCCTACCCAATGGGCAGCACCCTCTTTCACCCAGGATCCTGACCAGGATCTAGGGCTTCCTCTGTAACTCTTCCCTCTTCCTCCCTTCCAGTCAGTTGATTGCAAATCCTCTTCGTTCTCCATACTTGTCATCGCGGCTCCTTCTTTTCTTGTCTCACTGGCATTGCTTTTGCTTGAAGCCACGTCATCCCTGCCCGGATCTCTGCAAGGGCCTCCTAACTGGTCTCCCTGCTTCAGACTAGTTTCTTCAGAGCTGCCGAAGCATTCGTTCTCGTTTTCTTCAAAATGCAAACCTGGTCCTATCTGTCCCAGGTTAGTATCCTTCAGCCGCTCCCGACAGCACACAAGGAAACGGCAGTTGCCAACTGTGAAGGTTTCCTTATTTCCATGTCTAGATTGTTTTTCACCAATGGCAAGGAAAAACTATTCATTTCCACATATTGACCGTGGACCACGCCTTCGTTAATTTTAGTCCTTTATCAGTTGATCATGTACCTTCCAGGCACACAGACTTATAATAAGCTAAGATGACAGAACTGAATGAGCTTCCTACTATTCATACCAATTTGTGTATTTTCTTTCCTCACTACATTACAATCTCCAAAACAATGCTGAATAATAATGGTGACTGCAGCCATCTTTGCCGAGTTCAGTTTAACTGAAACTGTTTCAGTGTTTTGACATTTAAGACAATATTAGCCCCTGTTGTTTGTTTGTTTGTTTTGTTTTGTAAACAGCCTTTATTGTATTCTGAAATTCCCACCTATTCCTACTTAACCTTGGATTTATTTGTTTAATTAGGAATACTTGCTGCAGTTTAGGAAATGTCTTTTGAAACATTTTAATACAACATGATTTTTTTTCGTTAATTGGCGGTAGAAATCAATTACATGGAGACATTGCCTGACAGTGGAGATCTTTCCATTCCTGGAAAAAAGCTTCCTTAGTCAAAGCGTATCATTCATTGACATGATGTAGATTATTTGATATCTCTTGCCATAGGCTATTGGTCTGTAGTTTTTGTTCCTGATACTATTTTTTTTATCATTTTGCTATTAATGCTATGCTGTTTTCCTTCAGTCTGGAATAGCGTGGCAACACTAAGATTAACTGTTTGCTGATATGTAGAGGACTTAGGTGTCTAATGGGTTAGTTCTTGTGATTTTTAAATGGCAGACCTTTAATTAAATTTCTAGTATCTCCTGTGAATAGTTTATGCACATTTTTTTCTTCTTCCTGAATAAATATTTTTTTTGGGGGGGAGATAAACTTAATTTTGAATTTACATAAAGTAAAATTTTCTTTTTGGCACCCCGGTCTACTAACGCACAGCGTCATTACCCATCACGACAGGTTTCCTCTGGCCAGAAAGGTGGGGCTCTCTGAGTTTTAGGCACCCCATTGCCCATACTTCTGTGCATGTGGGGCTGTCCTCAGGCAAAGTGGGGAGAGACAAGAGAAAAAATGGGGGTTCCCCTTCCCCTGTTGGACCATGGGAGTCCCCTTTTCTGAGTCTTCTGCCTAGGACAGGGGTGTCCAAACTTTTTTCAACGTTTTATACCAAGGGCCATATGCGGTAAAATACACAAACAGCCGGGCCACTCTCTTGAGGTGAAGTACATATTGCCTCACCTGGTTTATTTAAGTAAACTTAAACATATTTTTGGAATTTGCTGCGGGACAATTAAAAATGGATTGTGGAACACAGTTGGCCTGCGGGCCGCAGTTTGGACACCCCTGGCCTAGGACCATTTTCTCTGAAGGTTTGAAGTGCCTATGCCTGTACTGAGGCCACCACAAGGTCCCACATCGAGGCGACCCTTGGGATGAGGCTAAGGGAGAGAGAGAGAAAAAGAAAATGGAGATTCCTCACACACTCCCTAGTTTGCAGGGGGTCCCCTTTCCTGGCCAGAAATAGAGGGATGCTCCCTTAACTTGCTGCCATGGACACCAATTGCACAGTTCAGGGACCGGCTGCCTTCAGGTTCCAGCCAGGGTGAAAAAGGAAAAAACCAGGACCCTCACCACTGCACCAAGAGTTCTTCATTCAAGTTCTGACTTCCCTCCCAACCTGTCTGTGCTGTTTAGTTTTCAGAGGCTTTGCTTTTCAGGTCATTGCTTTTGTTACTCTGTCCAGAACTTCCGGTTGTAGTCAGTGGGAGAAATAGGCTTGGTGGGCATCTCCATCGTGACCAGTACCAGAAATGACTTATAATTTGCATCCTAAACATTTCCTTTGGGCTTTCAAATTAATTTGTTCTCTATACGTGATTTTTATCACCTTGCTTGTTCCTAGTTATACACATTTTTGCTGTCTGTCTCTTTTTCTCAACTTCAATCAAAAAGAGGTTACCCATTTTATTGGTCTTTTCAGAGAAAAAACCATTTAACTTTTTTATAGATTGTCAATTTTCTACTTAAACGATTCCAGCCCTTAACTTTAATATTTCTCTTTTTCCACCTATTTTATTTTTATGTTCTTTTTCTAAATTCTTAAATACATCTTCAGTTCCTTTATTTTACTTTTTAAATACTGATGTTTAAGGCAATACATTTCCCTTGAGTTCAGCTTTTGGTATGTCCCATAGATTTTGGTAGAATTTTCTTTCCCTCTTAATTCTTTATAGATAGTTTATAATTCAAGTTTTGACTTCTATTTTGATCCAAGGATAATTTAGAATTTAATTAACATATAAGACTTTTTTTGGTCACCACTTTAGCATTGATTTCTTTTTTTAAAATTATATTTCAATATTACATCATGATTAGAGAACAAGGCCGATGAAAATTTGGGACTAAGAACGTAGTCAATTCTTGGAACTATTCCATAGACACACAAAAATACACATACATCCCCCTTCACAGAATTAAACGTTAAATATATTCAATTTTGTTTATCATAACACATAATTTACCCGAATCTGGGTGGTCCTGAAAGACATATAGCAAGATCACACACTAAAATTTTACTAATATCAAGTTCCTTTTGCATTTTAATAAGTTTTCCTTTATATTTTTCAGTCTCACTTGTGCATGTTTATAACTAATATATCTTCTTTCATATTGTGCCTCCTACAATTAAATAATGTCCTTATTTATCCTGTTCAGTGCGTTTAACCTTAAATCCCCCTAAGTTCGATATTAAAATTATAACCTCTTTTTCTTGGTATCTGTTTGCACATTCCTGTAATTGAAACAATTTTTCACCTCTTTGATTTAAAAGTGCTCCAGTGTTGTTGGATTTTAATTGAATCTGTATAAAGTAATAGGGGAATTTGTCATATTCATAATAATATGCAACTGATAGACTTAATTCCATTTTTTTGGTGTCTTCTACTGTTTCCTATTTATTTTACTTCACTGTTTCCATTTCTCTCTTTTCCTTGTTTGTCTTGGCTTGATCAAGGTACCCTTCACTGCCTCACCCACTTGCGACCTGGTTAATTTCTAAGTTCTGCTTTTCTTGAGACAATTAGGAAAAACTGAACATGGATTTAATATTAGACAACGTTTAGGTATTGTCATTAATTTTGTTAGGTATGATAATAGTATTATGGCCATACATTTAAAAAGAAAAAACAGAAGCCCTTGTCTATTATGGATACATACTGGAGTACGTCCTAATAAAATGATAGGATGTCTTTGTTTCTAATCCCCAATATCTGGGGAGAAGGACGGTTGGAGCAATACAGGAAATTAGGTATTTGTGGAAACTGGGTGTTGGGTACCTGGGGGCCCATTTTAACACTCTTCTACTACTTTGTGTATGTTTGAAAAATTCATATTCAAAAAAGTTAAGAGAACATCATTTTTATTTATACAAAGGCTTTTTATGTCGTTACTGAGCCTCCTCAGTGTTCACATGATTGTTTTCACTCATGTTACTGGTGGTCTCCTCCTGAACTTCTGTAGCACGAGTTCAGGGGTCTGCAAACTGTGTCCGTGAAGGATCAGAAAGGAAACAGTTCAGGCTCTGGGGGCCAAGTGGCAGAATTGAGGATATTATGGAGTTACATACACAGCAAGAGAGAAAATCAATTTCCATACATTCTTCATCGGCTAAGTGAAAAATAACACTAGTTAAGTACAATTTTTGTAATACCAGTCTAAGGCCTACTAATGAAAATAATGGATATTTTGGGGTGGGTGGGTAACATTTTGTGTAATTGGGGTTCAAAGTTAGTTCGAAGTCTCTACCTATGATCCTGGTAGAAACCTGTCCCCGTCCTCCTAGAGAGCCTTCCTGCTCTGAAATGCAGTGATCTTCTCTCCTGGGAACTCACCAGAAAGTGTTGCCTGCATCTTTCTTTTGTCACTAAATACTGTGTTTCCCCAAAAATAAGACCTAGCCGGACCACCAGCTCTAATGCGTCTTTTGGAGCAAAAATTAATATAAGACGCAGTCCTATATTATATTATCATATCATATCATATCATATCATATCATATCATATCATATCATATTGTATAAGACCTGGTCTTATATTGAAATAAGACCGGGTGTTATATTAATTTTTGCTCCAAAAGACGCATTAGAGTGCGTCTAATCATTAGAGTGATGGTGCGGCTAGGTCTTATTTTCGGGGAAACATGGTACTGCACTCACAGTGCTGAACTTGTCATTTTGGAAGCCAATTAACAGCACAGGCTCTGAGGGAAGACTTTCGGGGTTTGAATGCCACCCGAAAGACCCATTAGCTCTACCTATTTACTTAACCTATTTAGAAGTTTCAGTTGCTCCTTCTACAAAATGACTATTAGTATCTCTTTCACAGGGTTGTTGTAAAGATTCATTGAGCTGGTAAATGCAAAGATTTAGAAGACTGCATGACACATTGTAAAGCATTTGATGTATGTTATTTTTCTTCCAATTTTTTTCCTAGCCATTTAAAACTGTAAGATCATTCTACCCTTGAAAGCCACACCACAGCAGGTGGTTGTGCCAGGTTTATCCCTGGGGAGCAGCACCCCGCAGGAGTTGCTATCGATTCTGGGTGCTCTGCCTATCTTCCCTCTCTCTGGCTTCTGGGCCACTTTCAGGTAACTTTCCTTTACCCATTCATGACTCTGTTCAGCCCTGGTGCTTGGGTCCAGTTGCTGAGGCCCTTTAAGCAGTAATCTGGTTAGAGGTAGAAGGCACAGTGGAGCTAGCAATGGCCAGGCTGGTGACTGCCATTCCCAAATGTGGCAGACATTTTAACCATTCACCAACACACACTTCCCTCTTACGCTGGCATAGGAAGAATTACAATCCCCTCGACCCCCAAGGGACTTGTTTTCATCAATGAATATGAGAAAAAATGATACATGTTACTTCTGGGTGAAAACCCTTAAAGGTCAGTGTACAATTACTCATCTTTCCTCCCTCCTGCTACAGTGACAATTGACTTTCCAGATGGCAGAGCTTCCATCAGCCTGGGTCCCTCAAGCAGAGAACTCAGATCATGGGTAATTGGCACGTGAAATGAAAAAGAAAGAAATGTTTGCTATATTTTTGTCACTAAGGTTTGGGGCATTTTTGTTTCCACAGATTAAACCGAGCTACCAGGAGCAATATCCATGACAAGGAATTAAATTTCCTCCTTGGGTCCCTCGCCTGATACAGCTGATATTCTCCTGCTCATATGGAAAGGAAAGACTCAACCTATGTATCATCATTCCTCATCATAGATTTTTAGGGGTCGGGGGTCCTCTAAGAGCCGCTTTCAGAAGGGCTGGTACTGCCCTCAATCCAGGGTCCCCAGCACTCTGCAGATCAAGCTTTCTCCAGGAAGCAAGGTGTGCTGATGTTCCCTGAGAGCTCTCTATTTCAGGCTTGACTAGGCTCCTGGCTTGGCTCTCTGGTTCCAGACTCCAGCAAATCCCCAGACTAACCCATAACTGCTCCACTCAGAGCAGATGCAAGACAATTAAGGCTGGAATTAGGAAGGAGGGAGGGACCTGATTCTGTGCCACCATTTTCCTAGGCAAATTTCAAAGTAGAGCTTACAAAGTTGTTGTAATCTAGTTCCTGCCTTCTCTCTAATATTCTCTAGCTCAGCTTTCCATACATTTCACTCTGAGCTTTTAACATACAGTCTACTATGCATTTGCTGTTTACTTTACTGTAACAGTGCTGTTAGCTTACTTTTCCTACCTGTTCAATTCCAGGCCCCTCCCACAAACCTATCAGCATGATTCCCAGTTTCATGTTCTTCCTAAATACTCCTATACTACTGTATGCCTTTACCATGTGAATGCTCATTCTATCATCAACCATTTATTTTAGAGTCCTGGACCTGGACTGGTGTCCAGCCCAAGGAGGAAGATACATCATCTTGGATTCCTTTGGAACTCTCAAATCTAGCTATGAACATACAGGTACATAAGACATGCTGTAACAGATAGATATGCAGGAAGGAAGAAAGGACATGCATGAAAGGATGGATTTGCTCTGCTTGGAAGGAAAGGAATGAAAAAAACAATGATCAGAAATGTAGCTAATTAAAGAAAATTAACTTAATTGTACATGAATTGATTGTACAGAATCCAACATGAAGCAATGTAGCAGTGGTTTGTGGTAACACATAGGTGATACACATAAACATTCCGGAGTGGATAACCAACCCCAATCACTGTTGGAAATATCTGTAAATCTGTTTTATCTTCACAGGTAGATAGGAAGGTCCTTACAGATCAGCTCTCCCCAGGACGTACAGTACTGTGTTTCCCCCCAAATAAGACTTAACCGGAAAATAAGCCCTAGCATCCCCTGAACGTAAGTCCTAATGTGTCTTTTGGAGCAAAAATTAATAGAAGACCCGGTCTTATTTTCGGGGAAACACAGTAGGCATGAACAGAATGTTTCTTAATTCATACAATTCTTATCCACTCTAGCAAAGGATTGAAAGGAGAAAAACACGAATGTGTATCAAGGACCTATTATGTACCAGTAAGCATTGTCCAAAGTGTTTCACATTTAATACCTTACCCTTCCATTATCAATATTAAAATACTGTGGCTTTATATTTCAGGAGAAACAAAATAAGAGCGTCATTTAAAATAGTTAAATAATACAATAATATAGGAAAGTGTGACGATCACCCTTCACCCATACATCTGACCATTCCATAGAGGACACTATTGTCAAATTCGGTGTCATCCTTCCTGTCTCCTTTCCATATAGATATATACATAATACATATACATATATACACATACATGTACACATGTATGTAGGTGTATATATATATATACACATAAATATGAATAGCTTTCAGACAAATTGGATCATAATATATTTAATGATTCTATGATTCATTAGGCTTCCATAATATTGTTTGTAGGCCCACCTCATTCTTTTAAATACCTGCATAATATTCCACAGGAGGAACATACTTTGATTGATCTGGCTTCTCATTTTTTTGTTTTTAAATACTGAAATTCAATAAATACTCTAACAAGTCATGAGGTTTTATTCCCTCCCTATTGGTTTCTTTTACATAGTGCTGAGACACATTAAAATACTAAGCATCACCACTGTTATAGAGGATTGAAACTCTTAATTTTATAATAAATCAGTTAACACTGGATTGCCAAAAGCCCGTTTCCTTCACATTTAATATGTATTCTTCCCCACTGAGATTGCTCAAACACAGAAATATCCTACCCCTATTGATCACCAAAAAATTTATAGTCTTATCTTGCAAGTGTAGCATATACTAATTAAATGGTTGGTAAACATGTAGAGACTGAGCACAAATAAGGCCCACAAAGCACTGCTACGCAATGTACCTACCAGTTTTTATACGAGGTCGGACAATGAAGTTCGTGAACTCATCCTAGAAAAAGTGCTACACACCTCATTGCTGAATATCACTACGGTCACCTCCGAAGTTCTCCCCTTGTGGGGCTATGCACTGATGCCAGTGCCTAGTCCACCCTTCAAAGCAATTTTGGAACTCTTTTCCTGGAATGACCATCAGAGCTGTCGTCGTATTACCCTTGATGTCCTGAATGTCATCAAAATGTCTTCCTTTCAATATTTCCTTTATCTTGGATTAAAGAAAGAAGTCACTGGGGGCCAGATGAGGTGAGTAGGGAGGGTGTTCCAATACAGTTATTTGTTTACTGGCTAAAAACTCCCTCACAGGCAGTGCCGTGTGAGCTGGTGCATTGTCGTGATGCAAGAGCCATGAATTGTTGGCGAAAAGTTCAGGTCGTCTAAGTTTTTCAAGCAGGCTTTCCAGCACTTCCAAATAGTAAAGTTGGTTAACTGTTTGTGCAGTTCGTACAAATTCATAATGAATAATCCCACTGATATCAGAAAAAGGTTAGCAGCATCGGTGCAACAAGTTCGCGAACTTAATTATTACACCTCGTTTTGACAGCAAGATAAAAAAAAATCAATCTATTCATAGCTGTGATTAAACAAAGCCTGGGTTCCTTTCTTTTAGTTTCAGAGACTAGAGATGCTTTTTATTTGCAGCAGGTGACTGGATCCGCTCCCAAGAACATGGTACTACAGCCCCTTGAATTAGAAACTTGGCAAAGTTCAAAATTATATTACCTAGTAATCAAGTACCATGAAGGATCGGGTTAGAATCAACTATCCAAACACACCAGGTTAAACTGGCCATTCTTCAAGATGCTACTTTTCCACTGACCTGAACTATGTAAAGAGACACAAAGAGGGTAATGGCTGTCAGTAGAACACAATATGCTATTTTTATCCAATTTTTGATATATAATCTTTTTTTAAGCACATATGACACTGTTTGCACACCGGCCATGTATAATGCCACATACCCCAAGGTAGAGATTATTCCTTCTTGGTGGGCATTTAATAAACCAACCCTCGTACCACTGCTATCAGTGCCAAACAAAATCAACCTTTTGTTTGAAAGTCAAGAGCTAGCAGGTATAATACCGTAATGCTGACAGCCGCAATCCAGGATTAATTTAGGGGGAGAAATTATCAAAAGCAGTGATGTTACCAATTTCACAACTATTAAAGGAAAAGTTTCAGTGAATTGCAATCTCAGTGAACTGTTCCTGATCGCCTATGGATTTTATGATGGCTAATTGTCCAACTCCTACTAATGGCCAGAGTACAATGACTTCATAAGATAACAAAATCTAGACCCTTCCATGCATTTCCTCCTAATCTCAGGACAAACCACTGCAGTTCCCAAAACAAAGCCTCCTACTCCAAAATCGATTGCTCCTGTCCCAAAGAGCTTGGTTTTGGCAAGTCTTCTGGGAAAAAGTGGGAAGTCCAAAATGGCCATAGCAGTAAAAGCACTCTTAATTGCACAGGAATAGGAGAGGGCTGGAATGTTTTCTGAAGCTAGACTGATTTTCAAGAATTTTTCAAGGATTTTCTGGACAGGCATTCTAGCATCACAAGTTCCCCTGCAGTGTATTTGATAGAATAGTCCTGCCCCAGAGATAACGACAGTGAGGAGGATGAACGATGACAAATGGCCAAAGTGGCCACCAGGGCACCTACTGGGAAAACAAAGTGAGTGAAGACTTGAGTTCTCCAGAACAGCACAAGTGCTGAGAGAGAACGACCATGAGCCGTCTGCCCAGGACACAGAGGGCAGGCAAGCCCAGCTGGCTAACTTCCAGCACACTGGCTCCCTGTGGTTCCTGACAAAAGCTTCCTTTATCTGCTTTTGAGACATTTTTTTCTTCTTCCTCCCTTACTCCCTCTGGGCCCCCCTCCGACGCCCCGCAGAGGGCCATGGCCGGGCCACTGGGCTCCCAGCATGCCCACAGGGCACCACGAGCGCAAGCCGCCTCCTGGCTACCCCTTATTGACGGGTATTAATTTGTTTCCAATTTTTCACTCTAATGGACACACCGCATCTAAGCCCTCTCCTAGTGATAAAGGTTGTGCCTCATTTTTTCTCGACAACAAAACATTACGAAATAAGAATCCTGGTACATGCGTTCTTGTACACAACTGAAGAACTCTTGATAAGTTCCCAGAAGTGGAGTTGCTGGGTCAAAGGATATATACATTTGGGATCTTGGAATTGATGCCGAAATAAACAGAAGCTTGACTCAAGAACATTTCCATCAACAGTGTATGAAAGTGCTCACTGTTCCACATTACTTGCTTATTAATTTTTCTAATTTACGCAAAGGAATCTCATTTTAAAATTAATATTTTTCATTCGAGAAGTGGAGTTTTTCTGTAAGTTTACTGTGATGTAAAAATTTCTTCTCTGAATTGCCTATTTATTCCTTTAGCTGATTTATCTATTTGATAGCTTGTTTTACTGATTTGTTGAGGCTATTCGTTTTACTAAACATGTTATAGATATTAATTCAGTGTCTATTATATATGTTACAAATATCTTCTCCGAAGCAGTCATTTACATTTAAATGCGTTCACAGTCATTTTGTATTTAGAAGTAGTTAATTTCATGATGCTTTGCCTTCTGAAACTCTTAAAGCTTTGTTTTTATCATATTAGCTCTTTAGCCCATCTGGAATTTATTTTTGTGCATGGTACAAAGTCAAACATGTATTTCTGTTTTCTTTCTCCTAAAATGTCATGATCTCAATTTTGCAAATGACAAAACTAAGAAAAGTTAAGGAACTTGCCTGATCTTTCAGAGGTAGTAACTGGCCCAACTGGAATATTTCCTGTTTGGCCCTTTCTACCAAACCAAGCCATATCCCCAGAGCAATGCACGACACTTTCCACATTAAAACATTATTACTTACACGGTACAAACAAGCCTAAAAATGTCACTCACGTCTGCTGCTCAGCTTTAGCAATGCGAGGTGACTTGGCTCCGCTGATCACATATAGAATATACCTGCCAAGATCTGCTCTGCATTTACTCAGAGATGGAATCACGAAGTCCAGAAATAGAATCCCATTATTATTCAGCACCAACTAGCTGCCATCACGAAAATGAGGATGCTTCAAATTGACACTTTCTCAAAAGACAAGTCTATGTTCTCTTGGCTGAGGTGGAACCCAAAAGATAATAACCATGGAAGGAAGAGTAGGGTGGACAGTCTACCCAAGAACAGGAGGCTAAATTATTCTGACTCCAGCTACAGCCACCAATTCCCAGCAAATCCTGTCCTGTTGCAAGGTCCCTGAAAAGTGGGGTTCAGTACTTTTTATCTCATCTATGTAATGGGGCTCATAGTAGATATGCCTGGGATTGTCTATCCAGTTGATCATGACTTTGTGTCCGTAAATGCTCCCCATGCCACCCAATCCAGAGCCACAGGATCCTGGGGAAGGTTTGTGTCACAGGTGATTCACCAGAAATGGAGCCCTAACTCACCCTGGACCAATCAGATTCTCTCTCTACTAGAATTTCGAGCTGGGAATAGGGAATCAAGTCAGCCTCATCAAATGGCTGAAACCGGATGGCAGAAACTCAGGAGCTGTGGGTGGTCATGTGCTGCCACACGGAGTGGGAAGCAGAGACACCACTTCAGGGAAGAGAAGGTGAATGAGGTGTTATGAACAGAGAAGCAGAGATAAGAGCTGCAGACAGACAACTTACTGTCTGGGTTTCGAAGGGCATTCTGGTTGGAATCATTCATTCATTCGACAAATATTTACTGAGCACCTAATATGTGCTGGACGTCATTTTAGATAACGAAGGACTAGAAGATATACTTAATTGTTACAATAAATTCTCCCTTTTTGTTTAAGCTAATGGCAGGGGTTTCTGTTTTTTTGTAACCAGAGACCTATAACTAATACAGTCCCACAAACACAAGAATCCTCTCTCCATGGGATGTTTTATACTATCTGGAATGGTTCCAGATACTGGCTCCATTCATTAGGCACTTGACCTATCCACCTTGTATCGAGAGTCATTTTATAAGCCTCTTCCATTGCCCTAAGGTGACTCCAAGTTCTTCCAGTTCTTAACTACCATGACACAGGTCCCCAGTGTATTGTGGTCTGTGATGAGGTATAGCATTAGTAATTTTTAAATTATAATGAAGTGCTAAAGTTGGCTAGTGCTTTACGATTGTGCCCCCCGCCACCTCCCCTGAGCAGATTCAAGGGCATCTGCAATGTCATCCTCACTTGCATTCCCATATGCTTTCTCGGTGGAAGAGAAATTTTATAGAGCCAGCATGCAAGAAATTGTGCATAACCCTAGGTGTGTACCTAATGGTATGTTAGTTATCTGCTCACCATCCCTACTGCTTGTCCAGGTACATGGAAAGCTAAGACTCACAGAGACTGTGTCTTTCGCAGAATCCTAAACATATCACAGGAGCTCACTAAACTGCTGTTGTTGCTACTGCAGCTGTTGCTTTCTGCTCCTTAAGCCTGTACCATTGCAACTGGCCGTATGGTAAGTGCCCACCTGTCCTCTAAGTTAGCCCTTGAAAAAAATGTATCTCAGGCTGGACTATATGCAAAGGTTGGGTAAAGTCAAACAATGAGGTCAAACAAAGATAAAGACAATGTATTTAACACGTTCCTTTTGGGTTGCATCCATTTCTCATGGGAAATGCCTCTCCACCCTATGGCCTCAGACCACAGGATCCTGGTAAGACAGAGATTGGTCTAGGGGTGGGCATGTGACTGGAGGGGGCCAATCAGGAACCTTTTTCAGAAGTTGAAATGACAGAACAAGTCTTCTCAAAGCTCAACTAGCAGAATCCTGTAAGCTTAGAGCTATAAGGACGTGTCTTTCCCAGAGAATGAAGCCAACCCAGAAAAACTATCGCATAGTGGTATATTAAATACTATATGTGTGTTATTTCATTAAATCCTTATACCCAGGGAAGTAGATAAGTATTAAGCCCATTTTTCTGATAAGGAAACTAGGATTGTAAGTTTAAGTCACTGTCCAAAGTCATATGAGTAATCAACAAGAAGAAGAGCAGGAATTTCGGTCTAAGTCTCTTTGACTTGTTCTATAAGAAGGTATATAATGTTTTATGATAGTTCCCCCATTATCCACAGGGGATATGTTCCAAGACCCCCAGTGGATGCTAGCAACCTCAGGTAGTACCAAACCTTAAGTATATTATATATTATGTTTTTTCATTTGTTTGTTTGTTTGTTTTTTCCTACACATACATACCTTTTCACTTAAAGGAAGCACTTTATGGCTTCTCTTTGGCATATCTGAATTGCCAGCATCACTACTCTTGCACTTTGGGTCCATTAATACATAAAATAAGGGCTACCTAAACACAAGCACTGTGATACTGCAACAGTGGATCTGATAACTGAGGTGGCTACTAAGTGACTAACAGGAGGGTAGTGTATACATCATGGGGACACCAGACAAAGGGTTGACTCACTTCCCAGGTGGGATAATGCAGGATCTCATCACACTACTCAGAACAGCGTGCAATTTAAAACTAATGAATAGTTTAGTTCTGGAATTTTCCATTTAATATTTTCTTGGGCCATGGTTGACTGAGTGTAATTAAACCATGGAAAACAAAACCATAAATAAGGGGGACTACTATATATGAATTTGTAGCCAGTCTGGAAATGCCTATCCATTGGACTTCAGCAAATCTTTAGGCATCAGTTGACTTATATACTACAGTGTTTTTCAGCTTGGGATCAAGCGAATTTCATCTGTAAAGAACCAGATAAAAAGTATTTCAGGCTTTGCAGACCACATGTTCTCTGTCAAAACTACTCAAATCTGCCACTGCAGTGTGAAAGCAATCATAATAAGCAAATAAATGTGTGTGTGGCTGTGTTCCAATAAAACTTTATTTACAAAATAGGCAATGAAAGGAGGATTTGGCCTGTGGGTAACAGTTTGCTGTTCTAAGCTATTATCATGTAACTAAATCATAAATTCCTTATAGACAAATCCCATGTTAAATACTTTTGTATTGTTTTATAATTTGCTCATGACTAAACATATACACACACACTTTTATTTCATCAACAAACTGCCAGACACATACAAAGTTCACTAATTGATCAAGTTGATAAATGTGTTGACTCAAGATGATTTTGAGTATTTTTTATCCTTGAACATGAATGCTCCAAATATCTTATTGGCAATAAACTCAAAAAAACGTTAAGATGCGTAGGCAATGCTACACCTGTCTGCACGCATGACTCCAGCTACACCACTATGTGCAGCACGTCCAAATCTCTTCTCTCTATCACTGATCCATCTCCTGATCTCCGATTCTGAGTCTCTAACTGTCAGCTGTATATCTCCCTTTAGAACAGCCACCTTCATTTCAAACCTGAATGTGATCCAACAAACTCACCTTGTCCTTTGGCGAGCTCCCAAGCCCCCTATTTCAGGTCCCGATGGAAAGCTCAGGGATCTTCATTTCCATCAACAACACTCTTCCATCATAACGTATTTTAGCATCCATTCCTCCCTTTCCATCCCTCTGGTAACATTCAAAATCGTAGGCCCTCGATTTCTAGAACAGTCTTCATATTCGTCTTTCATCACTTTACCTCCAGCATCTCCCCATTCCAAACCATTACAGCTTCATGCTACGTGGCCAAAATATAATTTTGACTCCATCAGTCCCCTGTGCAGAAAAACCTTTTGTGGCCCCCTCTGCATACAGAGCAAAGTCTAAGGCCTTGTGTGGTGTCTGAGGCCTTTCACCACCTGTTCCCAACCTCCCTCTCCCATCTCCCCAAACCTGAAACCCTCCATGACCATCAGCTCTTCTCCAAATGCCTCATTCCTACCTATCCCTGGTCACATGTTCACATGTCATCACCTGTTGTGTGCTAGGTATGTGGGGGCACAAACACCAGTCATCTTTCACTTTCACTTTTACACTACTACACTTTCAGTGGAAGCTATTAGCTATACAACGTTTAGAGGTGGGTCTAACCAGAGACAGATTTGTTCTAAGCGTGGGACGACCCAAGAGAAGCAAAGACACGAAGAGGAATCCCCTTATTCTCATTGAGGCCTTGCTTCAGAGGAGCAGTCTTCCAAAAAAACGCTCAGGAAAGGGTGCTGAAGGATCCAAAGAAGCACTGGAGGGGCAAACGGAGCAGCAGCTTGGGAGAGGCGGAGAGCACACAAGAAGTGTCTGTGTCCAGCGTTTCCAGGTAAGGGTTACACACCTAGAACCCCAAACAGGTAAATCACAAGGACGCCCTCCAGTTCAGGGTTTCGCAGCAGTGATACTTAGATTGGTCAAGACTCACTGTCAAAGAGGATAGAGAGTCACTCTGGCGATTTCACCCCAGCCCACAGGCCTTGAAAAATCAAACTGAAACTCAAGTACTTGATGTACATGAGAGTGCCAAAGGAACAAGAGCAGCACGATACAGAGACAGCCAAGAGCCACGCAAGCAGAGGTACTTGGCTGCCTCCTTCTTCCCCAATCCTCATTCCTTAGTAACGACACGGAGAACCGTCAGTCAATAGCTTTCACTGCCCTACCCCACTGCTTCGTCAACCTAGCCTGTACGCACTGTAGTCACTCACGAAGTTGGGAACTATTAAGAAGAATGGGAAAGAAGTTAGGTAGGCGGAGAACGTGCTTTGTGCCAGGCATGGTGCTAGGTAGTTCCATATACCAAGACGAAAGGAAGGAAGGAAGCAAATAGAAAGAGAGTAGCACTGGTTCACAAATTGTTTTGTGCTCGCTGCAACAGCGCCCCCTAGGGCCACTGATAAAATGCAGATGCCTAGGCCCTAGTCATATAAAGCAGTAGCGCTGGGATGAGGTCCCAAACTACACACACACATGCACATATGTACGCACATGACAAGAGGCATTTCGCTATCAAAGCGAGGGGTGGAATGGGGAGAGGTTTCTGTAAACCACAGCCCTGCCAGGGAAAGGAGAGCTCTGCAGTCTTCTGCTCTCGAACCGAACAACACTGCGTCCAACAATCCTTCCCGACAGCCCACACCTACTCTGTTCACAGATCCCCACCAGTCCCCAGGTGTCCAGAGGAGGCCCACTGGGTGGGAAAGCAAACTCAAATCACGTGGAGTGCCAAGGCAACACCGGAAGAGATCCGCTCGCAGGCCGATGACAATGGAGCAATACATCAGCCTGGCAAAATACTTCAGATGTGAATGTGTTCTCGCTCTTCTTTCTACAGAGGATTTTTTTTTTAAAGAAGGCAAATGAAATTACAATGTTGAACTAACTGGCAAGCCCCTGTGCACCCTTCCCCATGCTCTCCATTTCAGCAGCTCAACTTGTAACCCACTGGGGAATGGCTCTATTAGCCGAGGTGATGACATCAGCCTCGGCAGATCTGCAATATGGGGTGAGACAGAAGGAATGCATTACACAGACTCAGTGGGAACTCAGCCCAGCAAGCTCTTGGCTCCTGGAACAGAACAGAAGGCCACATCGGTTTGCTTTACAGGAGGCTCCCGGCAAACACAAAACCAGACTCAGCCATGTAATTAGGGATCCAAAGTTTTCCCTCATCCAAGATCATTGAAAATCATGTTTCCTTCTCTTTCCTTTTAAATGACAAAAGCCATATTGAAAAAGAATGTTGCTAGGATATGTAGGCTTTTACGGGAGACTCATTCCAGAGTAAAGACACAGAAACTCTGAGGCAGGTAACAGGTAAGCACAGGGATGGCAGAGAGTCCAGAATCGAATCCGTGAATATGAAAGATGAGCTCAAGTCTGCCACTTGGAACTGCGGAGAGAGCTGGAAAACGTCACCTTCTACAGGCACTTCCTATGAAAATAGACACTTTCATCAAACACTGGTGGGGAGATATACATTATAGATAATAAATATATATTATACATACATATATTACATATTATATATATAAAACATTATATATACATTTTATATATATATATATGTGTATATATGTATTATATATATAACATATATATATTTTTTTCTCCTTCCTAGTTTCTGATAGACATTTCAGAAACTCCCAAGAGTGTGCTGAAAGCCTCTGGATATTTGATGCCTTGTATCTAGAATGCCCATCCCCAATTTGTCAGCCAGGTCAAGAATGGCTTCAGAGAGGCTTTTCCTGGTGTCCCCAAGGCAGGGTTGGTTTCTCTCCTCTGTGTTATCCCAAACCTGGTCCCTAGTACATACATGTATTGCTGCAGCTCGGATACTGGGTTATAAGAAATCATCTCTACTTCTGATGCCCCACTGGACTGTAAAATACCAAGGGCCAAAGCCACACCCCATATACCCCAGGATCCTTGCACTGCACCTGGCAGGTTGTACTCAACGCGGGTCGAGCAAAACGTTAAATGAACAACTCTCTACACCGCTGTCTGCTGCTACAAGAAAGGCAGTCTTTATGGGTCTCTGAAAAAGCAGCACGGGAACACGGCAAGTTTGACTCATAGGTTAATATCATATATATCCAAAGCTATGTTCATTTCTAAGGTTTTTCCATAATAGTCGAAAACATGTGTTTTCTTAATATTTTTCTCTAAAACGATACCCTTTGTTAGCTTTCGCCTTGCCCTAGGCAACAATAACCAGGAAGCCACAATTGTGTGTGCTAATTATGTTTTGTCCAAGTATATAATAAACTATTGAATTACTAAACTAAACGTTGTTCATATATGTACCACCTCCACGCTTCCGGCATGGAGTAACAGAGTGGTACATGTACCTCACTTTTAAAAATCCTGGATTCAAGCTGAAAAGGTCATTAGGGATTGCCAAACCCAAACTGTTCATAAAACAGATAAGGGAAACTGAGGCTCTATTAGGTTGGTGCAATGGGAATTGTGGTTTTTGCAATTATTTTTAACCTTCTAAACCGCAATTACCTTTGCACCAACCTAATATTTCTTTAACTGATGAAATAAACTAGTAAGTGGCAGAGATTGGACAAACACCCAGGGCCCCAGCTCCCATGTGAATGTTTTTGCTCGGATAATTGGAACGAATATGAGAAAGAGAAAAAAACTTTCAAACATCTAAAACATTATCGCAAAAATTTTCAAGACGCCTTAAAACATACCCTTATATTAAAAAACCTGAAAGAAAATTCTGGTGATATATATATATATATATATATATAATTTTTCCTCCTTCCTAGTTTCCTAATAACGTACAATGTGGTCACAGTATTTTTGTGATGAAAAAAATATATATATACCATATATGATGATTGATTTTATGTGTCAACTTGGCGAGGCTATGATGCCCAAGTGTTTGGTCACATGCTATTCTACACGTTACTGTGAAGGCATTTTAACATTCAAGCAGTTGACTTTAAGTACAGAGATTATTACCTGCTGTGATAGGTAATTTTATGTGCCAACTTGACTGGGCCAGAAATGCCCTGAAATTTGGTCAAACATTATTCCAGATGTCTCTGTGAAGATGTTTTTCAGTGAGATTAACATTTGCAGCAGTGACACTGAAAGGCACACTGCCCTCTCTATTGCGGGTGGGCCTCATCTAATCAGTTGAAGGCTTGATTAGAACAAAATGGCTGACCATCTTGTATGAAGAAGAGGCAACTTTTTCCATCTCACCACTTTGGCTGGCACATCAGTCTTTTCCTGCCTTTAGACTCAAACTGAAACATTGGCTCTTCTTGGCTGTTGGGCCTGTTGGCTTTTGGACTAGAACTATACCACTAGCTCTCTTGGGTCTCCAGCTTGCTTCCTGCAGATTTTTGGGACTTCTCAGTCTCTATGATCATGTGAACCAATTCCTTATAATAAATCACACACACACACACACACCCTATTAGTTCTGTTTGTTTGGAAAACCCTAACTAATACACCCTCCATTATGTACATGGGTCTCATCCAGTCAGTTGAAGGTCCCAAGAGCAAAGACTGAACAAGTTTTGCTTCGGAACTGCAACATATGAACTCTGCCTGTGTGTCCAGCTTGCTTCCTGCCACCAGCCCTGTGGATTTCAAATTTGCCAGCACCCATAACAGCATGAGCCACTTCTTTAACAAATCAGTCTCTAGACAGACACACAGATACATAGAGATAGATCGATATATCCTATTGGCTCAGTTTCTCTGGAGAACTCTGACTAATACACGTCATATTTTTCCATATTTGTGAATTTGTAGGCGGGGGGTTCATACCTAAAGACGATCAATCAGCGATTTGGGGGGAAATAAAATAACCAGTAACTCAACAACTACAAAAAAAGCTAACATTCATCTGTTGTTTGTTAACACAGACGATGTGAGAATAAAACAAAATAAGCAACACAGAGTAGCTCCACAAATCAATTAATTATAAATGAGTTTCCATTACAACTTTCTCAGGGCACATACTGAATAATTCCTTTCCTGATGCTGTTTATCTTTACACTTGATTTCCATTCTTTGTTTTGTGTAAATCACTAAACAAAACAACTAAGACACCCTTGCTCGAGTTTCACAGTTTATGGTATCTTTCTCTCCTTTTGAGTGGGTGCCAGAGAAAAATACACCAAATGCATTTCCCTGAAACCACAGCATTTCTACCCACCACTCCCCCTCCCCCAATGACAGCAGCTGGATTTCTTGCAGTGTATCACTTTGTATTCTTGATATACAGTAAGCTTGTCTCCTTCCACTCTATCACAAGGACACTAAATATAAAAGCGCTGTTAATGAATCAAACAAGTGAATGAATTGCAGAGCCCATGTTAACAACCAAATCAAAATTATTATCATAAAATTAAACAGGAGGTCTCTTCTATTCTGCAAATTGGCATGTTTTAAATTCCCCATTTCCACTAAATAACATACAGTGCCAGGGAAGGACAGACCTGCTCCTGGCTGTGTTACATGTTTATCATTACATTTGCTGAACAGAGAAACAAGCCATAAAACAATGTTTCTTCTACGGTAGGGGGCCCAACCACAACCAGTGAAGCCCCTTTCTCACCGTAACGGGTACGACGGCAGCCTTGAGCACGACTTAGTAAAATGGTGTTTAAAATAGTTTATGGGGCACAACTACCCATCCCCAGTATTTGGTGATTTCCATTGAGTACCCTAATCATTTGTGAAGTTCTACTCAACTGGCTTAGAAAAAAGAAGAGACAGAAGAAATCACATCCTTAGAATTGGGAACGAGAAAATGCCCGGATACATAAGTATGGACAAAGCACTCAGGGTAAAGCTGAAGAAAGAAGATTTGGAGTCCTCTTCTCCCTCATCTGTACGCTCATCTTCCAGGCTCACTTTACAGGGAAATGCTAAAGATTTGAATGGAAAAAATTCCATTTGGAGTATGTTTTATATGTATGTATGTATGTATGTATGTATGTATGTATGTATCTATCTATCTATCTATCTATCTACATATCTATATATTCTCAAAGATCCAACATTTATCACTACATTCTAGAGCTGAAATTGTCACTCCCATGCCCCCAAACGTGGTCTTCTGGAATTGCTGACAGGGCCACGATGAGGGGTAGGGAGCTTCCGAATCCTATTAGGTATTTCTAAAGACACATGTGGCAGAAATGACCAAAACTCCCTAGTAAATATCATTCACAGTCACAATATTTAGGCATCCCAATGACCTACTTTTGTCAACTGGTGAATGACATGTACACATAAGTCCCTTTGGCTATCACCAAAGAACACTTCTTGGACGCTAAGATTATTTGAATTGCAACTGTCAATTATTTGTGAATGTTTTCAGAATCTAAATAAATATAAAGGTGATCATAGCTGGAGATGACAAAGACACACAGTTGGTCCTCAAGAAACTAACATCTAGTGACAGAAAGAGACGGTAACCATGAGCACGATGATGCAAGTGATATAATAGAAGAACTAGTAAAATGCTGAGGGAACATGTAAGAAGGTTGATTTTGCTTGGGTTTGGGGCCGATCAGAGCAGCTTTTAGGCAGAATGAGAGTATCTGAAATGAGTCTTGCAGGATGAGCTCACTAGGGTAGACAGGATAGAGCATTATAGACCAAAGACACATTGTGGTCAAAGCTACAAAATATCGTGACACATGACCTGAGTCCTGGTGGTATATGGACTGTTTTGCATAGCTAGTATATACATGATTCTTTGCGGTTTCGCTCAGATTTGCCAAATCTTGAAATTATGTCTAACTGTTCTTCAGCTCTCTTAAAAACAGAAACAAAAAATTATGAACCCAAAGCACCTTTGTGAAACCTGTTCTCCTCCCTTGCTCCCTCCAAATATAACCCTTCTCTAGACGATCTTAATACAACTGTTTATAAACTCCAGCATGCTCCTATGTGTCTATATCTACATGTATCCACAAACAGTATTTTACATTTTTTAACATAAATGTCATCATGCTGCAATGTCATCATATATTATTCTACAATCTGATTGTCACTCACCTTTATGAGACCTACCCATTAACTCTAGTCCGATCATTTTAACTAATGTTTAGTATTCCTTGCATAAACACAACACAATTCATTTATCTGGTCTTCTACCCATGGACATTTAGGTTTGCTCCTTATTTTTTGTATTATAAACAATCCTATAATTAACATTTCTATAAATGTGTTATTTTGCAAACCAGAGTTTATGCAAGAATGTAAGATGCAACCTCTAGGTTACTGTATAGGCATCTTTAATTTGTCATCTGTAGCTTACTGGCTTGCATGCACAAATAAAATGTGTACTCTTTAATTGTCAGACCAGGGTTCTAGCGTTGTTTACTGTATCAACATTCTTTATTGTGCTGTTCATTATTTTCTAGATCCTTTTTAAATACTGATCCACTTATGGTCTCAATTACTAAGAGGAGGAAGTTCAAACTTTCTCCTATGATGGTGAATTTGTCAATTTCTCCGTTCAATGGATTTATACATTTTGTGGCTATTATATGAGGTGCATGCACCTTTAGAATTTCTAGGCCTTCCTCGTGAATGTTTCCTTCTATTATGACACAGTGACAAGAGGACTGCTGCACGGGGTACAGTCTTTGGTGGATTACTGTAAATGATCTGCCCCATGGAGGTGACCTGCCACCGTGAAGCGGAACTGAGACTCTCTAAAGAAGCCAATCAGGGTTGATGGTAAAGTACGAGCAAGCTCATACCACACAGTGTCCAACCAGATTTGTCAAGAATAGAGGTGAAATCCCAAATGACATCTGCCTGACTCTGTAATTCAGTCAGGTCCCAATTCAGGAGGAGGAGAAAAGAGAGTTTTTTATCGATTCCCTGGTATCTTAAAAATACTTCATCCAGAGTGGATTTGGGGACTGGGACGTGTCCCAAAGCTATTAGTAGCGCAAAACTAATTTGGGAATTAGTTTCTCAGCTTGTGGCTCCTGGAACACATGGGAATGATAAACATAAATCCCAAACTCACAGGAAGTCAGGTGCATAAATCACATTTTTCTCGGAAGACTTTCCCCCACCCCTGCCAGGACCCAAATGAAGACAAATTCCCTCTTGCTTTCCTGTTCTAGTGGGAGACTCTTTAGATCACTCTTTCCAGAGAATCCAGCCATTTGAGACTTCTTATTTTATGCAGGAGCATCATTTCTGACACTCCTAACTCCAGGTCAGTGTTAAGACCCAGATGCCAACTCTCCACCAAGGGCATCCCAGTTCCCTCCCAAATTCTCACCTCCTCTTTTCAGGCCCTCTCTTGCCTGTAGCATCTGGTGAGTTCCTCCACTTCCTTATAAGCTCTGCCATAGATTTTTGCTATGTTTCATATAGCATTTCTTGAAATTTGTAATGGGAGGGCTTTCGGTTTCTGTACCAGAACCAGAAATTGTGATACATGAAATGTACTTGGAGCAGTACCTGGCACAGGATAACTGCTGTACACGTGCACACTGTAATTAATATTCTGTCCCCTCACCTTCTTTGCACAGAAGTGACCCCACAGCAAGTCTAGTCTGCTGTATTTACTGAATGATTACACAAAGCTAAGGACCCCTCATTTGCTCGGGGCCAGGTAAGGACCTTACCAAGGGAAGCACGTGATCATATATTTTGTTAAAAATTGTGACATTTGCAAAGGTAGCATATTTCATCCACAGGCAATTAAGATAACTGCTTCTTTTTATTCTCTCTCCCCTCTGTTACACCTTCCTCACGTTGGGTAGAAAGGATCCAACAGACATTTTGGGGATCCAGCTAAGAAGAAGTAAAGGCGCAATCACTTTGGGTTTAATAAGATTTATTAGGTTGGTGCAAAAGCAACTGCGGTTTAAAAGGTTAAAAATAATTGCAAAAACTGCAATTACTTTTGCATCAACCTAATACTTATGTAGTCTACATGGTATTATATGGTTAACTTACTTCCATGCATACTTATTACTAGATGCCTCACTGTAGGAATGATTTCTACTACCCTCCCACCTAGGTGGGCTCAGAGTCATGAGACAGCCGCATTTGGCAGCGAAAGTACATGTACAGTGAAGGAAGCAAGCTTTGAAATGTAATGAAGCAGGGGGCTAGTCGTTCGAAAATTCTTCCAGTATTTAGAAGATGGAAAAAACTGAAAGCTGAGAATCTAGTTCTCATAGACACCAAGATGAATGACACCTATGGAACAGACTTGAAAATATGGCATACACAATTATAAACATACCTTATTTTTCTTTTTATAGGAATTGGAGGAAACAGAATTTATTATCATTCCTGTTTTAGGGCTCAAACCTATGGCATTACTACAACCAGTATGTTTGTATGACAGGTCACATGATATGAATTCTACTATCAATAACACCAAGAAATGTTGGTCAAACGTATACAGGAAAGATTGAATTATCCTTATATTCTTGTTATGGAAAATACAAAATCAGTATTTTAGAGAGAGGTAATCAGTGAGCAAGCAGGCAAAATGTAAAGGGAAAAAAGTATTCCAGACATATTTTATTAACTGATTGACTATCAGTTAATAAAAACTTATTTTTCTGGATTTTGTGAAGTTTATGATGTTGGTCAGCTTTTTCGGATTTGTAATTTTTGTGATTTAATATTCTAAAATAGTATT
The DNA here is from genome assembly GCF_036562045.2 of Rhinolophus sinicus. Classification (NCBI taxonomy): domain Eukaryota; kingdom Metazoa; phylum Chordata; class Mammalia; order Chiroptera; family Rhinolophidae; genus Rhinolophus; species Rhinolophus sinicus. The sequence goes on along the minus strand of NC_133761.1, from coordinate 15,804,586 downwards.
CATAGTATACTAATTTTTGTATTGAAAGTATTGTAGCAAAAATTCCAGCACTGTCTCAGCACCAGACCTAACAAAACCTGCATCTACCTCAGGGATGTATCCAACAGATATTTTGGGGGTCCAACTAAGAAGAAATTGAGGTGGAATCACTTTGTTTAGGTTTAATAAGATGTACTTAGGTAGTCCATATGGTATTATGTAGTTAACTTACTTCCATGCATAGTTATTATTAGATGCCTCATGTAGAATGACTTCCAAGAATATTTCTACAACCCATCCCACCTCTGTGAACTCATTCAGTTATCAGACAGTAGCAAATCCCTGTGTTTTAAGATACATCTGCAGTGTTCCTTTGTAGGCCTAACTTAAGAGAGCAATTAAAACCACTTATAAATATTCTGAACGTTACCTCACAGGTCACTCACATAATCGTTATCTTAAACCTGCCTTCTTAGATAAAAGACATCAAATGTCAAATTACAACTCTCAACCTGACTTGAAGTAAAAGAAATTAATGTATTAAGGTTTATGGATCATGGGACTATCTGATTAATACATGTTGTTCAAAAAGCTATAAAATGTTAAGCATAAATTCCTACTCAGTCCACAAATATAAAAATTGATACTCAGTAATCAAGTATGAAAGAAAATGACTTAGAAAAGTAACATTAATAAAATAATGTAGGTGTGCAGCATTTCTAAGAAGAAATACCTTCCTTGAAAATTACAAGATGGATGACAACTGGGTTTGACTGTCATCGAATATAATACGCATTAGATTTTTCCTCCTTGATATTTGTATCAAAGGCTTCTAAGTTGCTAAAGAAGGGAGGCAGCCTTTCCTTGGTGACGTTCCTTTTGATGTGGCCCTATTGACACACTGGCAGTGGGTCCAAGAGGAACTGCCCACCAGACAGCAGCAAATGAAGACGGCCTCAGGAGAGAAGTCGGGTCAGAGATAAGGATCTGGCTGTCATGTGTACGGGCACTGCTAAGGGGGGAAAAGGTAAGAAAGACCAGGAGAGGGCTCCTAACATACTTGGAAATCACTGCCTTTGAGGATTGAAGTAAAACAAGAGAGGCCACCAAAAAAAAAAAAAAAAAAAGAGAAAAGTCGGAGAGATAGGTAGAAAACCAGAGCACACAAATAAGTAAAATGGGAACCAATTGACCACATACACACTGCAGAGAAGTGACAAGAACGAGGACTGAGGAATGTGATATGAAGGTGGAAAAACACAACTAGTGGTTGACGTTAGAGACTCTATATTTAGCAATGCAGTTACAGAACGAAATACAAGAGCTGAAAGACTAAGTGTAGATGATGCCGTAAAGACAGGGAGCAGACACAAAATATTCCTTGGAGATATTTGTTGAGGACTAAAAGAAAGGATTTAAAAAATTAGGGTGATGGTCAAAGGAGAGAGATTTCTTTTCTTCCCTTTGATGTTGCCCTTTGACGTCATTGGAGCGGGTGTGAGTGGAACTGTCCACCAGGCAGCTGAGAATGAAGGCGGCCTCAGGAGAGAAGTCTGCATAGACACCGCCGAAGAGGGAAATGGTAAGAAAGACCGAAAAGGGCTCGTGAGAGTTTTGAAAATCACTCTATTTGAGGGATAAAGTTTACAAATAAAAAGACTGCCGTAATTGTGGTTGTCTTCAAGATAGAGGACACTTGTGTGTATGTTTAGTAACAGTTTATAGGAAGAGCAAACACACACACACACACACACACGATATAGCCAAGAGAGCCAGCCACTTCCAGAGAACACAAGAGAGGACGAGTTTAAAAGTGAGAAGATTTTCATAAGTTTGGTAGTGGGTTCATCATTGTTAATTTTACTATTAGTCATGCATACATATTTTATATGCTATTATGTATGGATCAAATATCGTGTTTCCCTGAAAATAAGACCTAGCTGGACAATCAGCTCTAATGCATCTTTTGGAGCAAAAATTAATATAAGACCTGGTCTTATTTTAGTATAAGATCCGGTCTTTATAATGTAATATAATATAATACCCGGTCTTATATTAATTTTTGCTCCAAAAGACACATTAGAGCTGATTGTCCAGCTAGCTCTTATTTTCAGGGAAACATATATTTTTAAAAAGAGTGAAAGTGAGTGGGAACACATGCCTGAGCCTGGGAATCACTTTTAACAGCAGCCAGAATTGCAATTCCCTTTCCATGCCATTCTCAGTAGCCATCACCATCCATGCTCAGAGCGTAACGCTAATGGCAATTGCCTCTCTGCCCTAACCGAGCGATGGCTCTAAGGAGAAATTCTCCAGGAGGAAAGTAGATACACCCTTAAAACACTGAAGACAACAAACCTAAACAAACTTGAATTTTCTCATATTTTTCTTCCCTGAGGAAAGAAAATCTAAGAAATGATCTATGAACAAAGGAAGCTTCTTCCCCATAAATATCCCGGAGTATTGAATGAAGTCCCAAGAAAGAAAAGCCAGGATGGCATAATCAACAGGCTGAGAGTAAAAAATCCGATGCCTGCTCGCATCTCTGTAACGTATTTCTTACAGGCTCCTGCAAGTCACTTCACTTCCTTGCCCATCAATTTTCTCACCAGTAAAATGAGAAGGTTGGATTAGATGACTCCCAACGTCCATTCCAATTGTAATCATTCCTTTCCCTTATGTTCTCTGTGAGTTTTCATCAAGGCACACAAGCCTTCTGCTTCCTGAGAAATAGCTGCAAACCTCAGGGCTCCAGGAGGGCCATCCCCACCAAAATGGCAGAGCTAGCTAAAAACTGCCATGACTCGCAGAAGTGCACTCATACGCACTGCTGTAAATCACTTCATTGCACTAAAGCCCAGATGTTGTCGATAAATATTAGCCAAGTAAGCCCGAGAGGGAAAGAGGTCATTCAAGGAGAAGCACTTGTGTCTCAGAAAGTCTATGTGTAAATGTTAAGAGATGCAGCCTAGATTTGCATTCAGGAGGGAAAAATAGGTCAGCTTCTACGAAACACAATAATTATTTAAGTGGGTTAAACCACACACACACACACACACACACACACACACAGGAAAAACAACATTCATCTCTAACTTTTAAGACCAATGATTTAGACCAGTTACAAGTGCTGAGCACTTGGTGATACATTCTAGACAAAAAGTGAGAGTCACATGAAAGGAAATCACAGCATTGAGATGAGGTGGAAACAACAGCTAATTGCTGTCAATTACATACACACAGAAAATGGGGCACTAGGGAGACACATGCCCCAGAATGTCCTGACATTGGTAACAATTGCGAAGACCCAGGAGAAAAACTTTAAAATCTTCAAACAGTGATTTAATTTTAGTTCGAGAGTTCAGAGCAAAAAGAGTACTGATAGTCTCCATCTGTCAAAAAGAAAGTCACAATCAACCCTGACTTCAGAGTAATAGTTTAGTAAACCCATCTTTGCCTGGGGTTGCACATGGCTGGAGGTTCAGCACGATGCCTGCCTATGAGCAGCTTAAGTTCTGAGCATTACAGCCTCATTTCCAGATGCCACCTGGATTCATCTGGTTAGGCAAGGCTTCTGCTGCAGTAACAAAACATTCCTCAAAATCTTAAAAACAGAAAATCAAAATCAATAAGAAATCCCTCAAAAACAATGAAAGTGTATTTCTCACTGGTACAAAGTCTACAACCAGTTGGCTCCTGGGCAGCTGTGCTCCATGCGGTGACTCAGGAATCCAAGTTCCTTTGACTGTGTGCACTGCCATCTGAACACGCAGCCACCACACTCACCAAAAGGAAAGAGAAAGTTGTAAGTTTGTACCAGAGAGATTTTGCTGCCTATAGCCTGCCAGTGCAGCGTCTCACTTTCTCTTACAGGCCACTGTGTAGAACTAATCATTCTGGCAGATGGGGAAGTGCATTCCTCCATGAGCTCAGCATGAGAGGAAGGGACCGGTGAACATAAGTGACATCTACCAAGACAGCACTGGTAAAAAGCATATACCTCCTCACATCCCTACAGAAAGTTAATAAGCCTTAAAGCCTAAAAACTGTGTCAGCTGCTCACCCCAACAACCCCATACTTCCTGTTTTCTCAGCACCCATGAAATGCACTGGCCTATTTACCGGATGTATAAAACAGTTAACAGCAGGCAAGCATGGCTACAGGGTTGCAGGGGTGGGGGGGTGGGGTCTCAAAAATTAGGCTGCAAAGAAAAAGGTTAGGATGAGCTATTTCTAAGTGTTTTCATGCTGTGTCCTTACCCTCCACACGGAACAGCCTACCCCTTAGTCTTATCAAAGTCCAATGATGGTGAGGTGAGGGTAACAAGAATCATCAAAGCAGCAGCAGCAGCAGAAGGAGGAAAACCAAAAGGATACCATTTCCTAGAGGAAAGGACCAGTGGAAAACCCCTTGGCTTCTATACACCTGGTCCCCCTCTCTCTGATACACCCCCAGCATGACAGGTGTGACCTCTAATCTATACCTATAGTTAAAACCTACCTTGGAAACCGAGAGTCGCAAGTGTAATAACCTTCTTGACATCTGCTCTTGGATGTCACTCAGGAACCATCAAATTAACATGGTCCAAATGAAACTGCTGATTTCATCCCAAAGCGTCTCCTAGTAACATCTTCCCTTGCCAGTCTTCTCCACCTCACTAAATAGCACCAAGGTGCATTCAGCTGCTGAAACCAGACAGACACACAGGAGCCATACCCTGATTCCTCCCTTTGCCTCATGGATTACACCTAACCACGTCTTACCAATTCTATCCTCAAAATAAACTTCAAATTGGCTCAATTCTCTCCATTTCTATTAACTTCACCCTGGCCCAAGACACCGTGATCTTTCAACTCCATAAACTCCGATGGTCCCTTCCTAGTCTCCGTTTCCACATCTTCCAGCTTCTACCAACTCTCTGAGGAGCAGCTGGGGTCTTCTCTTTGTAAGGCACCCCCCCCCCCCACCTAAAACTCTCCACTGCTTTTCCATTGCACTAAGAATAAACTTCAGACAAAACCACACATGATCTCTCCAATGTCATCCTGAGGCATTTACAAACCTACCACAGCTGTCTTCTTTCTGTCCCAAAGCAGGATCTATTCTTTGCTACGGTGGGGTCTTTGTACAAGCGGACGAGGTCCACGGAGTGTTTTTGCTCCCATCTTTTGATATAGCTGCATTGTTAACATGTAGGTTTCATTTTATTTTCTATCTCAGTTTCCTCAGTTGGTTTCCTTCCAAAATATGTATTAGAATTTGCATCCTCGTCCATGTTTGAGATCCAGTTTCCACTTGTCTGGTTCACTGTAGTGTCACCAGAGAAGGGGTCTAATAGCCACTTTGATGTAGAATGATATGCACATTGTTAAAGAGATAAGAGCCATTGTCACCAAATGAAAGAGGGTTAATTATACCTTTCATACTATGTCAGCATTCTGTACAAGGGCCACAAACTAAACTGCCTATAGAAGCTGAGCAGGAAACATAATGAGTTAGGGTGCCAGGCACAGACAGAACCCCACTAAAAAGCCTGCTCATCCGAAGGGGTCAGCTGCTGACAGCTCCAGCTGCTATCACTTTAGGCTTATCATTTCCAGGTTTTTTTCATTTTTCAAGCAAAGCGGGAAATCTGGAGCTGTTAAATGAAGAATTTCAGGATTCTGAAGAATAATTTAAACTTTAAGTTGGTGTTGGGCAAACAAAACTTGTTAGTGGACCCAATACGGCTGCTGGCAGCCAATTAGAAATCTCTGCTAAAAATGAAAAAAAGAGGATATTCTCGTATCCATCTCACCAAAAAGTTTGCTGAAGATAATGAGGATATTATTAAGAAGAGCCATAGTAGCAAACTTACACCCTGCTTACTATACACCAGCAGCTGTTTTAAGCATTCATGTACATGTAGCCCAAATGATCCTAAAACAGCGTCCAATCAATAGATACCAGGAGTATCCCTACAGGACAGAGGAAGAACTGAGGCAGAGACAGGTCAAGAAATTAGCCCCAGGTGATATAGCTAGTAAGTGGTCAGGTGCCAGACTCTTTACTATGTAATGTGGAGATAAATCAAAAGAGTGAAATCACATATTTTCTATAAACACGTTCTGCTTGATAACAAATCCAAGTTGTGATGCTTCCCTCTCTTCCATTGGTTATAGTTCTGGCCTGCTACTGGCCCCCTCTAAGAGGTTACTACAATCCAGGCATGCATAGGGTCAAACCTTCTTTGTCTGCTTAGTGCAACATAACAGAGGCTGGTATCAGATTTCTCAAAAAAACAGATTACGCAATATGCAGGTTAGACATGTGAATATTGAGGAATTAAACTGCATAATTATATAAGGAACAAGGAGGCACTGGAGTTCGGCTTTGGTTGTGGCATTTGGCCAAAAATCTGCTATTAGGATGTGGCTTCAGGCTTGGTGTTTGGCAGGCCAAGTAGCCAAATGTCATTGCAACTGTATTTTTAACAACCTTGAACTTGTGTGCAATTAATGATTATTTGGGCACACAAGTTATTTACACGTCTGATCATCGTAGCACTATTTGTAACCCAAACAGGGATGTTCTTTGGGTTTACTGCCGCTATAGGAAAATTCCCTTTCCAAGAAAAGTAAGCCTCCTAGAAGTAACTTAGAGAGTGACATTCTCTTGGTTTGCTTTCTATAGTAAGTCTATCCACCAGGTGAAGATGAAACGTACACTGGTTATTACAAGAATTCATTTAAACAAAGAGTTGAGCCCCTACAAGGTACCAGGTATGGTTGTGAGTCTTAAGATACATCACTGAACCAAACAGGTCCCTGTCCTTGCAGAGTTTGCACTCGAGTGGAGGATGACACAAACAAAATAATAAACAGAAAAAGGAAATGGTTAGGCCATGCTTGTTTGTTTGTTTTTTCTGCGGGGCTGGTGGAGAAACAACAGAAAAGAGCCAGGGGATCAGAAGCGCTGGGAAAGGCATCATTATTTCAACAGAAGAGCCCACGGGAGCCTCACTGGAGCAAAGATTTAAAGGAGATGGAATGTGCCTGTGCCTCCTGAGGAAAGGGACCTGCAGGCAGAGGGGACAGCCAGTGCACAGGCTCTGAGGTGGGAAGATATCTGCTTTAATCCGGGAGCTGCCTTCGCAAGAAAGAGTGCAGTCGGTGACATGAGTGACCTGCCAGGGGACAGATCACGCAGAGCCTTGTAGGCATTGGAAGGACTTTGGCTTTTAATTTGAGAAAAATGGGGGAGTGACCTGAATGGTTTGAGCAGAGACTAGCATCCTCTGACTCACACTTTAACGAAATCATTCTAGCTGCTGAATTGAGAATCATGTTTTACGATGAATATTGTGAAAACCTTGCAGGAAAAAAGAAAACCACAAGAGACAGCAACGAAATTCAGCTTGATGTTGAGAATTTTTGAAAAGCATCTTCTTCAAGTAAGCTTCAGTGGGTGGGGTTGTTTTAATAAAGTTGCCTCATGACTTTGGAACCAAGATGGCAAGTCTGAGAGCTGAAGTCTCCCTTTGTATCAGTTATTATTAGAATGGAAGAAAGCTTAATGACTTGGGAGGTAGCCGACCCTGTAGTGGTAGAGTTTGACAGAAAAACATCTGCTGCTCCTTCATGGACCTCAGCTGAAAGAGCGTATTTTCAATATTATAAATGTACAATACAAACACCTCAGGAACTGACAGTCCTGAGAAATGATCAGCACCGCACTCTAATGCCAATTGAAAAAAAATCTGTTTGGTATAATTTCATTAAGTTGTAATAAATAGGCATTCTTATTAATATCACAGATGCATTCTTGTAGGCCAGACTTTCCTTCTGTGACGGTGATATTCAACTTCAGCCTCACAGTGATTTACCACTCAACCATTTGGCCGAAACACGTATCTGGAACATATTATGGAATGTTCGTGTCCCCTACACATTCATACGTTGAAGCCCTAATCCCCGATGTGACAGTATTTGGAGATGGGGCATCTGAGAGATGATTAGGTTTGGATGAAGTCGTGAGGGTGGGGTCCAAGGATGGGATTAGTGTTCCTTTCAGATGAGAAAGAGAGACCAGCTCAATCTCTCTCCACTATATGAGGACAGAGCCAGAAGGCTGGCGTCTGCAGGGAAGAGGCACCTCACCAGGAACCAAACAGGCTGGCTCCTTGATTTTGGGCTTCCCAGCCTCCAGAACTGTGAGAAATACACGTCTATCGTTTAAGCCACCCAGTCTGTGGTATTTTGTTACAGCAGCCCAAGCTGACTATGACAGTATGCAGCTAAGGTTATGTGTGAAAGCAACATTTGAAAACGATTCCTAATTCATACAGCCCTAGAAATAACGTTTCAGGTATTGCTTTGTACCTGGTGGTCTGATTGTCAAGATAAGTCAATCTTGTCAATATCAGGAGTTCCCTCATCATTTAAGGAGAGCTGCTGCTTTCCATGTCCTTCCAGGTTTGACTTCAAGAAGACGGGGTAGAAATTGTGGGAATCAGCTGATGCTTCCACTGAGGACCCTGAAGACAGCTCGAGGTGGGAGAGACGGAACCCAGCCATCTGAGATCCCGGTGAACCCTGGAAGTCGCAGAGAGATCTTGGGGTCCTGATATGGATGTCGGAGACTCTTTAAGTGAAATGTGAAATGCCTGCAAATAGGTATTTTCCTCATCTTAGGGACAACCTACAGTGTTTGAGGACGAAGGGTGACAGAGTGGCGATGGAAGGGTCCCTTCTTGCCCTGTGGACAATGTCCCGCCTCCACCCACCATGCTGAAAATCATTCCCCTGACAAAGTCGATCATTGCAGGATTTATCTCTCTGCTGACTTGTAAAGAGGCTACACATAAGGAAATAACTAACTATGAGGCAAAAAAAAAAAAAAAAAAGAAAGAAAAAAATAAAAATAAGACCCAGAGGCAAGGGACTTCTGAGTCACATCAACTGACTTCATTCCTTAACAATGTAATCTTGATTACCCGCTGCACACTGCAGCAGGCACTAAGGTTACAGCAGGGAGCAAGACAGATAAGAACTACCCTCAAGGAGTTTAAGTTCTCGTGGAGAGACAAAATAAACACAAAAGATGATTTCAGAGAGAAGTGCTATGAAGGACATCAAACAGAGTGATGTCAGAGAGTGTGACTGGGGGACTAATCTAGGGGACTGATACAGTTGGGGTGGTCAGGCGTCTCTGGAGAGGCCAATTTGAGCTGGGATCTGAATGACAACAACCCAGCCATGCAATGATTGAGGGGGGAACATATCATGGGCAGAACAGGTGGCGAGTACCAATGCTCTCAAGAGAAAATGACCTTGATATATTCAAGGCAAACAGAAAGGCAAGTATGGCTGGAGCTCAGACAACCAGAGTAGAGAGCCTGGCGTGAGGTGGGGTTGGGAAGGCAAGAAGGGCCCCAAATGTCCTAGGTTCTTATCAGTTGTGATAACAATTTTCACTTTAGGTGCTATGAAAAACCATCAAGGACGCTAAGCATATGAATGGCACCCTCTGATTCAAGACTGCTGTGTGGAGAACGGATCACAAGAGGCCAAGAGTAAAGTGGAAGTTAGTTGAGAAACTACTGCTGAGGTCCACGGGACAAGAGATGGGGAGGTGGACCCGTGTGAGGGCAGTGGAGATGGAACACGCATGGATTCCAGAACAGGTCACAGGAGGAGAATGAACAAATGCGATGTGTGGAATAATCCACCAAGAACAAAAGAATTGCCTGTGCCATGTGCATTTTTTTACATGATGGAATACTCTTTTTCCAATTCAGTTGCTATTACAAAATCTTTCTGTCTCAACCTATGTGATATCAGGACAGTTTTAAAGGATGTATTACTTATTACCATGTGTTTTCTTTCTTTATAACCATAAACTTTGGCAACTTATGGCCAAATAGGACATAAACTATGGGCATTTGTATACTTACAGAGAAGAAAAAAGAGAAAGCAGTGTGTTTCTTTTCCATGATTTAAAGTACCCCTGCCATCTCCCACCCCTCCCCCCACAGTTCTCCATAGCACTGGGTGTGCAGCGTCTAAAGCTGAGCTGTCCAGCATCTTCTATCAGCTGAGGCACAGCCGAGGTGATATGGAACAGAAGAGACACACAGACATGCGTCTAAACCACAGCTCCCCCACTTGCTATCTCAATGAAATGCATCCACTTTCTTCATGTGGGGATAGCAACACCCAATGTGCAGAGCCATTTACTATCTAGCTCTCTACAGTAAAGGTTTGAAAACCCCTGTTCTAAGTGGTCACCTGAGCCCAAGTACTCAGAGTTCAACTGTCATATAGTATATTGCAAAGTAAAGATTTACTTGAAAACCTCACTAAACAATATACATTTTATAAAGATCTTCTAGCATGTGTGTGTGGAGACAGAGAGTAAACCGTATATGCTTTAGATGATGGGTTAGTTTAACTACAATGCCCTCCCTGGGAAATATCAGCAGCTCTCTAGGAGGTGTAGGCCAAGGCCAAACCCTGCTTTCTTCCACCACTCTGTGCTGTTTATCTTACTCTGCCTCGTGCGTGTGTTTGTGTGTGTGTGTGTGTGTGTGTGTGTGTGTGGTTCTAGTTTTATCTGCTTCTCGAGTTCTTCACTTGGCTGGGTTGACCAGGGCTCTTACATACCTCTAGGCTTTTTAAACGTGACTCATCAAACGCTGGGCATCTTTTCCTCACAACTACAGAATAAGCTCCCTGCTGTCATGTTTGTCTCTTTCTTAGGTACAAGTTGTATGCCATCCTGAAACAGCTCAATCAGTTTTGACTGTTACGACAATTTAACTGCTGCGACATGGTTGGGAGGGTTACACATCGATCTTCAGAGTTTCAGGCTGGAAAGGGAAAGCATCTGGGCGGCGTGCTACCAGACAAGCCATCCCCACTACTCAAATGCCTTGTTTTCCAGAGGCCTATCTTTGCTGTGTCAAAACTGTCGATGGAATTGTAACTAGGCTCTGATCCACTCACTGCTGGGTGCCAGTGCCCCCGAACACCACCTTCCATTTTGTGTCCGCAGATGGAATACACTACAGCCTCAGTACACCAGAAAAATAACATTCACCAAATGGCTCCAAGGACTTGTTGTTTCATACAGATTTGTCAGCACAACAGAATCGGAGAGAACTGGCCATGTGTTCGAAGTCCTATGCTTTAGGCTAGACTCGGCCACTACTGGCTCTTGGAGAAGCCATTTAATCTCATCTGAGTCTCACTTTCCTTACCTATAAAATAAATTAAGTGGTCAGAAGAACCCTCTTTCTTTGTTGACTATATCATGAAACTATGGCTCACATGCATCCAATTTATTGTAACACTTTTCAGAACTCAATTCTTTAGTAATAAATGCTTACCTTTTCAAATATGGGTTTGCTGTAGTTTCTTCTGAGATTTTCCCAAGTGCCCAGTGTGTGTGTATGGGGCCCTGGAACTCACACAGCATGATGTCATTCTGTCTTGTCTCTCTGTCCTGACTCTTCTGACAATGCTGAAATGGTGTGCTCATTATGTTTCCCATGTATTATGTCCTTTCATATCATTGGTGACATTGTATTGGTTTGGCAGCTTCTTCTTTTGGAGACACTCTTGCTCCCTGAGCCAAGACACACTGATAGCCAAGAATTAGATCATTCTATCCTCAAACGGCCACAGACCTTCTCAGAGGCAGCTGAGCAATGTAATTTGATCAAGGTTAAGTACAGTCCACCCTTCATCTTTTAACCCAAGTCAAAATTCTTTTAGCTTTCTGTTTAAATCCCAGATTAATGCTTCCTGCTCATTGTTACAAACGTCTACCAGCCGCCCTCCAGTCAACTTTCATTTATCCGCCTGTGGCTTATCCAAAGCACCAGGCTTTCTTCTCCTTCTGCCTCCAGCACCAGGTCCCAGGCTAGCTCCTTTAACTCTGTGCCAAAGAAATACAAGCTAAATCTAATATTAGCCTAATGAGAAAAGGCTCTCTGTTGCCAAAGATTCACATAATGCAGCCCAAAGCCAAAGGCAGGCAATTATTCACTGTTTTAGATGCTGGCACTGCTTCTCCATTAAATAACACAGCAATCAAGATGTTCTGTATTTCTCTCTGAGGGAGAAAGACCACATGCAGTGTTCTAACCTCTGCTTTTGCCTTGTTGGCCAGATTCTCAGTATAACAGATTACATTTTCTTTTCAAATAAATAAATCATTTGTACATTTAATGTTAAGGGAATAAAAGAAAACAACAACAACAACCCTGGATTTAGTCATTAGGCTTAGATTTGAAATCCATCTTCCTCTAGTTGTTAGCCAGAAGCTACGCAAGTCATTTACATTCTTTGTTTTCTCAGCTGCAAAATGAGGATACAAATTTTATAAATAAAAGGTATGGGGCAGTCATGCAAATAACAAGGGACACGGAAAAAGCCACCAAAACTCCTGATTATCCTTCTGACTCACTTTACAGGCTCTGGCAAATTAGCATTGTTGGCAAGGAAGAATAAGGATTCATCTTATAAAACCCTTATTTTACAGATAAAAACTTGGAAAGGATTAGTTTTCTTATGAGCACCTAGAAAATAAAGACTAGAAGTCAAGAGTTTCTAATTTCCCAGGACTGTGTTTAGGCCACTTGGGAGGACCCATTCCACGTGGTGAAACAGCCAGGATACTTCCCACAGATAGGCTGGTCTTCACGCCATAGCCAGAGTTGCCATGGCAACTCAAATTCCAACCATCAGAGAATTCGGGAATATCCCTTTCAAAGCTGACTCCTATTTTGACAGTTTTCTTATGACTGACGTACATGTCCTCCAAGGCCCAAGGACAAGGGTCGGAGAGAATGTTAACACAGCACCACTGTCCATTTTTTTCATCTTGTTCCTGTAACAGAGAACTTCAGTGGCTTCCCACAGATCAGAGCAGCGTTGTCCAGTAGAATGTTCTGTGATGTACCACGTCTGTGCTACCCCAAATGGTAGCCCCTAGACACATGTAGCAAATGACTACTTGTAATGTGGCCAGTAGGACCAAGGAAAGAAAGTTTTGATTTGATTCAATGTTAATAAATTCAAATAGCCACATGGGGCTGGTGGCTGCCATGTTGGACAGTGCAGGTAGAAAACAAATCCATGCTCCTCATTCTAGCATTCACCTCCCATGCAACTTGGCTCCAACAGACGCCAACCTAGTTCCACAACAAGAACCTTAACTGTAAGGAGCGTTCTGCTGAACACGCCTCGAGATGTCTGCTGCCACTCTGGTTCAAGGTACCTACACTTCTTGCTAAGGGCGACTTCCATTCTTTTTTTTTTTTTTTTTTTGCGACTTCCATTCTTATTGCTGTGTATTGGAATTTTATCCATGTTTCATAACACAGGTCAGTTCCACCTCTACTGGAGTACCCTCTCTGGAAGCCCTACCCCTACTGTGCTCTGAAGAAATGGTTCATTACCCTCAGGCTTGGGCCTGGCCAGGAAGGACCTCAGTCTCTCAGAGAGTTGTTTCTTTGGAACAGGAGATGGTCTGCAGGAGCTGTGAGCAGCAGGAGCCCATGGCCTTGGGCTTCCATGACTAGCGTGGTATAAAAAATAAAAAAAAAAAGATTGGTGAGAAACAAAGGCTGTGCCTTCTCTGTGTCAAGGACACTCGTGCTTACCTTGGCTCCAATCTGTGGCAGTGGTATGTACCCCTGCGCGGGTGAGCCAAAGAAGCTGTGTACCTTCATAACCCCTGCACCCTCCATGAGATGAAAATTCTGTACTTACTAGTGCTCTTGTCTCGTCCCCTCTTGTAAAGCTAAGTTACCCTACTTTTTGCATCTTGAACTTGTTGTACGGCACGCTCTCTCTCTGGATTCCCAAGTGCTCACAGGCACTTAGGACTTACATTGGTACATATCTATTGCAGATCCACATTTCAAATGGATTTTTTTTCCCCAGCTAGACTGAATGCTGCCCAGTAATAAGGCTTAAAAGTGAGCTTGGTTCTCCATCGCTTTGCCTTTGGTCTCTAAGAGCTGGAGGCAACTTGTGGCACCAACAACCTACTTCTGGAATTAGGGTTCTAGTTTTTTGAGGAACTGGGGCCAACAGTCCCAAAATCACATTCTAAGAGAAAAACAAAAAGGATGATTTTTTCCCAAGAATGGATGGGTGGGTTCATGGATGGTTGGACGGATAGACAGACGGACAGATGGATGGATGGATGGATGGATGGATGGATGGATGGATGGATAGATTTTTCAAATAATAAAAGCAATACGAATTTCAGGATCAAGATGATAGATTAAGCTCATGCTACAATTCCACCCTCAGGCTCTAGAAAAAGATACTAGGAAATACATTTTTAGATTCCAAGCTTAAAATCAAGGAAGAAAAATCTCTAGGTGTCCGAAAACCACAGCAATGAGAAGGCAGGAGCTTAGTGTGCCTGTGGCAGATGAGGAAGAGGTGACCTGCTGAGGGCTTGGTTCCAAAGCCAACATGGCTGACTCAAGGTTCCAAAGCCCACAGGCGTGATAGGAAGCTGGAGCCAGGCTCCCTGTGTGAATCCAGTGGGCGGGAAACTGCAAAGAGGGGGTCGGGGGGTGACTGACTATGCTTGATTTGCATAGTCAGTCAGTAGCAAGAGACAGAACATCAAACTTAAAAGTAATGTAACGCCTGGTCAAATGTGTCACATCCCAAAAGGTTTAGGAAGAGACAAACACAACAAAGCACCTCATCAGTGCTCACTTCCGCAGCACATATACTAGAAAAGCACCTCATCAGATGGTCTCCACAAGCACACACAGTCCCCAGGGGAACTCTGTCCCCTGGCAAGTCACTTACCAGCAAGAATTAGAAGCAATGAAATACAGCACCCCAAAAGGCAGAATATGATTCAATAAACAGGAAAAGTCACAATTGAGCTACCAAAGTTCATTGGGCACTCTGAAAAAACCTTTAAAATAAATATGCTTAAAAGAATGTACATACAAAACAAAACAGAACAAAACTTCAAACAGAAGTGGAGAAACAGAAAGTTTGCTTCATAATTTCAACTCCAAATAGAAGCCACTGCTCAAATCGTGGAGTAAACTCCTCCAGACTCGGTGAGGCCCTTATACAGAGAAAGGGTTTCTTACATATATGGGAACATGCTATATATGGGGCAGAAATCTGCCCTTCCCCTCTCCTCCCCACTTTAAAATATTATCACACTCATTTTCCCACATAAATACTGCTATAGACTGAATGTCTGTGTCCCCTAAAATTCCTATGTTGAAACCTATCCCCCAATGTGGTGGTATTAGGAGGTGGGGCCTGCGGTAGGTGTTTAGGTCATGAGCGTGGAGCCCTCATGATGGGATTAGTGCCCTTACAAAAGACACCCCAGAGAGCTCCCTCATCCCTTTCCTCCATGCGAGGATACACGGATACACGGCCTGGACATCTAAGAACCAGGAAGCAGGCCATCATCAGACAGCAAAACAGGTTACACCTTGATCTTGAACTTTCCAGGCTCCAGAACTGTACGACATGGGTTTCTCTTGTTTATAAGCTATTTAGCCTATGTTTTGTTACAGCAGCCTGAACAGCCTAAGATAAACATAGGTCTCCCTTAGAAAGGGAAAATTCTATTCCACTGCACGAATACACACTGTTTCTCTAACCAGTGGCCTATGAATGGACAGTTAGGCCGTTTGCAATGTTTTCGTATTATCAGCAGTGCTAGAGTGACTGTTCTCCTGCAGCCATCTTTACACATCTAGATGACTATTTCCTCAGGACAAGTTCCTAAAGAGAAAATGAGTGGTTCATAAATTACACACATTTAAAATTTTGATAACTATTAGCAGACTATCTTCCAGGAAAGCTGTACCAATTTACATCACTGAGTAAATGCATGCATTTCTAGCCAGAGTTTTGTTTGTTTGTTTGTTTGTTTTTGCAGGTAAGTTCAGAGTAGGTCAAGTTCCCAGAGATTCAATTATTTACCCAAGACAAAGAAGATGACATACAACCCCTATAACCCTCTACAGACAACAGAAATGAACACTGAAATGTGTTTGTTCATGCATAAAACTAGTTCATGTTGCCTGTGGCACAGAAACTTCGAGGGATGGGACACCGCAAATCTGCAGGAATCACACCAGGTACTTACTTTTAATTCTGTCCCCCCAGCAACCACTGCTGTCAGCTCGTCCTCCATGAAAATATGAATACTTTGTCTAAGCTTTAGTAAAGTTTCTAGTCTGTTCACTCCTAAATATGATATCAATGTGAAAACACTCAGAACCCTCTTCCAACCCTACTTGTTGTTGTGGTGGTGGTGGGGTGTGGGAGTTCACTATAGATGACCTGAATGAATTCAAATGAATGTGGTCTATTCTGAGGAAACGCTCATTATAGATGACTACGTTCTCTGGAAAGTGGGTTTTCAGCAAAGCAAATAGAAAATGACCGAGAGGCAAAAGCAACTGCTACTGCCAGAAAAATTCAGAATTTTCTACAATTTCACATTTTCCCAATGAGTCAGGCTTTATATATTACCAATCTGTTTTTGCAAATAAAAGAGGCAATCTGGAAATGTTTCATTAAATTAGAATTAAAATCAGGTATCAATAATTTGTTTTATTTTTCTCCAGTCTAATTTTTAGTATGTTAAGTATCCTTTTGAAAAGATCCTACTCATTCTCCAGCTTCCTAGTTAAAGAAGACCATTAAGACATTTTTTTCCCCCCTCATTCATTCAAGATGGCTGGGTGGCATCAGAGATTGAGGAGGTTTAGATGTCAAAATAGGGCTCACTTATTTCCAGCTCTACTCACAAACCAAACTTCAATGATCGTCAACCAATTTCCGATGTGCAATTTATCGCAGCCAAAATGTCTAGTGCAAAATATCTACAGCGGTTTCCTTGCTGTCATTCTCCCTCCACACTACACACACACACACACACACACACACTCACACACACTTAATGTCATCAGTTTTTACTTATCCACACTAAAGAGAAGTAACAACGGTAGTTATTCAAAACTGCAGATAAAACCAAAAAAAACAATTCACATTTGATTTTGGAAGATGTTTTTTAGGGGGAGGGTGGTGGTTACTGTATGACAGCCAAGTGTCTGCAAACACACCTCGTTCCATCGTGCTTCGCAGATGTTGCTTTTATTTTTTCCCCAACACAAACTGATGGCAAGATCCTCCACTAGCAAAAAGGTTATGACTCACTTCACTGCAGCGGTCTGGAACCAAACCCGGAATATCTCCAAGGTGTGCCTATACTTAATTTTTCCTGGGTGACTGAGACATTTGCTTTCCAAGGCATGCACATACTCATTCCCTCAAACATTTGAAAGGAAATTCCTTTGCAGGGAATGCACAAGGGAGAAACCACATAGCATCTGAAGACTGGTTCTCTCCACCCCTAAGGGCCAAACAAATCGACCACTGTCAACAATGTGTCCCCAGCACGATCGTCTTCACGGATTTCAGACAAAAACCCGCTGAGTGCCATTTCACTGTGGAAAACCTTTCAAAGAGGTTGTCCTTCTAAGGAGCCATGTAGCCTCCATCTCCCAGGCCACCAATGTGTGTTTTGTACCTACATCCAGAAGAAAGGCTAAAACAGAACACAGTATCCAACAAAATGGACGGATGATATCTTTCATTAGTTAGGGTCCTGTTTACTATTGTCTAGCTCACAGAATCGTTACAGAGACACGATAAGGACATCAAGAGTCCTTCACACAGGACCTAGCATATAGGGATATATTTAATAAAACATCAGCTATTATCATTTATTAACAGTGTTTGTCAGCCAAAGCCCTGCAACACTCATGCAACCAACTGGACCTTGTACAACATACTTCTACACGCACCGTATTATTTCATGTGCTCAACCCAATGGGGGAGGTAGCTTTTATAATACCCACTCTATTGATGGAGACTCTAAGGCCTGGAAAGTCACATGACTTGCTCAACATCATCAAATGATGCATCTGAGCCTGGCAAACAAATCTTTCAGCTTGAAGTCCAAGGCGCTCTTCTCTATAGTTCATTCTACACTGTACTCAGAACCTCATACTATGAGACTGACCATAAATGTGTTTCGATTTCACCCCAAAGGGGATGCAGTAAACATGTTCACTTATTACTAATATCAAAACTCAAGACGCAGTATTTGTTAAACTGAAGAGACAATGGGAATTGGCGAAAGCACCACCAGTTCTTCTACCACAAAATTTCAAAGCTGCCTCTTCAGAATCTCCTTCATGCATTGGACTATTTACCTACCTTAGTGGTCTCTGCTTCTGCCTGCAGTCGCTTGGGGGTTCCTTTCTGGTCAAGCACCTTCTGGAAGCTTTTGTTTTTAATGGATTGAGATTCGACACCTTCACCTTCGATTTGCAATTTAATGCCTTCAGCATGGGCAGGGTGCTCAATACCCCGGGGACTGAAACCGCAGTGGAGAGCTAGGAGAGAGGGAGAGACAGAACTCAGAAAACAAACCACATAAAGGTGTCCATGGCAGGCAGTATCGCACCTGGCCTATGTGGGAAGCCACAGGGCACCTGTGAAGTGAGAGGCGGTGTGCTAACTATGGGGAAGGATCAGGCGAGGAAGGAGCATGGGAAACCCTGAGCTCCGTGGTCAGAAAGACCTAAGTGCACATCCAGAAACCATCGGTTCCAAGTTGTTTGACCTCGAGCAAGTTACAAATCCCTGCACTACAGACAAGAACGCCAAATCAGCCAACTTTGCTACTGCCTCCCACGCATGCAATTATGGCAAGCCCTGCAGTTTAGCTTCAATCTCTGCCTCCATCTGGGAAAGTGCTCACTCCGCCCCACCCCTTCTGAACCGTCTCTATTCTTCGGGCATCCACTCAAGTTCACCCTCTTGCATTCATTCAACAGATACTTACTGAGCACTTATGACATGCCATCCCTAGGTTAGATCCGAGAAACACAGATGCTGGATATATGACAGATGTTAACTTCAAGGAACTCACAATCCAAGAGAAGAGGTAGA
Source organism: Rhinolophus sinicus (assembly GCF_036562045.2). NCBI lineage: Eukaryota > Metazoa > Chordata > Mammalia > Chiroptera > Rhinolophidae > Rhinolophus > Rhinolophus sinicus. The sequence continues at coordinate 15,785,590 of NC_133761.1, read as the reverse complement.
TGAAGGACAAAAGAACTAGCGATTTTAAAACAGCGTTATTCCTGCTACATGGGAGAGAAGGAAAGGGCAGACGGGAAGACTCAAGGGAGTTCAGGCGAGTGGCTTCTCATTTTTCACGTCTTACTCTCCACCTCCTCTAACACAGATATCCCTACACATGAAATCTAAAGCCCATTTTCTGGAGACAATTAAGTCATTCAACAAATACTTACTGAGCCCCTCCTATGTACCCGGTATCGTCAACGAAGTAGAAGCGAACATTATGGGAACCACACATTTTACCTAGATGACCCTCATGACCAGCCGGGGTGGGCGGTGGGGGCTGTGGGTGTGTTCGTGCAAAACACATGTGTTTTGAGGTTTCTGTTAGGAAATGATCTCACCTCCTTGTGACCCCAATTCTTCGAATTCAGTTACACTCCCATCTTTACTCCCTTCCCTTTGGCCTCTCCAGGGGATTTAAAGCCAGAACCTTAAATCCCCTCCCATCTCCCTCAGGACTCCACTTCACTGATAAATTCCTTTTACCCAACATCTTCAGCTTTCCCTTTGCTCATCATTCTTCCTCTTCAACCAATTTGTGTGATTCTAAAAGTTCTTTTATTCTGCTCCTCATCCAGGTCAGGGTTTCCTTTTCACTTGACCAGGCTGCTGAACAAATATTTTACTAAACCTGAGAGGTGAGAGAAGTCTCCCCAGAAAAAGTGGGCTAATGTGTCCGTCCTCTTCTCACTCTCTACTCTCTCCTTAACAGGTACCATCTACTCTCATCACTTTTGATACAATCAACCTGCCAGTGACGCTTACATTTTTAACTCCAGCCTACAAAGTCCTCTCTTATGAAGTTCAGACATAAATAAAATGGTTACTCAACATCCCAATTTCAGTGTGTCACCGATATCTCAATCTTAACATGTTCAAAACTGAACCCTGGTTTTTCTATGAAAAAAAAAAAAAAATTCACCTTGTCCAGTCTCATCCACTTACTCACACAGAAACTCAAGAGTCACCCTTGACATCACTCTTTCCATGATTCACCACATGCCTTTCATCTCTCACCAGATCCATATCATCTACATGCAAAATGCTGCTCAAATGTATCCACTTCCCTCCACCACCACTGCCATCACCCTCGTCTAAGCTACCCACATCTCTTCCAGATGGTTAACTAGCCCAACCGCTCTCCCTCCCTTGACCCCCAAAATCCCATTAAAAAATGTGCACATCAAATCACGAGACATTTTGTAGTGGCTTCATTTTGCATCTAGAGTATTCAAAAATCTTTAATGTGCTCAACAAGGCCCTTCATTAGCCATCCTCCTTTCACCTTTTCAACTTCATCTCCCACCACGTTACCCTTCATTCACTTCCACTTTGACCACACACATCCTCGAACACACCAAATTCTTTCACACCTCCTGGACTTCGTACATGTTTCTTTCCCTGAAACGTTCTTTCCCATTCTTCCCCTAATTCCCACTCATCCTTCATGTTTCGGCTTAAATACCACTTCTTCGGACATGCCTTCTCTTACTCCCCTTCCTCATCCCCACCCCTGGTCCCACTCTATGTTAGATCACGTGACTGGAACAGTAAGCATTCCACAAATACTGAATAATTGCAAGCAGATGGTACAAAGGTCCACACAGGTGACTTTATACCATTTTATATGGAAACTATCTGTGAATTTCTCTTCTAGCCCCTAAGCTTCCTAAAACCAAGGACCAACCCATTTCATGGTGCATGGTAGGCACTCAACATATATATTAGTTCACAGTTCCTCCTTCAGGCTTTGTGCTGGATCTCAAATAGTCTTCACGAAAAACTGTGAGACGTAATTATATTCATTTCACAGATGAGGGAAATGAGGCTCAAAGACTTACAGACACCAAAGTCATACAGGTGTCTGCTGAAGGTTACAAAGATCACATACCGTCTGGGACACAGATGATTTCAAGTTTCAGATGTACAAACCCCAAATGGATTAAACAGTAAGAAAATGTATTAACTTTTGGAACAGGAAGCCCAGTAACGGTAGAAGTTTAGGGTTCAACAATGTCACCAAGGACTCTGACGTATATATATATTTTTAATCTCTCCATTGTCCTACCCACAACAGCACTGCTGTCCAAGCCCGGGTTCTCTCGTGGCACCTAAAGCTACGAGCTTCTGGTTCTAATGTAGCAATAGAAACACCTTGGGTGACCATAGTTCCTTTTTCTTCCAACTTTCATTTTTTTCTCACTAGACCAATGTGAAATGCATGCCAACTAGTGAACTAAAACCCGGACAGCAGAGATAGGATTACCTTTAAATCAGCTGACCTTCCCCAAACTACACGGCTGCTACACAACAAGGCAGAGGCCAAATGGATACCCGAGAACTAAGCACAAGGCCCAATTCAGGCAGGGATACCGTGTTTCCCTGAAAATAAGACCGGGTGTTATATGAAGTTTTGCTCCAAAAGACACATTAGGGCTTATGGTCAGGGGATGTCATCCTGAAAAATCACACTAGGGCTTATTTTCTGGTTAGGTCTTATTTTCGGGGAGACACAGTAGAGAGAACAAAACCGATGAGAGCACGAGGCTAATTACTGTTAATCTCAATCAGCTTTCCCAACTGCAAAGAATAGCCCACTTACAATGAATACTCAATTAAATATACTAAAATTGTGATTACTAAAAAAAGGTGTGCTCATGTAGGGAGCTGGGGGATTCACGTGGGACGGATTTAGACGTTAATGAGGAAAAGAAAAATGTGTAGCCTTTGTCTTTCTCCCTAGCGTGATCCCCAGATGTTCCCTGCCTTAAGATCTGTGGTTTAGGAAAACCACTGAGCTGCCAGTCGCTTCCCGTACCACTTGTCCTTCTTCCCCATCACCTCTCCACCAATTCAGACTCTAATACGTCTTTCCTCCTCTTTCCTGGTAGAAAGAGGTTCTGCTCCACCTGCATCCTACTTCCTTCTTTGGGAGGCTAACTCCTACTCAGCCCAAGTGTCAGTTCCGACGTCTTCTTCTGAAAGTCTTCTAGGAGTCACTGGGTACCGGAGCCGAGCACCCGCTGCCATGCTCCCTCCTTGCACAGCACCCTGGTGCCACTTCTCCTCAGTGGATGGAGGATGTCTGCCTAACTGACCTGTCTGTCGCCTACCACATCTGCAGGCTCCTCGAGGCAGGCTTTATCCCATATCCACCTCCATGATCGCCACCCTCCATGTCCAGAACCTGGCACAGAACAGGCATCAAAGAAATATTTGTTTGGGGTGGCTGGATGGCTCAGTGGGTTAGAGAGTGAGCTCTGAACAACAGGGTTGCCGGTTCGATTCCCACATGGGCCAGCGAGCTGTGCCCTCCACAACTAGACTGAAGGACAACGACTTGGAGTTGATGGGCCCAGAGAAACGCACTGTTCCCCAATAAAATTAAAAAAAAAAAAAAGAAACATTTGTTCCACTGCTGAATGAACCAGCAATCCCCTCTCTCTCCATGATCATGTCTTCAATCAAAAGGAAATTTTCTCTGCTAGTAACATACCTAGCATTCAAAATGTAAGGTATCTATAAACACAAGGTAGAATAGAGTCTTTAGACTTTCTACACACGTAGCCTTCTTCTTCACACAAATATTTTAATCCTCCGTGGCTGTTCCCTCCTCGCCTGAAAACCCAGTAGTTGATTTAGGTTTTGGTGCTTAGGTTTGTTTATTTAAAACCATTTCTGACAGGCTTTGTTGTGTTTTCCCTCAAATTTCATGTCCCTAATATTTGTAAACCAAGCAATTTGCAAATGGCCTCTTCCAAGCTCTGACTGCCATTTCTTTGCTCATCATGTAAAAGGGGCCCCCATTCGCTCTTTTCTGTCCACGTCCCGGCCCTTTCTTGTTTCCACTAAAGTTGTTTGCCCAGTTGAATGGACTCAGCTGCTCACAGGTCGGCTTCAAGACCCTCCTCATGTCTCCTGATCTTCCCAACCACACTTGTGCCTTACGGATGTCTACTTATTGGACTGACATTGCAGGCTGCTGGTCATTTTCACCTGAAGTGCTGCCACTGTCACGCTAATGTGAATGCTACACTCATTGAGTACTTCAAAGTGAAGAGTTGAAAATCAAAACCCTCATAAATATTGCTCATTTAAACTTAACAGGGACATTTTTCACTGCAAATGCACATTGTAGCATTGTCCTTAGATGCCATTTTGAAGGTACCATCTCCTTCTCACGTGCAAAAATGCACTCCCTCAGAAATTCAAACCCTGGGTATTGCTGATGGGAATATAAAATGGTGTCCTGCCATGGAAATCTGGACGGTGATGCCTCAAACACTTAAACATAGGATGACCATTCGGTCCAGCCGTTCAACCAGAACATTGAAACTAGGGACGCGAAGAGATACGTGTACGTCCATGTTCACGGCAGCGTTATTCACAACGGCCAAAATGGGGAAATAACCCAAATCTCCATTGGTGGATGAATGCAATGTGGTGCATACATATCATGGAATATTGTTCAGTTTTATAAAGGAGTGAAGTTCTGGCACCACAGGGATGAACCTTGAAGACATTATGCCAAGTGAAATAAGCCAGTCACAAAAGGACAAATACTGGACGATTCCACTTATGAGGCACTTAGAGTAGTCACATTCATGGAAGGAGAAAGTAGAAGAGCAGTTACCAAAGGCTGGAGAGGGGGTGGGGCGTTATTGCTTAGTACAGACGTTCAGGTTGGAAAGATGAGAAAGTTCTGGAGATGCAGACTCGTGATGGTTGCCAAACAATGTACTAAATGCCACTGACTCGGACACTTAACAGCGGTTAAAACGACCATTTCATGTTATGTGTATTGTACACTAAAATTTGAAACAACCCAAAAAACCTCCCCACTCTCACTTCAGCCCCCTTCTGCCTCCCTAAGTGGAAATAAAAGCTCCAAAAATACTTTCTTTATTCAAGGGTTTGAGAGTTTAATCGATAATAGCATTGTGATTTTCAGTTAGAACATGCTTTGTGTTTTTTTCTCCAAAAAAAAAGAAGAAGAAGAATGGTAGAATGGTAGCTCAACAGTACCAGATTACTTTAGAACTTTTCCCCGGAAGGACACTATCTCCAAAACAAGCCCCAGCCAAGAGGCGCTTTAATTGCTAGTAGCAAGCCTGGGCCTTCCTGGACTTGACCTCTGAGGGATCCCATCCTGACGTGACTTGGGGCACAGTAACAGGTTATCCAGAAGAGCCAGGCCTCATTTCTGTCGCCTCCATATGATGCAAGAACAGAAATATGTGCTGGCATTGCTGCTTTCATTTGCAAGAATAAGGGGTTCTCGTTTGCCAAGAAGTCACCCAGCTTCCCAGTCCTTTCAATCGCCACCCACACGTCCCCTCACTCTCTCTGCAGTGAAGTAAGGGATGGAGCCTCATTCAAGTTGAAGTTTCCTTTAGGTTGAGCTTTGCTGTGAACAGAGCCACTGTGCAAACACTTCCACTGGCCTGGAGGCTGCTCAGACTCCTGCACCAAGGGTTTCCACCATCACGTAGAAATTGCTCAGCTCCCAAGATGCTTTGTGCTTCTGCTTTGACAGAGCTCATCTTTGCACATCGTATGCCCTCCCCTTGTTTTCATGGGAAACCCTTCAGGAAGTAGTAAATACTTTCTTATTTCCATTATGAGGCTTTAACTGGCTTCGCACCCATTAGAAGATACACATATGTCCTGTGTGGGTGTGAACAACGTGTCACAAACATGTATTAACGTGTCTGTCTCGTCTGTGACTAGGAATCCCCTGAAGCAAGTGACTACATCTTACTGAGCTTTACAAACTAAGCTCCCAGTCCAGTAACTCACCTACAGCAGGTTCTCACTGTTTACAGAACGAGCAGAGGTACAATGCAAAGATCCTGATTCAATCCTAGTCACTGCCATTCCCCTCTTATGAGTAACTTACATCGCTATTTTTCAAAAGAGCAAATAAAAGTCGCTTCCAACCTAATTGTGTAATTTGCCAAAACTATGTGAAGTCACAGAACCACAGCGCTGTCCTGAAACTGATTTATGTGACAGCCTTCTGCAGAGCAGAGATGATCTGTGTGCCCGCAAACACTAAACAGTTGTACATATTTGGCACCCAATAGGTGTCACTAAATGAAGGAATGACCTTAGAAACAAATATAGCCCAATCCCATCATTAGCTATTAGAATTGAGATGCACTGCTTACAATTTCATGTATACGCCTTGCTTCTACCTAGAGAGAAAGTTCACAGATGACACAGCCTGTGTTTCATACCTTTTTCATAGATACACATAACACATACACATAACACTCTACCTATCAGTTTAATTAATGCAGCTGACTTACTCTATTCTGGATTCAAATGCCAATGAGAAGAGAGGGGAAGAAATAACATGGAAGACTAAGTGTTGGACCCCCCAAAAAAGCACACTCTGTCATCCATACAAGCTTGCCAGATGGCAGCCCTGACAACTATTGTGTGGCTTTTAGAGCTGGGCCAGCCAGAGGTTTGGACCATGTGCATCTGTGTCAGGACACTGCCTCTTCCAAGCCACATGAAGCTCCCTCACTCTGGCTCGCGTGTCTACATAATGTCATCTTCGTAAAACAGTGGTTATAAGGGAATCTCATTCCCCAAAGGTTACTTACGTGTCATCACCAAATCAACTATTCACCCTTCCTACCCATGAAAGCTGGATTAGACAATCTAAATACAGCAGAAATTAAAATAATGCTTAACTTATATATTTCAACATCAGTAGAGTGTGGGAAAGCTTTGGCAATCGCTAAGGCACACAAACATGAACTCATTTCATTCATGAATTTAACACTAAGACAGTGATATTTAGAGGTTCTATGAAGATTTAGACAAAAAGATTGATGTGTCAGATTGACAGAGAGAAGTCAGATTGAAGTCACTACACAGGTGACTTCAAAACATTTCTAACTGTGATACTATAAGAAACAGATTTCATATTGTGACCTGGTGCCCAAACACATCTATACCTATGTATATGAATTAGAGATTTTATGAAACAATACTTTCCTTTACTATAGGTGATCTACTCTGATTTTTCTTATGTCCTTTATTTTTAAAGATAAAGTAATGTCTCTTGGATGCTTCCACAAAGATGGAATAGACATACTTTTCTGAATGCATCCCACTGAGGAAAAATAAAAACCCTGGACATTATATATAAGGCAAAAATAAGATGACTTTGAAAGGGATAGAGAAAGCAGACATTTAGGGACCTTGGGAGTCAAAGAATGATAAGGAGGTGAGTTCCTTGGGCTTTCTTTTTGCCTCATATATTCCATACATGGAGCTGAAAAAGCCAACAATCTAGAAATGTCATAGGACACAGACAAAAAATATGACAACAAAAGCCTGCTCTTTCTAGCCAAAGGAAAGGGGCATGAAAGGGGCAGTCTAGCAAGACAGAATAGACCATAACTGCTCTGCTCAAATATCACAGAAAAAATGTGACTCGACCACTCAGCAGAAGCTGAGTGGAGAGCCTAGACTTCTACTCTCGGTGGGTTGTAATATCATGTTTCCCTGAAAATAAGACCTAGCCCGACCATCAGCTCTAATGCATCTTTTGGAACACAAGTTAATATAAGACCCGGTATAATATAATATAATATAATATAATATAATATAATATAATATAATATAATATAATATAATATAAAATATAAAATGTAATATAATATAATATAATATAATACCAGTCTTATATTAATTTTTGCTCCAAAAGACACATTAGAGCTGATTGTTGGCTAGGTCTTATTTTCGGGGAAACAGGGTAAGGTGCCCTGAAACTCCCAAGTGGGTTGTGTCACACAGGCAGAGTAAGGAACCTCTTGTGTCTGTCATCTGGTAATGAGGCCACCTTCTCACCCCCGCAGTGTCAGTTGAGATAATATGGGGAGGCTGTACCTCCACCCCCACCAGACAACAGAAGACAGCCCGCCCGTCCTGGGGAGGTGTCAGGAGAAGCCTGGTGAAGTTAGGACTTGCTCCATCACGCAGGGATAGCGAAGAGGCTCCACTTCCCAGGTGCAAACTGAGGCAGAGTAAGGAACCTGGATTGCTAACTCCACTGGGTCAGAATGATGTTAAAGAACACCAGCTAAAACCGAAGATTTAAGTAAGATCCAGAGACTCATAACATAAAATGAAAATATCTAAGTTTTAACCAACAATCACTCATAACCAAGAACCAGGAGGATCTCAAACTGAACGAGAAAAAGATAATAAATGCCAACATCAGGATGACAGAGGTCAGAATTATTTGACAAAGATTTTAAAACAGCCCTGATAAAAAATGCTTCATGAGCCATTATACCCCACACACACACACACACACACACACACACACACACACACACACGAAAAGCTTCAGCCAAGAAATAGAAAGTCGCCCCAAAAAACAGAAGACAAAGAAGAACCAAATGGAAATGTTAGAACTAAAAAATATAGTAACTGAAAATAACTGAAACTAACAGCTCACTGGATGGGCTCAACAGCAGAATTAATAGAAAGGGTAAACGAAACTTTCCTGGAAATGGAAACATTTTACATCTGTCTTTGGTTACACAATACTATCAAGTATCAAAACTCAGCGAACTGAACACTTAAGATATGTGCTTTCTGTTGTATATAAAATAGCAAAAACTGTAACAAAAACAATGCACATACTAGATAAGCTTTAATTATTTTTAGACAAGTTAACAAGTGATTTTTGAATTATTTGTTTTCATCCATATCTCTGTCCCCCACCCAACAGAAAGCTACACAGCAATTGAAGTTCAAGCTCAACCACTTTCTTGCTGTATATATTTATGCATGGGCAAGTTATAGCACCTCTTTTCTGTAAAATGGAAATACTAATATTATATTATTAATCCTCACGTTGTTATTGTGTTGATAAAGTGAGATAACACATATAGAAGACCCCAATACCACGTGTTCAACCCTCTGTTTTTACCCTATTGCCCTCCTCCATCACAATGGAAGAACAGTTGGCATTAATTTTAACAGTTTTTAAAAATAGTAGCCATGTAATTTTTAAAAACATAGTACACACTGGAAAAGTGGCAAGTGGCAATCCTAAGTGAGAAGTGCAAGCTAAAGTGAAATTCAGTAAAATAAATAAATACACAAATACTTAAAAAATAAAGCCACAGGAATAAAGAACAGGTTTTCAAATATATGTGCAACCGTGGTGAGAATTGATGAATGAGGTTAAGAATAAAGATAAAAGCAAACACTTGCACCCTTATAACATACTTCCAACTGACTGCATTCTCTGTCAAACCAAAGTAATGAAAAAAAAAAAAAAAGTGACTAATTGTTTAAACAGTCTTTATCTATTCCAACCCAGTATTTTAGGAAAAGAGGAAGAAGTACAGAATTAACATACATGGAGGACTTTTCTTCCTCTATCACTAAGGTATTAGATATTGGAAGGAGGGAATCAGCTATTAGGAGGAAAGACTTAAAGATCTAAGCAACTTGTTTAAGTCAACAGGAAAAATGACAAAGGGGAAAGGAAAACAAGAAATCTTTCACGTCACATTCTATGTTGTTCCCCCCACACCATGCTACTCTAGGAATAAGATTTCTTTTTCTCCACATCTTACTGTTTAGTTAGTAAAACCATGGGCTTTGGAGTTAACAAATCTGGCTCTACCGCTGACTAGCTGTGTGGCCTTGGGCAAGTTACGTAGTTTTGGACAGGACTGTCTGACCTATAACATTGGAATAATCATAACTGTTTAATAAAACTTTAGAAGAGTTCAACGCAAATGTATTTAAAGTGCCTAGTCAATGCCGGGCACCTAGTAAGTGCTCAGGAAATGGTAACCATTGCTGCATCTATTTCTTCCTTTGCTGTTGTTAATATCTTGCTGATATTGATTTCTTCAAAAGCAAATACCCTGACCCTAGGTGTACACATCTGCGTGCACATGCAATTTCCATTAAAAAAAAAGAAAGAGGTGACTGGTCAGTGTGGTTAGGGAAGGCGGAGGGGGATCAAAGGTCAGATAAAGGCTTCTGAGAAGAAAAAGAGAAGCTTAAAATTCTCTTGAAAGGGTTATCCTGTCAACTAAGGAAAAGGAAGAATATTTCAGGCAGAAACATAAGTATCTGTCAAGTGACAGAAATGTGAAAAGGGCTTGATAGGTTCTGGTTTGACTTGATGGATTGTCCCTTCACGCACGTGTGTGTGTGTGTGTGTGTGTGTGTGTGTGTGTGTGTCTCAAAGGAGGTCATCACAGATGGCAATTTTGATCGTTCACTCTCTCTATTCATATTAACTCTCAGACTAAAGGAACACTCGAATTTAACAAGCCCCATACCTTCTGTCACTTGATCTTCACAAATGCACATATGATATATATGTGTATACGTATTTGTGTGTATGTGTGTATTACATACATAGAAATCAAAGATCATAGTACCTAAAAGAGCTGTAATGATGGAGGAAACAGACACATTTAATGCATGGACTGAAAGTAGCTCAAAGGTCAACGGAGCCATTGATAAGGAATCTTGCTAAAGATTCCTTAGTAAGAAAAACAATGCTCCTTTTCAAATTTCCAGAATGAACTAAGGAAACGGATAAGATCCCATGAAGCTGGCATCACAAATTGCAGGTCAGTTCTCCTCAATGCACCTAGCTTAATCCTTTGAAGCCACACCGTCCAGTATAGGATCCAATAGCTGCATGCGGCTATTTTAATTTAAATTCATTATATTTCAATACAATTGGAAGTTTAGTTCCTCAGTTGCACCAGCCACATTTCAATTGCTCAACAGCCACACAGGGCTGTGGCTGCCACATTGACACTGAAGATGATTGGACGTTTCCATCTTCACAGAAAGTTCTATTGGATAGCACAAATTTCAAAAATCAGTGTCTTTCTTCCCAATAAATGTTACTTGAGAAAGGACTGAGAAGACAAGAATTTGATGTCAGAAATTTTCTTTTTCTATATTTGTTTACTTGTTTTTGGTGCGCTGAATAGTCATATCTACATTTTAGGGATTAAAAAATAAACATAATACCATAACCACTGATTTTATAAAAATGTTTGCTCTGTGGGAATGAACAGCCTTTGTAACCTGTCTAGCTCTGACTTTCCTGTACATTTCAGATATGCTTTTTTAAAGGTAAGTGCCTTCCTGTTTAGTTGTTTTCGACAACTGTCAGATCTTTGAAGAATCTATCCCCCAACCTGGTTGCTTCTGTGTTCAGCGTTTTGTTGTCGTTGTTGATGTTTTTTTGTTATAAGCTTTTAGAGACTCAAGATTATGTCTGAGGAAAATAGAGATAAATTGAGAATCAGAGATAAATCAGCTCTGGCAAAGCTCAGTCCACTAAAATAGTGGCTCCCAAATGCCTGCCCAGGAGGAGAGAGATGTGTGATGAAAATTTCCATGGTCCTCAGCAAAAGGAAAAACACAGAGAGCCTGGTGAGTTTTCCATTCGTCAAATGTTTTCCATTTAAAGGCCTGTTCTTTATTTTGATATTGTCTCCCTTGCATTTTTTGGTATTAACTGCCTATCTTTAATCAAATTCGATAAGAGATGTGAGTGTATGTGCGTATCTGTGCACAAGGGTTTTAAGGCTAGCAAAATAAAAGTTATAGAAATTGTGAGTGTCCCCATTTTTAAAAAATTATTTGTCTATGAAATCTAAAGGTTTGAATACTTCTATGCTACTGGCCCCGAATAAGCAGGCCAATAATTATTTGCAGATGCTATGGGGGTAAGAGAGTGGAAATGGGAGCTACAGAGAAAGTAATGATGAGAAGCTCCAAAACCTGAGAAAGGAAATAATTACTTCCAAGCCAAGGGGGAAAAAAATCAGGCAAGACTTCAAAGGCACGTGGTATTTCAGACAGGTTTTGAAGACGAGGTCGGGTGTATACCCATGGAGCATTTACAAGGACGAGCAAGTCATTTGGAATTTGGACTCTAAAGTACATGAAAAAAAAGGCATGGATGTGAGAGGAAGATGGTCTGGGTGCAGATTACAACCAGTGTGTGGGGATTGGAGTATTAGGATAAGAAATCTGGAATTTTTTTCACTAAACAGTTGGGAAGTGAAGAAGTGTTTCAAGCCGGGAGAAACGTAGCCAATGTCGTGTCTTAGTAATATAGATGAATAAACACATATGACAATATTCACCTGTTGATCTGTGAGCATCCTTCAAGAGTCAGTTTAAGTTTCATTAAAATCTTCTCCCCTCGGATAACACAGACCTAGGTTCCTTCATCTGAACTCCCAAAGCATTTACCTACGTGACGCGGGGCAGCATATGACCACTTCATCAAGTTGCCACCACACAATTAGGCATCTGATAAGTCAGGTTCTTATAGTTTATTTTCAGCATCACTACCTGTCTCCCTTTAAATACGAGGCCCCTAATAGGGGCTAATTAATGACAGTGGGTGCAAGCCAACCCCTAGCCCAGGCTCTTCTGCTCCCAGCCATGCAGCTGAGCACTGGTGGGCGGGCACGCCTCCTGCGGACATCTGTATCACATGCATGCACATTGCCTAAGAGAGTGAAAGAAACAAAACCACAAGCAAATGGCAGGCAGAGAGCGTGATGACGTATTTGAGAAAGGACGTACATTCTTACTTAGCTTTTCAAATCAGACGATGTTTCTAAAACAGTTCAGCCGTGTCCTCACTGTTCTAGATCTTGGCAGGTATACAGAAACAAAAACAGCTCTAAAGAATACACTCTGAAAGATTAGCAATTCATTGTATGGTGTTATATATTATTTCTAAAGATGCTTCTAGTCAGTCCCCAATCTGACAGCCATTAAAACACGTAACATCAACTGCTGCAATGCAAATCTCTCTTTAAGATTAGGGAGAAGAGGAACAAAGTCAAGTAGACAAAGCTCAGATCAGAGAAAGTCTATTAGTCCAACTGTGTGCCTCCTTGGCTGACATCAAAAGCCATGAGGAAGATGGTACCACTCTAGTTTCCAAATTTCAGCTGAATTCTCAAGCTTTATCCTGTGTTCCATCTTCAGCCAGCCTACTGGCTCCTCCCATAAGTCTATTAACATGCTCACATCTTGCCCTAGATAACAATCTTTCCCCAACTGTGTTGTTCACTTAACAACTACTCCCTCCTTTTTCCCTTCCCTACAGGAAGACTGTTAAAGTGCATTGTTGTTTATAGTTTAGACAGACCCATACGGACACTATTCTAAGCACTTTACATGTTAGGGTGGATCAAATTACTGTTTGAAAAACATTCACTCCCTTCCCCTTGGAACATCGTGTGCGTCCCTCCCTATACAATGACTTGGGCTTTGGCCATGTACGTTCACTTGACCAATGGATGCGAGTGGACGAGATGTGAGCAGAGGAGTTAAACATGCTCATGCAGTTTGTTTGGTCTCTCCTGCACCTGTGACAACCAGGAAAAGAATATACCCAGGGGCTGCTGCCCCTTCAGCCTGGAGCCCAGAGTGAGATACACAGAGCAGGAACAACCCCAACTTAAAATCTAGCACCAGAGAGGTGGAGAGAACTGGAGAGGGTGGCAGGTTCCAGACCCACAGAAGCCTGCATGCTGCAGCAGGCTTTTGCTCGTTATGCTAAGGCCAGTGGGGAACCTTTCAGGTGCAGCTTCTAGGGGAAGTCTTCCCCATTCCATCCAGGTGCTGTTAGGGGTCTCTCTCGATCCTTCCAAGCCTCAGCTGTCTATCACAGAACCCTTATTACAACGTGAAGACTGTTCATGCATGTGATGACCATCGATGCTGACGCGTCTCCTCACAATGGTTACGCTAATTCACGCTAAAGACAATGGTGACTAAGCTCCGGTCGTGTCCATGAGAATTTAGAGGAACAGATGTTGGAATCGATGGGTCCTCCCCCGTGGAAAACATGGCTTCAGCACTACAGAGACCGGATAAGAGAAGGGCATCCAAAATTGGGGGAGCGATCCACAATAGCCATGCCTACCTCAGAGCAGATCCTGAATTCCTGCGCTGTGGGTGGTAGAACTGAATCTGGGAAGCAGCTGGCACAAGAGGAGGTGGCTCTGCCAGCGGAGACTAAAATAGACCAGAAAGTAGCAGGCATTTCATCAGCCATAAACCTTCTGCTCCCATGTGCATGGCTGACTCCTTGTTATTCAAATCTCCACTTAAAACATCTCCTCAGTGAGGAAATAACTGATCATATAATCTAAGTAGTTTTCCAGGCAAGCAGCCCCCACTGCCCCCCATCATTGTGTTTCAACTCTCTACGTGGTACTTGGTACTCTGATACTCGATGGCACACGTGTGTATGGTCTGTCTCCTCCAACAAAAAGTTTAAGTTACGAGAGGGAGGGGCTTCACCTGTGTCATTCATTGTTATAACCCTCGCATACTGCCTACACATGGGCAGCGAGTGGGAACTAACAGGTACGTGAATAAACCAAGAATGGGATGCCCTCTTATACACATCCCTCTCTCTGGTATTTGTTTTCCTACGCAAGGCAGCTTCAGATGTGCCTGTTTAACATGGATCTTCCAAGTCCTATCAATATATGCAAGGTTTAATGTGTGTGCCTAGAGCTTTCTGGGTATAAGAACCCTAGTTTTCATCAGAGAATCAAAGCATCCATATCTATTATGGACCAAATTGTGTCCCCCCACAAATTCTTATGTTGAAGTCTTAACACTCAATGTGACGATTTTTTGGAGACAGGGCCTTTAAAATGAAGTTAAATGAGGTCATCAGGGTGGGCCCAAATCCAGTATGACTTGGTGTCCTTATGAAAAGAGGAAGAAGCAGCAGAGATGTGTGTGCACAGAAAAAAGGCAATCTGCAAGCATAGGAGAGAGGTCTCGAGAGAACCCACACCTGCCAACACCTTGGTCTTGAACGTTTAGCCTCCAGAAGAGTGAAACGTCTGTTGTTTAAAGCACCCGGTCAGTGGTATTTTGTGATGGCAGCCCTAGGAATCTAATACAGTATCTCTGTAAAGTGAAGAACCACTAATAAGAAACTACCCTTTATTTGAGCACCTAAGGAGGCTGTATTCCTCCCAACAATCCTGCTGGGTGAAGAGGACTGTTCCCATTTCACAGAACCAGTAAATAAAGTCAAGACCTAAGCCCAGTCAATAGTTCATCTTGACTGCACAGTAGAATCCTTTGAAGAACTTGTAAAGCCACTCATACCTGGCCAACCAGGAGAGATACCAAGTTAATTGATCCCCAAAGAGCCCAGGCATAAAGTACTTCTAATGATGAGCAGGAATTAAGAACCACTGAGTATGGCAACCACTATTCCAAAACCTTGTGATACATTGACTGCTGGCCTCCCAGATACTGATGGCAACTGCTACTGTATCTGTCAAAGGGCTCCTGCTCATGATATACGCAGTGAATCTTGGTTATTTTGTGCCAGTTTACACTTCCATTTACCGTTTCCATAACAGCCCAATATCTGCTTGGGGATAATGCCCCTTTCCCGTCTTTATGGTTCAGGTAGGATCTCACCCCAACTCCAAGGTTTAAGTATGTGAACTGACCCTAAGCCAATCAGCACATTTTGTTATCCGTGATCACATGACCTATGCTGTCCAATTAGAGAGACTTCTTCACTGCATGAGAATTACTGGAAATAGACTGTTCTCTTTCCTGCCAGGTATCACCACAGAAAGATATGAAGAGGAAAATGCTATAGCTGTCCTTTCAAGGTGAACACCTGTGTGAATAGGGCTTACACAGCACAAGGGGAGTCTACAGAAAGAAATGGAATCCAGGTGACAATTAGAAACTGGATTAAACCTTTCTCCAGGATAGATCAATACCTAGGTTTCTCAATTAGGTGAACATAGAGTCTCTTTGTACTTAAGCCTGGTTGAGTGGGGTTGGGTTTTCTGAGACTTGTAATTCATATAGCATGTGTCATATCAAAAAAATGTGTCATATGCAAACCATGCAGTATCACAACTAACCAACTCTGCCACTGCAGTGCAAAAGTATCAATAAACAAGACATAGCTGCGCTCCAATAAAACTAAGAAAAGAGGTGGTTGGTTGTCAGCCCCCGATTTAGATAGTAACATGGGTCAAAGTGGGTCATTGACTGGATGTGAGGGAGGAGGGAAATGAGCCAAGGTAGCTGCTAGGTGTTTCGATCTTTTATGTTCTCGGTGTTTGGTCCCAGAATCATAAATTCATTGAGTCAATTGAATGTCAGAGCAGGGTAGAAACTCATTAAAATTATATGGCTCAACAGCCTCGTTTTATTGGCGATCACATGAAGGCAGGTGCCTCTGAGGTGGTGACTCATTAGCAGCACAAACAGGACCAGAATTTCTAATTCAAGGGTCAGCAGCATCTCTATTGCACTTACTCTCCTCTCTTCTCTGCCTCTAGATAAAAAGATTTTTCTGTTTGTGTGGAAACCACCATGTTACATGTAATAATAATTACCGTGTATTTAATAAATATGACTAGACATCAATCATGTGTCCAGGGGCTACTGAGAGACTGTCGCCCATCTCAGGTAACTTAAAGTCTTACTGTTATTATACACATTGCCCCAAGCCATTGTTGTGTTTCTAATTTTTTTTTTTCAGATCTGATATTTTGTAAAGTGGTTGTGAAACATACATCATAATTCTTTTTGCTCTAAGGATTATTCACTTTCTCATCTGAACAATGGTTTATGTTAAAAGCATACAGAGAATTTATTCAAGTCGAAAACTAAGGCACTGCTTATTCAGCCTCATGACAACAAAAGAATAAATTACAGACATGTGTTACCAGAACAGAACCACAGTCAACTCCAATTGAAGACCAAAACAGATCTTACTAAAAGGCAAGCAAGATGCCTTATGACTGTTAGGCAAAACCAAAAACCATACACAGAGAGAAAGACTAGAAGATGCCAAATATTAATAGTAGCTGTTTGGTGAAGGCGGGTCCATGCAAAAATTCTTTCTTTCTACTTTCCAAAGAATGAATATATATATATATGTATATGTATATATAATGCATATAATTATAACTATTTTAATAGGCTAATTTAAAAGGTAGGAAAATGTTTCTATGTTGCATTTTTTTTTTAAATTCTTGAATTTTGAATAGTATCTTGTTTTTCAAATACATTATGTAAAATTTATTCACAGAATGTATTAACAGAATACATTAAATTACGTAAAAAAATTTAAAAACCTTCAGGTTTACAACAAACAATGCTTTCAGGTCTAAACAGCTGATATAGCTTTATCACTGAATAAATTATTTTTCTCTTAAGGCCTAGTGAATGAGTCTTGTTTGAGTATTTCCAGCTATGATGCCCTCCTCACTCTTATCCTATTTTACAGAACAGCTCCCTTTTTCTCTCATCTCCTGACAAATAAATCCAACCTGGTTGGCTGACTATCATACGTTCAAGTTTTTGTGGACAATTATCTTTAAACATGGTTGCCTTAGTCTCATCAGAAGAGAATTTGTAGTGCTGTGGTCTTGCTCTCCTCCTGCTTCTTTCTGGGAATCTTGACCCCACTGATCCCACTCTGGGAATGTGAGGCCAGATGTCAAAGTAGGGGACGACAGCAATAGCATCGAGCTAGTGGCCGTGCCAATAGCTGAGTCCTTTGGTTTGACAGTTGCCTCTTCCAAAAAGGCCAGCTCAGCACGATCAAGCTCTCACCCCATTGACACTCCAATGATGAAGGACTGGTGGGTAGATGCAGAGGGGAAGAGAGGGAAAGAGCTAGTCGGACGGAAGGAGGCAGCTGTGCATGGCCCTTGGAGACATCTCTCCATTCTAAGTTCAGAAAGACCCCGTCAGCAGAAAGGAACAGATGGGAAAGTCTCTAGGAGGCAGTCAGCAGCATGCATGCTTAATTCAAGATCAAAAAATGCTGCAACCTAAATGCACACATACATGCAAGTTCCTAAGAGGACCACTCCTGTATCCCTGCCAGCCGTTTTCCACTTGCCCTTTTCAGGTCAACTTATGGTCGTTGCCAGCTCCATAATAAATCCCAATCCCAAATAAAAAGAAATATACCCTTGCCCCAAGAAATTCCATTAACAGGAAACTTCTCTTCCAGGATTGAATCTGCTTTGGTTTGCATGACTGCCTTTGTCAAATCTGAGTGTGTACACATGTACCACAGCACCAGAATGGGGGTTAGGAAACTTGGACTTTTACTACATCTTATTACATATTGTTCAGAAAGTCTGAGGCATTGAGCAAAATATGAATTCATTCAACAAGTATTTTCTGAGCACCTACTATGCACCAGGTATAGTCTAGGTGCTCAAATACATCTATGGAGGGGTGTATGGGGGGATGTGGGGGGATACAAAAATTATAATTGTAGTAGAGGGAAATTTCTGGATAAAAGAACCATCTTCAGAACTGAGAATTCCTAGAAAACCAGATTGCTTTCTTAGAAATAATACAATAAAATATACCCAGACTTAGAACCTTATATGGAAGTTAATAAAATGAATGGATAAGGGCACAGACTGTGGAATCAGATTTTGGAGTTCAAATATTGGGTCTTCTCTGAGTAACTTCCCAGTTCAATACAAAAAGACCTAAACATTCTGACATAAGGAGATCGCTCTTCTTATCCTAAAACACCCAGTTTATCATACAATGAAAACCATGATTGACAGGCCCCATTCATACTAAAGAGCTTTCAAAAAAACCCCTTTTTTTAAATGGGCCACTCAAATACGAGCATAGAGCCTAATATCTACAAACATTTGGGGATATCTAACATGAAAGAAAGCCAGAATGAACAAACAGGGGGTGGGGGTGTGGGGGAGGGGGGAGAACTTCGAAGAAAGAAATATGGAGAGTGAAGAAAAAACTAAAATATTAGTATTAATATCCTCAGTGAAACATGGAAGGATTATACCCACAAAATAAGATTAAGTGCGATAAAAATTTCAGAAAGAAAAACAAATCTCTGGATAAATTAAAAATTATAGAAATTATCAATGCCATAGAAGCTTGAAAGATAAACTCAATCTACCAAATAACAGAACAAAAAACTGAAATGAGATATAGGAAACATCGACTGAAAAAAATAAGAAGCAGTCCGGGAAATTTATCACCTCAAAAATAGCAGCTAGAGAAATAAAGAGAACAAATAGGATAAAAGGAAATCAGATAAATAATTCAAAACAATTCCCAGAAATGAAAGACCACTAAATACACAATTCAATGGATGAAAACAGACTCTCACACGAAGGCATATTCTCATGAAATCTCTCAGTATTAGGGATAGAAAGAAGATTAAATAATTTGAAGAAAAATGTATATTTCATACAAATGCTCAAGAATCAAAAGGCTTCAGATTTCTCAAGAACATTAGAGGTTAGGTGCTTCAAAACCATGCGGGAAGATAATTTCCAACTTTTTATCATCTCTAACCAAGTTATCAATTAAGTACCAGGGTAGAATACATACTTTTTTCAGATATGTAAGTTCTCAAAAGTATGTTTCCCAGGTATCTTTCCTCAGGAGGTCACTGGATGATGTGCTCCATCAAAGCCAAGGTAAAAACAAAGTAAGAGGAAGACTCGGGATCCTATAAGAAGGGATCTGACACAAAGACAGGGAGAAATGCACTCCAAAGACAGTGCTGAAAGGAAATCTAAACACAAAAGCTCTGAGACAAGTCCAGAGAACAACTAGATCTATTTGAAACAAATCAGAATTCTATGGGGAAAATTTCTTCAAGGAGAAGAATTGACAGACTACCTAATGTATGAACATATGGGAGATTTAACAAACTGAAAGAAACTTTTGGTTGGAATTAGTTATTGGAACAATAACAAAACCATTATTAAGCAATTATTATTTGAAGAAGATAATGACTCATTTTTAAATTATGTTCACATATAACTTTAATAAAAATAAAATTTTAAGTTTACAAAATACTTCTCATATTTCCTGGCATATAGTAAATACTCAAAGAATTTAGACACTCATGATTTTAACTATACCGTACATACATTACAAGGCTTCACTTCCAACGTCTTCTTTTACTAAATGGTCTCAGACAAGTTACTTACCCAAAGCCTGTTTCCTCCTATGCAAAATGGGGATTAAGGACAAGTATAGTAGGCTTTAGAGAAAATCTTTATAAGCCACAATCCTTGGTATACAGTAAAAATATTGATCTGTCTATATTTGCATATAAAGTATTTGAGCATGTGTTAGTACCTTAAATAATGAAATCCTAACTCCAAAATATTTAACGAGAGGACATCTATACATAATGGCGGAATAAAAGAAATGCAGTGATTGTAAATGTTTACTTCATCAAAGATTTTTGACATTAAGCATAAAAATGGCTGAGCAGCCTTCACAGTATAACAAAAAAAAGATCGATGAACTATTAGGGAATGACTAGATAGACAAGGAGACCAAAATGAAACTCCCAAGTAAAGGATAGGTAGAAAAACTTGTTAAAAGAATATACGGAAAATTCAAAGAATAAAATGCCTTGGCAAGAATCAAATAAAAGTCATGCATGTAAATGATTGATAAGCTGTAAAAAAAAAAAAAAAAAAAAAAAAAGGTGGGTGGGCATAACAAGAAATGTGTTACAACTGTGAGTTCTACAGTTCACTTGGATCCTGTCCTCTTGTTGCACGGACCTCTCACTCCAGCTAACAGATATGCCTTTCTTCATAAAGGGTGTTTTCCACGGCCTTGACCTTGACAATAACCATCACATCTCAGACACAGAACTGACAGAATGCCTTCTGAAACGTGGACCAAGTTATTTGTTGCCCTCTCAAGAGCTCCCTTCATGCCCTCATTAAGTGGGCATCTGTATCTAAGAATGAGATCGATCATTGTGCTTACACACATTTACCAGACAAAACAAGCTAGAGGGGGAGAAGAATAAAATGCATTCACATTTTATCAGCAACTAAACAACTATTTAGGTTTGCTAGGATGACTTAAGTTACTCCAGGTACAGTGAGTTACTCACACAAAGGCCAGAGGGAAACGTGAACCTTCCCTATGGTGATCTCCTGGGGGTATCGGAGTGGCCAAGTTCTTTAGTGGCAACAGAATGGACATTGAACTCATCTGAACTTGGGTTTGAATTCTTATTCCAACATGTATCACCTGGTGACCTTGGGGAAATTATGTAATCTCTCTGGGCCTTCGTTTTTTCATGTAGGAAATAGAGATAATATTAATAACCATCATGAACAGGTAGGATACTACAAATAAACAATTATCAGTGTGGCTGGGACCCCAACCCATCAGAACACTCATTGTTATCAACAAGCAGTAGATTGGTACCAGGGTATACTGGCCGAAGAGCAACCCTACTTGCTAATACCAGTGAGTGCCTGACAATTGTTGGCTATGGTTCTTCTTAGTTTCTTATCTGTGTTTACATGATTTTTCTTTCTACGGCAAATATGAACAGTTTTCATACCTGGAAAAAATGTTTTTAAATATGACTTTAATCTAGCTATGTAGAAGATACAGTTATGGAGAACCAAGGAAATACTGGAAGAGGGGGAAAAAGAAAAAAGGAGGGAACTTAACCTCTCATTACTTGAGCCATGGAACAGGAACCTCCAGAAAACTACAAGACTTTGAACCCCACTCTGGCTGCCTTCACCCATAGTTTAAGAAAAATTTTTGACCCCTTTAGAACATTCCATTTGCAAACCCCTTCCAGGTAGGCACTGTGCCATCCCACCCAAACATAGCAGCAAGGATAGAAGCGGTACTAAGAAGACTCAAGCTACTTAGTCCTTATCTAAGCTCTGCCACGAATAAGTCACGTGACCTTGGGCAAGGGAGCACTCTCATCCTTGTTTGTGAAACGGGAACAAGAGGGCCTGTTCCAGCTGCCAATGGATCAGCAGTGGCTCAAATGAGAAACTGTACTTTGGAAAGCGCGAGTGGGATGTAGAGCCAGGGCGGTATGATTTCAAACATGATGGCCTTGGGGTGAGCCCCAGTAAACATGCAGGTGCCAAAGCTACCAGCTATTGAGTTTCAGTTCAGAAACTCTGGCCAAGCAAAGCAGGTCAGAGGGAGGCAGGAGGTTCATGGGGTTGTAGAGAGGTACTCAGCAGGCAACAGAGCGTGCGTCAGCCAGGGAAAATCACTCTCCCTTACCATTAGAATCGGGGACAATGGCCTCAGCACCCTGGAAACCTCAATCTTAAGGCCTTTAAAACAGGAAGGGGACAGGAGAAGAGAGTGGACAGCATGTGTTGTGTTGGCAACATGGTAAGTGGGCCCAGTTTATTTTCAGCATCTTTTTCACCCTTCCTTTCTGACGTCACCGGTACTTGCTGTGGTTTTTCCCGAAACGTCAAATCCACACGGTAGGAGCAGTGTCCTCGTGGTACCTGCTGGTTGGCCTGGGCACCCAAACCCTGCTGGACCAGCAAGCACCTACCAAGGCCGAACCTCTCCAGAAAATGACTCATGTTCCAAAAATTACACCTCCCCCAACATTTGAGAATTAGAAATCTTCCTATGCCATCCTTGTTTTACCTGGAGTCAGTCATTACCAAATAAACCGAATACACGAGAAATTGCCAATGACCGATATATTATAGGTCATCCTTAAACAAAATTGTACAGATATAATTGACATAACAGTGTATTAGTAGGCCATCCTTTAATAGCCTCATTTTTAAAGAAAGTTCTGAAGATATCTTAATCCAGTATTCCCCAAAGTGTCCTAACTAGGAAATTGGATGGACGTCTTTTGTTTTTATCAAATTTCAGCTCCGCCACTCACTAGCTGAGTGACCACCGTGAAGTGACTTACCCTCTCTGTGATCCTTTAGTTACTTAGAAGAGGGATGATGACGGTACCTACCTCATAGAGTTGATGTGAAGATGAATGAGTTAATACCTGAGAAGCAGCCCAAACAGTGCCTATCACATAGGACAGGTATTGATATCTTTGCGTTATGCATTTTATAATTAACAACCCTCTTTATCTGCACCCACCCCTCCCAGAAAGGACAGCAACTTCTGCAAGAGATAATCCATCTAAACTCCTGACAGCCCTTGCTTAACAGTTAGTTACCCCTTCTATCTTTTTTTTGTATCTTCAAATCTCTCTCCACTGTGGCAATTCAGTCTATAAACACTCTCAAATGTATCCTAGCTTAAAAAAAGAAAAGTTTCCTTTGAGCTTGTTTCGTTTCCCATCTAGGTAAGGACCTTTGTCTTCCTTCTTCCAACTTCTCACCGTGTTTACAACTCCTTGGATCTCAATCATCTCTCTTCCTACAACAATTTCTCCCTTCTTTCCACTTCGATATTTGCCCTTCTTTCCAGTCCTATACCAGTGCATCAAGAGCAGCTTCCCTTTTGCCCATTTAATCTTTGAATTACTATAATACGGACTTGCTCCCCCATTTCATCAGCACGCCTTTACTACTTGCCAAACCCACGGGCATTTCCCAGCACACACCTTGCTGGTGGTCTGTGTGCCCCAGGCCATGCTGACCCACTCCAATCGGAAATGGTTCTCCTCCAGTGTTTCCGTGAAAATAAGACCTAACCGGAAAATAAGCCCCAGCATGATTTTTCAGGAGGACATCCCCTGAACATAAGCCTTATTGCGTCTTTTGGAGCAAAGATTCATGTAAGACCCGGTCTTATTTCCAGGGAAACACAGAACTACATGCTTCAGCTTCTTCGGCTTGTCCCTGAAACCCTGCAGTTGCCTGGCCGTCACTTTCTTCTCCCACAAAGAGCTCTCCCTCTCTCGCCCACAGATTCTCTTGCCATAGATGTGTGTGCAGGAAGGTGTGAGAAGCACAACACGTGACCCTGTGGGAGAAAAGCATAAAGACTGGAGGGATTCAAGGTCCACTGTGAGCTCAGCAAACAGCTGATGGCTGGGCTCCCCCAGTGTCAGGGAAGATTCCAAAGGGAAAGGGGCGGAAATCAGCCTGGACCGGGAAGGCAGGGGGGCTCTTGGGCTAAGGCGGTTGGACTTGATTTTCTTGGCAGTGGGGAGCCCCTGCAGAGTTGAAAGAATTGTGTGCCTGCCACACCCTATTCCGGAACAATCCCAAATCCAATCTTTTTTTCCCTATGAAAAGTTTCTCACCTCTGCTCCTCTGTGTTCCTCTGCCTTCCATTATCATCTTATTACTCCTTGTTTTTTCAGTCTCTCTAATCCTTCTAAACCTTCCATAGCCATTAATTCACTCTTTAAAAAAAAAAAAAAAAATCCACAAGAGTCCAGGAGGGTGGGAGGTGATTGCTGTGGGGCTGGTAGCCCCCCACACACTGAGGAACAGCAGAGCCTCTCCACAGCCCACCCCATGAGTCTCTGGACCTTCTTTCCTAGGATACATTTACAACCCGAGCCTTGAATCTCTGCCTCAACTGTAAGCCCCATGAGGGGACGTTCAGAGCCCTTGATTCTTTCAGATCGCTCAGTGCTGCTCACGGTGCCTAGCTTATCACAGGCACACCGTGAATAATTATTAGCCAAATCAAATAGAAAGGCATGCTCATTTGTGCTGGGCACACAAGTGAATTTATAAAACAACAGCAATAACAAAAACCTAGTGACCTGGAGCTCCATACAAGGAGAGAAGCAAAACTGTAGACAGCCAATATCAAGATTATTAGAACGTCTTATTAGAAATCTGAAGTTGCTACCAGAGGGTAAAGGGGGAGGGGTGTGGTAGATGAGGGTAAAAGGGATCAAATATATGGTGATGGAAGGAGAACCAACTCTGGGTGGTGAACACACAATGTGATACACAGATGACGTATTACAGAATTGGACACCTAAAACCTATGTAACTTTACTAGCAATTGTCACCCCAATAAATAATTACCCCAATAAATAATTATTTAAAACAAAATTTTTTTTTTGATCCAACAACCTGAAAAAAATTTCCCTATTGTCGAGCCCGATTAAGCAATGCTTTGCTTTATTATAATTCTTTTCCTTAAATTGCCAACATTTCCAAAAGATAGCTAGTAAAGCAGAACCAAACCACCAAACTGAACCAAAAGCAGAAAGCAACACAGGATAGTGAAAAAAGCAAGGACTCTGCAATACAGCAAAGTTGGCGGCAGAGCCCAGGTCCACCACGAATTAGCTGTGTGGCCTCGGGGAAACCTCTTACCTTCTCTGGACCTACCGTCTCTCAGCTTTTGGAGGGAGAAACCACCTACCCCGCTGCCTTATGAAAACTCATGTTTAGAGAGTGGGTATCAAGAGGCTGCTTCAGAGTTGGCAAAACATAACGTTAGTGCTCAATTTACTCAACACATAGTCGCGTGCCTTCTATGCGCCAGACACGGTTGTAGGCACAGGAGATGTTATCAAAGAATAAAATAAGCAAATGCATGTTCTCATGGAGCTCATCTTACTCATCCTTAGCCCCTGTGAGGACAGACAGAAAACCCCAGTCCTTTCCCCGTGAAAAATACACATAAGTTGTGCATCCATTTGTAAGGGGGGTAAGGATCCCCACTTGTGATTTAAATTAAGAGCACTGCCCCTATACCAGGGCCTCCCAAATATGTGTATTAAGAACGACTGAGGGCACATGTTTCTGATTTACCAAAAAATACCATCCGAGGGCGGGGAGTAGGAAGGCGGATGTTACCGCTACCTAAGCAGAGCTCAGGCCCCAGCACCCCGGCTTTTCCTAAGCTGACCCACCACATTACAGGACTACAGAGCCAACCCTACTAGAGCCTGGCACACATTAGGTTCTCCATAAATACTTGTGAATGTAAAATGAAGACTTGTCTACCTCCAAGCTACAGGAAGTCAATGCTATCCCCACAAAAAACTGCCTAGATGACTTTCCCACTAAATGTCAGTCTTATAGTTTATCCAGGCAGAAATTTTAAACCACCCCAATGTAAAATGGCTAAGTTTTCTTAGCAAGCAGAAAAGAAACAGAAAGATTTCAGGCCTCAGAAAGTAGTGACACACACCTGTGCTACTCTCCATGATGGCAGGGGACAAACAGGGTGATGAGTCAGCCAAGGCCATGAGTCACATGTCCATTTCTTGGCTACTGGTTGCCCTCTCCTCCACCTATAAACCACTGGTCATCAAGGGGGCAATAAGAAACTGCACACAGAATCAACTGGAGAGAACGTCTATGGAAGCCTGGTTAATAACATCACATCTTCATTCCACGTAATGCACAGCCATCTTCTTAAAAAAAGAAACTCGGAACTGATATTTTACAATCTTGAACATGATACAGTTGAGGCAACCATGTATCTAGGAGCTCTGTATCAATCCCAAATTCAAATATTCCACCCCATGGTCCCACAGACCAGCAGGAAACCCTGGAAGTCCTAGTGTGTCCGCACCGAAATGATACCTTCAGGTCTGTCTTTTGCATTTGGAAGCAACTGCACAATCTGCTGTCAGGCTCTAGACCCAATTTGTGGCCGAATAAAATGGGCTCTTGCAGATGAACCAAGCACTGCTCCCACCGCACACAGGACAGTTGATGAAACACCCAATTCGAAGTCAGAATCACACAGGGCAGCAAAACAAACCTGGCCTCTGCCATCCTGAGAATTTAAATCACACAGGAGAGTCAACTAACATTTCCTTAGGCTTCGCAAAATGAAGTCCATAATTCCTCTTGGCAGGCAAGACCAATTCCTCTCAAGGACAAGTAAGTTGCCCCCCCATCCCCCCCACACCCCCTAGTTAAACTCACCTTCTGTGGCCTCTCACACAGGGTCTTCCCTTTCCTGTCTTCATGTTCTTGCCTGATTTTCTCCCAAGGCAAAAGCCCTCTCTCATCTGTACTGCTTTACGTATCTGTTTTTGTTTGTTTGTTTGTTTGGTTGGTTTTTACCACCACCACTCCATACACACACATAAAAAAATCAATATCCAGAACTTGATGACAAATTCTGGTGTTATTATAGAAGGGAATTTAACAGCTTTCTTCTGGAGGCAAAAATCAGTGACATTTCTAGGCTATACCCATCCTTGAAGTCCTGACTAATCTGAAAACCAGTGTGTATACTTGTTACAGCTGTAGTGTCTGTTCTTTTCTAATGCAGCTCAAGAAACACACTTCTGGAAAATAGTTCCTTCTAATCCCATCCAACTGCCTGCATCGTCCCCACTAATGTACTTCTCTCACTTTTGATGAGGTCGTTATTATCAGCAGATGCTGAATACAGAGGGGAGAAAAATCCGAAATCGAGAAAAATACAGCAGCAACTCTAGAAAACTGGCCATTTCTTAAAAAGTTTAAACACACGATATGACTCAAAAATCCCACTCCCAGCTATTTATACAAGAGAAATAAACTTATATTCACACAAAAACCTGTAAGCAACTGTTTACAGTGCCTTATTCATAATTACCAAGAACTGGAAACAATCCAAATGTGAATGGATAAACTGTGACACATCCATTCAATGTGATACAAGAGGACTCAATTAACAATACATGCAACACTGTAGATGAATCGTAAGTGCGTTATTCTAAGTGAAAGAAGCCAGACTCAAATGGCAACATAGTATCTGATCTCACTAATATGACATGAAAAAGCAAAAGTATAGGGAAAGAATTCAAAGCAGTGGTTGTCAGGAGCTGTGGATAGAGTAAAGGGGCACAAGGAAACTTTTTGGGGTCTAGGAATTGAACTTGAATACGTGGTACATGTCTGTCAAAATACAACTGCAAAAGGTGAATTTTACTGTATGGAAATTATGCATAAATAACCCAAATTTAAAACTTTTAAAAATACTAATATAGAACAAAGAGAGAATACTTGAAATAGGGATTCAAGTTTCAAAATCAATAGTAAAATAGACAGAACATTTTATCTTGAAAAGAGAACCAGTTTATCTCCTATTTGACCAACATTAGATAATCATAAATGTGTTAATTCTTAGAACAACAACAAAAAAAATCAATGTTTTTATTTGTTATATAACTTCCACACAAGATTTATGTCAGCCGGACAAACCGTTTTTTCATTTTATGTTTGACTTTTCATAGCCCATTTATAAAGATCATTTTTTCCCCAAATTGTTTCAGGGTATCACTTTTCACCCAACATCATTTAATCTTTCGATGCTCTTAATAGTTTCCTTTGGTGCCTATCAAGTCAGCATCTTAGGTCAATTTTCTCTTCTTTGATGGTTCTCTGGACTAACTCAGCCAGATTGTATTTGGGTCACGGCTGTAGGATTCCATCAGTTTTCCAATGTCACTTACATAGAGTCCATGAAATTTTTCCTCTTTTGAAAGATCTGAAATTTCTCTTAGCAATCAGTTGACATACATACTGTCTTGCATATTTGGGTGATTATCAGACCATCAGAGAGCCTAGCCTACAAAACTGTGGGTGCTAGTGTCAAGCAAATTTTTGGAGTGGAAAAATTTGTTTAGGAGATGAGTCCTTACGAATATACTCCGGTTATAACAACTTTTACTTCCCTGGTACCTCAACACTGCAGAGGATCAGATAACTAATAAATCAAATAACATGCTTAAAAGTGAGGACTCTCGCATTTTACCAATGACATTTTGTTGGTTTTATCCCAACTCTGAGAACCTACATTCCTTCATGGAGCAGCTACTGGTATACCAGACCCTGTATCACCATGGGGCCATAAAAATTACTTTCTGAAGGGTGGCAGGAAGACAAGGAGACATTACCACCATCTTGTCTAACTATTGTTTATTGAGCAACTACTAGAGCTTTATTGATACTAGTCAATAAAGCGCTTTATTGGTACTAATATAATAACCTTCTCAACATGTGGATGAGGTCATTACTATTAATATTCCCATTTGCTAGATGAGCAAAGGACTCTCTAAGCTGTTCAGGGAATTGCCCAGGCTCACACAGCACATTCTTGGCAGAGCTGGGGTTCCTGGCTGCAGAGCTCACACATTGAAAGGCAGTGCTGTGAGTGCTACAGACCCCAAACACCCTCCATAGCAGCATGAGCAGCCCAGAAGCAAAGGACCTGAATTTGCCAGCTGGCTGCCCCCCGGCCCCAGTGCCCTCGGAAAAAGGCTGGAGGCAGTGAGGTGGCCACCCTTGTCACCCGCCAGCTGCCGCCCCTTCTTGCTCTTCACATGGGGAATGGAGCTGTACAAGCAGCTTCTTGCACCCACACTTTAGGAAAATCAGACTAAATATAGCCAAGTGTGCTCCCATGAGCCAGCTCAGAGCTGGTAGAACTGCTACATTCCACATCAGAAAACTGGGCTGGGGGGTGGGGTGGGGGGTGGGGATCAACTTGATTCACAGGAGAGAAGCTTCCTTTCTTGCTCCTGTGGTTTCAAAAGGACCTTATGCAAAATCCAACTGGGCTGTGGGGAGTGCTGAAGGTTTGGCAGAGCAGATAGCAGAGGCTGTAGGAAAAGGAATGGACCAGACAGGACCTCAGAGCATCCTCACTTTCCTGCCCATAAAGGGCTAAACAATCTCAACACGAGGACTTGGGGGGGTGGGGGGTGGGGGTGGGGGGTGGGGAGTCCATCAGGTCGAACATATTCTACATACACCACTCTGTTTTTCGTGCCCTTTCCCCAAGCCCCCACCCATCAATAGCCTACTAAAAGCTCACACAAATGCTAGTCCCTTGGTTAGGCTTTCTCCATCCAGCTCAGAACTCAATGCTCCATTTGTTCTCAGACCTCCCACGTTATGTCACTTGGACTTTTATTTAGCACTTAAGATCATTCAGCCCAATCTGCTTCGGTCTCCTTCACCACAGTGGGGGTGGGGAGAGCAGAATGGGCCAAGCTCCCTCTTTATCAGATTTCCCCCAAGTGAAGCAGCGCTCCTTGCACACAAGCAGTACTCTACTGCTTATCAACAGAAAACGCAAATCCTGCCTGAATGCCAGGGGAAGAGAGTTTGCATCCCCCCGCCTTTGTCCGAAGTATAAATGCATGTCTGACACTGAACTCCCTAGAGTTCAAGTAGCAAGTTTAGATCCTGGGCTGCCCCATCCTGTGACAGGTCACCACAGCACCTACTGTGACTCAGCATTCTAGAACACAGCTACCTGGCAGACACTCCACACCAGCTCCCCTTCTGAGCCCTTGTTTCTTCCGGAGTGTGACTACCGAAGGCAGATCAGAAGGAACGGGTGGGCTGACAGGAACTAGCAAGGCTGGGCCAGGCAATGCCACAGCAGGATTAGACGGAAGCCCTGTCTGGGCTGGCTCAGAGGTCCCCAGGAAGAGGGGCGCGGCAGGAACCACTGCACAGCAGGTTTGGGGGCCTCACTCCTCACTGTGTCACTAGGCAGGACTTTTCTTTCAGTGATGGGCTCCCAGTCACCTCTCTCAGGTCCTAAAACAGTGATTCACAGACGCTGCTGGTGCAGAAGGGTCAGCTCTCATGGGTGAGAGAACAAAATGACAATTAGAAAAAGGGGAAAAAGGACCTTTGGTGAGAAGTGAAATGGAAGAGAATGGGGTAGCAGTTCAACAATAACACCATGACACTGGGAAGTACCAGGTAGGGAAAACTGTCCCCTCTCCCACTGCTTTTACGATACCTATTCTGTAGATGAACACCACTGGGAGTTCTCCTTAGGGGTAGAAGAGGGCTGTGTGGAAAGCAGAAGCACCTGCAATCCTACTGTGACTTCATTCATTCATTCATTCCTCAAGTTCTACGCTGTGTCTCCCGTGGGCCAGGCCTAAGACACAGTGCGTGCCCTCAGCACCACTGACTAGAAGACGTACATATGAATGACGTTCTCAACAAAGAAACGTAGTTAGGAAAATGCAGATGTGCTACCACCAAGGCAGCCATCTTCCTCCTTGCTTCATGTGTCGTACAAGGGGAAATCCATGAGAATGACACTTCTGGTCTCTCTCCACTCTCTCATGGGCTCTTCTCAGAAAAGAAGACAATGATTAACATGCAAAACTGTGAAAGGGAACAAAGCATAGGTCGCTCGGACAATGTCTCCTTCCCTTTAGGTCCCACCTGCCTGCTGTGGGAACCCGTATCCTCTTGGCTCCCTGGCTGTCCGTGTTACAGAGTCACGGACTCCTGAGAGGGGAAGTTCACCGATGAGATGTAATATTAGCAAGTCCACTGGATTAGCAAGCCCGATCCAAAGATAGGAAAAAATAACCCATGTGGCTTTGTAATAAAGATGACGTTTCTGTCGCCTGTAGTGACTCTCTGTGACTCAGTTCTGAATTCAAACGGTACAGAGCCGTCATTTCCAATTGCTTCTCTTTGTTACAAATGCCTGTCTATCTTGTTTGCCCTTTTTCCCAGCCGCTGTTATTATCACTTATTCTTACAATATTTTGGTGATGAACAGGTTTTTTGTTGCTTTGGGTTTTGGTTTTTTTTTTTTTTTTCACTCTTTTACAGGAGAAACACTGTAGAATCTTAGCATCGAATGACTCATCAGAGGCCATTTGATAGCCAATTTGTGCGCTTAGGATGAAAATTCAGATTCCCTAACACTGATGTCATTTAGAGTACACAGCGTTCCATCTCAAATCTTGGGGGGGCGCGGGGAACGCTGAATATCGGAAATCAGTTCGCTGCCACATAAGAGGGGCTATGCCGTTAGACCTAGAATAGAAACACTACGTACAATATTTATCCCCACTTACTTATACAGCTCTGAAGACGAAGCAAGGAGAACAACTGGGGCCAAGGGTTAGGAATCCCCTTCTCTGGCTTTGGGGTACATACACCTCCTTCATGAAACAATTACTGTGGTCCTGTAAGTGCCAGGTACCAATCTAAGAATAGATGAATACAACACAGTCCCTGATGAAGCCATTTTTTCTTCTCCCTGTTTAACACTGCAACCCACTTCTGTTACGAAATATCGCCGCAATGGACTCCACTGCCTACATGGTCAATCCATGGAGAATAGATTGCCCCGTGGTTTCTGTATGCTACCTCCTCCCCAGCAATCCTAGTTCTCCAGCTATTTGGGGTAAGTTCATACAATTTTTTTTCAAGGCAATGGATGCCAACATAACCCCAATCTGAATGCAGACCTTCACATGTTCTGTGGCCGGAAAGCACAATTCTAAGGGGCCCAGCTGCCCCTAAGTATAAGGCATAGGTCAGGCTAGGGAATAGAAACAGGATGCTGTAATTAAATTCAGAGAAGAAAACATAAATCAGGGTACCTATAAAACAATAAAAGGGCACCTCTTTTTCATCTTAAACTCAAGGCTTCAGGTTCAGCCAAATTCATGGACTCCCTACTTGCTCTTAACACTTCTACAAGTTCAAGCTTACTTTAGAAAACAGGTTACAGATCGCAAAAACCTAACCTGACACTATTTAGAAAAGGCAAGCTACAACATGTGCAAAATACTATAGTTTTGTTTTCAGTGAGGAATAGGAAGGCGTACTAAGGATCCATGTTCCAGGCACCCGTCTCTAAGCCCTTTCCTTTATATAATCCTCACAACTTTCCTGGAAAGTAGATAGTGATGTACGCTTCTTTTTTTCCAGATGCTGAAATTAAAGCTCAG
The DNA here is from genome assembly GCF_036562045.2 of Rhinolophus sinicus. NCBI lineage: Eukaryota > Metazoa > Chordata > Mammalia > Chiroptera > Rhinolophidae > Rhinolophus > Rhinolophus sinicus. Next base: position 15,753,051 of record NC_133761.1, on the reverse strand, counting down.
ATGTTAAGTAACATGCATTATATTTCCTGTTCCAGTTCCTCTCAAAAACCTCCTTATTCTCCAAGTCGGGGTTTCTCAGCGAGCATGGGGACACTGGTCATTACTTGGTATTGGGAACTTCATACAGGATGACCACGCACTGGCCCATGAGCACAAAAACATCAATAGCAGCTCCCAGTAGCAATCGCTGCATATCCCAAACACGCCTTAGGAGGACAACTCACCCTCGATAAGAACCACTGCTCTAAAAGATTCTGTGAGAATCAGGGCAACAGACGGAAGAAAGAGGCACATCCATTAAAAGCCACCTCCACATACGTACACATTCACATCTCTCAGAAGTCTGTTATTTTATGGCACTTGGACGCCTAAGAAAGCCCCATGCACTGTTATGGAGTCAGTTACTAAAGCTCCGTGAATTTATTTCCCATGCATTCCAAGAGCATTTACTGAGCACCTATTATGGTCCAGGTACTAATCTATTGGCTGGGAATATAAAGGCAAAGAGTGCATGGTTCCAACCCCCAAGGGGTTGCAGTTTTATAATGTAGTGAGAAACAGATTAAGTATGGTGTTGGTATAGCTATAAGCACAGGTGCTAGCTAGGGAAGCTTAGTACAGAAGACACCGCCCATAGACAGGGCACAGTGCTGGGAAGGAAGAGGGAAGGGAGGGCTGAGACAGGTTTCCAGCAGAAGTGAAGTCTTCCCTGAGTTCTGAAAGACTAAAGGAGAGTAGCCAGGAAGGTCCCAGTCCAGGCAGAGAAAACTGCCTTGCAAAAACCAGAGAGAGGAATCACATTTGCAGTCAAAGTTCAACCTACTTCCTTCATTCTTCAAGTGGAGACCTCACGATGATTCAAACTCAGGATCTCCTGTTACTAGAAAAGCACTTTAGCCAAATAAGTCACTTGAACATGAAATAAGCTCTCCATAGTCCATGGGTATTTACTTCCAAAGCCCTTGTTTTGTAAGGTATAATAACCCATCAGACAAGAAATTATGACTTAGTCTATACTTCTCCAGTGAGCAGGAAATTGTTTTCAAGTACTCTGTGGACTGGCAACCAGTGGGCGTGTCCCTCACTGGGACACAGAAAAATGGGGAAGAAAGAGGTGATAATCAAAGTCATCTGAGGAGTGAGGTAGCAGGGTGTCAGTAGATCAACTTACCCTTGACCTCAAGTTCAGGATGAACTTTATCTTTTTTATTTTTTTTTAATCTGAAGTCTTATATCACCATCAACTATAACATGCAGAAAGCCAGATTCTCACTCTGTTAGTACAGTTGCCCAGAAAAGAACACTTAGAAAAGTCTTTGGCTTCCTGATTGTTTTTTCAAAGCCATATATGTTATATAGAATTTGAAAAACCAAATACGTAACTAAATACATTAGATACGGATCGATGGATCACGGGAAGCTGAGAATCTCTGAACCCGAGATAACCCAAAGCTAATAGTTTCCTGAGTTAATGGGGCACTGAGAACAGAAACCGAGCAGTTGCTACCTCAGGTTAAGCAATTATGAAGAGCAAGAGTCAGAGGAGTTTAGTTTCCTTCACCTGGGGTGGGGAAGGGAGTGGGAAGCAAGCAAGTCCTTGTGGTTCTTTCTTGCCTTCAGCCTATAAGGAACAGGCTCATTTCCCCTTGGCACGAAGCCTGATGCAACTGGCAGGCATGCCATCTTTTTCCTGGCCCCCACCCCTTCCCCTCTGACCTGAGTCACACTCAGGAACCATAATTCTGTAGGTGAACTAGGTTCCCCTTTAGTCCCACGAGCATTTCATGTTATCATGCACGCACAGTGTGACCTTTAACTTGACGGCATGCCCATGTCTGCTCCACACATTTTCCCCCAGAAATTACCCTCAACAAGAAAGCTTGTGTTCCCAGGTAAGAGAATCTGAAATGAAAACTTGGGATCCCTCACACCCCGCCTATCCCTCCCTGCTTTCAACCAGGAAGTTCACAGAAGGCAAGGTTGTGGAGCCCAAACTGCAAAACCAAAGGGCAAAAAGGAAAGAGGAAGGTGGTCTTCCATAAAAAGAATTCACCCACATCGAATAGGTTTGTTGTCCTGTTTATCCCTGGTGGATTCCAGTCCGTTTCTGTAAACTTTGCTAACCCGGGGAGAGTTGTTTAAAGGGAGACACATGAAGGGACACCTTCACCCTCTGGGTACATCTGCTGCCACCCCTGCCGAGTGCGCACGACGAGGGGCCCTCGACCCAATCGCAGTCCAAGCTTCCGGATGACGCACCTGGCCAGGGTCCTCTCCCACGTGTGGGGGGCAGAGCGAGCATCCCCCGCCCGGTGGCCATCCAGCCGGGCCCGGCCGGAGAAGGCAGCGAAAGGGGCACCTCGGGGATGAGACCTCATGCCTGCCTCTTCGGCTTTCCCCCCATTTCCAGCACATCGTTTCACATTAGGGACACCCTTCGCCTCCAACCCTAAAGTCTTGCGCAGCTACGCTGTCTTTCCAAAGCAACCGAATAAAGCGCCTACTGGCCTTCTGTGGCTCAGGTGAGTGCCAAGAGGTGTAGGAGGAAAGGGCCCGCTCGCCCCCACCCCCTTTCCTCTCCTCCCCACAATCCCCAGGATTCACCAGGGATCTGTGCATTGGGGTGCGCGGGTGACGAGGGAGCTTAAAATGCCCAAGCGTCCCTTACCTTCCACAGCCATTCTCTCAGAGCTTCCCTAACGCATGCATAATTGTCTTGGCCGAGGTACTCCTTCTGCCCCGCGCGCCCCCCCTCCTCGCGCTTTCGCCTAAATATTCTGCGCTCATCTGCTCCAGGACCAACCTGCCGCGGTCACGCACAGCTAGGCGGCCGGCTCCCAGCTCCGCGCAGGGCGTCCTGGGAAATGTAGTTCCCTCCCTTCGCTCCGACCCGGGAAAGCAGCCGAGTCCCCCCCGCCCGGCGCTCCCGCCCTCCACACTCGGATGGCAGCTCGGGCTTTAGCTGGCCCACGCAGGGCACTACCTCCTGGAGGGGCCCCGTGAGCGGACCTAGGGACCCCGGGAGGTGGCAGGGACTACATTTTCTGAGATGCCCTGCGCTGGGTTTCGTTCCGCGCTTAGAGTACAGACCCGTGATTGAGATCGTCCCTTCAATTAGAAGGGGGTAAGCACCTGGCAGGGAGCTTGTGGGAGGCGAGAGGCGGCGGGGTTTGTGGTGTGGTCTCCCGAGCTCATTTTCCGGCCTCCTTGGCTATCCATTTAGTGAGGGGAGCGGAGCCACCCGCGGGCTGCGGTTGTCCTGCTGGGCCAGAGAGCCGCTGCACAGGGTGCTGTGGGAACTTGTTCCTTTGCGCCCTGGGATGTGAGGGGCTTGGGTGAATCCCGTCAAGTGATAAAGCTGATCTCCAGATGGTGAAGGTGCTAACACTTAGAATAGGGGTGTGCGTGTGTGTTTGGGGGCGGGAGGTGGCTTAAACATCCCTAAGGGCTTATTAGGAGCAAAATCTAGGAACCAGGATTCCCCCTGAGCATGTGAGATGAGGGGAGCCTGTGGGGCTTCCAAGGTGGGAAACCGTCAGTTTGCCTGTCCTGGGACCTATGGGGCCTGATAATTAGCAGCCCCTAAGAATTAGGACTCTTGCAACTTCTCAACCAGTCCTAACTCCAGGTGCTGGGAGTGCTGTGAGCACCCAGGAACCAGAACGTTTCGTGGAGGGCAGTAGAATTCCAGAGCTGGTAAATACTGATACAGGTGATATTCCCAAACTTTTTTTTTTCCCTCCTGCGTTTGGAAATAGTGATGCAATTATGGCCGGTAGAGTAAGGGAATGGTTTTGGGAAGAAAACTGACTCTGGATTGCAGTAAGACTTTTAAAGGCCTTGAACTCCGAAACGCATATGGTACCACTTCCACCCCGCTCCCAGGATTTCTGTCCTTTCCCATATATATATATATGTATACATATATATATATACACACACACACACACACACAAACAAACAAATAACAACAACAACAACAACAACAAAAAACTACTCTGGAAAATCACTCTAAGGACGGACCAAGATCTGATTGTTCCCATTATCATGACTACTTAGCTTTTTCTGCCTTGGTGAACAATTTTGTTTCTCAGTGTGTACATGCACACCTGCTCTTCTTACCACTAATGACATACTGTAGTCCTTCTGTTGGGTAACATGGCTGTGTCTGGGTCTTTTCAAAAGACCTGTGCACATCCATTAAATGCCCTTGGGGATAACATTGACTCTGAGACCATAGAGCTGTGTGCAAACCAAACCCAAGGCTTCCAGACTTTGGTAAAGAGAGACCTATTCAGTGAGATATAGTTGGCCATGAGCAAACTAATTTTCCAGCCACATATGCAACCAAGCATTCCAAAATCTGGAAAGAACTGAAATCCAGGTGTTTCTCTCCCTTCTCAAGTGGATAAAATCACCAAAGCATTCATGTCTTTAGATTGAATGAATGGAAAAGAACGTCATGGGGATGGCAGACAATATCGAGTTCTATCCCTTGTCCGTGCATCAGCCCATTACAAACACATCCCCAAGCTCCATCTTCGTCTCAAAGATTCAGGGTTTCTGAGGGTTTGAGTCGAAACACTTAAGTTTTCAAAACCACAGGCAATTCTAATCCATAGTAAGGGTGAAAACCATCGATTTGCTTTCAAGCTTTTAAGGATCTGGGTGATAGTAAAATGTAAAAGTCACTGAAATTCATTTTTAATTTCAAACCTCATTTCAGCTAAAGTCTTTAAGATCCTTCCCAACTCATATGCATTCCAGTTTGAGTTTCATTTTTGTATAAATGTAAATAAGATGTGAAGGAAATAACCATTCAAAATAGCGAATATTTAACTTTTTTTAACCTATAAATGGAACAGTTTTATGTGGTTCAACTTAATGAAGGATACGCAACAGTTTAGCAGGGGTTTTCAAGTCTGGCTGAATCTTAGAATCAGCTTTGAAAAAAATAATAACAGTTGCCATTAGAATGGCCAAAAGAAAAAGAGAAAATACCAACTCTTGGCAAGATTGTAGAGTAGTAAGAATATATATATATATATATATATATATATATATATATATATATATATATCTGATATTGTGCAAATTGATACAACCACTATGGAAAACTATTTGGCCTATTAAGCTAGCTATATGTTTATCCTGAACCCAGAAAATTCATCCCTAGACGTATACCAAGCAGATATGCATACACAGCTTCTCCAAAAGACATATACAGGAATGTTCCTGACTGCATTATTTGAAAAGCTACAAATGAAACAACCCAAATGTTCATCAACAATAGATTCCATAAATGAATTATGGTGTTAACCAAACCATCCTCTATAGCAGGGGTCAGCAAACTATGGCCCATGGGCCAAATATAGCCCACTGCCTATCTTTTGTGGCTCATAAGTTAAGTATGGTTTTTACATTTTTAAATGGTTGGGAAAACATCAAAAAAAAAATAATATTTTGTGCTACATGAAAATTATAAAGAAGTATCTATATAATATCCTGATTTTTGCTTTTTGGTCTGCAAAACCTACAATATTCCCTGTATGACTTTTACAAAAAAAAAAAAAAAAGGTTTTCCAAACCCTACTATAAAGTAATGAGAATGAATGAACTACAACTGCATACATACAGCAACAAGGATGAGCCCTATGCATTAGTCATCTGGTGTTGGTAACAAATAGCCCCAAAATTGAGTGACTTAAAATAACACCCATTTATTATTTCACATTCTGTGGGATAGAAATTTGGGCACAGCTCAGATGGGCCCTCTGCTTCAGAGTCGTTTACAGGCCACAATCAAGGTGTTGGCTAGGCTGAAGTCATCTGTGGGGAAAGAATCCCAGAGAGCAGTTTCTAGGCTCTCGGCTTCATGTGGGAAGGTGCTGGCTCAGGTAGTAGATCAGCTAGTTGTGGCCATCAGCTGTAACAAGTTAGCCAATTAGTCACTGATATAACTGCCATGGCTGCACTTTTTGATTGGTTGGTTTGCAGGCAAAGAAGCGGACGGCGGATTGCACATCATGCAGCTCCTACTTTGTGTGTGTCTCCCCCGGCCGCCAGTGAGACTGGGGTGCAGGAAGACCCCTTGTTGGGGTACTGGCAGATGTTTCCTCCCTGTGTCTCCAACCCAGCCGCCAGCGAGAACATAATGGTATGACTCCCCTCTCTATGGCTCCATCAATGTTCCTTTTTGGCCTCACCATGTCCTGCGTTCTTATGTGGGGAGCAGGAGCTGAGACCCTGCGTGACATCATCTGAATGTTCACTGGGGAAGGATCAGCTTCTAAGCTCGAATGGTTGTTGGCAGATTTCAAGTCCTTGCAGTCTGTTGGGTGGAGGGCCTCAGTGCCTTGCTGGCTGATGGCCAGAGGTCATCCTCAGTACTTCATCACAGGGCTTTTCCAACATGGCAGCCTGCTTCAAGCATGCAAGCTAAGAAGGCAATAGTGTCTCTCATTAAGATGGGAGTCACAACCTTTTGTAACCTAATCATGGAAATGCCATCCCCTCGACATTGCCATATTCTATTAGTCAGATGCAAGTTATTCAAGGGGAAAAAGATTAGACAAGGCCATGAATAACCACAGGTGGGGATCATTGGGGTCATCTTAGAGGCTGCCTATCGTAACACACAATCGGAACGTTGAACAAAAGAAGCCAGACAGAAAGAAGTACATACGGTATGATTCCATTTATATAAACTTCAAAAACCAGAAAAAATAATTTATAGCATTAGAAGTCAGATTAGTGGTTCCTCCTAGTGTGGAGGGAGTGGTAAAAAGGGGGGATAGTTTCTCAGTGTGTACTGGAAGGAAGCCCCATGATGGCATCTGGGGTGCTAGGGGAATTCTGATTCTTGAGCTGCATGCTGTTTATACACGTGTATAATGTTTGTGAAAATGTATTGAGTTGTATATGTGTGATTTGGGGAAGTTGTTTGCGTCTGTGTATGTGTGTGTTATACTCCAATGAAAAGTTTAAAAAAGGAATATATGCTGAGGTTCAATTAAATATAAGAAATGACCCAATTATCTTTGAATATTTATGCCTTCTCTTTCTTTGCCACAGTGAAGTGACAGTTCCATTTCATTTAAAAAGTGTGTTTTGAGGACCTACTTTGTGCCAGGTACTTGTGATGTATGGTAGGCTGAATTTCTAGAAATGGCCTTTAAGATTCCATATCATAATCCACTGAGTCTATGAAGGGGATGAGACATTCCTCCTGTGATTGAATTAGAAGGCACAGGTGACCTTAAAAATGGAAGATTAGGGGCCGGTCCAGTGGCTCAGGTGGTTGGAACTCCATGCTCCTAACTCCCAAGGCTGCTGGTTTGATTCCACATAGGCCAGTGGGCTCTCAACAAGGCTGCTGGTTCAACTCCTCGAGTCCCTCAAGAGATGGTGGGTAGCGCCCCCTGCAACTAAGATTGAACATGGCACCTTGAGCTGAGCTGCCACTGAGCCCCCAGATGGCTCAATTGGTTGGAGCGCATCCTCTCAACCTCAAGATTGCCGGTTTGACTCCCACAAGGGATGGTGGGTTGCGCCTCCTGCAACTAGCAATGGCAACTGGACCTGGAGCTGAGCTGCGCCCTCCACAACTAAGACTGAAAGGACAACAACTTGAAGCTGAACGGCACCCTCCACAACTAAGATTGAAAGGACAACAATTTGACTTGGAAAAAGGCCTGGAAGTACACACTGTTCCCCAATAAAGTCCTGTTCCCCTTCCCCAATAAAATCTTAAAAAAAAAAAAAGGAAGCTTATTCAGGTGGGCCTAATCTAGTCAAACAGGAAAGAATTTTATCCAGCTGATAGCACAAGAGGAGGGCAGAAGAACTCAGAGATTCTAGGCATGAAAAAGACTCAACACATCAGTTACTCCTTTGAAGACAGATGGGACCACATGAGCAGGGATACAGGCGGCCTCTGGCAGACGGCCAGCAAGAAAAAAGGGACCTCAGTCCTACAGCGATAAGGAACTGGATTCTGTTAACAACTGTCTGGAAATGGATTCTTCCCCTGAGGCTTCAGATAAGAGTCCCTCCCACCAGACACCTTGATTTGGGTCTTGTAAAGCCTGAACAGAGCATGCAGGTGAGCCCATCCATCCCTCTATGCTGCAGAACTGTGACCTAATCAACCATTATTTTTTTTAAGACTGCTGAATTTATTTATTTGTGTGTGTTAACTTGTTTACTTTGTTGTGCAGCAATAGAAACTAATGCAAGAGGCATCCTGAACAAAGCAGACAGTTATCCTGGCCCTATTTTTGTGGGTGGAGACAGTTTAAAAAATAATGATCACATTAATGATACCAAATGCTGACAAGGTAAATCAGAATCTCTGGAGGTAGGACTCCCACACCCCAATTTTTTCTTTTTTTTCTTTTTCCATGTACTTCAGGACATTCCAATCTGTAGCTTCTGTTGAGCAAACTTGTTAAAGGGATAGACATCAAAATGCCTGGGTAAGAAGAGGAGACATGTTCTACATTCCCCGCTGTTACATGCTCTATTAACCTGTCTCTGAGTCTTGGCATCTTCTTGCAACATACCTGTTGCATACGGGCTTCATCTCTCCTCCCTCTGCTCCCATGCTGGAAGAGTTAGACCTGTGTTTCATTTAGATAGTGTCACTGCCTCCACTGCTTCCCTAGGGATAGCAATGGACAATATGGTTCATTCACCTTTGACATTCCAGCCACCAGCAGTCCCGTCACATAGTAAATACTTAATACATGTAGTATGTATTTATAAAGAATGACCGATGGAAGCAGGGTGTGAATGAACTACCTGATCATGGTCAGGTCTACATTTTTCCCCAATGGGACTGCAAGTTCCTGTTTTGTTTGTATTTGTTTTCATGGTCCATGCTCTTAGAAGTAGATGTTTTTATACCCGGAGTCAATTCAAAAATGTCTTAGAGACAGTTCAATATCGCGTTTGAGGCACAGGATCTAGAGATTTCATTTACTAGTGAAGTCATGTCAAATACACAACTAAATTTAACAAAGTGGAGTCAGTGCTTAGGGAGGGTTAGATCCTCAAGTAAAAGCATAGAGTAGAAATCAGGAATGGACAACTGTGCTTGGAAATGCTTTCTGTTGCCCCTTAAAATATAGGACATGTAATTTTATGTGTACAACCCTAGCACACAGAGTAATTTCCACCAAAATTTGAAAACATATAGGAAAGACTACAAGGAAAGACTTTATACAGGTGACTGACTGTATATTCAAAACAGTCTGCCTTTAAAATAATCAAATTCCTGGTTCTGACAAGGGGATGGTTAGACAGTTTCAAATTTTTTTTTCTTTTGGACTCTAATACCTTAATAGGCTTTTTGGTTGGGTGAGGATTAAATGAGGTAATTAAAGCTCCGTCTTAGAGTAGAGGTAGGTCTCTAAAGAAATGGAAGTTTGTGCAATAGATTTAACATTACCTACATGAATCAAACACTTATAAAGTAATTTGCCAGAAAGTCTTCTAAGTGCTTTAAAGACTCCCTGGCATTCTGTCTTTGAAGGCCACACGCTAACCACTGCGCTATGCTGCCTTTCTAATTTCCCACATACGGTGTCTCTGCCACAGGCAGTTTTGGGGAGAGGCAGGCTGAAGTCACAACATGGCGCGGGTGTGGCTGTCAGGTGTGAGCCAAGCAGCCCGTCCCTATGCCTCTCTTCTTGAAAGGCGGGTGAGTAATATGGATAAAACCTCAGTCGCCTTTATATTTTAAGAAGCTCTATGTTTTCTTACGTTCCCACGGGCAGAAAAAGAGCCCCAGCATATTGTGTTGTCACAGAAGACAAGGACGGGCTGAGCCTTCACGGTTAGAGATGAGAAAGGTCCATCAGTTGACAGAAAGCGCAAGGCAGGGAATTCATGTAGTCAGAGTCCAATAAAGGCACTCCACGTGCTGATGACAGATGACTGCCCTCAGACACGTGAAGGCATGATCTAGGGCTCAATCCCAATGTCTGCCAAACTCAATGAAGTTAAAGACAAATGGGACATCCAAGATGATTTAGATTGCACCTGGGTGAGGAAGACTGCACACTGGGAGATAAGGCAAGCATTAGCATGGTGCAGCCCAAGATTTGGCCTCCTTGCTTTTTCCAGCCCACGGTCACGGTTAGAGAAAAATTTGGCATGTGAAAGGCATTTCTGTGAAGTCTGGCTTTATTCAAGGACATGCAAATCTTATGGGGTGGGGAAATTATCAGCTAATTTTTGCCCCCTCCCAAATCTAATGGAGGGGGGTATCTGTTAGGAGTCTTAAGTGATGCAGTGTTTATATATTTGTTCAGGTGATCTCTGCCTTCGTCATACAACACTTCTACGGACTTGGGGGTCCTTCGTTCTCATCCCGTGGGCTAGTCTCAGGAAAAAGCAAACCCACCCATAAATCTTCCCCGAGGCCCTGGTTCCTTACGGTGTGGCTGTCCATGTGCTGTATGCATTGTGACTCAGCTTTGGAGGTACAGTGATGAAGTAAGAAATACCCTGGACCCTGGAAGCATATAGATCTGAGTTTGAAATCTGTCTCTCATCACAGACCAGCTGAGTGGATTGAAATAAAGTAATTAACATCTCTGGCCTTGCTTTTCTCATCTATAAAAGGGTCAAAATATATCCCCCTCAGGGACTTCTTTGAGGATGTTATCGATCTGTCTAACAAATTAACCCCAAATATAGTGGCTTAAAGTATTATAGTAAACATTTGTCATCTCACACAATTTCTGTGGGTCAGGGATTCTGAGAATAGCTTAGCTGGCTGGTTCTGGCTCAGAGCATCTCATAAGGTTGTCATCAAGATGTCAGCCAACGCTGCATTCATCTGAAGGCTTGCCTGGGGCCAGAGGACCTACTTTTATGGCTTCTCACTCACTTAACTTTGCAAGTTAGTGCTGGCTGTTGGCAGGAGGTCTCAGTACCTCTCAGCATGGGCCTCTTTAGGAGACTGCTAGAGTGTCCTCACAAAAGAGCTGGCTTTCTCCAGAGAGAGTGATCGAGAGAGCAAGGAAGAAAGCACAATGTCTTTTTTGACCTGGTCTTAGAAATCATGTGTCATCTGTCATCTCTTCCACCTATTCTACTTGCTAGAGGCAAGCCATTGAATCTGGCTCTCATTCAGTGGGAGGGACATTAGGCTCTACTTTTTGAAGGGAGTGCCTAAGAATTTGTGGACATATTTTAAATCACCAGAAAGAGATACCCTAAGTAAAATTCCTAGAATAAAATAAGTGTTCAGTAAAGGAGTGCAAATATTATTTAAAGGCTTAAATAGTATCTTGTTCTACTCTGTCTCTCCAGTACTTAGCACAGTGCTTGGCGTATAGCAATCATCTTAAAGAATGAGCTAACATTGATGAAATCATAAGCTAAGTCTGTTGCTTGCCTTACGTCAAGTATTGTGTTCAGCATTTTCGATAGTTCATTTCATCTTCACAATAACCATGGGAGATGGATACCACTCTATTATTATCCCAATTTTACAAATGGGAAAACTGAAGTATGCCCAGAGAAGTTAAAGGATTTGTTGGATGTTAACATGTGGGGAGGGGGTCTTCATAGAACCAAAAATCGGTCTCAGATGGTCAACTCTAGGATGTAGCTTTTAACCACCAGATCATGGGTCTTCCCATCGACTAGGGCCTCTAAAATTATTCACGTGAAATACTCCTGCCTCTGATACTTATTTGTCCTGAAATATTTTGAGGGTGGGAGAAAATGATACTTGAATTGTGAAGTCTGTTTTTCAGGTCCTTGTCTCAAAGGTAGAACGCCCCCAAAATTGCCAGCTGAAATTTCACCGTGTGAAGGGCAGGAATTTCTACCTCACACTCTTCCTTTCTCCACTATGTGTTAAACTCTCCCACAGCCCTCTGCTTTCTTCTGTTCTGCACTTTAGGTTTCTCCTTGAAACTGAGGTTTAAAGGTCTTTAGGCTAAGAGCAAGTTTGAAAAAAAACACCACACTAGATGATTTTAAAGGTCATTTCCTGCTCTAAAGTTTTGTGATTATGTGAGTCCTCCTTCCTGCTTCCTCGTCCTTATAGAAATTCATGACCAAGACCTGTCAATTCATCCTTAACAATTACTCCCTTGACTCTCCCTTTTGCATCCATTAGCCAATGTCCTGATTCTATTACACCTGGTAAGGACTGAGATGGAAACATTGTCGCAGTCTCTTAACAAGGCTCACATCTTCGGTTATTCTTACCTCCAAATTATCCTGCATCCCATAACCACGTAGACTGCCCAGAATATCATCTTTGGTGATGTCACCCTGCTGTTAAATTAAAACCCTTCAATTGGCTGCAAAGCAGTCCTTATACAGAGGACCACGGATATTCGTCCATTATCAAAGGGTATCTTTTGGAGACTATAGTCTTACAAGAAGTTAAATAGTTTTCTTTACTATTTCCTGAAGGCTCTGGCATGCTCATGTGTAATGTGAATCTTCCCAAGGTTTTTTTCTCTTGGGTTTATGGGGAAACACCAGTTTCAGGTCAGGAAACTCTCTGGAGTTATCCATTGAAAAGCTGTTTCTTACCCCGGTGCCTCTTCCCTGACACGTCTCACTTGGTGATACGCCCTTACGCACTGGACAGCACCTTATCATAGAAAAATCAGGAAAATCATTCCTCAATGGACTTATCTATTTCTCCTTTACTGTCGGACCCTCAGCCTCTCCTCTGCAAAATATCAAGATATGTGTGTGCATCTTCGTAACTTTCATTATGGAAAGACTGGGCATTGTAAGAGGGAATTAATCCACAGAGGATTTTTAGGGCATAGAAACTACTGTGTATGATATGGTAATGGAGGCTGCCTGTCATTGCATTTGTCCAAACCCATAGCATCTACAACACCAAGAGTGAACCCTAATGGAAACAATGGACTTTGGGTGATTCTAATGTGTCCATGTAGGTTCAGCAGTTATAACAAAAGTACCATCTGGCGGTGGGGATAATGATATCGGAGGAGGCGATGCATGTGTGGAGGCCGTGGGTATGTGGGAATTCTCTGTGCCTTCTGCTCAATTTTGCTATGAGCCTAAAACTTCTCTAAAAAATAAAGTCTATTTAAAAAGAAAAAAAAAAAAAAATGAAAGCCAACGACTACATCTAACTTCCTCAGGGTCCAAAGGGCTGTGTGTGGACTAGAAGTCAACCCTTCACAGATGGGTCCTCTACGAGCACATCCAGTTTCTAATCCAACTTCTTTATCCTTCCTTTTGCCTCTCTGTCCAGCGAGCTTTATCTTTTGACTTCTTCATTGAAATTCCATTCACGTGCTGGAAAACCCAACTCCTACCTGTTGACTCTTTCCAAGACCCATTGTGATTCCCCTGATGAAGACATCCCCCAAGTCCAAGTTCTTGAGTCCAGCATAGCATCCTGGGGTTTTTCTTTGGACAATCAGTGATTTCTTCTGCTAACCCAACGAGCTATAGAATGGTACAGGGAAAGGGGGGGGTCTTGGTGCTCCAAATTTTAAAGCATCATTCAGGTGGGCATGCGCCCTCCAAGTCAGATCTTTATGATGGTTTTCTGAAAGGCACACCTTTAAAAAAGCCCTGTGAGTCCTGTTAGAACAGTACATAGCTGGCCCGAAAGTTCTTTTAATTCCCAGGGAAAACACAGTCCCTCGAATCACTACCGAAAAGCAAAATGCTTTCTAACTGCTTTATAATTTGCAATACAACTTTTTCTCCCTTTGAAGGCAGTACATTTCATTATCATGCAGGGCAATGCTACATTCCTTCCATGCTGTTAGCTTGTATCGCTTTGGACATGATGGATAAAGAAAGGAGCTGTGTGTTTCCAGAAGACTGCTCCCTCTGTCATGTCAAGAGTACATTTGAAGAACCATTTAAGCAAGTAAGTCATCAGGCCCTATGCTGGGCAGTAGAGGTGGTGACATGAATAATACAAGTTTCCTGTTCTTACAGGTGGCCTTAAAATATATTTATCCATTCATTTCATAAATCAAGTACGTCCTGAGCACATACTGTGTGCCACGTACTATCAAGGATGGTGGGGAGTGCTTTAGACTGGGTTCCCCAGAAATAGACCCTAAGATTGAGAATGATGAATTGTGTGCAGGTTTATTGGGGGATATTCTTGGAAGATGCACCTGAAAGAAGGTGAGGATGGCAGGGTTGAGCAGGGAGAGGAGCAGACGCTGAATGTGGTTGTCACTGCGGCCTAGTGCAGTCCTACTAGACGCTCTGCAGCTGAGATGACCCATCAAAGTATCCCCAAGAGGCAAGGAGGTCAGGCCTTTGCATGGCCATGTCACCCAGCCATTGATAGCCCAGAGTCCCTGAGAGGGACTTTAACCATGGGCAAGACAGCTTGTTGCAGTCTAGGCAATGCCCAGCGAGGGGCATGGCTTTGAGCCATCGGAATCCCTGGGAGTTGGGGGATGTGGAGTAATCCGTGTGAGAATGCAACACTCTTGGGGTGTAGCTGGAACAAGTTTCTGGTCTCGCCCCCAGGGGCTTCAGCGTCGGGTTGACGAGGCAGAGCAGCACATAGGTAAATGCAGGTAGGTGGTGTGTGCTGTGAAAACATAGTGCGGGTGTATCTATCCCCATGTTAGGGGTCCTGAGGAGATTCCCCAAGGAGGTAAGGACAGTTGTGAAATAAGGAATTAGGCATGTGAAGGCAGTGGAAGCTGTTAACAAGAAAGAGTCTTTCTGGGAAAGGGGGCAACATGGACAAAGGGTGAGAACACGGCATAGGGACCCCTGCAGAGTCAGGAATGGCTGCAGTGGAACATACAGTAGAAGAGGTGCAAGGTGGGGCAAAGGAGGGGACCAAAGGCCTGCGCCTAAGCCTGAAGGAGCAGGGATGCCAGCTCCCCGGCATTGCCCAGACAGTCACGGTTCCCAGCAGGGAGGTACCTGACAAAATTTGCACTTCAGGAAGGTCATCCTGGCTGCAGTACTGAGAAAGGAATCAGGTAAAGGAGCAACACAGGGGCCCCTGTGAGTGACTGTGTTGGCGGCTAGTTTGTTAGTTTCCAGTGAGAAATGACAGTGACTTAAAATGGAGCCATGTCAGGTGGGATGGAGAGAAATGGATGGATTTGAGAGATATTAAGGAGGCAAAATCCATAAGACTTGACTGATTGGCTATGGGTCTTTAGGGAAAAAGAAGAGTCGGCTTCAGATTTGTCTTTGAGCTGGAGCAGGCTGGCAGTAGTGAGAAGGATGGATCTGAAAGAGTGTCCAACTGAAACCAGGGAACCAATTAGAACCATGATAAACAATGTGTATTTGTACAGAGACCCATTCAGGAAAACACACACACACACACACACACTTATGACCATACTCATTTTATCCAAATGAAAATAATGTTCCAGAATCCTATGACAATAATATGCATCTTCTCACTACTTAAATTACCTGTGTTAGGAGAATGTCAGTGAGGAAATTGGCCCTGCTTTTAGCCAATTAAATATTCACATCTGGACCAAGTTTAGACATAGCAACACGGAGACGGCTTGTCATTTTTTTTGGTCCCTATCTGTGGTGCTTTGGATTTCACAAACAACATTCTAGAGCATGCTCTTTTCTAGCCTTGATGCAACCCTGCAGGTAGGAATTATTACATTTCCAATATACAGAAGCAGAGACCGAGGCTCAGAGGACTGGAATGACTTCCCTTCCCAAGTGGCACAGTTGAATCTAGAATGTTTACTCCATTCAGGGCAGCATTTCCTGAGGTTGCCGTGGCTGTTTGCCAGGCACCACACAGAGATTGAATCGATGCGCCCATTCCCTGCTTCCCTCAGCAACCTGGGCCTCTCTCTCTGCTGGTTATAGTATTGTCTGTCCGCTTAGAAGCAGAGAAGCAGAGATGGGCAGGGAGTGCCTTGTTGCAAGAGAGCCTGACACTGCTGGTTTCTCCTGAAGGAGCAGACCGCCTGAGCATTCTTGCCATCTGACCGCATTCAGGCCATTTCTGGGGGCGTTGCTTTGGGCTATCCTGTCAGGCAGGCTTCGGCTTGGGTGTACTCGGAGCTCAGGCGGTGAGCGAGGTAGAGATTATTTCCCCAGATGAAGGTCCCTGTGCTTTGTAGGGTCCAAAAACCTTCCCACCGGGATGAACTTGGTTTCTGGGTAGTATATTATAGCCGAATACACGAAACGTAGCTACAAGGGCCCTCCCTCACAGATCAGTGACCCTGTAACCTCCAGCATCAGACGGCTTTGCCCTTAACTAGAGCAGGGGTGGGAACAGTAAGAAAGGGGAGAGGCGGGAGGGGGAGGAAAGAGGAGGGATCCATCCTGAAACTGCCTCTTCTGGCTGCACTTGCTGACCAAGCAATGGCCTCCTTTTCAGCAGGCACTTCCAGTGTCAGGTTTTCAAGTGCAATGAGAAGGGAGCTTGTTGCTTACCCTGGCAATTTAGAAATAGAAGATATAATTAAATATGATTATGGATAAGTTTGAGGTAGATTTTCTGAATATAAACACACAGGTACAAACGCACACTTTTCAGGATTATTCATTAGTCTCTTCACAAGCACTTTGTAGTCTTTTTCCCCCTCCAGCTTTATTGAGATATAATTGGCATGTAACATTGTATAAGTTTAAGGTGTACAATGTGTTGATTTGATACACTTATATTTTGCAAAATGATTACCATCGTAGCGTTAGCTAATACCTCCATCACATCACATAATTACCATTTGTGTGTGTGTGTGGTGAGAACATTTAAGATTTACTCTCCTAGCAACTTTCAAGTATATAATACAGTATTATTAACAACAGCTACCTGGCTGTACATTAGATTCTCAGAACTTATTTGTTCTGTAACTAGAAATTTGTCGTCCATCTCCCCCACTCCCAGCCCTTGGTACCAGCACTCTACTGTGTCTATAAGTTCAACTTTTTCACATTATACATACAAGTGATATCATACAGTATTTGTTTCTCTCTGACTTATTTCACTTAGCATAATGCCCTCAAGGTCAAGGTCCATCCATGTTGTCACAAATGGCAGAATTCCCTTATTTCTCATGGTTGAAGAATATTCCATTGCGGATATATGTATTATATATATGTAACATATATAATATACACATGAGTATCTATATTATGTATAATGTATATTATATGTAAAATACATGTATAAGATATGTATAGTATATAACATACATATATAACATATATACTATATATGTTATATAACATATAATAGATACTCATGTATATATGTTATATACGTATATATTACATATAGTATATACATGTATACAATATATGATATATATTATATATACAATATATTATATATAGATATGTATATATGTAATATATACATAATATATAATATACAATATATTATATATACATGTGTATACTATATGTAATATATATCATACATATTCATGTATATATGATATATATTACATATGCATATTATGTTTTATACACACACACACACACACACACACACACAAACATACCGGGGGAGCCAAAAAAATGTATACACATTTTAAGAGCTGTTATCTATGCTCAAGCAGTAGTTCATCATAATCAGAAGGGTCTGGACGCTGATGGTAACCACTTTGAGCACCTCTTCTAATTGCAGAAGTTAAACGTGACCTGTATTCATCTTTGTTATCAGTATATATTGAGTATTACAATTAATACAGTTTTTTCCTTTCTTAAAATGTGTATACATCTTTTGGCACTCTCTGTATGTATCCTGTCTGTTCCAACGTAGGTAAGTAGACTCCCATGGGTGCATCAAAGTGCATTGCTCTCTGGTTTGTTTTTTGCTGTGCTGCTCCTGCCCTTTCCCTACAATCTTCTCCAAGGACATGTCTGAGGCCAAGCAATCCTCCAAAGGCAGTGATTCTGAATGAGTTTCCCTTCTGACACACTCCTATCAGTGTCAGCACATTTTGACAAAACTCTCAACTAAGAAGCTGTCTCCTATAGCTGTAGAAGAGATAAGACAGGCTGCAGATGCCGTATGATTCCCAGCATGGCCCAATGGCACCTCTCCCATTCTTCTCTTCAGGCATAGGCAACACTACAACAGCAATAATCTTGAGTGCATTCTAATTTGCTTAACCTTAAAGCTAGGTTGCTATGCATCTTATTTCACAAATGCATGACTGCTAAATATGTCACACGTGTATGTGGAAAATCTTAAGGCATTCACCAGAAAAAAGAAAATCACTGGAAGTAGTAAATGAGTTCAGCAAGGTCACAGGATCCACAATCGATATACAAAAATCAATGGTAATTTTATATACTGACAATAAGCAAACTGAAAATGAAATTTAGAGAACGATTCCATTCGTAATAGCACCAACAGGAATAAAATACTTAGCAATAAATTTAACAAAAGAAGTGTAAGACTGTTACACTGAAAATGACAAAACATTGGTGACAGAAATTAAAGAAGATCTAAGTAAATGAAGAGACATGTCATAGTATGAATTAAGAGATGTTAGTTCTCCTCGATCACTGTTAAAATCCCAGCTGGTATCCTTGCTGGGACCACTGTTCTGCCCTCATGAGAGGCCCAGGCTGTCTCTCTTCTGGGCCATCCCATCAGCCAGAAGCTGAGCCAGAGTTGGTTTCTCCAGATCCAGATATTTGTGCTTTGTAAAAGCTGAAAAGTTTCAGTTGAGATTGGCTTCCCAGTTATATGCTATAGATAAATGAACTAAACGTAACTAAATAAGGCCCATGTATATCCTGAATGAGCACATACTGTAACCTCCTAGGGTCAGAGAAGCTCAAAAAACATCATTCGTCAAATGAAAGGACAAGCTATATATCTGCTTGAGAAAAGTGTTATACATCAGAAATCTTATAAAGGACTTACTCGTATATCCATAATATATCAAACAAACAAACAAACAAACAAACAAACAAAAAACCTCTTGCATCTCAATAATAAGACAAATAACCCAATTAATACATGGGCACATTACCTGAATAGACTTTTCACTAGAGAAGATTATATGGAGGGCCAATGATACATGAAAAGATGCTCAACATCATTAGTTATTAGGGATATGCGATTTAAAACCACAATGAGATACCAATTCCTATGCAATAAAATGGCTATAATAAAAGACAAAAGCAAATGTTGAGGAGGATGTGGAGAAACTGGAACTCTCACACATTGCTGGTAGGGATGTAAAATGGTGCGACCACTTTGGAAAACAGATTTTCAGTTTCTTACAAAGTTACCATATGACCCAGCAACTCTCAAAATGAAAATATGTACACAAAAAGACTTAAATGAATATTCACAACCTTAGTATCACACAAAAGTCCCAACCTAGATCCAAATGCCCATCAAATTGTGACTGCATAAACAGAATATCCATATATTGGAATACTCCTCAGTAATGAAAAAAATTAAACTTCTTATATAACACGAATGAACCTCGAGAACATTATGCTAAGTGAAGGAATTCAGAAGCAAAAAATTGCATATTGAGTAATTCTCCATCCAGAGGAGACTTATCTATAGGGACATAAAGCGTATCAGTGGTTGCTGGGGCAGGAACTGGGAGCAGTAACCGACTGTAAACAGGCAGAGGATTGGGGTGGGTGGGAGGGGGAGGCAGCACTTGGGGTGATGAAAATGTTTTAAAACTGAATTGTGGTGAGGTTTGTGCATCTGTAAAACTTTACCGAAAAATTACGGACTTCCACTCTTACAGTGGGTGAATTCTATGAGTTTTATGCCTTCGTAAAGCTGTTAAATAAAAATGAAAATAACCAAGACAGAACGGAGAGTGGGAGGTATAGATGAAACAAGTTTGGCGCTACAGTGATAATTCTTGAGGCCGGGTGATGGGTAACGAGGGCTCATTATATTTTTCCTTTTCACCCTTTGTGCGCATTTGAGAATTTCATAATAAAGATTTGAAAGGAAATGATAAAAAGGGAATGTTACACTTCTTTTTTTTTTTTTTTTTTTTTTTTAAAGGAAATGAAATCTATCAAAAGGCTGGAGGAAACATCAATCTGTCATTATAGAGGCCTCTTGCTAGGGCCCATGCGGTGCTTCAGGCCAGCAGGCGCATGGTGAATTGACCGTTATCTGGTATGAATGGTCTTTAGAAAGAAGTCAGCCATGTTGCATTTATGCCAAGGCTGGAGCATGAATCTTTCCTGTGGCGCTCAGGTCTGAGGCGCTCACGTATAGGCCGGCCTCCTTGGATCCCCTATAGATGCAGGTCCTGGGCATCATTCCCCTCTGAGTCCTGGTCTATTTATTCCCAAGGAGGGTGTGGCTTTTTGACACCAGGTTGAACCGCAGACCTACATCCTCTTCTCAGTCATGGGAGTAACTTCTCCAGGCTCAGGTCAGTCATCTTACCTTCGTCCCTGGAGTTAGGCCTTCACCATGGCCAGGAAATGAGTCCATCTTGCATCCACTTCTTTGTATTGTGTTCATATACCTGAGGGAGGGATTGAAAAAAATATTTTCTGATTTAAATGTGTGTGTGTGTGTGTAGTTACACAGAGAATAATACACAAGTAACTTTCATTTTTTCAAATTTGTCGTCTGCGTGCACGCCTGAATACCTTCACTCATTTAGTCATTCATAAAACAAATATTTGTTGAGCTCCTCTGATTAATGCCAGGCACTATGAGCGGAACTGGAAATACAACACGGAGCAAAGCCTGCAGGGGCTCTGTTGTTACGCAGCTTTGAATCTAGGGCTTATGTGTCCAAACTTCAAGGTGCATGAGAATCCCATGGACATACTGTCAAAATGTAGATGCTGATTCCGTGCAGCATGGGTTTACATGCTGCTTGAGACCTGCGTTTCTAGCAGATTCCCATGGGATGGAGTTGCTGCTGTTATACAAATACTTTGAGCTGTAAGGTCCTAGTGTGGAAAGTTGGGAAATACAAAAATGGATTGCTGACAAGTTTCCATACTGAAATATGTTCAACATGCTTCTCATCTGTGCTCAGGGATGGTCATTGTCACATGGTGCCCTGAGGGACCCCATCCTTGTCACTTGGCTCCCAGGTAAATTATTTCTGTCTCTGGTCATGGAGACCACCCTGGCCAAGCAGCCTACATGGACCACACCCTCTAATGTCCGCACTGTCTGTTCACACATGTCATGGCTTCTCTGATTAATTCACAGGTCAGGACTTGTGTGTCAGCCTTCCTTGGGGATCTGATCCTGTTTGGCACTTCAAAGGCCCGTCTGGCAGGTATCAAAAGTATATCTAGATCTTTGGAGCTGAACTGGAGCCTTTTCTCATCTTATACTTTAACTCTTTCCTGCTCAGCCCTTCTAGGTAATAGTGTTAAGTAGGAAAGACTGGTGGGGATGGGGGAGTGCCTTGTATTTTGCTTAGGTTTTACATGCCTTGTTTCCCCTCAAAAGCAATCTCTCTCTGTGTAGTTGTTGCACAGGGGTTCATTCTAGGCAGGCCCTGTGGTTGGGGTTCCACAGAGCAGACTCTTCTAAACCGTGAGGTTACACAGGCATTTATTTGCCCAGCCACCTCTGGGGATGTTGTCAGGTGGTGCCAGAATATAGGAATTCTGCTTCTAGGAATCCACTCTACAGAGATCACTGGAAAGGCAGACAAAAATCTGTAAAAGGAAGTTCATTGAAACATTATTATAATAGTAAATGCTTAGGGAAACTGTCCTCAATATATGTATTAGTTTTCTGTTGCTGCTGTAACAAATTACTGCAAAGGTACCGTAGTGACGTTCAATCACACAGATGTGTTTTCTTACAGTTTTGGAGGTCAGACATCTGAAATCAGTTTTGCTGGGTTAAAGTCAAGCTGTCAGGGCTGGTTCGTTCTGGGGTCTCTGAGGGGATAATTGCTCCCTTGCCTTTTTCAGGTTTACTGGCCGACCACGATCCTTGGCTTCTGGCCCCCTTCCGCCACCTTCAGTGCATGTAACTTCAACCTCTGCTTCTGTCATCATTGCCTTCTCTGCCTTCTCCTCTAACTTTGACTCATCCTCTGTCCCTTTGAAAAGACTGTTGTGCTTTTATCATGTCTGTGTAGATCGTCCAGGATAATAGTCTCATTTTTTAATCTTAATCTCTTAAAATGAAGATCCTTAATTTAATCACACCTACAAAGTGCTGTTGCCATATCAGGTAACATTCACAGGTTTTGGGGTTTAGGATGTGGACATATTTGGGGGACCATCATTCAGTTTACCACAGTATCAAACCAAAGGAAGTCGTTAATTGTGTTACATGTATGCAATAGAATATTATACAGCCGTTAAATCTTTTAAATAACATTTAATGAAAACAAAACTATCATACTTTGTTCAACATTTGTCCACTAAATCTAATACTTCTGATGTTCCAGGTCTTGTTCAGAGCAATGGGGAGATGGTCAAAAATGAAGGTCCAGATGTCTTATATCGGGGGTGTCAAAAACATGTACACAAGTGGACACTTTGGTCAATGTTGCTCAAGCAGTAGTTCACTGTAATCAGAAGTATCTGGATGCTGACGGTAACTACTTTGAGCACCTCTTGTCATTGCTAAAGTCAAACATGACTTGTATTCATCTTTTGTTATCGGTATATATTGAGTATTATAATTTAAATAGTTTTTTCCTTTCTTAAAATGTGTATACATTTTTTTGGCACCCTCTGTATCTTATGTCCTAGTCAAGGAGATAACAAACAAGTAAACAAATTAATAAACGTAGTGATTTCAACTAGTGATAAATGTTATAATGCAAATTGGGAGTGAGGAGGGGTGACCTTGCAGGGGAATTAAGGAAGGCTTTCTGAAGAGGTTACATTTCCACTAAGACCCGATGAAGAGAAGGAACCGACAACATGCAGACCAGTGGACAGTGTGGGGAAGGAGGCTTCTAGGAAGACACTTGCAAAAGGGACAGACTCTGCAGCTTGTCTTCTTGGACTTTTAACTTTTGCCTTTCCACCTGTCTCTGCTCTTTCTCTCTGGAACATGTGCAAGGTCCTGGAGATGGATTAGTGCCTTGCAACCATAAGATTGAGAGTTTTAGTGGAAGGATTTGGGAGCAGAAAAAGTACCCGGGATCCTGCAGGCATTATGTAGCTGTTACACTCATTTTGGAATGCCCACCTTCAGACTCCTGTTTGGTCAGGCCACTCTAACCAAGTTTCCGTGATAGGAATTGGAATCCAAGCTCTAAGTGATAAATATAGTGTTCAGCATTTGTTAAATGTCAGACAAGATTCTAAGGATATTACATGTATTAACTCACTCTTTTAATTCTTACACTAATCCTGTGAAGAAGGCTTTACTTTTATCTGCATTTGACAGATAAGAAAACTAAGGAGTGAAAAGGTTAAGTAATTTTCTAGTAAGTGATGGAAGATGTCTCTCTCTCTCTCTCTCTCTCTCTTTCTCTTTCTCTTTCTCTCTTGGTTTTCTAGTGATAAGCGTATGGGTGTGGGTGTGTAGATAGGGAGATATAGGTGGAGACACCTTAGAAAAAAAGACTGGAAGGAAGTATACCAAATATGTTAGTAGTTTTATCTCTGAGCAATAGGATTATATGCAATTTTTCTTCTTTATATTTTTTCATTTCCCAATATTTCTACAGTGAATATGTGTTACTTTTGTAGGCAGCAGAATAATTAAAATACAAAAGATAGTGTGGTTTAGCATTGTGGTGTTTAGAAGTAGATTTAATATCACATTAGGTGTTCTTATCAAAGAGAGAAAGGGTCATAGTATAGCTATTGCAGCCAAAAGAGAAATCACACTAAGCTGAGCTGTGGAAATTAAGTCATGGAGCAGATTAAGTTCCTAGGCTTCTAGGGCATAATGATGGCTTCCGCATCCTAGCTCAGTCATATATCCACCAATTGATGATGTCTTCTAGGAATAGTCCTATTCAAATAACAAAACTTGTCAGCTTTTCCAAACCCTGGCATTGTAGAGAAGCAGCTTTTTAGCACACACTTTGCCTGTTTGTTTAAACATGCCCCCCACGTCTGGATTCTGTATGGCAAGTTGGCTTTCTGTGAAGAATTTCCCTCGTCAGACATGACATCATTGAGTTTATGTATTTTGGAGAACCCTCAGAGAAATACTACCCTGTGTTAACTCTGTGTGTGTATGTGTGGATGTAAGTTGCAGAACAACAAATCATTAGAAGGTAAATTCACTTATCAAATTCTTAGTGTGTGGAGCTGTGCAAAGCTAAACCACATAAGTTATTCTTATGCACCCTTTGCTGGAGTCTGCAAATAAGGAGACGGCAGTCAAAATCCAATTGGGGACCCCCAAAGAACCTTTTAAACTCCAAATCCTGAAAGTGTCAGGAGCCATTTTTGAAAACTCTGGATTCTACCTCTCTGCAGGCAGTGAACATTTATTTCATTTCTTATACTAGCCCATTCTCTCTATCCTTAAACTCTTTCACACGTCTGCTGTTTGTTCATTCTTAGCACTAATCCTCATACACCAATATCATGAATATATTGGGGGGAAAATGCAACGCTAAATGTATAAAAATAGAAAACAAGAGGTAGTAAACTAATGGACTCAAAACTCAGAGAGTGAACAAAATGCTAATATTATGTACTAATAAGCATATATCTTTTTCTTAAGGACTTGAGAACATTGGAATGGGTACTCCTTGTTTTTAAACAGGAAATTTGAAGGAAGGAAATAAATTCCATGATATATTAAAGAGCTTCTATGAAAAACTGAGGCTAAACGTCTAAATAAACCACACTTGACTCTTTAAAAATAGCTCCCTGTTTCATTATATTTTCTGCCGTCTCTAAGATTTGACAAAGTTGTAAGTGAAGGTAGCCATCAGGTTACGTAGTCAAATTACATGGAATGTCAGTGGGGAAGAAAATGATGAAGAAAAAGTGTTCATTGTACAATCAAGAAACGTGAAGATCAGAATAGAGAGGCTTTAGGAGAACAACTGAGTGAGGAAAAGAGAGGGCTTTTCTGATGCCTCTGTTTTTACTTTAAATAGATTTGGGAGCTTCTGTTAAGCTACATGACAAGACCAGTGTGTGGATAAAACAAAGGGAACAGATGTCAGTTGAGCAAAACACTCCTTCTTAAATGGACAAATTCTGATAAATCACCAAGACATGGGTGCCTGCTAGAGTCTAGACAATGAATTTATACAAAAGGACACAAAGCCCCATAGACATTTTTATTGTAGATGTTCTCACTGTTGTCAGTGTGAAGCTGTAAAACAAGCAAAGAACTGAGGATCATTACAGCTGCTCTCAATAGAGCAAGGAGAATTGGTTTGAGAAAAGCCCCCATTGTAACTTCTTGCACTGGGGGGTTCCCTCAGCAGGACCATAAATCAGGTTCAAGGGCAAAGAACCAGATTCAGGCTGTGCAAAGCCTTGGGTCTGATTTGCAGATATTAAGTTGGGATATCTTATGTAGGCAATGGAAGAATGATCCTATGAACTCAGGTTCAGTGCCACTTGCTGCCTGAAGAGTCCAAAAAACTAGAGTGACAAGGGTTGGTGAGGAGAAAGAGTGTCCTTTATTCTAGATGCCGGCAGCTAGGGAAGATGGCAGACTCGTGTCTGAAAATCTACCTTCCCTGAGCCAAACTAATGGAGAGGTTTTATAGGCGGGTAAATGGGAAAGAGCAAAGGAAAGCAGGCCTCAGGGCTAATAGTTGAGAAGTTGTCTCCTGGGGTCTTCTGGGGTCTCTGTCTGCCTCAATGTTATCTTAAATGTCATTGTCCATAGCCATTGTCCATAGTCATCTGCGGAAAAACTACTAGGGAATTGTCATCTTGGGTCCCTGAAGGGCCCCTGAGGATTAAAGAAGCTGCTCTGTTCAGGTTAGGATGTTTGTTCATTAATGAGGTGTGAGTAGCCTTGAAAAAGGAAACAGAGTTCTTCAGTAAATCAGTGAGAGAAACAAAGAGGAAACAATTGAATATCAGGACGGATCAAACTACAAACTAGCTAAGTCTAATTACCTTGTTGATCTACCAAATTTCACCCTTACTTAGAGACCAGTGGTTTGGGATTTGGTGCTAGCTTCCACGTGACGCAGGGCTGCCTTGGGGAAGGCCCTCACCTTCTCTGAGTCGGTTTTCTCATTCATAAAATACGGTGTTGTGGCGATGTGTATTCTAGAGACCTTTTCAACTGGAGCGTTCTGATCGTTTCTTTTTCTTTCCTCTAGCACCTTCAGTGGTATTCTTTACTCCCACTGCAGGACAGTGTTGTAAAGTTTAATTGCTGACCCATGAAAAGGGAAAATCCAAACATGCACCAGCTTATCTCTGATGGCATGGACTGTATATTACTGTTTGTCATATTTGTCACTTCCTTCCTTGCAGAATCCTTTCTTGTGTGAGGTTTCTATGTCTCTGCCCGGGTGAACTCAGGAGTGGCCATGAGAACTTGCTTTACTCAATGGAATGCAGATGAACTAATGTGTCACTTCCGAGATGAACATTTTACATTTGTCATGTCTTTCTTCTCTGATGGCCATAGATACATTGGAGATAGAGGATGTTCTGTCAGCATGAGTCTGGAGTGACTGATATTAATATTCCGAGCAGTTAATGATCCATGCATTGTGAGCAAGACATAAACCTTTGTTTTCCGCCACTGCAATTTGAGGAATCATTTGTTACCACAGCAAATCCTCACCTCTCCTAACTGACACACCTGCCTTCTAGGAATGGCCAACTGTGGGGACAGAGCCAGGAGTGCAGTTTCCAGGCTCTCGGCCTCACGTGGAAAGGTGCTGGCTCAGGTAGTAGATGGCCGTCAGCCGTGGCTAGTTGGCCGTCAGCTGTAACCCTTGAGCCATTGGCCACTAATATAACTGCCGCGGCTGTGCTGGCGAGTGGAGTCGAGGAGAGTCGATTTGGTCAGAGAGTTGAGTCTGCAGAAAATCAGACAACAGCGAAACCCAGCCTCCAGTGAGACTATAGTGGTGTGACTCCCCTACCTATGGCTCCGTGGGTGTTCCTTTTTGGCCTCACCACATCCTGCGTTCTTATGTGTGGAGCAGGAGCTGAGACCCCGCAGGCCACCCCATGTGACACCAACTATGATTTCTTGACTATGATTCCAATAGAAAACCAAAATTCCAAACTTTAATTTTAAGAAGGGTCTCTTTTTTCTCTGATTGTCACTGAAACACTATCATATATAAATTCTTTGCTGATGCCTGTATCAGGTGCCCCCTTGCAGGCATGAGGCTCTGGAAGATGTGAGCAATTTAGTTAGTTTTTATTTAGTCTATGATGTTTTTAATGTCCTGCCATGGACAAGTGTTGCCTGTGTCTTTCATCTATTTATCCAACAAATAATTTTTGATCACTTACTCAAAATTAAGAAACTGGCAAGCACTGGAGATGGAAGACCCAAAAGTTAGGCCTGGTCCCTTAACTTTGCTGTGTTGTATCTTCCACTAGCCTCAAGGAGACAGGTACAAGACACTGTGACAAATGCTATGCTAGGGAATACATACAACACTGTGGAAGCACTTACAGTAAGCATTGTACATCAGAGCTTTGGCATTCAGGAAAGCTTTCTAGAGGAAGTCTCATACAAGACCTGAGAATAAATAATAATTAGACAAGACACTTGTGTGTGTGTGTGTGTGTGTGTGTGTGTGTGTGTGTGTGTGTAAAGATAGGTTGGGGAATTAAGTGTGGTAGCGGTATATTAGTAAAGAATGTTCCAGGAGACCACCCACGTGAAAGACCAGTGGTGAGTCCAGACAGCAGATATGAAGGGAACATTGTCTGGAAAGGAAAGAAAAGCCAAATCACACAGGATCTTCTAAGTTAGATTCAGGACTCTGGGTTTTATCTTTAAAGTCAATGAGGAAATCATGGAAGGGTTTTGAGGAAGATGACTCCTGTGCCGCTAATGCCCTCCCCACCCATCCCCCACATACCTCATTTAATCTACTCAACAACCTCTTCCTCTTTAAGAATCAGACTGAACTCTATGGAACCTTTCCAACCATATAGCTCCTTCTTCTCTAATTTTAAATAGATAAATACATAGACAGACAGATTTGGATATAGATATATTTTCCTGAACATATTTATTTTGTATTTTTTCAAATTAATCCCTTCTCCAAAACTGAAGACCTGAAAATCTTGAGGGCAGGGCCTTGTCTTTTCTTCTGTGTCTCCTCAGTGACTCACAGCCCAGGCTGACACCTTGATTTCAGCCCTGTAAGACCTGAACAGAGGACCCAGCTAACTCATATTTGTCCTCCTGACCCACAGTAACTCTGAGACAATACAATTCTGTTGTTTTAAGATGCTGAGATTATGGTAATTTATTATGAGCAAGAGCATAGCCATGGAAAACTAATACACCGTGTGGCTGTGTGACTTCAGGGAAGTTACCTACCTTTTCTGAACCTCATTTTCATCACCTGGGAAGCAAGGATGGATCATATCCCCTCATGGGCTGTTGTCAAAATCAATTGAGATAATATGTGCAGAGTACCTAGTAGTTCCTCAACATGGACGAATTACCCCTTCTGTTGCCTCAGCCCCACCAGCACCACCGACTGTGCCAATGGATTTCCTGGAACATGCTGCCCTGGTTGCCCCTTCAAGAGCTAGCACAGGATTCAGACTTCCATAGGTGTCACTTGCCTAGCAGCCTGTCTTAGGGCCAGTGTTCTAATGAAAATTCCTATCGTCACGCACAGCCAGGAAGAGGCCAGTATGAAATTGCTTTGTGAGCCTTTGTGTGATTAACATTTCAGCTGTTTATGGAGTCTTCGTCCTATCACTTCCTGTTTTAAAAAATTAATGCGCTGGTTTCTTTATTATTAAAAACCAAGAAGGGCAAATTCAGGTGAAGCACAGAGAAATAGTTCTGTGTGATCCAAATAAAAAATTTCTGAGGATGGAGAATATTTGGAAGGCTGCTTTCATATTCAGATCCTCTTTTAATCCCCGCAACTTTTTCTTTTGATGTCACTTCTCTGCCCCAGCTCCTTGCCTACTGCCTGTTCCAAACTTGAATCTGAATAGGATAAAAGGTATTTGAGTCAAGAGCATTGTGATTTTTTAATAATGCCAATGGTATTGTGCATGATAGCACTGAGTGACCCATTATTTCCGAGCTTCAGATTCAGAAGGGATTTTGCAGGCCATGTAGCTTGACTCTCTCATTTTACCGATGAGAAAAACTGAGCTTTAGAGGTTTCATTGCCCAAGGAGACACAGCTAATTAGTGACTGAGTTTTCTCTGAAGGATTCCAGATCTGACACACTTTCCTCAAGTAATCTGAATTGACTACTTTTCTTTTACTTGTATGGAAGTTTAAAGCCTGCTCCTCCGATACGGGGATCAAATGTTCTCCTCTTCGTCCTACACTTCGCAGACACCACCATGGTCCCTGATGCTCTGTGATGCTGCCACCAGCTCAGCTTCCACAGGGAACAGAAGGCTTTCTTAAACCTGATGGAAAGACATTGTTCAATAAGAAGGAGAGACGTAGGTTAGATTGAAGGGGCAGAATATCTCAGTCACCTGTACTAACTCTCAAGTGATGAAGAAATAATGTTCTTTAGGGATCGTCAGTGACACTCCAGGTTTATGTCTCCATCAGATGGACTTGGTCATTTGCTACTTGGTCTTCCTCTTCTTTCTGTATCTACACCACACACAGTTATCTCTGATGAGGGGTGTTATATATTGGAACACTCTGGGCTTCCTTTTTCCAAGATGAAAAAGAAATTCTGTCCTAGAGCCTAATCAACCTGAGATCGTCATAAAGCTTTTGACTTGATGGAACATTTACTGTGTGTGTAGAAAAGTTAACATAGCAGACCTGAGACTGCCCTCCATAGGGAATCCTGCTTGTGACATTGGCCTTGGCTGTCATCTAGGAACTTGAATGGTAAACAGTTCCCTATACTGATTCAAAATCATCCCTAACTGTGAGGAGTGGCTTGCTGTGCTTAAAGTGTTTGTACAAACAACATCATTCAAGCTGACCCCATGTTTTCCTTCTGGGATTCTGGAATTTTGGTACATGCCAGACAATGGATGCCTACGTGCCCAGCACCCAATAAAAACTTTGGTCATTGAATCTCCAGTGAGCTTCCATGGTAGGCAATATTTCATGTGTGTTGAAACAGCTGGTTGCTGCAGGAATTAAGCATGTCTTGTATGTCTCCACCTGGATAGGTATCTCGGAAGCTCGCCCTTGGTTTCCTTCGGACTTTGTCCTATGTGCCTTTCCCTTTGTTGATTTTACTTTACATGCTTTCACTGTAATATATCTTATCTATGAGTAAAACTAGATACTGAGTCATATAATTCCTCCTAGCCAATCATCAAACCCGAGGCTGGTCTTGGGACTTCTTCTATTTCTTAGGAGAAATATATTTATTTTATTGTATTTTCTGAGAGGCCCTAGCACCACTAAAGCAGCAGGCTGCAGCTTTTAAATATTTGAATATTTAAAATATTCAAATATAATACCATACCTCTTTTATAACCATCTGGTTTTATTTCCCTCTGGTTTGCCCATCTGCCCCTCTCCAGATCCCATATGTTTTATCTTACTTTTTCCTCTCTGTTCTCCATTTTCTGTGGTTCTATGTACTTTCTAGGGATGCAGGCGTAGGCATCTTTTTGTTTCATTTGTCTGTCTCATATTATATCTTAGGCTGTGAACTTCATAAGACCAGAGACTATATAAATAGTAGGTTTAGGAGAAAAAAAGAACAACATTTTAGTGTATGGAGACTCCATTTTTATTCTCAGAAATTTTATTATTTATCTTCTAATGAAAGGAAATCACTTATTTTTTTTTTGTCCCCCACTTTTCTATTCTAATCAATGGATCTAATATGGCCTGTCTACACTGCAAAATTACAGAGGGGGTCTAATGAGATAATGCTTATGTGAGAATTTAAAACCTTGAGCTACATAGAATTGCTGAGACATTATTCTCCTGGGGATCTGCACAAGTGGATTGCGTGAGAAATACATGGTCCCGAGATGTGGGTATTCTCCCTCTTTATTTGTAAAAGGCAGAGCAGAGAATGTAAAAACTCTCAATGAGGACGAGCTATAGGAATAATTAGCCTGAGTGAAAAAAGGTTTTGATTTTATTGACTTCAAATATTTGAAGGGCAGCCATGACGAAGAAACAATAGAATAATTCTGTATGACCCCACAGAATAGAGTCAGGACTGCTGGGGGCAAAAAAACAGAGGAAGAAGAGGAAAAACCTGGCTGAGGCTTGGGGGAAGGGTTAGTGGGAGACACTGGTCATTGGAGCTGTTCAAGATCGAGCTGCCCCACATCTTGCATGTTGCCCAAGGAATTAACCATTGGATTTGGGAATGAACTTCTTTTGTGCACCCCCCCCCCCCCCCGCCACACACAATTTGGGCTCTAATACTCTTTGTACTATTATTTTTGAATCTTTTTCTTTAAATGACTCACTCATTTATTATTAGATACCTTTATTTAAAAACTGTATTTTGCACATGTGATGTTTTGGTTATTTTGTGTAATGCACATTAAAATAAAAAGATGACTCTAAAAAAAAAAGCTTGTATCTGTCAATAAAACCAAAACCAGATGCTGCCAGACCTGATTTCCATGGAACTTCTTAAGCCAAATGAAAGGCAAGAATAAAACTAAAACTGAAGCCCTGGGGTCCTGATTTCTATTCCCGTGAGCCCTTTGGTTGCTTGGCCTCACACATTGCTTCTTGAAGAAAACGACAGTGTTTAATTTGTGGAGCTGAGAGTGTCTCTCCTCAAGGAAAATCACTCATGCATTTGCTCACCACTCTCTCACAACCCACGGACAAGAGGCACAAAGCCGGACTACAGCACACTGGGCTATTTGGTAATCCTGCGTGTCCTCACTCTTGCTGCGCTGGTTTTGCGCCTCCCATGTATAAAGCAACAGCACTTAATTCTTGACCCTTGCCCTATTTTCTAGGGCCACAGGTGGAAACCTCCCTTTGTCTTGTATGCACACCTGGTTGGCAGAAGGTATCATCCTGCCCCCATGATCACACTTGATTAGAGCAGAGAAGGACACCTGACTGAAATGGATCAGTTTTCTTCTTGCTGGAATTTTGCATTTTTAACCTAGAGACAATGTATAGTTTGCCAAGGCTATTTTAGCAAAGTATCAGGAACTGGCTGGCCATCGGCGAAGAGCAGTGAATAGTTTGTTCCAGGGTCTGAGCAAAAAGAATGTTGATACTATATACTCAATGAAGAATAAACAGTGAATAAAATAGAAGAAACAGTATTACAAACATCTCAATACAGTCCATAGAAGCAACTGCTTGAAGCAACTGAGCTTTATTAATTGAGGCTATAGACAGACGTGGAAATCTTATGATACCTGTTGATAGGTGCATCTTAAGTGTTATATAATGTATGTTACTTACTGGGGAAATGAAAGCCATGTTACAGTCCATAGAAGCAACTGAGCTTTATTAATTGAGGCGATAGACAGATGTGGAAATCTTAAGATGCACTGTTGATAAGTGTATCTTAAGTGTTATATAATGTATGTTACTTAATGGGGAAATGAAAGTCATGTTTAATGAACAGGGCTGGAAAACAGTTTGGTCAGGCAGAAGCAGGAAATATAATAAACGCAGGGCCAATTTAAGATCTTTGCATGTCTTAGGCTCCCTTGTTTTTGGAGGCCCATATATCAAATATATATTAATAAGAGAAGTGGTACATTTTAGCTCATATATAAGTGTCTTAAAATTTAATTCTCATAGTTAACAAAATGATGCATTCTGTAGATATAGTAATAGCATTTATTAATTCCTATTTTGCATTATTCTTTTCTTTTTTAGGGCCACTACATTTGTTACATTTTTTTTTGTGTGTGTGAGTTTTGAAAATGTTATAGGCCTAAACCACTGTACTTTTGGTATCTAGTGGAAGAAATGGATGTTTGTATCTTAATCTTTTAAAAATTTTTAATAATTCTATAATTACATTTTTCTTAACTGCAAAGCACAATTAAGAAGTAGTATAGCTTTAAACTGCTGCAATATTTTCTCTCAAAAAGCATCTAGAAATAAGCCCATATTTCCAAACATGAGTAGTTCTGTATTTCGAAAGCTACTGTTGATAGCCTCTGCAACAACAGTAATCTCTCATTTTAAAGTACACTTTTTTAAACAGTGTAACTTTGAACAAGCCACATTTCAGCTGACTTATGTGAACATCAATATATCTTATTCAAACTCAAAATGTGTTCAGAAGCATAACATACAATCAGCCTACTTATGTAGTTTCTACATTTTTGACATATACCTGAATGAACCACTTCCTCTGTAGTGAAATAAGAAGAAAATGACCCGGTACCATTTCAGATATTGTGCTTCCTGCTTAAAAACAAAAGGCAATGAAACATATTGCCATTTGTGAACATTTCTACTGTTTCTGAATTAAGGTTCATCCAAAAGAGTGGGCTCACCATTGCTCAGAAGGACGTGCTCAACCAATTAAATGTAATTAAGACAAATCTCACAGCCTTCGTCAGGTTTCAGCTCAGGATCTAGCCTTTGCAAGTTTTTCTCCCCTCTCAGACCCACTACAGCATTTGTTTCATTTAGTTCCTGACTGAATACCATCATGTATTATTTTCCAACTACTTTCTGTCTGATCCTTCAGGAATGATATGCTTCTTGAAGGAACACCTATCAGCCCATGTCTAAGTTAGAAATGAACCCCAGTAAGTGGAAGCGTGGATGCTGTGAATTTTTCATATACACTATATTTGCCTTGTCTGTAATAGTTCAGGTGGCCATACTGTGCCTTTGAGCTTGTTAGCCTGTGCTCAAGGACTACTATGAAACAGTACTTATTGATCTGACTTGAATTAATTCTCCTCTTCTCTCAATTCATCAAATAATCAATCAACTAACAAATATTTGTGGAACGCCAACTACGTCCAAAATACGTTGATTCAGAAAAAAGGAATTCAATTGAGTAAGTGCAAATTTAAAATCTAAAATAATGGGAGAGACATTAAAAACCATAATATTGTGTTGGTGAATGTAAGGTGAGGTATGTACTCTCACATGTAGTTGCATATTGTATGGTCTTTATAAAAATTGATAAAAATATTTATCAAAAGCCTGGCAACTTTTCCCAACAGACAGCTTGGAACAATGCTGAGGAATATGTATTTAAGTTCAAACCCCGGTCCTTCCACGTACCGTGTGACTTTGGGAAGTTACCTCATCTTGCTGTCTCAATTTCCTCTTCTGTGAAATAAGGATAACAATAGTATACCTACCCATCATAAGGATAAAATAAGCCGATATTATTAAAGTTAAGAACAGTGTCTAGTAAATAGTATGTGCTAAACAGGCTTCTGAGATATCTATTGACACAATATTTGCCCTTACAGAAACTTTGAAGAAATAATCAGAGATGAGAGTAAGGATCTGGGTATAAGCATGAAAAATTAAATACATCTTAAATGTCACACTTGATGAAAATGGTTAAATTATCAAGGCATATCTATGTTAGAGATAGTTATACAACCATTAAAAATTAAGTATTCCAAGAATATGGAAATAGAAAAATTCTCAGATACAATGGTATATTTTAAAAGCGTATGTAAAGTTACCAATATATATTCTGATCCTAATACTATTAGAAGGCACATAGGAAAAGTTCTAGAAAGAAATATAAAAAAAAATTAATGATGATTATCTCACGTTAGCAAAATTAGGAATGATTTTTTATCTCGTTCTTTATCTTTTCCATAGTTTCAAAATTTCTCATCATTATTATTTAGAAAAAAGCAGAAAAAATATGTATTTAAAAAGTGACACAGGGAAAGGAAAAGTGGTGACTAGAGAATTATATTCCCTAATTTATTTTTTCTGAGTGGCTAGATAAACATACAAAAAGGAAATCTTAAATATCTTCAAATAGCAATTTTTAAAGCAAGAAATAGGTTTAAGGTATAATTAACTAGAAAGTATTTTTTAATAAACAGCATATATATATATATACCTTTTCACACATTAAAAGAAGAAGCTTGAGTGGTGAATCGCACCCTGGTTAGGAGGTAATGAAGCAAAAGCTGATGAGTTTTGGATAAACTTAGCAATAACTCAAATCAGTAGACCAGTAGGAACCAAAGCCAAGTTTCAGGGGGAAAAAAAAAAAACAAAACCAAAAAATTAAAAAAAGAATTCTCAACTGACTACAGACTGATGATCTTGGGAATTGATAAAGTAATTTGTAAAGGCTAAATGTTATTGCAAATCTGACAACTGGATGGACCAAAGCTTAGTCCCTCATCTGTCAGCTAAGTGACAGAATCCCCTTGCCAACCTGGTCCGGGGGTCACCTTTCCACCTAACAAAGTCCCTTTTCTGCAGGGGTGAGTTATGAACTCAAATCCCTAAGTCTCTTAATGAAAATATACCTTCAAATGCTTTGAAAATTTTTCTCCTCTCATTTCCTGGTTTGGAGGAAGTAGTATGCCTTTCTGGTGGGTGTCCAAGGAATATTTACTGCCTAGGCAATCCCCACCTGCATTTTCTTAAAATAATAAGAAGCGGGCGGGGGGGGGGGAGTGCTCTGAACACTTGTAAATATGCCCACTGCATCAAAGAATGTGTCAAGCAACCTCATAGCGAACATACCATAGCTGAGGTGCATTCCTTTCTCATTTTTACAGTAGCTCTGTGCCTATAATTTAGGGACCCCAGAGAAAGTTACATGGGAAAATGTAAAGGTTAAGGACATGTCCTTTCAATGGGAGATAGACACAAGATATGTGCTCAGCCACTCTCAAAAAGAAAGTGATAATTGTAACTCATTCGAAAGGGAGCATTCTTAATTTACAACCTTTAAAAGAAACTGTCTTTATTACCCTGTAGAGCATTCTAAGTGTGTATCATGGCTGCTAATATTTTATGCATACATTTTTTCAGTTGAAGGCATTTGCCATAATTCAGCTTTAACAAACACTGTTCTCAGCTGTAACTCAGAGCGTGACATACGCATATATCCATTGTCCAGCTATAAATCTGTGGTAGTTATTATACTTTTATGAATCGGATTCATGCAGAAGGCACTCTCCCTGCAATTCTAATTAAGGAGTTAGGAATTTCCCTATTTGAATTCCTAGCATTCTGTACTCTTTATTGCACCTTCCCCCATGAGCCCCAAATGAGATATTTGGATTACAGGTCCTTAGCAGAATAAAATCCATAAGCTCTAAATCAGGCATGCGTAAGTGGATTTGATCCAATTTTAGAATTGACTTTGATGGTTCAAATTGCATGGAGCCTCTTAGGATTAGATCTGTCATCAATACCTAACTTTTTAAAGCTGTAATTTTTGGTGTTTGTTGATATCAGGAAATTAAGTTGTGATCTCTTATTGTTTGGTTTCTTATTTCTGGGAAGCCCTCCAGTCTCTTCCTTAGGTTCTACTGAAGTCAAGATTCTATGACTCAAGATTAATAGGACAAACTCAGGTATGAAGCATAGAGAAATCTGTGTATGACCTATCATATTAGATAGTGTTACTTTTAATATAATGAGGTTGCAAATACTAATTCACATGTGCATACGTGCAGGTAATTTTACACAAATACACAGGAATTCCACAATACTAATTGCCTTTGTATCTTTAGGTTGACTGTAATATTTAGACATCTTGCGTTCCTACCTCAGTCCCAATTTCCCATTCTAATACTAGAAATACACACAGCATAAAAGCAACAATACTAGCTCTTAGATACCAGACCTGGTCTAAGGGTTTTGCATAAGTTATTTGAATGTTCATAACTAGCCAATGAGGTCATTACTATGATTATCCCCATTTTACAGATGAGAAAACTGAGGCAAGGAGCGGTTAAGCAACTTGCCTAAGGCCACAGAGTCAGAAAACGGAAGAGCCACCTACGAACACGAACCCAGGCAGATCTGGCTCCGGAATTCACAATCTTAAGCATCTACTATGCTTCCTGAACTAATATAACTCTGTCAGCACACATTTGTTGAGCATTGTAGACCAGTACCACTTTATCCTATCAGGGATGAGAAAGTGTTTAAGACTGGGGCCTTGACCCCAAGGAGTCATGAGACAAGAAGTGTGCACCGGGAGAATTTAGGGAGGAGCATGTGTCATGTTCATATCATTTATTGGGTGACTGCTCTGTGTCAGCTGCCATACTAATAACTAAATCCGTGTAACCATGGAAGGGACTGTTTTTATCTCACTTTTACAAGAGAGGAAACTGGAGGTAAGTAGTTGAAGTTGCACAGCAGAGCTGAGATTTGAACCTAGGCAGCCTGAATCCGGAGCCCCTGCTCTTAACCACTGTATTCCACTGGGGGTGAACACGTATCCTGTACGTGGCAGAGAGGAGAAAAAAATGCTATAAGAGCATAGGGACGGGAGGAGGGGTGGACAGTCCAGTTAATCAATTACTTAGCTAATTCATTCACTCACTCGTTTGTTCAATATTTATTGGTTATTTTTATTGTCTTGAGCCATACTAAAGTCCTTTGGGCTCTCTGAACTCACTATGTTCTCTTTTGTTTCCAGATCTTTGCACATACCCTGCTAAGAATGTTTTTCATGCCCTGCCTCCCCTAGCACCAACCCACCCACCCACTTTATTACCTCTCCCACCCCTCCCCTACCGACTACCTCCACCACCAGCATTGTGTGGTGATTCCTAGTCATCCCTCAGGTCTCAGCTTGAATCCCAAAACCTTTGGGCAGGCTTTCAGCTCCTCCAAAATTTGAGTGGATGAAGTTGCTCGTAAACCCACCCCATCAAAGCATGTACCACACTGTGGCATGATTATAGCCTCCTTGTTTATCCATTTTTCTTCATACTCTGCTCTACTGCACCCCTCCCCCAACCAACACCCACCCCAGTAATAGTCCCTGAGTTTGTTGAATGCTAGAACTGGATCTTACTCCCTCTGTTGAATCGCAAGCTCCTAGCACAATGCCTGACAAGTAACAAATGTTTTATAAATATTTTCTGGATGAACGACTGAGTTCTATGTGCCAGGCACTATGCACATAAAACACTTATAATGTGACAGCATTGACTCAACATTTATTTCCATGATCTCATTGAATTCTCATAACAGTCCTCTTAGATATTATTATTTCTATTTTACAGGCAAGGCTACTGAGGCTCAAGGACATTAAATAACATCCTCAAGGTCACATAGCAAGCGAGGAGTCAAAATTAGAAATCAGGTCTGTCTGACCCTAATCCTGTCCTACAGAGGGACCAGTGGTTGCGATGCAGTTTCTAAAAGGAAAACATAGTTCTAATAAGGCACACAGATGAGGCAAAGGAGTCAGAAGTGACCTCTCCTTGTGGATGGTCGGGAGGGCAGCAGGATTGTCACAAGGTGCATAGACTTGATTTTGAAGGATAAGTCTGAGTTGGTTTGGGTGAGAACAAAGAGAGGAATGAGCAGGTACAAATGTGATGAACTGTGAGATCCCAGTCTCTTCGCTCAGAGTGGAGTGAAGAGTCTTCTGTAACGAGAGCCCAGGGTGTAGTGGGTGGCAGCCAAGGGCACTTGGATTGGAGCATAAGGAGTAGAGCCCACCCAGTGCAAGGGAGGAACTGACAGGATGGGAGCAGTGACAAAGAATGTACCCTTAATTCTAAGTGCTTGAGTGCGAGCTCCTAGGGAAAAAATGGCGTTAACAGATCCTGGAAGGGATGTTAAGTTAGTGTGAAGTCAGGTAGGAAATCAGTTGGCAAACAGAGGGAAATAATTCCCCCTCCATACTGCATGAGAAACAGAGGTCCAAAGCCTTTTAGTTTGTTAGGAACTCTTCAAATCACATGCCATAGACAACTGAGTGGAGACCTGCACGAGTGGAAGAGTCATCAGCGTACTTTAGACACGCCTCCCCTTCTCATTCTCTTCCAGCAATGCCTGCTGTTTTATCAACTCTTTGTATTGTATTTGGTATTCTTCTTTATACGTGTATGTTACACACTCCACTA
The DNA here is from genome assembly GCF_036562045.2 of Rhinolophus sinicus. Lineage (NCBI taxonomy): Eukaryota > Metazoa > Chordata > Mammalia > Chiroptera > Rhinolophidae > Rhinolophus > Rhinolophus sinicus. The sequence continues at coordinate 15,714,020 of NC_133761.1, read as the reverse complement.
CATACATTCTTTTGTGTTGTTTAGTGCTTCCACTATGAAGGGTTATTGTTATCTCCACTTTCTAGATAAGAGAATGGAAGATCAGAGTGGCTAAGTGACTGGTCCAATCCCACAGCTAGTAAGTTACAGCTAAGAATTAACCCTTGTAGATCTGACATCAAAATCTATGGTCTTAACCAGTATCATGGAGATTAAAATAATAACAACTACCAAATACTCAGGTCCTCCTCTAAGTCAAGCACTTTACGTAGATAATGCATAACAAATGGGACACTAAACTGCTCTGTCTAACCATTTAGTCCAGTTCCTCTTCTTCTCCTTCTTCATCTTTTTAAGAATTTATTTCAGCAAAAATCAATTGGAATCGGGCAGTACCAAACTGGAGATAATTAGGAGCATTTCACTATCAGGAGCTCAGGGAGAGACTTTTACAGACAAAAGGCAGAAATAAGAAAATTATTGATTGACTGTAGTGTAAAGACTAGTTGGCTGCTTGTGATTGGCTGTCCTTAGCCTTTTGATTTCCTAATCTTGAGGCATTTACTAGGTTAGATTTTGGTTTGCTTACCTAAGCCACCACAGCATTAAAACCACCTCAGTCTATGAGCCTCATTTAATTAATTTAACAATTCGCCCCCTTTTGGTCATACTCTCATGAGTATGTCTATCTCATGAGAGATAGACTAAAAATTTGGTAGTAGCACTACTCTCAGTTACTATCAGTTACGTTGCTTTGGTCTCATTGTGCAACTCATAGGTTATGAAGTCATGTCCGTGGAAGAAGTGTTTTGCTATTCATCTCATTCATCTTGTTTCTCTTTCTCCAAGCTCACCGAGACCATCTGATGTACTGTTGATGAACATGCATTCGAGACCTCTGTGAGAACAGAACGCTCCAGCAACACTATAATGATGCCTGTGAGGAGGATAATACCAAGAGACTTAGACAGGGGCCGCATGAACCAAACCAATACATCAAAGGAGGTACCTGAAGGGGCATCAGACCATTTTAGCCAAGTGGCTTGTTTGTTAATTTCCTGTATTTGCTATAATACCAGAGATGGTGATCCACGTACAGCAGGGGGTACTTGGCTATGGCACAGACTCCTCCGTGTTCAACTAATAAGTAATGTAAAACAATTCCATTATCGAACACCACCTTACGGAGAAAGTCTCGGGACTTTTGTCTTATAGCTGTGTCCTTAGCAGTAGATTCAGTGATAGTTGCCAGAGTTATGGAGCATTGTCTTCTCGTGCGTTAACAGAAAAAGTAGGGAAAAGGCAAAAGGAATCAAGGTTTTATATTGGAGATGAACATCTTGGTCCGTGATCTTGGGAGAGCTGTGTACCTCAAGATGCCTACAGCTTCTGGGGAGGAACCTCCCTAGTCGATTTTAATTTTAGATCTCCAGCTGGTGTGCAGTTTCAAGAGTCTGAAGGAGCCCTTTTAAATGGGAAGATGGGGACCCAATGTTCAATTCCCTGGAGTTTGGCTGCCGTCTGGGTAGTGAGGACCTGCTATGTCCCTTCCAAGGAGGGTCAAGGACAGTCTTTGTTCTTCCTCTCTAGACGAGCCCCCACAGACAGAGACCTGAGAGATCTGACTTTGCAAGACATCTTATCCTTTGCTGGCTTCTGCAAGTTTGCCCAGGATGCTGGCTGCAGGTTCCGGAATGAGTGGGGTCTCATCCTGAGAAACTGAGGCCTCACATTGAACCCGGCCTGGTTTCTAGTTGGACCCAGTCCATCCCCAGACGCGGCCTGTTTTTAAGTCGGAACCAATCCATTCCCGAACGGGGTCCGGTTTCTAGTAGGAACTAGTTCATCCCCGGACCTCACCTGGTTTTTAAGTCGGAACCAGTCTGATTCCTGCCAGTTTCTGGACCTAGTCCAGAAAGAGAAGCGCTGGAGTAAAATCTGAAAGCTCAAATGCAAGAGGTGCGGAGCTAGGACCCAGGACCCGAGAAGGCCTTGCCGACCATTGCAGAGGCAGCGAGAAAGCAGCGAGCTCAAGAGGCTACGTAACAGGTACTTATACTTGGTTGCTCCTTGTTCCTGGGGACTTTGGGGGGGGGGGGTCTTCTTTGGTTCCCTGTTCTGGCACCAGAATTGTTAAAGATACACTGAAAGCATATTGAAAATGTTTAGCGTTTATTTGAGCACGCCTAGATTTGCATTGGGCAACGCAAACCCGGAAGTGGCCCATTACGGCTGAGAAACCGGAAGTGGCCTCTGACTTCCGCATGCGTTTGTTCCCTCTGTTCTCCGCTACCTCCTTTTCTGCTTCCACGTTTAGAAGGCGTGGAATAGTTTGATGGTTTTCCCACTTATTAGAAATTCTTTGGGAAACTTGTGTTTCTCCTTGAAGTCCACAGTTAGAGTCTATGAGAACAACCTCATGAAAGAGCCTTAAAAACAAGTGTGGGACCAGCCCGGTGGCTAAAGCGGTTGGAGCTCCGTGCTCCTAACTCCAAAGGCTGCCGGTTCGATTCCCACATGGGCCAATGGGCTCTCAACCACAAGGTTGCCAGTTCAATTCCTCGAGTCCTGCAAGGGATGGTGGGCAGCGCCCCCTGCAACTAAGATTGAACACGGCACCTTGAGCTGAGCTGCCTCCCGGATGGCTCAGTTGGTTGGACTGTGTCCTCTCAACCACAAGGTTGCCCGTTTGACTCCCACAAGGGATGGTGGGCTGTGCCCCCTGCAGCTAGAAAACGGCAACTGGACCTGGAGCTGAGCTGCGCCCTCCACAACTAGGATTGAAAGGACAACAACTTGACTTGGAAAAAAGTCCTGGAAGTACACACTGTTCCCCAATAAAGTCCTGTTCCCCTTCCCCAATAAAATTAAAAAAAAAAAAAAAAAAGTGTGTGGTGCCAGTTGCACCCCTAGTCTCCTTTTAATGAGAAATGGACAGGTTATTATGCTATTACATGGTCATTCCATTCCTGGAAGCCATCTTAAGCTGTTCAGGATAATGTATCTCTACACTGCACCAGTTTTTTTGTTCCATAGATGCTATTTTTTATAGTTTTATGAACAGCAAATGGCTCCTTAGGAGAACATTGTAATCGCTCAATCTGGATTTTCCAGCAGTCTTGGTATAAGGATGATAAAATGCTCATGGGACAGTGCCAATTGGAAAGGATGACTAACTGCAGCTTTCTCATCCTTGGGACGGACATTGTGAATGTCTGGATCCAGCTCTGATGTGTTCCAGATGATGGGCAAGGATGTGCAAAAATGCAGGCTTCCATTAGGAGGAAGACTGCGAACAAAAGAGCACACCATTCATTCACTTAATCAACCGACAAATATATAGTGAGGGCCTGCTCTGTATCAGACACTGTTCAAGGTGCTGAGGATACACAGTCCTGACTCTCAAGGTTCTACATCGTCTGAGAGAAGACAGGCAATAGATAAATATATTACATTCTATCAGGAAAAATAAAGCAAGAGAATAAGGTACAATATGGGTGAGACATGTGATTTTATGTAGCGTGAGCAGGAAAAGGCCTTCCTAAGTTTATAGTCAGCAGATACCTTAAGGAACTGATAGAGCAAGATTTGCAGATGTCAGGGGGAGAGTGTTTCAGGCAATTATGGCTAAATCCCTGGGATAAAGTGTGTTTAAGGTGTTGCAGCATGGATGTCCTGGCTGCTGGAAGAGTGGGTGAGAGAGAGTGATAGGAGATGTCATGGGGAAGATGCAGGTGACCAGCAGAGCAGACCATCAAGCCTCACATACATCTTGGTAAAGAATTTGGGTTTTATGTTGTGTGGATTGATAAACCACTGAGAGGTTTGAGCAGAGGAGTGACATGATCTGGTTTACCTCTTGAAAGATCCCTTCTGTGTGCTCTGTGTGGAATACATGTAGGAGGCAGGTGGAAGCAGGGAAGCCATAGATAGGAGTCTGTGTTAGTCCAGGCAAGAGATGCTGCTGTTTGGATCCCGGTTCTCATGGTAGAAATGGCATATGGGGATTGAATTCTGGGTATTTGGAAGGAAGACTTGAAAGAATTTGCTAATATGTTGACTGTGAGAGAAAGAAAGGAATCAAGAAGTTTTACCTGCATACCATGGAAGAATGGAGGTGCTAGTGAGACAGGAAAGATTTCAGGAGGAACCGACTGAGGAGGTGAGAGCATTATCTCCATTTTGGACATGTTCAATGTGAAATGCTTGGTCTGCCTCCATGTGAAATTCTAGAGGAGGCACTCAGGTAGTGAGTCTGGAGGTCAGGGAACAGATTTGGGCTAAAAGTTTACATTTGGGAGTAATGAGCTTGTAGTTAATCCACAAGACTCGATGAAATCACCTAGGCAAGTGTTGCCAGGAAAATAAGTTCTTGATTGGTCTCTTCAAAGGGTGCAGTTATATCATCAACTTGGTATAAAATCTCCCACATGTGTTACTTTCATCCCATTCCTTTGGTGGGCAACATGCTCCCATGCTTTTCCTAAAATGATTTAAAGCTAAGTGCCACCCACACTAACTCCAAATTTTGTTTCTAAAGTTCTTAGAGACTTCAACAGAGAGCAGCAAAGCAGATGGTATACTTTGTACTGAAAGAAAACAACTCAGAGCAGCTTTCCTGCTCTACCTGTTAGGAAATAAACCAGTGTGGCCCAACCACATGGTGGTGTATTCAAAATGCCCATTCCTCCCAAATATCTATCAGTGTCACAAATGTGTTTCTGGATTCTTACCAATGGTAATGGTAACTGCTTCCCGGAAAATAAGACCTAGCTGAACAATCAGCTCTAATGCGTCTTTTGGAGCAAAAATTAGCATAAGACCCGGTATTATATTATATTATACCCAGTCTTATATTATAGTAAAATAAGACTGGGTCTTATATTAATTTTTGCTCCAAAAATGCATATAGAGCTGATTGTCTGATTAGGCCTTATTTTCGGGGAAACGCAGTAGCTGCAGGTCAAGGTCTCAGAGCCATTTTGCCTTTTATAATGACTTCATACTAAGTGTATAATCAGTAAAGCAAAAGCTTGAACAGAGGAGAGATGTGGATCCTCCAGCCAAGGGCAAGGGAGCATGCTGAGTTGCCCATACAAGCCAGCCTCAGCACAGAGTGGGCTGGAGGGGTGACGAGTAGATCTGCAGGGACTAAGAAACATCATCTAGCACATCTCCTGACAAGGACACTTACAGGGACAGTGATCTGTAGAGGCATTTGTTACATCATTTCATATCTGAGTCCCATTCTTGCTACATGTCTTAATAATGTATTTTGAATTGATTTTAGAAATTAATTCCATAATTTTCTTTTGACTAGCACAGTAAGATTGTGTTGAACTTTTTGCATGTGAGAAGCATCAGCTCGTTCAAAGTCAACATTTAAAGAACAGCACAGTTTTAAAACCCTATCTTATAATTCTGTGTGTGTGCACATGCGTGTGCATGTCTGTATTCATTTTTAAATATGAGCCTCGATCTTAAGCACAAGGACAGTGTTGGGTCTCAGCCTCAGAGAGACCGACTTCCTGGCCTGGTTTCCAAGCAGATGATCGGGTAAAAGGAACAAGGCAGAAATCATTTAAGATGAGATCAAAGGTGGGCGGCCTGGTCAAAAGACCACATCTCAGAACAGGAGCGAAGGACCTCAGGCAGGCAGGTGAAGGTGATTCAGTTTGTTAGGAGTCCTGAAATGGTACTTTTTAAATGCTCTCTGAAATTGGTGCTAGGGCCTGGCGAATAGAGCTGAGTCTGCAGGAGGGGACCAAGTGGCTCCAAGTGCAGGTGAGAGAAGGGATAAGTACTCAGAGAACAAAACAAGTGCTTGCAGAAGCAATTAATGTCACTACCTCCTTTTAACAAGGTTTAACAGTTCCTACCTCTTTGCTCACCTGTGCATATGGTTCTATGCTGATAGGAGAAGAATCAGAGTTTCTTAATGGCCCGCTAGTTTGCATGCCTGACGCAAACAATTGCAACCTCCTAGAACAACAAATGGAATCACATACTAGTGAGGTTGGTAGAAACCAGAAATTTTATTTAAAAGTTGAGTTATCCAATACCGTGATTTCCAGAAGTTTCAAATAAACTAAAGTTTGGAGTCTGAATCACTTTGTGAGGCCTTCTGTGATATCTTTTAACTTTCAGTCATGGCATTTAATTGAACGTAGCTGTGATTTTGAAACAGTACAAAGATGGTAGGTGCACAACAAATACAAATTTTTTCATAAGTTCACTGCGTGACCTTCGCAGGGAGTAGCAAAGTAAGTATTTTCCCTTGAATATATTTTCCCAGGTCGTTATTGCCTTAATTTTGACTACAGTGCTATACCTTGGTCAAATGCTTAATTTTACCAGAATGAAATCTTGCTACTTTTTCTGCTGCTATAATTGTCAGAGCTATTGAGATTATACTCCTAAATAATTTTCAACAATGATTTAATTTTTAAACTAAAATGTTATGAAATTTAAAATATTCTCTGGTACACAATTATATTGTGAAGGATATTAATAGAGTGCTGTCTCACTTTCAGTAAAATACGTCCAGAATGCTGATTTTATTAATTTATATGAGCTTTCAAATGATGGACTATGTAGGCTGTTTCTGCACTGAGAAATTAAAGGACAAATTTAGATAATTATAATAAAATACTTGAACATTTTTTTACAATATCCAGATAACTGAGGTCAAAGGAAGGTTTTGATAAAGAATTATCTAAGTATCTCAGATTTTAACTTTATTCTGTGCATGTACACAAGTGGTAAAAACATACTTCTGATATTTTACTAAAATTTATTATTTCTTAATTAACTATACCTTTTTAAAGAAAACAAATATATTAACATAAGCAAAAAGAAGAAAATAAAAATCATCTATGACCTCACAATCTAGGGATAACAACTATAAGCATGTAGGTATATAATAGTTTATAGTTTTTAATGTGAAATATCAAAAAAAGATCATTGTACAGATTTTTTAAAAATATGACTATATATAGAAAATATGAATATACTTGTACGGATTTTTAATAGAGAATGATTTAATTACAACAATTTGTGTGGTCTCAGTGGCTGCTCTTTGGGTTAAAAAGTTTATTTTACATTGATTCTGATTTCTGATATTTCAAATGATGTATTTAAATTCCTTGATTTTTGATCATTCCCAATTAACTGTAATTAATCTTAGCAAATTCTAGGATCTCTGGCTAGAAACAGACTTTAAAAATGATACAGTTGACTCCTGACTCTGATGCTGCACCTCTTCTTCAATATTTCCGCTTGTGTTTATCAAGCCTGGACTTACTGCTTTCATTAATGAAAGATTCACTTCCTTTTGGGGTTTTCCCATCTTGAAATAATTTTGACTGCTTGAAACTCTTTCCTTATGTTGTTTTACCATCTATCTCTATATGGTCTCTAGCCCTCAAAAGCATCAAAGTCTAATCCCTTTTGTACACGACAGTAGCCCAAACACAAGATTAAACACAATCATAAATCCCCCTACCTTCTCAGCTTTTTTCCTTGTGTTTCCTCTTTGAGCGTTAAGTGCTACACATTCCCTTAGGCCCTCTATATTTCAGTTTCAAAACACCCACCAAACTGTGTTGGAAACAGCAGATAACTTTAGTCCATTATTATAGAAACTATCAGGTTCATGAAGGAGTATAATTTAAATTAGATACGAATTTGTCATGAAGACTAATTATAATATTTATTTTTTCCTGGAGAGATAAAATTCAATGAATTGCTATGCTGAAATTGGACAATGTAATTTGCAATATTTATCTTTCAGTGATGTTTTATTGGGATATTAAAACTCATACTTAATTCAGTAAATTGGATTTTTAAAAGACCTACTTAGATTCACTTAGTATATTTATGGACCACCAGCTGTTGACTATGGGATAATCCTGACATTCTTAGCGCCTTAACTATCCCAGCACATCACTAATGCAAGATATAATTTCACAAATTGTCTGGTACTGAGATCTGCTCTTTGAATCCATTGCATTTAAGAGCAAAAAGCTCTAAATCTACATACTTAATTATACATACAGCGTTATCGTTTCTGTCCCTAATTCCTTAATCAAAACAGTCATTAGCAAAGCAAAGGAAATTGGATTATGAAAGAAATAAAGATTGGTGACTCTAAAATCAGATAGCTGTTTTTAGAAAGTCAGGTTGAAATTGAGCTCTATTTTATTATTCAAATACATAATGCCACTCTCATGTCATAAACATTTCCAATTTTAAGGATAAAGCACACAGTATTTTTGTTTCCTTTGATGCAAATTTTGCATGCAATCCATGGGTAGCCAGGGATTGAACTGTTACGCATTTTGATAGAATGACCTATAACATATTGCCTCACCCCAAATTAGGGACAGTGCTTTTTGGGGTGTCATTTGTGAAATTGGTTTTTGGTGGATTTTCAATCAAAGGTATTTGTTTTGAATGGTTGTGTAGCTGGAGTCCCTGGAGTTCAAGTATTTTTGTTTTACCGCTTCAACTGAAAACAGTGTTTTACAACAAATATTGGTTCCAAGAAACTCATTGAGAAGAAGCAAACTAGTACTTGGGAGATTCTATAATAAATTTAATTCAAGTTCGCTCCAAGGCAAAGACTGGCAAAGGGTCCTATGTCAGCTCTTGCCTTCAGGAGAGTCTTAACTCTGTGCCCCGGAGGCTGGTTTCATTCACTTGGCCTATGTGTGCACAATGCAAACAGCATCTCTGCTATTTAGATTTCTAGATGGTACATATTAGTTATATAAATATTAATAAAAAATTCTGCCCTTAAATATTACATGTCACAGTTAATATTCTGCATGCTCTGTCTAGATGTCTCCTTCTCCATATTTGCTATTAGAACTTTATTAATCAATTTGAAGCTTGTTTTTTTTCCCTATATGCGAATTTTATCTGGAAAACTATGTTCAGACTAGCACGGGAAGAAATATTGGCCATTCATTTTTTTGATGGAAGATAGGAACTTAGGATGTGGCCTACAGTTTTAGCCATACATGATATTACTGAGATAAGTGTTATCTTTGACACAATGCACTTCATCTTGTGTTTTGCACAGCAGAGGAATGCTTCACTGTCTCGTGGGGTTACAGAAGTTCCCCGTGTTGATGAGCTAGCTCACACAACAAGAGAGCAGGGAGGCTGAAGATGAGCTTCCTGTGTTTGTGGGAGACTTGATAGCCATGGCTCACAATTTGGAACTTTCTCGGGAGCTTTACAAAACACCGATGCCTGGGGTCCTAGCCTTACGTATTCCAATTTCACGCATCTAGGGTAAGGTTTGGACATTGGGAATTTTAAAAGTTTCTCAAGTGATTCTGATGTGCAGACACAACTGAGAACAGCTGTTCTAAAACTCACTTCTGACAGAGATTAGAGAGCTCTTCTAATCTGATTCTATAATTTCAAAATCTACTTTGGTTCTATGATTTTTGAAGCTGTGCTCCCTAAGAAAACACTAGACCTGCAAAATAACCTACAAAAAGACATTCCATGGTCAGATAAACTTGGGAAATGTTACATATCTTACCATCCTGTAGGAGAAATTCGATTCACCTTTACCACGGTAAAGAATCTTATCTTCTCTAATGTTTCTCAGAATATTCAACCAGGATCCTCACTTTTTGTAACAGTTAGTATGATCCCAGGAAACTTTAGCATTCTGTGTTCTACATGTTGGTTATCGCTTTGTTTTGTTGATTTGTTTCTGAACTTTGTGTTTAAGGAAGGAAATTGTCCCATTACTTGCTTATCTGTACGTTATACCACGAAGTAGATTAAGCTTTTACTGGTCGCTTGCTTTTGTATTGGTTATTATTATACCTGCATGGCTATTGAGTAAAATAACATGTTGGTATGAACCTCGCGGGAGATACCTTTTCTTTGGGCCGTTCCCTTTGGACCTGGTGTTTGTTAATGCAAAGGGCCTGGTCTTTAGGCCATCCACCTTTAGTGCCCTGTGTGACAACCTTCAGGGAGGGGTTACTGGTCTTGTTTGAAAGTTACCATCTTACCAGTTACTTAAACCTCCTTTGAGTTGATCCTGTCTGCAACTTAAGTCATGAATTCCTTGTCTTAAAATGCTTTTCTCTGTCTTAAAATATCTTAAAATCTTGAAAACAGTATGGAATGTATTTCTTTAGCAGGGAAGAAAGCTGGAAGATTTGGGATGTGGAACGAGTGGTATAACCACAAAAGGGAGTTTTACTCACAAATGAGAATCAGACTGAGGGGATGGTCATTGGCCTTGAGGCTAGAGAAGCAGCAAACATGTCGTTTATCATTTCTTCTTGGGTAGAAGTGAAGATGTGACTAGACTACATACCAAAAAGCAAAACTATCCATGCTGTTTACTTCACATCCCAGGTGTTGTCTTACTTGTTTTTTTGGCAACATACCAACTTGGCTTCCTACACACTCGTTGGCTTCTGTAACTGGGCACACACATAGCTTTCCTCATATGGCTTTCACTGCTTCTTCTGGTCACAGGTTGGGAAAGACACTTGTTCTTTGCTCCCATGCCCACTTACTTCCATTATGATACTGGCTCCAGGGAGTGACAAAGCTTTCTTTAATTTTCTCTTAACCATATTCTCTGTATTAAATACATAACTAAATAATGTAACTTTATATGTACGGGAATATCCTTAAGAGTAGGAAACGTACTGTTCATTCATGTCTCCCCAGATCACAGCAGGGACTTAACAAGGTGTCAACAAATGTTTGTTAAACTAAGGTAATTGACTGATCCCATAAACACTCGGAGCTCCAACAGGGAAATGGAGTCAAAGCCAGTGAGAAACACCACCAAAAGGAATACATGCCTTTTGCCACTAAAAACATCACTCTTTCATAACAGGACTGATGAATATTTGTTGTAGAAGATTTTAGAAATAAAGGAAGAAATAGAGAAAATAAAAAACAATTCACAAACCCATCACCTATCACCCAAAAATAACCTTTGTAAATAATTCAGAATATTTTTTTCAGATCTTTTCTGTGTATAGGAGGGGCCTATCTATCTGTGGGAACTGAGTCCCAGAGAGCAGTTTCCAGGCTCTCGGCCTCACGTGGAAAGGTGCTGGCTCGGTTATTAGATGGCCATCCTCTGTGGCTGAGTAGCCATGCGCTGTTACCGGTTAGCCATTAGCCACTAATATAATTGCCGTGGCTACGCTAGGGGATTAGTTGGTTGGTTGGCAGAGAAGTGGACGGCAGGTTGCAGATCGTGTGGCTCCTTGTTCCTGTGTCTCCAACCCAGCCCCTAGCGAGAAATAATGGTATGACTCCCCTATCTGTGGCTCCGTGGGTGTTCCTTTTTGGCCTCACCGTATCCTGCATTCTTGTACAGGAGCAGGAGCTGAGACCCTGCATGACACTATCTATCTATCTGTCTAAATTATACTTACAAGAGAATTTGGATAATACTGAAAAACGATTTTGTATCCTGTTGCATTCAGTGTTATAATTTTTCATTTAACAAATATTTAGAGGGCTTCATGTCGTGTACCAGGCACTGTTTTTAGTTCTAGGGATATATTTAGTGAATAGTATCTTGAATGTTTTCCTGAAAACCTGATTTTTAATGACTTAACTAATATTTCATATTTTGGCTCACTATAAATCCATTTACCAAATTCCTGGCTGTTATCATTTCACACTGTTATTAGTAATCATACAACAAGTACCCTTATTCATAAACCTGTATGTTTTTCTCTAATCACACAAGATAGAAGGGTAGTTATTGGATTATAAAGCAAGAACTTTTTAAAAAGTTGGTTAGAGCTGCTTCTGTGATATGACAGGTTGTAATAATTTATAAACCTTGTCCTCCAGTAGTGTACGAAAGTACCCATCCTGCCACCCTCACTGGCATTAACTTGTACTTTCATTGTTAAATGTATTTGTCTGCCTATGTATTGTCTCACATTGGAATATTTTTATTCTAGTATGTCGAATGTTCACATTCTTACCCAAATATGTAATCTTTGTTTTTTTCCATTAATTTTTGTTGATTTTCAACAAAAATGTGACCATTCAGAAAATACAGATTCAAAGGAAACCTCCAAAAACCTCTTTTAAAGGATTTTCTTTCGAGCATCTAGGTTGTGTTTTAGCTTACTGGCAAAGGTCCTGGGGTTTTCAAAATGGTTTCTTGCTAGTTGCTTTCCTCGGCTAACATATTCCGTTCAGGTGCTCACCTTTAGTAGAGGTACATTAAGCAAGGCAGATGTTCAGTGAAAGTCAAGCGTCCTTCAAAGAGTCATAGCAGCATCCCAGGGGCTCCCTTGAGTGTGAAACCTTCTGAGACTCAGCATAATAACTTGTTGTGAGAATCCTGTCACATCAGTCTCTTCATGAAAAAAAAAAAAATCCAGCTTAACCGAGATCAACATATCTGACAGTACTGCCCATTATGGGATGCTGTCTCTGTTTTCAGACTTAGTGATGGAAAAGTTCCAGGTATTGTCACAAAGAACAGTTTTAATCCCAGTCACTAATAAGATGCTCAAATTTCTGAAGGCAAATGCTAAACTTGTTGAAAGGGAAACACATCCAAGGACAAGAAATGCTATTCATCAAGGATTTTGAAGTGTTAATATAATGGAATCTAAATGTATGCTGTTTAGTTTAATTAAAGGAAAATAAAAAATAACTGTATTCTCCATCTATGTGGGTCACCTTGTTGAGGATGCCATAAGAAATCAAAGGGAGTTCCCCGTGTCTCAAGAAGGAAGTCTCTTTGCTTTTGGTCCAAAAGGTGGCGCTAGTGGATGACTCCATGTTTAGAGTGACTGTATGTCTAGCGTTACAGCTTGTTTTTATTTGCTCTTTCCATAGTTTGCTTCTTTGTTTTCCATGAACACATGCCTTAGAATTCATATAGCTTGTTTCTTCTGCTGTTTCTGTCATGCAATCAGGAAGTCAAAGAGCAGGTCTGCATGGAGCAAAGAAGGGTTTCTCAACCTCGGCACCACTGAATGGCTATTTCTTTGCTGAGAAGCCCTGTCCTCTGCATTGAGAATATTTATCATCCATGGCCTCTCCCCAGCAGATGCCAGTGGAACTCCTTTTTCCCCATTGTGACAACCAAAAAACATTTCCAGATATTGCCATATGTCCTGTGGGAGGCAAAGTCGCCCCTCGCTGAGAACCTTTCGAGTAAATACAGAGTAAATGTACCCCTGTGCTCCTAAAGCAACCTCTGCTTCACCTCCTGGCAGGCCACATTCCATTGTCTACCCAATAGGCATAGTGGTCTTTCACTAAAAGTACGACCTGTCACTTCCCTATTTAAACATTTCAATGTCTTCTCATGGCCCTGTAATGAAATCTGTGCTCCTTGTAGCATCCGTTAATGGAGCATCGTCTATGATGTGGACCCAGCCCATTCTCTGACCCATAGGCCACCCTACTTCCTGTGTAGAAATAGGGCAGGCTTCTACATTTACCCTGGTCAGAGTTCCCATCTCAAAGAGGCCTTTCCTGCCCACCGATAAATGTAGCCTCTCCCTCCTTCCACTCATTCTATCATCTGGTTTGTTTTATTTCTAAGCACTTATTTCATCCTGGTACCTGTCTTAGTTTTCCTAGTTTATTGTCTTTTCCTGAGCACATTAGAATGTAAGCTCATGGATGCATTTCTACAAACCTAGTACTTCATAGATACTCAAAAATATATGCTATGAATGAATGAATAAATACATGAGTACAAACAGGCAGAGGTAGTGACTTGGTATACGTATTTTCTCTTTTTTCATATTCAGATTTAACGATTCAGTAGTACTTCAAATAGTCTGACTGGTACAGAATATAACATAAACATCCTTTTGTATCTACTATTCAGACAATGTGTGGTGTAAAGGGTGAGGTGTATCATTATGTATTGGGCAGAGTCAGTGTGCATATGTATACAATATTTTACAAATGCATCATCAAGACTTTTTCCATCTATATAAATCAACACTTATGAGTTAAGTAATCAACAAGGGTAGAATGCCACAAAGAGTAAGATTCATTTCCCACCATCGAGGGGCGCACGGAAAAGGAGACCAGTAAAGACAGTCTGATAAGTGCTGCAATGTGACATGAGGCTAGGGACCGGGGCAGCATTTAGGAGAAACTCTGAAACAGATAGGAGCTTGAGCGTATGTGTTCAAAATCAGGGAAGCTGACTAGCGTTCCAATTTTCAAAGAGCCCTCTGATGTATTTTGGTAGAGAAACACTTCACATGGTTAGTGAAAGGAGCACCCTTATATGTCCCCGAGGAGAAGCTGTTGGCAATTGGCTGTGCTCCATGGCCCCAGGAGCCTCCAGATTTGGAAGGCCTTCAATTTCCTCACTCACTTCTTTTGCTTCCTATTTTTCCTTGGTATATGTACAACTCCTAGACTTCCCTACTTCCAGAAGACCTCTGAGCCAGTAGGAACAAAAATATCTTGGGGGAACTTCCAAACAATTGTAGATTGCCATTGATTGCTTTTTCCACTGTAACAGCTAGGCAAATCTGTACCATCTAATAGTAATACAATATTGATCTTCTGTCCTCATTGATGGGTCCAGTATAAATATTGTGCCTGATAATTTTCTTGTGTGTGTGTGTGTGTGTGTGTGTGTGTGAGAGAGAGTGTGTGTGAGAGAGAGAGTGTATGGCACTATTTAAGTGGGAGGTAGTGGTATGTGCACGTATTTTCCATAATTCCAAAAACTGTGACTAGGGTATTGAGGTGTGTTAAATAATGGGGATCCTGTAAGAGTATTGTTTAAAAACATTTTGGGGAGAGAGTTTATGACCTAGTAAGTCCAGCTCATTAGTTCTTTAGTTGAGTCGTTCAGTGTGATTTCCTCAATCCGATTCTTCAAGGATCAGCAACCAGGACAGTGAAGATTCATGTAATTATTACATTGCAGTATGACGCAAGAACTCAAAAGGCAGCTATCGCTCAGATGAATTTAATATATGAGAGGAAATTCATGTTCTTCTTGATTGTTTGGGGTCGGCAGAAGCTATGCACATTTTCCCCAGTTATGTTTTCCATGTGACTTCAAATACATATCAGATATCATTCAGATATCATTAATTTGGGAGGCCGGGCACAGGGAGGAACTCAAACAAGGAGTTGATAGTTTTCCACTCCTGTACACGTGAGTAGGCAGTCATCCTGAGACTAACACCCTTTTCCTCTCTTGTTCTGCTTAACGTTTTAACTACCCAAAGTAGAACGGAGCAGTGATTTAGCTCTTTACTCCTTGTTTCCCTCTTCCCTCCCCCCACTTTTTTAATTTTTAATTTTTTGTTTTTGCAATTTCTGTGCCTCTAGTGGTGTACTGAGATGGTTTCAGATGTCGCTGCTTTTGTTGTTAGTTGAATTTATGCAGGGTTTTCTTTTTTGTTTGTTTTTCTCTGATGTATTCCAATTAGCATAATACACTCTCAGTCCATCCATGTTGTCGCAAATGGCAAGATTTCATTTTTTTATAGCTAATTTTCCATTGTATATATATGTACTAGGGTTTCCAGGAGGGAATTCCAGCCTGTTCTCATGAATGTTTTTCGCTTTCCCCTTCCCGAATCCCGAGATATAAACTGTTTACTGTTCTCTACAATGAATCGTTTCCACAAAGTGACGACCTATATTACCAACCACCTGGGTTCAAGGCACTGATTTTCCCAATTTCCCAACCAACTTTTCTTGGGATTCGGGAATGGGAAGGTGAAAAAAAATCCTGAGAACGGGCGGGAATTCTCACCTGGAAACCCTAATATGTACCACATCTTTATCCATTCATCTGTCTATGGACACTTAGGTTGCGCCCTATCTTGGCTACTGTAAATAAGGCTACAATGAACATAGGGGTGCATGTGTCTTTTCCAGTTAGTGTTTTTGTTTTATTTGAGTAAATACCCAGAAGTGGTATTGCTTACGCAGGGTTTTCTTAAACTGCCTTTATGATACCATGCCTTCCCCCAGGCAAAATAGTCACACATTCTCTGCAAGGCAACAGGAACTTCTCTTCTCCAAGGATGAAAGATACCTACTTTCTAGTCTGTTCCTGCCCCGTGGTCACAAATGTCAAAATCCATATTGCTGGTGGCATTTGAAATGGTATATGCACAGTTCAGGAAGCATAACTGTTTACTCATTAATCATTCTGGACCACCAGTCAAAATATTTTCTCTGCAAAGATGCCTTTCGCATTTTGTACCAATTAATGTTGGATGGAATTCCAGCCACAGTTAATCTGTGGCAAAGCTTTTATTTGCTGTCAGGCATGCAGACATGAAAAATGCTCAATGCAATATTTTAATTAATAAAAATGTGCTGAGAAGTGTATTTTTCTGAAGTAGATTTTTATTACACTTCATTACATTTCCAAATTTAATGGACACATATATTATGTCCTGTCACCATGGGAACCGCATCAAGACAGGCTTTTTATAGGCTGTTGGATATAGTTATAAAACTCTCACAAAGACAAAATTGTTTCTTGTAAGTTTAAAAGAAGCTGTGTTCATTTACAGTATGTATAATTTACTGCAGAGCTTGAGGCGGTAGAGAAGGTCTTTATTTGATTTAGAGACTAACACTTCTTTTTATGAAGCTCTTAAGTTTTAATTATTTCAGGTCTATGTTCATGAAGATATAACTTGGCTTTTTATGAAAGTAAATTTGAAAACACATAAACTTTGTATAACATGAAAAAAATGAAATTCAGTTTTATAACTGTTTAAAGCAAAACACTTTTGAAAAAATTTCCGAACATACATAAATGAACCCCAATATCCAACTTCAGTAACTATCAACATTATCTGTACTTATTTTATCTATTCCCCTGCCACCACCACCTTTTGATGGTGGAAGTGTTTTAAAGTAAATCCCAGACATTGTATCATTTTATTATCAAATACTTTATAGTATGTGTCTTAAAAAAGAGTGGAGGCAAGTAAAAGGCCCATATAGTGAATGTTTTATATTCGATAAAAATATCAGAAAACAATATGACAGAACAAACATATAGATCATATTAACAAATATAACAGGCTTACTTCATTTATTATATAGGAAAAAATTTTTTTTTCAGATTGTCCAAAAAGGTAAAACTCTGCTCTCCACTGTTTAAAAGGGACATACCTAAAATTAAATGATTTCCTAAGTTAAAAATAAAGGGTAGACAAATACAATTAAAAGAAAAAAACAAAAACAGGAGTCTTGTTATAAGCAAGATGGAATTAGGGCCAATAATATTAAAATAAATAGAGGAGGACATTTTTATATTACTAAAGGCTGAAAATCATAAAGAAGATGTAAAAGTTATCATTATTGTTTAGTCATACAATAATACAGCAACAACTCTGAAAAAGCTGCAACTGCTACAAAAGAGAACTACAGACACACTGAAGAGAGGAAATTTTAACACAATTATCTCAATCCTGGGAAATTGAGAGAACAAAACACCAGTAAGGACAGAGAAACCTCCACTAACGTAACCAGTAAAGTGTAGTTAATAACTGTATTGAACTCTGAACTCTGATAATAGAAGTCTTTACTTCTTTCATGTGAAAGTCATTGAAACTGAAATTAGTAAGAGCTGAGAGGAAAACAAAAAAGAGTTTGAACCCTAGCTTAACATTCTGTACCACTTTCAAAGTTAGAAAATGTGTTCATTTTTTCTACTTAAAATTATTTATGCGTTTTCCATGTTCCAGTCACATGACCTGCCCCTTCCCAAACAGGGATTTATTCTAGCAATTTATGACTTTCCATATTAAAAGTAAGCATTGGTGCTGATTTTTACATCAGACAGAGCTTGAAAGATTTTTCCTCAAACGTTTCCAAGTTTTAACCTGCAAGAAACTATTCGGTGTAGCCTCATTTGAGCTTTCTGCCTTTTAAAAATGCCAGGAGAGCAGTGTGAGGTTTGACAAACAGGGAGATAGCTTTTCCATCAGTCACAGCTCATGCCTGATAAGTGCACGGGGCGTCTTAGTTAAACAGACAAGTAAAGGCAGGTCTTTTAAAACAAAATGAGGGATTAAGGTGTTTCTCAGAGGCCCTACTTCCCTCCTTTGTTAGAAGGCTCTCCTTCATTCCAAGGGAAATGACATTTAGGAGGGAGTGTTTGTGGCCTAATTTTCCCAGGAATGCAGCATTGCTGCATTTGTTACAATCCTTTAGGATGTTTCAGGTCTCTAAAGTATAGCATTTTTTCCCTCCCAGTTTTCATTAAATGAATATGAGTGTGTGATGGGGAGTATGGTTTATTTCACAGCAGCCAATATGGGTTGTAAGGGGATCACAGTTGGGGACTGGCAATCTATAAAACGGTAAAAAAAGTTGTGGGAAATACGTAGTTCAAAGCCACTTTGTTTAAGTGGCTGGCTGCTCTGCTGGCTTGGCATTTATGCATTTGTTTACTCTCATGCTTTTTTATTTGCTTTGTTTTAATATCTGGGGGTTGTGAACTGCTGCAAGTGAAATTTGAAAATAGAGCAGAGTAGCTATTGATGTGGATTTTTGGAGTCAAACTGCTCTGCAAATTAGAACCCCTTACTAGCAATATGACCATGGCAATTTACTTAAATTTTCAGACTTTTGTATTCAGCACTTGTAACATGGGAAACAGAGTAATAATACCCATGTAATGGTGTTGCAAGGATTCAACTGAAGAATTTTTGTGAAATGCTTAGCACAGCCCTTACATGTGTTAAGAATTCTATCATGGATGCCAGAAGCTACACTAACAGTACCTATAATATTGTCATAATTGATGTTTAATGTTGAAGGTGATTGAAGAGAAACTCCTGACTGTGTGGCTAGAAGTGAAAATGAGGCTTTTACCTTAAAAATATTAATTGTGATAAAAAACATATAACATAAAAATTTACCATCTTTTTAAATGTATTAAATTAGTAGTATTAAGTCTATTCATTCACACTGTTGTACAATAGAACTCCTGAATTTTTTCATCTTGGAAAACTGAAACTCCATACCTATTAAAGAAGGCGTTTGTTTTAAAGAACAACTTCAGATTCACAGAAAACTTGCAAAGATCGCACAGAAAATCCCTACATACCCAGTTTTCCCTATTATTAACATCTAACGTTAGTATAATACCTTTATGACAATTAATGATACTGATACATTATTATTAACTAAAGTCCATACTTTATTGAAATGTCCTTAGTTTTTACCTAATGTTCCTTTTTCTGTTCCTGGATCCCATCCAAGATTCAACATTACGTTTAGTTCTCGTGTCTCTCAGACTTCCCTAGTTTTTGATGACTTTGACAGTTTTGAATAGCGGTCAGCTATTTTGGAGCATGCTCTTTATCTGGGATTTGCCTCATGTTTTTCTAATGCGTAAACTCAGGGTAGTCTACATACTAACAATATGATATTCCCGTTAATGTTGACCTAGATCGCCTGGCCAAGAGTGTTTGCCAGAGTGCAAACTGTAAACTTACTAGTGTTTTAAATTGCAATTCCCTAATGACAAATGATGTTGAGAATCTTTTCATATGTTTATTTACCTTCTGTATATCTTTTTTGGTGAAGTGTATTTCCAGATCTTTTGTCCATTTTTATATGTTGTATTGTTTGTTTTCTTCTTGAATTTTAAGAATTCTTTGTGTAATCTAGATACAAGTACTTTATCAGATATGTGTTTTCCAGATATTTTCTCCCAGTCTAGTAATATCCCCTTCCATTCTCTTAACAATGTTTTGCACAGAGGAAAACTTTTTAATAAAGTCCAACTTAATCAGTTTTTTCTTTTATGGAGTATGCTTTTAGTGTTGTTATCTAAAAACTCACCAGCAAATAAGTTCACATAGATTTTCTGCTTAACTCTTTTCTAAAAGTTTTATAGTTTTTCATTTTACATGTAGGTACATAATCCATTTTGAGTTAATTTTTGTGAAAGATGTAAGGTCAGGTCTGTGTGTATAGGTTCTTTTATTTTTGGCAAATGGACATCCAGTTGTTTCAGTACCATTTTTGAAAAGACTGTCTTTATTTCATTGCCTTTCTCTTTTTTCAAAGATCAGTTGACCATATTTGTGTTAGTCTATTTCTGAACTATTTTCTTCCATTGATTTAATTCGTTAGTTAATGTTACACTGTCTTAATTACTGTCACTTTATTTTAAGTCTGCAAATCAGGTATTGTGAGTCCTTCAACTGCATTCTTCTTCAGTGTTCTGTCGGCTATTCTAGGTCTTTTGCATTTCCACGTAAACTTTAGAATTAGTTTGTAAATATCTACAAAAAGCTTGCTGGGATTTTTGACTGGGATTACATTGAATCTGTAGATCAATTTGTGAAGTATTGCCACCTTAATAATACTGCGATTTCCAGTCAGTGAACATGGACTATCTCTCCATGTTTTTTTAGATCTTCTTTTGTTTCATCAGAATTTTGTAATTTTTCACATATAGACAATGTGCATGTATTAAATATATACCTATGTTTGTTTTTTTTTTTTTTTGGTGCTATTGTAAACAGCATTTTTTTTTTAAAATTCCAATTCCAGTTGTGCACTACTGATGTATAGGGAAGCACTTGACTTTTGTATATTAACCTTGTACCCTGTGACCTTGCTAAACTTTCTTATTAGTTTCAGAAGTCTTTTCTCTGACTCTTTGGGATTTCCTACAGAGATAATCATGTCACTTAAGAATAAAAACAGTTTTATTTCTTCCTTTCCAATCTGTATACTATCTGTCTTCTTTTCTTGTCTTATTGCACTTGCTGGGATTTCCAATACGATGTTACATAGGATTGGTAAGAGGAGATATCATTGTTTTCTTCCTCATCATAGGGGGAAGGAGTTCAAAGTTCAGTTTCTCACCATTGACTATGATGTTACCTATAGATATTTTGTACATTTTCTTCATCAAGATAAGAAAGGTCCTCTCTAGTTCTTCTTTGCTGAGGTCATGAGTGGGTGTTGGATTTTGCCAAATTCTTGTCTGTATATAGTGATATCATCATGTTATTTTTTAACTCTTGCCTGTTGTTTTGGTGGATTACGTTGATTTTGTTTAATATTAAGCCAGTCCTGCATATTCGGAATAAGTCCCACCTGTTCATGGTGTTATTATTTTTGTACAACATTATATTTTATTTGCTAATATTTTAAGGATCGAGAAATATTGGTTCCTTTCTTATAATGTCTTTATCAGGTTTTGGTATTAGAGTTAACACTGGTTTCACAGAATGAGTTGGAAAGTGATCCATTCAATTTAATTTTCTGAAAGAGATTGTAGAGTACTGATATCATATTTTTGTTAAATTTTTGGTAGAATTCACCATACAGTGAAACTGTATGGAACTGATGCTTTCTCTTTTTGGAAGGTTATTAATTATTGATTCAATTTGTTTCATACCCTGTTTCCCCAAAAATAAGACCCAGCCGGACAATCAGCTCTAATGCGTTTTTTGGAGCAAAAATTAATATAAGACCGGGTCTTATACTATATAAGGCCTGGTCTTATATTATAGTAAAGTAAGGCCAGGTCTTATATTAATTTTTGCTCCAAAAGATGCTTTAGAGCTGATTGTCTGGGTAGGTCTTTTTTTCTGGGAAACACGGTCTGTGTGTGTGTGTGTGTGTGTGTGTGTGTGTGTGTGTGTGTTTGTAGACACACACATATATACATATATATACTGTGTATATATATACTGTATATATATACTATATATGTGTATAGTATGTACTATATATATTTGTGAAGTATTTCCATCAGTGTCTGTATATATATATATGTATATACTATGCTTTACATACATAATCTCAGTTCTCATGACAACCCTCTAAGATGGATGCCATTAATAACTTCATGCTGCTGACATGAGGAAATCAAGGTGTAGAGAGCCATGTAACTTGCCTGGTCACCTATCAGACAAGTGGCAGAGGCTGAATGTGAACTCTCGTCAGTCTGACACTTGTGTGCACTTGATCCACTGTTGTCCTGGCACTTTCTTTGACATTGTCACTGCTTAAAGTATTATATTCATGATTGTAAAATTCTATTTCCTTAACATCACCTCTTAGACCTTTCTTCATTAATTTATTGAATAATATGTCACCTAATAATTGTTAGGTCCTAGGGCTAAAATAATGAGCAAACCAGACATGGTCCTGCTATAAAGAAGCTTCCAGTTAAGCAAGGTAGAAGGAATCCATCAAAGGGCACAAAAATAAATGTGGAATTATGTAATATTGTAATGGTGTATGAAACTGGTTGGATTTGATGTGATATAAACAGGAAATGATTTCTCTTTTTCTGTTTCTGCCTTTAAACACGCTATGATAGATGGATTTCCATCCTTAGCCAAAGAGGTAACTTTGGCATGTCCTATAAGTTTTCAATTGAAATTTTTATAGAGATAATTTTAAATTTACATACAGTTTTAAGAAATAATACAAAGAGAGCCCATGTACTCTTTACCTACTTTCCCCCAATGGTGACATTATACAAAAGCACAAATAGGACATTGACGTTGTAAAATTCATTGACCTTATTTATAATTTTCCACTTTTATTTGTGTTCATTTGTGTTTTCATGTGTGCGTATGTGTGTTTGTGTATTTAATTCTATTTAATTTTATCACATATATAAGATCATGTATCTACCACCACAGTTAAGAATTTGAATAGTTTCATCACTACAAAGATCCCTTATGTCAGCCTTTTTATAACAATATCCATTTTCCTCTCTGCTTCCCCCTCTATCTCTAAATTCTACAAACCACTTATCTGTTCTCCATTTCTAAAATTTTGTCATTTGAAAATGTTATCTAAATGAAAAATACAACGTGTAACCTCTTGGGGCTGGCTCTTTTTCACTCATGATAATTTTTCTTGAGATCCCTCCAAATTGTTGTATGTAACAATAGTTTTGTGATGAAGAAGAGAGTCTCACTGTCATCACAGGAATTAATTCAAGGACATACCGAATAAGCCAAGCAAACAAAGCCAAGCAAGCGGTGGATTTATTAAAGGAAAGGAAGAGCGTACACTCCCAAAATAGTGGGAGTGGGCAGGCCAGGAGGAGGGCAACTGCCCCAGAGAACAAACAAAGAGGCTTAGGATTTTATCAAAATAAGGGTGCAAGATATTCAGGTTTTAGGGGTGGCATCACAGGCATTCCCATGCGGGTCCTCGCTGACCACTCCTTTCTCTCGAGAGGTAGGAGTCCCT
This sequence comes from Rhinolophus sinicus, assembly GCF_036562045.2. NCBI lineage: Eukaryota > Metazoa > Chordata > Mammalia > Chiroptera > Rhinolophidae > Rhinolophus > Rhinolophus sinicus. The sequence goes on along the minus strand of NC_133761.1, from coordinate 15,690,809 downwards.
TGTCCTTATTTGGCCCTTGTTGGCACTGTCATGGCGACACAGGGGTGGAGATTTTTCCCTGCTTGCAATGCTAATAATATGTTCTATTATAATTCGTTCAGTTCACCTTGAGAGGCAAGATGGCGTCCTGAGTCACCAAAATCTAGTTCTGGCTAGTGTGGTAGCTGCACCTTTTCAGAAGAATGACCTTAAGAATGATCTTACCTTCTTCCTTTCCTTTGTGTCCCCTTACTTCCTCCTCCTTTTTCTCCCCTCTCTCTCCCCTCCCCAAGGCCCTATTCTTCCTGCCTATGGTTATAGTTTGTTGTGAACAGGGCTCTTACCTTACGTATCAAAGTACCTCTTGGGGAAGCTTCCTGACAACTCTTTTTCACTGACAAGGATGTTCAGGTAGGAGGGCGGGCAGGGTAGCTGGACAGTGAAGAAAGGAAATCATTCAAGGTTTAAGTTCTTAGTTAGCCTCCAGATATTTCTAATCCAGAGCAGGTACAGATGATTACTCAACCAAAGTAAAGCAAAAAGACCATATAATCCTACCTCCATTTGTTTACATGGGCGTTAGCAGAAACAGCCAACATTTTGTACTTTACAGAAATATTTCATTTTACTCTATTCCTTTATTTACTTCTATATCTTCATTCTTCGAATTGATGAACTACCGTTTAGTTGGTTAGCAATACAGAATTTAATGTCTGTATATGGGTAGTACCTGAAATCTGTAACTTTACCTTCATTTTCATCAAGGCCTTGAAAAGAAGGGAAAATATAAATACTCATTCTTGTCAGAGCTTCTAGGCATGTCCTTTCAATGAGGCAACCGATTTTCTGTCCTGGTGACTACATTCATCTCTAAGCCAATTCAAACCAATTTTACATATAGAAGTTTATGAGATGTTGCCACAAGCCTCACCAAAGGCCAATTATGAAACATCTGCTTCATTTCCTTCAGTCATTGATTTTCTAATTTGTTGGCAAAAATCTATTACTCCAGCTTAATGTGATATTTTCTTTGTTAGTCCATCTTATCTTTTGCTTATGATACTATTGTGTTCTAACTGTTTAAAGATTTGTCATCTTATTCTATGTGTTTCATTATAGTGCTAAGGTAGAGTTTCTGAATTGTAACAGCTGGCTCAGCTATTCTTACCTGTTCTGTGGAATGATACCACATCTGTTTTTGCCTAATCTTATGGTGTGTCTTGAGTGCTTTGTTTCAAGACAATTATAAGTAATTCAATAGATGTTTGCTAATTTTCTTATTATGTTAGGATGCATATCATCCAGACCAAATGTTTATGTTCGCATTTACTCTAATTACTCCTCACCTGTTATTTGCCAAGACTTATTTTGCAGCGTCTCCATTATTCTTATTGTGCAAGTTTATTTTTCTAATTTGACTTGATAAACAGGAGTTGAGAAATGACTACAATCATTCAACTAAGTTCAGAGTCATAATAATTTAGTACTCTAGCTTTTTATTAGCATATCTGTCTTCTGTAGAGTTTATATGTCTCCCAATGTATATCTCTTTAATGCTTTTTAAATTCCATTTCCTTTTCTTTGCCTCTTAGTAATGTTAATTTTATTCACATGATCAAGTCTGGCCACACTTTCTAATAGAACAGGTATTTTCCCTCTTTCTTTTGCTGTCCCTCTCTGTGGGACCGTAAAGCAAATTATAGACATTAATTTTTATGCTGTGGAGAGCAAAGTTAAAGAAAACTGTCAGCAAGAATTACACAAATGACCATAATCATTCTCCTTGATAAGAACTTAAGCTTTTAAATGCTGGTGCTTTTAAATCCTGTCTGAAAATATGAAAAATCTTCTCTTGGCACAAATTGGGCATTGTAAGAAATTGCTGTGGCATTTAATGTGTTACTTAAGGGAAGTGAGAAAGAAATGAAGGGAGGAAATTAATCCACATGTAGGTGTCATGACTGACACAATTGGACCCTGTGATCAGAAAGTTAGAAGAAAGTCAGCTGCATGATGAGGGCCTTGAGAATTGGCTTCAAACAAAAATAGTAATTAGGACAGTCTCAATGTATAGAGTCTTTCTTTGAAAAAACATTCCATCAGTTGGATACATGATCTCATGCTTTTCTAAACGAAGTTGATAATAGTTGAGGATTACCCAAGGGGACCACACACAGAAGGTAATCATGGTAACCATGTCTGATTGGCCGACTCCTTCATCTGCTGGTGGTTGGGCTTGGACTTCTTCCTGGGCCGTTGCATTTTGGGTATGTGAATATGGCTGTCTGATCATTTTGGCTACAGTACAGGGTATAAATGTAGGCCCAGGGGCCTTAAAAACCTGGATACTTAATTGGAGGCCCATTGAGAACCATTAAACATATTCAATAAGAATATAATATGGAAAGCGATGTCAAACCTCTCTTGAACCACATTGCCATCTCCCAAACAGGTAGGATTTTGGGTTTTCTGTATCAGTCAGAGTTCAGACAGAGAAGCAGAATCACTAGTGTATGTGCATACATACAGAGGGTGCCAAAAAAATGTATACAGATTTTAAGAAAGAAAAAAACTATATTAAAATTGTAATACTCAATATATACCAACAAGAAAGGTGAATACAAGTCACGTGTATACATTTTTTTGGCACCCCCGCTATTTCTTTCAGGGATTTGGCCATATGCAATGGGGGAACCTGGTCAAGTACTTCTTTCAGTTTGTTGTCTTTACATCTGTTCCTAGAGCTTGAAGTCCACAGGTCAGGCAGTCCTGAAGGGAAGGTGGATATAAAGTGGGGTCAAGCAAGATCAAGTTGGAAGCCACAGGCGTGAGCTGGAGCCCACAAGGATGGACTGACATCTGTGTCTGTTCTTCTTGTCTCTGACCTTGATGGTGTGAGTGCTCCACAGAAGCCAAGACTCTTTGTCATGAGGAAAAAACACACACCTGCTCCAGGAGTCAGTGACACTTCTAATGAAAAGATCGCCTCCATTTTTGTTGTTACTGCTGACAGCTTTCAAGCCCCATGGCTCTTCCTTCCCCTCTGCTGCACAGCTGAGCAGGCTGGTAAGAAAGCGCAGATGCTCCCTCCTTTGACACTTGTGGGAAATTCCACCCACATAAGCCCCAGCCCATGTGTGGGTTCTATCACCCCAGTGCCACCCTTTAACCACCATAGAACCCCAAGAAAATCTCTCTGCTCTCAATCTATGTTCCAACCTGCTTGAAAGCCTGCCTTGCTCGCTCCAGAAAATCTCATGTGAGTCATGGACTGCTCATGGTGTATGTGTGATCTCCTCCGTGGGGTAACCACAGCAAAGTTGGAGGATCTAGGTTCAGGGGGAGCAGGTGAAGGCCCAGCCACTATTTCATGTCAATCAGATGATAAGCAACAATGAATATGAGCTATGAAAGCAGTGACCTCCAAATCTCTCATAAGAACCTTCCTTGTGGTTTAAACTAGTATGAAACATACAGGAAAAGGAATTTTGGGGAATGTTGGTCTGTCAATCCAGCTTAACTCATTCGATTTCTTTCCTTTTTTTGATACCTGTAATCATTCAGTAATCGACTAACTCAATATGTAATTTGTAGTTCTCTGCATCTCTTCCTTTTCCCCTAAATGAGATATTATTAAAGTGTTTGACACAGTGCCTTGCACACACATAACACTTAAAAATATGATAGGATTTCATTTTGTGGGGCTGACCATTCCCATCAGCTGCTGTGGAAGGCTCTTGACTTCTCTGGCCAAGCACCCTCTGAGGATGGAGTTCAGAAAGTGTGGAGGAAATTTGCACCCATGACAAATCTGGCGTGCTCCTGTGCTGTTGCCACAGAGGAAAAAGAATTCTGATTCCTAATAGGAGCAGATTTCCAGTGCAAGAAGTCCAAGGGACCAGGCATCCACCTTCCATGTTAAGTGTGTTTTTCATTAGATGTGTAAGTCTGTGAATTTATTATAGTCCCTCCTTCCCCCCCCAGAGTTAAAACAGATTTTATTATATGTCTAGCTCTTCTAGTTAGTTTTCTTAAGTCTTTCATGCCTTTTAACACGGCCCTTGGTTCTTCTTTTTGCCTTCTACTCTTGTTTTGTGGTAAAAGACTGCATGTACTTTGCGTTTTAGTTTAAAGGATCCAGGTCTATTAATTTTCTCAAGGATATTTCAAGAGCAAACCTAGAAACTTGGAAAAGAGAAACTAATGTGCAGAGAGTTTAATGAAATACTGGCAGGAAAATAATTCCTTTATTTAGTTGTATTACAATAGACAGCACATTGAACAATATAGAGAAATACAAGTGTTTGTTTGTTCCCAGATAATCTCTCTGTGATACGGGTCGGGTACCAGGAAAGCAGATTCTGAGATGGAGTTTAGCAGTTAGGGCTTTTATTAGGGAGTGTTCCTGGGATCAGCCTATGTGGCAGGGAAGTGAAACAAGCAGGATCTTGCAGAAGAAGTCAAGCTGAGATGCAGTTTCAGTAGAAGCCGCAGCCATCCCCAAGGGGAATTCTGATGGTGGCGTGGCCCTTCAGAACTGTCCCCAATTGAGCTGAGACGGCTGGTCCTTTATAGTCTGTGTTAATCAATCATTGTGCAGATTGTTCTGGTATTGAGAAGAGGTGCGTGACCTTAGGTGCATGTCCCTCTCCAAGGTAAGGCAATCCCTGGAGGGCAGTGACAGTTGGGAACTGTTGGCCAACACCATTCCCAGCAACTGGGGCACTAAGACCTTTATTTCGGATCAGGAATCTGGATGATGGACCACTGTGTCCTACATATTCTGAAAGGAGTGCTTGGGGAGGAATAATTTTCCAGAAATACTGTTTTGCTACTCTATTACGGAATATTTTCTACTAAACCCAATGTCCAGTACCTGCACCGTTACTGGTTAAGGGAATAAAACCATAATAAAAATAGTACTTGTTCTAATGAGTCTCATGGTCAATTTCACATTTCTTCCTATAATGTCTTTATTATCATAGTTGTATATCCATGTCAGTATGTTCCTTTGGAAATTGTTGAAGACACACGACTTTTGTAGACTTTGCCCAGGGCAGTGACCATTTTCTGCTCTCCCCTAGCCGTACTTTTGATCCCAGTCAGCTTCAGATGACTACGTGACCTTCAGAACTCGTATAGAGGAAATACAAACAACGCAAAGAATCTTCCCTCTGTTCATCCCCCTGATCTTGTTCTCCTCTCTGCTCTGCACCCTGCAAGGCTGTTGCCGGGAACTACAGTTCCCACCTCCCTTTCTGACTGGCTCCTCTTTGGGCTCAGCCAATGGGACACAAGCAGAAGGCAACGAGCCTGTGAAAGCAGAAAGAGGTCGGGGAATTCCTTCCCTGCTGCCTCCCTGTGTCAGTGACAAGTCTTCTCAGCAGCAGTAGCCTGTGATTGCAACCCCAGCCTGGCAGGCCCTCCTCTAGGTTCCCAGCTCTCACTAGTTCAGCTCTAAACGTGGGCCACCAAAGTACATGCCAAAGTGGCAGTTATCTTTTCTAAAACCATCAATAGCTTTATTACATATTTCTCAGGAGATCTGCCCCCAGAAAACTGGTCAATTATATGTTGATGTCACTCAGGATCAAAACAACATCTGTAAGTTTTTATACCAGATACTCGTATTTCCTAATTACTGTCTGTTGTTAGACGGTGACAGTGAAGAACCCACATGCCATGGAAGGGGTTGGCTGCGGGTCCTGAGGCAACAGTTTATCATGATTAGCAGAGCTGAAAAGGCCGATACCAAGAAAGCCCAGAAGATTTGCAAAATGAACAAGGAAAGCCGCCAAGCTCAGGCACTCCGCCTTCTGGACACCTTTCTCTAGGCCGCCTGCAGTCAGTTCTCTCCGTGTTTGTGCAGCTCATACCTTCTCCCCACAGGCAACTTTCTTCACCACTGTCTCCTGTGGCAGCTGTTACTATTTAGTGACAGTAAATGACTAGGGAGAACACAGACTCCAGGTGGTGTCAGGGGCTCCTTTCTCCCCTCCTAACCCACAACAGTGAAGCCAGCACTATGTTTCTAAATGTCTGGGTGGTCTTGAACTGGCCGACTTAGGAGCTTTTAAGGTTTGGATCTGTTCAGGCGGGTTAACTGTGGATTTCTCCATGGAGAAGGAGGCTAGTGCTGGGACGGGCCGAGTCAGAGTGACCTCTGAGACTAAGAAGCTGGCCCTGCTGTGTCTCAGTGAGGAGGGGGGAAGGTGTGGAATCAGAGTTTGTTGGGGGGTGGGGGGGGGTGACTGGGGGCAGGGGATAGGCGGAGAAACTCCTAGGAGATGGATCCCTGGGCTTGTCCAGGGCAGCCATGCTTAGGAGGACACACTGACAAACTGAGTATGCCAAAAATGCCTGAACAGTGGTTACAGTGTGGGGTGATGCCAGACAAATCGATTTATTTATTTAAATGCCTATCTGAAATATATAAACTTTGCACATTAAAACTGTAGTCTTATGGCCATTTAAAAATATTCAGTACATTGATTTGAAGATCAGGTCAAGAAAATAGTAATATAGAGAGTCCCCAGATGTGTGATGCCTAAAGTAGGGAAATATTGAGTAGCCCAAGGAGCAGAGTTATGGATGGCAGCAATCCCCCAAATCTGGAACCTCTCCCAACATTTCTGCCACAAATTCCTTGGATTCTTCTGTAATCCCATGGAGGAGGTGAAGTGGCCAAACATTTACTAAAATTGAGTTTCTCTCCAACTAGGTGGATGGAGACTTAGGGCAGATGTAATCTGATTGAGAAAACAAACAGGTGTGCTGGATATTCTACATGTTCTCCTGTGAATTTGCTCAGTACTGTCTCCTCCACGCTCTGTGGCCCGCATGGCGATAGCCATAGGCTGTCTTGCTCTTTGGTTCAATGGGGTTCACCCAGGGCCAGATTGAGGGTGAAAGGAGCAATGTCACTAGGGCAGTGTGATGGCCTCCTTAAATTTTGTGCCTGCTGTCAGCCTTGTGTTCGCCGAAGCTGGGTATCACTTGTGTTCCTCCACTGAGGCCCTGGTTTCTAGCAGCCAGCCCTCGCCATACAGTTCTTCCAGAATCCTCTAAGCATAGCCCTCTCATTCCTTTAAGTGTGTAGATGAGGTGGGGATGGGGGCCAGGGAGAAGGACTTGGGGGTAATAGCTGGCTCCCTACTGTTGCTAGACCTGGGGTACTATATGCCGTTCCTTGTTCTTACCGGGAAGACTCCCCTATTCCCCATTATTACTCTGGAATACTGCACAGTTCCCTTCAGGGGCCTAAATCCTGCCCACACCTTTATGAATAGTCTCTTTACGAAAGTCTCCCATGTGCCTTTGACGTGTGCCTGTGTTTCTTGCTGGGACCCAAAGTGATTCAGCTGCAACTTGTCTTGGTCCCTAGAGCTGTGATCCAAATTCAGTTTTTCTACAGTTAATAAGCGAAATAACTTTCTTTTTCTTTCTTTTTTTCCCAAAGTTTATTGGGGTGACAATTAGTAAAATTACATAGATTTCAGGTGTAGAGTTCTGTATTACATCACCTATAAATCCCATTGTGTGTTCACCACCCAGAGTCAGTTCCTTTCCATCACCATATATTTGATTGAAATAACTTTCTTAACATTTGTCTTCCCCACTAGTTTTCTGGCTCTCTTAGTAGGCAGTGCCACACTCTGAGTTGTCACCAGTGTGTCTGCAGAACCTAGCAACGTGCTCAGCATGTAATAGATGCTCAATAAATACTAGCTGACTGATTTACTATCTCGGCAAAATCTAGGTCACAATTTCCTCATATAAGAAAAATATCAAGGATTATTGGATACCTGTCTGTTAGAATAAAAATCTTGCAGCAGAGGAATAGACTGAGAAAAGAGGTGAATTTGTCCTCTGTCCCTGCCTCTCTAACACATTATGGATTTCCCCTAGCCCTTTAATTTTTACTTTGTCATTTTTTGGCTGCAAATACCCCTGTTTGGTGGATATAGGAAAACAGCTTCCAGTAAGCAAACTTCAGGGGGAAAAAAAAAAGAGTACAATAAATACAGCACATGCTCATTCCTCCGTAATTGGCTTCGTCTTCCATCTGTTGGTCTGGGATAATATTGATAAAGGAATTAAAGATACTGCACCATCTCCTGAATCAAATGAGAACAGTCATTCTCAAATTACAGAGTATGACATTTTTATGTTTTGCAACATGAAGAGGAAAGAGCATTTAATTTATTTTAATGTGGTTAATTTGAAGCTAGATTAGATCATCTAGTTAACTCACAGGTTCTTGACTTTTAAGACTAAACGTTGTACAGCATCTAATTTCCACAGTGGCAGTTGCCACTGTTAATATTGGCTTACATCTAATCAACTAAGAAGTTAACCTTGAATACCAAATACAAAATCTATAAACTGAAAGCTAGAGCTAACATGATTTCAGGAGGAGAGTCACTCTTACATAAGAGGCAGCTTCATGTTGCTTCAAAGTAAATACAGCTTTGATGTTTGCATATTTTGATTTATTTTCATATATGGAAAATGTCTGTTATTTTAGAACCTAGTTACTTCCTCATGATAAAGAGTAGATAGCACAGTGGAAAATTCCAAAAATAAAAACAACACTGGTGGTCGGTATTTGAGATCATTCCTGTGGTGCCTAGAAGAATGGAATAGCTAACTCTCAATCCAGAGATAAGACAAGGTGACATTTTCAGATGAGCTTAGATAAGTTCTTAGGTGGAAATTCTTGCTTCTCTAAGGAGAGGATTCTTTGAACCACTAAACCAGATATAGAGTTGATAACAAGCCATAATAAACAATTGCAGTTTTTCACCATTAGGCAAATGAAATGTTTCAGTGGCTTGGAATTTTGAGACTCTTGAAGACTTCAGTATTTGAAGACTAGGGTAGTTAGATGTAAAGTTCAATTTCCTTTTAAGTGACTTTGGGAGCTCTTAAAATTTACTTTAGCTACTCACTGAGTAGATGATTAATTTCACATTTGCCCACCATCACAATTCTGTTTACCAAACTCCGGTTTCAGTTGAAGCTCAAATACTGGCAGATAATTTTCAGGGGGTCACCAAGTCCCTCGGGTCTGAGGGCCACATTCTCTCCCTGGTTAATTTTCATCCCTTCTGTCCCTCCTTTCCCCACCACTGCCCTTAATCTGATTCTGGAATTATCTCTTTTCCTTGAACTAAAGTTTAAAGAGTATCAAGTCCAGACTATTCATGGAATGAATATATAGTACACTTTAGGTCACTTTGCCTATCCTCTAGGTATCCTCGAATGATTGTTGTACATTATTTATGTCTCCTGTAAACGAATTTTTCCGCAGGCTACTATTTTGAGTATTGCCTATTATTACCCTATGCTTAAAAAATACACTGAGATGTATCTGTATTTATTTCGCTTATCTCTAATTTTTTACGATAAAAAAAGAACTGTTTTATTTAGCATCCTCTTCATTTTCAAGCCCAATCAGGTGAAATTCTTTGTAATCCACCTTTTACAGGTAAAAACAAAATGAGATTTTTAAGTTGGATCTGTAGGCCATCCATATTACTAGGAAAGTAAATAGTTAAAGGATTTACATGTGAAAAGTCTTTTCAGCTGAGTAGTAGAAATCTGAATGGGAGCATCAGTATCTCTGCTTTAAATATGGCAGGGGCTATTGGTTGTATGGCTCCGGGAGCAGGGGAAAGGTTCTGAATAAATGAACAGGACAAGATCATACAGAAAGACCTTTATTCTGTAGAAGTCTCTGTGTATTACACTTTGCCCCAAAGCTCTTCTGACTTGCTAAAAACCGTGGAGTCAAAATCAATTACCCCTCCCAGTGTGCTCATAGAAGAGACTGAAATGTCAGAGACATCTTAAGATGAGGCTAGGCCAATGCCATCTCTGAGTCCCAAGAGTCACAACATATTGATAAAATGGTCACCAGGTTTACAGTGTATTGAATGGTATCTTCTGTGAGTCAACGTGGCTACTCATCAAAGATCCCCACAAAGGATGAAAAGACCACCTGGAAGAGGGAACCAGTGAGCTTCCTGGCTGGTGGTTATGTAGTCTGGGCACAGTTCCCTGCAGAAATATGAAGTCTTAAATCTATTGCCAAGGACAGGTGGCTAAGGAGAAAACCCAGACTTAAAATGTGGAAGGGAATTGATTGACACAAAAGGATACTCAAGTTAAAGTGGAATGAAAGCAACTCAGCCCAGCAAAGATCAATGCATTTTAAAGATTGGATAAAAAGTAAGTTTGCAGGAGGTTGGATGGCAAAGAGAAAAGGTGGCTTTCACTTGGCCAAAACACAAGATGACAGGTGTTAGAAAGGTAAGAGCAACAGGCATGGGTTTGGGGATGGAAATTGTGTGTATCCTGACTAACATTGAGAAAACCAGGGGAAGTCAGACAATTGGCAGCAAACACCATCTTACAGACAATCTTTCCAGCAAGAGAAGAGGATAGAAACAGTGAAGACAAGAAGAGAGATTAAACAAGAAAATCGCGTGGGTGAAGGGTGGGGTGTCAGGATCCATAACATGGAGGCTGTAAGCCGGCAGCTCATGGTCCACAACTGGCCTGCAGGCGGTTTCTATTCATCCTGCTCCATTTTCAAAAATTATTGGTTGGTCACATGTTAAAACCAAAAGACTTCACATTGGTCAAGATTTTAAGCCCCTGAAAAATGGGAAGATCGGGCAAATCCTGCAGAGCACAAATTCCTGTAGAGCAATAATTATATGGAGCTGAGTAGCCGTGGCCATTCCCTCACCAATTCCCAGAATGCCCCAGTCCAGGTCCACTTTCCTCACTTACCTTAGCTGCTTGGCCTCTTCATGCAAACACCTGAGTTGGTGAAGGAAACCCTGGCTTAGGGTGAGTATGACAAAGCCCGTATGTCCTTTGTCTAGAGTGATGAGTGCATGTATGTTTGTGTGTGTGTATTCATTTGGCTATATCTCATAAACATTTACAAAGCACCTGCTATGCACTGACCTAAATACAACAGGAGACCTGAGGACAGCAGATCTAGACTTTGCTTTCAAAGGACTCATGCTCTAGTAGAACTGTACTGCATGCACACATCACTTACGTGCAAGCTGCAGCCTGGTGCAAGCCAAGACGTACAGATAAAGGGTCATGGAACTCAGAGCAGGACAAGACCACTTCCATTTGAGTGAACATCAAGGAAGACTTCATTAAAGAGGAAATATATATATTTTAAATTAGTGACTATTTTTAAATGCTTCAGGGGATTTACAAACTTTGTACAGGTGGTTGTTAATATAGAAACACTTGAGTCTGGGTCAACTCCTTTGATAAAATTATGATACCGATGCAAGGCCATTCTCACCAGCTTTCGAGGCACATCTTCATAGGATCACATCTAGGCATTTTGAGACATTTAACCACTTGGGTCGCCACCAACTGGCTTTGTGACAGTAGCAAGAACCCTCTCCCTTTTCTTTTCAGTCCCGCATTTAGCTGCTGAATGCTTCCTGTTGTACGTGGTCTTTCAGGAATCCATAGCTGATACCGAGTATCTGTCAATTCCTCTGACCAGGACAGGTTTTTGGTTGCAGCGGGGCTCCCCCTTCTTAGGCGTGCTGGCCTGGAGGTTCTCCTTCTTCATCTTGCCACCAGCATCAGCCTTCTTGGCTTCGGGTTTCTTCTCCGTAGTGTCTGGCTTCTCAGCTTTTTCCTCTGCCACCTTGCAAGATGGGAAGAGGTGACCACAGTAAGTTTGATTCAAAGCCAGGTGGAAGTCACTTTCTCCAGTCCCACTTCGGCTCACCTCGTACCTCAGCATTTTCGTTTGCTTTTCTTTTTTCATGATCAGGTGTGAGTTTGAGAACTACGCGTGGTGCAGTAGGAGAGGTGTTGTCCATACGCCCAAATCGCGGCTCACGCTACGTCCTGTCACTGTGTGAAAAATCATTTTATAGTAACACTTGTTTTCCTCGTTTATTTGTATTGGGGCAATTTTAAAATAAGCTTGCATATCTGAAAATACCTGGCTTTGGGGGTGGGGAGGGCAAATAACTGTTCCACCGCCTGCTCCCATGCCTGTAGTTGAGTTTAATCACACTGGACCTAGACTCAGCCTCAGAGCCTTCTAAACGTGGCACTTCAGCAGGGATCAGACTGATCACTGAAGTCCACGCAAAGCTGTTTATCTTCCCTGTCCAGCTGATGCAGGGAGAAGGCAGTCAGAGAAGTTACACACAGGGGTCATTCATTGAAATGCACCATGTGTCAGGCCCTTGCTTGGCATTTCACCCGAATTCTCCCTCAATCCCTACTCACTAGCATTCTACTTTTAGAGATTACAAACTGGTCGGTAAACCAAGCTAAATTACTGGAGCCTGGGGGCAGGGAAAAGCATTTATCTCCTTCCTAGTAGGCATGAACAGAAAGTCACTGAACTGAAGAGCGCCCCGCTCCGTTGTCCCTGCTCCCCTTTAACCGGCTCACTCGCTGTGGGGAGCTCCTGCTCTGTTTCAGCAGCAGCGGCCCCGTCCAGTTTGTCATTGATGGAGAGCGGACTCTGAGTCAGGTTGCAAGCCCATGCCCTGTCTCCCCAATGCCTACCACAGTGCCCGACACACAGCAGGTCCTCAGTTGACATCTGCTTAGTGAGGTAATGCTTTTTCACCAGCAGATGCTTCTCTTGTGTACATGGCGAGGGGATATTTCCAAGGAGTCACCTTTTCCCTCTTTCTAATGCAGTAGACTCCTCTCCTTAAAAAAAAAAAAAATGTATGTAACATTTTCTGACCCTAAAAGCAATGTATGTTCATTGCAGAACTATTGAACATCAATGAAAAACTGAAATTATAAAAGAATAATATTTAAAAAAGTTAAATAAAGACACTTAGCTTGCTGTTAAAGAATAACCAAGCATATTTATTTGCACGTTCATGGAAGACCTCCAGGCTATATTTTTGAGTGATAAAAAGTGAGTTTTAGGACAATAAATATGTTCTGAATGTGACACTAATGTGACTATTGTTCTAAAATACAGTTAATGGAAATTTGCCTAGAAAAACATCTGAAAGGACATACACCAATACATTCTTGGGTTGAGTGAGTCAGTGATAAAGAGTGGAGTATGTCACTGTCTTCACTTGTGTCTTTCTGTGCTCCCGGGTTGTTTTGATTTTAACTGTCATGTTCTACTTTTATAGTTACAAACATTTTAAAATTATAATTTTATAATTAAACAAAACAACATTAATCTCATGTCAGAGATAAGCATCGTTAACATTTTGTTATCTTTTCTTAACTTTTGGATCAAACTGTAGACAGATTATTGTTTCGACTTTTTTCACTTAATATATTTTGAGTGTTTTCACATGTCATTAAATATTTCTTTAAACCATTACTCTTAATTATTTAGTGTTTCATCATTTGAGTTTTTCATGATTTAGCTATTCCTCAGGTATAGAATATTGAGATTATTTCCAGGTTTTCTCAATAATAGAAAGTGCTCCCATCGGTATCCCTGGACAGACTTGTTGGTTTGCATCTCTGTGTCATTAGATGAGATGTCTAGAAGTGGAATTACTGGCTCAGTGCATATGTGGACCCTTGATAGGCATTGCACGTAGACCTTCGCGGCTGGGTGTACTAAGCTGAGTGGCCTCAGATTTGGGGTCAGGGGAAGAAAACGTTTTCCTTGGCTCTCCTAGGTACCTGGCTGGATCTGAAAATTAAACTGACAAAGGCAAATTAACAGGAGAAACGCATACAGATTTTATTAAATTGCTTGGATGTACATGGGAACCTTGACAAGAGAATAAAGATCCAAAGAACTGACCAGAGCAGGGAGCTTTTATACGTTTTAGAGAATAAATTTGTGAGGCATTGACAAGACCAAGGGGTTTGGGCTGGGTGTGTTAAATGGTAAAGAAGTAACTAGAAGATAAGGGTTAGTTTGTCCGGATTTCTTGGCTCCATAGTCCCCATCTCTGGTGATAAGAATGTCTTATCTCCTCCTGGTACAGGAAGGTTACTTTTCACATGGGAAATTTATCTCCTGCTTTCACGAGGACAAAGGAGCATCAGAGTTTCCTTGTACCAACTGTTTCTTAAGGCCCTTTAATTCAAAATACGTAATCAATATGCCAAAGTAGCATATTTGGGGATGACATATTCTGCTACCCTTCAGTAGACACATAAGATGGTGTGCTTGCAGACTGCCTGTCTTTATATATTTCCTATAGGACTGTGTCTTTGAGGTCCAACCATTGCTACAAGATCTGGCCTCAGGCTGTGATACCATGCTAGTGACGAAGGAAAATGTCCATCAAAAACCAGAAACCAGTGTGGTCGTGTGTGTTGGAGGTACAACGACAGCTTTGGTCTGCCCATGCCCTGGCAGGACCCATTTTTCCTAATACTCTAACTAGTCTGTTAGACTATAAATTCTTTATTTTACACAACTTCCTAACCATTTACATTTTTCATTACCTATTTTTCAAGTTTCATCAATATGGAGTCTGTCATTTTAAAAACTTGGTTATTTTGGGAGAATATTATTTATTATTTCAATACTTTTTGGATTATATATGAGGTTGAAGTTTTATTCATATGTTTATTGATAATTTGCATTTCTGAGAGTTGAATGTCCTCTGTCTATTTTTTTCACGGGAGGTTTTTCTTATTGATTTATGAACTAATATATTATAAATACTTATATTTTATCTGAAACATTCAGATATTTTTTGTGTTAGTTATTTATTTGTCTATTGATTTTATTTACAATGATATGTGGAAATTTTAATTTTATATAACAAATTCTATTAAAATGTTCCTTTGTGCTTTCTACTTTTGTGCGTATAAAATCTTTCTCTACCAATATCAGCTACATAACCTATTTCCTCTGGGTCTGGCTAATTTTTCACGTTTCATTCTTTAATCCACTTGGATTTTATTTTGATGTATGTGTGAGATGAGTTATCTAACTTGACACTTTTTCCTCAAAACAATCCATCTTCTCACTTCCAATCCCCACAGCCCAGACAGTGTAGGTAATTCATTGAAAAGGAAGAAGTAATCAAGAAAGACCACCTTTTCTAGTGCCCACCATGCTAGAGAGGGGTGCCCACCTTGATTTTGTCATTGAGAGAGTCATTTGACACACCACTGAGTTTTTAAAAAGAAAGCGTTACAGGCGGTGCTGAGTCCTCGTTCTGGACCATAAATAGAGCTACTTGTCTGCTTGTGCTGCAATATTATATTTCCTGGTGTAAGATGTGATTTCTTTCTTCTCTTTTTGGTTTTGTTTTAATTCTCGTAGTCACCCGTGCTACTCTTTTCAAACCAAGTGGATAAAATTGGCTTCCAGCTTCCCCTGTACCCTGGAATAGAAGCCACGCTTTCATGATAAATTACATAGAAAAAAAGGCAGCAGGAGTTGCTTGTTCCAAATGAGAGTGGCTTCTGGCTTTGCTTCAGTGACTTCCTTCCACATGTCTTCCTGAACTCCCAGACAACAGTGATAATTAGAGTTTGATCTCTAGACTTGTGCCATCAGCTGTTTATTTTCCTCTTTTAATTCTTACACAGCCTCGATTTCAGCCACTAGACATAGCACTTTCATGGGAGTTCTTCCCTGGGGTGGAAATAATCAGAGGGTAAAAATCCAAGGTTTGCTGTGTTTTTCAGCTGTGATCCAGCGTATTTTCATCATTTTGAAAAGACTGAAGCATGCTAGGAAAGCTTAGTGGAAATGAGGTGAAGGATAGCAAAAAAGGTATTCTCCACGATACTGGAACTCAGCTATCCTTAGGGAATGGTATTCAATATCCCTGTGGATGCTGCTTTATGATCTTTACCTTTCTCAGGATTTTCCTCCCTACTTCACTATGCAGGCCTGGCACGTGCATTGTGGTTCATGCTGTTGGACTTGAGCAAAGCTGTGTGTGTGTTGCCCACAGATGTGAAACTCATAAGGACTAAGGATTCTTTCAGTGGAATCCTTCCTTGAAGTAGGTCAAGAGTAGTGTAGTTAGAGGAAGTGGTGAGGTCCAATGGTGTTTCTCTTCTAACTTTTTTTTTTATAGCCATTAAAACCATTTTTCCCAAGTCTTATGAAAATAATACTGTTAATTACTACACGATGCTTGGGGTACAGGTAATGCATATTTACGTATTTGTTTAAACCAAATCAAATCTGGCTCTCGGCCTCTTGTTGCCAATATTGATAGAAAGTCCACCTTTTCTCCTGCTTTCTCTGGCTCTTTTATATTTCATAAGGCTCTGGGGCTAATATGACCCTCATCTTCCCTCCACAGTGGTTACAGCTGCCCTGGCCTCATGATCCATAGGGGGAGGATGGCTTTTGCCTGCTCCACTTCTTTGTTTCCATGGCAACGACAAAGCATCTTTGCTGAGGCTTTTCACACCAAATCCTGACCAGCACCCACATTGCGAGCCCCCATGAGCACTGGCTTGCCTCAGAGGGGAACTGTATGTTGAGAAGGCCCTCTACCATCATCATTTTATTCAAGTTCAGGGGATTTACTGTCGCACAGGAGCCTGGGAGCTTCCCTTGCCAAGACATAAAGCTGCCATATCTTGCCTCTTTAGGTGATTCCACTCAGTTTCAACATTTGCCTAGAGCTATCAACTTCAAATGTTTCTTTAGGAGTTATCATTAGGGCAATCTCCTTCTTGAAGAGCTCTGGAGGGTCCATGAACCTCAATTTAAAAAACGATTACTCTGATATGAAGATAACCTCTCTTCACACCCACACCCACCTAGTATAGTATTTTGCCCTAAGTATGTAAGAATGGCTAAAGAGGACAGCTCCAACCTCCATAGAGTCACCTCAGGTTCCCTTCGTATGAGTTTGTCTAAATGTTTTGGAAACCTATTTTAAATACTTTCCTTGTTTGTAAGTAATGATGATAATATTAATGACAGCTAGCACTTACTGTGTTTCAGGAGTTAGGATGCACACACACACACACACACACGGTGCGAAAAAAATGTATACACATTTTATGAAAGGAAAACACTGTATTAAAATTGTAATACTCAATATATACCAATAACAAAAGATGAATACACGTCACGTTTGACTTCTGCAGAAATTACAAGAGGCGCTCAGAGTGGTTCCCATCAGCATCCAGACACTTCTGATGACGGCGAACTACTGCCTGAGCATAGATAACAGCTCTTAAAATATATATACATTTATTTGGCACCCCTGGGGTGTGTGTGTGTGTGTGTGTGTGTGTGTGTGTGTGTGTGTATTATATATATTATATATATTGTCATTTATTGAGATAATACATAAGCATTTTACAAAAGTCAACCAATATATCAAAGAGTATATATAATAGAAGAAAGCAAAACTCATCAGAAATCCCACAGTTCTGGATAACCACAGTTAACATTCTGGTGAGAATCTTTACAGGCAGCTTTCTGTACACATTTTATGCATGGACCGTACATATAATCACACAATTTTAGGTAAATGGACTCATACTATAGATACTAGTTGTAGCCTGCTTTTATCTGTTCATTTTTTCAGTCAAAATATTTATTGAAAGCTTAACATTTATTAAGCAATAACCTTAAAACTAATAAGTAGTACGCATTTTCCTATTGCGATAAGCAGAAAGATTGCTCTTTCTAATAATACGTTACATTAGGCAGGACAGACAAGGTTATTTTGCAGTAACAAACTAATCCCTACAATTCAGTGGCTAATGAAACAAGGATTAGTTCTTGCTCACATAGTTGACAGTGGGCCCACTGGCCCTACACAGTGACTCAGGGATCCATGCCTCTTCCATCTTGTGGCTCTCATCTCAATGTAAGACCTCTGGGTCATTGCAGCAAGGGAAGAGAGTGCTTTCCATGGCTTCAGTTTACAAGTAAAACACTTTGGTTGGGTCCTTTGACCAGAACTCGTCATGGGACGCCACCCAGCTTCAGGGAGCCTGGGACATGTAGCCTCTGTGCCTGGGGCAGGTGAGCAGAATCAGAAATTAGTGAACTTTACTGACGTCTCCACAGGAGGATTGTACTGTGTGAATGTACTATTGTTAATTTAACTAATCCTCTCTTGATGGATATTTCAATGGTTACCATTGTTTCTCTATTATAGACCCTGTTGTGATGAGACTACTTGCATAGGCATCATGTTCTCAGATCTGTTCATTTCTAAGTTTAAACTCTTAGAGGAGGAATCATGGAGTCAGTGATAGAAACATTTAAAATATTAATATTTAATATTAAGTGTTAATATTAGATATCACCCATCACTTCCGTTCTAAGTTCACCCATGTAACGCAGTGGCTCCAGCCCAGGAAATATATTTCCCAGATATTCTTGACTTCAGTTTAGAATCCATCACGAGAGATACACGAGAGAAAGGAGAAGCCGTTATTGTCTGGACCAGCTAAGGGTCCACACATGGGTAAACTCAGCAGTGGCGTTTTGCCCATGGCTTTCGGGCATCCTCAGTGAGGTCATGAGAGTCTCCTGGCATCTTCCCCAAAACCATCTATTTCAGTGTTGCAGGGAAGTGGGATATTCATGCTGACTTCTTTATGACCCTACACTTCCGGATTCCCCGAAAAGGGCCTTTCTGACCTGCACTGCTCCAGATCCCCAGCTGTGGTTTAAGCCTCAGTGCAAGTGACTCTGTCCTGACTGCATCTGGATGGATGCAGCACCCACTACCAAATTGCTTTTCAGGAACCATGTACCACAGGAACTCCCAACAACACCTGTGCATTGGAGTGGCATATCTTCACACTGTGCACTGTCAGTATTTTTCAAGTTTGGCAAAGTAATGGGCAAAACAAAGAAAATCAATGGTGGTTTATATTTGCATTTCATGGATAGAAAATGTTGTGTTTTATTGGCCATTTTTTCTTCCTTTGTGAGTTGCATGTTAATGTCTTTGTTTTTAGGTTTCCTCTTTTAATTAGCAAATTTTCTTTGACACTCTCTTTAATATAATACGTCTGTTTCACATGCTTCTTTCGGACTTGAAGGAGGAATCCTTTGTTTCAGTAGATTAGATTCAGAAATAGCGAGCCTATGCATGTGAGCAGATACTACGTCTCCAAGTTGGAGAGTGTCTGGGTGGTTCTCAGGACAAAGGTGGGAAGTAGAACAACCTGTCAGGGCTATTCCTTCTCTCTACATCCAGGAAGACTAGCACTTGTAAATATGAAGAACGTGGTAGAATTGGAAGTATTTTGAACTGAAATAACGTTTAGAGCATTCTAATGGCATTTGGTTGTCATTTCTCCCTCTGTTATCTCCTTTCCTTAACGGGACTCTTTTGGTCTGTGGCACATCACATCCTTGGGAAGAAAGAGAAAGAAGTTCTACAACTAAAAGGAGTTAGAGGGAGTAGGTTGATGCTATATTGCAAAAGTTAAAGACAGACCAGACCTGCCTAATGAAACTTTCTGCAAAGAAAGGAATGTTCAGTTATCTGTGCTATTTCAGTACAGTAGCCACTAACCATATATGCTAATTGAGCACTTGAAACATGGCTGGTGTGACTGAGGAACTTAATTTTTAATTTAATATAATTTAATTTTAATTTATTTAGGTTTAAGTGTCAATAGTTACAGTTGTAGCTAGTGGCTCCTGTTAATGCAGATTTAGATTGTTATCATTCCCATGAGTGTAAATGCTCCAAGACCAATAATTGGAATTCTCTTGCCCAAATTAAGTGAAATGATCAAACCTCGTTTTTGCAAATGAAAATACAGCATCATGGAGGCAGTTTTTGAAAACTGTTATGCTAGTTCTTTGCAGGACTCTTGGAGAGGCCTGGTACTCCAGGTTGTCTTCATTTTCACCTCAATTGGAGAGGAGGAGATGCGTGTGTAAGTTTCCCTGTGAATGCGATTTCTAGGATACTATGGCAGTTTGCTGCTAGAACCTCTTCTAGACTGAAATATACTTGCGTCTGAGGTTTTTAATCAATATGCTACACAGTTATCTGATTTTGGAATCCTTTCACATAATGATTATATCTTGTGACTTACCACCAGAAGTAAACAACCTTCTCAAGGTTACAGTTTTTCAAATAAGAGAAAGATATTGCTGTTTAGAATCAAATAGAAATTCTCTGTGTTAGTCATTAGGGCTTCCCCAGATATTTTTGGTTCACTTGTTTTTGGCTCGGCAGTACTTCCAAGCCCTGTGTGGTTAGATGGGGCCAAGTGACCCTTCTGGCCAATGAGTTGTGAGAAGAAGCTACGCGTGCCACGTTCGAATCCAGTGCTTAATTGCTGATGCAGACACTTCAGAGCTCTCTTTCTCCTCTGGCACAGCAACCGGCAGGTTTCAAGATAGTTCCTGCTCCATCAATGTGGGACTTTGAATGACTAAGACAAGCAGAGACCTGTCGGCAACCTGCAATGGATATATAATACGGGAAAGAAATAAATCTTGGATACTTCAAGTCAGCGACCAGTACATGTCTGAGTGAGGAGCCAACGAGTTATGAATAGAAGGTAGTACAAGGTCAGAATATCAGCAGAATGGATGCATTATCTGAAGTGGAAATCCACGATCTGCATGGCCCTGGGTGAGGACATCAGGAACGCCTGGAAGCCTTTGTTAATTGGGCAGTTTGTAGAGCCCTGGATGAAGTTGTCTAAACAAATATCAGTGCAGCTTTTACATGTATAGTGAAAAAGGTGCTGAGTGTCAGTGATGGGCCCGGCGGCTTCAGAATAAATTGTTCCCATATTAAAGGGCCAAACAGACAACCCTTGATCTGTGGCCAAATTGGGTTGAAGAGTGGATGCTGGGCAGGCGAAGTTATGTTTTCATATGCATTTCTTGATTTTGAAGAGGAACCTGAACCATGGAAAGAAGATAAATAGCTAGAGATATAGGATGTTGGCCAAAGTATACACTTAGTTTCGTACAATTGCCATTTCTCATCCAAAAGCTTAGGCTTGAAATTTGTGTAACAACTCTCATATTGGGAAGACTGTAGGTATATGGTGGTTATATCAGGTTCTTTTTATATTAAACCCTAATTTCATTAATATGACCTCTTAAAGGAATCACATAACTTCTTTTCAATAGGAAACTAAAAATCATACTGCACCCCATTCAGTTCTTCAGGTCTAACATAGTCTTAGTGATTAATTATCATCAATAACACTAATGAATAATAAGTAATTATTAATATTAATTACTATAACCATTACTAATAGTGCCAATTATAATAGAAACAATACTAATAATGCTAGTAATTAACGGTTCCTATTTGAATGTTCTTTCTACTCCCATGGCACTGTAGTAAAAGTAGTAAATGTCGTACACGAATTACCTCATTTAATCCTACCAACACTCTGATTTATGTTATAGAAAAGGAAATTATCTCTGAAAGTCTGGGGAACTTGCTGCAGGCCCCATACTGGCAGGTGGTGTCTCCTGCGTGAAGGTGGGGCTGTGTGCGCTCACCGATTGTGTGATTCACGTTATGTGCGGCACTGCTCTTTTAGGGCTAAGGTTTAGAATATCAACTTGAATACAACCAATGCCTTGTTTGTATTTAGTTATACCTTTTACATAAGGGCATCGCAAATTGAAAATAATTGAAAAGGTGATTTTAAAGAAAAATGAACATTTCTGCACCTTATTGTCAGATGAATTATCTGATGGCCTGTTTTATAAAAAAGGTATAATGCTTAAAGAAAATGTGAATGCCAAAATAAAAGTGATGAACATAGATGATGTAATATACTTTTTATTTTTAATGAGAAGGAATTCCAATCCCATAGTTTATCACACGTTCAATTTGCAGCCTTCAAGACGGCTTGTGTGTGTCACACCAGGCGTGGGCCTACCTGGGAATTTCTACTGCTTCATAGCCCTCTCTCAGTTCATGTAGGCTGGGTTAGCAGACAGGTAAACTGTTTGCTTGCACTGCCTCTGGACAATTATGAGGCCTGGACAAGTTTCTCTACTTTCCTGGATCTCATTTTATTCATTTGTAAAATGTAGGGTGGGCTGTGATAACTCTAAGTCACCTCTTATGTCAGACATTCTCTTGTGTCTTTCCATTACATCCTGACATCACAAAACTTCTGTTTAACTGATAACTGAATTCATGGATGGGCCAGCCAAGAATTTTCCTGGGGAACCAATTCATAAGGGGTATGTTGTAGATTTATAGTGTGTCAGTTTAGCGAATTCTGGGAACTCCAGTTCCCAGAATTCCCTCCTGTATGCAGCCCTGGGCTGGGGCAAGTCACGAAAGACATTCTGCACAAGATTTGGTAGCTGGAAGTGAAGCAACGGTGATACTCCCTTCATGCTCAGGGCATGAGGTGCTGTTGCAGCTCATGTATGTTGTCACTTATTTACTGGCACATCTTGCCAGCATGTGGCAGCTCCAAAAAGACTCCCTCTTTCAGTTTTTCTGACTCCTGGGTCAAGTATAGATATAACTCCATGACAAAGGACTCCAGCAGTTTCTCCCTTATATTATTCCCGTCATCGAAGGTGGAGGCTCGGCGGCAGGCAGGGTCTGAGGCAGGGTCTTGTCCATCTTCCTGGGTTTCAGCCCATTCAGACAAGATTCATCTTGAACGCGCTTGCCCCTCGTCCCATCCTTCAGCCACTCCCAAATGCCAGACCGCTGACTTCCCCGCCACCACGGACTCTTTTTTTTTTTCCCAATTAAAGTTTATTGGGGTAACAGTGGTTAGTAAAGTTACATAGATTTCAGGTGTACAATTCTGTAATACGTCATCTATAAATCCCATTGTGTATTCACTACCCAGAGTCAGTTCTTCCATCACCATATATTGGATCCCCTTTACCCTCATGTCCCACCCCTCACCCCCCTTACCCTCTGGTAACCACTAAACTATTGTCTGTGTCTATGAGTTTTTGTTTCTCATTTGTGTGTCTTGTTCTTGTGTTGCTTTTGGTTTACATACCACATGATTCCACTGATATGTGGTATATACGCTGTAGACTCTTTAACCCACAGTCAGTCATCTACAATCAAATCCCTGTCATACATCCCTTATTATACAAATCTCTTCATGGGTCTGCTTCTCTGATCGAACCCTGACTAACACAGGTTGTTGAACAGCTCAGGGAAGATAATTAGGTGGAGAAAATGGCATCTAGCCACATTCTTGTCAGAGAAATGACGTATGTGATTGGGAGGAATTCTTGTTAAGCCATTTGGGCGCTGTTGAATGGAAATTAATAACCAGTATTTACCAAGTTGCCTTTTAAGAAGGGGGATCCATTTCAGTGCAGGGCTTTTGCTTTTCTTCTGAATGGGGGTGCAAGTTAGTGGGCCAGGACTAAGTTGCTTGGGGGACAACAGAATGAGGACGTTACCCCTGCTGTTCCCGCTACCCCCTTTCCTCATGCAGGACTCAGAATCATCTCTGAACACTTACTAAAACCGATTTTATGACTGCCACCCTGAAGAGCTTCCAACTGATGAGGCTACTGGAGGCAATTTCATGTCTGGATGAGAAAGCCACACGCTATTTCTACTCCTCCAACGTCCTAAGCATGTAATGACTTTTCAAAACTGGCACCTTCTGCACCCATCGGGGTGTTAGAATAAGCAGTCCGCCCGACTCTTAAACCACCCTAAAGCAACATCTATCAGTTCAGAAAAATTATATACACAAGTTCCTTCACTAGTTCATTAAAACACATTCGGGGCCTCATGTACAAGCAACATTTCTCTCTCCTTAGTTGGAATAACTTTCAACAGTTTCAGATTCCCAGAAAATAATGGAATTGTGAGGTTCAGGCATCCCTAATTGCATGGTGCTGTCTAATTCAATTTGTTGTTGATTTTTGTTGTTCTGTCACTGATAGAGTATAAAGGAAGCTTCAGAAGACTGTGGAGGAAGAAAATCCACAAATTTAATCTTAATGGCTTACATTAAAAATAAAGAGAATGCTGATGACTCAGGATAGCGATTTGGGCACCCATTTTTTGGTGTGATTTAAGGAGCTGCTCACCTTCAGGGGTCCATGGTCATCGGACGCGTAGGGTAATCCTGCAGCACGTCATAAACATTATTCTCTGACAGAAACCATTTGCCTATGGAAGTTCCAAACACCCCTTTTTTCCCTTTCTCAACTTTCCTAGGGTCCCCCTTGTGCATAGGCTAAGTGAGCCTTTAACGGCAGCTCCCTCCGCTCTTTCATCAAATGTGGACAAAAGCATAAAAGGAGTTGAAAAGCAAGGCATAGTGTGTGGGGATTCATTAGGCTTTTGTTCAATAATAACAACACATTTTCTTTTTTTCTAGTCCTTGGCGCTTTTTCCACATCACTTTTGTGTTTGTCATCTTGTGTGATGGTGAATTTTTATATGTCAACCTGGCGAGGCTTTGGTGCCCAGTTCTTTGACCATTCTAGATGTTGCTGTGAATTTTTTTTTTTTAAACCTTCTATTAACAATTAAACCTATAAAATTTAGATAAAGAAAACTTTACTTATAGTATGGGTAGGCCTCATCCAATCAGTTGACGGCATTAAGAGCAAAGACTGAGTTCTCTGGGAGAAGGAATTCTGCCTCCATACCGCCTCAGGGCTCAAGACTGCAACAGCGGCTCTTGCCAGAATTGCCAGCCTGCCCGACTGATTTTAGACTTGACAGCCTCTGAAATTTGTAAGCCAATTCCCTCAAATAAAATCTGTATCCGTCCGTCCGTCCATCCATCCATCTATCCATCCCTCCCTCCATCCGTCCGTCCGTCCGTCCGTCCGTCCGTCCGTCCGTCCATCCATCCATCCATCCATCCATCCATCCATCCTATTGCTTCTGTTTCTCTGAAGACCTCTGATTAATACTGCTCACTTTAAATCACTGTAAGGGGAAAGATGTGTGAGAGCACGAGATTTCAAGTCAAAACATTCTAGGGATTGAATCCTAGTTTTGCAATGATTAGCTTTCTCATCTTTGGAAATATTTTTAAGCTTCTTTGATCTTCATTTGTTAACATCCATAAAATAATAACAATAATATAATAATAAAAGTAACATATGGGACTTTTACTATATGTCAGGCACTCTTAAATACTTCGACACAGTAATATTCACAACAACCCTATTAAGCAGTGACATGACCACATTTGCATCTTGTCAAGTTACTCTGTCTTTAGTAAAGAAGGGGCGGGGATGGGGCTGGTGTGTGGGCAGGCGCGGAGAACAGGTACTGACCGCTCTGCAGTGGGAGAGACAGACCCCTGCCTGTCAGTGTCTCTCCACTCCAGCAGTTTTGAGGTTTGGAGGTTTCTCCTGTTTGATCCCAGATCCAAGCTCTAGCATTTACTAAACCATTTACCCCAGCTCTTTAAACAGATGTCACTATCACCGATGTAAAATGACCAATAAACTTTGTTCACTTGCCTCCGAAGCTGGTTCAGACTGCAGAACCCCCTAAATTGTCCAATGGACGGGCTCTGAACGCTTCTGGGGTTGACGATGTTCTGACTTCTTTACTCTCTAAGATTAAAGTTATTTTTTGAAAACGCATGCTGACAAATCCAAAATGATGTAAATAACCATTTATAGTTCCTCTGAATGGGAACATATAAATATTACATTTAGATGACTGAGCCCATTTCCTATTACTCTGGTAGAACCCTTTTCTCTCATTCTCAGGGAGTTGAAAATTGTTGGACTGCTCTCCTCCTATATATTTATGAAGCCAAGCTTCCTTTTTGCCAACATTCCAATATCCTAAAAGACCTCAGTGGACATTTTATATGGATATTCATAAGTGGAAAGTGAACATCGTGTCTTCATATAAATGCTATGATACTTTCTTTGTTCTCTTCAATCTATCCAGTATTCCTCACATCTATTTTAATTTCTAATGCATAGGACGGGATGACATACCAGAGGTACTGTTTAATGTCTGTCAGTAAGAACTTAACTTTCTAGAGATCCCTTCCAATCCCCCAATTGCTTTACAAAACAAATCTTAAATAACAGCTATTTCCCAAGGTTTGTGTTTCAGGTATTGAGCTAAATGTAGTATGTGCATTATCTCAAATAATACATGATATTTCCCCCTCAGAAAGTCACTCCTTTTGAAGCTCACTTTCACTGATGCTGAGCAGTGTCACTGCACACACCCCGGGTCAGACTGCTATGGAGTGTGGGGCTGGGTGCTACTAGATTTGCGTTGCCCACAAGCTGGAGAGCCAGCTGGGCCTGGAGTTTACGTCCCCTCTGGTGGCCCTTAGCCAGTGCCTGCTCTCGATGGATTATGAAAAGGAGTTGATTCTGTGAAAATCCAGCATCCTGCAGAGGAATAAGCAAATCCAAACCCCTAAGTGGGAGCAAGCTTGGAGAATTTGAAAAACAGAAAGATAACCAGAGTGGCCGGAATATAATGAACGGGGGAAAGAGGAAGATGATGAGAGTAAAGAATGGGTGAAGCTGTTATCTACCATATTTTGTTTCTAAAATATAAATTCACTCTGTAGACTGAAATATTTAATAGTCACATATTTAACAGGGGTGGAGTGTTCTTATATTTTCATAAATCAAGATAATGCTACAAAAAAAAAAAAAGAGTGGGTGGAGGCCAGATCATGGGAGGGCTTGTAAACCATGGTATGGAGTTTGGGTTTATTCTCTGGGTCAGCACTGGAGGCTCATATTTTAGAAAGGCCGTTCCAACTGTGCTGCTAAGGATTGACGATGGAGGGATAAGAGTGGAAGGAGGGGCATTTAGCACTTGATCGCTGGGCTTCACGAGGAAGATAATAATATACTGGACTAAGCTGGTCACCGTGGCTGTGGAGAGTTGTACACAGATTTGAATTTTGAGGTAGGGCTGCCTCATGGAGGTAGGTTAGATATAGTGATGGGGGGGCACAGAGCTTGCAGGTTACCCCCACACATTTGAGGGGTGGAGTATCTCAGTATATATGTGGACATTTACTAAGATGGAGCAACAGACTTTGGAGATGGGTGGGATAAATCCTATTCATATAGGTATAAAAATGCAGTATTTAATACGTACCTTTAGTGTTATACATTTTGAGATTTGTTTTGGTTCCCAAGCCTTTAATGAAGAACCTCACGTTGATTAATAGCCTTGTTTCTACCATGAAGAAGGTCCTTTCAAGGAGTTGCGTTCTAGCCCACCATCAGCGGTGTTCTGGATGGGACATTCTTCCCTGTGGTCATCTAGTCACAATTACACAAGGCCCCGTTCTTTCACATGGAAATAAGTGGCAACACCCATTGAAGTCCGCAATAGGAATTTGGCTTTCCTTGCCGTGAACTGTGCGGTTCCACAAACCCTGAAGATAAGAGTTGGGGGAAAAAGAGGACCGAGAAAAATTGCCTGGCTCTGATTTTAAAGGGTGAGCCCGTGTAAACATTTCTTGAGCATGATTCTTATCCACAAACATTGCAGAATGACTTTTATAAGGAGAAAACATTTCTTCCTCCCCCAAACATCAATGCTTATGTTTCAGTCATTTGGGTTCTAAGAAAATGCTTTCCTTTCAAGGAAAAATGGTCATTATAGTAGTCAGTATCTTAGGGAAGATACTCAACCTGTTCCTGGTTTTAATGTTAGCCCTTAACAGATTGATTATAGGTTCTGCTTGGTAAAGAAGCTAAGATACCCCCGTTTCCTCGTTGTTCTTAGCACTTGGAAGCCTGTCATAAATGAAGTTTATACTCTTTAGCTCTTCCAGAGTAAAAAAAAAAAATGTTGGTGCTGAAGATGGGTAAGGTTTATGAAAAAAACTTGTTTTCCTTATTTTTAATTCAAATTTGTTGGCGGTGACAATGGTTAGTAAAGTTACTTAGGTTTCGGGTATATAATTCCATAATACATCATCTATATATCACATCGTGTGTTCACCACCTAGAGTCAGTTCTCCTTCCATCACTATATATTTGATTCCTTTTCCCTCATCTACCACCTCCGCCCCCTTTACCCTCTGGTAACCACTAAACTAAGAAGCTTGGTTTTCATTTCTTCAGAGAAAGCTTTGTTCTTCCAACAAGAGTCCCCTGATGTTGCCACGTACTGCAAGGTGGTCCATCCTGTCATGTCAGCCCCTCACCAGCAGATGGCAGTCACACCACACTGCGCTCTGTCATTGAGGCGAAGCTTTTGAACAAGAGGAGTTTGTCCTGTTCACTGAGGGAGGGAGGGCCTGGCGCCCTGTGTGCCTTGGCGGGAGGAGTAACTTGTATGGAGACTAATTCCAGGGAACCCATTACATAAATATATGAATTTGGCCTTGAATCTGAAGATATACTTAGTTGGAACAGGAAACAAAAACTGAGTAAAACACCAAAAACAACAGCAAAAACTTCTTAAATAAATCTGTCAAAATGAGCTATGAGGTGAACATCCCAAGGTCTTGGGTTTATTCTGGGCGTTGTTTCACTGATATGTGGATCAATATAATCATAGTCAAGGAGCTGGCATGAAAACATAATGGCCAAGAGAATCAGGCTGGGAACAACTGCAAAAGTGTTTTATTTTCAGAAGGATTCACTGAGCTTGGGCAGCTGAACCTTGTAGGGGGAAAGTAGAAGAAACTCAGAGGTGACATTAGAAAGCTAAGAAGGACTTTTCTTTATTTCAGAGAGATGACATTTCCAAAGGAATTCTTTATAGTGATGATAAGGGTTTTTTTCCAGCTAGAAGAGAGACATTGCATGTATTGCTATCATTCCAGCTCCTGCTTCATCATGCGTTCCTGAATTTCTGCCACAACCCAGCTGGCTTTGGTTATTCTTCCTTTCCCACCCGTTAAGCAGTTGCTTTGCTTTTTGTAGAAGGTATGCCGGCTTTGGGACAGGTGTAAGGGATACATGGCATTCAGAGGATATTCCCATCTCTCCACCCGCAGTGTGGTTTCGGTGTCTGAGCAAAAGGCACATTTGATCTCTGTTTATGTTCGGTTTGGTTTTTTGAGTATGTCTCACCAGGAATAGTGTGGGAACACAGCTCTGTTTAAGGAAAATGGCCACAGTCCATTGTTGGGGAGAAGCCTTGGATCTCACGGAATTAGACTACATAGGTCAGGTATTTCTGCGAATGTTCTTTCCCAGAGAACTATTGAAACTTTTTTATAGGACTTTTCTTTTGGACTCAACTTTTTAGGGAGATCCTGAAATACAGAGTGACAGAGCTATCTACAAAATTGTGATGGGAAACGTTACAGATTTAAGCATAAAGGTGTCGGTAGAGGTGTTAACAGCTTTCTGGTTCTGTTACCTTTTCTGTGTCTGTTGAGGGTTTGCTTATTTTCCATTCCAGTAAGTGGATAGTTACATGACCATCCATCTGTATTTGAGCAGGGGTTGGATACATGATCCACCTGGGACACAGACAGTTAGGCGGTGCATTACCCGTAGAGAATTTAAAAGCATAACGAAAATCACTAAAAGTCGGTCGGCTTTGAAAGTTCAACCATGCCCGGTAATTCTTAAGTACTGTCAGTGAAAAAAAATCTTTTTCTGGGCCAAGCATTTGCCATGATTGCAGCTCAGTTTCAATAACAGATATTTATGCTTCAAATTAGCATATTTAAATGACCTCTTTAATAAACATCAGATTCTACATGAAAGTTAATTCAGAGAACTCCCAACTGTTCGGTTCAACACATGTGGACTCAGCTGCCAAGTTCATTTCCAGAGGGAGTCCTAATGACTCAGAATCCTTGGAGCTTGCTTCTGGTACAGTTTATATTTCTAACTCCCGTGGCACTATACATTCCTGCATTTAAACAGTACATTTGAAATGAACAAAGATAGCTGTATGTGATTTTTCTTTTCTGAATTGTATTTTTTCTGGTATGAAGGAACCAGACATAAAAATATTTGCAAACAGCCAGACTCAATTTAATGATATACTGAAAACAGCAAACTTCAAACTTGTTCCTTGAAGACTGGTGCACAGAAATGGTGGGAAAGGTTATTAGCTATGAAAAATGTAAGGAATTGGAATGTATATAGAAAAATGAATCAAGTTAGAAGAAAAATACCCAGAGAAACAACAAAAATGATTACATTGCTGGAGAAATAAGAAGGCAGCGTTTTAATGACCTGGTCATTTCATCAAGATACGGACACTAGCATCTAAAGCAGAAGAAAAACTCCTAAAGGTTTTACTAAATGAAATAGAAATTGAAGATGAATTTCTGGTAAAAGTCTTTTAGTGGACCTTTTTTGACTGTAGAAAAAAATTGGAAGTAACTAGGATTGATACCAAAGAAACACAGACATAGACAGTATGCAATTTCTGAAATTATTATGAAATGGGATTTTTATGAAACTCTGCCAGGCTTACCTATGTTTAAGATTTTCTTATCTGTTTATATCTGTTGCTTCATGTGAAAGAAACTTTATGACATTAAAATAAATAAAAATGTGTTTTTCCATTAACTGTCAGTGAACACAGATTGACATAAAAGTCTCTACTTTCAGAAACATATTTTGACGAACATTGACAAATTTGTAGAATGTTAAGTCTAGAAAAACAAACTATGATTTTATTGGTTATTCCTACAATAGATCAATATGTAGGTAAATGTTTCTTCCCTTTAAAAAATACAGCAATGCATAAAATGATTAATCATTACCTTCTTTCTTATGTTGTCATATTTATTTTATTTTTTGTTAAAAAATTTAAGATGTAAGATATCAAAAGGTCAATAAAATAGAAAAATTTACTCTGCCTCTCTTTTTTGACCATTATTATTATTTTGTAATTTCATGTCACAGTCAAAATAATTTTCTCACGTTGAGGAAGAGGATGTTAAAAATGGTCTTCTGGATATCGAATACGCTGGGTAGAACATACTATTCACCATATTTATTGATCACGGAGGGCTATGCTGTAGTAACAAAGAAACTCTGAAATCTCGATGGCCAAAACACGATGAAAATTTGTGGTTTGCTAGCACGAAGTCAATATGTCTGGTCCTGATTGGATGACAATCCTTGGTGGTTTTCTGCAAGTGGAAACTAGGGGACCCATCATCTTGAGTCTCTACTACGTGGTCACTTCGGGGTTGTCCTGGTACCATTCAGCTAGCAGATGAGGGATGAGAGATAGTTCAAGATTAGGCAAGATATTTTGTCGACAGGCGTGGAAATAGCACACATCACTTCCATCAGCATTCAGTTGGCCAAATCCAGTTACCTGGTACTAACCTAACTGCAAAGAAGGCTGGGAAATAGTCTTTCTCTGTGAGAAAGAAGAGGGAACAGCTTGGTTAGCATCTAGTCAGCTCTGTCACTCCATCGTGTTCAAGCTGCTATTCTTGCATCTTTCTACCATTGCAATAATTTGTTAAATGGTATTTCTGCAGTCTTTCCCTGTTCCTGCCATGCAATAGAGTACAACTAAACAGCCAGTGGTTTTTAAACCAAGCAAGTGAACTGCTTTATATCAAATGAAAGATTCTATGCAAACCATTATGTTAAAAATAGATGCAGACAGCTGTTCTGGTTGGAGTAGCAGTGAGCAGTCAGAAACATTATTTAATTGGTTTTTTCATTAGCTCACACACTCTTCCCCCGGCCCTCCCGCCCCAGCCATTCCTGGGACCCCAAGTCCCCTTTGTGTAATCCCTGGCCTCTGATTAATGGAAGCTGAAAAGCATTGTGATAGTTAAAGCGGGGCCATAAAGGCTTTTCAACAGGGAGTGTTATTTAGAGAGATTAAAATTCAAACTCAGGCCTGTAAGGCTGCCACACCTACCCAGTAATTTTTAACTTTGTCTTATTCAACTCTACTTAATATTTCTTAACCGTTTCCTACTCATTTCAACCTTTATGTCCATATCGGCAGCCTTGTAATGTTGTTTTTAATGTTTAACTTATTTTTGTATTCATTCAACATTGAGTATTAGGCGTCAGGAAGACGATGGCAGAGACTGATGTCAAAGGAAAGAATTCTCATGATAGTAAATTAAAACCTCCAAAAGCAAAGTTGAATATACAATGTGATATGAATAATGCATAAAGAACCTCTTTATCTGTAAAAATAGTATGTTGACTCTCTTGTTTATTTATCTAACCCCTTGGGTGGGTTCAAGGCCCACCAGCAGTAATCAAGACAAAATGCTGTCTTACTTTCCAGGAACCCAAGCCAATTCCCAAAAGCCCCCATACCAGGGGAAGGAGCTTTCTCCCAGTCCTGGGGTTTCCTCCCATGCATGGAAGGCACCTGGGGATAGCAGACAAAGTATAAACTAAGACACTATACTTAGTTTATTTGTCCTGACTGACCAAGGCAGACCTCTCTCTGTACTGTGCGTGCAGGCTGGAAGTCTGCCTTGTTTATAACCCAACACTAATGCTCTGTGATCTTACACTTGTGAGTCCCTCAGCATCTCCCAAACATCCCACCGTTACCACTAGGCAGATGCAGTTACAACGTGGTCTGTTTCACCTTATTTACTGTTCATTTGCATGGAGCTTCTCCCCTCATGATATCACTGACCAGGGCAGAGGTTTATACCACCGTTAGTTACAGAACAGACATAGAGTCCCATTTTCAGAGACCTTTGCCTCTTTTGGCCTGGACCCAAAACCTTGCTATCTTATCAGGTTCGTATGCTTCCAGGAATGTTAATATGTGTCAAAGAGTTTAGACATATTACAAACTATTTCCAGTTTTGCCTTTTCATTTACTTGAAATCAGTTTCTCCTGGAACAAGCCTGACATTGCTAATTCAATTCTTGCATATACTTCTGATCACTTTATGCTAGATACCAGCTGTCCACACTGTTGTCAGAACAAAGTACAGAATGGGCAAAACATTCTTGTGCAAACATGAATTTTATCACATCGTTTTTTCTACATAAGATCACTTTTTTTTTCCTTTTTCTGTTAATGTGGTAAATAATTTTGACAGATTTTTCAAAATTTTAAACTTTTCATTCATAGAATAAACCCAATGTTGTTGTGTTATATAATCTTTATAAACCATACCATGTTTTCCCCAAAATAAGACCTAACCGGAAAATAAACCCTAGCATGATTTTTCAGGATGACATTCCCTGAACATAAGCCCTAATGCATCTTTTGGGGCAAAACTTCATATAAGACCCAGTCTTATTTTGGGGGAAACATGATATATTTTTTGTACTACTTTAATAAGTAAAACAACCATATTTATTTATTTTTATTGTAATATTCTGTCTGTTCTGTTACCAAGTTTATACTGGTTGTAGAAAATGAATTGTAAAGTGCTTGCTTTCCTGTTCTCTGTAAGATTTTTGTGTAAGATTGATGTAATTTCTTACTTAAAGGTTTAAATTCTCAGTGGTTCCATCTAGACCTAGATTCTTTTTAGTTTGGTGTGAAAAGAGTTTAAATTATGCTTTTAATTTCTTTAACAGACACAAAATTATTCTGATTGATGTTAGATAAATAACATTAGGGATCTATTTATGCTGAAAAATTATCTGTTTATCTGAAATCCAGACTTAACCTCATTCTATATTTTTCTAGAAATCCTGTAGTGTCCTAATTATATTTTGAATGTCTGAAAAAATAATTGTTCCCTTTCATTCCTATTAGTAATTTGTACCTTTTCTCTCTTTTTTTCTTCATTAGTCTCAAAAAGTAATCTTTAAGTTGTTTATTGTCTTTATGTTTTCATTCCCATTAATTTCTACTTTCATTTATTTATTTTTTCTTTTTCTCTTAGCATTTAGTTTGTACCCCTAACTTCTTGAGAAGGATAATTTGATCTTTGAATTTGAGCTTTCTTTTTTCTGCTATAGGAATATAAATGTTTCTCTGTGTGTGATTTCAACCAGGTCACAGAGAGGCATTCTCAGAGACTTGGATTTTATTTTGTAGGTGATAAGGAGCCATTAGTTTTATACATGGGAGTGACAACTTTATATTTGCTATTTTGATGTGTGCTATTTGTTGTGTTGTGAAAGAGGTAATTTAAGGAGGCAGAAGATTAGATGTGAAAGAGCACATAGCTGAGGACAGAATATTGAGCAACAGCCTTCAGAAAAGGGGCAGTCAGAGGACACAGAGTCACCATTATTAGTGAGAAGGGATAGTCAGAGATGAAAAAGCCTCCAAGTTCTGGGTTACAGAGTTGAAGCCATGAAGACTAGACGGAAGAAATTTCTCCAAGTTCCATATTTTATAGTAATGATTCTGTTTAAGATTTTCTACTAGATTTTGCATATTATTCATATTAGGATATATATGTAAATCATATTGGAATATGTATATATATGAATATATATATGAATTATATATATATTCTAATATGAATTACATACAAATGGGATGTATATATGTAATTCATATAGGAATATATGTGTAAAATATTAGAATGTATAGCAAACCTTAAATCAAAGAATACGTTTAACAACTGTTTTGTACATGGTTCCACAGCAGGCCAGTACTTTGGCTTTCTCAGGCATAGATAAGCTTTCCTTGCGACCAAAGATGTTGTTGACCCAACTCCAGGATAGAGCTCCGAGCATGGGCTGCCCTGAAGTCTTTCTTCCTAGGGTGGCCCAAAGGGAAAGTCATGAACTTGAAGCTACTCCACCCCTTGGCTTATCACCCTGTCTTTTTTGTGTATCTGATTTAGTGAGGTAAATGCTATCCAAAATGATTTTAGCATCTTGAAGCATGATAGCTTGTAGTAAGTAAAAGTCTGTTTTCATTTTAGTTATAGACAATAAAGGATAAACTCTCATCCATTTTAAGAAAGAAGAGTTGAAATGAACTTACAGCAAGTCAAATGGTGTATTGATTTTGTTCTTTGAAAGAGAAAAAGATTGGCCATGAATAAAACTTGAGTGGTTCATTCATGGATAAGTCATTTCATCTTTATCTGGGATAGACTAATTTTCTTTTTCACACAGTGAATAGTGACTAGATATATCTTTTTAAAATGGCTATATTTATAAATCAGCAAATTTTGAGATATCAAGTGGAGTAGAACATAATGATTTCCCGAGAATGAACTGAGATTTATAACTGAGCCATTGTCCTACCGAATTCCAGTGTCTAAAGATCTCGCCACTGTCTCTCTCCTGGCATGTTTGGAAGAAGCCCACTGTTTGTTTCCCTGTTCCCATTGGTTCTCTAGACTTGCCATGTGCAGGGTTGGTCAGCTGACATATCTGTGGGAAAGGAAAAATGTCCTCTTCCACAGAATCCATTTTTGTGGTTACCAATTTGGGTAGACATTGGCCAATTCCTTCTGAAATCTGAAATCTTCCTTGAAGTTCCCATCATCTTGTTAATTCATAGGAAGTTGACATCTTTATAAAGCTGTGGCAAAAAAAAAATCGCTTTTAAAACCACATAACACCGTCCTATGTACACACACTGTATGACATATCATGGTTCAAAATTTAATGACAGGGAATAGCTTCTTTAGATTTAATGCTAAGATGTGGGTTTGGGTGTGATTACAGGAAAAAGAAATAGATACTTTCCTTATCCGTAATCAGTGGCAACTCCTTATTGTGTTTAAAATCAACACAAACAAATATGCAAACCTGTGTTCCATTTGACTACCCCTTTTTGTTAAAATTGTAAAATTTTTTGCCAAGGACTTAGAAGAACTCAAATAAGGAGTAGTAGAATTTTTGAGCTGCCTGTGATGACTTCACTGAACTGATTTGCTTTTTCATTTTTCATTGATCCATCTCCATGAATAGTTGGGATAAAACATTAGAGATTTGTTCATAAATAAGCTATCCTGATGATGGGGGAGGGTATACAGCTGTCCATCCATTCATCTAAAATGTATTGATGTTCAGATAGAAATAGAGATGAATAGGATGAAATATCTGCCCTAACATAGCTCCTGACAAGTAAACAAGAAATAATGTAAAATGTGCTAATAATAGAGCCATGTATGGAATGTAGTGAGTTTGATGGGAATAGAAAGGGAGGCGACAAATAGCACAGATCAGTATGAAGCGGGTCTTGACCAGGATTGTAGCAGCGCTGATGAAAAGGAAGATGCAGATTAAACTGCTTGTTGGAGAGAAAAATCACAGAAGTTAAGAGTTTAGTTTTCAAGTCCTACTGTTTTCTAGCTTGCTAGTTAGACGATTCATGTAGTCAAGTGTTAAAAATTTTCTGAAATAGTACGTATCTCGTAGGGTTGTTGTGTGGATTAAATGAGATAATTTGAGAAAAGGTCTTACTATTCAGTGCTTCAGACATAGTAATTCAATACATGTTGGCTATTGTGTTAGGGTTTTCCAGAGACACAGACCCCATAGGATATATATTATCCTCTTCATTATAAGGAAGCGGCTCACACAATTATGGCGGCTGAGAAATCCCATGGTCTGCTGTCTGTAAGCGGTAGACCCAAGAGAGCTGGTGGTGTACTTCTAGTCTGAGTCTTCAGGCCTGAGAACCAGGGGAACTGATTGTGTAGGTTCCAGTCTGAATGCAGGAGACTTTGTCCGTCAGAAAGAGCAAATTCATCTTTACCCCACCTTTCATTCTAGTCAGGTCTCTAATAGATTAGCAGAGGCCCACTCACATTGGAGAGGATGATCTGCTTTATTCAGTCTGATTCAAATGTTAATTTCATTCAGAAACACCCACGCAGACACACCTAGAATAATGTTTAACCAAATATGTGGGCACCACATAGCCCAGTCAAGTTGACATATAAAATTAACCATCACCGTTATTATAATTACTATCAGTGCTGGAACTTAGGTGAGAAGTCACGTAGTGAATAAAACTTGTGTAAGTTTTAAGCCAGATAACCTTTCGTTTAAATCCCGTTGCTCCCTGTACTATCTGCAAGATGTTGGTCAAGTTGCTTAATATCTCCCTGACTCGGTTTCCTCATCTGTAGAATTGGGATTATAGTAGCTATTTTGTGGGACTCTTTTCAATGAAATGGATCAAAATATCAAAAGACTGTGTCCCCACATTGAAACTAAATAAATGATTGGTACCATTATTGGGGGCTGAGAAAGGGATGTTTAGAATGACATCCTTGAGTTTTGAAGTAAGCACTGGTTGGATAGTTATACACAGAGAGTGTGGAGTCAGAGGAGGCTCCCTTAATCATGGATGAGTCACTACATCTGGGACCTCTGCTGGGTAGTCAGACATGAGGATATGGTTCTCAGCAGGGACACAGGTCTGGGATTTAGCTTTGTGTATCGGCAGCATATCTGACTCCATGGATACGGATTGGATTTTCGAAGGAGGGGGAAAAGAACCAAGTTTAGAATCTTGGAGAACACCAGCCTTTGAGGGGAATGATGGAGGAAAAAAAGTCCATGACTGAGACAGGGCCAAAGCAGAAGTGTTAGGAGGAAACCAGGCAAGACGGGGATCATGCACATTGAGGGTGAGAGTTATTCACGAAGACATACAGTGGCCAAAGGGGAGAGAAGTGAAAACAGTGCTCACTGGATTTGGCCACATGGAGGGCACCCAGTGAGTTTCACCTTAGCAATTTCTGTGGAGCAATGCGGCAGGAGGCAGATTGCAGGGGATTGAGAAGAGAATGGGGGTGAGGATGTGGGTAGCATGGGCCAGGCCCAACCATGACCCCTAACAGTCTAACCATCAGGGCATTTAAGTGGCTTGGATGGACGGGGCATCCTGGGAAGACGGGAAGTTTGAGTGTTTGTGATGCCGTGGATGGTGGTATCCAGGGAATCGGGCCCTGAGAAGCGCACCTGGCTCATTGCAGGCAGTCAGGCCACGTCAGCTCCTGTCAGCTACCAGTGGAGATGCCGCTGTGAATTACCACGTGCTCTACTGCCTTGTATGTGTCCTCGGAGTCTCTGCAGGGCACAGTTGGCTGCACAGGTTGACAGTGGGTGGGAGTAATGAGGAAACTGGGGAAATTATTCCTCTACATCCATCAAATCCGAGCAGTGTGCTTGAGAGTTGCCTAGCAATAGCACCACCTTCCCTCTTTCCACCCCCTTCCTGGAAGCTACATTCATTTTTTTCTAAAATGTCTATTTCTACCTTCACACTCCAAGAAATGTGGTCGGTGCTATTTTCGACAAGCTTTCAAGTGTTAAGGTACATCTGGAACGATAGCCCCTTTCCTTCTACCTCATGCCCCTTATTTTAGACGTCTCACTGTATTAGACACAAATATTGTTTGCTTGTAACTCATATAACACTTCTATACATTTCTTTTAAATCATGTTATAAGTTTGTTAAGGATACAGGCACCCTCAGATGTTGTTAATAAGAGTGTGAATTGCTCTCACCAACCTTTTTCAGAAAAATTATGTATGTATTATTTGACCTAGGCAACCCCATTTTCGGAAATATGTTCTACAGATTAAAATACCCACTAAAATGCAAAGTTATAGCCAACGATATGGCCTGTATTATTTGCAGTGGCAATAGAAATGGAACGGCCTGAATACCTATCAGTAGGAGGAAAATTGGCTGAAGTATAGTACTCTGTAATGTAGAATATAATGCCCAGAAAGATGTCCATGATATATTATTAACAACAGAAGCAAGCAAGGAATCTGTATGCATAAGATGATCTCATGTTTGGAACAGAATTAAAAAACTTTGTTTATACGTGTTTATATCTTTGTGTGAACATATGTATTTATTTTCAATATAATTTTTTGGATCATAGAGAGAAAGGAGTGGAAGGATACACACCAAACTGTTAACATTGGTTATTCCAGTTGATAGAGTAGAGATGAGGTACAAAGAGACTGTTAATTTTTTCCTTGTATACCTTAGTATTTTTTGACTTGATTATTAGAACAAGGCTTGCATTACATTTTCAATTAAAAAATGAGTCCTGTAAATTAAAGGAAAAATAAAACTCCCACTACTATCTCATGAAATTATAAACCGTCTATTTGGGAACAAGGTATAATGGCTACAATGAAGAATAAGTGGTAATTCGCAGGACTGGGATGAATAACCTTAACTTTGGAGTTAAAGGATGCTAGCAGTGATTGGTCTCTATGATGGGACTTGAAAAACTGGTCTTGCTACCTGTCTTTAAATGTAGTCACTCCTAGCGGGTCTTCTGGACTCTCACATGTGCTTCTGAATTTAATTACTGTGCAGGGTGACACATTAGGAAGTTCATACATCAGCAGGGATTAGTTTATTAATTTTATTTAACTACCATTTAAAGAAACTAATAATAAACATTAATGTTAACAATTGTATTCATAAATTACTAATTATAATTAATTATTAACTGATGTTAGTAGTTAATTTCATTAACCATAGGAAAGAGCAGGATATAAAAGAATGGTATTCAGACAACTAACTGTTGATCGAGTGATAGTCATGGAAAAGAGGCATTAGAAAGATCACAAAATTACAGCATTGCCCATTCTGATGGAATCAATTTGTAGGAAGTGGGTTGAAAGAAGGTCAGGAAGGTCACTGGTGCTCTCAGAATATAGAAAAATGGACAGGAGAAAGCATAATAAGAGGCCCTCAAAAAATAATGATAATGGCCCTCAAAACATTGAGGGAGCTCGTCCAGCTTAGGGAATGAGAATTTGGAGGAGAGAAAAAGAGGATAATGGAGATGGGAAGGAAGGAAGTGGGGACAGGACGTGCTTGGGCAGCCAAATCAATGAGATACTTTGGACACGTGACAGACAAGCAGTGAAGAAGATGAATGCTAGGAGGCAAAGGGAGGGCAGAAGGCACATGAGAGGTCATCCAAAACAAATATGCCTAATTTGAAGTTTTCCTGGCATAGGTTTTGCTTGTCATCTCATCCAGCAGCCAAGTGGATTCCTCTGGGTAATTTAGAAAGTGACAAAGTATGAATTAATATCTTCACTTACTTACTCGTCTTTTATAACCAAGATGTCTTAAGCATTCAGAAGGTTTAATGTATCCAGTGTGTGCGTGATGGCTTTAAATGATGTATTTGGATCTTTCCCTGTGGATGTTTCATCCTCCTTTGCCACAACAGAGCTTCTTGAGTGACGAAAAAAAAAAATACTGCTCATCAGAAAATCATAGTTAAAAAAGGAGAAAAGGAGGGGCACAAGAAATCCATGTTGTAACAAGGGTAAGAGACCAATAGGACAAGAAAACCTAGTTTTGATATGAGATGGCGTGAAGTAGCTTTGACGTCTTATGTAAGTCATTTAAATTCTTTAGGTCTTTGTTATATCATCTGTCAGGTGAGGAAATCTGTGATTTCTCTGATCTTGGGTGATACAATTCTGTTAGGAAAGGGATTCCTTTGAAACGGATGAAGATGGCTAGCATTGGAGGGAGCGATGGAAAATGGAGAGACAGACTTCAAAGTCGTAGAAATTAGTAGCAAAGAGTTAAATCTGGGAGTGTCACTGACCTGGGTTCAAATTCTGACACTACCACATATAAGCAGATGACCTTGGGAAAGTTTCTCTGCACTTATTTGCCCATAAATGAAACTGAGGATAATAACAGGTATTTAGCTCTCCATGTGGTAAGTGTTAAAGGAGATAATGTGTTAAGTGCTTAATGATACCTGTTAACTTGGAAGTACTCAGAAGGTGGCAGAAAATGAAGTGAAACATTTCTGTTCATGTAAAGCCACGCTTTTTTTTCTTTCTTTTCTTAATGGCTTTCCCTCCAGATTGGGAAAAAACAACAACAAAAAAAACAAGTGGGGTTGTGAGCATCTTGGCAATAAAAATACGAGTAAATATGGTAGTGATTTAGCAGTACACAGTAAACATACCATTTCACAGCAGGAAGGCAGGAAGAACCAACAGTTGCCCAAACAAGAGAGGAATATTATTCAGACAGGGAACTAGCCAGCTCAATGGCTAAAAATACTGTGGGATCGTCAGAGAAATTGAGTTGTTCCTTGGATCAGGAACCCTGTGATTTATAAAACACAACACATTTCCATTCATGACTGTTCGGTAGTCACCCCATGGTCTCTCCACTTCCAGGACTGTCATACTTTTATAGCCTCCTTGGGACTGCTGATTGAGCTCTGTGGAAGCTTTTCTGTGAGTGTCTTGATGAGAAATGACCTAGACCATCACCACCACCACCACCACAATGATGCCTCAAGTTCAAAATCCTATTAAATGCTAACAACACCTGCACCTTTGTAACCCTCTCATAGGCTGACACCAAGAAAGGATGAAATCCTTCTATTTGCAGTATTTAACACGTTGCGTACAGATCGCGAGAATCTTCACCAGGGATTTAAACCCCGCCGTATGCAACGTGTTAACTTAATGTGAGAAAAAGAAGATTTCAGAAAGGGGCAATAGTGTATTTGCACATACACTTTGGACATGGCAATATGTGCCCAACCAGTGGTTTAGTCAAAGTACACAAGCAACCAGTACAATTGAGATCAATTCCTATTTCCAGAAGGTAACAAGTTGATGAGGGGGACAAAAGTGGAAAGGGATTGATTCTATGCTCTAAGGGTTATAAGTGTTGTTACAATCTGTCAGACTGGAGAGAGTGAAGAAACCTATTGAAAAGTTACACTATATTTCCATGGGAAGCAGGTAAAGAATGCCTGGAAAGTTTGGAAATGTTTTGGCATATTGAGAGAAAAGATTGGGTACTAAGATGGCGTCAGATTTCTCTCTCCCATTTTAACAATTATTTTTTATTTCCAATGAGTAAGATAGGCCATGTGGTTTTTCTGATTTTTGTGACTTTAAGGTTTTTGGTTAAAATTATTTAGCATGAGGGATATGATGAAGGCATGGCACAAAATATATCTGGTCTTGAAATATATCACAGAGAAAAAGCCATTCAAAATGGCGGTGTTCACGGTCACTGTATTCTTTCATCATTACTCTCTTGGACTAGCAGGTCTGGCCTTCCACCCTGACCTGGCGTACTCTCATTCCACACAAAGGACCATAGGCACAGAGAGGAGGCGGCTACATGTCAGAGGCCCCAGGACTGTTTCTGGATGAGCCATCACATGAGGGTACACACGAATGAGCAGGGAGGAGAGGAAAGCCCTGCCTTTTTGGTAAAAGGCACATTTGATCTTTCCTGACCACAGCTGAGGACACGGCAAGTTTCCTGGAAGAAGCTCAGGGGAGGGAAAAGGAAAATTAGAAGGCTTCATCTGCAAAGTTGGGGCTAAGCTTGAATTCC
This sequence comes from Rhinolophus sinicus, assembly GCF_036562045.2. Lineage (NCBI taxonomy): Eukaryota > Metazoa > Chordata > Mammalia > Chiroptera > Rhinolophidae > Rhinolophus > Rhinolophus sinicus. The sequence goes on along the minus strand of NC_133761.1, from coordinate 15,648,735 downwards.
TAATTACCACAGGTCTTTTCCAAGAAGCATGTCTGTCTGTGGTGTACCAGCCTTGAGCTGGGTGGCTCCTGCATCATGTCTCCTTCGTCAGCCCGGTTGATGGCACCGGCACCATCAGCTTCCTTCCAGGAATGCAGCGCCCATCCTCTCTGGTTTTCTGTTGAGTTGGTCTGGCCCTACTTAAGAGGAAAATAATTGGTATTCTTTCCTCCTGTGTCGGGCAGTAATTTCTTTTTGAGCCACCCTTCACATCAGGGCAAACTTGCCCTGTGCAAAATTATGCAGTAGGCAGTTTGTTTTTAAGCATTCCATTTCTCCCCCTGATGCCCGTTTCTCACCCTGTCCTTCTCCCCTTGGCCCACATTTTCAACACTCTTGACAATGTGTCAGGGGTAACTGTGCCCTCATCACTGTGGTACCTGCACTCAGCCAGGAAACAGTTCCTTCTGGAATTGTCAACCTGCTCAAAAAGTTACCAGCCCTTTGTCTCATTCTGCCATGTGCCAGATACTATGTCAGGGGCCATGGCTACAGCAGTAAACAAGACATGGCCCCCATGCTTCTGAAGCACAGCTTCGTGAGGCAGATAGGGGAGACTATCCAGTGTCACCATAAAGATGCAAAGGCATGACACAGCATTAAAAATGGAAGAAATGTCACTGTGGCAGAGCATGGAAGACCCCAGCCATATGCTGGGATTTGTCCTGGAAAGGCCACTACACAAGTGCATGTGGTCTTTGTCCTGAGGATTGTGGGAACCCAAAGGGAAGGTATACAAGAAGGTGACAGGATCAGATTGGTCATTTACAGAAGTCTCTCTTTTAAGTCGAGTTAGGGAATAAGACCTCTTAGTTTATCACAAATCCAGATGGGGTGGCCTACATTGAAGTAGTGGCAGTGTGAACTGAGAGAAGAGGACAGATTTGAGAGATATTTAGGAAACAGAAATTGCACATTTTGGTGATTGCTTTTGGTGATTAATCAGTTCATATGTCACTTTCTTACTAAAAAGGTATCAGATTGGTTTCATTAAGCTAAAATACATATTTCTTTTATTACACCCTTAAAGGATTTTTGATAATGCGTATAGTTTTAGAGATCATGATAAATCAATTGAAGAAATGTTCTTTTGGTTCAATGACGGGATGGAACAGAGAGTCAATTTACACAATCTGAGAATCAATTTACATAATCTGGGCCCCTGATCCTGCCTTCCCTGTACAACTTAAATTTTTTTCACTTAAAAAAAACACTCTAATTTCTGTCCCCTTTAGTTTTTAATTCATTCCTTTAGTCCTTCCTCTTCACTGCTACCAAAACTCCTCTATAAAAGTGCACTAGCTGTGTAGCACGAGAGGTCTCCCAGTTCCATGCATTTGTAATCTGAAAGGGAAGGAATGAAGATTTCTTTCCCATGGACTCAGGATTCAGAGAGTCTCTACTGCTACCACAGAAGACATTACCGAATCCAGTAAACATTCCCAAATCCCTGCTATTTTCCAGACACATAGCTCATTAGTGCTGACATAGTTTAGGGAAACAAATTACTTGGGAAATGAAAAAAATGTTTTCATGTTAAAAAGCTTCATGCTTTTGGTTCCTTTGTTTCTATCGATGTGGCTCTTAAATAGTCATTCTCTCTCTCCCCTATTTCTTGACCTGTGGGTGTTCAGTGAACGCTTTAAATTCCCCATTCTTCTATTCCCGCAAGAGTTATATTTTGCTTGGATGTTAGGAAAGAGAGAGAGGAAGACATCGGAGGCAGAGATGTGAAAGCGACAGGACGGGTTATGGGTACTGAAGTCGGTGATGTGCAGTTGAAAGAATCTGGGGTTTTGCGAGAGGAAGGACAAGAGACAGCCTGGAAGTGACAGTGAGGAGTATGACTTACCAGGCACAGAAGCATTTCAAGTATTTCCGACCAAAAGGACAACATGAAAAAATAACTTCAAATTTGGGCATCCAGTGGACTTGGCAGATCCTTAGGGTGCTGTCCTTGTCACTGTATTTTTATCCCAGGGAAAGGAAGTTCTTGTCCTTGGGCCCTGTCTTGCTACAAATCATACTCAGTTTAGGAGGGAAGCTATCAGATTAACCAAAAGGATCCCGAAGTGATTTTTTTTTTTTTTTCTGCCTGGTTGTCTACCACCAATATCTACATGACAGTGTTTTTTTAAAAACACATGAGAAACTCTCAAAGTTAGGGACTTTTCTGCCATGTGAGATATTGCAAATAATGTAATGAGATGCAAATGTTCTAGTTCAACTTCCTGTGACAATTTGAAATTCAGTGAACAAACAAATGAATTGAACGTTTTTCAAACCCAGTTGGTCTAGATCATGGGTCAGCCAAGTGCAGCCCAAAGGCCAAATCCAGCCCACCACCTGTGTTTGTGTGGCCTGAGCTAACAATGCCTTTTATAGTTTTAAATAGTAGAAAAAAAATCAAAAGGCAAATAATATTTAGTGACATGCAAAAATTATATGAAATTCAAACTCTAAATGAAATAATTAAAATACATCAGTTACACGTCAGTATTAACAGATGAACATTTGCAAAATATTCTGATGAGAGGGGGCATAGAACCCAATTAAACAAATTGTTATCCCCCCAAAGAAAGAATACCATTTTCCTCATTCCATTACAAAAAAGAATACTCTATTTTTACTATTATATTTTTAATTTCATCAGTAAAATACAAATTTTCGTTAGTGGAAATTTGTTTTCCCTCACGTTGCATAAGTATCTACCTAATATTCTCAATTTTATCTCTTAGCCTAAAAAGTTTAAAAGTTTTGCTATGTGACCCTTTATAGAAAAACTTTGCTGTCTTTTGGTTATAGGTAATGAGTAGATGAAGTTTATATTATTGTAAATATCGTAATGTAAGCATTATGATTATGATACGTGGAAGTTTGTATATAAATGTAACCTTTGAGCACATATCCATTCATCCAACAGACATTTATTGAGCACCTACTGTATACCAGAAACTGTCTTGGTTGCTGAAGATACAAAGTTGAAAATACATAGTCATTGCTCTCAAGAAAATCAGTCTTATGATTTATTGCACAATTCTGGTAGAATTTAAGAACAAAGGATTCCTACAAAATTCTCCTTAAAACGAATATGTCCTCCTCTTTCCCTCAATTTCCAGCTACTATTGGTTATTAAATTTTGTATTTCTATATAACAATCAAGTGATTCACTGTTTTCCAAGCTAGGATGGAAAATGAGACTTAGGTAATGTGACATCTCTCTCCCACCTTTAACTCCACTGGAATCTCTTTTGACCTCTCCTTTCTATGCTTACCTCTATTGTGTCATTTAATTTGTTAGGGTCCTGGCATGCCACTTAAAGTCATTCAAGGTGTGTGCCTCTGCCAAGCAGAACTGAGCCTTTGTCCATTGTCGTAGCAATTGCATTGCTCATCCACAGACTCAAGACCCAACCATTTCCATATTTTTCAGTAGCTAACTCTTATCCTTTTCTTTCTAAATTGCCTCTGACATCAACTGCCCTAAGGGATTTCAGTGTGGGTTTAGGTGACTGAACAGCCAGTGAATATGGGGCATTCTTATAGCATGCAATCATAACTTGTGTTTAGCTTTCATAACAAAATCTTATCCAAAACCATCTCAAAGAAGCCAAAACCAATCCAAAACCACTTCCTAGGTCCACATTGCATAATAAGTGGATATGTTCTTTCTCACCACATGACCAAGGGCACTAGGTAGCTAGATGTCTGATCATATGAATGGTGAAAGTATCTGACTATTATATTTAAGCTACAAAAATTCAAGATATCTGCTTCCATATTTTTATTAAACATTTTTCTATTCATATCCATTACTATTTCTTCTTTGATTCCTGGGAACAGTCTGTTGTTCTTTTTCTTTCCTAACATCAGCAAAATATAACTCATGTGGGAATAAGAGAATGGGGGAATTTAAAGCTTTCTGATTTTTATTAGTTTTCAATATTAAAAATTATGCTTATTGTAGGTTCCTGGAAGATAGAAGGGCTGAATCCTTCTATTCCTAGCTTGTTTTGTATGTTTATAGGGAATGGAGTTGAATTTTTAAATAATTTTAAAATTATTTTTTTAGCTTGTTTTTCTCTCTTATAAGTTTCTTTAGTGAGATATATCCATAGATTGCCTAGTATCAAATCACCTTTACATTCCTGGGATAAGGACTTTTTCTAAGTGCTAATCAACTTTATTTATTAATGGTTGATCCAAAGCCATCTGCTTTTTTCCTCCATTGTGTTCTCACCTCCTGGCCTTTTCTGTTTCCCTGCAAATCCCCCCCATAGGATAGTGGTGAAGGACAGAGAATCTGGAATCACATTGATTCGGTTCAAAGACTGCTTTTATCACTTGCTAGCTCTTTTCTATCTTTTAAATTACGAAGTGAGTATAAAAATAGTACCTACCTTGTTAGGACGTAGTGAGGATTAAATGAGATTAAAAATAATAATAATAAGTGCTTAGAACAGTGCCTGGCATATAATGAACACTCAATATATTCAGAATCTTCACCATCATTGGAAAATGAAGGAATAAATATGTAATACAAATACAAGTTGTGCTAAATGCTAATACTTACTGAATGCTTACTGTGTACTAGGCATTGTTGAAGGTACTTTATATATATGAACTTATTTAGGTTTCATGACAGCTGTATGAATTGGCTTATATTATTATCTTTCTTCTTTAGATGAAGAAACAAAGGCTTATCGATGTAAAATACCTTGTCCAAGATCACCAGCCAATAAGTGGAGGGGCCAGAAAGTCGACATGCTACATCCTAGACTCCCAGGCCCTTGACCTCTTCAGCTCCACTATTTTTTTTTTTCCTTTTCATCCTGGTTCAGCCATCTTGTCATTACCAATAGTTAGACCACTTCTAACATTTTTATTTCAACCATCCATTCTCTGACCATCGGCTCACCTTCTGACGTTTTTAGTTTACTTCCTTTAGTATCCCCACCACAAACATTCTCTGACCTCATTCAGGCTTTGAACCCAACTGGCCTTACTTCTCTTGTTACTCAGCCTGAAAATTTCAGGGTCTAGTGCTAGATCCTTCTTAACCCCTTTGCTTCCTTCTCCCCTCCACGATCCTACTTAACTGGAAGAATCCCATCCCCAACCAGACCAAACTATCTCCTAACTCTGTGCTGTGGCTGTAACAGTAAGAATATTTTAGAAAACCTGACCCCTGACTAGTTGACCCCTAGTACCGCTCTAGTCAATGTATTTCTTCACTCTCAGAGACTCATTTATTATCCTCTTTCCCCAAATTTCAAACATCCCTCTTCATCTGTCTACTCTCTTTATAATATTGCAGCTTACTTTATAAAGAAAATAGATACAATTGGATGTGAATTACCTTATCTTCTAATAACCCAATGAGCCTTTCAGCATTTGTACTCAACTACTGAATTACCCATCCTACTAAAAGGTAGACTTATTTTTGATTTTTGTCTTAGATTCCTTTTCATCTCATTTTCTGGAGGAGTTAGCTCCTGCAATTGAGACATTTCCTATATCAATTCCTTCCCATTTTAGGATCATTCCTACTGACATACTAAAATGCCACAAAATCCCCTATCTTAAAAACAAAACTAAACCAACCCCAAATTTCTTTGACCCTATATTCTTCTTTGGAAACTATTGTGTTGATCTTCTACCCTTTGTATCAATCCTCTTTTATTTAAGAGTATCTTCCAAGAATCTATAGTAAGCGTCATTCTTAATATTGAAAACATAAAATTCCACATGATAGCAGAACAGCAAATTTCCTCATATTTTCTTCATTTCTCCAAAACTCTGACCTCTCTTTCAGCCCCCAACTAATAAGTAACAGGAGCTGAAGGACTTAGTTCAGTCCCATTTGATTTAAAATATAATATGACCCAATAGCGTAAACAGTTTCTCTGGATACAACTATTAGATACAACTACATATCATACGAGATGTTTGCACAGTCTTTTAGTTTCCTTCCCTTTCCCCAGCTCTCCAGTTGGCATGTGGTTTATGAGGAAGGCCTAATAACAGTGTGACATTGGATAGAAGGGGAACTTCCAGCTTCTAATAAGCACCTGAGTGTGTCATATCTGCTGTGGGAGGCATGTATGTTCTGCTAGTGTCTGCATGTAACTTTTGTGACTCAGAAAACCCCGGTCTCTTTCTCCTTGGCTCTGCGAGGGCCTGATCACCTCTCCCTCCTCAATCAGTATTTCTGCAGGTCTCTGTGGTATAGCATCTCCTTAGGAGCCTTGTCCCATTCTCCTTTGGACCCTGGATGACACCACCCATCCCTCAGCAAGGCACTCCGCCAAACAAGCCTGTGGAAAGACCACTGGCCCTTTACTCAGCATCCAGAACACACCGGAACCAGAATAATCCCCAAGGATTCCTCATTCACTCTATCTCTGCCTGACCAAAACTGCACTTCACTATTATATCCATTGTTCGTGCAAACCCAGCCTGCAAAACAGCAGAAAAAGAATTGTTCCTCTCTTTTCCTGCTGTCTAACACACCATACCTTGGGTGACGTGCTGTCTGCTCCTTCTCCACAAGCACTCTAAATTTTGGTGTGACACAGGACTGTCTTTTTCCTGTTTCTTTAGCTACAGTGTCTCCCTAGGGAATTCATCTATGCCAGTGGAATGTATAAGTTGAAGACTCACTTTTATAGTTGCAGCCACAGTCCCTTCCTGAATTGCAAATTTCATATAACTACCTATGTGACATCTCCACTTGGATGTCGAATAGGCCTACTAGTCATAACGTTAGTAAAGCAGAGGGATCCCCCTCCCCCACACCTTATCTGCTTTCCCCTAAGGTTTTGTTATGTCAGTAAATGTCATCACTACATAACCTGTTGTACAGTCAAAAGTCTCGGATTCGAGGGTTTTGATACTTGACTTTTTTTTGACACTGTTCATACAGTCTTGTGGGCTTTTTCTCCAGAGTGCATCCCGCATCCAACTGCTATTCACAAATCTCACTGTTAAACTTGAGTTCAAGCCTCCATCATCTCTGGCCTGTTTTTCTGCAGTGCCTCCAGCCTCTCTGATTCTTTGAATTAACTTACGTTTTCCGCATCTACATAATAAAAATAATATGTCATAATTTTTGTAGTGAACATCTCTGAGTTTGGTTTCTGAGAATTGTCTCCAATTCTCCTGGATCTTTCTCCCAGTTCCACTTCCATTTGTTGTCATTCCTATGGTTTCTTTTGGAATAGAGTTCATTAACCTAGTGGAATAGGGAGGATAAACAGAACTTTGGTTTTTTTTTGCCAGGAGTTTTTGAATTGATAAGTGCAAGGAGAGTTAGTATCTCTCCAGGGCCAAACATGTTAAGATATACATCTTTGGAGCTATTGGTAGCCCAGTTCATGCTGAAAGGAGAAAACACTTGTCTGGAATAAGAGGGAATAAAAGGTACAAGCAGAGAAGAGCAGAGGGGAGAGACAAAGACTGGAGACTTAGAGAGCCTGGCTCTGAGCATTCCTGAAGCTCTCTGATATCTGGGACCATCTTTGAGTCTGTTTGTTTACCCTTCTTTGGAATTTTTAGTGAAACTTTACCCCGCTCCCCCTTTATTTTTGGCTAAATGAGTTGAAATCCTATTTCTGACACTTGCCAACAGAAGATCTAGAAACCAATCCAACGGAGGACAGAAAAGGGGCCACAGGTTAAACCTGACAAGCTCAGAAAACTGAAAATAACCCCCTAAAATGGAGTGAGAATAAAAAAAAAATTCATAACTAAGGTGGGCCATGGCAGGAGGTCACATCTTTAGCTTGAAACTTCCTGCATAAAGTCAATCTTCACCTTAAGTGAGACTGTCTATTGTTTTTTACACCTAAGGTGACACCTTGGAATGTCAGTAATCCCTTGCCCCACCCCCACCAGTGCAGGAAAGTACAGAATCCCTCCTTATTGTTCTTGTCACTGATTAACACCTCTATGTGAACTATTAACTATCCTGCACCCTTCTATGTGAAAGAAGTACCTGTCTCTCCAATTTACTTTTAGCTAATCCCAGAGATTTCCCCACTTTGCTTTCTCGCACCCCCTTAATCTACCACCAATGATTTCATGTAATCCCCCTCCTTTGATTTTATGTATAAAATAAGCTGCAAACCGCCATTTTGCAGAGCATTTTCTCAATCTGTTGAGATTTTGCTTCCCAGCAATTGTCAGTTTGGCTCAAATAAACTCTTATGAGCTTTCTCTTTGGCTGGATGTCTTTTGTCGATACAACCTTATGGACTTTTGTAAGTTCTGTGTCCTCTGTGAGCCTACAAAGGGCACAATACTTACTTTCATTTAAAAAAGTAAGTGTCTAGTATACAGTGGTGATTCATATAAGATAGTTATAATAATAATAATTATTATTATTATTATCATTATCGCCATCATCCTTGTTAACAAAGTACTCCTGTTAGTGATAGAATACCTCTGATCCACTCACCATCTCAGGCTTTCTGAGGCCATGCCAACAGAATGGTATACAAGAAGTACCATAAAGCAGAAAATGTTTCTTACAGAGACTTGTGGAAAGTTCTCATCATATTCAGGGTAGGGGATTAATGGAATTTGGAATCAATGAGTAATGAGAAGAGAGCTTACCAAGGCTGACATGGTCAGAATGTCTTAAAGAGTTCTAGCTAGTCGGTCTCCAGGGTACCAATTTAAATAATCTAGGTCATTTTTCAAATAAAACTTTTGATTGCTACCCCAAAAGCAGCAATTTTTTTTTCTTAATTTAACACATGCCATTAACAGAAGTAGTAGGAAACAGAAAAGGAGGGAAGTGATAGAAAGTAGAGGAAGAGTTACAAGCCAGCTGTTCTAGAGGCGAAGACTATAAACATTGAACCACACTCCCTCCTCCTCCCCCATAAGAGAGGAAGAAAGCAAGTTATGATAAAATATGAGTTTCAGTGCAATATAAGCAATCAATCAATCCATGTTTTTTGTTTTTTTTTTTTAATAATGAACTTCATTTTTTTAGAGCAGTTTTAGGTTCATAGCAACATTGAGCAAAAGTACTGAATGTTTCTTTATTCCTCGGCACCCCCGCTCCCTCCACACCCGACCTTCTTCATTATCAACATCCCACACCAGAGTGGTGTCTCATTATAATCTTTTTTCATTTACTAATAGGCATTTAAGTTTCCTCGAGGTCTTTCCATAGCTTGATAGCTCTTTTCTTTTTAGCACTAAATAACATTCCATTGTCTGGCTATAGCACAGATTATCCACTTTCCCACTGGAGGGCATCTTGGTTGCTTCCAAATTTTAGCAATTATAAATAAAGCTACTGTAAACATCCATGTGCACGTTTTGTGGACATAATTTTTAAACATCAAGAAGCATGATTGCTGGATCATATGAAAAGAGTATTTTTTTGTAAGAAGGTGCCAAACTGTTTCTGAAGATGACTGTACCACTTTCCACTCCCACCAACAATGAATAAGAGTCCCTGTTGCTCTCAATCCTCACCAGTATTTGGTGTTGTTAAACATGCTGGATTTGGGCCATTCTAATAGGTATGCAACGTTATCTCATTTTAATTTGCATTTCCCTGATGACATATGATTTGCATATTGGCCATCTGTATATTTTCTTTTGGTGAGGTGTCGGTTGAGGTCTTTGGCCCATTTTTAAAAAAAATCAGGTTGTTTGTTTTCTTACTGTTGAGTTTTAAGAGTTCTTTGTATACCGTGTTTCCCTGAAAATAAGATAAGGTCTTAATCGTTGCTCCAAAAGACGCATTAGGACTTATTTTCAGGGAATGTCTTATTTTTTCATGTACAACAATCTACATTTATTCAAATACAGTCATGTCATCTTCTGGAACACTGTCATAATGCACTAAATGCGTTTGTCTGGCTGATGATCTTAACTGGGGCTTATTTTCGGAGTAACATGGTATTTTGGATAACAGTCGTTTTATCAGATGTGTCTTTTGCAAATATTTTCTTCTAGTTGGTGGCTTCTCTTCTCATTTTCTTGAGGTTGTCTTTCTAATTCATGTTTCTGAAATTGACAATATAACTCTTTATTTTGATGCACTTGCACTGATATGCCTAAGGTTTGAAAACATCTCAAGGCCATGTGTCACTTCATCACTGCTCCATTATCCCCCTCTGGTTCCATGGATTACAACTGTCTGTGGGCCAGCTCGTGCCACCCAGGCAGTCACCTCAACAGTTACTGTCTCTCGTTCGACATATTTGCAAAATTAGAGTAGACAGAAATATTCTCATGTTTAAATACAGTCTAGCCTGCTGTGGTGTCACACAGGACACAATGCTATCACTTGTATTTATAATCTTTATCAACATAATACAAATATTAAATTAAGTGACTTTATCTACATCTGTTGTAACAGAAATACAAGTGCCCACTTTATGCTGATAACCTTGTCCTGTTCTGTAAGACTGAACTTAAGAAGGAGTATGGGTCTATTGGCATCTTATTTCCATAAGGAACAATTCAGCATACAATTCAGCAAAAACAAAACAAAAAATCATTGTATTTGATAGACATTCAATTTTAAATATCCTCAGGCAACAAGTCAATTTATTCTGTCTTTTGTAGGGATTCAGTCACTCTTGGTCCACAAGTGGATTTATTCTTTTATTCAGGCATACATTTTGCTCCTAATTCATTTTGATGGCTCCTGAGGATGTAGTTCTTAAAATGAAATATTTGCTAGTTTACCTATTGATGTTCCTTCATAGATGAGGCCAACAGCTGGACACACACACACACACACACACACACACGCACACGCACACACACTGCTATGAGATAAAACTTAAGCAAAACTAAATCTTTTTATTTCATGTTGCCTGGTTCTTAATTGTAGGGTTTCAAATAAATACACATGCTGAAAGGATCAAATCTCTGCTCTGAAAATGCTAAAAGGATCAAATCTCTGCTCTGAAAAGCATAAAAAATTAGCTTTATCTTTATATCTCCCTGCTGCTCTCTCTAAACTATTATAATTAAATTTGAATGCCTGGGACATTTTTATTTTTGCCTCATCTGCCAGGAAACAATATCATTCACTATCTGTGAGAGGAATTGACTATTTTACTTGACCCTAGCCTGTTTACAAGCTTCAACTGCCTCTATGTCCTTTAGGTAATTTTTAAAAATTATTACATTCAGCATGTGTGTTTAAATTTTTAAGCAATTTCAATTATTTTTGAAGAAATTCCAATGCATTTCACTAGCTTCTTTCAATAGAAATTTATCGAGTACTGTGCAGTTACTAAGTTTTTGTCTCTCAGCTTCAAACCCACCCTTCTATACTCAGCTTTGTGAGGCAGGCTGGGGCTGGGACTGGGCAAATGTTTTGGCTTGGCCAACTGGCTCCATGGTGGGCTCTGCCAATAGGGGGCGACAAAGGGAGACAGCATGGCTTGAAGGGGAAGAAGGGACATTCTTCCTGCTAGCTTCCCAGGGACTTCCTTTTTGCTGTCTGTTTTCAGTAGTGTCACCCACGCAAGACTTCTACATCCTGTAACAGCTGTTCCTTCTTACAGCAACAGCTGGATCCAAGGTGCCCTTAGATTTTCCATCATGCATAGAGCTCATGTCATCACACTTGCCATCTTGCCAGCCCGAGCTGGCAGCAGCCCTTTTTCAGAGCACTGGGTCCCAAGTCCACTAGGTCATTCCTTGGAGCTCAGAGACACCAGCTGTGGAAAGCCCCATCCTCAGAGCTGAGTTTCAGCTCTGCCAGGATCCTCCTCCAGGTTTCTAAGATTTAATTATTTCAACATCTTCCTTTTTCCCCCAGCCTGAGGGATGGTAGTTGTTTCCTGCTGTTGTTACTTCTGGGATAGTTGAGAGTTTTCTTTGTATCCTTTCAAGTACCTAGTTAACAACTTATAGTAGTTAACATTTCTTTATATTAAATTTCCTCTATTAATAACTGGTATGGTTTCTGATTCCCGGTTGGCCCCTCACTAATGAAGTATTTAACATGGATCAGGCATAGTTCTGTGTGCCAGAACAATCATGACCCAGATAAATCCACTGCCTTCATAGAATTGATCTTCTTGTAGGGAAAGATCAATTCTGTAATCAGAGTCAGAAACATACATATGTACATATTATGATAAGTGATCCTTTTCCATTACTAGGAACAAAGAAAGAAAGAAAGCCAGGTAAAGGGAAGGAGAGTGACCAGGGTGGCAGGACGAGGCTGCCTTTGTGTGGGGATGGTAAAGAAATGGCCTCTCCGGGCAAGTGCCACTTAGGCAGATTTGAAGGAAGTGTAGATCCAGTTACACAGCTCTGTGGAGCAAGAGTGTTTCAGGCAGACGGAACAGGAAGTGCAAAGGTTCGGGGGGTGAAGTAGGCTTGCTGTAGTCGGGGAAGGGAAGGGCGAGGCTGTCTGTCTCTAGCACAGGGAGCACATGGGAAAGTGGAAGGAGATGAGAGAGAGAGAATGGTGGAAGACCTGATCCCGCAGGGCTCTGGGAGCCGTAGTTAGGCTTCTCACTGTTCATGGAAGTGAAATGGTAAGACATGGAGGAATTTTGAATGTTGGAAGCACAAGCAAATCCTCCATGGTCAAAACTTGATTGAGCATCTACTTTGTGCCAGGCGCTGCTCTGAATGCACATAATACAGCAGTGAACAAAACTGGTTTACTCCTGGCCTTCTGGTGGGAGAGACAGACAAGGAACTTCTAAGTCAACATAGAATGTATCAGGTAAGTGCTATGGAGGAAAGTACAGCAGGGTCCAATGTAGGGAGACTCGAGAAGAGCCTGAAGGGAGCAAGGGAAGGTAGGAAGGCCAGTTAGGAGGCAGCTGCAATACTCTGGACAGGAGGTGATAGTGGCTTAGCCCATGATAGGAATGAAGATGTGTAAAACGTGGTCAGATTCTGGACATATTTCATCTATAGAGATGGTAGTATTTTCTAATGAATTATGTGGCCTCTTCTTGCTCTTAGAATAAAGCGGAGAGCCTGATTTCGGCCTACAAGACTTTGCATGATCTTATCTCTGCCCACGTTTCTAACCTCCTTTCTCCTCCAGCTTCCTCATTACACACTCTGTTCTTTCACTCCACCGGACATTTGTGAGTTCCCCAAAAGAGCCATGTTCCCATTGACGCCTGCTCATTTTCACATGCCTGTCCCACCTTATTCACCTGAGCAGCTTCTTGTCCTCCTTCAGGCCAGGGCTGATATTTCCCTATTCACAGATACCGTTCTGTTTTCTGGAGATGAGGTTAGGTGTGTCTCCTACGAACAAGACCTCAAAGCTGACGTGATCTATAGCTAGAGACACTCAGAAAGCTGTGCAGACTCTTCTCGTAGTCAGAATCTGCCTTTTCTTGTTTAGCCACATCGTTGACCTGTTTTGGCTTCAGCTCTCTTGCTGGGGGAAGAGTTGAGGAGAGGTCCCTTCCGACCACAGACACAAACCTATAAGACACAAAGCAATAGAGACGCTTGGTAGGCCTCATATGGACAGTCCTCGTGTTCATATTTAGAAACAGCTTTATACTAATGAAGAATAATTGGATGAATCACTGAATGTTTTTGTTTTGGAACCTAATGTGTCACCATTACGACCTTTAAATGCCCTCATTTTCTCAATATTTTAATTTGCTATATTTACTTATTTTAATGTTTTGTTCTTACTTCCTGGTTGCGAACATGCAACAGCTCTTAGTCAGCGGCTCACAGCTCCCTGCTGAAAGAGCTATTGCTGCTTCGATTAAAACAACATGCAAAATGTATCACATGCTCATTTCCCGAAATATGGAGTGAATTTCTTCAAACTTTGGAAATACTCCATTTCCATGAAATAAATCTCTCTAGACTGGTAAATTCCTTGAGATTATCATAACAGACTTAAGTCGAACTAAGAAGGGATTTCTATGTTGAGAGAATGCTGCTTCTAGCAGCCAGTAGAGCCTTTTGTAGATGCCTTTTTGAGAATGGGGTAACTTATCTGAATTCATCATAGCCAGAAATAAAGATTTTTGGTACCTGATATAAGTGCATTACCGGAAGGACGGTAAGTCTGGCTTAGTATTACTTGCAAAAATTATTTATGGTTGGCACTCCCAATGTGTTTAGAAAATCTCTTTTCACATTTGGTTAAATGTTTCTGTCTTGCTTTTCATTATTTATTTGAAATCTATCTTCAAAACACTAAAAATAAAGTTGTTTTTGGACAGGCCTCTATCTGAAATCCAGGAAATAGTTTTCATTTTGGCCCCAGTTGGAACCCACATCATGTAATATTAATGCAGTTTTCTCATTCCAAGCTACTTTTTGTTTCTCAGTTGCAGCTAAGCTTTTAACTTGCTTAAACCAATAAATCCTCATCTTTACTGGAGTGAGCTAATTGTATCCTATAATTAAGAAGTCCAAACGTCATTTATCAAATTTATGTTTGCACACGGTCCACATCACTGAAAGCAGCCCAGCTCAAGGCAGAGGAATACCGCCTGTCAAAGACTTATGTTGACTGAGTACTTCACAGAAAGCTTTCCTTGCTAATGAAAGCGGCATTTTATGACACTTAATTCTGTGAATGTTAGTTTTGCTGGAGGTATGCACACTCTTCCTACTAATATTTACCGGTCTACTTCCTGATATGCCATTACCTCTGGGTTAGAATGTTCATCTTACCCACAACACTTTATTTTATGAAAAATATATAATCATCAACTTCTGTGTTACCCCAAAAATAAGACCTAACCAGAAAATAAGCCCCAGCATGATTCTTCAGGATGACATCCCCTGAACATAAGCCCTAATGCACCTTTTGGAGCAAAAATTAGTATAAGACCCGGTTTTATTTTTGGGGAAACACGGTTGGTTTATTACTTCATGTTAGAATAACCTTTCTGCCCTTTGCTTGGCTCAATCCTGTGCCCTTTTCAATCCAACTGAAAATCTCACCCTCACAGCTTTACCTGATTTTGGCAGAATATTGTGTAGATCGTGAAGGATCTACTACTAAGTGTCTTGTGTGCTTTAAGTGGGGTCAATACAGGCAAATATCTCCTGGATGTCAAGTATTTGTCCAACTATAAGAATTAATTTAGTATTATCGTGATACTAGAAATTATAGGCCCTGGGATCCATTTTATTTGTTTGTTTGCTTTTACAACAATTCTGACATGCATTGTAGGCAACATTGGTTACTTTGGCCTTTGCAGAAGCCATTTACCTTTATTCAGGTAACTGCACTCCGATGTCTGTCCCTTGGGATTCCTTCTGGTGATGCCTCCAAGTGTGGACATAGAACTGATCCGAGTAAATGATGTTTAATTCCTAAACTCTTGTTGGACCTGTTGGCAAAAAGAAGTCTTCATTAAATTGGGTTTGGGGCTGTGAGGATATTGTCCTTGGGTGCTGGGGCAATCATTACGGGAAAGCATACTTGAAAATTAAGCCATTTCAGTAGAAAGAAGGCATATGGGAGAGGTCACGTCCTGAAAATATTGAGCCTGAACCGAGGAGTGCCAGAGGCTAGAGACACCTAGGCTTTTCTGTTATATAGTCAATACATTTCTTTTATTTTTACTTATTTTTGTTTGTTTTGCTTAAGCAAGTTTGGGTTAAGTTTTTGATATTTGCAATTGAAAGAGCTTAGAATAAATATATTAATCCCGATTCTATAAATGAGGAAATTAAGCTAAAAGAGGCTTAGGAAACTACAGAACTGATCACAAAACTAGAATTGGCTGTCAGGTCTATCTGCCTCCAGGTTCACTCTCCCTCTGCGCTATCATATTGCTTACAATGTGCTGGTATGTATTTGCCGGTATGTTTTGACTTCTCCAAACATTTTTATTTATTTATATTTTGGTAGAGAAAGGCCATGACTTGTAGTTGTATCATTTCCTACTGGTATTTCGGAGGAAGAACATATGAGGAACACAGAATTTGTGTTCTGAGTATTTACAATAGAAACGCCCTTAATACTTAATGGGCTTTCAGCGATTAGCATTCATCACATGTGGTCCTTCTCTGGGTTGAAAGCATTTTGGCTGAAGTCAAAGCCATTCTTCTTCATAGAGAGACCGGCTCGTCTTTGAGTCTGTGTTACTCTAGTATCCCATGTCCATGATCCCTATCTCCATCTATTTGCGTTATTTTCAGAAACACAAACAAGGGTTGAGTTGGACCATTGCAAAGACTTATATTGGGAACACTGGGGAAATTATGACTACTCTTAGGTGGGGTCAGAGACAAGGTTGCAAGAAACTTGTAAATTTCATTCCTGGAATTGTCACTGCATTTCAGGGTGGCCTTGGACACAATTATTTTTCTAGGTTTCTCAAAAGGGAAGAGGATCGGGATGGGAGAGGAATGAGTAAACAGTCCCAAAGGAATACATTTATTCTTTGCAGTGGTAAGTACTGTATTCCCACTTTCCTGAAATTACTGTGAGCTCACAGGCCAGATCTCAGAGAAAGCCTTTTGAAATTCCCCGAGCAGCCCTATTCATTTATAGCTAGAACAATAACAACAACAACAAAGCAAATAGGAAACAGGCATGGGGCACACACCAAGCTCCAGACACGTGGGCCATGCCAGTCAGTCAGTGTCACTTACTAAGACCTAATTAGCTAGGCAGCCTTGGTGGCATTTGCAGAAAGGAAGCTGGAATCCTGAGCCTGTAAATGTCTCCATTAGCTCAGAGTGTGTGTTTTCATTGGCCTTCAGTGAAGACTCCAGGTCTATTATGGTTTTGTTGATGGCTAACAGAGTTCTTGGCGCCGAGTGAGATATAGAAGAAGGCGCAGGATCCACCCAGGGTGCTTGCAACCTAAGTCAGTAAAACAAATAACTCGCTATTAGTCTTGACCTTGCTGGAAATTGGACTTAAATATCAGTGGTGCTAAATTCCAAAATACTTCTATTTATGTCCCTTTGGGATGGGGAAGAATGACATTGTAGAGCAAGTGTACTGCCCGGTGTGCTTCCTTTCTTCCATTTTTAGTGCGTCTGTCTTCCTGTCATAGTCCAGGCCTTTGTCTGTGGCCAAGTTAACCACATACATGGTCTCTGAGCATCTATTTGTTTTGATGTAATGTTTACCCTCGCTTTAGTTCATTATCGTCGAAGCTCACGTATCTCCACCTACTGCGGGTTGTAGAAAAAAAGTATTGACCCAGACACACCCTATTTTTTCTTCAAATGTGGGAACAAATTTTTTTTCATATATATAATGGTGTGGATATCCCTAGCACTTCAAATAAAATAGTGAATCTTGAGTGTGAAAGCCCAGCTAGCCAGTGGTTGAAAAATTGTCCGACATTCTCTGCCCATGTAGTTTTCTTCCATGTTGGTAGGAAAGGGAAACGTTACACTTCAGACTCCCTGATGTTCATACTTTTGGGAAGGGTGGGTCAGGTAGAAGACGTGGTGGGGGAAGGTGGAGAATGACTGGTGGGCAGAGCCTAGAAAAGGGAGGTGAGAAATATATAATTTGATAATAATTTTATCGTTGGTCTCAAGTTATTGCCAAGTGGAAGACTGTCTGAGAAAGAATAAATAGAACTGTTTGAGAGTTAAGCAAGTTGTTGATCTCGCATCTCGTCCATACACAAGCACTCAGAAGTGCTCCAGGGTTAATATATAAAGTTAATTGAAATCTACTGGTGAGGACTAATCTACATCAATGAAGCAAATAGACGTTTGCTGCATGCAGCAGAATGGGTGAATCATATAGCCATAGGTTGAGCAGAAGAAGTCAAACACAAGAGACTAGAGACTGATTGCTTCTAATTTCAATAAAATTCAAAACCAGGCAAATTAATCTATGATGTTAGAACTGTATATAGTGTGACCCATGGAGGGGTGGTGACTAAAAGAAGGCGTGATGGGGATACTCTGGGATGTTTGAAATGTTCTGTTTCGTGGTTGGGGTGATACAGGTATGGGGATACTCCCTTTGAAAATGTATCAAGCTGTATACTTATAATTTGTGTATTTTTCTGTATATATAATTGTTTACTTAGTTTTAAGATTACTTAAAAATTACTTATGTTTATTAAAGAGATGTTTACATACATATATATGTTATTGTGGAGCCATAAAAACTTTTGCAAAGTAATTATATTTGCTTGTTTTTTATATTAGTAGCTGACTGACATGAGTTCTGGGAAATATTTGTTAAATAAATAATTTCTGGTTAAAAGAAAGAGCTAGTATGTCTTGGACAGCAGCCCGACAAATACCTAGGTATTATGGGCGGGTATGCACCCTCATCACATCAAAGGCAGTTAAGCCAAGAAGCAAGTCCTCTTAATGTGCTGTTGATGAGTTCAGGAGACGCGTGGTAGGACTACATTATGGCAATTTCATGGTAGATGAAGAAAAATGATCTTCACGCCATTGTTCCTCAGATCCTGAAATGCATGGCAGCTCTGTCAGCAGAGCTTGTCCCCATGGCCAGCATATCTAGGAGGAGAACCTAACCATTCCCTTCCCCAGCAGAGACATTGTTCTCTCTCTCTCTCTCTCTCTCTCTCTCTCTGTCTCTGTCTCTGTCTCTGTCTCTCCCTCTTTTACAGGAGGGAAGTAGGCATTTGAAAGACTATGATTGACCTGTCATATAAAAGATCAGAGAGAGAGAGAGAGAGGAAATAGGAGAGAGGAATGAGAAGGAAAACAAGGAGAGAAGGAAAACAGAAAAATGGAGTAAGTGAATAGAGATGTGTCAAGGTCATCTGGAGGTTGTAAACTTCAAAGAAAGCCCAACAATGATGACCAAGTGGTGAGGTCTTCATACTGTCCAATTTTTAAAGAGTTGAACATACACTTGCTATATGCTAGGAACTGCCTGTATGCTATATGCCCTGTGTAATTCTATTTGATTTTAATTGTATAGATGGTAAAATTGAGGGAGCAGGAGAATTTTGAACATAGTATGTCAGACTCCAGTCTAAACTTTCTTATTCACAGAGCTAAACCTTCTTGTTCAGAACCCACTGAGTAAGAATAATAATGCAATGTGTTGAATGCTTAAAACATCCCAAGTACCTTTATTTCACCTTTTAAAAAATTTGTATTGTGGTCAGAGCACTTACCATGAGAGCCACCCTCTTAAACTTTGCAGTGTGTAATACATTATTGTTGGTTATAGGTGTGGTGTTGTACAGCAGGTCTCTAGAGCTTTCATCTTGCTTAACTGAAGCTTTACACCCACTGATTAGTAACTTGCCACTTCCCTCCCCGCAGCCCCCGGCAACCACCATTCCACTCTTTGATTCTATGACTTTGACTATTTCCTATTAATGAAATCATGCAGTATTTCTGTTTCTGTGACTGGTTTATATCATTTAGCATATAACGTCCTCAAGGTTCATCCATGTTGTCACATACTGCAGAATTTTTTTTTCTAAAAGGCTGAATTGTAAGTATAGAGCACATTTTCCTTATCCATTCATTTGTCAGGTTGCTGCCACATCTTGTGTATTGTGACTAAGGCTGTGATGAGCATAATTATGTTACCATCTCCTTGAAATCCTTATTTCCATTATTTTGGATAAATGCCCCAAAATGGGAATGCTGGATCATATGGTAGCTCTAGTTTTGATTTTTTGAGGAACCCTCCTAGTCTTTTCCTTAGTGGCTGTACCATTTTTCATTTCCACCAATGGTGCAAAGGCTTCCAATTTCTCCACCAATACACTTGTCCTCACCAACATATTTCATCTTAAATCATTTGTTTTTATTTCCTCTGATTAACACACATGGCTAAGACTGGATATCTGTGCTTATTTGTATCTGCTACTTGTTATGGGCTGTGATCTTATCATTTGTGTTCCCAGCCAAGAATGGCCTAGAGCTGGGCCGGAGCACATGGAGCCACTCCAGGAGTGGCAACATGGACCCTCTGGCCACTCTGGTCTGGACTCACTCTCCTCTCTACCGGGGCTGATCTGGAACTGAACCAGATCCCAAGGGTAAAGATAGGTCACTAGGCAGATGAACATGTGCCTTTAGCTGCTAACCCTGATTTGTGTGTACTGGCTTTGGGCGAGGATTCTTGTGGCTTCTTTTTACTCTGGGTTGATATTTAAGCAAAGATTAGACTTGCTGCAGTCCTCTCACTGACACACGAAAGGTTGGGTGTGCATCATTGGACAGTATCCTACAAAACCAAGGGGCTGTGCAAGTCAATTATGCCATGTATAAGTGATCAACTTGGGCCTTCACATTTGAATGACTAAAATTAACTAAAAATTGTGTAAAGTCAGTTACAGGATCATCACAAGTGTTTGAGTATCCATGACTTGCAAGTGTTATGCTAGGTAGTTCTGGAGATAGAGGTGTGATACCAAAGGCTAGAATACATAGATGAGCCTGAGATGAGACTGCCAAATACTGTACTAGAAAACGAGGCTGTGCTGAATGAAGGCGATTAGGGAAAGAAGCTACAAATGGGTACATGTTAAGATGAGGGACACAGTTCACTTCACAGGGAGAATGATCTTTTCATGCATCTCTATGAGTGATCAGTTCTATACATTTGCAAGTCAGATACAGTGATAATTGGTGATTTGTGTAGAACATGTCTTCACTGGCCAAATAAGTTAGAAAATGTTCATTTAAGAAGACACGTACAGGTCTCCTGAGCTTCCTTTATGCTCATTTTGAAGCTCAGAGAGAGGAATTTTCTGGTTTCCCTCATTTTGTGCCTTGAAAACATTTTCATATGCAGCATCTTCTGGAGCTCGTCTTTAGAAAAGCTGGAAACAATGGTTTAATGTTTTCCAGGTCATCTGCTTTTCATTTCATGTTCTCTTTTCCTTTAGGTCTAGAGGATAAAATCTAGGCAGGGTAATGTAATGGGAATGTTACCAGAGAGTCGTCCAAGACTTGGCTCAACACTCAACACTGTTTTGGTTTCACCTTCTATGAACATTAACCCCCTCTTAGTGTCCTCAGCAAAGTGAGCTACTTGAGACTCACTGACTGTGTGGGCTAAAGAATTTCTGTTTTCCTAAACCAGGAACAAATCCAACCATCAACCCTTAAATACACTCCCAATATGCATAACCCTTTACTTTTCTCCAAATGCTCAGCTCTGAGCCCTGACCTTGTGGCTCATTTTGTGTTTGCCCATGACAACCCAAAGAAATGGAGTAGATCAGTGCTAGAAAGGTCCTAAAAGGGTGTGTCAGTTCAAGCCTCCTGTTTTACAGCTGAAGAATCGGAACTCTCTTTGGAGTTTGACTTTCCCTTGTATTATAGGATGAGTTAGTGTGAGGGACAGTAGAGGATTAAAGTCACTGGATGGAAAGTCTATGCCTCTTTCTATAGGGGCACATGGAGACCCTAGCAGCACTCTGAGGTTGGATTCCTTTGACATGAGCCTCACATTTGGGAAATGCCCGGGAGAGGCTCCTCAGTTTCAGTCAGATCCCCTTACTCTTCTCAGACATAGTAATACTCAACTGAAATATAGCTGCTCTTATCTCTACGGGAAAAATATCCAAGACAAGCAGTGAGGGTTCAAAAACACCATTGCTCTGTTAGGAATTTACCTAACTTTGACCCAGAACTACAAGACCTCATCCCCCCAAAAATCCCTATTAACAAATCTTAGATGCTATTGTATCAAGGGTCTCAGGAAATGATTGAGTTTAACACTTGAGGGTTTCAGAATAAGCTCTAGGGAAAGAGCATGGTGTCTCTAAACCTCAAGCAATTTAACTGTGGCTGCCAAAGCATCCACAGAAAGTGTTTTCCAATTGGTATATTTATACTTTCTTTACTTAGTATTGATTCTAAATAAGGATATAACCCATCCTTGATGGGAAGCCTATGAGTAAGAACAGATGAATTAAAGTTTGTTTTATCTTCCCACTTTCCTTTCACTGTCGCCAAAAAAAGCCTTCCCCTTAGAGGCAAAGGGAGGTATTCTCAAGGCAGGAGCTGCTGCTTTCAGAACAACTAAATAATTAAGAACAGAGTTCTGGTGTAGATCCAGCACTTCCTAGACCTTTCATCTGTAAAACTGGGGGAAATAGACCATCTTGAAGGTGCACAATCCTCCATGCTTCCTCTGCCCTATGCTGTATACTGACGTCCAGGCCCATTATTTTCTAAACCCTAAATTCTTAAAACACCTGCTTTGGGGCCACCAATAAAGCAAGCTTGCTCTCTTTTAGGTCTTGCAACAGACTGACTTCCCATAAATATTTGCTCATTGATTATTTGTAGAATTCAGAATAATCTCTGGATAATTCACCCTATGGAAGAAAATGAGTCAAGAGTGAGTGACCAAGGTGTGATTGTTCAGACATCAGCTGCTCATTTGTGTGTGTGTGTGTGTGTGTGGGGTATACACACATTAAGTCAGACCTGCTCAAATAAGAATTGTGATGGTTCTCCAAAACTAAGGTAGGGCTCAAGTTTATCTTTGTTTCAGGAGTGGGACAAGGTTTGTGAATATAGGGAGATTGTAGCTGTACTTCTAAGAACAATGTTTTCCAGCTTCGGAAATTGCACCTCTATCAATCCATAATTTGCCCCTCCTTGCTGTCTGTTTTCTGTATCCCAGCACCCACAGCTACTCTCTTCTGAAGTTGACACTGCTGGGCCTTTGCCAATGCGTTTTCACCTCCTGGAACCCACTCTTTCTTCCTCCTCTTTCCCTGCTATAATCCAGTTATCTTAGATGGTTCATTTGAAATGCCCTAAATCAAGGCCTCCCTCATCTTCCACCATCTAAACTCATTATCCCCTCCCTGGGTTCCACAATCATTTCCTCAGACCTCCAAAAGAGTCCTTAATTCACTCTGCCTGATATTGTGGTGAGATGTTGAAAGAGCAATAGTAACAGAGTAGATAAAGAAGAGGCTTTGGAAATACAGAGGAGGTTTTAGCTCTTGAAAATCCTAGCTAAAAAAATATTGAACAAGTTACTGAGTCTTTTTGCATCTCTGTTTTCGTCTCTATAAAATGGACATAATGATCACCTTGCTTTTTTTTGTCAGCATGCAAGGAGTAAATATAGGTAAAGAGCCTAACACAATGCCTGTTTTGTGGTAAGAAATACATATAAGCTCTTATTGTCAGTAAGACTGATAACAGGAATTTTATCATTTTGTCATTTCTTAGTGCTTTCACCGCGTCTGGAAAACTGGATCGGTTTCAAAAGTGTTTGTTGAATATGCAAATAATTCCCTTGATGTATTTTAAGTGCCTATTACCCCTTCACAATTGCCACAAGATTTCACATAATGCTACTAAATGAATAAAAGATAGAATTGTTTGATAAGGCAAGCAGAGGTATGAAGATACAATGATACAATTATCTAGACTATTTAGATTATTCCCCAAAATAGCAGCTCCGTGGGGCAACACTTGGGGTTTATTTATTAAGTCGTATGGATCTTGAGAATTTTCTGGGCAGTAGTAGTTGGAGAACAGCAATGGTCAGCAAGAGCAGCTGATAAAGATTGAGGGCGAATATGTACCTGAGCCTGGCGTAGGGTTTTTGAGGGACGATTTAATAACGTGCAATACCAACGGTACCTTATGAGGTAGATTGTATTATTGCCCTCATTTTTTAAAAAATGGAATGAAGCCCACAGAGATGGAATAACTAGTCAAAATGCTGGAAGTATAAGTGGCAGATACTGCACTCAGACCCCAGACTCCGACTTACAATTCCATTTTCCTGCTATGCTCTGTGAGATTTCGCCCTCAGAGTTTCCACTCTAATCAAGTAAAGGAATCAACGTAGTGTCATAATGCTCCGATCCTGAGAACGCTTAGGCGATTGGGAACACATAGGGGGTGCAATCTGAAAGGCAATTGATTAGTTAGGCTTCTCTGCCTTTCCTCCCAGCTACTTCCTCAGTTATTCTCCAATGTTTCTTGAGCGGTTATTGGTGGGTTTTCCCCTCACTTTGTCACAGAGCTACTATGATTCATTTAGCTGGAAGTTTCAGCTAAGAGGGAAAGTACCAGCCTTTGGACATGTGTTTGCTCATTGGCTGCCTCCAGGGGTTACATGTAGTCATCGAAGGAAATTAAACACTTGATTGTATTTGGAACAATGCTGCCGCTGGCCTCTGAAGAGGCACCAGACAACCCTTCCGATATCGCTCTAGTTTCTGCATGAACTTCGGTTCTTTCAAGGGTGGCTTTGGAAAGACCAAAGAGGGAAGATAGAATTCGCATAGCAGCAGCCAGCTGGCCAGATTTATTCAGATCGTCCATGCACAGCAGGATTTCTCAGAGCCACTTAGAGAAGGCGTTAGAATCCCAAGGAGAAAGGGTGATCAAATAGTGTGTTTCTCTCACCTGTCTGATGCAGAACTAGACATTGTCCCATTGTGGTGACCCACGTGAGGTTCTTTGCAGACAAGTCTAACTTGGACTAGGTTTTAGATTTTCTGTTATGTTGATTTATTAGTACTTGGTTTAGGGACTACTTACCTGATTAATTAATGCATTCACAGCAGATTGCTACATGGCAGATAGAGGGAGATAGAGATACAGAGATAGAGATAGAGATGGAGGGAGGGATGAAAGGAAGGAGGGAGGACACTGGGGAGAGAGAGAGAGAGAGAGAGAGAGAGAGAGAGAGAGATTTTGATGCAGAGAGATGGGGGAAGGAGCCCACAACCTAGGTAGAGACAAGCTAAGGCATTCCAAAAAGCATTGATAACCAAGGGGAGGAACATTTTTTACAGTTGGAAACAAAGGGAGTTGGGAAATAACAAGGCAAATTCCCTTTTATCTTAGGCTGGTCCAGTTGTTTTGCTTACAGATATTACTATCATTCGTTCATTCTTAATTTAGCCGTAATGCTTCTCCAGACACGGTACAAGGAAAATCACCAAAAGAAATACAGAAGTAGAAAAAAGAAAGTAGAAACAAAACTTGGTTCCCTCCTTCAAATTCACAATCTACTGAGGGACAATTAAGACCACAGAAGGCCTGGTTTTAGAAGGCAGGTGTGCATACAGTGGCCATGGAACTTTTGTCCTTTTCTGGGTCCTGAGAAAGGGAAATAGAAGATGGAGGGGTCGGCATGGGTGAGACTCTGGGTGGCACTTTGTTCATCTCTCTGTTGTGGAGTTGACTTACGTGTGGTAGTTGCCAAAGGCCTGGGGAAACCTGCAAGTAGGTAGGCTTGGCCTTGTGGGAATTTGTGTAGCCTGTTTTGCTGAGTAAGTCTGGCCAAGGCAGGGGGACAGGCTGATGATGAGAATGCTAGGAATGAAAGCGGACATTTTGGGGTACTTTTTATGTACTAGACACTATCCCAGTCTATTTAACCATCTTGGCAACCCTGTAAGTACTTCTATTAACGTATTCATTCCTATTTTACAGACAAGGAAACGGACACCGAGGGAGGTTAACTCCATGCTCAAGGGCGCACATGTTAAGTGGCAAAGCTGATAGTTCCTTCGGGAGTCCCACTTGACGTTGCAAGCCTTACTCATTATGTTCTGGATATCCAGCACTTCATAACACAGGTAAGTGGGGATCCAGAAGGGTCTGTGGGAGTGTAACTGTTGGAAAGGAAAGCATGTACCATCCTGGGACAATAGCGTTCCTTTGGTCTGCGGAGAGGGTATACATCGAATGAGATAGACTTTAGTGTAAGTAGTGGTTGGGAGCAGGTGTGTGGTTAGAAGGGCTGGGAGTGATGTGTTCCCATTGATCCAAGAAACTTGAGTTCTGTATCCTACTGATGAACCCATTTTGAAGAGGGGATGTGGTACCATTTTTGAGCCTAAGACCTCCTGCTCTCTGCTCAGCCAGAACAGGTCTCACTATCACCATTTTAGTGTTCAAATCCAACACCGCTATCAATTGAATAGGAAAACAGTAGTCATTTTTTTGTTGTTGTTCAACGGATAAGTTTAAAACAATATTTTTTGTTTTGTCTGTGGGAAACTATGAAACAGAACTCGCCTTCTAAACACAGGTTGCTCTGTATAATTAGGTAGATAAACACGGCTGTAGGAGTTACAACTGCATGGACCTTTAACAAACAGCAGGGAAAAGAATATTATAGTCATTTATTCGGGAGGATATAATTCTGTCCATGGCCAAAAGCACAATGTTTCCTTGATGAGAGTTGTACTCTCAAGGTTTAGTAAATATGTGACTGTGTGTTTTGCCCTGAAAGAGTGTGTTTTCAGTTGAAGATAGTATTCGTTTCGACTTTTGGCATCAGGACTAGAAGGCACTGACATAAAAGCTTATTCACTTAAGTTTTTATAACGTATTCCCTTGATTTTAAATGGAAAAGAAGCAGAGGTTAGGGTACAAAACAAAAGTGTGACCCTAAATGTTCTGTACACAGGGTTTGGATCTTTCTTTGAAATGACGGAGTGTCTGGAAAAATACGGTCCCTTTCCATGCTCTGTGTCCTCCAGCCTTGTTAGTGCACTGAATGGTAGGGCATCTACTAAAGCCAGGTCTTTCTGGGTATGTTTGCCGTCTTGAGACCTCTGGTCGTCCTGTCAATCATGTTATGTGTTTTAGGTAGTTGGAGTGTGTTATATAGGTAACTATGAAAATAATGCTGCAATAACCCCCTTGCACAAATATCTTTAAGCACTAGTGAGCAGTCCTATGGAAAGAAACTGAAAGGTGAGAGTGCTAGGCCAAAGTATAAATGCCCTTGAATTTGATGAGTATTATTAAATTACTTTGCAAAAAAGCTCTGTTTGCTCTCCTACGTAGAATGCATGAGAGTGTCCATTTTCCACTTGTACTTCTGCCAACACCAGACATTATTTTTAATTTTTGTATGTCTAATGGGTAAAAAATGGTATCTTAGTGTTGTTTTAATTACTTCCAGTTCCTCATTTACCACAGGTTGAGTATCTTTTCATGTTTACGGGTGATTTGCTCTCTTCTTCTTTTTGAACCATGCGTTCAAATCTTTTGTGCGTTTTCCTAGTCATTTCATGACATTATTGTAGCCCCCCCACCCCGGCCCCACTCCAGTATGGCCTCATCTTAACTCATGATATCTGCAGGGACCCTGTTTCCCCATAAGGTCACATTGTGAGATGTAGGAGTTAGGATTCCAACATATGAATTATGGGGGAATAAAATTAAGCCTGTACACAGTCTAACTTTCTTATCCCCAGGCCAAGGAACATGTTGCAGAATCTTGTCTTCACATTCATGAGCCAGAGGTCCCTTTGCAGGTCGCTGTCTGTGGGTGAGGGGCACCACAGTTCTTTGGAAAGGCCTTCCGTATTCTTCCCTATTTCCTTCACTCCGTAGGCACTTTGAGGAAGACATTTGATTTGAGCTACTTGCTCATACTGCAGCCTTCTTTTAGGCCGCCTGACGCTAGCCTTGCGTGGTGGCTTGGAAGGTGCCGTATATTTTAAATCAGTTTACCAAGCTTTGGAAGTAAAAGAAGTTCATTTTTCAAACTCATCCCCTTCATACTTCAGAGTAAATGGAGATTTCTATATGCAAAGCATTATACTTACCGTGGCTTCATACATTTCTGAGGCAGGACCCTCTTCTTATAAATTCACAATGTCAAGACTACACTTTTTTTTTTCCCTTCTGAGTCGCAGACTCCCAGAGTAATAGAAAAGAGAACTAGAAGCTTTGAACTGGAATTAGCGCTAGTCAGTAATTTCTTGTACCTTAACAACAACAAAAACAAACCATGAATTTTGGATCAGGTTTTGTGTTTAGAAGTAGCTGTGGGGATGTATAAAAAGACTCACAGTAGCAGACACTGCTAGTTTCCTGCATATTTGTTCTCTCTGCTTCCAATTAATATAACCTGGTTTTTATTAGAGAAGAAACACTCTCTATTTTCCTCTCCAGAATTCCTTGTCGCTAAGCCTGGCTAGGTCACATGACCTGGTATTGGCCAATGAAATATAAGCAGAAGTCTTCTAGGTACAGCTTTTGGAAGAGCTATAGTTTTTTCTTTGCTGTTTTGTTTTGTTTTTAATTGTTTTTGTCTTAAACTGGGGCACTGTCACTGTCATGGCTGTAAGATGGTTGCTCCTCCTTCATCTGAGTTGTAGGCAGAAAGATGAGGGAAGCACAAAGGTTAACAGCTACATGCAGTTAAGAAAGCTAGAAAGAGTCTTGCTCGAGGAGAAACTAGCGGCTCCTCCAGCCTTGAACTATCCTCCTTTAGACCTTATTACCTAAGAGAAAAATAAACTCTTCCTTGGTTAATATGCTGTAACTGGTGTTTTGACACCTGCAGTTGAGTTCAATGCTGACTGATACATCAACCATCTCTGGCTTCTCTGTAAAGGTGAGCAGTTGACTCATGTTGGACAGTCTGGTGCCACCTGTCTGAAAATGCCCCTGCTGTTTATAGCTCCCATCAATGGGCTCTCACTATACGGGTGGCTACTGCCATGGCTTCCAACTGATAGCAGTGACGACAGCCCCTCAGGAAACCGGGCTTTGGCAGCGCCTCTGGGAAGCAGTGGATCTTGGAATTTACTGTCAGTGTTTCACTGTCTCCTGCACGTCTCCAGCAGGATCCAGGCAGATGCTGGGTCCCCCATGGAAAGGTTCGCTCAGGGTGTTATTCAAGAACTCTTGGACAGTACGTTCCTGTTGAGTTCTCTACTATATTAGTTGGATAGCACTTAGGTCTTTCAAAGAAAAAAAACTCTTAAGGAACTCCCGGAAAGCTCTTTGGAATTGGCCCAAGAAAATAAGCTGTTTAATCCCAGGTGGCATTATAATTTTAGTGTTTATCTTGTCTATTTTGCATTTCCCTGAACCCAGCATGTATCTCTTAATCTGTGTAGGTTGGAACTCTGATAGCCCTTAGGGCTATGCTCCTTTTCTGGAGCATCAAGAATTAAGTAATTAGGAGATTTGACAAGAGACCACGTTCTTCTTTATAGGTATTCCTTGAGATATAAGGACATGTTGGCCAGGGGCTTGGGGAAGGAGAACTCAGGGGTGACTACTAGTACTCCTGAGGTAGCAGAATTTCTTTTTTGAGATGATGAAAATATTCTGAAATTAGATACTGGTGATGGTTGCATAACTTTGTGAATGTACTTAAAATCACCGAATTGTGCACTTTAAAAGAGTGAATTATATGGTATGTAAATTATATCACAACAAAGGTATTTAAGAAACAGTCAAAGGTGTCACCTTAGATCCACTGAATGAGTATCTCACGGTATGACGCCGTCCTTTGGATGATCACGACTCACATCTCAGGCTAAGGACCACCACTGTCACCATGCTCCCTCTGAGGGACAGGGCCACACTCACACGTGCACACACATGCCTGTCTAACACACTGTTATGCCAGAGTTCTTTTACATCCCTCTGCTTTCTCGTCTGATTTCAGCCAGTGGCCCTACACATAGAATGTGTCCGAACATGGTCTAGGCATCACTGAACGTGACCATGAAGTATGCCAGTGCAAGTTTCACTCCTCCCTTCCTACCATCTAACTTCTTAATCCACTGATCTTGAGAACTTACTTTGCTTGATCCTAATGAGAGCTACATTTTTTTTTTTGTAATAAAGAAAAGGCCCAAAGGGTAAGGTTTTTATTACTATCACAAGCTTTCTAAATTATGGGACATTCAGAGAAAATGTAATAATAACCTTATAATATTGGCTACCAGACTATGTTTTATTCATCTTTGAATTACAAATACTTGCCAGACACGAACTTGACGATCAATAACTTTTTTTTTTTTTTTTTTAAATGAACTGTTTCTGTTTGTCAGGAGGGGGAACTTTAGACACTCTCTCAACTAATCTTCCTCCAACCTACCTTCCCACCCCCCAAAGTAAGTGACTTGTATGAGGTCTCTTGCCATTTTTAATTGGAGAACTGAGGCTAGAACCAAGGTCTTGTATCTCCTGGACCAGTGCCATCTTTCCATCTTCATTCAGATCATCAAAACCCAGCATTGTTAAAACACCATTTTTCCCCCCAAAGCCAAAAAGTACTTCAGGATCATGGCCATCCCTGGTGACAAATCAGATTTTAAATTTGGAAGGTTATGGGAATAAAAGTTCAAGAACAGGCTTATATTTCAGTAGTTTGTGGCTTAGAATTTCGTATTTTTTTACGTTGACTTCTTTATATTAACTGGATTTCCATGACTCTGTCCCCTTGGATTGCAGTTGTAATTATGTAGCAGTTAACATCTTCTCTGGGCCCAGCACATGCCATAATTAGCTGTGTTCTCTCCACAGCATATGACTCAACCCCATGTGGTTCTTCTAGATCAAAGGCAGGGTGGCCAGATTTTTGTAACCACAGTACGTGAGCATGTAGTGGCAGATGGCTGCACAACCCAAATGCATCGGGTCCTTTTGAAGAGCGACCTCACCAAGAACAAGCAAACAAACAAACAAAGCCAGACCCTGAGATTTATTTTTGCAAAAAGGGAAGAACTTTCTTGGGGATGTTTCCAAACACTGCATCATTTTGAAAGAAAAGCATGTCTTTTTTTTTTTTTTTTTTTTTTTTTGAAGAACTGAAATAGAAATAAATGAGGTAGAACTTTGAGGTCAGTCTTTGTCAGGAAGGAGGGCACTTCCTGGTCTCTAATCAGAGGTCTACTTGGTTGAGGTTTATTTGGTTGAGCGAGGGCATTGGGTATAATTGGGAATGTAGTGGGAAGAACACAGCACTAGGGGTCTGGAGACCCGATTTCTTATCTTTGCTCGGCCACTAAGTAGGTATCTGAAGCTTTGTGAGTTTGGTGACTCCAACTCCTTCTATCTGAGATCACTTATGTCACACCCCTATTATAAATGCAAGAACTCATGTTATTTTTAGACCAGCTGGAAAACGGAGCATCTCAACCTCCCTTTCTGCACACAGACATGAAGCTACATCTACTTGTGAAGAACCCCAGAGTAGGAAAAGTCTCGGTAGCTGCCCTGGTAAGCGTATTGCAGGCTTAGGGAAATGCACCATCAGGGAGTTCCTTATTATATTAGTGATAACATATAAGAATGGAGAAGGTTTGCTTCACCAGAATTCTATAAGGAACACAGCCATATTTTTTGGGAAAAGCACTTAGCATGGAAGGCTGGACCCAGTGGGCATAAATGAGAGCTTCACTGCTCTGTACCATTTAAGGGAACAGATTTTCTTGCCACTCCTCAGAGGGAGGGTGGAGGGAAATAGGAAAAGGGAAGAGGGCACGAGGCTAGAGTAGGGGTGCTACATGATATGCAAGGTGACACCGCCTTGGAACCCTCAAATACTGAATTTTCTCAAAAATGCATAAATGCTGGTGTGTGTGAAGACAGGAAGAGGTAGTTAAGGAGAGAAGTTGTGAAGGGGCCCTATTTTATAGTCATATTAAATCTGAGTGGTAGCAAGCTTGGGTACAGGAATAGGGAGGCAGAGACAAAGCCAACCTTGAGAACTGGGGAATGTGACGAGAGCTCTGTTTCTGTTCTGTGGAATTGGACTTCAGATCCAAGTCAACATATCTTAACAAAAGAATTTATAACTTAAATATGCCAGCTAACACCTGTGACATGTGCACTTTTCACATTCTAGGTACTGTTGCAAGTGCTTTATGTGTGCTTCATGCTACATGCATGCAGACATACGTACGTACACACATACGCACACACATACAGACATGCATACATACATGCATATGCACACACATACATACATACATGCAAAAATCATTCCTTTTACTCTTTACACCAGCCTTACGAAGTGGGCATTATTATCTCAGTTTCACACTTGGAGAAACTAAGACTCAGAGCAGTTATACAAACTGTCCAAGGACATACAAGTATGAAGTATAATCTAGATTCCAAATACGCTTGGATATTAATGTATTAATTATTCACGAATATAAAAATGTGTCAAGCACTTTGTCTGCTAGACATCAAAGGGTGTACAAAGATGATTTTAAAGTGAATCTTGCCACCACGTATTTATCTTATCATCCAACAGGAGCTATAGGGTGAGGACAGGGCCATGTGATCAAGACAGTATAAGGCCTGGACATGGGAGAGGTTTAAAAGATGGCAGTTTCAGAGGAATCACAGATCTGATTCCCCTCCCCCTTCCCCTGTGTAGTCTGAGTCCTTTTCTCCTGTTGTGCTGGAGAATCGCTAACATATTCTGGCTGTAGCCTAACGTCAGATGTTCTGTTGTCCAGTGTCCTCACTCATGACTAGGATCTCACCTCTTCATGAGTTTCAATACTTCTGGCAGTCGCTATTGAAAATCCCTGTGATCCCCGGCTGTGCTCACCTCCAAACACACCGCAGTTCATCCTGTCCATTCCCCCATCCAACATTTGTGCTGTCTCCGAGCTCCCTCCCTCGGTTCTTGTTTTTCTCTCATCTGCCACATTCTTCCTCCTTACCTTTTGGGTAGGTGGCATCTGTCCCTCGTCTGACTACCACCCCTACTCATTCCCTTCCCAGGCCTGCCCTGAAGAGACCTTAAGGAAACATTTTCCAGCCATGCACATCTCTCTAAGGGAGGGATTTATTGTTTTGTTGCCAATAGAACAGATATGTCTTCATGTAAAAATTTCTTTCCTGAATTTATAGACCCGCTCAAGACTTCCATTCCTCAATTGTCACCTACTTTCTGAGTCTTTTCCATTATCTCCATTCTCCAACCCTCTTTTTGATCTCACCATTTGGTACTTTGTTGCTCATTAGCTCACCATTTCCCTATACATTGGATAGGGGTGTATAGATAGTGTGGGAAACTCAAAATCAACCAAATATTTTATGTGCAATTTTCCTAAAAGATTTGGAGGGAGAAGCCATCATGGCAATTAGAGCTGGCCTGGAAATTGTCATTTATTTGATTTTTCCTATTTCATCAATTCTAAAGTAAAGTTCATTTTCCTGTGGAAACAGGGGTTCTTTCTTAATACATTGGTGTGATATTGTAAGAACAATTTTATACTTTGGAGATAATGCTGGCCTTGAAGTCAGAGAGACTCTATAAATCAAGTCCTATCACATCAAAGTTCTACCTGGGCAAAATTATACTTAGCCATTCTGAGTCTCAGTTTCCTGAACTGTAAATTGGGATGATAAAACTGTATATACTTCATAATGTTATTGTAAGTGTCAAAATAAGATAAATATGTGTGTAGAATACAGTAGGTGCTCACTAAATGGAGGCAATTGATTATGCTAGATGTGTAAAGCATGTCCATTAAGAAAAGGGATATTTGTAAAAACATAAAAATTTTCAAATTCCCACATTCTCTTTGACCTTTTAACACCAACATTAGAAGGTAATACATAGGTTGGCTGTCCTGGGGTTTAATCCAGTTACAATTCTGTAAATACATAATGTGAGTGTTTATAATTGAATTATAAACTCTGCCAACTTAGAGAAGCCTAGGGTTGGCATTCATAGCTGAAAAAATTACCCCACCCCTGAGTCTAGGTATCACATGTCTGTAATTCATTTCCTGAGAAGCCCTTCAATTATGTGCTTTTCCATAGCTTCAGGCTTTGTTATTAGTTAAGGAACCTTTTGGGCGTATCACCAGTTCTGGCAGCAGCTGGCACAGGTTAAGGGTGGGGACAGAATGGAGGTGGGGGCTTTCCAATTTCAGGGGAGAAGATTCTGTGTAACAACAAAGTGAATATATAGCTTACCTGGGACATAAGATCTCTGTGAGGAAGTAAGTAGGGGTCCACAAAGAGAATGTGCTGACAAGCTAAACAGTAATGATTGAATTTAATAAAAAGTTCCATGTACAATAAAGCTCCACATTCATCTTTGTGTTTTACATGGGAAAAGTGCAAGGAGAAAAACCCTGTGAACCAATTTTTCTAACTTTTATTGTCTCAAGCTGCCTGGCACCTTATATGAAAAGGGTAAGAAAAAGTGATCAAAGAATAACAAATAATTGCTATCATTTATTGAGCAATTATTATGTTCCCCTGAATTACGTAATATTCTTAGATTTCATTGTACAGATGAGGGTTGTGAGGTTTAGTGATATTAAATGATTTACCCAAGATTCAAGAACTAAGAAGTTATTAATACTTCCAAGAATCCATTAGTTCCACAGTTTTCTTCCATCCAAAAAAATACACTAATAATTGTTTATTACATCATTTGCCTTTATTTTTCCTATTAGTTTCAAGAGGAATTTAACCAGAGACTTATATTCAGAACTGCTTAAATAGGGAAGAATCCAGTTTAAAAGGCATGAAGATTACTTCGCTTTTTCTATACAACAGAGTAGCTGGTCTAGATCGCTTCTAAAACGCATTTCTATGGAAAAAAAATGATTCTATGAAACCAAATACCTCTTAAAAGCACAAGAACAATACTAATGAAATATACTCACTCCCAGAATACTGGGAAGTCTCAAACAGATTCAAAAGGAAGATAACACCATCCAAACAAAATGCGATCTTATTCTTTCTAGAATTTAGCTTCCTTGAGGTGTGAAATCTTGTCTTTGTATACTTCAAAGCACTCACCACAGTGTTTAGTGAAGCATGTGCCTTCAGTAATGAAATCTTTACCAAATGAATAGCATTTAAACATCTCAGACATCTCAGAAAGTCTTGTTTCCATTTCTCTTTATGATTAAAGCATTTTGCCACAAAACAAACATGAAAAACAACACGGATAAACCCCCCTCCAAACATGACATAGGGCAGTCAATTAGGAGAAGTGAGATTATGGGTATTTGGAATTTTACTGTGTTCAAAATGGTAACTCACATTACTGATAACCCTTTATCAAGATTTTCTATAGGTTAACTCCTTTTCCATAATGGTTATTTCCATTTTTCTGACAAGGAAATAGAAGCTGAATGATATGTAATAAACAGAGTGTGTAAAACTGTACAGCAAGTTGGTGGATGGGCATGATTTAAATCTTTCTACTTAACCAACTAGGTTGACTCTTAGCTTTATTCCTTCCACTCCACTCCACTCTCTCCTTGTACTGAAAGTCAGTACTACAGTTTAGGAATACTTCGTTTTTATAAAGATTGATTATAGATAAAGAACAATCCCCTAGAAGTATCCAGACCAGCACTACCAGCCGCACACAGGAGCTTTATAGAAATTCACAATCTCAGAACTCACTCGCTCCCTACTGTGACAGAATCTGCAGTAGTCCCCCCCTTACTTGAGGTTTCACTTCCCACAGCTTCAGTTACCTGTGGTCCACTGCGGTCTGAAAATATTAAATGGAAAATTCCAGAAATAAACAATTCATACGTTTTAAATTGTGCGCTATTCTGAGTAGCATGATGGAATCTCCAGCCCTGTCACTCAGTCTGCCCAGGACGTGAATCATCCCTTTGTCCAGCGTCTCCACGCCGTAGACACTCCCCGCCCATTAGTCACTGAGTAGCCATCTTGGTTATTAGATCCACTGTCGGGGTCTCACAGGGCTTGTGCTCAAGTCACCCCTATTTTACTTAATAATGCCGCATTCATGTAACTTGTATTACAGCATATTGTTATAATTGTTCCATTTTATTGTTAGTTATTGTTGTAAGTCTCTTACTGTGCCTAATTTATAAATGAAACTTTATCATAGGTATGTAGCTATGGGAAAAAACACAGTATATATAGGGTTCGATAAACACAATATATCTGCAGTTTCAGGCATCCACTGGGGGTCCTAGAACATATCCCCCTGCGAATAAGGGGGGACTGCTCTATCCTTAACATGATCTCTTGGTGATTTGTGTGTAATTAGTGCTTTAGAAACACTGCCCTAGAAGTTATACACCCCCAGAAGCTCAGAAGGTCTTTTTCAGAAGATAAAACAAGATTGTGCTTTTTCAAGTAGACCTCTTTTCATTCTAGGTAGTGAAAAATATTTTGACTGTTATGATTTCTGCCAGGAATATGGCAGAAGATCAAAAGTGTGTGCTTTGGAATCAGCCACTAATTTATTCTGCCAGATCACTTTTGCGTTATCAGTGCTGAAGGAATGAAGCCTCGACAGGACGGTTTCTCACTGGAGGCACCGACACGCACCATCTTTCCTGTAGAAGGGGAAGCAGATGGGTCTGGATGTAGACATTATGCATTCTGATAGCGAAGCAGCAGTCTTTCACGGGCTGCCCTGGAGCAAAGTGGGAAGAGTTCTGTGTTAATTTTTTAATGTCTTTTTAATTAAAAGTGTCAAGCCGGGAGTCCCTGAGTTATACTGAGAGAACTGTGTTCTTCTCTGTTATCCTCCATGAAATGAAAGCCAATTCAAGGAGCCATTTATTTTTCCTAGCCTCTGTTTCTGGTTTCCTTGTTTCCAGTATTTCTACTTTTGATACATTTCAAGGTGAAACTTAGTTATCATTCTTTGCTAACTTTCAAGTTTGCATTTGAAATCCTCTTGGAACAAAAAAACGTGTAGACATCTGTACCAGTCAACAATGGCCACAGTACTGATGCATGATAGCATTAACATCCATGGCATTCAGCAGTGAGCGTTTAGTTCTCACTCCACGTCTGGGGAGGTGGGGGCTTGGCTCACCTAAAAGGAGCTTGGTGAGGGCAGGTCCCTGCTGTGGCTCTGATCCACGGGTCCCCGTTCTCCTCCTGGTACCTGCAGGCTGGGCATGCTCTTCTTGTGGAGATGACACAGGTCAAGGGAGCAAGCAGAACCATACAAGGCCTCTTCTTGCCTGGTCTCCGAACTGAACACCGCTGTCACCATTGCTTTGTTCCATTGACCAAAGCAAGCCCCTTGGCCAAACCTCAAGTCAGAGGGCAAGGAACTTTATTCTACTTTGTGTATGGGAAGGACTACAGAATCAAATAGCAAAGGGTATGGAGAGAGGGAAAAGGGAAGAATGGGGGCCATTACTACAATCTGTACAATCTACCACACTGCCTGTTTTGTTTTCCTGGTGTTTCTGTAATTCCAAGTTCTCAGCCTTAGTTCTGATAACAATAGGCATTCTGATATATGTAACGTAATGGATACTGGATGGTTTCTTTCACATAAGCTGAAAAGGAGATCTCCTTAACACTTTGAGCTCAATTTATTCCCAGTCTTTTTTCATGCTCATAAGTAATGTGACATTATTGAAAAATCACATCATGCTAATTATAAAATCATTTCAGTTGCCCAATATTATGGATTTTTTCCTTGCCTGATAATACAGCCTTTTCGAGATGGTCAGGTCACATTGGGAGAACTGCTGAATGTAAATAGTGGGGAATAATTCAAACACCAGTCATGAATCTACTGAGAAATAAGTTCAAGATAGGGAATCCAAGAAATTATGTATTAACAGTATTAAAATCTACTACTTTTTAACAACTCTTTCAGATTAAAAAACAACCTCCCTTAATTTTCTGTTTGAAGTACCACATTAAAAAAATATGTTCCATACTTTTGGGAAATGACAGGGAGATTGTCTTAAAGCTAAAGCAAGCTGATTGCCTAACCCCAATATTTCCCTCCCTATTGACAGTGTCTGAAAGTTCACCCTTAGACAGTTACTCTTTGGGCTAAGATTGTATTGATTTTTAAGATATTTACCATAGATCAGTTTATTCTGTCTCCCCAGTTCATGCATGGGAGATGAAAAAAATCAGTTATCAAAACAGCAACCCCCCAGGAGGCCAATCTTTTACATTATCTTTCACTTCAGCTACCTTTGTTTTATCCTCCTTGTCTCAGACTGGGCTATGGCCTTACCTTGAGTAACCAAAGCTCTCATTAAAAATTATAACTAAACCAAAGGGCAATTTTTCCTTAGGATGAATTAGGTTCCTTCCTTACAATTGTTAGACTCATCGGATTACTGTGGAGACTAAGTGAATGAACATATGCCAACCACTTAGGAGCGTGCCAGACACAAAGTATATCATTACTAATAAAACTTTCCATAGCATCTACATCACTTTATTGCATTTCTTTTTGAGGTTGTCTGTCTGTTCTTGTTAGAACTTTTTTTTGCTATGCCTAGAAAAGTCCACGGCAAGTAATATGTGCTGTATATTTATTAAAGAAAGGACTTTGTTGAGTAGTCATTATGTGTCAGAACCTCGTAAGGCGTTGGGAATGCAACAATAACAATTAGTAGACAGCTGTCCTGGAGAAGGGCTTAGTCTGTGAGAAAAGATACGTTTCTATAAGTCATAAAATATAATAAGAAAATGGGTAAAATAGAGGAATATAGAAAGTAGTACGGGAGTCTGGAAGCAAGAGAAACAATCAATGATCCCACAGCTTTGGCTTGTGTGGCAGGAACGTTGTCCAAGCAATTAGAAAATGAGTGAGAGAGGTGCTTCTCAAACTCACCATGAGTCAGAATTACCCGGGAGGGTTTTTAAAACATAGGTTGCTGAGCCCTGTGCCAGAGTTCCTTGTTTAATTGGTCTGGGATGGGCCTAAGAATTTGCACTTGTAACAAGTTCCCGGGTAATTCGGACGATACAGGTCTAGGGAACATGCTTTGAGAACTATAGAGAAATAGGGAGGTAACACTGTCAACAGAGTCATTTCTTGAGATGGTCGTCATGCAGGGGATAGAGAAGTGCCAGCACGGAGGGAGGTGGAAAAAGCCCCTATCGTATAAAGTGCTTCACACGTATTTTCCGTATTCGTCTCCAGCAGTGTTACATAGTAGGGTTATTAGGCAGGGTGGTGTCTAGGCCATGCTGCTAGTAACAAATTAGCCATGACCTCTGAGTGTGTAACACATACACACAGTTTATTCTCGTTTGTGCACGTGTGCTGCGCAGGTAGATGGGGCTCTGCTCCACAGAGTCACTCAGGGACTGTAGTAGACAGTCTGGACCCCCACCCATAGGGCTTAGATACTCAGTCCCCTCAGTGCTTGGGACTTGTAAATAGTTAGAGAGCTGCCGTGCAGTGATTGGGCAAAGTGAGGAATAGAGCCCTGGCCTGCTTGCAGGAGGGTAGGACAGTCCTGAAGAGCCATTTCAGCTCTAGAACTTGCTTGGATTGAACATATTAAACCTGGATCCCTGTGGGCCATCGTTGTACACTAGACTCCCCAGGAAACAGAGCCTGACGTTTTCTGTTCAGTAAGTGTAGTGGGGAGTGTTCTAAGTATCTACCTGGAGCGAGTGAAGAATGTGGGACTGGGCCGAAGGTGTGATTGCATTTTGAGACTGGAGCTGAGATGGGAGCCTACACCTAACAACGCTATTTTGCCTGGAAGCTGGCGTGGCCCAGCAGTGGAGGCTCATCGTCGTCATGTAAGACACAGCAGCACCAGTGGGTGAGAACGATGGGCTCTGCTTTGACTGGCTGAGTCTTTGAAGAGCCATGCTGGCATTCGTCACGGATTTCATGGTTCTCTTCTCTGAACAGAAATTAATTAGTGCATCAGTATCATCTGGGGGAAGTTTTTTGAAGTTTATAATCTAGGCCCTGCTCCGTAAATCAATCTATGTTTCAGACTCAACAGACTTGAGTTTTGTGTTTCATTCTAGGCAGCACATTGTGCAGGTGACCACTGAGAAACAGAATCCCACATAGAAGAGGCTGACTGGGATAATGGAGGGGCCTGTACAACACGACAAGTGAAGCTGTGTAGCCCAGAAAAGAGACACAACTTGAGGACACCTGATCATTACATCAGATGTTGATACTGTCCTGTCACAGAGGGTATCAACTCAGTCTGGCTCACTTCCAGAACAGTCCTTAATTAGATGTATAACCACCAATAGGTTAGGGACAGTGTCTGTCACAATTTCATTGTATTCTCAGAGCCTGGCATAGTATCTGGCACGAAGTAGGTGCTCAGGAAATACTTGGTTAACTGAAAGAAATTGAATAAATGTTACATGAGTTCAGATTTTAACTCAACAGAGTGAAGGTTGGTATACTTTGGGCTCCCTCTAAAACAATGAAAAAGGATGCCGTATAAGGTAAATCAAAACCTTATCATTGAGGGGCGGGTCCGGTGGTTTGGGTGGTTAGAGCTCCATGCTCCTAACTCCGAAGGCTGCCAGTTCAATTCCCACATGGGCCAGTGGGCTCTCAACCACAAGGTTGCCAGTTCCATTCCTTGAGTCCCACAAGGGATGGTGGGCAGTGCCCCCTGCAACTAAGATTGAACACGGCACCTTGAGCTGAGTTGCCGCTGAGCTCCCAGATGGCTCAGTTGGTTGGAGCACATCCTCTCAACCACAAGGTTGCCAGTTCGACTCCCGCAACGGATGGTGGGCTCTGCCCCCTGCAACTAGCAATGGCAACTGGACCTGGAGCTGAGCTGTGCCCTCCACAACTAAAACTGAAAGGACAACAACTTGACTTGGAATAAAGTCCTGGAAGTACATACTGTTCCCCAATAAAGTCCTGTTCCCCTTCCCCAACAAAATCTTAAAAAAAAAACCACAGAAAAAACATTATCATTGAGACAGCCCAGATGTAGGTAGGATGACTTTCTGGGAGCAAGGGATATTGCAAGATCAAATTCCTGCTCTGGGTAGGAAGTTGGATTTTTAAGGATTCTTTCAATTTTAAGATACTTAATATTTTAAGGATAGAAAGTTGACTATCCGTTGTGGAAAGAATTGGCAGAAGGCATGGTGGCTACTGTGCATAGCAAGTTTTTAACTTTCTACTTTTACTGAATTCCAAAAGAGATTCCAGAAACAGGTTGAAGACACTCAAGTTTACCATGTGGCATTCACCTTAAAACATCAATTATTAATACATCAAATTTTTCCTGCACTCAAAGATGGTTTCTTAGTAAAGACCAGGGGATCCCCAGAACCTCTGGACATGTACTGATAGAGGGTTGTATGTGCAAGGATGCTTTCTGTTCTCACACACCCACTTCCCCAAGCTAGTATTAAGGAGTCAATTCCCTTATACTGTAATTCAGGGTAATGGAGTAGGAGCAGAAATTGTGGTGTAAGCTCTGTAGGGCAAGAGAGTATGATTTCTAAAATCAGGAACCATAGTTACTTTTGAGGGTTTGAAGAAAGCTTGTGTAAAGTATATGAAAAAAATGCATACATGTATAAAATTTTATACACATGGGCCTCTTAAAAACCCATTCATGAATTAAGAACCAGGGGATAAAGATGGGAATTTTTAGAGGCCCCTATGCATTTTCGCACAGAAAGCTACTCTTATCCCTAATGCCCTATTAGGAAATAATTTATAGAGACATGACTCACTGCATCTGTGAAGTCCAAGGAGAGATCGGTGACCTGACTCAGAGTCAAATAAGTTGGGTATAGAACTGACATCTCATTTATGCGGCAGGAATTATTAAAGCAAGTCAGACTTCAGCTTATGATTACAATACTTCATCATAAATGGTATTGATTGGCACTGGATTTTCGGAACACTTGTCTGCTTGAGTTATATTTCAGGATCCTTCCAGGGGTGATCCTCTGCACAGGTGGTTGACTAGCATGCCTGCTTGGCCTGATTAATGGGTAATGATGGGCCTGCCCATTGGAAGCTGTGTCAAGCCAAGATGAATGTATGTCTGACATCACTACCAGTAGGGTGAGCCCTTCAGGAATTTCTGGATGTATATACCAGTTGATAGAGAGAAGGCAAAATGTGACCTGGGAAGCTATGTGGTAAAGGGAAAAGGGCATGGCTTTGGGGACAGAAGGAATTCTGTCTGGGGACAGAAGGGATGGAATTCAGCTTCACCATGACCTTATGTTACTTCCTTCATTATACTGAGCCTCAGATCCTTCATCCGTGGAGCGGGGCTGAGAGTACCTGTTTCCCAAATTCTGTTGTGATAGTGCATGTAAAGCACTGAGCTTCAGGTTAGGTACGAAGAAGATGCTCCCTCTTAGTTCTTGCCGTCCTTTCACGTAGACATATTCTAGATGAGTATTATGCAATAATAGGTTAGTTTCATTGGTTGAAAGAGCATCAAGAAGATCTACATTAGACAGCATCTGCAAGGGGAGCACCCTGCAGGGAGTACCGAGAGTGTGAGATGCCAGGCGGAGGGAGCAGCAGGATAAAAGGAAGCGGGCCAGCAGAACAGGGGAGGATAAAGTTCACCTCCTACTGGTTTTCTTTTCTTCAGTGCCTGTCCTGAGTTCTCCCCATAGCTCTGCGAGATTTACCGGATTCCAACACTTAACTTTCCCAATTTGGTCCAGAGGGAAGGAAACAGAATCATGACTGAACCCGCCCCTTCCCCCCACCTTCCCACCCCCACACACATACACTTCTTCTTTATTTATTCTGCAGTAACCCTTGCTTTGACGAGGAAAAAGAGTGAGAATGCAGAGTTGGTTACACAGAGAGAAGAATGTAATCCTGTCTTTGGGGGGAGTTTTACAGAATTCTGAATATAATTGTAGGAAGGAATTTTACATTTTTCTAGGCTAAGATTGACAATTTGGGCAGGATAATTCTTTGAGGTTGTCTTGAGTGTCCTATGTCAGTAGTCCCCACTGTTCTTCAATTGTGACAACCAAAAATATCTCCAGACATTGTCACATGTTCCCAGGAAGCAGAATTGCCCACAGTTGAGAACAATTGTTATAGCCCAACCAAACTTTTATCCAATACATGGCTATTCCTCTTATGACTTTTTACTTCTAAATTAACCTCTGGCTTGATATCCAAATATTTGCATCTTTATTTATATTGTCTAGATGTTTAGCTAGAAACATGAAGGTGAGGGAACATTTAAATTATGGTCAACTGGAATTTTAGGAAAGCGAGACTGAACTAGAAACCTAAGAGAATCCAATTTTCTTTTCATGGTGGATTTTGGAGACAAAACCTGAATCATCAAGGGAATTTTTGATGGTCCGTTGGCTACAGATTTCAGAGATTAGACAATGAATCTTAGATTCTTCTGCTCCCTTTAATTTGACCTTTGACAAGCTAACTTTGGTTTCCGAGGGTGAGGACAGCCTGTGGACAGGAGTTAATGGCCTCTGTGTGGTGCCTCAGTGCCGCTCCATGGAGACTGAGGACAACAGTGTTTTCTGAATCATGGCTGCAGGAGCACTTCAGACAGGGATGAAACGAGAGCATGCAGGTAGAGCATCTGGTACTACCGTGTTTCTCCCAAAATAAGACCAGGTCTTATACCGTATTTCCCCAAAAATAAGATGGGCTCTTATTTTAATTTTTGCTCCAAAAGATGCATTAGGGTGTATTTTCAGGGGATATCTTATTTTTTTCATGTACAACAATCTACATTTATTCAAATCCAGTCATTTCATCTTCTTCTGGAACATCGTCATAATGTACTAAATGCATCCTTCTGGCTGACAATCTTAACTGGGGCTTACTTTCGGGGTAGGTCTTATTTTCGGGGAAACACGCTACGTTCAGCAAGGTTATTGCTAGTGGATATTGGCTGTTATTATCATTATCTAATGAATGTTGAATGTTGGCTATTATCATAATCTAATGAATATTGGCTGTTATCATTTTTATCACCATCAATGCCCTCGCTAATCTGCTAATCCACTATTGTTTAACTGTAAGTCTTTGCTTGCTAGTTCTAGTTTTTGTCTCTTTAAATGAGAAATTCATACCTTACATTAGGTTATAATGATGAATTGATTTTGAGTAATTAATTCAATTAGTGAGGCAAATGTAAAAGTTTTATGTGTTTCCATCTGGCTCACAAAAATTATAGGAGTACATGGAATAAGCACTTGAAAATTACATAGTCTAGAGCCATAGGTATTTCTTATGTCTTATCAATGGCCTCCAAGGACAAGTAGAAGATTTTAGTGGGGGCAAAGAGGTAAACCATAGGAAGTCATCATTGCTCATTGCTGATATAATCGTAAGTGTCTCTGTGGACACCAAGGCAAAAATAGTTTCTTTTAAAGCAGTCCTAATAACTGTGGTATACACCTGAAACTAATATCACATCATATGTTAGCTATATTTTACTAAAAATCAAAAAATTATAAATAAAGCAGCCCTGAGGGAAGCTCATGGGCTATGGTAGCCAGAATGTCCTCAGAACCCATGTCTTACTTTCTAAACACTCTCTCCCTTCTTCAAATCCCTGGATTACTCTGATAGATGCGGAGGCATTGTTCTGGATCAGCGGTAGTAGAATCATTGTGAGAGATCCTTGTAACTGGTTCTGAAATGGGGCCGGGACTGGGAGCTCCCAGGCTCCATAGCTGACTGAAAGGACTGCTGAGGAAATCTGGATGCTGAAGTCCTTCCCTCTGGAACTAATAAAGGGAGGAAGTAAGTTGTGGAGAAGGAGAAGGGAAGGGGAAGAAAATGTACAAAACTGGTTACACATCCTTATCCAGGATGCATGTAGGGTTTACTGGAAGCAGTAACTGTTGGGACAGATTAGCAATTCAGCCAGAGCCATGCTGGTGACAAAAATAATGATAACGATAACAGAGCCAGTGTTCCTTAGCAAGTACCGTGCTAGATAGAGTGTGGGGGCCCCACGTACATTCTGTCATTTCACCCTCACAGAAATCCTGGGAGGACTCTTACTAACTTGCGCTTTGCAGATGAGGAAACATCAGGATGGGAGCAGGAAGGAATTGTTCAAGAGGTAGAACTGGGTTTCAAATCCAAGAACAGACTCGGTGCTCTTAACCACTTCTCTCCACTGCGTGTCTCAAGATGTGGATCATTGTTCAGATTGACCTAGAATCAGGATGGGGGCCAAAAGCCAGAATAGTTAGGCTCAGTACCAATAAATATGCATCATGGAAACACATAGAAACAGAAGCTTGCCGCAAGTCGTTTCTGAGAAAACTGGAGGCAAATGGTGTTTTTGTGCTGCTCTGTGCAAGAACGTGGGAACTCTGTATTCTCAAAAAGTGCGGGAAGGACAAAAGCATCTCCTATTTTCTCTAGAAACATGCCTAATGGTCTAATTTTGTAAAATGTATGCAGTCTGGTTTGTATAGGATCACATTTAATACCGGGTTCAAACCCTCCCCGTACTGAAATGCTTCATGACTCAATTTCTTCCAT
Source organism: Rhinolophus sinicus (assembly GCF_036562045.2). NCBI lineage: Eukaryota > Metazoa > Chordata > Mammalia > Chiroptera > Rhinolophidae > Rhinolophus > Rhinolophus sinicus. Next base: position 15,603,803 of record NC_133761.1, on the reverse strand, counting down.
GCTTCAACAAACCGATTTTCCCTAACACCTTTTATCTGGAGCTATGAGAATTTCTCACAATTCTTTGATTTGCTTTGGGAAAATTATGCAAACGCATAATGTAATAATCTGATTTATACCACCTAGAGAGAGTTACCTGAAGAGGAAAATTAAATAATTATGGACCTACATAGATGATTTATGAGTAAAGCATACAAAATGTAAAAGTTCTAGCAACAACAAAAATCCCTAGAAAGGTTGAGATGGGAGAAAAATGATGTGGGTTGTTGCAATGGCTTCTGGGTAAGATTAACAGGCTGAAATTGAGAAAGAAAACAATTTTGTTCCCTAAAACAAATATCAAGACATTCAGATTAATGACATACTGAGTACTTTTATAGAGAACTGTATACCCTCCAATCTTAGAGGGCCTGAAAACAAAATATGGCAACATACAACATATTTGGAGGCATTATGTGGGTGGGAGGTGGTACAATATAATGATTAATGCTTGGGGAACCTGCAAAGATGAGGTCATTGGCTGCTAAGGTTAATGGCAAATACAGTTTCTGTGACTCTACTGCTCAGACTTAGAATATACTAAAGCACCCATTCAGAGTAAGAATGCCTCTTTCAGACCATCTATGATTTATAGATTCACATGTTTACAATATATAATCGTAGACAGATGAGATAAGATATTTCCATAATAAAACTCAACTGAATGTCGGGAAATTCTATACCAGTGTTCAGAGAAAGTATAAACTGTGTAATTCTCTTTAGGAAAATCGTAAAGCAATACCAGACAGAAACATTGGGCTGGCTCATGTTATAGCGAGTAGACAAGCGGTCTTGAATAGTATTTCTGCCCTACATTTGATTTGATGCCAAAACTTACAGGGAATTGTTACTTTAGGAAAAAAGGTAAGTGTTGAATATAGTAGAGGTCATTTGTCATTGTGACTGACCATGTGAAAGGGATGACCATGAAATAAATAAAAACAAGTATTGGCTCTTTTGAGTCAAGACCTGAGATGGTTCATTTTATTGCAACAACTGTCTATGAGAAGTGACTCTGTGAACAGCACTATTTAGGAGCTGAGGAGGGGGCAGGGTGCCTGTCACCAAGGTGCTCCCAGCATAGTGAAGAAGACACAAATAGACATTAAAAATGGTCCTGGAATAAAAGGTAGATGAGAACAGTGGCATAAGAGGAGGTAAAATAGGAAGAGGGGATAAGAAGAAATTCATCTGAAATGAGATAATTCAGGATTAGTCTTCAAATCCCTAAGTTGGTGAGGGACAGCAAGCCAAAAGGGATTTATCATGAAAATATTCCCCAAATTAATTTGCAGCAATACCAGCCTTCTGGTATACCTTGAAACAATGGACGTAATGAAGTTTGGGGAGGCATTAAACACGGAAGCAGAAGTGCAAGGTAGAACTAGGAGTGACCTCACTCATTCTCATTCTCATTGTCCCACTAGGACAATCTGAGCTTCTGTTCAGCAACTTCAGGCTCTGTGGGTCTCAGAAAACAGACACTTCCACCGAGGACACAGCCAGAGTCCCACTAAACATAAAGCTATGGCTGCCAATGGTCACTTTAGAATTTTTTTTACCAACAGGCCAATAGTCAAATAAAGGAGTCAACATAAAAGCCAAGCTATTAACCCTGATCACTTTGGGGAAGTAGGATTTGCTGCTACATAATGCGGGGCAGGGAGGAAAAGGAGGTCTGACAATTAAGTTCACAAACTCGTTGCAACGATGCTGCTAACGTTTTTTGATATCAGAGGGATTATTTATTATGAATTTGTACCAACTGGACAAACAATTCACCAAGTTCACTATTTGGAAGTGCTGAAAAGGCTGCGTGAAAAAGTTAGACAACCTGAACTTTTCACCAACAATTCATGGCTCTTGCATCACAACAATGCACCAGCTCACACGGCACTGTTTGTGAGGGAGTTTTCAGCCAGTAAATAAATTACTGTATTGGAACACCCTCCCTACTCACCTGATCTGGCCCCCAATGACTTCTTTCTTTACCCAAAGGTAAAGGGTAATTGAAAGGAAATATTGAAAGGAAGACATTTTGATGACATTCAGTATATCAAGGGTAATATGATGACAGTTCTGATGGCCATTCCAGAAAAAGAGTTCCAAAATTGCTTTGAAGGGTGGACTAGGCACTGGCATCAGTGCATAGCTTCCCAAGGGGAGTACTTCGTAGGTGACCGTAGTGATATTCAGCAATGAGGTATGTAGCACTTTTTCTAGGATGAGTTCATGAACTTAATTGTCCGACCTCATATGTTTAGTTGTCAGATGACTCATTGAGGCATCAACATGTACTCTCCTGGTAGTTTTAACTGTGAGGAAGGGGAATAACTTTGTCCTAAGAAGGCATTCCAAGCAGAGGAGCGGGCTATTTGGAAATAGGTCAGACCAGCAGGCATGACACATGCGCCGCCAGGAAGTTGTGTCAGAGGAAGAGGAACGTCTGATACGCATGATGGCTGATGGATGAGGGAGATGATGAGTTTCAGTTATGGTCTTGGAATCACCTGCCACGGAGGGCATGTAGTTCCCACTAACGTATTCTTGTGACCAATGAGAATTCTGGGAAAGCTGTGCCTGGATGGACTACACTCAGTGTGAGAAAGCAAAAGCAGAGTGTATAGACTGCAGAAGACATTTTGGCATCTCACTGAGACCTCCTTTTCAGGCTGGCCCATCTGTCCTCCAGCTGCCATGAGTGTTGGCTCCTCACGACTCACAGCTACTCCCCTCTCCAGTGAAATGCCCTCAGCCCACGGGAGCCACCTTGCCCGGGAAGCTATACACATTCCCAGGAGGGGCTTACAACCAGGGGGTGACTCTAGGTGTACAAAGGGCTGGCCCCTGGCATTGAAGTTGGGTTTACTCAGGGTTGCTAGTCATGCTCCAAAGGTCCTCATGGGATGAGGCTGAAGCTAGACATTCTGGCTTGGTTTCTTCCTCTTTTCTATTCTGTTGCCTTCTTCCAAGTCCATTTTGAGCTCTCCCTCAAGAAAACATTTGTACAAGAACCCCTGCTTCAAGGAAATTCAAAACAAGATACTTGCTCACTACAAAACAATTCAGTGATACAGAAAAATATTTTTTTAAGCCATCTATAGCTTTCCTTATATTGTTTACCACTGATGATAGTATGTAATCTCCCAGATGCTTCCATATTTACTTAAACATTTGTATAAAATGGAATCATATAGGTGATACGTGTTTGTGTGCATATGAGCGTATGTACACATCTGTACGTAGTGTGCATTTTTGTGTGTGCATGTACAGATACATACCATGTCAATAAATAGAACTATACCATCTCCTGTATGAATGCACAATGAAGTAACCAATTCCCTGTTTGTCCTCATAGTTAGCTGTATAAATGCTATGATAAAAGTATTTATACATATGTCTCTGCACACTTATCCAGTTATTTTCCTGGGATAACTTTTTAGACATGTAACTGTTAAAGTACACATCATTTAAAGATTTTATTTTGTTTTGGCAATTTGCCTTTCAATGAGCTATGTCTGAGACTGACAGTTTCCCCCACACCTTTGCTCGTGCCTGGTGTAAGACGATTTAGTGCTCAGTCAACTTATACTGTGTATTAGAACTGACAGGTTAGAGCAGAAGCTTTTAAATGACCAATTGAATTGAATATTAAGGTTAACGACTCATTTAGTATTTCTAATGAATGCTCAAAATAACATTTTAAAACTGTTAAGTGCCTACATGCTCAGTGCATAAGATAACTTCACCAAATTTTTATAACCTTAAGAGATAAGTTTCATTATCATCCAGTGCAACAGTGAACAAACCATCTGTGAGACAGACTAACTTGCTAATATTTACACAGCTAGTTGAAGGCAAGTTGATTTGCCTGACTCCTAAGCTCTGATTTTATTACATAGCCCACTACCTCCCACAAGTACCTCTAAATATTATAGTATGAAAATAACGTCAACACAGAAGATTTGCTGAATGTTGTTTAGGAGGCTGCTGATACCTGAAGTATTTGTGGAAAACACCCCATGCCTTTACTGTGTGACTTGCTAAGCTTTCTCCCATCTTACCTGTTAGCGCTTTTCCCAAAAGTAATCATTGCTTTGGCAGGTGTTGCTGTCAAGAACAAAAATGTCGGACCCTAAATAGATAAGACCGAAAGGATATCACTCCTCGTGGTGTGACATTAGACTGGCATGGAAAGGCAAAGAGATTTCTTCTCTTTTCTTTTTTACCCCACTCCAGTGGAGATTAAAGAGTCTGCCGCATTTCCTTGACAGGTCTTTCCAAGAAGAGGGTTTGAGGAGTAGGAGATTATCCTTTCTCTGCTGGAGTCTGCTGAGCTACAGTCCTCATAGCTGTGTTTGCTGTGACTGGGCTGACAGCTAGAAGAGTGGCATGGTGTCTCCAGGCAGGAAATGGCGGGGATTGTGCTCCATTCTTGTGGCCTGCACATGCCATGGAAGAAATCCAGATGAAAGAGCTGAAAATTGATAGCTAGATTGACGATAGAGTACGGCCAAAGAACGGGCTTTAGGGACTGAGAAGGCCAGTAGCAGTGGCGTGAGCAGGCAATCGGGGGCCTATTCCACTGGACAAAGGGGCCAGTCTACATGCTATCCAAGGAAAACAGTTAGTTTTGAGACACTCACATAAATTGCCTTTTCTGTCCCTTCCTGCTCCAGCCAATCAAGGACAGGGAATGACGAACCGCTCTGTTAACAGACTCAAAGCATTGCAGCTTTTCTAAATTGAGTGAGACATCACTTGGCAGCACTGGATTTGCTGAAAGCAATGCAGATGCTGTTGCAGTAATATGGAATGTTTGTGAGCGGGTACAGTAAAACGGAGTGTGCTCAAGAACAAATTATTTCACTTATAGAAATAGTTTCAGCTCTGTATGTTGGGACTTGTCTACGACCTTAATTTAAAAAATGTCTGATCAGTTACAGGTGCAACGGTAACATCTCAATACTCAATTTAGTAAAAATAAGCCCATGTTATTTTATGCAGTACATTGAAGTAGGTGACAGGGAAGTAATTGAAGATATGAGTCAAATCTTGGTGATGCTCATGGATTCCTGTTAGAATTGACTTTATGATTCAAATACTAGCTTTCAATTTTTTTTTAATTTTTTTTTTGCAATAGGCTCGTCACCGTAACAATTGCCCTATCGTATTACATGCTTTTGGGGAAAAACAGGGGCTCCAGATCTTACAGCAGTGATTGGGACAGAACTTTATTGAACAAGCAATCAGCTGAAACCGTCACTTTACCCACAATACAATATTTGAAGAAAGCCAGGAAGTTTCATAATCTTTCACTCCGCAGCACTCACAAAATTTGATTCTATTCATAGATGAGGTAGAAAGATGGAGAGGAAGATGTGCTATTTATGGAATCCTAACAAGGGAAGGATTCCTGTCTAAAGAGAGGCAGTTTGGTTTAGCAAATTTACAGACAACTTTTGACATGTAATATTCACAGGTCGTGTGAAGCCTGTGCTACGTGTTCAGCTCATCTGTTGAGTTACGAGAAAGGGTATTGATTTTCATGTTTTTACAGGTATGAATTTATTATAACATTTGTATGTGAGCGATGTCCATTTTTTCACTTTAACCAAATTATATCCAGGCCTAAATTCTAATTCATCAGGGTAAAAATAAATCCCATTGCATTGTTTTGGAGAAGAGGAGGAGCAGGTGAGACGTGGATGGAGGGTCTTTTCTATCTGTGGATTACATAGTAATCCAAGGGAAGTACAAATAGCTCTGGAAGTGGTCTCAAGGCTTGGTCCTTATTTCACGATGCCTGATATAAGCAGAAATTGTCATTGTTGTCCCCTCCTCCATATAAGCAAGAATGAAGCAAATGCTCTGCTCTTCTACTTAAGGGGCATAATATCTCAGCGAGGAAAATGAAGACTCACAGGCAAGTGACTAGATAATGTAAAAATAATTAATTCAATAATCCAAAATATAAGGGCTTTAGACATGCAAAATGTAACTGCCTTTTAGTTAGGCTGGTTGGATTGGATTGGGCAAGATAGACGGCCATGGCGTGCGGAAAGGCTTAATGTTCGTTTTGAGGGATCGCGATGTGACATATTATGTGTTCTCCTTACAAGAATGGAAGGCGCTTTTCCCCTTCCCCTATCCTAAGTATGCAGACAGTCTCTCCTACTCTAACAGAGTCTGGGCTGCCTTGCCTCCCAAGTTCCTTGGCAGCTTTGGCCTCAGCATATGTTATCGGCACAGCTCGAGGGAAACCAGCTGTGCATCTGCTAATTCAGCTCAGTGACCTCTCTCTGTACCTTTCATTTTACTTAGAGTGGACTTACCAGCCAGCTCAGATTAATTAGTTCTATGTACTGGAGAAACTCAGCTTTCCCAGAGCCCAACTGATTGCAGCCCGTGTGTACCTTCTAACATTTCAAACCGGGGTCTTCTCTTTTCAACATCTGTAACCCTGTCGTGGGCCACGCATTAAGTCCCTCTCTTCCGTCTGAATCAGCTCCCAGCCTTCATTTGCTGAGCCCAGATGATTTGCTTACTCTCAGCCGAAGGGCCAGATTGCCTCACCTGGACTAGGTGAATAGCCCCACCCACTTTGAGGTACTTAGGTGTTCTAGAAGAGTTCATTTGTCACCTAACCACAACAGGTATGAGATATGATGACAGCTGCTCAGAAAGTAAGAAATTCTGTCCATGTTTGGTAAGTCACTGGTACTCATTTATGATACATGCATGTATATTCAACTCTGTGGCCCCACATGAGTGTAAGAATATTTCAGTTGGAAACAACTTCTGCTTCCCTTGTCCTTTTTTACTGCACTAGAAGGATGGAAAAAACATTTCCCTTCACCTTCAGGGAAAGGTTATACTCTAAGCACTTCCTGTCCTCGAGGAAAAAAAAGAACCCAGATTTTTCATTTGCTAATGATTTTGGCTTTGGGTTTAATGGCCAGAGAGGTTTAATGTGGAAAAATAACAACAACAGAGGAGAATGGGTGAAGTAGGAAGAGAAGAAAGACTGTGCTTTTTGGAAAGAGAAAGGACTTTTCAGATTAAAATAGGTCAAAGCACCGAAGGAATGGGGCCAGGTTAGCAGAGGAGCCCGTTCCTGCAGCTTTCGGACACCCGGGAGCCCCCATGATGAAGAGGGGCCCTGTGCATTGAGTGATGGCAGTGGGTTCGTGAATAAATCTATGTATACCTAACTGAGTGGTGATACAGCTGAAATAGTCCCTGAGTTGGGGCGATGGTTTATGACCCCGTTTGTCTTTTCACATTTGTCAGTCCTTTAGGAAAGAGTACCTTTCGTGATTGGAAGTAAGTGGAGACCTAAGTCTTCCACCCACCACTTCTTTGCTATCAAGTGTTATGTCATAATGAAAGCAAGTCTTAGGAACAAGGCTCAAAAACAATCAGTTTTCATGAGAGATTTAATCCTAGATGGACAAACAGGATCCTGAAGGTAAAACAAGACCTTCTTCTTGTCCGTATTTGGAGATAGGTATTTTTACGGAGGTTTAAATTAAAATGAAGCCATTCAGGGTGGGCTCTAAACAAACCTAACAGGTGTCCTTATAAGAAAATGTTAGGATATACAAAGAGGCACTGGTACACAGAGAAAAGGCCACATGAACACACAGTGAGAAGGCAGCCATCTAAAGCCAGAGAGAGAGGCCTCAGGAGAAGAAGAAATCTGTCAACGCCTTGACCTCAGACTTCCAGTCTCCAGGACTGTGAGAAAATAAATTTCTGTTTTTTAAGCCATCCAGTCTGGTATTTTGCTATGGCAGCCCTAGCACACTAATGCAATTTCAGAATTCTACAGGCAGCTTTTTCAACTACACTGGCCTCTTTTTCTTGAAGTGCCTATGTCCCAGTAGGTCTTATGGTAAGTACAGTACTTAGAACCACTACTCCTTTTAATATCTCCTAACTCCTCCTTATTTGGGGCACCCCCACTTGGAGAGGCTGGTTATCCAGTGCGGTCTGTGACAGAGTGGGTAATAGGAAGCCCATTGTTACTGCATACTTTTCCCAGTTATCTATTGCTATAGACAAGCTATTGTACAACTTAGTGGTTTTAAAGCAACAATGATTTTATTAGGTTGATGATTTTGTGGGTCAGAAATTAGGGCAGGACAGAGCAAGGATGACCCAATCTGCTCTATCATAATTAGAGCCTTTGGTTAGATTGGCTCAAATATCTAGATTTGGCTCAGATGACTGGATTGGAGCCACATAGCTTATACCTTAATTCTAACCATCAGCTATGTTTCTCATTTTTTCTTCACACCTACCTGAGCCAGAATGTCTAAGACTCTTACTGACGTGTCTTTCCCTGGGCGGGCACGGCTGAACCAACTAGGGCTAGCTGGGCATTACTAACTCTCCACATGGCCACTCTATAAGGTTAACTTGAGTTTCCTCTTATTACGGTTGTCTCAGAGTAGTTGAACTTCTTACATGGGGCCTGGCATTTCCCAGAGTGAGCATTCCAAGAGGCAAAAGTGGAAGCTGCAAGGCTTCTTCTGACCTAGTCTCAAAAGTGACATAACATCAGTTCTGATGTCTTCTGTTGGTTAAAGTGAGTCACAGGGCCAGCCAAGATTTAATAGGCAAGGGCTGACTCCACAGGATGTTAATACCAGAAGATGATTCAAAGGAGGAGGGGTGTCTTTTTTAGAAACCAGCTACCACAATTTAAAGGCCATGCTCTTAAATCCGTAATTGAGGTGCTCCTGTCATCTCCATCTGCCTTACTCTTTTGTTTTTCAGTTTCCATTTGATTTAAAACGGAGGCCAGGAAAAGTGAGATGTTTTAACTTGATCTTCCCGTACACCAGCAGCAGCTGTCATCTGTCCTTTCAGTATGGCTTGTATCAGGAATATCCTAATTATGGACAACATTCAAAAATGCTCTGTTTGCAAATAAGAGCCTGTAAAGAGATTTTGGGGGGCTGGGATGTTAGACACAGATTAGCATCACATTTTAATTAGGAATAAATCCTAAAGACAAAAAGGGATTCTGAAAACATGATGGCTAAAACACCCTACTGCCCTGATATCCCCAAGTTCAACTTTCATCCAGAAGGCATCCAGAGCCTGGACGTGGTGAGAGGGGCTCTTGCAGGGCTTTCCATGCTTTGAACACCGTGAGAGACTGGGACCAGTACAAATGAGCACTCAGGTGGACAATGTCAAGAGCAACTTGAATAATCACACATAAGAGAAGAGAAGGTTCATACCAGCACCTAAACGATTCTGGGAAGTAAGTGACATTATTTTTGAAGTCAAATACCAGTGGATGAATTGAAGGAGAAAATAGCCCTTATTGGAATACGAATTAGAGGCCAGGAAGATCAAGTGGAGGAAATCTTCAGAGGCTACCTATTCAAACTACAAAGAGATAGAAATCAAGAGGGAAAGATGAGACATGTGGTCACAGGAGACTTCACTTGTAAATAATCATAGTTCCAGAGGAAAAAACAAGAATACCTGGGAGAAAGGTAATAAGCAAGTAATAGAAAAATTTTTTTCCTAAACTGAAGAAAAACCTGAGGCAAGTCTGATACAATTATTAAACTTCAAGAAATAAAGAAAAAAATTTATAGGCTTCCAGTTACAAAGAACAAGCTATTTTGAAGGTTAATTCAAAAAAAGTTGCCGTTGGATTTCTCATCTGTAAAACCAGAAGTTGCCAACCGTAGAATGACATCTACAGACTTTTTAAAGAAAAGATGTGCAACCATCTAAGCATATAAGCAGCCAATATGCCACTCTACTAGATAATGAAATAAGAATGTTTGTAGATGTGCAAGGATTCAAAGTGTACATCATTCGATTATCCTATAGGAAGAAAATTCTGGAGAGTGAACCCAACAAACAACAAACAAATCCTAACAAAGATGACACACTATCCTGTTTGAGAGGTGACTGGGGAGAGGTTGAATCTATGAGTGGGGGAAGGAAGAGTGAGGAATCTAAAAGGGTCATCCTATAAGGTGCATGGGTGATGGAGGGAAGCACAGTAAGTCCTCATTTAATGTCATCGATACGTTCTGTGATTTTAAGCGAAACAATGTGTAGCCAAACCAGTGTTACCACACGCTAGTTGATATAAATAAGAGTGAAGTTCCTGAGGCATCTCATCAACATTATAAGGAAATGACTTTGAATGAAACGATGTTATTTGAAGATTTGATGTAATAGTGGATTAGAACACTGTTGAGGGTCTTCTAAACTTTAATATTAATATTAAAATTAATATTAATAGAGATATAATAGATTTGATTGTTACTACCAGAAAACGAAAGGGAACCATGGGTAATTAGCGTAATACAGTAGAGATCCCAAATTAATAAGCAGCCCTACTTGTAAATAAGCTACAAATATAAAAAAGAAGAAAAGAAAAACAACAAATTAAAATTAAATGAACAGTTTATTGTTTCAGGTCTTATGCTTAAGTCTTTGATCCATTTTAAATTAATTTTGGTACATGGTGACAGATAGCAGTCCAGTTTCATTCTTTTGCATGTGGCTATCCAATTCTCCCAGCACCATTTATTGAAGAGGCTGTCTTTTGTCCATTGCATGTTTTTTGCTTTGTCAAAAATTATCTGTCCATATTTATGTGCCTTTATTTCTGGGTTCTCAATTCTATTTCATTGGTCTATGTGTCTGTTTTTCTGCCAATACCATGTTGTTTTGATCATTGTAGCCCTGTAGTACAAGCTAAAGTCAGGGAGTGTGATACCTCCAGCATTGTTCTTTTTCTTAAGATTGCTTTGGCTATTTGGGGTCTTTTGTGGTTCCAAACAAATCTGATGATTTTTTTGTTCTATTTCTTTAAAAAATGCCATTGGGATTTTGATGGGGATTACATTAAATCTGTATATTGCTTTGGGTAATATGGCCATTTTAACTATGTTGATTCTTCCAATCCATGAGCACGGAATGTCTTTCCATTTCTTTGTGTCTTCTTCAATTTCTTTAAAAAAATGTCCTTTAATAGATGAATGGATAAAGAAGTTGTGGCATATATACACAATGGAATACTATTCAGCGGTAAGAAAAGACGGAATAGAACCATTTGTGACAACATGGATGGATCTTGAGATTATAATGCTAAGCAAATAAGTCAGACTGAAAAAGCAGAGAACCATATGATTTTACTAATATGTGGTATATAAACCAAAAAGAACAAGACGAACAAATGAGAAACAAAAATTCATAGACACAGACAATAGTTTAGTGGTTACCAGAGGATAAGAGGGGAGGGGGGTGGAAGATGAGGATAAAAGGGATCAAAAATTTTAAATTTAATTAAAAGAATAGAAAAAAAAATTAACAGAGTAAGATGGAAGATATGACAAAAAAGTATATTATCTGTGTTGTGTTATTTATCTATGGCTGCATAAAAATTAACCCAAAACTTGGTGGCTTAAAGTAACAAACATGCATTATCTCATAGTTTGTGTGGGTCAGGAATCTTGTAGCCACTTAGCTCCATGATTAGGGCTCAAGGCCTCTCATGAGGTAAGGATATTGGCAGGAGCTAAAGTCATTGGAAGGCTTGAGTGGGGCTAGAGGGTCCTCTTTCTAGATAGTTCATTTCCCTGACTGCTAGCTGGAGCCTCATATTTCACCTGACACCTTCCAAGCAGCCCTCTAGAATGCCAGCAGCAGTCTCTAGAATGCCATTTCAGCCTCTGTTCCCTGCCTGATCTGACTAGAAGATTAGCCAATCCTACCATCAGAATATTTGTTTAATTTGTGAAAGGGTGAGTTTTCCAAGCCAGGCATTCTTTGGAATTCTTAAAAGTTGAAGAGATGCTGGGGCTCCATTGAGTTTAGAAATACAGAGTATGTGACTATTTGGTTCCTGACTGCTAATAAATGGTTATGTGATTATTTTCATTGTAACATACAATCTGGAATGTATGTGGAGAAGTAGATATGTAGGTCTTATTTACCTTTAATTGTTGGAGATTAGTATTCATTTTACAAACTCAGATAATTACAAATGATAAAAATAGCATAGTTAATGTGTTTATTGTTTACTCTCAAATACCTCAAATAATTGCAAATATGTTCTAAACGGTCAAATATTAGAATGCTTTCAGTTAAAACAGCAAAAATTTTGGAAAAGAAGTTATAAAAATAATTGTTTTTACTGATGAAAAATTGTATAACTAGAAAATTAATGAGATTATAGTACATTAATAAGAATTAACAGGAAAATGAGGTAAATAACTGGATATAAGACAAATATATAAAGAGCAATGGATTTACTCTATAATAATGGTAACCAGAAATAAAATATTCTGGTTACCATTATTATAGGAAGATGTTACATTCATAATGGTGACAAAAATGATAAAGCACTTAGGAATGAATTTAAGAAAGAAAAGAATCAGAACTTAATAGGAAAATTTAATAGAAAACTTATAGGGAAAAAATGAGCTCTTATTGAAAGACATAAATGAATATCCATGCAATTCCAAAGACACACCATATTTTAGGTGATAATATTCAATACGTAAAAATCAGTTCTTCCAAAATCATATGAATTCTAATTATAATTATAGGAAGAGTTTTGGAGAATTTCATAAAGGATTTTCTTAAGGAAGAATAAATAAAAACAGCCAAGAGAAGTATGAGAAAGAAATGACTTGGTAAAGATATTGCCTTGCCAGACATTAGAAGGTGCTATAGAAATCGGGTATTTGTTATAAATAGATCATTAAAACAAAATAGAGAATTAAGAAATGGACTCTTAATATTTATGAATTTTAAATCTATAATAAAGTTGACACTTCATTTCATTGGGGGAAATGGTAACTTGTTTAACAGGGATAACATTTAGTTCGTCTGAAAGAAAATGAAGTGGAAGCCTCATCTCATACCATAGATGAAAATAAATTTCAGCTGGATTAAACACATAAATACAAGCTAATTTTTTAAAAGAAATAAATAAGAATCTGCACTTACTTCCTAGGTGTGGGAGAGACTTTTAACCAGGACAGGAAATCCAGAAAGTATAGAAGACAGACACATTTAAATATATGTAAATACGGCAAAATATACCAAAGTCAATGGATAGGTGATAGATTTGTAAAAGGTATTTGCACCACAAATGCAGATAACAGTTTAAAGTCTATAGAATACAAAAAATATATGTAAGATTCAAACTGACATGAAAACATAACTCAATAGAATTGTGAACAAAGGATATAAATAGGAAATTTTTAGAAACGAAAGAAATGTATGATAAAATTAGGATACTGTATACTATAATTGACTTTGCTAAAAACAATAGCAACAATGTAAGCTCTATGGATATCAATACACGCATGAATAAATTTGATGGAGAAAATGGTTTGAAAGGTGGTTACTTTGTGTGTGTGTGTGTGTGTGTGTGTGTAGAGGTATTGTTGAGAGTGGTATCAACTAGTAGATTTGCTTATCTGTTCTTTTATAGTGTTGCTTTTACATGTTATAAGAATATATACTAAAAATGTATACATTTATGTTTTAGTTTCCTATGCTATGTTAAGCAATAGATACACATTTATGAAAAAATGAAATTCTAAATTATTGTGTAAGGTAAAATTGGGTATAGTCAGAATTACTCTAAAAATCCCCTATATCACTAACGAAGTGCATAATACTTGATTTTGGCATACATACTTATAAAATCTTTGCACATTAAAGTTTACAGGCGAAACATCCTAAGGAGGAACAAAGGAAAAGCTCTTTGTAGGTGTCTAGGCATGTAACCCCTCTGCTCTAACAAAACCATCAGAACTGTGGAGGTAATGCAGTGAGGAAAGGATTCTTTCATGCCTGTACAGTTGACTCCATTCAGATTTAATATTAAATTTCTAAATTATATCAATTTATTGTGAGGGTAAAAATAATAGTCAAATTGCATTTTCAGTTTAGATTAGATTCTAAGGTTACTCCAAAAGTTATATGATCTTGATGGTTTTATATCACTATATTAAATGACAGCTCTAACTAGCTGACAAATCTGCCTACATATCGGGTTGTTGGGTTAAAATCTCCATTTTCCAAGAAGGAAACCCGTTCCCAGTCTTTAAGTAACTTACGTAAGGACACAGACGTAATAGGGAGCACAGGGGGATTTGAATCCACACCTGCCCCACACCTAAACCCAGCCTGTACAGTTCTCCACCTTCACCCACCTGCAGTGAAAAGAGAGAAAACTGACAAAGTAACTCTCAAATCCACCAATTCAGCAGGTCAAAGAACAAGATTGAGAAGCAGGGAAGGCAGAGGCTTACATTTGTGTTTCTAGGGGTGCATGTGGATTGGGGGTGGGGTCTTCGTGTAGGATAAGTATATGGAAGAGGCCAGAGGAAATTGGCCCAGGGAAATCTGATTGGCTTGGGAGTGAGAACTGTGGGGGACTCAAAAACTGCAGTGGCCTCCAACTAGTAATTTGTACTTCATCCTACCTTAATTTCTTGTCCAAAGGGAGAAAACAGCCCTTGAAGAACAGGAGTAGGAGGGAGAAGAAAGGAAGAGCTAGTGGGAGTTTAAGCCAAGGTTGGTTTCCTTCCTGACCTCACCCATGCTCTCCCACTCTTCCTGTCTGCACCCAGCTGCTGCCCAGGCAGCGGCTGCTACGGAGAGCTGGGTGTCAGGAGGCTTAAGATGGAGCACAAGCTCCAGGGTGATTCTTACGGAATGTGTGGCTAAGATTTCCTGGGAAGCAGTGGTCCCCTCCTTCCCAACCCATTACGTTATATAGGGGCAGCAACGAGAGCTTCTTATGTGGTCGGTGTCTGTTAAAGGGTAAGCGAATGAATGAGTGACACGAGGACACTATCTTCTTAAGTGCCTTGCAGGATAGGGATATTGGGAACTCTGCAGTTCTCCAGTTCTCTGAAGACCAACTGGGTGTCCAGCAATTCAATTCTATTTTGACACTAGCCACTCAAAGTTAACCTCAGACTCCACAAGTTTAAGGGCTAATTCCCAAGACTTCCCACTTCAGAGGCCAGTTGTTACCTGTACTTCTGGCTCGCTTAGCTAAAAGCTCAAGGGTTCCCACAGCGCCCTTCTCAGGTTTGATAATTCTCTAGAATGACTCACAGAACTCGGGAAAGCACTTGACCCATTATTATTACCAGTTTATTGTAAAGGACACAACTCAGGAAGAGCCACGTGGAAGAGATGCACATGGCAGGGTATGAGGGGATGGGGGTGAAGCTTCCCCTCCCCCCAATGACATTTGGGGCACATCATCTTTCCAGCACCTTATTGTTCACCAGCCCAGGTACTCTCTGAATTCCATTGTTTAGCAGTTTTTATAGAGGTTTCGTTATATAGGCGTGATTGATTAAATCGTTGGCCATTGGAGATTGAACTCAAATCTCCAGCCCCTTTTCTCTCCCCGGATACTGGGTAGGGGAAGGTGGCTGAAAGTCAGCCTTGTTCCTGAAACTATCTAGGAGCCCACAGAAGTCACCTTACTAACAAAACTCCAATAGGGTTGAAAGAGGCTTGTGATGAACATCAAAACACACTCCTATCGCTCCGGAAATCCCGAGGGTTTTTAGGAGCTCTGTGCCAGGAACTGAGGACAAAGACCAAATATATATGTCCCATTATACTAGTGATATATGTTGCTATTAAAAATTGAACTTTTGGGGGGGCAAGACATTTCTTTGTTACATTGGAATAAATCATTCGATTCATTCTAAGGTTAATCTGCTATATCCCTCCCAAAAAATAGGAATTATTGTTCTGAATAAAACTCCCTCTCATTCTAAAGAAAAGGCCAACATCATCTGTATTAGTTTTCTAGGGCTGATATAACAAAGTACTACACACTTGGTAGCTTAAACAACAGAATTTATTATTTCACAGTTTTGGAGGCTAGAAATCCAAAATCGAGGTGTCAGCGGGGTTGGTTCCTCCTAAGGGCGTGAAGGAAGGATCTGTCAAGACCCTTCCTCCATGGCTTGTACATGACCCTGTCCTTTGTCTCTTTTCATTATCTTTGTCTTCCCTCTATGCTTATCTCTGTGTCTAAATTTCCCCTTTTCATAAGGGCAGCAGTCATATTGCATAGCCCACTGTAATAACCTTTTTACTTGATTAGCCCTATAAAAATCTTATCTCCAAATAACGTTGCATTCCAAGATACTGGGTATTAGAACTATAACATGACTTTTTGGGAGATGTAATTCAGCTCGTAACATCTTCTTGCTGGTGATGTGGCTCTTAATGGGAGATGAGCACTTTCTGAATCTGTCACTAAGGGCTCTTATGGGAGATTTTGTGTGAAGGCATAGATAGGACCAGTTGTGGACTAAATATTGTGTCCACATAGAGTAACTCGAAGGAGAAAGCACCGTAACTTATCTCTTTCACTGGAAAGTCCCCACTTGGACACACCAAACTGCCTGCCTAGCTTTGTTACCCTATCCTTGGCTCTGTGCCCCTTTCTTCCAACCTGCACAGTTTGAGACTTCATTCTTTCACCTCCCCTGTTATTCAGAGACATTGATTTGGCCCTAGTGTTTTTCATCAATTGCACCTACACTTCCAGGATGTATTGGAACAAAGTAATCCTCTGTGCTATCAAATTCTGCTATCTTCCAATCTGGAACACAGATTTGTTTGTTTCTGTTTCTCTGTTGTGTTTAGAAACAATGGTCTATTTCTATCCATTGCCCAGGCCACATTCCAACCTAACCAAACCAGAATTTCGGAGGGTGTGACCCTGATTTTTTAAACTCCCCAGGTGATTGTAACACACAGAGTAAAAACAAAACAAAAACAAACAAGCAAAATAAAAAAATAAAAAACCAGTGATCTAGAAAAGCAATGTGAGAAATGGCAAGATGAGGGCTGGCTTTGATACTCCAAGTACAAAACGCATATACATTTCCCAAAACCAGATATTATGTCTCAGACACAGTACAATTGCAATACATACCATGGCCAGGAAATATTTTCCTAATTGCAAAATAATTTAAGGAGTTATCCCTGTCCACAGTGGATGTAACATCTTACCTCATTGTGAAAAGAAGTTCTACTTTCTGTTTGTCAGTTGGATCTGTGATTACAGACTGTACCTTGCCAGCTTTTGGTACAAAAGAAGAAAACTAAGTTTAGAAGTAGCTATCCTTAATTCTATCCTTAGTTACACAAAAAGTTTACTAGGGTTTTAAAATGAAAAGCTTTTCATTACGGTTTTTTTTTTTTTTTTTGCCTGTTCAAAGTGTACTTTTGAATCAAATTATACATTTATATAATTTAAAGGGCTAAATTATTTATTTTTAATTATTATGTAGAATTATTTATTAAGAAAACAACACCTTCATACCCCTCATCTCATTTCCTTCTTCCACAGTAAAACATTTTTCTATTTTCCTGCTGCTTTTACTGAAGGCTGCTGGGTAAATTTCAGCCTCTTTTGTCATCTTGCCATTCCTAACTGAGCCCTGAGGTGTCTCCATTTGTCTCTTGTCTGTGAGGTGATGGACTCATTCAGTTGAGTGACTTGTGCCAGATTTTGATCATCGTTTTCATTTCTTGGGATGCATTGCTTTTCTTGTGGGTGTTCTTCCATAAACTTGTATATTTCCTTTTATCGTCCTAGTTTTCTCCTAGTTTCTTTGTTTGGGTCTTGTGCTGCTTCCTTTTGGAAAAAGATATTGAGGTAAAAATTACCATAACCTTAACCACTTTGAGGTGTACAGGTCAGTGGCATGTAGTGCATTGACAATGACGTGTAGCCACTACCATGATCTAGTTCTGAAACATTTTCATCGTCCCCAAAGGAAACCCTTTACCCATTTAGCAGTCTCATCGGTCTTTGGTAAGATCAGATACTTATTGCACTGTTATCTATTGCTGTGTAACAAATGACCCTGAAAATTAGCAGCTTAAATCAATATCATTTAGTATCTCTTAGTTTCTGGGTGTCAGAAATCTACACACAGTTAAGACTTTAGCTCAGGATGTCTCACAGCCTCTAATTGTAGTGTCAGGGGGGATGGTCAGGTCAAGGCTTGACTGGAGGAGGGTCAGTTTCCAAGCTCACTCACAGGAAAGTTGACAAGAGTTAGTTCTCTGCAGGGCTGTGGATGGAGGCCCCCGTCCTTGCTGGTTTGTGATTTGAGGCCTGCATCAGTTCCTTGCTGTCTGTGTCTGTCCACAGGGGAGTTTACATTAGGACACCTGGTGCCATCAGAGCGGGTGAGAAAATAATAGAGGACTCAGAGAGAGAGAGAGAGAGAGAGAGAGAGAGAGAGAGAGAGAGAGAGATTGCTGCTAGGATGGAAGTCAGTCTGTCTCTTGTGACCAGTCTGGGAAGTGACATCCCATCCCTTTTGCTGTATTCTAGTTATTAGATGCAATCACTAGGTCTGGCCCCCACTCCAGGGGAGAGGATGCACGGGGCATGAGTCACCACTGTGCCCAGAGGTGGGCATCATCGGGGGTCATCTCTGAGGCTGCCTACCCTGCTTTGGTATGGCTTTCTCCAGCTAGTCTCTGTTTCAAAATGGTGGCAATTTGAGGACCTGTTATCCAATTTTGAATAATCTTTGGTAATTACAGGGTGATTTTGCTTGTCCACCTCTAAAAGAATTTACATTAATTCAGAGGAGAGAAAACTTATACAGGCAAAACTCATAACAATTAAAACAAAACAAAATGAAATTTTGAATATATGTGCCTTGCACATGAAAAAGGCAGGCAAAGTTGAACAATTATTGTAATCCTGTGCCCAAATATATGTAAGTGTTCATAAATACATATCCTACATACTAGGTATGGAGGACATTATATTGATAAGAAAACAAAAAATCAGTGTTGGCTACAGGTATTGAGGGGTGGGGGGCAAACTTTAAAAAGGCCTTACCTAAACGAGAGTGAACGCCATGGTGAGTTAAAACCATGTTATTAGAGCACTAGGAATTAGTCGGTGTTTAACATGAGACTGTTTTGTGAGTTTTGATGGCTGTTTTGAGAATCTCCAGAACAGGATTCGGATGTTGTGTTTCCCGGGGGCAGAGGTAGAACTTCAGGGTGGAAAGAACTTCTTTGTGTCCTGGATCCCCCTCCAACTAGCTGTGCAGCTTAAAGCACATTATTTAACTCCTTTAGGTTTCCATTTCCCTGTCCGTAAACTAGGATAATCATAGTATATATCCCATGGAGTTGATGGAATGATCAACAAAGTAGAAGTTCAAGGATATTGTCTCTTTCATTTACCTGTATTTAACTAGGGCGAAAGGATGGAAACATTGTGGTGTGGTTAGGTTTTGGCTTAACACTGGGATGAATCATTCCAGTTTATAGCAGGAGCTGGCAAACGATGACAGGTGGGATTTCGTCCATGGCCTGCTTTTGTGTCTTAATCACTTTGGCTGTTATATCTGAATACCGTAGACTGGGTGTCTTAAACAATAAACGTTTGCTTGTCACCGTTCTGGAGGCTGAGAAGTCCAAGATCAAAGGGCCTGCACGCAGATCTGGTGTCTGGGGAGGGCCTGCTTCTTGGTTTGTAGATGGCCATCTTATCCTTGTATCCTCACACGGCCGAACGAAAGAAAGAAAAGAAGCACGCTCTCTCATGTCTCTTCTTCCAAGGGCACTAATGCCATCCATGGGAGCTCCACCCTCATGACCTAACTCTCTCCCAAAGGCCCATATCTAAATGCCATCACATTGGAGGGTAGAATTTTAACGTATGAATTTAGGTGAGAAACAAACATTTAGGCCATAACAGACTGTGAGTAAAGAATGGTTTTTATAATTTCAAAGAGTTGTTGAAAAAGAAGAGGAAGAAGAACATGAAGAAGAAGGGGAGGAGCAGGAGGGGGGTGAGACAAAGAAGGAGTGGGGGAGGGGAGGAGCAGCAGTGGACGAGGTGTGTGGCCCACAAAGTCAGAAGGATTTCATATTTTGCCCTATTTCAAAAACAGTTTCCCAGCTTCTGAAAAGCTTTCTCAAAACAGGCTGTCACTCTAGGATAGCGAGTGAGATTCCTGGGCTTAAGAGTTTCACAGAGGTACGTAAGGACATAGAATGTCTCTTCAATGATGGTCTAGAAGGAATTCAATCTCAACAGGACAACTGCAGAAAATCCTCTGAAGTCCCCTTTAACCATAAGATTCTATCAATTTTTGGCTGTTCATTTCGTATTTTGACAGCTCTGGTTGCTAGAAAATTCTTCCTTACATTGAACAAATTGTTTCCTTGTAAAGTTTATCCATAGCTGCCCTTTTCTGTCCTTCATTCTCTGTAACTTTGCGTCTTACAGTGGTTATCAGAGGGATGTTGGAAGAATTGAGGCTTCAGCCATGTCTGATATCTTGGTACTAGATTAGTCCATATTTTATTGCAAAGTGATGGAAAGCCATGCAGTAAAGGAACAGAGGAAGATACGAAGCCAATCTTCCTGTTAATAGTAAGAAAAATAACTTAAAAAAGGAAATATTGGCTTGGACTTATTTAGATGTTCAGCCTGACAGCGGGCACCAGGACAAATGTGTGTGTGTGTGTGTGTGAGTGTGTGTGTGTGTGTGTGAGGCTGTGTGTGTGTGTGTGAGGGTGTGAGGGTGTGTGAGGCTGTGTGTGTGTGTGAGGGTGTGTGAGGGTGTATGAAGGTGTGTGTGTATGTGAGGGTGTGAGGGTGTGTGAGGGTGTGTGTGTGTGTGTACATGCATATCCTCACATGCAATCCTCACAAAAGCACTATGAGATACCAATTATTATCACAATAGTAACTAACAGTAACTGAATACAACAACAACAACAAAAATTTCATACAATAAGTACTGTTATTATCCCCATTTTGCAAACAGGAAAATAAAACTTAGAAACACTAAAAACCATGTCTGACGTCACACGAGAAGGTGAGTAGCAGGTTCTGGTCTCCAGCCTAGGTGTACCTGACTCCCAAGCTCGTTCTCTCACCTGCCGTAGCAGCCAACACATCGTACCTGTGTTATAAACAATGTGAATATCACTGGTCCAAAACTTCGTTCTTCTTCCCCCTAATAATAATAATATAAAATGCAACTGTCTCATTTTATTTATCCCCCCTGCTCCCTTTACACTATGGGAAGGAGCAGTGTCCCTTCCTATACACATTGCCTTCTCTGGGTGCCTAAAACACGATGGGTATTTTGAAATATTTATTTTGGTTATCCAGTAGTATGTATATAGGGAAATGGGATGGTATTTAATCCAACCTTCTCCCTCTGCTTTGTTTGGCCAAAAATCAATGGTTTTCAGGTTTCCAGGCAAGTGTAATGAATATTTTTTAAAGAAAATATTATCTTGGAGCTACCTGAATCTATTCTGTGTGGTAAGATTCCACATTCCTTCCTGCTTATTTTTCTACTTCTCCAAGAATTTGGCTCCTTTGCATTTTTTTTTTTTTTTTTTTTCTACTCAGAAGAAAGTCGATGTTTCTCTGCCTTTATTTTAATAGTCATCAAGATTTAGTGAAGTTGGGTACCCTGTGCGCTGAGGACGGCAGTTAATTATTCTACAAAGCTGGATCTTCCAGGGTCCTCATGTGTACAGCAGTGAAAATGACCCCAATATAAGGTGTGCATGTAGCAATGACTTTTCCTTTTTTATTTTTCATAATTGGAACATGTGAGTTTATCTGAAAAACAGAGAAATTCTTGGTTTGAGGTTAAGGTCCTAGAGGGAGGTCAAGATGGACGCAAATTATAATTTTTCCAAAGGTTGGTGATGAAGGTACCGAAGGTAGAAGAAGGTTTATGCTTCAGTGGGATCGTTTCCCCAGCAGTGAATGGGCCCTAGATGTTCTCCAGAGGCTTCAGATACATGAGGATCTGAGCAGTCAAGGGGGTTGTATGTGATCCCAAGTCAGCGAGTCCAACTCGCTCTCCCCAAAACTTGACTCCTAAGGTGACTCTAAGATGCTGAGTCATTCCGAAGTTGGCCCTGAGAAGAGGCTGTCCTTTAGTTGCTGGGACGTTTTGGGCTCTGGGTGGCAGATCCAACTGGGCTCATGTCTGCATGCTTTGGCTTGAGGATGTGAAAAACCTTGGTGGACAGAACAAGCAAAACTATAGGAACTGAAGGAAGTGTAAGCAGATTGAAGTTACCACAGGCAAAGGGTGTGTGGCACAGCAAGAAATCACCTAAGTCCTGAAACAAATACTGGTCACAGTTGCTTAGTTTTGTTACTAATCCTCATCCTGGGCCTGGATTTAGACATATCTTATTATATAGTTAGAAAAATAAAAGATTTCTACCTCACCATCTTTCTTTTTTTTTTTTTTTTCTGTTTTTTTTTTTTTTAATTAAATTTATCGGGGTGACATTGGTTAATTAAATATGCAGAGGGTGCCAAAAAATGTATATACAGCTTAGGAAAGGGAAAAAACTGTATTAACATTGTAATGCTCAATATATATTGCTAATGAAAAATGAACACGAGTCACGTTTGACTTCTGCAATTACAGGAGGTGCTCATAGTGGTTACCATCAGCGTCCAGAAACTTCTAATTACGGCAAACATTGCTTGGTAGACTTCTGTGGGGAGCGTGTAAACTGTCCCAACACCACAGCAGAAGCAGCAGGATGTGTGACTGTGCGAGGTGTCCCAGGTCTTCCCCTGTGCCCATCATACACAGCACCATGCGTCTCAAACTTACCATGAATATGTGCAATTGTGAAGTGTGTTGGAGGTTCTGTGCGTACTCACACCTCCATTGCTGTTGTACTTCCACAACGTTCTCGAATTTCAAATACCACTTCAAAATGGTCTTTCGCTCCTCGAGAAACAACAACCGTGCTTCCACCATTTTCTCTGACTGCCCTGCCGGTCACAGGGTGACACTAGCATTCATTTGATTAATGCCATCTTTTGATGGAATGTCATACTACACACTGCTACCGTAATTCAATTCAACTTCGAAAAGTAATACATAGATAACATCTCTTGAAATGTGGATACATGTTTTCGGCACCCCTGGTATAGGTTTGAAGTGTACTATTCTATAATACATCTTCTACATATCGCTTTGTGTGGTAGAAGAGAGAGAAGAGGGACAAACATATGGTGACGGAGGAGACCCAACCATGGGAGGCGAACGCAGCGGCTTTTGGATAAGCAGTGCCCGGCTCATGTCTTTCCTTTTCCTTGCCTACACCCCTCGTCCCACTCCTTGTTTTCACAGCCAGGCTGCTGGAGGAGAGGTTCTTGACAACTAACGCTCCAAAAGAGCAATGCCTCTGAGATGCCTTTTATAACTTTGGGCTTTGTACCAAGGCTAGGGAATATTTCAGGCCTCAGAAATTCCACTTTTGCTCCATGGAGAAGAAAAATAGAAAATTTTAAGTTAAAGGGCTGCTCTTTCTCATGACGTGCAGGCTTAATTGACTACGGTGGGTTAGAAATTGTTGTTGAACCAAAAGAGTATTTTCCAAAGTATAGACTTCAGATGGGTTCATAATTGTTATCATAAATATTTTTTCATGCTCAGACAGCTTTGGAGAATGAAGAGTTAGCGTCAAACCAGTATTTTTGACACAGGAAAATTTGGTTCTTGAAAGTGCTAATGTTCTGATGTGCTTGTTTTCACATTGCTCGTAAGGAATAAGGACACTCCTTTATGATTCAATGTAGTGTCTTCTGTGCGTCTCTGTCTTGGAGAAGATAATATCCACTTGTGGCGATCAGAAATAAAATGTGGATAAAGATAGACAAGTGGGTCCTAGAACAGATGAAGCCTGAAACATCACTGGAGGCAAAAATGACAAATCTGAAGCTGTCCTCTGCAGGCACATTGTGAGAAGGCAAGGTTCTTTGGAAAAGACAGTCATGCTGGGAAAATAGAAGACAGCAGGAAATGAGGAAGACCAAAGATGAGACAGATTGGCTCCATAAAAGAAGCCAAATGAGTCTGCAGGAACACAGTAGGGCTGTGAGGACAGGACACTGGACATCACTCATTCATAGGATGGCCAGGAGTCAGAGCTGACTCAATGGCACGTAACACACACAAGATCATGAGCCAGTATATTCTCAAGTATCAAAATGTGTGTGAATTAATCATGACTGAAGATTTTCAGAGAGATGAGACCTGATCTCAGTGAAAGATGGGCCCCAGCAATAATGGGGATGAGACCGAAGTTGGCTATGGCCAGTTCTTCCAAGGTCACTATCCTTCTAATCCCACGTGTCCTATGGCCTTGCCTCTGAGTTGCTGTTCCTTCAGTAGACCGGTGAGCTGCCAATTTGCTTAAAGCTTCTCAACGTGTCTTTTTCAGTGTATTTTCCCTGTCTCACATAGCCTTCTTTTCTCTTCCCCACTTTGCCAACAATTCTTAATCCACTGATACAAGAACCAAGTATCACCTCTGTTGAACCCCTCTCAGGCTGCTCAGTTGGGTGTGATTTTATTCCTCCCAAACACTCCACGCAAATCTGTTACTGCATTTTCCTATTTATATGTTTACCTCTTCCAGCTATTCTGTGGCTTATTTTTCTTCGTGTGGAGAAAAATAAATGGCTCGGAAAGGCCACACAATGAAATGAGTCCATTTTCTGAACAGGACTGGTTTCAGATAGACTAGCACACAATCACACAATTGACTCATGTTAAATCATCTAAGAAGCCAGACACAAAAGTCCACGTATTGTACGATTGCATTTATACAAAATAACCAGAATAAGTAAATCCATAGCGACAGAAAAGAGATCAGTGGTTGGGAAAAGCTGGGGGAAGAGGGAAATGGGAATGATTGCTGAATGAGTATGGGCTTTCCACGTGGGGTAATGAAAAATTCTGTAACAAGATAGTGGTGATGGCTGCACAACATTATAAATGTTCTTAATGCCACTGAATTGTATACTTTAAAATGGTCTTGATGATACATTTTATATCATGTGTTTTGTACCACAATAAAAAATTTAAAAAGTGAACAGATACAAACAGCCAAAAAAAAAAAAAAAATGTGCTAAAGGCAATTCCCATATTTCTGTGTATGTATCTAAGGCTTCTGATCAGAATATCATAACTTCCTTTGCCTCCCCAAATACTGAATCTTTGACATTTTAGGATGCTATGAGGTGATTTCATAACCCACAGATTCTCCACTATAATTTTCTTCTATATCAAAGTCCCCATGATGGGAAAAAAAAGAGAGAAGATTTTCATGCAAGAAAATGGGATTAAATACTGTCAAAACCAGGTAAAAATACTTATCAGGTATGACGAGGGATTGTTTTATCCCCTTTATATATATATATATATATATATAATTGGTTTAATTTGCAAAGTAATAATAGTTGTTTGCAAAAAAAAGAATAGGATAAGTATGTAGTGTAAAAAATAAAAATCATTAAAAAAAAAAGAATCCCCTCTGACAGACAAAGGTGTTTATAACCAAACTGGGATTTTGCTTTCCTTTCCTGGGGAAGACTACATTCCCCTGCCTCTCTTGCAGTTGGGGAAGGCCTTTGTGTGTTCTGGCCAATGGGGTATTAGTGGAAGTAATGTGACCCACTTCCAAGGCTGGCTATCAAATGCCTGTGCAGTCATCATGCTCTTTCCTTCCTGCAATGATTTTGGAGGTAATGTTTCAGGTTAAGTAGAACCACAAGTTAGGAGAAACCTAGATCCCTATGTCACTACTTGGAAAGTGAGCTACTCAGGAGGGCCAGGCAACGTGCACAAGACTGGGAGATGAATGAAAGAAAATCTATATTGTTATTGCAGTAAGCCTTCGAGACTTAGGGCCTGTTTGTTACCATAGCGTAACCTCTCTTATTCTGGTTCATTTACCTCTCAATCTTACTCAACAGAGGTTTGATTTTTCAATCAAATTATAGAATCTTTCTATGTCGTGTTTTCCTGTTCCTTTAAGATAGATCCCAGATGTGGTTTGGGTAAATCCACTTACTGCTAGGAAGCCGTGCTCTTCCTTAAGCCATGTAAGGGAATCCCACCCTCCTTGGTAGGCATTTCTTAGGAATGGATATGTGATATGATTCTGGCCAAAGGGAAATGACAGGAAGTCTAAGAGAAGATTTCTTGGAAAGGTATCTCCATAGGTTACAAAAAATGGCTGTTTATCTTTTGCTCAACATTGTGAAAAGCCTAGATTAGTGGCACCGTATGTTGGTAGGTGGAGTTATCATGAGAACAAAATTTACATGCCAAGCAGATGAAAACGATGATTGTAACCATTGTTCTTTATGACATCATTGAGCATTAGTCAGCACTCAACATATTCTTCCCATTAGATTTTTAGCACATGAGGTAATAAAACTTTCTTATTTTTTCAATTACTTTGAAATGCTTTTCTGTTGCTTTCAACCGAAAGCACCCTAAGACATATTGATATTTAAGTTGTTTGCAATGTTTTAATATTTTAAATAATGTGGCAGCACATGCTTGTACATTTCTCATTGATTTTGTCTACAATGTTTTTTCTGTAGTTGTACTTCTGGGTCAAAGAGTATAAGCAGTTAAATGTTTTTATAGATAATGCCATATTTTTCTCCAAAAAAACTGCCTTCCCTTTGTCTTTTAAATTTGCCAATTTGAATATTATCAATCTACTTAATTTTGCAATCTGATAGGCAAAATAATATTGTTTTACTTTGTATCTTTTTTATTGATTGACTTTAACATGTTTTCATGTGCTTAGTGACTATTTGTAGGGCTTTTTTAAGTTGCCTATTCAAATCCTTTGGCCTTTTTTCCATTGACATTTGTATTTTTCTTAAGGATTAATAGGAGCTCTTAATAAAAGTAGGACTATTAACCCTTGAATTGGAAACATTTTCTTCCAATCTGTTGTTCATCTTTGACTTTGCTTATTACATGTGTTCCCACATGAGGATTTAATATTTGTATTTTTATCACTTTCATCACCCTTAAATAGAATGCCTATCAATTTTTACATCTTAAAATCCCAGATGTTGTTCATGTCAGTGGTATTTTCAAGGACCAAGAAATCTTTAAAGTGAAAATAACCCCAGTTTTAAATGAGAAGATATTTAGGGGCTAGCGTATAGAGACAAATATTTCTTAAATTACTTTATATAGGTACTTGATTTTCCTGTGCATGCACCTGAAGGAGAGCGAGTACATTTTTGTTGAGTGCTTACTGTATGCTGGGCATTATGTTGAGGGTGCATTACTTGTGATTTTTTATTCAATTTTAATCCTCATGACAATCCTATAAGTTGGTTTTTATTTTTACTATTTCAAGAGAAGTGAGGTTAACAGCTTGTCCGTGGTCACATAGCCAGCAAAGACTAGGTCTATGTTATGAGTCCAGGTCGTAGCTTTTTTTTTTTTTTTTTTAAGTATTTGGATTTTATTTGATAGTTTAAATGTTTTTTAAAACGTTGATAAACAAAACCTGTAGTTGGATCTGGACGACAGATATGTTTTTAATATAGGATTTTCATCCTAGAACGTGACTTTTTCCAACAAATCTTCAATCTTAGGCCTCTTGCTGCAGACAGGTTCCTTGGGAATGCACACACACACACACAAAGGGCAGGGAAACAGTCCCCATGGGAGATGGTAGTTTCTTAGAAAACAGGCCACTGGTCCTCCTTGTGAAGTTCATTAAGTGCCTTTCCCTTTGCTTAGCCATCCAGAGTGAAGTCAAAGGGCTCCAAGTCTTTCCGGAAGCGGAAGCAGCGAGCCAGGGGCTCCTCCCCTTCCTTGCTGATCTGACATGCCCCCAGTCACACGTACCAGGAATATTAAGGATGACTTCACTGGCCAGGACCTCCCTTCCAAACTGCAAAGGGAAATTCTTTTTAATTCTATGGAAAAGCTTCTCTCCCGTGCCAAGTGCAACATAAAAATATGCTGCTCCTGGGTGTGCAATCCGCTCGATGTCAGACTGCTCTGGGGTTCCCAGCAGCTCTGTCTATGGCTCCTGTGCCTGGGTAATGAAGGTGTCTTTCCTGTCACCAGGAGCGCAGTGGCTGAGTGGCACAGGAGTGACCTGGAGCTGGAGGTGATGGCTCTCCTAATTTCTCTCCGATAGAACACACCGTTTCCCTCCACTCTTAAAGAACTGCCTCTCTGTAGCTTTACCCTTTCCACTTCTTCCACGACCTCTGCTGAAAGGTCCACCAGGAACTGGTAGTGTCCAGTGGGCAGGATAAGGACATGGTCAGCAGATGAGCCTCCTTAGGCCAGGGCAAGGTAGCAATGTGTTGCAAACGCTTCTCCACTTCGGGTTTGGCAAGGCCAAAGCCAAACCAGCAGGGTCCTGGAGGCTGGAAGTTTGGGAGGCTGCTTTGGGTGGGGAGAAGGTTTGCTATTTCTGCCTGTAGGTGAACGTTCTTTCCCTGCTTTTCATTTAAATCAAAGAAAAGTTGACAGGCTGACTCTTCCTCAGGAGCAGGAATTTGCTTTCCTAAGGATGCTTCCTCCCCAGATTTTCTTTAAGGGTTTTCAGTGACACCTGGAGGCTGTTTTACCAGCTCTGCAGCATCCATTAGTTTCACTGGAACAATACTGAATGCATAAAGATACTTTTTCTTTTCTGGATTTCCAGCATTTGTCAGAGCTATGAACCGGGTGGCAGGCTGTGAGTTTTCCTCCAGAACGATGTGGTTTCGATATGGAAGCTTCTCACATAGGTCTTTCCCAAAGCAGCAAAAGGATATCTTGGTTCCAAGGCCATGGCAAGACTGGAGACCAAAGCAGAGCCATGCTCTTTGTATCCACTTCTCCAGAGAATCCCCAAGGTTCCCCACATACTTGGGCCATGGGGATGTGAGCAAGATCTCAACACCCATAAAGTGGGATGTTGAACACAGCATTGTCTCAGGGAAGACACGTTGCTGGGATGAGAACTATAACCTGGGACCAGGTCACTTAAGGACTCTGTCCCACAGAGCTACCCAATCTGTATCCCCCAGCTCCCAATGAAGACACCTTTATGACCCAGATAAGTAATGTTTTCAGCTATTTCACACCCATCAGCATCTTGGAAATATTTTACTGTTTCCTGGTGGTTGGTACCTAGACTATATGTCTAAATAGGAGCTCTCTTGATGCCAGTTTTAAGCTCCTCCCATTCAGCATCTGGCGTGGAGCCAAAGAAATTTCCTACACATGACAGCAGGTCAAAGTTTCCACTTTTCTTCTGAATTGTTCAAACTGTATTGAATAAAACATGAAACTTTCCTTCAGCATCTCCACAAGCCAAGAAGCGCAGCGGTCTCTGAGGCATTGGTCCCAATAGCCTAGGTGGCAACGACCCCTGAAAATTAGGACACCGGTCCCATGCTTTTTATCACTACCCTTAACCAAGGTACCATACTGTCTCTGAAAGATACAAACACCGGATAAATATGCAAAACAAATCATATTTGGATTTCTCCCCCCTTCATACGTCTCTTTATCATGCTCTTTCTTTTATCCTGGAAATAATAATAATAATAATAATAATAATAATAATAATAACAGATCTATGGGAGTCAACAGCAGTCTTTTTTCATTTTACCATAATGTCTTCCCTTGAGCTTAAAAAAAAAAAAAGTGAGACATTTTAAATTTTTTTAGCTGTTTGTATCAAACACTATTCTTCTACAAACCCACATCAATCACCAGCTTTATCAGGAAAACATTTCATGATGTTTGTGGGCTAGATCCATATGTTTTTGGAGACACTGATAAATTCGGTGATGGCTTTGTCCCATTTATCACCAGAGCTTATTTGTTAGGGACTTACCTTGCTGAATCCCTCCCTGTTTGAACAGTCACTTCCTCCTGTCTCAGCTGCCTGTCTTTGATGTCTAGTACTGTCTGGTATTATTTTTAAGATGAGAGTGTGGGAAGAAAAGAGGAAATGTGTCTGCCTATTGCTCTAACCTCTGATCCAGGAGAACTTTTCTACGTCTGAATTTTGATATGTACTCTACCAGTTAAGTTTCTTTGGGTGCTAATCCCAATTTCAGCCCTGCCTAACAGCCTTTTTCTTGAATAAGCATTCAGAATAGCCAAAATAAAAGAACCTTTCATTCAAAGACTGAAAATCCTTGAAAATAGGGTCCAGAAAAACCCTAACCAAAGATCCTAGTCTTGAGAGCTGCCTTCTTTTTTTTTTTTAATTTAGCAAAGCAGGTGGGGAGTCAGGAGACTAGATTTCTAATCTTTATTCTGTCACTTAACTTACTGAATGGACTTGAACAAGTCACGTAAACGTCCTGGACAATATTTTCTCTGAAGTGGAGGGATGGAAGCAGGGTATCTGTTGTTCAGTCTCACTCTAGAACACCAGCGCAGCCCTAGACAAAACTGGAAAGTTTTGAGTTGGACTTAAGTACTCTTGTCTTCCTTTCCCGTTTCCTTTTCTCCTCTGAGCATTCTACTAAGTAGATATGTGTTTTTGTCTTGGGGTTCCTTTGTTCCAGTTTTCTCAGTCTATCTTACCACAAAACCTTTTGCAGTCTCCTAAGCCCATTCTCCTTGGTATGGAAATTATATATTAATCTGCGCTAATCAGTGAATGGGTTACTTCTTCTTAGTAACTTGCTTGCATTCTAACAAGGACTTTCACTAAACATAGTATATTTATTCCAAAGAAGTGAACCACAAAACAGAAATTACAGGCCCTTTGGTTGGGTCACTGGGAAAGGGGAAAGGTTAAGGGTTGGGTGGGTACTGGGGTCTTCTTAGAAATCATTAGAAAACAGCCACTGGGTCTGTCTTGTTGAACAGAACATAAATGCATGGTATGCCTGATCTCCTTGAAGAGACTAAATGACCTTGACGTCCTTTTTCTTTTTGTGAAAGCCTGATTTTTTTTTTTTTTAAACAAAAAGTTTATACACATTGAAGGCAAAAATGAGGACCCGTGCTTCCTATTAATTCAGAGAAGCCTAAAGCCTGGTCTGATATCAGCTGCTTCCGATGGCCCCATTAGAGAGCAGGACATAAGGGACCTGGCAGAATGACTGTGGCCCTTCGCTTAATTTTAACATCCTAAGCTCCAGTCATTGCTTATGAAGACATTACCTTCTTACTGAAGAGAATTTTGAGTTCTCTGTGATCAGGGCTTGGGCATTTTACTTCTAGCACAGGCTGGGAACATAGGGTTGCTTAATGAGTACTTGCTGACATATCTTTCTGGAAAAGAGAGCAAAACAGTTATATAGTCATGCAGCTATACAGTTATTACCTCATTTTTCTGGGATATAGCAGCCTTTAAAAATGTCAGTAGCACCAGTATCTTTATTTTGCTGAGAGAGGAAAACAAAGTTTAAATGACTTGCTTATGTCACAAGTAGAGTGTGACAGTTTGGATTAGAACTAAATTCTTACCAGTAGCTAAAGCAGAAAACATGAGAAGGATCATCTCTTTGTTGATTACTCTGCCAGTCCTTGAGCTCTTGTGAGCGGGTTTTGAGCAAAAGAAGAGGAAAAAAAGAATGCCTGAGAATGCGGGCTGGATTCATAAGAGAGTTGGAACCAGACAGATTGTAAATATGCTGGACACTGGTACAGTAAAGGAGATAAAATGGTGGTCTTTGTGGTGGTACTGAAAGAGTCCATGCAGAGTCTTACCCACTTATGTAAGAAGCCCTTTTTAGGTGTTCAGATTTTGAACTGAAAGACTCAAAGTTATGCCCCAGACCTGCCACTCGCCCGTTGAGAGCTCTTTGGGAAGGTGCAGGGTAAAGAGTCCAAAGCTATTCCTGTTGCCTGTAAGTCCCTGCATGGCAAGGCTCCTGGCTACCTCTGTTCCAGTCCCATGCCCACCTTGCCATTTCCTCACCACACCAAGCAGCTTCCGGTCTCAGGGTCTTTGCACTTGTGGCCCCCGCTCCCTGGAAAACTCTTCCTTCAGAGAACTGCATGGCTGTCCCTCACTTCAATTGCATTTCTGCACCTTATCTGAGCCGTTGGGGTTTCCCGATAGTACTAGCTAAAGCATTGTCTCTGTATTGTTATATGCAAAAACAAGAATAATAGCCCTACTTTCCTATCCTTGAAGAGTGAATATATGTGAAAGACCTTAATCAACTTTCAAGTACTATGTATACAAATATAAAGATTTTGGATTGTTTTTCTAACTGAGAGAACTACAAGAAATTTACTAAGTGCTTTAAATTTAAGTATTGGTCAGTTTTTTTCTTTTAATTGCATCAATCTTTTGAAAAACTTTTCATTGATTCTTTTGGGGGGGATTCATTTTACAGATTACCGTCCTACACTAATAGTGATGACCAGATTTTATATATATCTGAAGAAGGACAATAACCTGTGCAGTGGTTCTATTTTCCTTTTCTTGGTCTATAATTGAATCAAGCCAAATTCATGACTCTAGCTGTCTTTGAGAACAAGGGAATTTTTCCAGTTTAGCAACAGTTGCTAAATGATGAGGAAGAACTCTTTAGGTGGCAGAGGATAGAAGCTTGACTTTAGACACAGCAATGATGCCGGCGTACCTTCCAGATGAAAATCCCTGATGGGCTGTTGAGTATTAGCAACAGTGGGGTGGAGAGAAGTTAGCAAGTGTTAATCATTGGCGCTGCTCTGAATGGGGATACTAGGGTTTAAGTGAAAACCAGCCATTCCCCGGTACAAATTCAACATTAAAAGAGTGACTTTGAATGACAGTTGTGTTAAGTCCTTCCTACACGAGCAAGAATTATGCTTTGCGTTTTTCATGTGTTATTTCCCTTAATTCTCATAATAACCTTATGAGTAGGTGCTAACTCTATCCCCTGGTTTAGTTGAGGTGACCATGGTGTAATGAAATAAATTAATTTGCAAAAACCCACAGAGCTACGGAGATCAGGAGTTGGAATTCAAACCCAGGTTTGTCTAACTTGAAAGCCAAAGCTTTTAATCACTATATTAGATTGTTTGGTGTATAATTTATGCAATTAAAAAAAAAAAAAAAAATTCAGCAGGAAGGCTCTCCCCATGTAGTGCATTACATGAGAGGCCCATGGAGCCCCTGGAATGACTCCAGTGTTTCAGTCACGTGGCTCTCAGAGTAGGGTGCAATATGACATCCAAAGGGAGATTTTGTATTTCCTACTTGTACATTGAGTATTCATAACATGTCCTTTAGGAAAACACTGTCTCTCTTAAAAAACAAAGAAACGCCAGTGCAATTGCATGTGACACAAGCTTTTTTGTAGAGTTCACTTTTATCTCTGTAAGTATCGGGATATGTATTATATGCAGTTTTGTATCTCCTTGAAATAAACGTTATGTGCATATTATAACTAAACGGAAATACTTCCTGGCATGAAAGCAGAGAATGATGAATGAAACCTTGCGTGATTTGCCTATAGTTGCTCTCCTCTGTGTCTGTCTCATGTCCTTTCCTTCATTTCATTCAAGCCGGTCTAACAACAAACAGCCGTGCTAAACCATACTAAATAATTCAATTCAATACTTGCGGATGTTTCTGAGGTATGTGTATTAGAGATGACGGTGATCTTAGTAGGAAGGGGAAAGAGCTGGGGCTTCCACATATTCAGGAAATGTGCTTAAACGTGCATTTATATTCTCTGCTTGGTTTCCTTTAAAGATTAAGTTTATTTTGAGCTTTTGTGAGTGTGTTATGGGAGGAGTCAGCATACGACCCTTTTTTTCTTTTTCCTTTTCTCTGTTAGAGACTTAGAGGACAGATACCGTATTGAAGAGGTTAGCAGTAGGGGAGGTTGTGTGGGCATGTAGTGGCTCTGGGGGTTCAAACACACACACGTGCATGCACACACCAGGAAGTGGCTAGACGGCTAGAGGAGAGATTGATTCAAGGAGTGGTGCTAGAAATCCTCACAGGCCAGCAGCAACTGGCAACGTGGTCAGCTGATAGCTGCCTTAGCACGTGGCTGGGATTTATGGGCAAGTCTCCAGTTCCTGGCAGCTAGGAAGGCTGAGAATAAAGCAACTTGGAGTCACTAGATAGCTTATCACGATGGAGATGGAGACCCAGCGAGAAGCAGACGTGCAGTTTTCAGAACGAGGGCGAAAGGGCAGAGCTGGAACCAGCCGGGCCGATTCCCAGTATCTCCTGTCCTCTGCCAGGATGAGTGAGAAGATCAGAGATGACTTCTCTAGTGAGGGGCCAGACAGATCCAGGCAAAAAGCACGATATTTCCCCCTGGTTCGCAGTTTGCTGCACCTTCAGTGAATAAGCCTACACAACAATATTGACTTGGACTAGTCATGTGACTGATGAGTACTGGGCAACAGAGTGATTCTGTGAGAGCTGCCGCTTGCATAAATATACACAAATGAAAACATGTTTATCCAACTCATAATTGTCTTTATCAGTGAAGGTGCCAGTAAGAAGCACATGTCACACTCAAATGGGATAATTAAGAAAAAAACACACCAAAAACTTAATAGATGATTAACAAGGGTGTAGGCAGGGAAGGACAACCCATCACAGGATGATGAAGCAGCCTGTGGCTAGTGACAGCGGGACCATGACCATCCCATGATAGGACAGGAGCCGAGAACAGAAAGCACTTGCAGCCACACAGCTTTATTTCATGCCCAGTGAAATAAAGTTTCACATAACTTTACTGCTTGTTTTAGGAACTGCCTGAAAGATCATTCATCTCAATACCCTGTTACTTAGCTTATTCTCACTTGAGTAAATATCCCTTTCTCAGGAGAACAGGTAGCTCAACCAAGCTTACGACGCAATTGTTTATTCTTTAACTGACCTGGAAACCCTTGTCTTGCTGTATCCACCAACCCTACACTGTCATGTCATGAGCTTTGCCCAAGTCTAACCAAGCCCCACACTGAAAAATCCACCTCAAAGCAGACCTTCATCACCTCACATATGTCCTGACTTTGCTGTACCTCCCGCAAGTTGTCGCTAAGACTGTCAAGGCAGTGACCTGTCTTCCTGGGATAAACAAAAAGCGCAGCTTTGATTTATCAATTTTGGTAATATTTTCAAGAGCCAGCATTTGACAGAACTGTTACTAGAAACTGGGACAATGCTTTAGCTGTAGGCAGTGGCCACCCTACAGGATCTGTGGCCTCTGTAGCACAGGAATTGGCCAAGTTTGGGGTGGGCCCGGGAATCAATACCCAGAGTCACTCAGCTCTCATCCTCTGGTCTACTGTTGGTGTCTCCCCTCTTCACATCCAACTGGGAACCAGAGGGCACAGCAGTTCTGGATGCAGCTCCTAGATTCAGGGCAGGGTAGCAAAGGGAGAGACAAAGGAGAATATCCAACACACTGACCCGAAATAAAAATCAACACAAACCTCAAAATGGTGCATACTTCATGCTTAAAAATTTAGGTCTGCAAAACTTGACCTAGAAAAATTGGACTTTCTAGAAATACACTGAAGTAAAATTTTAAAAACTGGTTTTAAGTTCTAAAATAAGTTGAAAATCATGTGTAGTAAAAATTACCCTGGAAAACCCCTAAATTACCCATAAATATAGAGTACAGAGATTCGTGGTGGGTAGTGCTGTACAGTAATATGTATGTATAGCTGGGTAATATATGCAATGTGCAATTCTACAAAAGGACCATAGTCAGCAAGTAAATAATTCAAGTATTTTGCAACACTTTCACAATTCCAAATTGCCAACTCTGGCATTATCATGATTTTCTACATTAGATTTTAACAAACATTTTTTTTTCAATGTATCCGTGTTTCTCTAATGCCTTCAAGTAGTTATTTTTTTTAAAAGAATTTATTTTGAGATAATTTTCAATTTAAAGACAAGTTTCATGAAATTACAAAGAACAAGTGTATATACCCTTTACTCAGATTCACTGATTTTGAATATTTTGCTACATTTGCTTTTTATTCTCACTGTGTGTGTGCGCACACACCCCACCTACACACAACTTTTTGCTGAACCCTTTGAGAGTAAATTGCATACATCATGTTTTTTTACCACTTAATACTTTGTGTATTTCCCAGGAACCAAGGGTATTTTCTTGCATAACCACAGTCTAGTTATCAAATTCAGGAAACTTAATATGCCTGCACTGATTTTATATAATGTATCATCCATTCTCCGTTTCATCAGTTATCCCAATATCATTCATAGCAATTGTTCTTCCAGTACAGAATCTAGTCCAGGGTCACGTGCGTACCACACTTATTTATCATGCTTCTTCCATCGTATTTAATTGGGATGGTCCCTTAGCCATTTTTGTCTTTCCTGACCTTGGTATTTTTGAAGATTAAGGATCAGTTATTTTATAGAGTGCCCTGCAACTTGGTTCACCAAGTGTTTCCTCATAATATGATTCTGGTTCTATTATGTACTTCTTAGGCTATCATACCTTAGGCACTTCATGTCTGTTTGCCCTATCTTCTTGGCATTAATTTTCATCACTTGGTTAAGGTATTGTTTGGTTTCTCCACTGTATAGCAAATTTTAGTTTTGTAAATTATAATTTGTAGGGAGCTATTTTGAGATTATGTTAATAACCCCGTTTCTCATCAATACCCTTCTTCTCCCCCAATTAATTCCTTAATTTCTTCATGGAGGAGTCATGGCACAATTTTATCCTAACTATGTATAAAACCTTTTAAAGTTTAGAAATCCCTTGGGGGTGAATTTGGGAAATCACTGAAACTCTTAGATTTATTTTAATTTTTGGCCAAGCTGATTGAATTCATCTAAATTAAATGTGGGTCCGTTGAAGCTCTGTTATAATAACCATAAAAATGTCCTGAGGATAGATGCTATAATCAGTCACATTTGATATGGACAAAATGACTGACCAACAAATCACATATTTAGTGTACGGTTTACAGAAAAATGATCCCGCTGAATATAATTTCAGTAAAGTAAACATAAAAATGTTTTAACTATACTAAATAGAAAATCCAATAATAAATTAAACTGGCTTAATATTTGCTCTGTAAAAGTGCTTGCTTGACAAAAATGTTTCAGTGATGTTATAATTCTGAATAAAAAATACTATTATTAGCCTCATCTTATTGAAAAGCTACAAGACATATTCACGTTTATGGATCTAGGAAGAGGCAGAACCTGAATTTGAACCTGGTGTGAAAACCAAGTACTGATCCACTATATCATAACGCTTTCTAAAAATATTCCCCTTTGTGGAATTATCATTGCACTTTGTGTCAGGTTGGTTCTTCAGATTTGGTGTTACAGTAAATGACATTTCTTTGCCAACTTCATCAATCAGAGTTCTAGAAGGAAAGGAGATGTTGTACATACAAGAATAATTTAAGAAAATACACTAAGGAGACTCTGTACCAAGGTACGGACAGGGTTAAGGGATTCACAAAGGGTTGGCAAAGCCCTCAGAACGTAGCAATGACAGAAAGCTGTCCCTGCCATTTGTCCAGCGTGAGCAAGGGGAGGAGGTTCCCACTGGAATCGGGAGAGAGCTGCAGCCATGTCACTGGGGCCCTCTGATGTGCCCACTCCTGCTAAACTGCCATCCAGCTGCAAGGGCGTCGGGGTAATGACACCCCAACCTTTCCTCCCATTATCTGACCTCATGTCGGAGCTTCCTACTGGCCAAACCCAACTGGACCCCAGAGAGTAAGGGAGCCCATGTGGCACAGTTGGTGGTGGTCATTCTCCCTGGGCACAGACTAAGGCTGAGAGGGGTGGAAAGTAAGCAGGTAGAGATACATGGAGTCTTTCTGTCCCACGAAGCGCTCCCAATGTATTCTTCTACATAGTGATCACAGTACAATATCAGTAAATTGAGCAATTCAAGAGAAAAAAGATACAAACATGCAAATGACAAACAGTATACTCTTCTAAGTGTGACAGGGGAAAAAAGACTTCGCTAAAGAGGATATCCGGAAAGTAGCGCCATTGTGCCGCTGAGTAGAATGTGAACTGTTCAAATGAGATCAGGAGTCTTTTGCAAGCTGCTTATATTAAACCTGTCCTTTGATCGGTGGCTGTAATTACATTTTAAAGGGTCTGGCACACCTTTCAAGTTTGCTGCTTTGCTTTCCAGTTGGCTCTCCATCTTAGTGCCAGTACAGTTTTCCGAGTTGGTGTGAACTCACCTGTGGTTTCTGAGAGGTTCATGGCTCTGTGGGTCCCTCCTGTGTTTCTCTGCAAACGCTGTTCCCTGTTTCTCTATTGAAAGTCATCTGTGGGGGAATCACCTTGTCTTCTATTCCCCTGCTGCATCTTGTCTTGTACTTCAGTGTAAAGAACCCCAAATCCTGCTTGGCGGGATTTGATTTACGTGAAGGAAATCAAATATGAGTATGAACAGATTTTGTTCTCTTACTCGTTTAGAAGATCATTCATAGGCCTTCATTCTGGTGTCCTGTCTGCTACCCTTCAATTGAGTTTCCTGCTTTCATACTTGCAGAGTTCACTTCTGGGACTTTTCCTGCTCTTGCCTAGAGGTACCTAGTGAAGCAAATGCAGGCAGGTCATGCCTTAACAGGCCACGAGGCTGAGCCTAACCCAGTGTCTCACCAGTAGGAGAGAGCTGAAACCTGAAATCCATTAGTTATTTGCAAAGCTCCATCTATTCTCATCTCAAGCCAACTGGTATAGTGTAGGCACCAGGTAAATCCTTTCCAGCAAGGCCTTCAACTTATTAGCCAAGGAATCCCTGGAGCTCATCAAGAACAATGGGGAGTTGTGAATTTAAAAATTAGAATAAAAAGATGCTGTTAAAGCTGAGTAGAGGAGGAAAAAAGAAAGGCTTAGCTTCTCCTTTCTATTACGATATATTTTGTCAAAATTCTCCATTTTCAGTGTCTCTCATTTTACATTTTCCAATGATTGAAGCACTTTGTTTAGGGCAAACAAATATAAATCAATAAAGAATTACTTAACTAGGAAATGCAAATCAATAGCAACTTACTTACACAGGAACTTTTTGGTCTGACATGTTTAGCAATATGCTATTTGTTCTAAAATTGTGGCTTTAAGAAATGATAGCTTGTAGTGAAGTTATTTACATAGCAAAGCACTGTACAATAATCTGTCATTTATCTCAGGGCAAAACCAACTAGCACTTTTTAGTGCATTTCATATCTATGATAAAGAGATAAGAAAAAAATAGAATCATAAGAACAGTAAAAAGGACAGTTTTTCTAGTACAAGTTAACACAAAATACGTGCTTAACCCAAATGTTCTTTATTTTCTATTAATAAATCTCTAATGAGAATTATTGGGTATAATGATCATTAAGAAGAACTTTAAGTGGTTTTCGAATGAAAAAACTAAGATTACTTTGTGTTTGGTCTTATTTTTATTTTGGTATTCTGATAACTTTCTCTGACAAGAAAACAATAGTGTTGAGCCAGGAAAATTAAATTTTTTAGTATCTGCTATAACTATTAGACAAAAAAAAAAAACAACAGTACTGGAAATTGACCTTCATTTTATGATCCCGAATCTACCACTGACTGGCTGTTCAGCATTGAGCAAATCACTTATGTCGTGATTGCTTAGTCTTTCCATATTCTTCTTGGCACTGATCCTTTCTCGTGCTGACCATGTGCCAATGATTGCCCCCATGTTTTTATAAGACTCTACTCTGACAAGAGCTGACCCAACTGGACCAATTAAGGTCCTTCCCTAGAATTTGGCTTGGCCCAGAGATAACATCTCTGCAGTGGTTGAAACTCTATAATATATAACTTATACAATGTCGGTAGCCATGTTTTCCCTCTTCTGAGGAATGCTGGTTTATCTTGAGAGAACAAAGCCAATATGCAGTGAGAAACAGAGGCAGAAACAATTCTGGTGAGGCTCATGTCTCTGGTTCCACTTCTCCCTGATGCCCCGCTGCTTCTCTGAGCTTCCATACACAAGGTTGTTCAACCATTGCTCGGCTTTTGCTTTTCAAGTTAGGTTTAATCTCATTCAGTTCTGGTTAGAATATTAACCCCTCATTTTCAGGATCTACAGCCGAAGTCCAGTATGTCATTATGTATTTGTAATTTTATGTTATTTTTTAAAGGATGGCTCTCAAACTTGTATAAGTTTAATGCACACATAAACCTGGACTCATTGCTACTCCTAAATAATGCAACTTGTTTGTAAATAATGCAAATGTTTGTAAAAGATAGGAAATCAATCTTAATCAATCTGCTACTGTATAAAGTATAATTCCCTTCATGTTCCATTCGTTTTTACCCCTATTGGGAAGTGGCTCCCTTTGTTCAAATTAAACTGAGACTAAAATGAAGTTCCTTAGATTAGTAACAGGAAGAATATTGAGGAGGAAGTGATGGGGAGAACTGGAAATTTGAGGGGATTTCAGGTAAAATTCTACCTGTCATGACCCCTCTGGAACAAACAAAGGGTCTCAATACTGAAGGGACAACTGATGAAATGAAAATTCTAGGTGTTATACGTTGGGGATTTTTAAAATTAAAATATCATACTTCCTCCACGGTGATTAGATGATAGTTGGAAGTTTTGTGGTCTAGAATTTGATTGTTACTTTTGCATATTCCCCATTTTATTCATTGTAATATATTAAAACTATAATACCTTTCAGATGTATTAAATATATCATACTTAGTTTTCTATCATAAAAGCTTTATGTTCAAGAGATGAAAATTTTTATCATTCTCTTTGTTGCTGTGCAGCTATCAGACACTGAATTCCTGTCATGTGGTTCTGGTTGCCTCTTCTTACTTTTCTTAATGCATAATGCAGTTCAACATTTTCTTGTTCTAAAGGTTATTACAGTTTTTCCATTGATATAATTATGGCTTCACTCACTTTTAAGGAAGAACTTAGAGTCACAAAGTGGTAGTTAGCAAAATATTTTAACTCTAAACAATCAACAATAGTGGAAATATGGGGTAATTAACTGTAGCTTTAATTGGATGTAATTTCTTCATTATTCTTACTGCAGTATGAGTATTCACAATGGGTGTTAACTGGGGCCAATTTTATATATGTATGAAATTCGCCAAGGTTAAAATTAACTGAAAGATCTGGTCAGTAAAATCCAAAGTCAGTGAAGGAAAGTATCAGCCTAACCCTAGATGCTATGACTTGGACTTAGAGGGCCTGGAGGGGGACAAATGGAGAATGGTTGGTATTCAGAAACAAAAAAGATCTACAACTATAGTGCAATAACGAAGCCCCAACCAGCAGCATATGTGGCCTTTGTAGGGTAGGGGCAGGTTGTGACTCAAAGACCTGTCAGTGCATTCAAAAAAACAAAGAGGCAACCAACTGAATGGGATAAAATATTTGCAGACAATACCTTCAATAAGGGGCTAATAGCCAAAATATATAAAGAACTTATACAATTCAACAATGACAAAAAAACAAATAGTCCAATTAAAAAATGGGCAGAGGACCTGAATAGACACTTCTGTCAAGAAGACATATAAACGGCCAACAGATATATGAAAGAATGCTCACCTTCACTAGTTATTAGGGAAATGCAAATCAAAACCACAATGAGATATCACCTCACACCTGTTAGAATGGCGATCATCAATAAGACAAATAACAAGTGATGGAGAGGCTGTGGAGAAAAAGGAACCCTCATACACTGCTGGTGGGAATGCAGACTGGTGCAGTCACTATGGGAAACAGTAGGGAGGTTCCTCAAAAAATTAAGAGTATAATTACCATATGACCCAGAAATCCCTCTCCTGGGTACCTACTCCAAAAGTCTGAAAACATTTATCTGTAAAGATATATGTACTCCAGTGTTCATTGCAGCATTACTTATGGTGGCCAAGACATGGAAACAACCAAAGTGTTCTTCAATAGATAATTGGATAAAGAATATGTGGTATATATACACAATGGAATACTATTCTGCCTTAAGAAAGGATGAAATAGTGCCATTTGTGATAATATGGATGGATCTTGAGATTATTATGCTAAGCGAAATAAATCAGACAGAAAAAGTCAAGAACCATATGACTTCATTGATATGTGGGATATAAAACTGAAAGCAGCAAACGAACAAGACAAACAAACAAACAAACAAACAAAAACTCATAGACACCGACAATAGTTTAGTGGTTACCAGAGGGTAAGGGGGGATGGGGATGGTTACCAAAGGATAAAGGGGGTCAAATAGATGGTGGATGGCAGGAGAACCGACTCTCAGTGGTGAACACACAATGTGATATATAGATGATGTATTACAGAATTGTGGCCTTGAAACCTATGTAATTTTACTAACCATTGTCACCCCAATAAATTTAATTAAAATAAAATTCCACAAGAGTAACTACTATATGCACATACTTTTTGCATATGCTGTTACCTCTGATTGTAAGACCTTTACCTTAAGAAAATCTTACTTGTCTTTCAAGTCTTAAGTTACTCAAGCTGCCCTTCCTCTGTGATGCCTGCTTCTCATTTTCCCAGTTGAGTTGATCCCTACTGTCCTTGTACATTCTCATATTACAGTAGTATTGTACGGTGCTGAAATTCTATTTGACATGCTTGTCTCTTTTACTAGGAATATGAACTCATTGTGGATAGATTCCATCTATTATTCATTTACCCTCATCTTTAATGTCGTGTCTGGCCCTTATCAGACCCTCCATGCTTATTGAATGAATAACAAGCAGGTTTTTAATGAATGAATCTAGAGCATCAGATGAAGTTTTGAGACAAAATAAAATAAGATGTGGTTACAAAAAATAGAAGGTCACAGTATACCCTACACGGCACATACTTCTGCTGAGCTCTTAACTGTGGGTCTCCCATTCTTCCTTCAAACGAGAAAGGGGATTATTTTTAGATGAAGAGGCAGAGTTAGACTTATTTATATATCTGGAATTAAGGACCAGCAAAGGCATAGCTTAGAAGGATGTAAAAACAGAAAGCTAGAAGCCTCCTAAGCCAGATTTCAGAAGTACAGGCTTTCGTAGACTTGAAGAAGCACTGATGGTAGGAAGAACTTGGCCTTTGGAGTTACACCGACCCGGGCTCACAGCCATTGGTCAGGCGCGTGATGTCCAACAAGACACTTTAATTCTCTGAGCCTCACTTTCCCCAATTCTGAAATAGGGATAATCATATGAACCATAAAGGGATCATGAAAACTAATTGATATTATTAAGGGCTAATACGATAGCCTGAGCTTCAGAAATGTTTGTTCTCTCCTAATATACCAAACTTCAGCTACTTACTAGCTCTTTTCTGACCTCGCAGAATTTTTTTTTGGAAAAAAATCAGGTCA
The DNA here is from genome assembly GCF_036562045.2 of Rhinolophus sinicus. Classification (NCBI taxonomy): domain Eukaryota; kingdom Metazoa; phylum Chordata; class Mammalia; order Chiroptera; family Rhinolophidae; genus Rhinolophus; species Rhinolophus sinicus. The sequence goes on along the minus strand of NC_133761.1, from coordinate 15,560,592 downwards.
TAGATAACAATACACATCATAAGTGGTATACAAAGCAAAATCTCAAATATTGAAAATCAGCTACTAAGAATGATGATGTCACCTCGACAATGTCAAACATTGAATATGTTTGAAATTAGCCATGTATATACACAAATATATGCACAAATGTAAGCTATTGATATGATTTAAAAGTGTGGGACTGACAACTTCAGTAACATGGATAAAGTTATATGAAGATACAGAACCTCAAGAAAATAGTTTGCTAGCAAATTGTTTTATGCTCCGTACACACGTGGAGGCCGTAAGTAGAAGAGGTTTAACTTTGTGAAGCATTACAGAACTTTGTATTGCAGGCAAAGGCATTGTCTGTCTCCTGAATAATGAAAGATGCTTTATCCAATTCCAATTTTCCCCCCTTATAATAATCTCACCTTGTGTTTCTCTCAGAGTTTGATTAGCGAGACATGACCTCCCTAAAGTATACATTCCTATTGAAATAAGGGATTTATTATGGTGGCTTGGCCTTACCCAGTTGTGGGACATGGTTAAACCGTTACATGTGGCATTTTCTTCTGGGTCTCCTGGTGGAGACAGAAACCCACAGGGCAGGCATGTGGGAAGGAGGAAGGATATGAAGTGAAGGAAGTGAACACACACAGGAACCTGCAAACCTGACTGCAGCCCATAGGGACAAGCTAAACCCGTGACAGTCTGTCCGGCCTTTCCACCTGCAACACTGATGATGGGGGTATCCGGCTCGCGAAGCTAGTGCCTGCTATCGTAGAGCTAAATCTGCACCTAGCGCACAACTCAGAGAAACCAAATCTGGCAGGAGCTGCATGAACCATAGTGCGTGGGGATGTTACTGAAAAGGGGTGAGCCAGCAGCAAGCAACCACATGTCTAAGCTGCAAGGAGCCTCACTGATGGCTTTGACTTTCTGAATGCAAAAAGAATGTGGCTGGTACTTCATGCTAACCAGGAACTATGTCGGGAAAGGAATCTTGAGAAATTTTATTCCCGTTGAGCTAAATTGATGTAATATAAGTCCATCACATTCTGAATGATTGTGTAAAATCCCATCTCTGTACCTTATACTTTTCTTAACCTAACTTGTTCTTATCTACATCCTTGGGATAAAATCCTCTTCCCAGATATCCTAACTTTCCTTGCCAAAATGGAGCTCTATTTGCTTTTCAACAGATAAATGAGTTCAACTCAGTGTATCAATTTTCCAGTGCAATGTTTAACTCTTACTTGTTTCATAATGGGTTCCCAGAACTAGTAATCACACTCAGCCCACACTGTCTAGCAGAAACTTGTTTAAAATGAATTCTGGTTTAATGGTTTTTCCATGTTACTCTGAAATGCAGTCCTTGTTTTTTTCCCCCTCATTTCTCTTGCAGCTGAATCTTTTGTTTTACAAATGTAAACAGATCTGCATTATATTGAAAACCTGAAATGGATTAGTGAGGTATCCTGGGTATTGGAAAAATGAATTTATTGTTTAAAATGAATGTAATTTGACCTGGTTCAGCTTTGAAAAGGACTATGGACAGGCATGCCATTAGCAATAATTTACTCATTTGTATGTTTTATACAGATTTAATAAGTCTTTTCTTTAAACTTGGCTTTCAAATGGAGATTATAAAGTGTTTCGTCAAATTTGCAAATACAGCTTGAAAGCTTAAACTTGATTAATACACCACAGTGCTGTTCCCCCCTTCTTCCTACTTCCCCGTGATAGAAGCAGAAGCTGAACAGATAAGAACTGGTACAGTAAAGGAACAAAGGTCGGGAAAAGCTGATAAGACGGGGGACGAAGGAGAAGGTAGATCTCAAGCCCTAAAACCATCCCAGTGCAACACCTTGAGGCCAGTTGAGTACTGTCGCTTCCACCACAAGCTAACAACCTCCTGCAAAACAATGCACCAAAACTGAAGGTAAGCTGTGGTCAGGAAGATGGGCCAAACTCTGTAGTCTTGGCAGAAACTCCTCTAGGAAGGAGAAGAGACAGAGGAGCAAGAAGAAGCTCTGGAACAAAGGAAAAAGGAACAGTTCGGAGGCAGCATCTGGGAAACCGGCCCTTAGAGACGAAAAGTCAGAGTCAGGCCAGCACTTGTTGAGGGCACAGGTAAGGAAGCAGCTGTGGCCAGCAGGGTTCCCAAAGGACCGCAGACTCCTCTACATACGGTCATTTCACAACACTCTCAGACCACTCCATCCCCAAGGCAAAACCTGGGAAGTGATCTGGACACACCTCACACTCGTAATCTTCAGGCTAATCCTTAAACCTCCGATTCACCCCGATAGCCATCTTGCCCAGATCTTGACCTCACAGACTATATGGGTGGCATTATGAGGAACAAAAGAGGTAGATGATATCCTCTGAAATGTTAGCAATTTCTTTGAAATACTGTTCATAGAATTTAATTTATTTCCAATATTGTATTGTGGATACTGCCATTTATCAAATGAATACAGGACTTTTTTTCAGAGGTGCTCCTTCCACAAATAGTTATCAAGCATCTACTATGTGCAAACACTAAGGAGATACAAGGAAGAAGTGAGCTTTGATCTCACAGAGCTTGCATTATAGTAACCTCGTCACCTGTCAGTCCTTTCTTTCTCCCCTCCCTCAAGGTAGTTAATCCAACCCCATTTAACCTCTACAACTCTCTTGAAGTCAACTTTGTCTCACATCTTTCACCCTTGGTAGATAACTTTGTACATCACTTCACAAAGAAAACAGAGAACAGCAGCCCAGTTTTCTCTCACCCTCCCTCTCCAGCGGAACCCAGCCTCACTCCCTTTCTTCCTGACTCAGAAGACCAGGCAGTCATTTTGGGACTTCCCCAAAATTACTTGGGAGGCCATAGACTTATCAACATGCCGAAGTCTGCTACGGGCATTTGTCTGCAACACTGAGGGTACCCAGTATGTTGCTTAATCCAAGAATGTCTTCATTTGCTGACATACTCCAAAACTTTGGCATGCTCGCAAAGCAGCCACTGCATTTCACTATCTTCTTTGGATAACCTTAAAGAAGATGGTACCCACTCTTATTCAGGGTACAGAATTGCTTCTGACAACAAATCTTCTGTTAGTTGTTAGTTAGCACGTAATATGGCACAAGAGTGATGGGATTATAAATACGGGTGTCATAAAGAGAGGGATGTCCACAAAAACTTCTCTTTTAGTTCCTGAATCACAAGGATGCCAATATTTAAGAGCTCAGGAAAAAAAGTTGACCCTTAGTAAAATACTGGGTAACCTGACAGAGAGTGATCAAGTCGAAAGATGGCGGAATTTGGAACAGAAAGTCCTTTGGTTTGAATTCCAGCTCTTAGTATCTATGTGACTTTTGTAAAACCTATTTGATACCAGTAAAACCAAGTTTTATCACTTGTAAAATGAAGATAAACATACAAGCCTGTCAGGGTAATTGTAAAAAGTAGATGAGATAACATTCCCAGCACATTACTTGAGTTAATGGCAACTGATTCAATATTCAAGGCCAATTTTCTTTAGCATTTTGTCCCCCTCTCACACAACCACCCCTTATCTCAGATTTTTAGGTCAGAACTCTGTAATTGAGATATAGTTGATGGCTGGAGGTTCCTGGAGGAGCTGACCAAATATTAGGTTGGTGCAAAAGGAATTGTGGTCTAAAAGGTTGAAACAATTGCCAAAACCACAGTTACTTTTGCACCAACCTAATATAAATGTTCCCAAACTGCCAATCCACTTCAAGACAGTATTTGAGTAATTTTTTATTATTGTGTTGAGAAGTAGATCTTGCCTGTTGTACACAAGTTTGAGTAATAGAAACCTAATAAGCCTTTTCTCATCAGAAAGCTGTCTCTCCTTCCAAAGACAATGTATTCATGAAGAGTCTATTATTTTTACGCTTTCTTGGCTAAACTCTGAGATGATCAGTTAGTAACAGTGTGATCATTAGAATATTGAGAGTACTGTTCCATTTCCTACCCATGGAAATCCTGCTGCTTTATCCTGCTAAGGATATGGACTGGAGCAGAAACAGATCAAGAAATGTGTGCCCTTCAGGTTAATTTAGATATATTCACATGCTTTTGATTAATGTAGGACTTCTTGTCCTTCTAGATGAAACTGTTAATTCATTTGGTAAAATCTGATCTATCTTCCTTAGTGAAGAGAAATTGGATCATTTGCCAGGAATACAACAGAGACCGGAGCCCCACATTTGTTTTCATCTCTGATGATACACCGTGCTGAGAAAATGCCCCATCTTTATTTCCTGAAGTTGGCTCGATGTTTATCAACCTAATGCTGATTTAATATGGGAGTAAGATAAATGTGAGGAATGGGGACTATTCTCAGAGGAAGCTGAAAATGAAAAGAACGAAAAGGAAAATTTGGTTTTGATAGATGGCCATTAGCGACCATCAATAAATCTTTTCAATTGATGAGATACCACTACTTAATAATCTGCCTTGTTGTAGGGATAGAATTTGGGGTAGGGTCTTTTTCTTACCCCCTTATTCCAGAGCTTACAACTTCTGTCCACAATTCATATTCATTTGGTCTTAGAAAAAGGTTGGTATTAAATGATAGTGGCGATGATAACCCTCAGGCCCATCTGTCTCTCTTTTTCCCTAGGATGTATCTGTTCCCGTAGAACAAGATGTGAATAGGAGCGAGGTCAATACACTCACATATGAATTCAAATTTACAAACTTTTTTCTTTTAGTGTTTTCTATCTGTCAGGCACTGAATTAAGTACCGGATATGAGGAGATGCACAGAAATAAATCATTTGTGTTCTTCGAAATCTCAGCGTTCAACAGGAGAAAGAGACAATGTGTCACTGAAATCAATGCACTTAGAGCTACGTCTTAGGTCAGGTTTCATAAAAGTGCAGCCTGAGGTGAGGGTTCTCGTGCCAGTGATTGACTGATAGAGTGTTTTCAGGAGAAACTTGTAAGGAAGTGAGGGCAGCATATTAGGGCAGGGGAAGAAACTCAGCAAAGGTGTGGGTTCAGCTAAGTGCAGCCTTAGCCTGCTCTCCAGGGAGCTCTGGAGGATGAGGAACCCCACAGACTTGTCTCACCTTGAGTCGAGAGGCTGGGACTCTGCGGCCTGGAATCATCCAATCATAGGACGGCGGCTCTCCAACAAGGCATTTCTGTGATCCTATTGGCCACTGACAGTTCTCTGGAGGCCATCAGCAGCCCAGACTCACAACAGCTTGGAAATGCGTCCATTGCTCAGTAAACGTGGTTAGGGTCTGGCAGTGCCTGCTCTTTGGTACAGAAATGGATGCAACATGGCTTTACAATGAGGTAGTAGACTCACATTAAACAAGGAGCTACAACACAGTGTGACGGGTATAACCGGAAGAGTTTGTACAAGGTGGCACACTCAAGAGTGATGACCCAGTTATATGTTCCTTGGTACTTTATCTCATTGTACTGAATACTGGAGGTAGTTTTTGAAATAGCTTTATCTTCCTGGTGGTAAAGAGTATGGTCATGGAAGTATCTTCAGAGAAGTTGATAACTGAGGCACGTTTATAAGAAATTGGCTTTGTAATATTGGTCAATGGGGAATTATTAAGAGTGCAGTGTCTAATCCATGACCGTGAATTAAATCTCAGTGGGAACTCTTTTTCAACCCTGTTGAGATTCTATCCCATAATGGCATAATTAAGCATTTATATATAGATAATAATATAGTATGTTAGAATATATAATTATATAAGCATACGAGGTCTGACAATTTAAGTTCGCCAACTTGTTGCAATGATGTTGCTAACCTTTTTTGATATCAGAGGGATTATTCATTATGAATTTGTACAAATTGGACAAACAGTTCACCAAGTTTACTATTTGGAAGTGCTGAAAAGGTTGTGTGAAAAAGTTAGATAGAAAACGACGTGAACTTTTCGCCAGTTCATGGCTCTTGCATCACAACAATGCACCAGCTCACACAGCACTGTCTATGAGGGAGTTTTTTGCCCAGTAAACAAATAACTGTATTGGAACACACTTCCTACTCACCTGATCTGGCCCCCAATAACTTCTTTCTTTACCCGAAGAGAAAGGAAATATTGAAAGGAAGACATTTTGATGACATTCAGGACATCAAGTGTAATACGACAACAGCTCTGGTGGCCATTCCAGAAAGAGTTCCAAAATTGCTTTGAAGGGTAGACTAGGTACTGGAGTCGATGCATAGCTTCCTAAAGCGAGTACTTCAAAGGAGACCGTAGTGATATTCAGCAATGAGGTATGTAGCACTTTTTCTAGAATGAGTTCGCAAACTTAATTGTCAGACTTCATATAGTATGTTTTATATACTATATAATATTATATACATTATATTGAGACTTTAAGTCAGAAATAAGATCCAATTTTAAGGAAGTAGGCGTGTATAATCCAATGATAAAAAGCCTTTTTCCATAGTAAGCACATGATAATATTCTCTTTTGGAACTGGAGGGAAGCTATAAACATGAGTCTAATGCTACCAGTATGAGTCAAGATTTGTTGAAAGATGTAGGTACATTTTTTGTTTAATAATGGACTTGGCCTGTCAAGTTAAATGATTGAGGCATGTTTTCATAGAACATTTTGCCAAAGGTAGTCTACAATATCCAGTGATATTTTCATTTAATGATACATTGTTTGACCTGATATATCTTGGAAATAATGTTGGCTGTAGGCTTGTAGAACCTCCAGGGAAAACACTCCTAACTCAAAACTGGGAACATCTCTAATTAGTTCCAGGTTTGCATTTCTTGTCATGTACTTCTCCAGAGTTTATTTAGTTCTGGTGGTAATAAATAAACGTTTTGTTTCAGTATACTTATCTGATGCACTGCCCAGTCAAATATCCACGTTTTAAGAACACAATAGCATTAAGTGAAATTTCTTTGTATGTGTGCCTTAGCATCAGTTTCTATGGATTCCTTCTTCATTGTAAACCCTGGAATATAGTACTTGGCTTAGAGGTTGAGAAACTGGCAGACCATTTATTTAATTTTGTTCATTATTTATTACTTGAGATTTTCATATTTCCTATTCTTTTTTTTAACGATCTTCCCAGTATTTTCTTTTAATGTGTAATCTGAAAATGTATGTTTCATTTAAAAACAAAAGAAGAGAGAAGAAACTTTTTGTGACCTCCATAATTACATTCTACATTTGCTTATTTTTCTTCTCATGTGAACATTTAGAAAAAAATTGCTTGTATATCTGATATCCCACTTAAGAAACGAAGTTACATTGTGTCAGTGTTGTGTTCATTCCTCCATGATTGATGGCTTCAGTGGTGGATGACCACACACACACACACACAGATACACACACACACACACACACACACATGCACACTCATGGGTAAATAAATGACTAGGACGAAACGGCCTGACTTAAGTAATATTTGGAACTTGCAATCAATAGGATTTTTACTTTCATAAAGGCTTCTGGAGCAAAGGAGGTATTGGCAATTTATATCTCTCTGAATTTTATAATTCTTACGTATTTTTTCCTGAGACAAGGGAATACGTGAGTTCTTATTCAAATATAACAAGGGCAGACAGATGAGGGAAATGGATCCTTGCATTTGCATAACTTCTGTCCTTTTATCACATACTTCCCCTTGAGGTAGGTGAATAGTTTAAATTTGGGGAGCTATGTCTTTCAAGGGTATGTCTCTATAGGCAAAGTGGAAAGTTTAAAGTGAGCATCTGAGTAGAGCGAGGATAGAAAGACCCCTTAAGAAGAGATTCTCTCTTAGCCAATTGACTATTAAAGAAAACCCTATATTAACCAATTTGGATATCTGTCCATTCCCCTGATAATACTTAGACCCAAATTTGTGGCCTCTAGAGCAATAATTCCTTTGTAGTTCCAATAAAATTAAATCAGAATAGACTTTGAATTGGCCAGCCTGCTTCTCTTTTGTAGCTCCGTATTTGGGCTTTGAAGAGAAGGCAGGCATTTGGAGGTACTTTCATTTCTCTTGGTTACTAATGTCATACTACAGGTGCTTGTCTCTGGTTGGTTTAGTCCTTGAAGGATGCAGAACAGCTTTTAAAGCTGTTTCTGGTGGCAACACTCTGATTTTCCTTTCGTGGGTGTCTGTTTCACTCTCAGTCCATGTGGTTTGGGTTCGATAGCACTTCCCTCCCAAACCCGTCACCCATCTCAGCCCCTTGAGGAGGTCACTGACCCAGGTCCACACCCAAAACACCTCATCCTATTGCCAGGAGAGGCACAAGATCTAAGCTGGGCCATCAGACCCTAGATGTTCCTCTTCTTGCAACCAGACTATTCAATTAACACTTTCTTAGAAGGATAAAACTCTTTTCTCTTGGTTGTAATTCGTAAATAGTTATAAACTGAATAGCCAAATGAAAAGATGTTTTCTCTATTCTATTATTAAATAAAATAACAGGTCAGGGGCTCTGCTCACTACATTTAGTTCATCATCTAACATAATTTCCACGGTAAGTGTATGAGGCAGGCACTTGTATTATTCCCATTTACACATGAGAAACTGAGACTTAGACAGAGTAAGTAGTTTTCTGAAGGGCATATGCTAATAAATAAATAGTAATATGGCTTTAACTTACTTGTCTGACCTGAAACTTGTGCTCTTGACTACTTGCACATTGTCTCTAGGTGTTCTACTGAGCAGAAGGACAGCCTACGTTGAATACTTTTACAACATCAAAATCAAATGTATGTTTGGGACAGAAGAATGAAGGAGAAGTGGGGGAAAATATGAGACAGAGGATCACAGAATCACAGGGACCTTAGTCATTCAGCTATTGGAGATCAAGATTAGAGGGGCAGAGGTGGGTAACATTCAACTAAGACGAATCCTGGCTAAATACCAGCCAAGCTGAATCGATAATTTGAGGCAGCCTGGGGTCATGACATCACCTTCACTATGAGCACCACATTCTAGAGTATTCTGAAGTCGGCTAGAACTAAGTCATGAGTCTGGCTTGGTACCCCGTTGTCTCGTGTTCATTCATCCTGCATTCATCCTTTCAATTTATATTGAGCATCTGCTAAGTGCCAGGTATTATGCGTTTAGAATATATCAAGGTATTTGCTCTCAGGGAACTCCTAACCTAGAAAAGGATCTAGATGAGTTAAAGATAAATTATAATGAAGCAATAAGTGCTTTAATTATAGTAAACAATTTTAGTAAAAAGAAAACAAAGAAATTATAATAGATTTGGTGACTGGTATTGGAACATATAGTCAAGCCAAGGAAGACAGCTCTCATGTTTACTCTTAATAATATTATTTATTGAACAATGGATAAATTTAATTTTGGAAATGTTCCAGATGTCTTTCCTTGCTGGAGAACAAAAAGCATTCTATAAATAGTAACCTTTCCCTCTTAAGCTGTCAGGAAGCCATCTAAATTCTTAAAGTGCCTCTGCTAGAGGCTACATTTAAAGGATTTTAAGCTGAAGGACTGTGATGTATATAACTGGGAAAAATACAAGGAATCAGATGCACTTAGGTTCTAATTCAACTTAACTACTTACTAGGTATATGATATTGTCAAATTATTTAGTATCTCTGAGCCTAAGTTTCTTTAACTGTAACAGGGGGATGGATATGTAAAATTTAAATGAATTTTAAATATGAAGTACACCTTACATTTGTGTTCAGTTGCTCAACAGATGAGCCCTTCTGTGGCTTCTCAGTTTCAGTTTTTTCATTTATCAAATTGGGATAACAATCCTTACTCATAGAACTGATCTTTCAGTGAGAGAATATATGTCAAAAAATGGTTGACATTTAGTAGATGCTCAATAAATTCAAATCCCCCTGCTTTTTCTGTTCCAGTCTTAAAAATGTAAATGGATTTGTATCTTAATTGGCAAAAGTATTTCTCTGATAAATTTGAAGATGAAAAAAATCCTGCATATCTGAGTAATTACATTCTCAACTTAGGATTAATTATAGCTCTACGTTTTACATGAAAAGATTCAGTAGAAATTAGAGACAAAGCAGGAGGCAGATCACAAAGACATAGTGTATAATGGAACTAATCAAGACTTTAGGTAAGATGAGCTATATGTATACCCACAGGGGCTTAATTAATATTTCCCTAATCTTATAAAAACAAAAACAATGCTTTGGAACCATAGATGGTACAAGGGAAAAACCTTGCCTTATTTGTACTATGTAAATATTGATTTAGAAATAAAATTTTGTATTCATTTGTCACATATATTTTCATAATTTTGGATCCAAACTTTGTGGTTGATAATCTGGTTATATGTAAGCCCTCTCCTTGCTGAAAAGTAGTTTTCTACTCTAACTCTATTCTATTTTCATTTATGCTGGAATGATGAATAATGCGGTGTGAAATTGCTTTTTGTCTGATTTAATGCTAGCCAAGGAACTCCTCTCTAGAATAATATTCAATTAAAATTCACTGTGGCAGATGTGGGTTGTGGATCTGGTCAAAAGGCATAAATTCCCAGCCCACCTTGTGATTGTTTTAGTAGAAGATTTCAAATGATCTAAGCCATGCGTTGCAGGTAATGAGGGAGGCACAATTTCATACTCAATTTCTTAACTCCTTGGCTGCTGTTGAATATGGTTTTATTTTCCATTTGGGGGGCCAGAATAGCCCCTCAAATTAGAGAGAAGGCAGCCTTTGCAGTTTATAAAAGCACAGCTCTGTTTCGAGTGAGTAATAATCGCATGGACTCTGATTTTTTATGGTCAATTTTATTTCTACTTTAAGGAACAAATTCTTTTTTATTACATCTGTAAGCAGAGACAGAATGGTTCTTGGTAAAAGTTAAGGTAGGAACAATTCCAGCAAGGATAATTGAAATCTACACATTTAAATCTAATTCTACTTGATTTTTTTCCAAGTAGGTATTAAGCCCCTATTATATGCAAAAGAGTATGCTCAATGCATATATGTTGAATTAAGTGTGTCAATATCCATCATTCAGATTGGCCCCAAAACATGGGATAGAACTTCCCAATTTCATGCAGTTTTATGCAGTTCAACTAGTCATGGATAACTTTGATTTTCTTCTTGTCTTCTTATTGTTACCCATAAAATTTTAGAGCCATCTTATATTCTTGGAATATATTTGCTTACGTAAAAGCTAATTTTGGAGGGAAATCTCCTGTTAAGATTCCAAGAGTACATCAAAGGAAAAAAAAAAGAAATGAAAATAATACAAATGGCTAACTTCTGTTGAGGTCTATCCTGTATTGAGTGCTTTATATTCTTCATCAACTTTAACCATCACAATAAATCTCAATTTGCATTCCCAGAATTTCTGAGATAAAGATTCAAGGACAAAAACAATAAAAAGTTGATTATCAGAGTGATATTAGTAAGATGTCAGAATGGAAAGCTCAGGATTCTCCACCCCTTAGAAACACACCAATTCAACAACAAAACATGGAAAAATTTCCTTTGTCAGAAATTCAGAAACTAGTTGAGAGCCTCCTGTACCCTGGACAAATGTGAAACTGGCCACATTGAAGTCAGTAGGGAAATTCTGGACACTCTCTCACCATAATCCCTGTCTTGGGGCACTAACAGGTCCAGCATAACTATTGCAGCCTAGGGCCAGTGATAACAAAGATGGTGGTTTGAACTAGCAGCTACCATAACCCTTCTACCCAGGTCAGAAGAGGGCAAATGAACCCAAGATCCCAGGCTATTGTGAACAATATGCACCAAAAAATTGGATAACTTTTAAGAAACGGATAAATTCCTAGAAACACGCAGTCTACTAGACCAAATCCCGAAGAAATAAAAAATCTGAACAGACCTATAACTAGCAAAGAAATTGAAGCAATAATCAAAACCTCCAAACGAATACAATCCCAGGACCAGATGGCTTCATGGGTGAATTCTACCAAATATTTAAAGAAGAATTACTGTCAATCCTTCCCAAATATCTTCCAAAAAAATTGAAGAGGGGCGAACACTTCCAAACTTATTTTATGAGGCCAGCATTGCCAAGGTCAGACCAAAAGCTATTTGTCTAAGATTAGAAACAAGGAAAGGATGCCCACTCTTGACACTTTTATTGTTTAGTACTGGAATCCAAGCCAGAGCAATTAGGCAAGAAAAGTAAATAAATGCATCCAAATCAAGTAAGAAATAGTAAAATGATCTGTTTGCAGATGACGTGACCTTATTATTAGCAAACCCTAGAGACTTAACAAAAATCTGTTAGTACTAATGAACAAATTTAGTAAAGTTGTAGGATACCAAAATCAGTATACAAAAATTAATTACATTTCTAAACACTAACAATGAACTATCTAAAAAGAAAAGAAAACAATCCTACTTATAAGAGCATAAAAAATATTGTGCAATAAACTTAATTGAGGACGTGAAAGACTTATATACTAAAAAATATGAAAGAAATTAAAGGAGACACAAAAAAATGGAAAGACATCTCATGTTCATGGATTGGAAAACTTTATAGTGTTAAAATGTCCTTACTACCCAGAGCAATCTAGAGATTAATGCAATTTCTATCCAAATGCCAATGTATTTTTCACAGAAATTAAAAGTACAGAATTCTAAAATTCATATGGAACCACAAAAGACCTCATATATCCAAAACAATCCTGAGAAAGAAAAAGCTGGAAGCTTCATACTTACTGATTTCAAAATATATTAAAAAGCTACAGTAATTAAAATAGTATATCACTAATATAAAGATAGACATATAGACTAATGGAATAGAATAGAGAATCCATAAATAAACTCACAATCAATCGTTGACTAGGGTGCTAAGAATACACAATGGGGAAAGGATAGAGTCTTGAACAAATGGTGGTAGGAAAACTGGATAGTCACATGCAAAAGAATGAAATTGGGCCCCTATCTTACACTATTCACAAAAATTAACTCCAGATGGATTAAGGACTTAAACGTAAGACCTGAGAACATAACACTAGAATAAAACATAGGGTGTAAGCCTATGACATTGGTCTTGGCAATGATTTTCAGGGGTATGACACAAAAAGTATAAACAATAAAACCCAAAATCAAGCAGCGAGACTACATCAAACTACAAAGATTCTGCATGGCAAAAGAAACAACAAAATGAAAAGCCAACCTACAGAATGGGGAAAAATATTTGCAAATTATACATATATATATGTATATATATGTATATATGTATATATATATATATATATATATATATATATATATATGAATCAACATCCAAAATATAAAAGGAACTCATACAAGTCAATAACAAAAATCCAAAAAAATGAGCAGCGGACCTGAATAGACATTTTTTTTTTTCAGAGAAGACATACAAATGGCCAACAAGTATGTGAAAAATGCTCAATATCACCAATCATAAGGGAAATGCAAATCAAAGCCACAATAAGATCACCTCACACCTGTTAGAATGACTTTTATCAAAAAGACAAGTGATAACAGTGTTGGAGAGGATGTGGAGGAAAGGGAATCCTAATGCACTGTTGGTGGAAATGTCATTTGGTACAGCAACTATGGAGGTTCCTCAAAAAGTCAGAAATACAGCTACCATCTGATACAACAATCCCACTTCCAGTTCTTTATCCAAAGGAATTGTAAGCAACATCTTGAAGACATATTTGCACTCCCATGTTCAGCACTAGTCACAATTGTCAAGATGTGGAAGCCAGCTAAATATTCACTGACAGATGAGTGCATAAAGAATATTTATAAAATGAAACATCATCGAGCCTTAAAAAGGAAGAGAATTCTGCAACACGTGACAACATGGGAGAACCTAGAGGACTTTATGCTAAGTGCAATAAGCCCCACACAGAGGACAAATACTTTAGGATTCTACTGATATGGGGTATCTGCAATAGCCGAGCTCATAGAAGCACAGAGAGAATGATGATCATCAGGGTTGAAGGGAGGAAGAAACGGGGAGTTGAGTTGATCAATGGGTGCAAAGCTTCAGCTACACAAGATGAGTAAGTTCTCAAGCTCTGTTGTATAACACTGTGCCTACAGTTAACAGTGCTGTCTTGTACATTTCAAAATTTGTGAAAGGGATAGAGCTCATGTTAAATGTTTCTATTTAAAAAAAAAAAAAAAAAGGATACTTATATGTCAAGGGGAAATGGAACTTAATCCTGCTAGGGAACAACTGGAGACTGTAGAGAAACACACCTTTGTTATTTCGTCCAGGGGATCAGGAGCTCAGCGATTATGCTCGCATTCCCCAGTTACTCACTGATTGAGGGCGGATGGAGGAAGCCTTGGGGGCATTCCTTTCCCCAGAACTTCCAGTCTTTCCCACAGATGGACAGAAGGGGTTTCCTGCTCAGAGGAAAACCTCAGGCGGTTAAGTCAAAGGTGCTGGTAGTTGGAAGTTGGGCTGCACATGCCAGGATGTGGTTAAGTGCCGACAGGATCTAGGCAGGATATCAGTGGTGTCTGCCATGTCTTAGGTGCAGCTCTTGTTCCATTTTACAAGGGAAGGAACTGAGCAAGGAGTTGTGGCTTCCTTGTCGCGTCTCTCAGTTTGTCTGAAGCAGAGCTGGGACTAAAAACCCAGGGAGACTGGGAAACAATGCTTATCCTATAGGACTGTTGTGAGGATTAAGACACATTAAACGTACTTAGCAAGTACGGAGAAGGTAACAGGTATTACATAGCTGTCATGCTCTCACATGCCTGGAGTTTCCCAACAAGAGGCTGCACAGCACAGTACACAAAGGACCTGGGACTCGGGGACCTGTGTCCTGATTTTAGCAATACCAGCACATAGCAATGATTTGGGGCATGGCAATAAATCTACCCATTTCTTTGTGTGATGATACAAGAAAAGAGGTAGAAAAAGTGGCTTTTCTTCCTCTTTTAATAAACATAATTTTAACGATGCAAGAAAATAGTAACCTTACTTAAAAATCTCAAAATTAAGGAAAAATTAAGTGACATAAAAATTCTTTTATGTTACTGTTAAGATTTTTGTACTTTCCCTTCTAATCTTTTAGGTACACATACTTTTGCGTGGTTGTTATCACAGTGTATACAAATTGCTATACGTGATACTTTCATGTACGTTTGAATAATGTAAGAGTCTATCTCTATACACCTTGACAATCCAGGATATTACCAAATTTTTAAAACTTTTTTCTGTCTAATAAGGAAAAAGTTACCTTAGTGTAATTTCTGTTGGTAGTAAGATTGAATATCTCTGCATATGTTTCAGGTTCATTGTTATTTTCTTTCTTTAATATGCACATTTTTCACTGAGGCAGAATTCTATGCTGAGAATTCAGCCCAGCTGACAACTTTATTTCAGCCTTGTGAGAGCTTGAGCGGGGAACCCAGGTACACCATGTGGGACTTCTGATCTAAAGAACTATGTGGGGATAATGATGTTTTAACCTGCTAAGTTTGTGGTAATTTATTATACAGCCATGGGAAAGTCGTGAATCCATGTTTCTACATAACATTCATTTTTATGTGTAACGTCATCACAGGCTATGCCATCGTGTGCAGCTGACTTAATTAACCATTTCCTGTCAGTTGAACATTTATGTTGCTTTCAATGATATGCTATTATAAATACTGCAGTGATGACCATGGTCATGCTCACAGCTTTACCCATTTTCAAAAGTAATTTGTTGTTTGTTTCATTTTTAAAAGTAATTTATTGCTCCTTTGTTTTTATATTGAACAAATAATAGACTACGTGGTTCAAAATCCGAATGTACAAAATGATGAATGGTGGAGCATTTTCTTCTCACGTCTACGCTTTGGCTATACACTTTCCCAAGCCCCAAACAGTCAGAATCATTTTGAATCCTTCTAGAGATATCTTATGCCTAAATGACAGCATGTCCACTGCTCTGTGTCTTGCTTTTTCACTAAACAATGTATCTTAAAGATTGTTCTACATTAGCACTTAAAAAATATCTCTATGGCTGAATAATGTTCTATTGTATAAATGCACCATGATTTATGGATTGATGGCATGGAGGGTTTTTTAGAATTTTGTACCCGGTCGTAATGGACAAGACAGTGTGGAACAAATTCCCATTAGACAACCAGACAAGCTAGATGAATGTTTTTTTTAAAAAAGTGGCTGCCTGGGGGCGGCCAGATGGCTCAGTTGGTTAGAGCGCGAGCTCTTAACAACAAGGTTGCTGGTTCAATTCCCACGTGGGATGTTGGGCTGCACCCTCTGAAACTAAAGTTTGAAAATGGCTACTGGCCTTGCAGCTGAGCTGCACCCTCCACAACTAGATTGAAAGACAATGACTTGGAACTGATGGGCCCTGGAGAAACACACTGTTCCCCAATTTTAAAAAAATGCCTGCCCTAAGATAGAGAGCTAAAAAGAGTTAGGAATTACTTGGCCAGGAGGGGAGGGGAGTGGAAACCCAGGACTATGAGCCCAGAATTTAAGGCTACTTTCTACCTGGGTAGTGAAAAGGCTGAGAAGGACTTTGTGACAGCCTCAGGGAGTTAAGAGGAATCATGGACCCTTCAAGGAAGGGAAGCCCTGGGGACCCCCTCAACTTTGGGCTGAAACTCCAAAGGTCTGAATCCTAGGAGTACAAAGGAATCCCACATGATGAGCTCTCCAAAGAGATAGGTCACATTCTCTTAATTTCTGAAATTGCGTTGAGATGACCCAAGATTGCTAATAGCTCTTGGTGGAAGCAAAAATAAATCTTCTTTGGAAAAGACAACAACACACTCGTCTTCACATCATGTTTAGGAACCTAAGTCCTAACTACCCAAACCAACCAAACAACAGACACATAAGGAGGCGTGACAACCTGAAGAAAAATGAATAGAAACAATAGAAAAGAGGTGTTCAGAGACCAACTTGAAAAGGCCCAAGGCAATAAAGGAAGAGAAAACTTTCAATGGAGAATTGGAAACAATATTGTTTACAGTCTTTTGCTCTTACAAATAGGGCAGCAGTGAATATACTTGGGTAAATGTATTTACCAAGTATATGCCAGATGGCTCTTCAGAATGGTGTCACCAGTTTTACAGTCTTTTTGACAGAGCGTGACAGCACTTACACTCCCATAATCTCTACCAATACTTGTGTGAACATTTTTCTGTCTGTGGGTTCCTTGTGTTCTAATTTCTCCTGTGTAATTAGTGTTCCTGGATTTTTTCTGTCTTCCTTTTCTTAATATAGCATTTATATTATTTCTAAAAACGATATACCAATTTCATATTATTGCCAGGCAGGCTTCTCAATATATTATTTATGTTTGAAATACTATCTGTGAGGTTCCTCTACGCATTACAATTTTGTGATGTTAAAAGCATTTTTTTTTTTAAACGATGATTTCTTTCAGGAGTCTCTACTTTTTGCAAGAGGGATCTACTTTTAATTTCCCCACAAACTACCTGTCTGAATAGAACAGAGAAGTAGCTAAAAATTCAACAGCAAATAGACTAGGGATGAGGAGGAATCAGGAAGCCAGCGTAGGCACAGCCATTATTTAATAAACATCTGCTACACTTACGATGTACTGGGCACGATAATAAATGTTGGTGATACAAGATGAGTAAGACAGTCACCTCCCTTAGAAAACACATGTGCAGGGAAGGAGAGAGGCATGTAAAAACAAATGAATTGCAAATGTAACTGCAGAAACATTAGCCACGCACAGGGGACACAGGTTTCTTCCATTTGATGACTCAGATTTTCCAGCGTTAAATTAATGTGTTTATTCTATCAGTGACACATTTTCAAAGACATATTTGGGGAGAAAGAAAGGAAAAAATAGAGATGAATTGATTGATTGTTGGATTCCGTCAACCAATATTTACTGAATGACTCGTTTGGTCACTGGGCCAGGTGTCAGGGATACAAAAGTGAGCAACTGTTTAATGATAACCATCAAAGGGTACAACTTATTGTATGAATTTAACCCCTCCCCAACCCCCCCAGGGAGCAGTAGTTCACTATAATTCAGATAGCACAGCGATCGGGTATGTATAACTTATTCCTCAGTCATCTGCGTTGCGTGTGAGAGATCACAATATGTGTGTATACACGGAAGTAAGCCCTTTAATTTTGTGGTTTTGGCTACCTAATGCTAAGTCCATCTTGTTTTGCTAAGAACGAACAAAGGTTCATTAAAAAGAAGAAATGTTTACATAAGGCAGTTGGCTCTGCTTGCATGGATGGTGACCGGCCCTCTTCAGAGTCTCCTCAGGCAAAGGTGTCATGAAGAAGGTCACTCTCCAGTAATCTTCCACTGCCGTCCCAGGCAGAGGGGCATTGTCTGTGAGGGAGTCCGTGGGGGTCTCTTCTCATGGGATGTCTAACAACGGGTTGCCATGCCATTTAGGAGGGAGCTCTCTTGGGAATCAAGGTAGAGTGATTCCTAACTGGGTGTATGAAGGTTTAATGGTATGTGACAGCAGAGCAGAAGCTGGTTACAAAAAAATCTGTGAAGAATCATAAAAGCTCGAGGTACTATAGATTTATTCGTTTTATTTCTAAGGCAATAATGGGGTCCTTTGAGTCCTAGAGATTCTAGGGAAGAGCAATTTGGGACTGTTCTTTCTTTAAATCTCCATGAGGAAATATATCGTACACAGAGGTTACCTCCCATCATCCATTGCACTCTTCCCTCTAAATCACCTGGAAAAATCCCCTTCTCATTGCCGTTGGCAGCCAGAGAGGCCTGAATGGAGGAGAAGGATGGAGCTGGGCTTTGAACACAGAGTGGAATTTTGATAAGTGGAGAGCACATCACAGGCGAAAGTGCTTTTCACTCATGAAACAGGAATATGCCAAGTGTGTTCAGGACCTGCGAGCAAACCTTTTTAACGAACACAAAATGTTCTATTGTCTTCATCTCCCAGAGCTTCCCAGACAATTAAACTCAATTCTTACATTCAGTAAGCAATTATTGAACTGTGCATAGTACTGTACTAAGTAATAACAGATAGGCTTCAAGGGAAATTGCCTCAAGGTTGAGAAACCCCACTACCAAGATAAACCCATTGATTTTAGAACCAAACAGGCCTAAAACATAATTGAGCACTATCCATTCATTTTCAAGTACAGAAACGGAGGCCCAGAGAGTTCCAGTGAATGAAAGCAGCAAAGCATGCAGGGAAAAGCGCAAGTGGTAAGAGTCATTTAAACTCTCCTACTTTAATTTCCATCATCTGAAAAGTGGGAGTGTGGGGACAGAGCCAGGAGTGCAGTTTCCAGGTTCTCAGCCTCACATGGAAAGTGCTGGCTCAGGTAGTAAATGGCCATCAACTGTGACTGGATGGCCATCAGCTATAGCTAGTTGGCCGTCAGCTGTAACCAGTGAGCCATTGGCCACTAATGTAACTGCCGTGGCTACGCTAGCAGAAAATGGGGGCTAGCAAGAAGATGGTGGCTGAGCCTGCAAGCGCGGATTACAGTTAGCACAGCGGATTGCAGTTAGCAAGTAAGGTGGGCTGGCAGAGAAGTGGACAGCAGGTTGCAGGTCATGTGGATCCTGCTTCCTGTTTCTCCAACCCAGTCGCCAGCGAGAGCATAGTGGTATGGCTCCCCTATCTATGGCTCCGTGGGTGTTCCTTTTTGGTCTCACCACATCCTGCGTTCTTATGTGGGGAGCCAGAGCTGAGACCCTGCATGCCACCCTGCATGACAGGCAGTAATAATACAAGAAGCGGCCGTCGTGATTCAGAGAGATAGTGTATATAGACACCAGGCACAAAATTGGTACTAAATGAATATTCCCTGTCACTTTCCTTCTTCCCTTTATTAACAGTAATATAGTAATTCTGTGGCCCAGTTAGGAATCACGCTACCTTGATTTCCAAGACAGCTTCCTCCTGCGTCAACCCATTCTTAGAAATTCCATGAGAAAAGACTGTGGGCCTCCAACTTTCTCCCAAATGGAGCAAATATCCTCACATCCTTCTCTTATGTTGTGCATGTACCAGGCTTATTCCCTTCTCTAGACCTGTGAACACCTTAATTCCTAATCACTACACCTGTAGGAATAGATTTCTTCCTCCTTTTCACCTATCTACATCCCCTCATTCACTCATTTATTCATTCCGTCTGACTGAATGGAATCATTTGATTGTACACACTTATTGAGCACATATTATGTGGCTGGCACTGGGATAGGATTTGAGATTACAGCATGGCCCTGCCTTCACAGAGTCTAGCCGGGGGCACTGTCAAGTTAGAGCACAGATATGCTCACTCCAAGAAAGTTAGGGGGTAATTAATGTGGTAGAGGTATGGGCATGATATCGTGGGAACAGTGAGCAAGGGGAGACTAGGTCTGCCTGAAAAATCGCTGCCATTATTCTACCCCAATCACACATCCATCATGCTCCTCTCTGCCTCCTATTATATTACGTCTATGGAGATGGTTGCGCACACAGTTGAGCCCATAAGTGTATATACTGCTTCCTATCATTGCAGTGACGTCAGGAGGTAGGTAGGTAGAAGGTGCATCGAGCCCAAAAGGACCAACACAATCCAGTCAAACACAATAGGTCAAGGGGGTACCTGAGGTTT
The DNA here is from genome assembly GCF_036562045.2 of Rhinolophus sinicus. Lineage (NCBI taxonomy): Eukaryota > Metazoa > Chordata > Mammalia > Chiroptera > Rhinolophidae > Rhinolophus > Rhinolophus sinicus. The sequence goes on along the minus strand of NC_133761.1, from coordinate 15,540,071 downwards.
ATCTCAGAAAGCAGTGGGTCGTGTGCAGGGGTAGAAGATGGATATTTCCATCACTAACATACTTTACTAAGGACCTGTGCAGCATTTCTGAGTCTTGGTTGCTCATCAGCAAGATCTGGGCAGCATCTGCAAATGACAAATACTTGGACTCTACCCTAGACTTAGAGAAACAGGATGTTTTGGGATGATGCACAGGCATATGGATTTTTAAGTGACATGTGATTGGTTCTGATGGTTAATTAGCCAGGAGTTGGGAAGCGCTTGTCTGTTTTGTGCCAGACATTTGCAGAACACTGAGACAGACATGAATAAAACAGAAGCAGCTCTAACCCTGCCTTAGAAGACAGGTCTCTGTCCTGGTAACGCTGAGAGTCAGTCAGGTGGGATAGACAGTCCAGCAAAGAGACACAATGACTCAGATAAGATCTTTGATAGAGAAAGGACAAAGTGACCTTGGAACACAGAACGGGAATGTCCGACTCACTCTTGGAGAGGGAAGGAAGCTTTTTAGAGGCTGTTGCATTTGAGATGAAATCTGAAGGATGCACAGGAGTCTCCTAAATGAAGGGGGTGCGAGAGGACCTCCCAAGCATAGGACTGAGCCTCCAGATGGCACAGGGCTTAGCAGGCATCTCAGATGGTCTGTGAGAAAAGCCTGAGTGAGAAAGATCAGGGCATTTCTATTCCGGGGCAGAGCTCTTAGGTGTGTGTGACATGGAGACTGTGACACTCATTGATTGCATCACTGATTAATAGCTGCTTCATACACCATTTTTATTTCTTTTAACCATTTACTGTGTTTCTTTGTCCCTGGGAGATAGTGATAAACAGAACTTGCAATGGGAAAACACTAGAAAGACAATAATTCTCTCGCATTTGAAGCCAAAGAAAAGCTGCCTGAGAAAGGTGATGCTGAGGTTAAGTCTGAAGAATTAAATGGAGTTATCATACAAAGGGAGAAGGGCAGAAAGGGGCAGTAGTTCTTCAAGTACAAGGCATGGAGATGACCGCAAGCTCTGCACCGTCAAGGACCTTCCAATTCAGTGTGGTGGGAGCAAAGCATTGTGGGAGAAAGGGTGGCTGTGGGTAAGGCTGGAAGGCAGGTGTGTGCCAAGCTGCTGAAAGGCTCCATCTGCTCTGCGGAAGCCTAGACTTTACCCAGCCATCATTGGGGAGCGCTGGTCATTTTATGCTGGGCAGTGAGGGTGTCTGATTTACTTTTCTGAAAGGTCATTCTGAGCATATGTATATTCTCTTTCTCCAACAGAATTGTAAGCATGCTGCCAATGGGGATCATATCTTGACCTTTTAAAAATATATCACCAGTAATGTTTAGCAGAGTAAAGCACACATGTTGCGAGGTCAGCTGTTAATGGATTCATTAATTAACTGAGAGGCACAAACCATCCTCGAGGTAACGTTGCAATATGGCTACTAAACGTATGCAATGCCTGAGCTCAGAGATCTCAAGCACTCGTCAGCTGGGCTTCATCATTTTAACAGGCACTCAGATCACCCGAGGGGGCTTATTACATGGAGATTCTGATTCATCACGTCCTGAGTGGGGCCTGAGATTCTGCATTTCTCACGAGCATCCAGACGCTGCTGCTGCTGTTCACGATGATACATTTTGCGTGGGCCAGGATCTTAACAATTGTTTGTCTTATTTGGAAAAGTTCTGGTGGTGATGAAAGCATCCATGAACTGTAGGACTTTCTGCAGGGATGTAGGGAACGTAGAGGCCTCACCATGAGAGACTGCTATCTCTTGGTTGAGACGCAATGTCGCTCCTTTGGTGCTGGTTTTAAAGGCAGATCTTTGAGGCCCCTTGAGTGGACATTGATGTAATTTGACTTTAAGGGAATTTCTGATGCTGCTGCCAGGTGCTCCCCTGTGCTGCCAAGGACTGAATTCCACAAGAAAATCCATTAGTAACAGTGGAGTGGATAATAGAACAACAAAGAAATAAAAGTCTGAGGGCTCTAAAGACAGCATGCTAGCAGCCTGTAATTAGTTTAGGCCTACATAGAATGGAGTCTTTTCTCAGAAAGTTTCAAGTTTGAAATTTGATGATGGGCCAGTTTGTAACGTCTTGATATTTTCTTCATTCTCTCTGTTCCCTTTCACATACTCGTTGTCATATGATGGCAATCTGGATGTCCCTAGGGCCCCCCTTGCAGGCATAAAGACAGACACGTGGGTCCGACTAAAGTCCGCTGACATGATGCCACTTATGACTGCGAGCAGGAGCTTGGTCTTCCTTCTGAGGTCCCCTGACTTCTCTAGTGGCCCTCAGAGGAGCGCAGGCCACATCTCCCATCATTCCCAATGTTTGTGTGGGGTTTTTGTTCTCATTTCTTCCACCGTTCAGCAATGGATCCCACAATGACTTCATCTCAGACAGCTCCCCAGGACACTGCCAGTCTCCTTGGCATCCACTCCTGCACGGGTGTGACCACTGCAGCCAAAGCTGCCCCCTCCTTGAGAGCCTAAGCGAGGAGCTAGTCCAGGGAGCAGCTAAGAGAATTACCTCTGGAGAGAGAATGCCACCTATTAGCCGTGTGAATTGGGCAAGTCCCTTAAATACCCTATACCTTAGATTCCTTACCTATGTGAGGTTAAGGAAACTTCGGTAGTCTCCAAATTGTTGAGAAAATGAGATAACCACTTAAACTCCTAACACTTCATTCCTGGCCCAAAAAAATGCTCAATAAATGTTAACCATTGTTCTCACTGCTTTTCTCTATTGTGATGGTCCTAGCCTGGGCAAGCTTCATTTTTATTTCACTGCAGCACATCAGAGACCAGTTAGTTAATAAGGTTTCCAGGACATGGCTGATGACTCAGGGATAAGAGAAGGGAATTCAAACTCCTATTCAATGTGGGGACTCTCAGCCATAATTGGCCCAAGGGTATTCTCCTGAGGTGCATGTCTACAGGACTTTCTGTGTCAGAAGACATTTTCCCCATGCATCACAGGAATGTTCTTGAACTTATCTTGACGCCTTTGAGTCCAGACTCAGAGATACGTTTTGTTATCATGGGTTCCATTTTGTTTTCCAGTATCAACTCCTTCATAGGGTTGTTGATGGTAGGAATCTCCACTCCCTTCAAAGAGCCTTTATCCTACTCGGGGTGTCACCTTCCCTTGGAATGTAAGCCCATATCTCTGTCTCCTTCCCAGTCTTGCTCCAGGATTCCCTCGCTTTCCTTTGTGCAGAGGATACCTGAACTCTTGTCTCAGTTCATACTCAGTCTCTACTTAGGCTCACATGAGTGATAACCTCTCATAACAATAACAACAACAACAATAAATATTTTTTCTCTTGTTTTCTTTGCCTCACTATCTCTAAAGTGATCTTTCTAAAATATACTTCTTCTTATTTCACTCCCTGCTTAAAGCAATTGCTGCTCCCCACCCCAAGCACTTTGGAGACAAAATTTTTATTAGCACAAGAGGCTCTTTATAGGAGGCTCTTTATAGGTGCTGGTCTTTCTTCCTACGATTCCCTCTCTCTCTCCTTTGTTTTCTTAGAAATGCCCATTCCACCTTTATGGTCTAGCTCAAATCTGACTTCCTCTGTGGATTCTTTCTAGAACCATATCACCAGACGTCAGCCAGGCTCCCATGACTCTGTGCACATTTCTCCATCGCATTGCAACACAATGAACTATTTGCGTCCACTTCTGCCTCCCCCCTTTGACAGGGATCTGGGTGAGAGCTCAGTCTTTAGTCCCATAGTGGCCCATGAATGAACTAATATGTACCTTGCATTTTTCTGAGTTCTTTTTCACCTACTTTATTTTTTTCCCCCTGATCCTTCCTCTAGGTCTTTGAGATAAATAGGGCAAGTATTATATGATCTCCAATTTATATATGAGAAAAGGACGGTCTGACAGCCAGGTGACCAGTCCGTAGTCACCCCATCAGCTGAGTAAGAGAAGAGGGAAGTAAACTCAGACTGAGTTCTTTGGACTTTAATTCCAACACCCCCTTTCTCTACTTTGCGTTGCTTCCTTTTGACAGAAGCTAAACCCTGGTAGGAAAAGGATAAGATCTCAAGGAAGATGAGACATGGGCAAAGGAAAACTGAGGGGAGATGGTGACACACAGAGAAACAAACCACAGCTGCACGACCCCCAGGACTCCCAGGTAAACCCGTTGGGTGTGATGAGAACCCAGGGCGTAGTGTTGACTGGCTGTTAGACTTGAGGAAGATGCTCCTTGTCTAAAACAATGTGGGTTGGAATAGGGATGGGGAGGGAGAAAAGACAGATCTACCTAAAATCTGGTCTCAGGCACCACCTTGCAGAGAGTCACTACTTCCCAGCAGCCCTTTGGACGATTCCAAGTGGTGACGAATAATTGCATAAAAGACTCGAACAACTGCTAGGAGTCCTTTTTAAAGCTAAAAGCAAAACAAACAAGCGTGAAGTTTTACAGAGCCGAGAATAAGCTCCAGGGAGAGTGAGAGCAGTGGAAATAGTTCTTGGGATGGAGAAGCAGATCACAATGTACCTTGTTTCCAACCCCACAAGCGTTGTCACCTCACCCACTTGCAAGTCCTGTGGGCCGTCTGAGCTTGGCTGAAGGGGGCGCAGGAGAATGCCAGGAGGGGAGGGCTCAGAGCTATTTCAGACTCAAGGCCAACATCCACGGAGCCCTTGAGTTCTGTCATCAACACTGTCTGGACTTGAGGCCCCGTGTGCCAAATGCGGTTTCCAGAAAAAGGATCCGTCGCATACTTGGAAGCCCATCAACTGAAAGTCGTCTCGTCACTTTCATGCATGAGATCTTTTCATTTGTGAAGAGTATATTATTTTGCTTAATTATGGGCTTTGAGGAGATGGCATAAAGCAGCGGAAAAAGCCTGAGCTCGGAGTCAGAGAGGCCTGGGTCTGAATCATGGCTCTGCCCTCCACCAGCTGTGGGGCACGGCCTGGGGGACCTCAGGCTCCTTGTCCGTGAACCAAGAATCACCTTGTAGTATTTACCTATATCATAGGGTGGTTGTTAGGATTAGATTGTTAATGTATGGCAAGAATCCTGCATTGTTCTGCTATCCAGCTATTTAATAATCAGTAGCTAGTATTAATACAGTGTCTGACTTTTATTCCACTAACATTTAGCAAATGAGATTTCATTTTCACTCCAGAAATAGTACCGTGTTTCCCAGAAAATAAGACCTAGCCGGACCATCAGCTCTAATGTATCTTTTAGAGCAAAAATTAATATAAGACCGTGTCTTATGTAATACAGACCCGGTCTTATATTATATGAGACCAGGTCTTATGTTATATTAAAATAAGACCGGGTCTTATATTAAGTTTTACTCCAAAAAGTGCATTAGAGCTGATGGTCCGGCTAGGTCTTATTTTTGGGGAAACACAGTATATGTGTAGTGGTATGTCCATATATACAGAGGGTGCCAAAAAAATGTATACACATTTTAAGAAAGGAAAAAACTGTATTAAAATTATACTGATGGTAACCACTTTGAGCACCTCTTGTAATTGCAGAAGTCAAGTGGGACTTGTATTCATCTTTTGTTAATGGTATATATTGAGTATTATGATTTTAATAGTTATTTCCTTTCTTAAAATATGTATTTTTTGGCACCCTCCATATATATATATATATGTGTGTGTGTGTGTGTGTGTGTGTGTGTGTGTGTGTATCCTTTTTCTTATAAAAGCTACTGTTTCTATTCAATTTCTATTTCCTAGTGGAACTTGCCATGATTCAGTATCAAAATCCCTCTCCAAGCTCACCTTTCCTAGGAAGTTTTCTTAGCTGGAGCCTTACTGGTACCCTACAGATGCTGATTTTTTATCACTTTTACACTTTGTCATTTTAAAATACTTATTCATAAAATAAATACCTAGTTTAGTTTGGAATCATCTATTCCATGATTCATTCTACTTTTCTTAAGGGAGGAGTGATTCAGAAAATGGATAAGATCAGAAGCCTTTTTCTCCATCACTCAGTCACTCACTGCCTAAGACTTGACTCTCAGGCATGGGGATGATATTGGACCTATGTATCTTATAAAGATTTTATTTTTCCCCTGGAAAAAAACACCATCAGATAAGATCATAAATGAGAAAGGGTTTTTATAAATTATAAAAGAGATGTAAATGCAAGTTCTGACATGATTTTTGCTGCCGGTCCTTCCGCAGCACGTGGCAAAGTTCTGGGTCCTGTCTAACGCTGTTGACTGGCGGCTGTTTGGTGCCTGGGAGTCACCTTGAGGTTACTTAGAGCCGCTTTCCACCACCGGATGTCAGGAGATTAGGCAACTGTCTTGAGTAATTGTCTCCTCTGACTCATGTCCCTTGCGGTCCCCATCATGACCTGTGTACCACCCAGGATGAGCAAGGAATTTCCTCTCTGAAGTTAAGGAACAGCCCCAGACTTTCAGCTTAGTCTTTTTTTACACCTCGTCCCATACTATCTACCTGGGGAGCCACAGAACAAATCTGTGCTGCTGCTGCATTCAGGTTTGCTGAGAGGTATTTTGAGCAGATACTCTGGGAAGGGTGCAGAATCTCCACTCCTCTCATCGGATTGTGTTCAAGGATCCGCACGTCTCCTCAAAGACCTAGTTGAGACAGAATACAGAGAGTGAGTGCCCACAAGTGGTCGAGAGATACCTTTTAGGTGTACGACACTGTCTTTCTCTGTTTCTGGTTTCTCCTTTTTTTCCCCACCCCTTCTTTTTCCTGACCTCACTATACTCTCTCCCAATAAGTAGACCTGCCATGCCATCCCCACGCATAAGCCATTCACTTCCTCTGAAGTCCTCAGAAAGCAGCAGGTGTTGACATGTAGTCCAGGTGCGAGAGTCTCACCCCTTGCTGTGCATTGTAATTACCTGGAGAGCTAAAGGATACTGATGCCTGGGCCCCGGCTGAGTTAATATCTCTGGGCATGGTAGGCCTTGGACGTGATGTTTTTTAAAAGTTTCCAAAATGATACTAAAGTGCATCCAGGGTACACTAGTTGAAAATACTTGGGGAGTGAAGATATGACAAAACTCTTCCAAAAATAAAATAAATAAGATTTATGGCTCATTGAGCTGCAATTGTGTGGTTTGGCCACACTTGCTTGTTTTCTACCCATCAAATAACAAGCATTTTTTAAGAACCACAGAAAGAGGGATTGGTGATATGTAGGCAAAGCTTGTAGGTGAGCTTCAAAGAAAGGTGAATGACCACGGAACACTGTTGTTTGGGCGCGTACTCTGAGCCAAAGACCTCTATGTACATTAGAGCGTTCAGTCTTCTCAGCAGCTCTCTGAGGTGTTATTATTCTTCCCAGTTTACAAATGAAGAGAAAGAGGCACCGCGTGATGGCTTAAATAGCTCAAGACCTGACCACTAGGTAGAAGGGTGGCCAAGATCTGAATACAGGTGGTTGGATTGCAGTCTTCCTTTTAAACATCAGATGACATCTCCTCTCTCCGTCGACAGAGAAGATGAAAATACAAATATTTACTGGAGCAGTGTTGCTCAATCCTAGCTATATACTAGAATCATTGTCGGGCGGGGCGGGGGGGCGAGTGGCTTTGTAAAAAGTTCTTTGCTCAGGTTGCACCTTAGATCACTTTAATCCACATCTCTCAAGAATGGAGCTCAGACATCAATAGTTTTTAAAGTGCCATAGGAATTCCAATGTACAGACAAGATTGAAAACTCCTGGACGAGAAGAAAGAGAACAATACAGCTGAGATTATCAAGGAAAGCTTTATACGTAATGTGTTACCTGAACTTGGCATGAGATAGAATAATGTCCTCTGCCCTCCTGAAATGTCCATATCCTAATCTCTGGCCCCCTGAATACGTTGCCTTCGATGAGAAGTTGGAAGTAAGGGTGCAGATGGAATTCAGACTGTTAATCCGCTGACATTAAAATGGGGAATTAGCTTGGATTTCCAGGTGGACCCAATGTAATCACATGGGTTCTTAACAGTGGAAAAGGAGGCAGAAGAAGGAGCCACAGAAAGGTGGTAGCATGCGAACGACTCAGCCCAATAGTGCTGGCTCTGACGCTGGAGAATGGACTCCAGGAGTGCAGGGGCCTCTGGGAAACGGGAAAGACAAGGAAACGAGTTCTACCCCAGAGCATCCAGAGTGAACACAGCCCTGCCCACACCTAGATTTTAGCCCCGTGAGACTCCTGGGCTCCAGAACTGTAAGGAAATAAATATGTGTTCTTTAAAGCACTGTTTATGATAGTTGGTTTCAGCAGCAATAGGAAATTAATACCGGGCCATAAAAAGGAAGGGTTTAGAGAAATGTATGCTACAAGTGAGAAATACCCCTTTAAACTGCAAATTAGATTTTCTGTGTGTGATTATCTATGTGCTGAGTGCCTTACATCTCTGCCCGATGCACTGCCTCCATACAGGTGTCAGTGGCTTGAAGGTGAGCCAGGATTCAAACCCAGTTCTTCGGGACTCTAGAATCAGTGCTCATTCCAGTGACCATACTGCGTGATTTTCCTCGCGACTGTTCGAGGTTTTCCTGTTCTCCCTTGAGCAGACAGCAAGGAAACATGATGTCATGGGGGATCTTATGCAGAGAAAAAGGATTCTCGTACGAACTGCTTGGAGGAACAAATTACAGCTAATTACTTAGCTGGTTAAAGAAGATTGATCTGATAGTTGCAAGCAAGATGGATGGAAGTAAATGAAGCTGGGGCAGGCGGATCAGTTAAGAAGCTGGACCAACAACTTAGGCTCCTGAGGGTTTGAGTTTTAAAGGGAAGTGATCATGGTGGGAGTGAAAATGGAGAGGAGAGGATGAACCCAGGAAACTTGGAGAAGAAAATCAACCCGGAGGAAATGATCCTACTTGAGAAGGGCAAAGGAAAGGCAGAGTCAAATACTCCAGGTTTTCAGGTATGGCAGACTGTGGGGACAGAGCCCCAGAGAGCAGTTTCCAGGCTCTCAGCCTCATGGGGAAAGGTGGTGGCTTGGTTATTAGATGGCCATCAGCTGTAATCAGGTGGCCATCAGCTGTTACTGGTTAGCCATTAGCCACTAATATAACTGCCGTGGCTATGCTGGAGGGTTGGTTGGTTGGCAGAGAACCAGATTGCGGGTGACACGGGTAGCAAGCATGGTTTGCAAGAGCCGATTGCCGCCGGCAAGTGCGAAGGATCGTGTTGATCCTACTTCCTGTGTCTCGCCCACCACAGCGAGAATACAGTGCTATGACTCCCCTACCTATGGCTCCGTGGTTGTTTCTTTTTGGCCTCACCACATCCTGTGTTCTTGTGTGGAGAGCGGGAACTGAGGCCCTGCATGACATAGACTTAGGGGTGGTTGGTGGTGCCCCTGACAGAATTGAGGGTGCTAGAAAAGGGGAACAAGTTTGGGGAGTGGTATGGGATAGATTGGTGGCGTATAATAAAGAATTTGATTGGTCTTTGTTCCTGAGAGGAAGACTCTAAATCCTTGGACTGTCCCAAGTGGTAATATCTTTTGTTGAGCTCATGAAATGACACGTGGTAGGCCCCTAGATAATTTAGCATGGGGCTTGTCATAAGAAAGACCAACCATGGTGGTCACAGTTGGGAGTTTGAGTTGTCTTGACTTCTGGGATGTGGAACAGGGCTGGAAATTGAGTTCAGTCCGTCATGATCATGTGATGAAACCCCAGTGAAAACTCTGGACAGTGGCGCTTCCTGGTTGGTAAACACATTACTGATGTGCTGGGAGGGAGATACATCTGATTCCATGGGGAAAGGATATGGAAGCTCCCAATCCAGGACCCTCCCACATCTTAGCCCTAGGAGTATCCTTTATAATAAGCAGTAATGCTAAGTATAGCACTTTTCTGAGTTCTGAGAATCGTTCTAGCAAAGTACCAAACCTGAAGGAGTCGGGTGAACCCCGTTTTTGTAGCCAGTCTGTCAGTGTTGATGGCTTGGGGACCCCTAAGACGATGACTGGTGGCTGACCTCTTGGGAGGACTTCGCCCATAAGCTAAGAGGTCTGTGCTAACTGACTAATTAGTGTCAAAGTTGAATTTCTGTTCACCAACTTGGGGTGGAATCAGAATATGTGGACGCTAACAGGACCTAAGTATCTGTGGGAAAAATTCAAAAGTGTGTGAAACCAGTTTCCCCCTCAACAGTAGGGAAAAAAAAAATGCAGAGAACATGAAATACAACTTTTAAATGCCCACTTCCTGATTCTTAATTGACCGCTCCTTGCCTTCCCCAGTGTCTCTGAGCCAATGGACAGAAGGAAATATCAGGAGTTTTAAAGACAAAATGGAGTTCAAATCCTGTGTCTGTTATCTGCTTGCTATGAAACAGTAGGCATGTCACTTATTGTTTTGGGGCCATTATCATACTTATCTTCAAAATGGGAATATTAGGGCCCAATTTATAAAGCTGTTAAAGAGAATGAACATTAAAAAAGTAAGATCTTGGCACATGACCGATGCTGAGGGAAAGTTATCTTCTGTCCTCTAAGATTATTTCCAATTGGAATGGTTCTTTCTGAGAGATTTTCTTTTATCCAGACTCATCAACAGGAAGCAAAGTGATTGATGTGGCTGCACTGAATACTCCCTGAACTGTCTGACTTTTGGGGGACATGCTGGCTCAACCTTTCAAATGACAGTGGCTGTTAAATTTTGTCTTGAGGATCTTACCATAATTGAAAATTCACAGTCTCTGCTATGCTTGTGAAGGGACAACATCCCTGCAATGCCTGGTGCCACATTTGTCACAAACAATCTGAGCTGTAGGTGTCCTGTGTCTAGACTCTGCATTGCGTCACTGTCACAGGCACACCATAAGCTTCCGTGACTGGCCCAGGGACCCAGAATGAAAGCCAGGCCTGAGGATACCTCCTTGTTTCTTTAATTGCCTTCTCCTGACTTGCCTCTCTTCCATTTTGCGGTGAAGTGGTTGCAGCGCTGAACCAAATTACCAGCATAGTTTTCTAGAGGAATTCCCCCTTATCGTTTCCCTCAAAATCATCACACAAAATGGCTAGGCACCATCCCTTGTGTAAATTTCTCTCTCATGAAGGAATAAGTTCAAAACACAACACTTGTTTACGATGCCAAGTACTGGGATAGAAACATGGGATGTCCAAATAAGCTTCTGGTTTTATTCTATTGATTATGCAGACAGGGAGTCTGAGCCCCAAAGCCATCACACTATGTAGGAGAAGAGACAGGATTGAAAATCAGGTGTGTCTCATTCCAAAGCCCTTTATCCTTTACTAAAACTTTATTAGCCTACGTGAGCCTGCGTCTGAGATGACAGCTACTTATTTCTAGGTGGAATCTGCTCTTATTTTCTTTTTATTCCCAGAGCCCATCAAATTTTGTTTTTTTTTTCTAGAAACTTTATTGTGACATTCCTAATTCTTTAAATGTGGCTTAGTCAACAGAGCCAATTTTCAAATAATTAGGAAAATATATATAGTGCCAGTTATACCCCAGTACAAGTCTGCTGGCTTTAATTTTTTAAAATACCCATTCTCAACTTCATGGTTTGAGTGTAAGCAGAAATTTATTCTGGAGGCTTTAGCAAAGCTTGCTTCTTTTGCCATCTCTTTTCAGTAAGTGTATCCTGGATGCTTTCCTTGCCACGAGTGCTTAATGGCAGAGCACATCTTGTCACCATCCAAGGCAGATCCTTTAGAGTGGCGTAGTTTCCTGGCTGGAGGGAAAAATCTCATCCAGAGCCAACAAAAAAGCAGATGGAATTTTCCATACAGAACCATTACTCTTGGATTCTTGGCTAGTGGATTTCTGTTTTTCAGAATTGGACTTTTTCTCTCGACTCTTGCTGGCATCCTATTTCAGGAGTGATATTTGGCATAAGCTTAAATCCACAGGTGTCATCAGGATAGTTCACTGTAGGATGTATAAGAGTTGGGATATCTGTGACTGGATCGGGCAAACACTGCGCCCAGTCCAAGCAGGAGATAATAATAGCGATCCCAACAAAAGAATGATGGATGTCAGGGGAAGTAAACAGCAGAGGCTGTTAGGATTTAGTAAAATGACGATGATATAATGAGTTGGGCAGGAGAGCCAGGTAACTGGGTTTTGGGATTTGATGAGATGATGTCCCTGAAGGTCTCAAAGTGTAAGGCTGTGCTCCCAGCGGGCTCTCAGCAAAGGGCATTTGCTCTGAGTACAAGGATCGGTGTAGAAGCACTGGCTTTTGGCTTTATGGAACATTGTTTCTAGGAACCTAAGCGGACCCAGAATCTGGGGCTAACAGTAAAGCATTTAATCAGTGACAGTGATGATAATTCTTATTGCCGTTGCTGTTCTTACTATTAGCACCAAGATTGACGGCTAAACAGTCGCGTGATATGTGCAGTAATAGATCTGCGCACCGTGTGATTGAATCACCCAAAGGGGGTCAGCTAGTTGTCCCCAATCTTCATTCAGAGAAGCACACAGTTAAGCGAGTCTTACAATGACGGAGGAGCTCGGGGTTCTTCCACCAGCTGTGCAGTATAGTTTCTCACAGCCTCACTTGGATCCCCAAGGATTAGCTACAATATTTCCCAAAATGGCCCAGTAAGAATTTTACCACCTGCTCCTGACCCGTAGGATCAGAATCATCCTGAAAGCGTGCTAGGAATGTGCACTTGGAACAAACATCCCAATTGACACCTATGATTCGGTCAGTTTGATAAACACTGGATTAGAGCAATGTATAGAGGCCCACCTGCTCTACAATCCCGAGAAAGTGGGAGTTTCTATTCAAAAAACTATTTTTGCCTGGTGTCAATTTCAATGTGAGAGCTATTAAGTCCTGGAATCGGGTTCTATTGGCCGTGTGTGTGTGTGTGTGTGTGTGTGTGTGTGTGTGTGTGTGTAAATTACTATGGCAATAAGATTTTTTTTTTAATGCTTAAATCTGAGGTCATCAGTCTTCCAGGATGATTTAGGAATGACACAGGTTTTATGCATGATCTCCCTGTGTGCCTCCTCTTGTCTGAAGTCAGTGAGTCATGAAAAACCCAAATTGCTATAGAAATGTCAATTTGGAAGACGTCTTTGTTTTAGTTAGTATGATTTTTTTGGAAATATGACTTAAGCTTTTGTGTCTCAAAAGATGAAGCGGATTTCCCTGGGAAAAGACTCAAGAAAACCCAAGGAAATGAGAGATTTATTTTGTATTAAATACTTGGAAAAAGACAGGAATCTTCAGCCATTAGTCATAACCAAATGCCCAGTGATGGCACTCTGACTTTGATGCCTCTTCTGGAAAGATTAATGGTTATTTAGTGTGATCTTTTCTTTCCACTCGAAGCTCCCACCTCCAGTCTGAGTTGTCAACTTACCTCATGGCTGCCCTGGTTTAATAGTCAACTCTTCTGTTTAATTATCTCCAGCCTATTTCTGCTCCATTCCATTCTGTTTGCTCCTGCCAGAATCCTCTTCTTGAAATATTGCTTCACAAACATCAACCCCTTCCTTAAAACCTCAATGGCTCCCATTGTGTTAGGTAAATATTATAAAATTAAAGATTCTCTGGTAGGAAGGACCTCACAGTCGTGACAGTTAGTTAGTTGGCTCCTCAAATCGAAACATCTTTGTCTGGCATTCAGGAGCCTCCTGTTTACTCCACATGGTAGCCAGGGCCCTTGTTTATGAATGACAGACGGGCTTGGGTGGGAAGGGAGAGTCAGTGGTTCACAAAACAGAGTCACGGAGGAAAAGATGTGGCTGGAACCAGGGGCTTGCACTTCGTCAGGATTCTTCGCCTGTCTCTTCTTCCTAGTTGTCTCTACTATTCGTCGCTTGCTTTCGCTGTGGCCTCTGGCAGCTTTTATAGGTTTTGATTGGACAGAAAATAATCCCAAGTAATTCCAAATGCATAGATCCTCAGGGAGGCCTCTCACTGGATGCCTTGGGATAGTGGTGGAGAAGGGTTGGAGGACACAGAAAGAGAGACTGTCATTACCAGCCTCAACCTGGTTGAGTTGCTGGTGAGATGGGAGAAAGCACCTTCCCTAAATGAAGGAGGAGCGTCTCAGACTAAACTGATGAGTTCTCGGTAGAACTATTTTCTGTTACAACCCAAAATGTGTCAGTAATGCATTTCTACAAGCTGATTTGGTACTGCCCTTTGAATTGTTATATAAACTACATGAGTGCAGACACTGTTCTCAACATGTTATGTACATTTTAGCCTCTACAGCTTATCCAATGTGATTCCTTATGTCTAAAATATCCCACCTGTTTCTCTCTGCCTCGTTGTTTTTATGAGACCCAGCTAAAGTTGCTGCTTCCTGATCTGCTCTGGGCTTCAGAGATGACATTTGATGATTGTGCCATGTTTATACAATTTAGTTGGTGCTAAGTGTATACTGTTTTGTATTAACAATTACTGTTTCATGTGTGTATCCTGTCTCTCCAACTAGATTATAACCATCTTCAGAATAGATGTATTTACACTCAGTTACAGAGATAATTGTTGCAGGCTGTTACCGTGTTTCCCTGAAAACAAGACCTAACTGGAAAATAAGCCCTAGCATGATTTTTCAGGATGACATCCCCTGAACATAAGCCCACATGCGTCTTTTGGAGCAAACCTTAATATAAGACCCGGTCTTATTTTCGGGGAAACACAGTGTTACTGTTACATTCCTATTTTATCATTTCCTAGACTTGAGGAGAGAGACATTTTCACAACAATAGCAAGAAAGTCAAGGAAGTAGAATATAGTTGTATTCCATGTCAACTAATTACAGTGATGAACTTTCATCAAGGGAAGAGAGTAGTAAACGTTTCTTCCTCAGGTTGAGTTTGGGCATCAGCTTAGGGAACAGCTCCAAGATGCTAAGTCTTTGGAGAGGAGCTACTTCCAGGGCTATTGATGTTCGCGTTGGGAAGAAGAGAAGAGAATGCTCTTCTTTGGAGCTGTCTCTTTCATCTCTGCATCTGAACATATACACCTTTGTGTTTGGCAGGGATGGTTTCATAAAGAACAAATTAAAGCAACTTGAGATTATGCTCCTGAGGAGAGCAAGGTTTGCCGCTGTATCTCTTGCTTAGAGCTGGGTGTGAAGTGTTTTGAATTGAGGACTCTGATGGGGGCACTCAGAAGTAGTTTTTCAATGAACAAATTCGATTTTCCACATATAAAGAAAATATTGAAAATAGTCTATTGAATAAGATGCTTAACAAAATAGGTGAAGTACAAAAGCATGGTTATATAAACAAAAACGTCATAGAATATTTTTCATGACAGCTCAAAATTGGTTTAGTCTGAATTCTTTAGCCTCAAATACTAATTCATCAAAAATACTTTACAACATGTGTAGGTTTAGGCATAGAAAAGAGGAAACAGGAGATCTGGACTCAGGAGGATAGTTTTAACTCCCATCAATCTTTCACATCAAATCTTTAAACAGCAAAATTGACTGAGTTCTGGCGTCTTCCTGGAAGGAATGTGTAAACCTGGAGGATATACAGAGCTGAAATTAGCGATGTTCTCAAACTTGTGACAAAAAACCTAAATTTAAATGTAAACTATGGACTTTGGGTGGTTATGGTGTGTTGATGTAGGTTCGTCAGTTGTAACAAATGTGCCACTGGTAGGAGATACTGACAATGAGGGAAGCTGTGTGTGCGTGAGGGCAGGGGTATATGGGAAAGCTCTGTACCTTCCTCTGAATTGTTCTGTGAACCTAAAACTGCTCTTAAAAAATAGTCTTAATTTAAAACACACAAACACGCAAACACTCATTGGTGACCTGAGGTGACCTAAAAATCTAAGAAGAGATAGTGATGCCTGGGAGAGAGACCATACAAACGTGTGCTGATCTCGGGTGGGTACAGCTGGACCCTTGTAAGACGAGCTCAGTTAGGAGAGTTGAAAAATTGATGAAGGCTCTGCGTAGCCTGGTGGAACTGTGCAAAGCTCCTGGGAGCTGCAGAAATTGGGGGAGTTTGTACCCTTTCTGTTGATTGGCAACCTTGGGAGCTTCCCAGATAAAATCTGAAACTGGCCCTCAAACACGAGGGCAAGGAGAGACCCCAAACAGAGGGAGACCACTCCAGACTGGTAGGTGGCAGTTTTAATAAGCAAGGGCGCTTACATACAAGGCTTGTCATGGCTGCTAGAAGACACGTTTTCTGCACCTGCCCGCATCTTAAAAGTTTATATAATACTCCATTGTATAAATGTACCACAGTTTCTTAATCTAGTTGTCTACTGATGGGCACTTCGGTTGTTTCCATGTCTTGGCTATTGTGTATAGTGCTGCAATAAACGTAAGGGTGCATAATTTTTTTTGAATTAGAGTTTTGGATTTCTCTGGATAGATACCTAGGAGTGAAATTGCTGCATCATAAGGTAGTTCCATTTTCAGTGTTTTGAGATACCTCCATGCTGATTTCCATAGTGGCTGCACCAATCTGCAATCCCACCAACAGTGCACTAGGGTTCCCTTTTCTCCACTTCCTCGCCAGCACTTGTTGTTTGTTGATTTATTGATGATGCCATTTTGACTGGGGTGAGGTGGTATCTTCTCATTGTGGTTTTTATTTGCATTTATTTAATGATTAATGAGGTTGAGCATTTTTTCATATGTCTGTTTGCCATCTGTATGTCCTCTTTAGAAAAATGTCTCTTCATGTCCTCTGCCCATTTTTTAATTGAGTTGTTTGGTTTTTTGGAGTTGAGTTTTTAAATAAATTTTTGATATTAACCCATTATTGGATATACCATTGACAAATATCTTCTCCAATTCAGTAGGATCCCTTTTTGTTTTTTTTGATGGTTTCCTTTGCTGTGAAAAAACTTTTTAGTTTGACGTAATCCCATATGGTTATTTTTTCTCTCCCTTCCCTTGCCCGAGGGGATATATCAGTAAAAATCTTACTCCGAGTAATGTCTGTAAAGTTTCTTCCTATATTTTCTTCTTGGAGTTTTATGGTTTCAGATCTTACATTGAAGTCTTTAATCCATTTTGAATTTGTTCTGGTGTATGGTATAAGGAGGTAGTCCAGCTTCATTTTTTATGCAGCCATAAAGAAGAATGAAACCTTACCATTTGCAACGATATGGATGGATCTAGAGAACATTATGCTAAGTGAAATAAGTTAGACAGAGAAAGACAAATACCATATGACCTTACTTATATGTGGACTCTAAAGAAAAGAATAAATGAATGAACTAATCACAAACAGCCTGAGAGATATAGAGGAAAAGAAAAGAATAAATGAATGAACTAATCACAAACAGCCTGAGAGATATAGAGGAAAAACTAAGGATTGCTAGATGGGAGGGGTGGGGATGAGGGAGAAAGTGAGGGGATTAGAAAGCACAATCGGTAACCACAAAATGGCCATGGGAATACGAAAGTCAGGTCGGGGAATATAATCAAGAATGTTGTAAAGATTTTGTAGGGTATCCGATGGACACTTGTCTTATTAGGGAGACCACCTCAGGGATGATGCAGATGCCTGACCACTGCACTGTATACCTGAAGCTGAAGTTGAATAATAATGAATGTCAACTATAATTTTATATATATATATATATATATATATATATATATATATATATATATATATATATATACACACAAGAAGTGGAGTTCACCATTAGGAATAGAGACAGTGGAAATGTAATGGCTGTGTGTGATGTCAGAGGGGTAGTAGATGGGGGGAGGGGGGTTATCACTGTGTGAGGGACATAAATGATAAATGTTTAACTATTACATTGTTTTGTGCACCTGACACTAATTTAAAAAAAAGGTCAGGAGGTAACTTTGGGAGGGAATGGATATGTTTATGGCATAGACTGTGGTGATGGTTTCACAGGTTATACTTATCTCCAAACTCACCAAGTTATGTACAGCTTTTGTAGGTCAAAAATAAATAAATAGATAACAGCAACAACGAAAAAAAAGTTTACATAGAGGCCTTAAGGGGGTTTCGTCACGTATAGAGTCCATAGGATCTCAACAACACCTTACTCTCTCAATGTCTGTTAAATGGCTCCCACTGTGGGAACGGTGGGCATAACATACATTTGAAGGACAGGGGAGGGGGTGGGAGCTTGATTGCTTGTGTCCAGCTTGAGTGTCCACCAGTGGTCACATCCTCTTGATGACCTCCTTTAACACTTTTGCAGCCTCTCTCTCCATGAACCCCACTGAGCACTCACTGAATAGATCAAAAGGAACCATAAGCTATTGGAGGGAGGAGCAGTAGCCCTGTAGGGAGGGCAAGACACCTCACCTAGAAGAACAGAATCACTAATCTGGGGGTGGGGGTGTAAAACTGCTGGCTTTAAGATATTGGTAAATACTCATTGGAGCTGAGGGAAGGGAACAAGAGGGAGGAGAGTCTGTTCTTGGGACAAGGGACAGGATTGAATACGGACCCCACAACTGCAGCTAGAGAAAGGGCAAGAGAACTGAGAGGTCCCCACACCCCAGGGACACAAGCGGGCCTAAGAGCCTTAACCAGAACAACAGACCGCATCTCCCTCCCCGTACTCCGTGAAGCTAGGAAACTTCAAATGACACGTGACAGCAAAATACTGCTGGAAGAGGGATGGGAGAAGAATGAGAAAGTGCAAAGAGGATCTCTTTGAGGCACGGCTCAAAGGGAAGACCACAAACTCAGAGTCAAACAGACATGGATCTAATACACGTGCACCACCCTGGAAACCAGCTCTCTATAGGAGTTGGAAATCTGTGATTCACTGAGTAGAACCATAGCAAAAACAACAGCAACAACAACCAAAAAAGTGAGTTCAATTACTAACTGGGTTAATGCAAAGCCTTCCGTTACAATTCTAGCAGAAGGAAAGGCCTATCCACATCCAGGTATAAAAAAACCACATGCCTCCATTGCTACAGGCCTACACCATAATTTGTCTTTTAACAAAAAATTAGGAGGCATACAAACAAACAAACAAACAAAACAAAGAATAAAACAGCATGCTCCTAAGTGATAGAGTAATCATCAGAGATAATTTTAAGGTTTACTATAATTAAAGAGTGTGGTATAGGTGAAAGGATAAATGTATAAATAAATGGAACAGAATAGAGAGTCTTGAAGTATAACTTCACAAATATAATCAACTGATTTTTGACAAAGATGCAAAGGCAATTAAATGGAGAAATCCTAGTCTTTTCACCAAATCATCTTGGAACAACTGGATGATCCTAAGTTAACAAAAAACAAAACAAAACAAAAACAAACAAACAAACAAAAAAAAGACTTCAATATGTATCTCACATCTTATATAAAAATGAACTCAGTCGTCAAGGTTAATATCAGCAGTGATTAGTCAATACTGGTATCAGATGCCCCTGATAGGATGTGAGAAGGGCCATCACCTATGTGATATTCTCCCCCAAATCCATAATCAATCTATTCATGAGAAAGCATCAGACAAATGGAAATTCAGGCATATTTTACCAAACAGCTCCCTACGGGTACTTTCTACTATCTTTTCAATGACTCTGTACAGCTAAAATTATTTCAAAATTCAAAGTTTGAAAAAGGAGACACTGACATGAATTTATGTATCATCTCTGCCTTGGAGGAGAAGCTTGAGGCAGACCTGACCCCAAGGAGCAGCCAGGGAAGCCAATCCAATTAGCCTTGGAATAATTGATACTTGATGCCGTTAACTTGCAAACTTTTCTTAAACTTAGCTGATGGGAATAGGCCATTTCATTATCAGTAAATAAGCACTTTGGTGGAAGAACTGGGGCTTCTGAAGGGAAAATGCAGGCTATTTGTTACCTCCTACCCTCCTGCTTGCTTATTATACCTGCAACACATAATTCCCACAAGTGTTTCTTCTTCAAGGACTGCAACATTGGGACTCTGTCTGGTTCTCCAGGTTTGAGCCTCTTGACTCCCCCTCTGCTTTTTATTTCCCCCATTTTGTGACTTTGTGTAATGTTTTCCTGGATCTGCCCTTCTGTCAGAGTGGTCATAGCTGATCTGATTTCACAGAGATAGGGTGGGTCTGTGCCAACATTATGCTGTAAGTGACGGTAAAGTGAAAGAAAAGAGGAACCAGACTGGGAAAGGATGGGATACAGTGGATCCTGCTCACGGTGATAGCCCCTTCTTGGCAAGTGTGACTGACACAGACCCTCACAGGCTGTGTCTTTACGCCCATATAGGGCAACCAGAGTCTCTTTCCCAGGAATTTGGAATTTTGAACTAAAAGATGCAGAAATGTAGGACTAGGAGAACGTATAGGAACTTCTGCCCCAACAGGCCCAGAGCTATCTCAAATCTGCCATTCCCAAGGCTTGGGTACAACCTGAATTAGCTTCCTGTGGCTGTTGTAGCAAATGACCACAATCTGTCTTAAAACAACAGAAATGAATTCTCTCATAGTTCTGGAGCCCATAAGTCCAAAATCAAGATGCCAGCAAGACTCTGCTCCCTAAGGAGGCACTAGGAGAGACTCTTTTCCTTGCCTCTCCTGGCTCCCTTGGCTTACGGCTATATCACTTCCATCTCAGCCTCTGTCATCACATTATCTTCTGTCTGTGCCCTCTGTGTGTCTCTTATACAGACACCTGTCATTGGATTCAGGGCCCACCTAGATAATCCAGGATGCCTTCATCATCTCAAGATCCTTAACTTAATTACATCTACAAAGACCCGTTTTCTAAATAAGGTCACATTCACAGGTTCTGGGGATTATAATGTGAACCTATTTGGGGAAGGGGTGTCATTCAACCCAATATACCACCCTTCCAATTAAGTTTTGCTTGAACTAAATAGTGCCAGTTTCTATAATTTGCTACCAAAATAACTCACATAGTTTGGTCTCTCGATGCTAGTGTCAGCAATTATAAGTGGTTTGCACCGTCTGCATGCTAAACTTGACTTCAGAATTTCTCCAGTTTTAGTGTAATATGAATTACGTTGGACTTGTTAAAAAATGCAGGTTTCTGTCCTCCCCAGAGTCTGTCAATAAATTGGCCCAGAAGTCTGCATTTTTAACAATTCCCAGATGGTCCTGGTGATAAAAGAACAGAGAAAATTGTAAAAACTCGCACCCATTAATGTCCCATTCAAAGAAAAGCAGGAGGGAAAGCAATGAAAAATAATTAGAAAACTTTAATGATGTTGTTTACATAATAAAAACATAAAATCTTTTAAATAAGGTACATTCAATTTCTCAGCGCATCTAATATTCAGATAATTTATATTTCATACAGTTTCCAACATTAAACAATTGACTAAATAATGTACTTTCTATAAAATGATATTATAGCTTATATAGGTAAAATTGTATTACCAAAACACTCCACACAGCAAGAATGGCAATACCTATTAGGAAATGCTACAAACTTACCATTAAAAATATATTTTATCTCTTTCATTTGTCATAATAATAAACAGAATATATGTTTTTTTTTCTTTCTAAAATTAAGTCTTACACAGTTTCCCTTTAGGATGATAATATGTACAAACCTTATATCTGAAAGAATATAAATAGCAAATACTATAATAGTGTTGTAGATATATTAGTACTTTTACAGAAAAAAAAATATGGCTTTCTAGTAAAAGCCTATAGACAGCTGAAATCTCAAAGCTATTTAAGTTAGACATTCCCATATTTAGTAAGGCACAATAGAGTCTAGTTTCTTATTTCCAGTTGAATTACTGCAACAGCAATAAGGGAAAATAAAGTCAGTAGATACTGGACCAGATCTGTCAGTTGGATAAACTATTTGGGGTTTATTGAACTTTTGGGGGAGACGTTAGTTCTTTCTCCACACCATAGTTTCTTCCCATGCCCTGGGGCCAAAGCTTGTCCTTGGTGATGAGAAAGAAATCATTTTACCCCCCTCAAGTGCCTGAGAAACAGTTTACTCATCCATCGGATCTGGTCCATTGTGAGGAAACAGCCCAATGACCATTTCCGGTTATAAGCAGCTTACTTTTACTGATTGGACCTGGTTCCCTATCATTTCTAAAAATAGCTTCTGATACAATTTGTACATCGTAAAGCTGTGAAGGAACCTGATGGTCTTCTTCAGACTCTGAGTGACAGTTTTGGGAAAGTGGTATGTTTTCAAGTGCTTTAGTGCGTGCATTAGGCCCTTTAGAGTGTCTTGGTCGCCATTTTTTATTCTCCACAGGCTGAGCAGCTTCAGTAACTGCTCATTTGATTTGCATGCCTTCATTGTTTTTTCAATGTCTTCTGTCATGACTTTCTTCCCTGGCAAGCTTTCCATCAAGCTGCAGAGCTGTTCGAAGGTGAGATTTGTGTGCCCGATGTGTTTCTGCACACTGTTTTCACAGAGGTCGATATCTGCATAGACCAAAAGCACAAAGACACGTTCACATCATGTATATTCTTCTAATGACACCAGCAAACTACACTGAGGCAATGGTTCGCCAAGTTCCATAACTTTGAGGATACCGTTTTCCTTTATTTCGGGGGGAGGGCTTAAGTGATGCTAGTTATTTCTAAGAACTGAGATAAATATTACTTTGTGTTATAATAAGATCATATGCTATATATATTCTGACAAAGCTTTGTGAAAAGGCTTCATTTTGAAAATTACCAGTAGCAAATTACAGACAAATCATTCTCAGTTTTCTGAAAAAAAATGTTTCAGAATACGATGTCAGAGGGGTAGTAGATTGGGGAAGGGGGGTTATCACTTTGTGAGGGGTGTAAATGCCTAACTATTACATTGTTTTGTACACCTGAAACTATAATACAAAAAATGTTTGAGAAATTAAAGCTATAACATTTCAGATAAACAAAGTATTCAAGTTAGTTATTTTGTAATACAAATTTTCATTAGTTGATATCTGTCATATGTGATATTTGAAAAGTTTGTTGCTTCAAATGGTTTTTAATAAATAGCACCAGAGGCTCACAACAACAGAGGAGAAGCTCAAAAACCCAATAATATGAGGCTGAGGAACAGGATGATACACACAGCCTAGAGAATATTTCAGTAATGAGCTAAGATAGAAACATAAGTGGGAGTAACTAATGTTTCTATTAACGACATGAGTCATTTAGTATCTGTGAGCCCTAAAGCAAGTCAGTTCATCTTTCTGGGCTGAAATGTCCTCATTTATAAAATAGGGATTTGGTCCTTTCCCATTCTAACAGTCTCTGATTCTCTACTTCCCTTTCTTTTTGCCTCAGGGCTAACTGTATTTACAAAGAATACATTTTGTTTGGCAAAAACAACAAAAACAAAAAACAACAACAACAATAATAACAACAAAACAACCAGAAGTTTACTCTTTGCACAAGTGAAAGCATTCAGCTGTCAAAGATGTCAGTCTCCTAAAATATGTTGCCTCAGTTTCAGGTGTCGGTACTTTTGGGTAGTATAGGACCCTTCAGTCACTTCACTATGGGGAAGAGGAGATTGGCTTTCTCAGTGACAGTGTCTGCATTATGAAAAGCTTCCCCCATTTTTTTTTTCTGACACATCCTCCGATTGTTAATTGAAGACTCTTTCCACTGTTTACAGTCCACACTGTATGAAATTTACTTTTCTCTTTACACACACACACACACATACACACACACACACACATTCACACTCAGTCACTGTTTCTAAAGGAGATTCTTTATAAAATTCTGATAAAACATGAGCATGCTTGGTTTTAACTAGCCCTTTTCTCTAAGAAGCTCAAACACTTTACAGCCCTTATCTCATTAATCCTTACAACATATGCTATTAAAATGGTAATTTCTAGATAGGTTATGTTGTGAGGATTAATGAGAGGATATCTCTAAGACACTTACGGGTTCTCTAGAGAGTACTACCAAATAAATACAACATCGCTTCTGGGTAGAAATGCAAGGTAAGATTCAAAGTGGTTAAAAAACTTCTGGGAAGGTCAGAGAGGATGCTCATAAAAGTGCAAAGGGATGTAGCTTCAGATTTCCTGAGGTCTAGCCTGGTATTGACATGCATTGTGTCTTCTTTGCACATTTTCAAAAGAAGAGGAGAGATGTGAAGGAGGTGAGACTAAAACCCTGCAGGACGGCTTTGAGAACAGCATTTACATTGTCCCTTAGTGAAAACTTTCACAATAATTCCAAAAGAGGGATGTTATGCACAAAACAGAACAGGAATACAGTCTTCTTCCTGTTTTACGATTAAGGGGTGTCTTTGCTTGCTGGTTGACGTGGTTACCATACCTTGGATTATCTTCTTGACCATATCTTGGTCTTTGTTTTGATGTTTCCACAACTTCAGCAGCTGGAAAGTCTGTTCTTGTGAGTTGTGTCTCCGCTTTATCCTCTCCAGACTCTCTGCATTTACTTTGGTGCCAGGCAGGTTGTCCACCAGGACACTGAGCCAGTTAGGGGTAAACTTGGTAGGAACAGCAAACCGGAAGAACGCCTCCTCACACAGGGTGACGTCTAAAGGAAGGTGGGAAAACCAAGGCGATTTACTCAACAATTGGATTCTTGGAGGCTTATTAGACAAAATCAAAATTAAAAACAAATAAACGAAAAAATACACAATTGAGTTGTCCAAGATAGAATACGCGAAAATGCATAGTTTGAATAAAATCACCCTTCTGTTGGCTGGTCTTAGTGGGAGGTTGCCAATCCAACTGGACTTATGTCCTTTCTAATGTTCTTTTAGGGCATTTTGGGAGAGAAACTTTAATAAATATTTAATAAGAATGTAACATTACTATAAATTGCGGGAAGAGTTCCATGACTTAATGTAAATATTAACATTCTGTTGAGGTTTGCCTAGGGCCCACCGGGTAATTCAAGGTCTGTGTCCAAATAAACATGATCCTTGCCTTTAAAGGAGTTTGAAAGTAATCTGGAATAGTGTATTATTTTCTGCACATACACAAACACATCATTTACGTTTGGGAATAAAAATGCATATAGACCCATGAGCATATATTAAATGAGAAAACCACACACAAAAAACATGTCACTTAGAAAAGAGGTACAATATCCTCAGTATCTAGGTAGGGTCACTATATCCCAGGGAGTAAGTCTGTCTTTGGATTCGTCAGGCCTGAGTTTAATTCCTGGCTCTGCCATTCACCCCCTAGCAAAGTACCTGGCACAGAGTAAGTGCTCAGTGAATGATCAAAGTAAAATGAAAAGCGAATTAAATAAAGAGGATATCACAATTAGAAGTCACTACCCTTACCACGCCTTGTCTTATTCCACTTTTTAGGTAAGAAAGCAGAAGGGCTAAATGACTTGGCTAAGATTTCGATTACACGGTGAAAAACATGTAAGAACTGGGTTGAAACCTTAAATCTTCCAATCCACATTCCTATGCTTCATCTGCTTCTGTGTTGTGCAAATAGATGTTTAGTGAGAGTCCAGCTGGTCCGTGATGTTTTCTGGCTAAATGCTAAAAGGCAGATTATCCTCGGTGTAATGAGTCCTTGGTAGAAGGTGTGAGATTAGCATAGTGGTAGGAGTGGCAGTGTGAGGACACCAATCTGATTAGTGTCATCACCCACATGGAATGCATTCAGATAACTTCAGCTTGGAGGTGGTGACCCTTCCTGTGTAGAGTTTAAGCCAGCAGGACGAACTTGGAACTTCTGTGTAATCGATGCAGCAATACCACAGAAAAGTCAATTTCACGTTTCTAACTTGCCATCAGTTTATGTCACTGCTTCTTAGTTGCCAGTTTATACTTTGGCTAATGATATGGATATTAAAAGTGACGAAAATACGTAACAAAAAAGTCTGCAATTTGGACTCTGATAATTTGGCGCCAGACATAATCTGTACACCACCCTTTTCCCCATGGGTAAGAGTTGATTCCAGTGTGAAAGGAAGAAAGTCAGGATTTGGAGCATGATCTGTGAGAAGCTGAGGACTTTGAAGGACTTTGAGTTGTGGCTTTAGTGACGGTGCACAGACCTTATAGTCTTAGCTGGTTAAAATTCAAGAAAGGGAAAATATGAGTTTGACAAAGGAGGTGGCCAGGGGGTCTTGTATTCAACTCAGGTGCTACAAAGGCTGATATTTCATTTTATAATTACCTATTCCGCATTTGTGAGTCGGTTCACTGTTTCCAGAACATACATTGTCATGCGTTGCATTTCCTTTCTGAGTCAGAAGGAGACCGAAGGCACTGCAGTTGGTGTGTTTTCTACAGGGTGCTTTAGATGACGTCTCATTCGAGAAGAACCCATCTGGACATCTTTTGCAAACTGTATTTCGCTCTGGGGTTCCTACAAAAAAATACCAATTTAGCACCTTCTTCTCACATACTTTCACAGCAGATAACTCTTTTCACACAGTTTCAGAAAGACTTTACACTTGGTTTTTACTGCTATGTTTTTACTATTAATGTAAAAACATCACATCAAGGCATTCTCATTTTTCACTTCATTAGACAGAGAGAACAAAACTCAGCCCCTTAGGCGGTCTCCCCTCCTTGTCATTGTAATACAAACACAAGTTTGTTTTGCTATTGCCTACAAAACACTTGTGAAATGTGAGAGGCACGGAGAAGGGTGTTCATCAGTCCCGCCTGTGCTGAAGTGTCAGTAAAGTCTTGTCGTCCACCATATTCTTCACACGTTTATCCTGGAAAATCATGAAGATAACTGTTGTGTAACTGCTCTAATATCATTCTCCGAAATCA
This sequence comes from Rhinolophus sinicus, assembly GCF_036562045.2. Lineage (NCBI taxonomy): Eukaryota > Metazoa > Chordata > Mammalia > Chiroptera > Rhinolophidae > Rhinolophus > Rhinolophus sinicus. Next base: position 15,513,450 of record NC_133761.1, on the reverse strand, counting down.
GTACCCATCGAATGCCGCGTCATTAAATTCCAATCGGTTCCTATCAAAGTTCTTGCTTTCCTGAATCCTAATTGTGAAGCAACTCATAAGAATGCTAACCTTGAGAAGTAAAAATTTACAACCTTATAATAAACTTTGGAAGACGGCAATAAAGTTGGCTGTTGGCTCAAAGCGTAAGCCTGCAGTTAAACTACCCAGTACATGGACGATGACATGCCGTTTGCTTAAACCGTTGAGATTTAAAAGAGTATGGTTGTTAAAATTTCAGGGAAGGGGGACTGCAAGGGCATTTTATTTCACGGTGGAAAGATACTTGACAAATTTGGAGAAATCATTGGTAGGCAAACTTGAACCAGTCAACAACTAAAGATGCTATTAAAAACACATACCTTTAAACCCTTGACTCTCTTATTCATGGATAAATCATACATTACAGTGTATTTGCATATGAAAATACCTCCATCTAGTGTAAGCTAGTTGAACAGATTTCGACTTCAGTATTCAAATGTAGCTTTTATAGGACAATTCTGGCTTATGCAAGACAAATGGGACAAATGAAAGCTACAGGAAGTTAATGACCTTCATTTATTAAAAATTCGAGCCTCCCACCTCATTGTATCAAACCCCCCAAAAAAAGAGCAAGATAGTTTAGTTCCAGTTTCATCTCTTGCTTCTTCTAACGGGATTAATGACGCATTGACCAGTAAAACTGATGAAGGGCTGGCAGAAAAGAAAGAGGAGGTGGCAAACCACAGGAGGAAACCTTCATATATTAAAAGCCATTTCCAGAGTTGCAGTGACAGCATCTTAGGAACCAACTTAAAAAGAGGTCTATTTTTATTTTTTAAAAAAAGAACTTTCTTTATTTCCAACTCTACACCAACTTCTACAACACCATAAGTGAAGGTGTTTGGGCAGGAATTCCATGGTCTTTCATTGCTCATATTCTGGAAATAAGTGAACCTGGACATCTGGGTCCAAGTCTCCCTTTGCCAACTGCCACATGTTCTGGAAGGCTGACTGCACAAAGAATACTCTTGTCATCCTTAGATACATGTCGACAGCTTGGGTCCTATCGCGCATCCCAATGAGAGATTCATGAGTATGAAATATTCTTTCAGGTAGTTGAGCCTGTAAAGTCCTTTAACAAAAGAAATCTAAGAATGATAGAAGTTTCTTAATATATGTAGTTGGAGGTTTTCTATAATGACCTTGCTGAGTGGGACCTCCCTCCTTGAGAATCGATAGAACTTTTTAAAAGAAAAATGTGTGCATCTAGGTAAATGATTTTTGCCTTGTTAATATCAGTGAAACCATAAAAAGTATAATCTGGCAGGCAAAATAGAAAATATCATAATGATGAGAGTTCTGTTTTGTAGTTGAGAATGTCACCATGCAAGCCCCAAGTAATTACATAGTAATTACAGGACTAACAGATACGATGGAGTCAATAAAACATGAGGGGGAGACAATCTGACTTCAAAACAACAACCAAAAGGGATGGTTATTAAATACTTTTTAGAACAACAGTGCATAGTCTTCCTTCTGTTTGGGCTGGAACCCTCTTCTTTTCCATGAGGAACTTCTCTGTGGGCTTTTAAGGAGGGAGAGGTAAATAAATTCCACTGTGGTGCCACAAAATAAAATGAGTATCTTTGTCCTTAGTCCTCTGGCTGCCAGCTTACTTCACTCTACAAACAGATTTCCATGCTTATGTGAGAAAAATCCTTGCTATTTCCATACTTTTTCAAAACTTTAGTTTCCAAGCTGCATAGTCCCTTAGTTATTTTTTTTACATATACAACTTACTAAATTGAATTAAATGGATTTGTTTTTGTTGGATGGGCTTTCCCCCCTACAACTTGGCTTAGCTTTTGAGTCCCCGAGTATCATCCAACAAAAACACGGAAGTATCATGAATTGCTCCCTCAAATATTCATACTAGAGGCATTTTAAGGCACTCTCGTGCAATTTGCACCATCTGTGATTAATATGACAAGATTCACAGCTTAGGAAACAATAGATTTCAAATTTTGAACATTTCCTTTTATGCCTGTAAGCTTAAAGTATTTGTCATCGAATAATTTAGACTTTGTATATCACAACTTCTGCAAGTTTTAAAATAGTTACAAATACTTAGCATCTGCTAAACCAGTGGTTGTTAGCCAGGGGTGGCTTTGCCATTAGGGGACAATTGGTCATGTCTGGAGACAATTTTGGTTGTCACAGCTGGGGGAGGGGTGGTGTTAGCACCTAGTGGCTGCTAGATGAGACCGAAGATGCTGCTAAATACTTGACAACGCACAGGACAGCTGCCCACAAAAAGAATTGTCCAGCCCCAAGTTTCAATAGTGCAGAGGTTGAGAAACACCGCTTCAAAGTGACTAACCAGCATCTATACTGATTACTACTTCCTCCAGAAAAGTAAGCGAATTACTCTTTATGTTCCCAAGCTATGAGATGATACAGATGACACCGAGCCTTTGTCAATGTGGTAGAAAAAAAAAAAAAAATGTGGGTTGCAGCTTTTAAAAGGTTCAAGGCACACTGGCCTTAACCGATGCTCTTCAAAATGCAAAACGAAAAAGTGCTTGATGCGTAGACAAATACTGACACGTGGCTTGACAATCTGTTTTGTCAAAGATAAAAATAAGCTCACTGACGAGATATTGCTACAGCTTTTATCCTCCCAGACACTGAGCTCCCATGCCAAAGGAAGAACTAGCTTCATTTTTTATAATGAAATGCCTTTCCTTTACCCATTCTCATTTTTTGCATAATTAATTATAACTGCTCATTGTTAGCACTCCAGAGCCTCATTATTATCAGCGTAATTACTCTCTTGGTATCAATTAAGATTTCTGATGTTTGTCAGAAAGCACTGCAGTTTGAAGCTGGCCATGCTGAAGTGAAACATAGATGTACAGGTCAACTATAAACAGTGCAACTCAGAGTGTGTCCCTTTAAAAAAAAGCAATCCATCATGCATCTCATTAGAGAGCAATTTGCTGCATTTGAGATTTGTCATGAAATTGCCCTGTAGTCACAGAGTCTTCCCCTGAGAAATGGTCCTTTGGCAGTGGTCCAGACACATTGCACGTCCCTAGCAGCTTCCATTACTTTTGCAATTTGCTATCCTGTAATGTCATCAGACAAAAGTGTTCCCTTAAACATTCCCTACTAGACTTGGTAAGATTCTAATTCTTTGGGGCGCATGTTGAAAGCTGATACGTACCAGCTTGTAGCACTCCAAATCCAGGGGGACAGCTCCGGTGCTTCAGGCAGAACTCGACCTCGAGGTAACGCCCCTCTTCGCACTCGCACACGAGGTTCTGGGTGCGATTGCAGTTCTGCTTGACATACTGCAGCTCCTTGCACACGGAGTTGCAGTACAGACACTCGTCACTGGTGTGCCAAGTGTCTGTGTAGTAGTTGTCAGGACAGGGGGCACACACGGTCTTCCACCTCGCTGTACAGTGTTGCTTTAGGTAGGTGCCAGGAGGACATTTGTCACACATAAGCTGACGAGAGGTTTCTGGGTCATAATGAAGGTACTTGGGAGGAAATGTTTCCTGGGTGGTCCATTTAATGGAAACGTCCAGGAACTAGAAGAAGAAAGGGAAAGAGTGGCATGTTAGCCTTGGAATAGGGTGGTGCTGTGCACAGGCATCTTTAGACTCCAGGACGTTTATGATCTGAAGCCTCATGACCTTCCTGCCTACCGGGCTGCACACAGAGTAAGTTTAGAGGTCGTAATTCTTGCCTCTGTGAGCTCAATCTCAAAGACCAAGATGGCGATGGCAGCACACTTATTAAGTAAATCCAGCTCATAAATGAATGGAGTAGAAAGCTCATCAGAATAGAGATGACTGCAGTTAGATGTACCACTAAGTAAGCCACGTGGCCTCAGAGACACTTTATCTCCTGGGACTTCGGGATTATCTCTAGGTGATTGAGTTGGATGAACTAGTGGTTTTCAGAACAGCTACACCAGATGCCTTGGTAAAAATGTAGATTCCCGGATCCACAGCCTTAAACATTCTGATTCACTAGAGATGGAATTGGGGTTAGGGATTTAAGGAAAACTCCTGCAGTGACCCTGATGTATAGAGTCCACAAGCAATAATTATCCTTTTGTTCATTCACTTGACGAATAGTTATTGAGTCCTTAATATGTGCCAAGCTCTGTCCTGGGCCATCGGGAGACAGCAGGGAATGAAACAGGCAGGAAACCTGATCTTGTGGAGTTCACAGTCCAATTGGGGGAGTAAAAAAATAAATAGCAAACTACAGATAAATTACATGTTAGAAGGAAAGTGTTGTAAAAAATTTTTTTTAAAAAATAAGCAAAAGAGATTGGACTCATGGAGGTGAAGGTGGGGAGATTACAGTATTTAAATGGGGCGGTCACAACAGCCATGTTTAGGACTAGCTCTCTCCTTTTTAGGTGACCCATTCTCAGAGTATATGATTCCAAACATAGAGTGAAGAACAGAGTTGGCAATGTGGGAAGGTTGCATGATTCCATAACAATCATCCTTATCACTCCTTCATTCATCCCACAGATACGCGTTGAATGCAGACAGGATATACCCGGAACATGCTCGTGAGTAAGACACGCTCCCTGTCCCCGTGGAGCTTGCAACCCACCAGAAAGATTCCTAGAATTTTAAGACTGATGTTTCCTCCGACACATCACAGGGCCCAGGCTTGACACTCCTATGTCAATGATATCTAGAAAATTAAACGACCACCTCTTTTCATGTTAACTGGGAAAAACTTCAGGGAGCAGGCAGGGTTTCAGAAGTTTCCCTACATACTGCAGGAAAACTGCTATACAGCAAGAGATAGAGGATTTTGCGGGCAGGGGTCCTGCTTGGGAGGACAGATCCGATGGGGCATTCCTTCTTGTATTCTAAATCTCAAAGGGTCTTGAGGTAGTGTTTCACACGAATTACAGGAGACACATGCTCAGAAGAAACAGTGTCCTATGTGTGTAGAGGCGGTTTGTTTGGTTTGTATTATTTGTTTTTGGTAGAGGGACTATTTTCAGGCTTTGGGGAGGTGGCTGGCCAAGCACAATAAATTTTTCTAAACTCCTTTCTTTGCCGAACTCAGGAAATTTCACAGAAACCCCTTGACCTGGGAAAAGCATGCCAAGCTAGGGAAACAGTACTCCCTTTGGAATTAGGAGTGACAAAGGTAAAGAATGACCTTTTTCATAAGCATTTGGGCATTTTAATCTAAGTAATTTCATTCTCTTCTGATGGGAATACAACAAGCGTCAGGGCTGACTGGACCTGCTATGAGCTGATAAACCAGAAAAAAGAACAAAATATCTCAGGGCAATGGACCTTTTAACTGAGAGCAGTTTTTCAAAGTGTTGCAATGTAAGGGACTCCTAATCAACAAAACATAGAATGCAGTGCAAAATCGGTTGGTCTTTTCATAAAGACCTGAGGGTTTCTGGGGAAGATGTACTTGAATATCCCTGGGGTTCCTTATTGTCTCAGTTGGAGTGCGTCAGCATTAGGAGAAAGAAATGGACCAGTATTTGGTGAAAGTTCTGGTTAGCTCTGGATCTTTCAGAACTAGATGGAATCAATTCATTCACTCAGCACACACTTATTGAGTACCCACTGTATACCAAGCATTGTAGGAGAAACCTAACATATGGCAGTGCACAAAACAAAGATGGTCCTTCTTTCAAGGAGCACACAGTGTAGTGAGGGGGCAGACAGCAGAGAAGTGAAGAAATAAGTAATTATAAATAACGATCAGTGTTTTGAAGGAAACAAAGCAAGATCCAATGACTTTGTTGCTTCTTGGTCATTTGAATATATGATGCTGCATCTTCCAAGGCCCCCCGTGTGGATTTGGCACAAATATTTCTAAAATCATCAATGCTAGGAAATTGAGTTTTCCTGGTGCAACTTGCAAAGATAAGAAAAGCCACGAGAAATGCTTTTTTTCTCTTGCCGTTTACTTTTGAGGGTTCTGTTGCTTTCAGGAGGCCTGGTCCAGAGGTGCAGAGGGACGCCTTTGTCTTGCATGCTACCCATCCTGGTAGGACTAGCAGTGAGGCCTCCTCCAGCCCAGCTTCCCATCATTCCCCCTTCCCCATTTCAGTGTGGTCGGCAGCGTGTACTTGTTCACCAGTGCCGGCCGACTGTCTTCTCCCTCACCGAGAAGTGGTGGAGATGGGCTGGGAAAACCTCAAGATGGCACCTCTATTCCTCACTAGAAGGAGCCACACAAATCCAAGATCAGACCAAGAAGGCTGAATCAATTTGGATTTTTCTAGGCAATTGGACACGACCCTGTTGCTTTCCTGAAACTATGCTATGGAAATTAGTTGCCATTTCTTCAAAATACAGGGAAGTTGAGGTGAAAGGAACCCACAGAGAAAAAAATTAAATAAGGTTAACCTAAGGATGAGAGAGCAATTGTATTAGTGAAGGTAATTTCTCCACGGCCACTGCATGGAGTTATCATATATATATATATATATATATATATATATATATATATATATATATTAAAAAATCAGAAATCCTTGAGGAACTGCAGACTTGTTTTCAGCAAGTTCCATTGGGCTTCTGTGTTTGATTTGAAAAATTTCCATTTTGGTAAAAGACAGAACGTGGTGTGGCCAAAATTGGACGTTTAGATCTCAATCTCTGGTTAGCCCCAATTCCCACATAGAATTTCTTGAACTAGTTACTGTACAGAAGATGGGCAAGATTAATAGAACGCTTCATCAGTCCTCTCACTTACTTTCTTTTGCATTTCCGGGAAAAGCAATGAAAAAGATGCCACAGGAAGACAGATCATTTTAACATTGGCTCTATCTCCTTTGGCAGCTGATCATATTGAAAATCTCATAAGAGTTCAAAAATTATTTTCTGTGTATAATGCGTAACCACTGATGAACATCTGCAAAAGGTAGGACATGAGCATAGGGGTGTCTGCCGAAGCATAAAGTGCTGTTTGAAGAAGAGGCCACTCTGCATTCGGTATTTGATGCTTGACTTTTAAAGAAAAATTCAATGGAATTTTCTCTCCATTTTTTCTTTCTCCCTCATCCCATTTCCTATCTGTCCATCCTTTGGTGTAGAACACTTGTGCTTGAAGGGAAACCAAAAGTCCTCCAAGCTAGTGCTTCCCACCAGTCCAGGAAGTCTTCCTGAAGCCCCCATGCCTCTTTTCTTGACAGGCCTCATCTCTAATAGCTTTGTTCTTCTCCTCACCTTCCATTTGTAATGTTGGACAGTGTTAAAGAACTTTCTGTTTCAAATCCAGCCATCTTTCCTCATCTCTCAACTGTTAGTAGATGATGGTAGTGGGTGAAGGAGGTGGGTGGGCTGAATCAGTTATTTTCTAAAGCCTTTTCTAGCTCCACCATTGTCGTATGCATTGGTTTGACAGAGCTTAATTAGCCAGTGAACTGGAAACAGATGTCTTGCTCTGACCCCCTTCCTCTTCCTAGATCCACTGCTTTATTAGTGCAACCCCTTTTTATTGCAGAACTTTCTTGACCAATCTCCACTTTCCAGATTCACGCATGCCTTCCATTTCTTCTATAAAATCAGCTGATGTACCAGCAGCCTGAATTCTCAGCTCTGCCTTCTCCTCTGGCATGCAATCTCCCATCTGCTCTTACCAGCGGAGTTGCATGCTTACCAAGAGTCAGCTGTGTGTTTGATGCTGAGTCCGCTTCTGCTTGTTTTATATATGTATCTATATATGCTATAGTTGTAACACCATTAGGTAATTCAGTTAACTACTATGTAAACCAATAAACATGGGTGTGAAAAACAAAAGAATTATTTTTGTATAAAAAGTAAATGGAATGCTCTGGAAGTGAGTTGATCAAGATAAGCCACACACACACACACAAATAACCTATCATAAATTTGGGGTACCTGAGTCAATCGTAAAAACAAAATGGGGAAAACATCTCCAAGAATTATAGAATCAATTTATTTCATAAATGTTTTTCAGTTCCAAAACTGAAATGAATGAGCAATAAATTATAGATTAAGTGTTGTGAAAGAAAGGCAGCATGGAACTCCAGATAGCAAACACAGATTCCAAGAAAGGCCCAGGTCAAATCTCAAAATACAGGTGAATAAATGTTTATTTCAATGTTTTAAGTCAAAATAAAATATTATATATATATAATATTTCTTTAATAATATTAAAAATAATTTTATTATTTTAATATAATAATCTTATTATTTTATTTTAATAAAAATTATATATACACACATATATATATATATATATAATTTGTATTATTAAAAGTTTTCATTGATTTTTCAATTAGTCATCTAATTCTTAATCCCTAACACACGAAATCTCTAATGAAAATTCCCCATATTTACAAAGTAGAGTGATATGGTAATTGCATGTGCAGGCAGCAAAGGTGGGCAATATGAAGATAGATAGAATTCTGTTTTGTCTATTCCATTCTAACATATACACATTAAATCTCTATTCTGTACCAGGCAGTGGACTAAAAAATAATCTTTATAATATTTTGGTTTTTGTACCTACTTTAGGATGTTTTACCATTATCAAGTCTCCGCCAGCTATAAAAATGAGTCTTAGAATGAGTAATTAACCATCCCAAATCATAATAATTAGTGGAGGCAGAATTCAAACCCAGAGCATGTGCTATAGAATACTAGTTTTGGGGCAAATCCTTTAACATTTACCAAATGCTCTCACTTATGTTATAGCCTTCATGAATGGTCCAAAGGTGAGCTCTGAAGTGCTAATTTGTCATTCAAACTCAAGAGCACAGAGTTGGGAGATCAATCAAAGAGTTCTCGAAGTCCAGATGAACTGACGATGAATTTTCTTTCCTTGTGCTAAGACTAGCTCTTGTCCAAAGCTACTGAGATGGACATTTCTCAGATAATAAGTGACTTGGCTACAGCATTCTACTGGTGCATGCTTCTTCCTGAAGGGCAAAAGAATACACTTCCTCCAGCAAGTTTATTTTTGCGTTGTGCAGCGCAGCCAATCCCACACTACTGCGCTTGCCCTCTGGGATGCAGAACCATGAGTGACCTAGTGGGTTTCCGTTTATGGAAAATTCATTAAAAGGAGCCCACACAAAGCTTGAAATAACTATTTGGTTTGGGAGTTCCTTTTGTGATCCCTTGTCATGATCTTTGCCACAGAGAACTATTTGAGGACTATCCAGAGTTAGGTAAAGTGGTCAGTTTGGAAATCATGCCATTTTATAGTTCACCTTAGCCAAGAAAGGAAACATTCAGTATATACATCTCCTGGTGAGTTTCCTAAAGATCTCTTGTAATGCGAACTATAAATCTTGTTAAAAGAACCTATTTTCTTATGGAAGTTAGTTTATTTGATTTTCTATAGTTTTATAGTGTAGTTGCTCCTTTGCGTTTTCTTCCATTCCTTAAATCATTCATTCATTCATTCATTCATTCATTCAACAAACGCTTATTGAAACAATTGCTATGCTCCGGAAATACTGCTAAGTGATGGCGCTGAATAAATTAATGTTCCTGTTTCATAGGAACATTCATCTAAAAGCCCACTCTGATGTGAAATACTCATAAATCACTGTAATATAATTGGTGGCAGAAGAGAGGAGAATGAGAATGAGGACAGGTCAACAGAGAAACAGATCAAAAAGGAGGAAGGGTTGAAGTTAGACACTGGTAATGGAGGAGAGGAAGGGATAGCTATAGTGGCTGATTGCATGGGGAAGGGGTACTAAAAAGAATAATTGAAGAACATGCCCATGAATTCTACCCATTAGTGATGTGGCATTGCCATTAATTACTGAGAGAAGAAGGGGAAAGTTATGGAGAAAGACAATGAATTTAGTTTGGAACATCTTCCACCCGTGAGACTCAAATGATGGTTTCTAGTAGACAATTGGATATATGTACCGGGACTTCAGGACAGAAATACGGATAAGGACACAGCTGTTAGAGACATAAGCACATAAATGGATCTAGAAGCAGGGCAGATGATATTACCCAAGGATATGGTATACAAACAAAAAAAGGACAAAAGTGTTAACCTTTGGGACTAATAAACATTTACAAGATGGGATAAAAAGAAGGCTGAAAAACAGGGATATCACGGTTTCAAGATGAATTCTAAATGAATAATGAAAAATCCGTTCTAAAAAGTATACAGCATGGCAATTAATTAGATCAACGTGAATTAACATGAGTACTTTCAGCTGGGAACCTGAATTTAGACTATACTCAGACCACCAGGTTAGTAACCCTGGGCCACTATCTTACCTCTAAAATGAGCTCAATCCTTATTTTACTTATCCCTGCAATGGTTCATTTCAAATGAGTAAAGGGATACAAACTTGGAAAAGAATAAGGTTCCAGACAAGTATGAGGCATTGTTACATATGCTAATTACCCAGGATGTGGGGAATGGGAGAGAGTTTGAATTCAACTCATTTCTGAAGATATTTTGAAGTTTCTAGTCCATTAGGAAGCAACACACCTACAATGTGCCGTAAATTGATTATCTACCCTGTTCTTGTCTCCAGGAAAAGCATCCCTGGCATGTTTTTAAAAATCAGTTTCAGTGTCATCCCAACTGGTATTATTTTCTTGCTCTAGATCAAATGCTTCAAGGCAGTTCATGGGTTTGCTCAGAGGTCTCAGATAGAAAAGTATTAGTCTCCATACTCCTAAGCATCTGTAAATGCTTAGCATGGCGTCTTACACATAGCAAGAATTCAATAGATCAAATTTAATTTTATCCAATTCAATAGCTATAATGAATATCCACTATGTGCAATTAGAATTATTGATGATTATAAAGACGCAGATAAATATCCACCATGTAAAGGATCAATTTACAAGGACAAGCACAGAACCTGCGATTTTCTCATCTGTAAAACGATAGTGATGACAGAATTTGCCTAAAGGAAGATTTTCTTTTTTTAAAGCATCTTTCATTTTGCATGGCCTTTTGCATGCATTCTTCCATTTGTATGTAGCTTCCATTTTAAAGGTGAACGTGTGAGAAAAGCAGGTTGTTCATTTGAGAGGTTTATCTGCGGCTGCCAGTTTCCCCCCAGAGGGCCTACCGCTGCTTCCTAATTTTCACAAGCCAGTTGTTTAGCTGAGGATTGTGTCTCTAGGTAGGAATAAAAGCAAGCGAACTAAATCTGTTCATCTATACAGACTTGATTTGGTGCCACAGCTTTTACCAGACAAACAGGGGAAAGAAAATGCAGGCAATTATGATTTATTAGATGAATCACTGGGCCAAAATTCTACACTATTTTGCTTCCCTTGGGGCTGAAGAACTGTCTCCAAGTAAAACTGAACTTTAAATGTGATTCTTTTTTTGTTCCCTTCAGAATTTTCCTTAGTTGTGTGAAGGCTTTTAAATTCATTAGCGGTAGCTTGTTTGTTTGGAATCAACCAGAATTGTCAGGACGTATTTGTTTATGATGCTTTGGGTACTTCAAAGGAGTGTTACAGACAGTTAACATTTGACAGATTAATTAAAAAAAAAAAAAAAAGAAAAAGAAGTGGGGGGAATCTCTGAGAAAAAGAAAAAGATTTTGTAATGCAGGTAAACACTTAAAACTTTCCAAGGAAGGTATGTAGAAACCTCCCATATTTGGCTCCCACATCTTAATAGTTCGTCTCTTGAGCTTCTGTTAGTCACCAGATTTGAGATGTGACATCGATTCTGAAAACTTCAATTCAACAGCAGGGCTGGTTGCTGTTTTCCTTGTAATTATGTCCACTCAGGCCCACTTGACAAGGCCGAGGGCGGGATCACTACTTCAGAATTTTCTGTCTGTAGTCCCTGGCATTTAGGCTCCGAATTGGCAATACATTTAGTATGTTGCCAGTTTTGAGCATCAATTTTTAAATTCCATGTTATTTCTACAGTGCTTTCCTTTGAAGATCACATATGGCTCACATCATCTTAGGAATCTCTTTTGGTTGCTAATGATCTGGATTGAAGCCCAATCAATATATGATTAAGGACAGCTGGTGAGAGAAAGTTAGAAAAGAAAAGCCATGGTGGTTAGGAGATAGAATAGAAACTCGGAGTAGAAATGGAATAAAGTTAAACATGTTAAACATATGTCTGACTTAAATATGGAGACATTTATTGTGTGCCTAAAACATGGAAAACACCATCCCGGCAGCCCTGGGTGGTGTGGTGAATAATAGCTTAGTATATTATATTAGGTTGGTGCAAAAGTAATTGCTGTTTAAAGGGTAAAAAATAATTGCAGAAACCGCAATTACTGTTGCACCAACCTAATATTAGTATATAGTAGGCTCTGTACTAAACCCTTTCTTCACATGCTATTATCATCCATCGCCTCTGACCACCTCTAAGGAGATAGGACTATCCTCAATTTATAGACAAAGAAACTGATTCTCAGAGAAGTTGAGTGACTTGTCGAAGGTCACAGGTACACAGGTCAAAGGTACACATTCAAGTTGGGATTCAAATCGCCCCCTGTTGGAATCTAAGCCTTTAATAGCTGACTCTTCCCTCTGGGGACTTGCAGTTTTATGAAGGAGACAGGCATATAAATGATCAACTACAACACAATGTAAAATTCAGTAAGATCTGTCTTTTGTCTGTCTGTCTGTCTGTCTATTGTGAATGAAAAAGGGGCTATGTAACAAACCTGACAAGCTCACATGGCAGGCCTGACACACTCAGTGACCAAAAGTAACCACACAGGATGGTCTGATCATAAATTCCTAATCGGGCGGCCATGTTGGGTAGTCACATCCCAGGCCGGTAGCTTCCTTAGTACAGGTCAATCTTGACCTTAAGTGAGCCTGTCTACAGTCTTTTTTACATCTAAGAAAGCATCCCTTTGAAATGTCAGAGTCATCTTCTTTTCTAGACTCCTCAGGGCATAACCACTGTTGGAGCAGAACCCCTCATTGTTACCTTGCCCCCCCCCATAGCATCTCTATGTGCTGTAAATGTTAATTATTAATTCTCCTGTACTCACCCATGTAAAAGTGTCTTCATTTTGCTTTTTATCCAGTCCTAGAGATCCCCACAACTTTGTTTTCTCCCAACTACTTTCTCAACCATCAATGGACTTCATGTACCTTCCCTAAGTTTTCTCCTTTGATTCTAAATGCATAAAAGGAAATGCAAAATGCCATTCTCCAGAGTACTTTGCTCACTCAGTCTGTTGAGATTTTGCTTCCAGCATGTCCTCAAAATTTTGGCTCAAATAAACTCTTATAAAACTGTTTTGTAGGCTAGACATTCTTTCATTAACTCTGTCTGTCTATCTGTCTGACTATATAAATTCTTCTCCTTCTCCTGTCCTGAAATGCAGTTAGGTCACACAGCCTCTCTGGAAGACGGTCCTGTGAGATTGATCAATGAGTTAGACTTTCCACGAGGCAGTGGCTTCTCAGTGACGCACCCCTTGAATTGGCTCTCCTTCCTTTTCTGCCTTATTCTTCTTTCGCTCACTCTTGCTTCCCTAGGATTGCAATGTTTAATAAGGTACTAAAACACAAGTGTTTGCCTCCTGCGCTATTCCCTAAGGCATCTGGGCGGAGAACTCAACTCTAATAGGAGGCCCAAGCATTTAATATCAAAACAACAACAAAAACATGGTGACTCCCTGGAGCTGAAGGAGGAGCTGGAAAAGGATGAAAAACACTTTGGCATCACCTTGCCAAGGATTTAGCATTTCTGAATCCCTTCCTGGGGCATTCTTATGCCCAGCAGAGAAGAGAGCACTGGGTCGAAGGCACCCACACAGGCTTAGCTCTGATTCATGAGTATTTTTCACTGGACTGAGTTACTAGATCTAAGCTTGTATAGGGCAGAAAAAAACTCAGCCAGGTAACTTATGGAAAGTTACTTAACTTCTCTGAAACTCAGTTTTCTCATCTGTAAAATAGACACTAATCTCTGCATGATACGATGTTTGTGAAAATTAAGTGAAACGTTGTGTGATTTTCATATAGGGTACAAATTCTAAGAATAGTTTCTTTGCGTTTTACGATCACCTCCTTTTGGCTTAGCTTAAATGGGTTGAAGTTGTCCTGATGAAAGATGAAGATGAGTGAACCTCCACAAAGGAAGGATCAGTTGGAAGTGATGAAAAAAAAAAAGATCCCTATTTGCGTACTCTCACAAAATAGGGTGTTTGATTTAGTCCCCTGCTGAGTATCTGTTCACCCTCCCATTTTGCAGCCCAGCTAAGCTTTTGAGTATTCTCAGTTGCATACATTTTGAATTTTCACCATCAGAAAAGGTCCTTGCTCATGAGTCCTTCTTAGAATACGTTTGATGAAAAAGGAGTTTACGTTGATCATCAAAAGCTGTAGATTTTAATCACCTTTGATCTTTAAGGGCTCTTTGCAGTTATTGTCCCTCCGTGATCAGAGCTATGACTGGGGTTTGGCTACTGCATCAGTCAGGAGTGGCTGCGTGTTACGCTGTGCCAACAACCAACTTCACAATCTCAGTGGCTCAGTAATCACAAAGGTTTATTTCTCACTCATGCTACATCCCTAGTGGGTCCACTGAGGGCTGTTAGCGTTGCCCATTGCCCATGACCTAGGATGATACAGCAACTGATGTCTGGAAATTGGCTGGCTTGTTGTGGAGGAAGGAAAGAGACAAAATGTTGGGGGTCGTATATTGGCTATGAAGTGCTCTCATTGGGAAGTGCCTTATTGGCCAGAGCTATTCACACCATCCCACCCGCCTCCCTGCCCAGAAAGGAGGCTAGAATACAATCTTACCAAGTTTCTGGAAGGGAGGAGAGCTGAGCACAATTTACAAACAGCTTTAGCAGTTACGTCATCGTTCACTAAACATCATTCATAGTTTTCAGTTGACATTTCTTGTAGCACAATCTAGTTGATGTCTTTCTTTTTACAGGGTATTAGAAGGACAGACAGGAAACAGAGCGTGTGGGCGCAGACGTTTCAGTCTGTCAGCCAGGTGAGGTATTCAAGTGTAGTGTTTAATGTCCACTCCAACCTACCCATTATCATGCTTATTCCGCTCCACGGTGTGACATTTATTCCAAAGAGAGGTATGCAATTGTCATACTTCCCTGTGGACACAAATTCAAGGAAAATTCTGTTCAATGAAAAAAGGAGATTGCTAGTGACCATGCTCATCCTTCTTCCGTAAGTCCTGAGGGAATGTCTGGGAACTTCTTCTAGGTGTAATGTAAAAAATAGGCACATTAATGATTTCTATGCATCCTAAAGACAGTCCTTGTTTCAGAATGGGACACGAGGTTTTGGTTTATAAAAACTAATCTCTGATCCTAAAGCAAATCTTAGCACTTAAAAGTACTAAGCAGCTTCTTTTGTGATCACATTGATATAAACAGAATTTCTTATGCATGAAACCAGTTGGGCAGAAGAGACTTGGATAACTGCAGCAAAATGGATTAAAACCAAAAACAAAACACAAAAACATTCCTTCGGGAATAAGTAAGTTTGATTTAACTACTTATTTGAAAGCTTCAATATTAATGTTAAATTTAAATATATATTTAAGTATTTAAGTACTTATTTAAATAAGTCTGAGTTTTGCACGTTTGGGATATTAAATAGTATACCGTATAATCAATCTTTTTTTTTTAAATTCATTTTTTCAGTGACTAAAGCTTAAAGCTGCAGCAGACCATATCACCTGGTCCAACACCCCTATTTTAGAGCTGAGTAAAGGAAGACCACAGTCACTGACTACTATGGCAGAACTGAGAAATTAGATCTCTTTGCTGTTGCAGAGGTCGTAGTGTTACTATGTCCCACAATTGAATTCTTAAATTACATTTCTTTTTGTTGTTGGTGGTGTTGGTGCCAATTCATGGTAAGGGGCACTTTCAAAAGAATAAGGTCCTGCTGTTCATATCATCTAAGAATAAAAGATAGCTTTTTTTTTTTTGAACAAGAAAGTAACATTACTACTATGTGGCAAGAGAACTGAGGTTTTGGGATCAAAGACCAGAGGAGAAAATTGAATTTACCAAAGGCAGTCACAAAGCTTAGATAAATTACTGTCTCGTTTTAAATCTAAATTCATCTTGACATCTATTTTCCTATTTTAGAGTTGATTATTTAAGAGGCACTTATAGAAAATACTTTCACAGTGCAGACTCAATTGAAGTGAAAATCCTCAGGCTATTCGTTTCATTGTTATAGAAAATGCTTCAAGGAAATTAAACCATGTTTTCACAGTATTAAAACTATAATTTAGGGAGATACTTTTTTTTTTTTTTTGTAATCACCATGAGAAAGTAATAAATTAAGCCTGTTAGGAGCACGTTACTTTTTTTAGAAGAGCGTCAGGAATGACGTTGCACTTCTTCCTACATCTTCTGTCCCTTCCTGGTCAGGTGGATTCAGGTGCTTCTGCGAAATTGGGGCGAAAATATATCTATCCAAAACTTGGCAAGTTATGTCACCTTGTAGTTGGGAGAAACCATTTTAGTGTGTCTGTAGACTCTTCTGGGCTTTGGAACATTGGTTTAGAAAAGCCAGGTGAATGTGAGAGGGAGTGGGTACCACACAGCTTCTTACCTAATGTGTTGTAACACTATTCTTATCCCTTACAACTGTCTAAAAGAATTCTTTTTTTAGACATTTCTATGCTAGTTACCCCAAAATATTCTGTGGTAGTGAGTTCCAAAAACTAATTACATGTCACATAAAAATACCGTCCTTGTATCTATTTCAAGTTGGCCATACCTCACTCTTTCTTCTTGCATAGATAGTTTACAGATGTTGCTAGGATTTCCGATTCACTAGTTCCTGCTATTGTGGGTTGCTAAGTTTTATTTTGATTTTTGTTTTCTTTTCTAAACATGGCTGCTATTATTGTTCATATTTGCATTTTGTTTACCAGACTATCGGTATCAGAAATGTGCTCTGGAGCTGCTGCTTCCTTCTCTCCTCTCTTGCTCTGTGAAATCATTCTTCCCTAGGCTTTAAAAACCTGCTCTATGCTGATAAGCCAGATTTTGTATCTCTAGCCCAGGCGAGAATTCTCCTGAGCTCCAAACTTTTTTGAATCTAAATGCCTACTTGACATCTCCATTGGCACATTTTACAAACATATAAAATATATCAAACCAGAAATGAACACCTGATGCTCGAACCAACCAGATGGGAAGGTCAGAAGGCAAGGTTCAACTGAGCTTCGGTAGCACATCCAAAGGTCAGTGTATGAATCCGGTTCATCTTTGTTGCTCACTTAAGAATGGGCCTTCATGAGCCTCACAGTAAAACTCTACAAACGAATATTTAAATATTGGTCAGGTGGGTAGAGTGTTACATTTATATCTTGAAAGAGATCAAAGCCAACATTAGAATGTTCAATCTCTGCGAGTAAAATAAATTCTGTTGGAACATCCATGGAAACTGGTGGAATCCACAACATGCTAGCAAATCTCACCATAGCTCCTTTGACTCAGCACACATACAGTTCCTGTCAGGCACTGTCGAGACTTGGGGAGTACAAATATGGTGAAGATGGAAATCTATGTTTACAAAGAGCTCATACTTTGTTTATCACAAGGGGGGTGCTATCCCCTAGAAATTCTGGAAATGTGTGGGGGATTTCTGTCGTCACTCTCGCTGACTGTGTGCTGCTAAGTGTCCTGAATGATCAAGAATAAGCCCAGGGCCCACACAAGAATAAGTCCCATTGACAACGGATAGAAGTGATCTGAGGAAAAGAGCTGTGTAGCATTATCTGAGCCAAGATTCTAATTCCATTTTCTACGGACACAGAGTGGCTTTTGCATGCTTTTTATACATACTGAATTTTCCAAGAAGTCAACAACATAAAATTTGGTAGAAGGTTGTACTTTACTTAAAACTTCAGTGAGATGTGTTCACCATTTCAGAAAAGCACAGCAACCATACTGACATTGATCATGGTTTTGAGCCTCAGTGTGACACGTGCTCCGGTCTTTATTCCTAATGGTCTGTTCGTGGCCATTGGACACGAAGCTCCTAACATGTCACTACTTCATTACGTCTTCAAGTGAAGCTTATTTTATTATAAATTACTTTATTTCTCCTTTGTACTATAATTGTGTTGGTATGTTGACTTTTCAAAATTATGTATATAGGTAAAATATATGCTCTCTACATTTCAGGAAAGCTAGGGAGTTGTTACAAAGGATTTATTTTAAAAGTGCATGGGAGAAGTCTGATATGGTAGAGAATTACTGCCCTATAGGGTAACATACAAATACACTGATAGTTTGGGCTTCCCTATTCTATAGAAGCAACTTAAGGGGCAGCCAAGTATCATCAGTTAAAGCCTTGAATAATGCAGACATAATTTTTTGTATAAGATTAGTTTCTCTTCAGTCTACTTCCCAGTTCTCTCTCTCTCTCTCTCTCTCTCTCTCTCTCTCTCTCTCTCTCTCTCTCTCTCTCTCTCTCTCTCTCTCTCTCTCCCCCCACCCCCACCAAAGGAGAAACTCAAGCTAAAGGAAATGCTATTGCTTAATGTGATGAGAACAAAGCTTTTCTCAGAAAGCTTTCAGAAAAGGAAGCATGCAGACAGGAGGACTGAGCGTGGCTTAGAGAAAAACTCAGCAGGCTGGTTAGTAGATAGGAGAGCAAGAAGGTATGAGTGTGCGCTTAGTGTCCCTTTGATAGCTATTGCCATAGCTCTCGTTCTAGAACTAAGTGAATAAAACATCTGACACAGAATGCCTTCTTCCCAACCAATGGAATTTGACAACGGTGGTTTAAACCTAAGAAGTAAAATTAAAGGCCAGATTGAAATTAGGAATTGTGCTGAGGGTTGCTAGGTGACAGAGGCCAGGAAGGTTGCTAGGGACAGGGAGCAGGACTGTTTTGGATTGAGTGTATGTCAGATTCACCTAGAAACTCACAGTGATCATTCTCTTTAAATAAACAAATAAATAGGCTCGAGAAATACTCAACCACTGCGGGAAGGGAAGGAAACCAAAGTAAACAACAACAAAACAACCAAAAGCCTGAAAGGTATCATCCTAAAGGAAGTCCGATCAGTCAGGCCATTGTCCTGAGATTAAACACCTACTACCCTGAACCCCTTGCCCCGCCTCCCCACTCCACCCCCGCTGGAAATCCTGTCATCATAACATTAATTCAGAGCTTAGTGTTGAGAAGGCCAGTGGATGGTTCTGGCACTCTATGACGGAAAGTTTCAGCCACCAGTTAAAATCTAGACCTAGGCCAGGAGGTTCCCAGTGTATCAGGTGGCTCCTGGGCAACCAGGAAAGAGAGAACTTAGGGATGTGACTCCTGTACCTTGCAGAGCAGGTCTCTGCTTAATTCCATCAGTGAACATTCCAGAAAGCCCAGGACCCTGGCATTAGTCTTAGGGACCACACCCCCTCACTGCTTGCCTACCAGCATCTTTGCTCTCGTAAAAGACTCTAGAATTCTGCTTTGCCACAGAATTTCATTTTCTCCCACTTCTTGGGTTCAGGACACCTTGGTTTTGTCTCCAACAACGAAACATTCTACTCTTCCTTCAAATTAAAAGTCCGTGGCCCTCTCGCCCTCCTCAGAGTATCATCAACACTTCGTTTACATAATTCTCTTGTTTCTGCATTGTCCTAGTTATTTGTGAACGTAATGCTAGAAGCTGGTATGGATAAGAATCAGGAACTTCCTGTGATTATCTAGCATGTGTCCATAGCATTATCTCCAGTTTAAGAAGAAAACACTCAAACTCAAAAGAGCTGTAACTTGCCCACTGACATTTAGCAAATAAGTGGTGTTACTAGCATTTGAATTTTTGTCCAACTGAAAACCACGGCACTGCAGCTTCCTAGGGGGCAGGATCTTTATAGTCCCAAGTCACCCAGTACGGCCCCTTTTGTTACTGTCGTTCTCAGTACAATTCCTCCTCCAAGGTCTGCCTTCTCCATGGGGCAGGAATGGTACTCGTCTTGCTTTCCACCCTGTCCCTGGTGCCCAGTGGCATTCCTGGTACAAAGTATTAAATACCTGTAATGCTTCCAGTACCTAGAACTGCAGTATATACAAAAGGGCATTTGGGCTCTTTCTGTGTGAGTACAGAGTGCCCATTTCCAATCAGTCACAAAATAAAAGCACTCTCAGAAAGTGCAGAAAGGGAAAGGGAAACCTTTTCCTATTCCAAGTGTTTACTATGTTCAAGACACCAAGTTTTCCCTTTTGACAATGCTGTGTCGTCTATAATTGGTATTATCTATCTTACCTCATATCTAGCTTACCATACAGACCACATACCAAACCATTTGTCTACCTACTATTTAGGAACTTATTAATTAGGTACATATACTATTTAGTGGAAATTCTGAAATGTAAAAGTCACTGACAATATGTATACCATTAATTAAATCTTTGACAGAACGCTAAAGACTAGGAAAAATAAAAGTGTCCCCGTATTAATAGCAGGATCATTTATACTAGTCCCAAATTGGAGTGGTTAAATCAATTGTGATGTGCTTGTACACTGGAATACTATACGGCAATGAAAACAAATTATTGCACACCCAACGATGGGGATGACCTCACAATAGAATTTTAAAGGAAAGTAGCCAGACACAAAAAAAGTGCTTCAAATCCACTTATATAGTGTTCAAATACAAGCAAAACTCATCTATGGTGTTAGTAGTCCGAATATTGGTTACTCTGTCCATGAACATAATAGGGACGGAGAGGAAGCCCAGGAAGCTTCTGGGAGCTGATAATGTAGTGGTGCTCGATCGGGGTGCTAGCTTGTGAGTGTTCACTGTGAAAAACTGCATTAGGCATTAGGAGTTGTGTAATTCTCCATGTATATCTCCCACATATATATGGTGGTAGATAAGATTAGCATACTTACATGTGGTCTTCTGTCCAACCTACCTTTCCTTTGGTGACTTTGCTGTTTGTTTATGTTTGTGTATCCCACAAACTAATTGGAAGACTTCTAAGCCTTCCATTCACTGTGCTTTGGATGCTGAAATTCAAGCATTTACTCCAACGCTTTCAACACAACAGGTAGCTTAAATAAGGGTTTTTCTATCCTTTTGTGAATGTCTGATTCATATCTCAATCTATTCCTCACTTTAGTGACATAAAGGAAATAAGTCACTGGTCATAGAATAATCTTCAAATCTTATAAACTTCATTGGTCAAAAATCTAAATTGAAAAAAAAATGCTAAATCTAGTCACAGAGATTACTTTCTTTTGCAAATAGTATGCTAAAAATAACTTTTAGCCCTATTTAGTGCTGAATTTCAATTATTTAAATATACTTTAGAACAGCATTAATCCACCAATATTTTCTGCATTATACTGAAGTTGAGAACTGGAAGAAGCCATTTTATTAATAAATTTTTTATTAAAATGTTAAATTGCACAGTGATGGAAGTGTGTGTGTGTGTGTGTGTGAGAGAGAGAGAGAGATCTTTTTTCTTGTGCTAATTATTCAACATTTCCCAGGACATTTGCTTCAGTGGGGAATGAGCCTAATGCTCTATGGTGTATCACTGCATACGAAGTTTATTCTAATAGTTTCAAAAAGTCTGACATCCCCTCCCATCTTACTCTGAGTCTAAAGGACCACTTCATTGTTAATAATACTAATGCCCAAGTTAACTAAGCAAAGATGGTCTGAACTACATGAGGGGATTAACCTGAGATGTAGAAAGGCAGTAAATAAAATGGGTAAAAATCATTCCAACAACGAAAGGTGTAGAGCTCCTCTCTCTGCTCCATCAACCCAACAGGAACTTTCCAGAGTAAAGGGACAGACACCCCAGGAGAGGCGCACGTTTAGCTTGGAAGAGCTCTCCTGTTCCAGCCTGACCCCACGTCTCTCCTGGGAGAGGGCGCGCGTGGAGCTCTCGTCCCCATCAATCCGCGGGGAGGTCCGGAGGCCAGGCGGCAGGCAGCCCTCCCAGCCGTCCGGGGCGCCAGCACCCGTGTCCCCTCGCCCGGGACTTACCACGAGCGCGCAGCACAGCAACTTGTTCATTGTGGTCCCGGGAAACCTCAGGCGCTCGGAGGCGGCGGCGGCGGGGCGAGCGCTCCAGTGGATGGCGGCGACTCCGCAGCCTGTGCAGTCATCACGTTATATATAGCCCCCGGGCAACAGGAAGTACCGGCTTGGCTTTGATCATCCATTCCCTATCTGTACCAAAGTTTGCACCTTTTTTAGGATCTTTGGGCGGGAGAGGTGGACAATACAAAAAAGCCCCGGGGTTAACGCTTTCAGAGCCGGGAGGGAAAGAATCGCTGGGAGGGATGGGCAGTGTGGGGGGTGGGGGGGTGGGGAGGCGGGGGTGTCAGGCCCCTGGAAGGGGGAAAAGGCCTTTGGGCTTCGAACAAGGTACTCCTGTCTCCTGTGAGGCTCTGAGGTTTCCTGGCCCCTTCCCGCCAGCGGGCGGCCTGACCTCCTGGCAGCCGGGACCGGCGGAGGGAGGGCTGGAAACCGCTGGGGAACCGCTGTGCCGGCTCCTCCGCCCAGAGCGACCCCTTCAGCCAAGATCCCGGCGCAGCCTGGGGTGAGTCCCAGACACTCTATCCCCCTCTTGTCCTGACCCCATCTTTGTGAGTTCTGAGAATTCCAGTGACAAGGAAGGCTTATTGCTCATTTATGCACTGCATTATCTCAGAGCACTGTTCCGGGAGTTTGCAATCATTTATCATACATAGACGGTGGAGAGGGAACTTCTGTAACTTAGGTCTGGTTTTTCCCCATTCACTTCTTGTTGTCTGAGGTGCTTAGAGCCAGAGAGAATCAGCAGCAAAACGCTTCCTGCCTCTGGCAGATAAACCCTTGCAGACTGTGGCATACCCTGGCTACTGTTCTGTTTACCAACACTTTAATATCAGAGGGGGCTGTTGGTACCTTAGTGACCTACATACGGAACTTCAAGGTTGTTTCACTGCCCCCAAGCTGACCACAGAAATTTGATGCTTTCATAAAGGGGTCCTGCCTTCCCCATCCAGTCCCAAAAGTTGATTGTGTTAAATTTGGACCCACTGACTGACTTCTAAAGTATAGTCCCATTCCAAGGTCGTGCAATTCACCAATTAGTTCTCAGGTTAGTTCTCTGCTTGCAGATGCTGGAAATGACACTGCAGAGCCACTGCCCTCTTGGGCCAAGTGTTGGTACATGTCTTGTGAAAAGGGCAGTTTCTGCTCCTCACCAAGTTTAAGGATGGAATGTGGAGCATCAGGGAAGGGCAAGTACGGCCCCAGGGACCAGGGCTTCTACCCCTTCACAGGGACGTGCTTCCATCTGGAGTGCCAAGGGGATCCGTAGACCAAGTAGAAAATAGAGGAAAAGAATGTCAGCTCTTTTGCTGTGATCGTGAATTACAAAAGACAAAGGGTCTTATTCATTTGTACATCTCCAATGACAGAAAGTAACAGCATGCTGATGTCTTAAGTGAACGAGGGACTAAATGAAGGTCAGTGAGTGAAGATTACAGTGGTGCATGACTCCAGACCTGCCCCATAACTTTTGGACTTCAGTTTTAACATGTATAACCTGCCCTATTAACGCTTAGACTTTCATGAGACTCTAAATTCAAACGTTAGTGGTGAAACATTATGTAAGTGGCAGTGTTATTGTTTTTATTAGAATAATGTTTGTCTAGGATATTATTTGAAGGGATTTTTCTTGAAACACAATATTATTGACGTAAGAAACGTCCAAACCTGTGGCTATGTGAGCCAGACTGACAACAGTTGCCTTGCTGGGAAGCAAAATCTCAGCGGATTGAGAAATTGCTCCAGAGAGTGGCAGTTTTGCAGCTCATTTTATACGTTAGAATAAAAGGAAGAGATGTAAGGAGGGTTATGCGAAATCCATTGGTGGTAGATTAAAGGGGCGGAAGAAAGCAAAATGGGGAAATCTCTGGGATTGGATAAACAGTAAAACAGAGACACAGACTTCTTTTACATTGATGGGTACCGGATAGTTAATAATTAACATTTAGAGTTTGTACAGATGGTATGTGGCAACAAGATAACAATGGAGGGTTCTGTGGTCTTGTGCCCTGGTGGGTGGTTGTACCCTGAGGGGTCTGGAAAAGGAGATTACTCTGACATTTCTAAGGTATATTATCTTAGATGCAAAAAGACGATAGACAGGCTCACCAAGGTAAAGACTGACCTTTGTCAAGGAAGCTACAGGCCTAGGACGGAATTACCCCCATGACCTGCTTTTAGTTAGGAAATTGTATGTTCAGATCATCCCGTGCAGTTACGTTCGATCTCTGAGTTGGGAAAGCCTGGCCTGCAGTCCTCCCCTGAGCTCATCAGGTACAGTATGATGCCTCTTTTTCTTCTACAATATAATGCCCGTATGCAGGAGTCAAACTTGGAGGAAACTGATCAAGGATTGACTCTTGCAGTATTAACCCTGGAAAAGTTTCATGTCTCTCTAAGTCTCAGTTTCCTCATCTGTTAGATAAAAAGAACACTGATACTGCAAAAATGTGGGAGGGAGCAAATGACAGCATTGTCAAAGGGTGTTAATCACTAATTGTGAGCATTAAGAAAAGTAAAGCACATAAGGTAACTTAGCATAGTTCCTAGCCCATAGGACATAGTCACTAAATTATAGCTATAATTGTTCTGGGGGAGTACCTAAAATACTGATCTTTGCCGCCAGACACATACATTTGAACCCCAGATCTACTACATCCTAGCTCTGTGACCTCAGGCAAGTTTTATTGACTATTTGTATTTTTGTTTGGTTTCTTTAACCGTATACTAAGGATAAAAATCATCCCTACCTCAGAGGATGAATTAGAAAGGTTATTTTGAGAATTAAATTATATAAAACATGTAAAGTACTCAAAATAGTATCTACCACGTAGTGAGTGCCCATTAACTCCTAGCTATTATTCTTCTTATCTGAGGTTCTCTTAGGGACATTTATGTGGGCACAAGTTGAATCTAGATTATATAAACACCCAAGGGCAGCAACCATGTATTTTCCTATGGTATTTCCTAAAGCTTTTAGCTCAGTGTCTGGCTCCCTGTAACTACTCAACAAATACTAATAGTAATACTAGTGGTGGCTGGTTGTGTGTGTGTGTGTGTGTGTGTGTGTGTGTGTGTGTGTTTGTGTAATGAGCTGTAATCTTCAGAAAAGTTGGGAAACCATTTATCTAGAGTCACAAATTAGACTGTGTATTGATCCTGTATTTCAGGGCCTGACTGTAGGTGGTTTATTAATCACCCACTGACAGGAACCAGACACTGTGAGTTATTGGTCATTTCATTTGTTATATTCTGGGAGCCATCTGGCCAGTCCCCCCTGTGTCTTCCCATGTGACCCACCACTGTGGGCAGCAGGCCTTGAACACACTGAAGCGAGAGTTCATCTTAAACTTCAATTGGAATGGACCCAGGGACTTATGACTGAACCCATGGGGGACGTTTGAACACGAACATTGCAGACTACATTCATCTTCCTGTGACACATCCCTCATTGGTAGAGGCCATCAGTGACATTAAATGGAGTGTCTCATAAATTTAACTTTATGTTTCTGGGCACCAGCTATGTGTGATGCTGACTTTCTAGGTGACATCTCACCAGATACTTCTCATCTTCTCTTCCCTGAATTCTTTCGAGTCACACCCCATGTCAAACACATGTTCACTGCCCGTATTTCTGATCATCCCTGCCCCCATTCCATCCACTCCAAAGGCTTAAAGAAATGTTGCCTGAATACTTCACTCTTTAGCACAGTAGCGGTACCCCTGATGCAGAAAGGCATTTACAATCATCGTCATAATGGAAATGCCTGAAATTCAGGACAGGGATCCATTTAGGTCATTTGGGAGACAGTGGGCTCTGATGTGATTGATCAAATGTCTAGAACATCCTACGTTTAAGCTCCCTCACCTGAAAATGGGAAATACACGTTCTGAGGCTATGTTTATGAAGAACAAGAACATATCCCTTGTTGTTACACTGTTAGTCAAATGAAGCTTCTTCTGATTTCATAGGGAGAGGAACAAAAGGACGGCAGGAGAAATACCATGTAGCGAGCCTACTGATTTTTCCCTTATTGTATTCATGTTTGCCAGTTTCTTCATTAAAAACCCAGTTTTGATTGTGTTAATATTCCAGACAAAAGCTATTTGACTTTGGACATGTGGTGAACTATGTGCAGAAATGGATGTGGACTCGCTTTAAAAAACAATAGAACATACAGGAAGACGAGGTTGTACAGCCGAAGCACTTTCTGAGTAAGTCACCAACTGCTTAAGGATCTGCTTGAAAGTGTGGGACCGGGGGTCAGTGGGTGCTAGTTATGGCTCCCCCCATGATGGTAGTATGACTGTCGCGTTGTCACTCACCCACTACAGTAAGCCTTTCAAGAAAAGCCTGCTCAAGAAATGTTAAGTGTATAGATCAAATAATCGCACAAATATATAATTATCAATCTTTGTCAAGGTTTATATTTATATAATGAATATGCAATTACATATAATTACGGAAAGAAATAAGTTACAGTTAGGAGTACCTGACCCAGGATGATTCTAAACCAGACCTCTGTAAAATTAGTATGTTAACTAGTGATGAGAAGATAGTGGGGGCCGCACTGGAGGGCTTTATGCATGATGGTGACGTGATCATTTTCGCTTCTGTGGAGTAGAAATTCTCACACCATCAGCCTGCCAACCTCTCAGGGTCGTAGGTCCAAACATACACATGCAAGAGAAAGCCCTCTTCAGCTAAGAATCACAGCATAAATTGCAAAGTATTTTCATTAGCTTAAGTAGGTTTAAAAAAATTTTTTTTAATGCCTGCCTATAGCAAAAAATTCAAAAATAGTATAATTATGTGAACTATGGAGGGTCAATCTGCATTTCACATCAGGCCCCCACTGCGCCTTGACAAATGCTACTACTAAAGTAAGTTAATGCTACTCCCTGCAACCCATGGCACATGACACGGGAAGAAGCACTGTGTTCTCTAAGTGGGAAGTCTGGTCTTTCAAACTGAGATCTATAAAGAGAGCTGCCTCATTCATAATTCAGGGCTTAGCAACTGCTATCAGCCCATCAAGAGAAGGGGAGGGTGGAAATATGTCTTAGTCAGCTGGGGCTGCCATATCAAAATACCATTGACTGGATGGCTTAAACCACAGACATTATTTTCTCACAGTTTTAGAGGCTGAAAGTCTGAGATTAGGGTGCCAACTTCTGGTGAGTCGTCTCTTTCTGGCTTGTAAGCAGATGTGCTCACAACCTCATGACCTCTTCTGTGTGTGTGTTTAGAGATCTCTCTCTCTCCGTCTTCTTATAAGGCAAGCAATCCTATTGCATTTAGGACTGCAGCCTTATGATCTCATTAACTGTAATCTCCTAAAAGTCTTGTGTCCACATATAGTCACAGTAGGGGTTAGGATTTCCACATTTGGATTTGGGGCAGGGAGCAACTCCATCCATAGTAACAAAATTCTACCCTCCCCTTTTAGGACTCATAACCTCATGCTTCATTTTCAAGGGGATGTTGGCTTTTGAAATCCTTGCTACATAATGCTCAAGAAACGTTAAGTGTATAGAATTGCAATGTGCCTCTTTGTATGTTCCTCAGATTTCTTTGTTCATCTTTTTCTGGACTCTCTTTCCCCTCCTCAATCTGATAAAATAGTCTCCATAGTTCAGGCAGCGAAAATGTATGCCTACATTGCCTTCTAAAACGCATCACCCATTTGTAGATTCTACTTCTCTGACTATGTGAGGTTGGCAGGCTACAAGCAGAAAGGAATTCTTGTTCATTCTTTGAGGAAATGTTTTAATGGAAGAGTTCAATTCCGTTAAATAGCATAGTGTACCCTGCCCACTTGAACAAAAGGAAACAGGTCAAACCTTTCTTTACGTGTAACACACATCACAGTTTTCTCTTCGGAATTTCTATCAAGGACTATGTCAAGTTCATGATACCTCTGGGTGCCGGGAAGCTGGGAAAAAGAAACAACAATCTCAATAGACCATAACAGAGTTTCTGTTGTTCTCTATAGCCAGAGGCAGAGACATCACTCCCTGCTTATAAACACTTTGACCTTGCCTACCAATCGCTCTAGTCACTTCAACCGGGTTTCCTGAAAATCAGATACCCATCTGGTGCCTATTCAGTCCCAAGAAATCGGTTCCTTAATTAAATAGGGATGCATGTCCTAAACAACCACTCACCTGGAGGTTTCTGAACAAATAAAAGTTGATGTCAGAAGGGTGTGAGAGTATACTGCCTGCTCATTCAGAGTTCCTCTTCAAAAATCCTTCAGGTAATTTGGTCATTTCTAGTATCAATTCAAAGACTCTCCCCTTCTCCCAACCCCCATACAATTTGCACCTGGCTAATGAAAATATAATAGATAAGAACCCTTAGAAGTCTTTAGTTAATAGCCAATTAGGCAGGTTTACCTGGGAAACTCCCCTCCTTTAACTAAAACAAGCCCTTAGAAACAGGTTTTGATGAGATAGTTTTCAGAGAAACTAGCCAGCAAGAGAGAAGTACTTCCTGGAATAAAACTTTGCCTATAAAGGGCTTAGCTTGAAAAAGCATCTTTAGGTGAACATTACTCTCAAGATGGGAGTAAAGTTATTTAATATCAGCTGGAGGGAACCCATTAACAAAACGAGGAAAGAAAATCTGTTTCAGTACAAGAAAAGTAACTTATCATTCATTTATCCAACAAGTATTTACTTGGTACGTAGTAGATGGCAGACACTGTACCCCTGATAGAGACAAAAAAATAGTCCCCACATGTCTGAAGCTTACAGTCAGGTTGGGGAGGAAGTAATGGAGTAAACCTAGAAATAAACTCTTCCGATGGTGATAAGCCAATTTCAGAGAGTGATAAGAGAGTTGAAGTCCATAACACAAGTTATGGGTGATGGTGTGTGGCTAAGAAGGGATCCTTTAGCTGAGCTTCTTAGGGAAGGGCTTTCTGAAAAAAGTGACTTCTGATCAGACAGTAGAATGCTGAGAACACTACCCATTCCCGAGGTGCAGTCAGAGCCTTCCTTCCAGATATAGGGGTAAGTGTGGTAATCCAGATGAGACATGTCAGTGAGGCTAGAGCTAAGGAAACGAGGTGAGACTTAAGCCATATGTGGCCAGAGATGTGGGTAAGGCTAGACCATTGCGGTGTCGGGAGGGTCAGGGTAAGGATTTGGCATTTTAGTTGAAGGACAGTGAGAAGCCATTGTCATGTCTTAAGATGTGAGTGAAGTGATTTGATATACATGCAAAAGGATCATTTTTGGTGGTAGTGATGTGGCTAGAGTGGAAGCCGGAAGACCACAGGAAGCAGTAAGGTAATTGTCACCAGGGCACTCATCATCAAACGCTTACATCCTGAAAAGCAGAAGAGTGAGTCTTACCTCCATCACTTATATCCAAGTGTCTTCGGTTAAGCCACCTAGTTTCTCTGAGCCTTCTGAGTTTCAGGCTGTAACATGAATATTCTAGTTACTTAATGAAACTGTCCATACTTCATAAGGATACTAAGTAAAGCAGATAATGTATGTGAAAGAGTTCATTATTCCTAAAGTGCTGTGTAATAAGGGATATTTCCTTGGATCCTAAATTTGGAGTCAGCGCCCAACATGTTAGAAGGATACAAGAGAACTAAATGGTAAAACAGATATACAAAAAGAGACATTTATGCTTAGTGTACAAGAATGTTAATGTTAACATTTTTGTTTGTTTGTTTCTACATATTTTTCTAGGTACTTGAGGTTTAATGGTTCCTAAAAATAATGATAATAATAACATTTTAAATGCCTATAAAGTCTAAGAAACTGTACTGTCTTATATTTATTAACTTCCATATTATAGATACTATTATTTTTCCTCTTTTACTCAAAGAGGATTAGGGCTCAGAGGGTTAAGTAACTTGCACAAGATCAAGCAGGTAAACGGATTTGAGTCTGGTCAGTCTGGGCTCTTAACCACTAGCTCTGCTGCTTATAATAAGTTTAAGGGTTTTCTAAAGCTAGAAGTTAATCATTCCTGCAGAATGATTAGGTCGTTGGTATGTCTTGGTAGCAGCCAACAGTTAAAAATAGATGAGAGTTAGCTCCTCTTAGATCAAAATCTGCTGTAGGTACAGATATCTATTAGCAAGCAGACCCCAAATGGTCACACAATGTGACCGTACATTTTGTTGAAGTCCCAGTTCTCATCAAATTTTTGGTTTTCTGAAAACTATTTGCATTATAGGTTGACCTTAAACAAATGTGACAATAGCCAGTGGCAGGATGTCAGGCACACACATATTCCTAGAATCAGAGTTAGAATACAGGTCAGTTCAGAGAGGTCAAACGTAGGGCACTGATGCTACAAATATTTTGTTTCTAAGTATTTTATTGTTTTTGGTGCATTTGTAAAGAGGATTGCTTTCTTAATTTCTCTTTCAGATAGTTCATTGTCAGTGTTTAAAAATGCAATAGATTTTTTGTGTGTGTTGCTTTTGTATCCCGCAACTTTTAATTTATTAGTTGTAATAGACTTTTGGTGGAGTTCTCATAGATTTTTAAGCTTTTCTATGTTTAAGATCATATCATCTGCAAACAGAAATCATTTTTTACTTCTTCCTTTCCAACTTGGTGCTTGTTTTTTTCTTGCCTAGTTGTTGTGGCTAGGACTTCTAGTCCTGTGTTGAATGGAAGTAGTGAGAGTGGGTGTCCTTATCTTGGTCCTAATCTGAGAGGAAAGGCTTTTAACTTTTTACTGTTGAATATGACAACTATTACCACAGAAATTCAAAGGATCATAAAAGGTTACTATGAATAACTATATCCCAAACAAACTAGACAACCTAGAAAAAAGAAAAGGGAAAAATTCTACCTACCAAGACTAAATCTGGAAAAAATAGAAAATCTGACCAGACCAATTATTAGTAAGGAGACTGAATCAGTAATAAAAAAAAATCGAAAATCTTTCAACAAATAAAAGCCCAAGACTAGAAGGCTTCACAGGTGAGTTTAAATATTTAAAAAATAATTCATACCAGTACTTCTCCAACTGTTCCAAAAAATTGAAGAGGAAAGGATACTTCCAAACTCATTTCACAAGGCCAGCGTTACCCTGACACCAAAGCCAGACAAGGACACTTTTCAGAAAAGAAAATTACATGCCAATATCCCTGATTAATATAGATGCAAAAATCCTCAACAAAATATTAGCAAACCACATTCGACAGCACATTAAAAGGATCCTAACCATAATTGAGTGGGATTTATCCCTGAGATACAAGGATGGTTCAACATACAGAAATCAATCAATCAATGCGATACACCACGTTAACTGAATAACGGATAATAGTTATATGATCATTTTAACAGATGCAGAAAAAGCACTTAACAAAATTCAACATCCTTTCTGGTAAACACTCTCGACAAATAGGTGTAGGAGGAATGTACCTCCACATAATAAAGGCCATTTGTGACAAGTCCACAGTTAGCGTCATACTAACCAATCCTAAAAATAAAGGGTGAAGAATTGGCCACATTCTATATTGCTACAGGGATACAGAGGGTGTTACTTTAGGCTGGTATTTCTCCACATTTTTTAAATTGCCACCAAAGGAGAAAAGTTTTAAATTAATGTTACTTAATTTAAGGAGAGAAAATAAATATTAAGGTATAAGTTTTGGGGGGAAGGATAGGGTTGTGTTTTGGAGGGTCATGAAGCCCTTGTAATAGCTCACACTGTTTTTGCCCCCACCACTTTTGCCCACGTGCTGACTATATTGGTCCCATTGAGAATGCATGCTTCAGCCAGTCTCATGCCTTGAATACCCGTAATTTCACCAAGGAGAGACCATTTTACTGCAATTGTGCTAAGTGAGAAAGTCTCTGGTATTGTTGGGAGATGGACAGGGCTGAATCCCTGGAATGGGACCTTCTGAGGAAATGCTAATTCACCTTTCGGGAAGTGGGACTTCTGACCAAGTTGCCTATCTACCTGTAGAAGGTAAAATAATCTGACTAATGTGTGCAGAAGAGCATGCTGTGCCTAAATATTAGAATAAATTACCGACATAATAACAGGAATCCAGAACAAGGAAGTGGACAGAGAAAGAGTTCTGTGCAGGACAGGACATAGCTTAGACTCTAGAGAAAGGATACAAGGATGGGGTTTGGCTGTGGAGGAATATAAACAATGTGCACACGGGAAGCGGCCCAGATTCTGTCATCACAGCTCCTCCTCAGGTACATGAAATGGACTTTTCAGGTTCCTATTTCTTTAGACGCCACACAGCCATCCGTGAGAATTGGGCAGGTGAGAGCAGTGAACTTCCTGGAAGGAAGGCCATTGTCTGTGCTGTGGGATCTTCTCTCAAAAGACACGTTGCTTCTGCTGGAAGAAGGTCCAGTAGAGGCAAAGGCACACTTGAATTTCTAAACCAGACCAGTTGGGAGCGTTTCGCACAGTGTGACAAAGGCTGGGTCTAGAAATGATGACAGTGGTTCTAATTCCAGTTGATGTACAGCAGGAATAGTTTCATGGCAAGAGACAGCCTCATCACTGGGTCTTCCAAATTCATGAAAGCTGCAGGTTTTCTGCCCACAAGAAAAATACATGTAGGCTCACATACATTTTGCATTCAATTTCAGAAGGTTCATGGCCTATGGTCCCAGTAGGGAAATTGATTTGACATATGATAAAACTTTTTGCTGCTCGGTGGCAAAGAGATGTTTGTACCTTGGTTAATACAAATATTGTTGGGTCATCATTTGCCATGTTTCAATATTTATATTGCCTGGATTCTGGTCCAGGAGACCATGATCCTGAATTTTCAGTGTTATAGAAATGAGGATTGTTTTCCCCTCGCTAGTGCATCATTATACCCACCAGGTCTATAAATGGCCTCACCTTTTGCAACTGTGTACTCTCAGAACAGCTCAGCTCTCAGGGCAGCCGATTCTGCTTGGCAGGTGTGGGAGGTGTGATTGAGTCATTCTGGAATCTCAAAGAGAGAGTTGTTAGAGGGAGCAGCAAACAGTCACTGATTCAGTAGCTCCTTGGGTTCCAAACAACCTGGTACTTACCATAGTTTACGTTGGAAGGAAGTTCCGCTGCTTCTTTAGTGGTTGTTAGATGTGGAGGAGATGAAAGGCATACAAAAGCAGAAGTCCTAATGGGCAGGCACAGTGGGAAGTGTAGAAGGGGGGTTTTTCGGTGGCCTTGTCTTTTTCAACCCATTTAAGATAAGGCTTAGGGTACATAAGATGAACATCTGTCAGTTTAGTGGCAAATGCGGCCAAGTGATAGCAGAGCCCAGTAGAGCTGTGGTTCTGAAGCTGGACTGCTTACATTTGAAGCCTCGCTGCCATGCTCGGTGTCCTTTCATTTCTCTGCGACTCAGTTTCTCCATCTACACAATGGAGGAGTTAAGCACAATATTCCCTTGTTAGGATTGTTCTGAGTATTAAATGGGAGAATATATGCAAGGCACTAAGAACAACACCTAGCAAGCAGGGAGCTCTCCACAAACAGCAGCACCTATCTGTAATCGAATTCACTGATGTGTTACTTGAGAATGATTGTACCCTGCGCTGTGTGGACACGGCTGTTTAGGCCATTGAATTGAGAGATTTTATAGTTTCCAAGAATGTTCATGCTACATTTACTACCTGTTTAAAAGTATAAAGTAGATATTCAAAGCAGAAAATCCCCTGGCAACCATGGCAGTCAAATCAACTGGATCCTACGTGTCCAGGAGTGCCTGCAAAGTGTGCTAAGCACCGCTGAAACCTACAGGAGGTCGATGTCCATGTGTCTGTCTTCCCTGCCTCCTGGGAGATTGTTATCCCATTTCTTAATCAGAGCTTGGCCTACACTGTTACACATGCTTTTTAAAAAGTTACAAAGAAGAAGTGGTACAGGAGGTCAGAAAGCATAATGATGTAAGTATGGTATGAGGTCTTTAGGAGTTTAGGGAGTCAGAAGGATGCATCTGAAATGGGATTGGTGGGGGTGCGGGGAGTATCTGCAAAGCCTTCCTGAAAGAGAGAGGCTTTGAAAAATTAGCAAGCCTGTGAGAGGCAGATATGAGAAGGAAATGGATCCCAGACAGGGCTATTGAAGGCCCAGAGGTTGGTGGGGATGGTGATGGTGGCCGGGGAGGAATGGGTGCTGTAGGGTGCGTGGTCCCAGCTGAGGACAGGTGGCGAGCAGCACAGGTGAGAGAGGCTACCTTGTCATTGGTGCTGAAGCTGCAGAAAAGGAAGGAACTGAAGGAAAAGTGTAGGTGATTTTGAATGCTTGGAGCTGCTGTTGCTTTCTGGACAGGGGAGGCACAAAAGGTTTTTTAGCCAGATCAGAACTGTGCTATGGCACCTTTGTAAACCATTTTATCCTTTTAAAAGTACAGGTCATACTTTATTTTGTCCTTAGGGCAAGATTACACAATACATAAAGGAGTCATTAGTTGCCTCATTTTTGCCTCAGATTTGCCTAGCCATGTCACGCATGTTACAAATAAAGCAGAAAGATCAAGA
The DNA here is from genome assembly GCF_036562045.2 of Rhinolophus sinicus. Taxonomy (NCBI): domain Eukaryota; kingdom Metazoa; phylum Chordata; class Mammalia; order Chiroptera; family Rhinolophidae; genus Rhinolophus; species Rhinolophus sinicus. Next base: position 15,478,916 of record NC_133761.1, on the reverse strand, counting down.
GATTGTCCTGTTCACATCCAGAGAAGGATTAGGAGGAAGGGGTCCATATGGGCCACCTGTGGACCACTCTGCAAAGCCACTTGTTTGGACCAATCTGCTTTTGTTCCTACTGTAACTGTGTCAGAAGTTTTAATAAAAATGATGTCCTTATTCATAAAAGAGATCCATGTTGCCATGACATTTTTAAATAGACCCTGTTATTTTATAATTTAAGCCACAAGATGAAATCCAACCTTTGTACAGTGCTTTTAAGTCAACAAAATATCGTTTGATCATTTAATCATTCGACCTTCCCAATAACTGATAGGTAGATAGGTTAAAATATGATTGATATTTGTATTACGAGAAATCTAGCAGTCAGAGAGGACCAGTGACTAGTCTAAGAGATGCACTCAAAATTAAAACAAGAGTTTCCACTCCAGACTTTTTCAAAACTTCCATAGTCCACCATATTTTACTAGCTCTTTCTGCTTACCTCAATTCAAGCCATGATCCATCATTTGACGGTAAGTTTCCATAGACTACAGGGTACTTTCTACTCTTATTAGAATTCTTCCTGGCCTGATTATTTGAGGTCTGTGGGTGGGTGCCAAGATGGAAGACTACAGATGACTCATCTGATACAGGGGCTGGCTGGCCCCCTCTGCATGGTGCAAAAACTAGTCAACAGCATCAACGGACTCTGCCCTGGCTGAGTGACTTGGCTATGAGACGTGTTGCAGTTTGTTGATTTTCTGGCCTGTGTTCCTCTCCTCCCATCTTCCACTTCCAGGACAGAGTTACAGGGAGAGTCTGACAGAGGGGCTCTTCCCTTTCTGGCTGGCTACCCATCTGCGTCAGAATGGTGTTGGTTTTGGCGCCCGATGGGTGCTGGACACGAGGCCATCCTTGGGTGCCTGAAATGATTTCTTTCTAATGGTTTCTTGACCTGTGAAGCCAGAAGAACGTTATTTTTGCCTAGAGAGACCTCAGTATTTTAATGGGGAGCTTGGTTTTGCACATTTTTAATGCCGTACTCAGTTCTAAAGAAATGAAAAGAGCTAGGTCATTTTCAAAGACATGAGTTTACAGGTTGGCAATTCAGCTAGTGGGCCTGCAGCTGAGCTCATGCTCCCCAAGGTGTATTTGTCTAATTGAGGAAGGGAAACCCATTATCCCCCTGTTGTTTTGCATTACCTAAAGGCCAACCCTCCCACGGGGCAGTGGTGGATACAAGTTCTGGCACCCATCCAAAATGCTGAGGCACATTTGCTGTGTCTTCAGAACCTTGTCAAGTTGAAAAGCTTAGCATGGAAGGGATTGTCGGAGCAGTACATCCAAATCCAACTGAAAGCAGTAAACTGCGGGTGGTAGAGATTAGCTAGGGTAACGGGGAAAGCCCTGACCTGTGAATGCCATGGGATATGCCTGTGTGTTCCAGGCAGCAGCAGTGTCCTCTGAAATTCTTGCCAGGTAGCACTCAAAAGCAGTGTTGTTCAGTGACTGGATGGACGCCTAGTGCATTCCTCACTAGGGCTCTAATGAAACCTTTCCTTGTACCTGGGAGGCCCTTTCCCAAACACATTTGTTCTTACATTCAGGCAGCAAATAGTATAAGCATCTTCTAGGTGTCGAGCCCTGCACTATGGATATGATAGATGTGACTAAGTTGGGATTCACATGCTCAAGGAATTTATAAACTCGCAAGGGAGACAGATAGGCTACAAGTTGAAACTAAAGGTGCAAATGACAAATGAGTGCTGTGGGAGTTCCTAGAGTGGGGAAAAAGCCCAGAGCTGGAAAAGTCGAGGTGAGCGTCCACAAGTTCAAACTAACAAATGGGAAGTCAACTAAAATGTAATTCAAGAGTTACTGAATAAAACAATAAAGGTAACAAAAGCGACCATTTTCTGAATATCCATTAAGTTTAGGGTCTCTTACATACATTATCTCAAATGTCACATTTTATAATACCCTTTTTCCAAAAATTGCGTAAGCCCACGCAGCAAATGATGGTTGGCCTGGGGTTAGGATACATCTGCCACTATGGTGACTAAATTCTATGTGAATACAAGGTTGCTTCTTGATTAATAGTATCAATTCTTTACAACTACCTTCTTCTCCGATACTCCTCTCCGTACCTAATTCTCAACATATCTTGCCTACCTTTATTTTTCACTTTAACATTTGTCATCGTCTAACACACAATATACTATATTTCATCAATTCTAAGATGCTCCTTTATTCATATTTTTGTCTCTGTGAGGTTAGGAATGGCAAAATCTGTGAAATTCATGGAATGGCAAAGTCTGTGATGTCTTTTTCTTTGTACGTAAAAGTCACAGGGCATCTTCAAATTGGTGGCATCTGAAATTCCTTAAATATTTTGCTTATCCTCTATTGTTTAGTTTCTTTCTTTCCTCCATAGAATATAAGCTCCAGGAGAGCAAGGATTTTTGTCTGCCTTTTTCATCTTTGTAGCCCCATAAGCTGGGACCTCATTGAATAAATTAATGACTGATTGGAGCTAGAGTGTCAGGAGCTATGAGAGGTGCGGCATATAGAGTGAATAGAATCGACATGGTGTTTACCCTCCTGGACAAGATGCAAATTAAACAAACAGGCAGGCAAATAAGCACATCAACAAATGTGCAGAGTTACATGGGAAGGTAGGAGAAGGGAAAATGGTAAGGTGCTGTTGAGAGAATCAGGGAAGCGGTATCCAAATTTAGAGTGGAACATCAGAGACGGCCTCTCCAGTCTGACATCAGAACAGTGATGGCAGAGAGTCCAAGTGCCCAGACTGCTATGCTGCCTGGCACGTATAATAGCCAATTTTGACCATCCTACTCCAAAACATTGTCTCCCCTCTTATAACAGTGCACACTAATTGTATCTGCATGCCGTTTTAGTTATATCTGTGTAGATATCCTTTTGGTCCACCTAGATTACCAAGGTATTCACTCTTCTTATAAAACAGAGCCCCGGATTAACAGATAATAGGCCTGACTGCTAGTTCTAGCTCTGCTCCTACTTTCCAGATTGGAGAAGTTATATAAACTCTCCAGGCCTCAGTACCATTAGTGTAACATTAGGTTCTTATGTTAGAGACTCTCTAAGGGGTCATTGAACTTTAACATTTGAATTCTGTAATTATCAGTCCATTTCCACACACAGTTATTGAGGACCTACTCTGTGCCAAGCTGCTAAACTTTCTGCAGGGCCCTGGAGGAATGAAGACGAAAGAAAGGAAGACACAACAGTATTCATTTAAGGCATCCATAATCTTGAAGAGGATTCTGATGCATTAATGACTTCAACATAACAGCCTTGACTTTCCTCTGCTTCTGAACTTTCAGCGACTATCACTGTCTCCCCTGAGTGTGAGCGAAGTCCCTGTCTTAGTAAAGGCACTTAACCCTGCCTACCACCAACAGATGGGGCAAGTGGTCACATCCACTAGACACTGTTGCATTGGATTTGAGAGCTAGTGGATGAGGGAGCTTTGAGAATCTCAGTTGCTTATAGGAAAATAAGCATCTATGTGCCAGGGTAACATTGGAATTGAAAATCAGGGTCACTTTGTTTCACCTGAGTGAGGATGAAAGTGGGGGAGCTCTGGAGTGGGTCAAAGATGCCATTTAGGTCATTGATGTCTCAGTTGAATTTTGAAGGAAGAAGAATTAGGCAGGTATATTAGCTGGGATGCCTTTGATTGCAAAATATAGACTACCCAACTAAAGAAAGATTTGCTAAGAAGTGCAGTCATTATTCTACCCCAAATAAAGTACAGAGGCAGGGAAATTCCAGGTTTAGTTCAAGGGCTCAGAATGTAACTGAGGAATCGAGCTCTTTCTACTTTTCTTCTCGTTCTCAGAATACTTTTTTTTGTTCCTTAAAATTTTCCCCTCATGATTGCATGATAGATAGCTGCCAAATTTCTTGGCATGGTTTCTTGAACAACTGTACTTAAAAAGGCTGAAAAGAGGCCACTTTTCTGTGATCAAAATCCTTTTGTTCTTCTTGTCCTGTTTTCTCCTTTCTCACCCTAGTCTCAGCGGACCCCCCCTTCTGGTCCCAGTGAGCATGGCTGGGCCACACGCCCAAGCTCTAAATGCAAGAGAGGCTAGGAAAGTATGTGCCTAGCCTTTACTAGGCCTCCATATTGGGTGGCAGATGCAATCTGCTAGGAGGAAGTGTGTTTTCCAAGCAGGGAAGTAGTGAATGGTGTGGTGGCTGGGTAAGCCTCCAAGAAGTCTTCAAAACAGGAAAAGAAGGATGGGAGTTATTAATGGAGCTCACGCTCAGGCCCTGCCACAGTCCTTTGCTTTCTGAATTGTAGGCATTCAACTGATATTTGTTGATTGTAGGATCATTGTCAGGGACATGGAAAAATCAATGTCAGGTCAGACAAGTGAGTAATAAAATCAGTTTATTCTTTCCAGGCCATGACTGGATGAAAAAAGAATAATAACTTTTTGTCACTTGAATAAGCGACTATTGCACTTTCTCTCCGGGATGGTTAAACAAAAATATTAATTCAACATCAAGAGAGGTAGTGGTGGTTTTTTTAAAACCATGTCTAATTTGGCAACAGTTATGTAATCTAAAAGCAAATGAGGGAAAAGTCTGAGTTCAATGGAAAAAGACCAAATCCTAGGAATGAGAGTTCACTGAAAACACCATGTGTGGTGTTCTAATGAAAACAAGAGTGTAAGATGGCCCCAGGACTATGGAAAAAATTTAGTTGATCCTAATAAAGTACTCAGTGTCTGTTTATTACACATGGAAACTCACAACAAGGAAGCAGAAGAGGGTACCAAATTAGTCCATTTTTAAAAATCGACTATAGAGACAAGAAGACATTAACTTTAAAAAAATTTTTTTCCTTTGCCTTTCTCATAAGTACAAACAAAACAGAAAGCCAAAAAGTTGTCTTCTCACTAAAATAGTCACAACAAAAACAATATTTCATAGAGACTAAAAGAAGACGGGAGTCATGGTGTTGAAAGGGGGTGAATTATTTTAAATAATTCATATCAAGTACTACAGAGAGACTTCAAAATCAGTATGAGCATGTCACAGCACACTAATCCTTTGAAATGACTTTTCTCCATATCGTTTAAGCCGGTTAAACCCTTTTGCAGAAATGTGACAGCTTGCCTGGAGAACGGAAAGCATTAGAGATGAATAAAAGCTATGGCGTTATTTCCCACTGCTCTTTCTTGGATGAGATTGCTCCATCTTTAAATGACTGGGCCTATTTAACATCAAACACAATATATATTCAGTGTTTCTTTTGTGTGTGTTTTTTTTAATCGAGAGTTTTATCCTTTTATTTCACTCCACCCTACCTTTCTTCTCATGAATGCAAAGGCATGCCCTAACACAGGGAAAAGGACCACAAAGGACCACAGGCAGTTGACTCATCTTTAAATGTTTCCAGTTTCATAGTGTTTGCTATGATGTCTCAAGCCACGTAGCACATTTCTGCTGTAAATTTTTCTTTCCACCTAGAATAGGTTCACAATCTTTTTGGAGTTGCTGTATGATTTTGTTGATCAACTTTCTAACCACTTGGAATTCCTAGATTCCTCTAAGTTCTTGAACATAAGGATGCAATTTCTGCACTTCTTTCAGTATCTAATAAGACCTGGTGTACAGGTTCTTCCACAGGAGTCCACGTTACAGTTACATCGGGAGCTTTTTCCTACACAGAGGTGTCTACTTGCCTTGGCACGTCAAATCACAATCTCTAGGGTTGGATTAGGCAAACATACTTGGAAATGTTCTTTGAGTAATTCTGATGTATGGGTCTCATTCAAACCATTAGTCTATTGGAAGTCATAAATTTATCCTCAAAAACAAAAAGAAAAGAAATAGTGAGAAAAGCAAAGGCTTTAGAGGCAGCTCTTGCATCTGATGACCATGATACCTAGCCAGTATGGTAATACTGGGAATTGGCGTGGGATAATGGTTAAGAGGCCAACTCTGCTGTGTGAGCTGCATCAAATTGAGTAGCCACTGTGTATGCCTCAGTTTACGCATCTTGTAATGAGTATACTAATGCCTGCAGTAATTTTAGGATTAAATTATGTGTTACATATAAGATTAAAAATAAAGTATTCGCTGATAGCTTGTCCTAACGTAGTTGTTCAAACAGTTTTAACTGTTATTATCTCAGGTTACTGAGAAGCTCCCTTAAATAGTATGTTTGATAAAAAAAAAAAAAGAAAAGATGAATACTTATAAATCAAGGCATGTTATTTAATCGATAGAAAATTTAAAAACCTGAGATTCATGGTGGGATTTTGTTTTAGGTCCTTGGTATTATAAACATTCGGTTCATATTTTAATTTAAATAATTATATTAGCATATATTAGCATGGAGAATACCAGAGGCCCTTTTAATGATACTAGGAAAACATGAAGGTATCATAGAATGGTATCCAGGAATTAATGACTTGGATAATTAAAGATGGTGTTATTTTCTGCAGGCCAGGTATATTTTGGGCTCCACTTTCCAGTAAGAAGATTAAAAATGCATGTAGTGCATCCACACGAAGGCATGAGAAGACATCGGTAATTCTTAACATGAAATTATTTGATAGAAATATTTTTAAACATTCATAGATAAAATTAGTTATCACAGATAAAATTAGAGATTGGTGTAGCTCTTTATTTTGTGGTTAGGGGTTTGTTTGTTTGTTTGAATTAAAAATGGAAGAAGAGCACAATAATCTTTTCAGTGCTTGGGAGTCTTCTACAGGTCTTAGCATGGTCCTGAGTCAGACTTAACTTCTGGGGATGTGGGAATTCCACGCGAGTGCCTTCTTTCGAGTGTCCTCTTTAGACAGTGTCCTCTCCTAGTAATGCCCTTTTGGGGGCGTGGTGTTAGTAGAAATACTGTAACAAAAATCTTTGCTCATATCCCCAAATGTATGGCAGAGACTTGAAGCCAAATGGTTCATCCAACAGCCAGAATCCCCTGACGCATAAATTGTATTTCAGCAACTCTGGTTTGCCATAGGACATCCTTGCCATCTTTGTAAGAGATTTCAAGCTGCACAGACAGCAGAACCAGGTGCCCTCCACAGTTCTTAGCATCACCATCAGCAGTGACAGCATGCCAGAATTTTAGAATTGACAGGGGTCTCATGGTGGGCCCTCCAATGATGTCCACATTCTAACCTTACACGGTTAAGGGAGCTTTGTAGATCTGATTACATAAGGATCTTGGGATGAGATTATCATGGATTGTCATATGGGCAAGAGGGAGGATAAAGTCAGCGGAAGGAATTGTGACAACATAAGAGAGGTTGGCGTGATGAGGCCTTGAGCCAAGGAATACCAACAGCTTCTAGAAGCTGGTAGAAGCAAGAAACGGATTCTCCCCAGGAGTGTCCAAAGGGAACCAGCCCTGATGATACAGTGATTTTAGCCCCGTAAGTCTCGTTTCAAACTTATGACCTCCAGAAGCACACGATAATAAAATTGTGGGGTTTTTCTTAAGATACTAATTTGTGATAATGTGGTACAGCAACAACAGGCAGCTAATTCAGACCTCATAGCTAATCAAATCCAGTCTTCCTATTTTTGATTGAGTTATATATAAGGCCCAGAGAGCTCGGTCATTAATTTATTCACTCACTCAACAGTAATATATTGAGCTGTTAACATCTGCTAGTCACTGTTAGCAGTAGGCATATGCTTTGTGCTATTCCTTTTTAAACCATTCTCCCAGGATCCTGGAAATCGAATCTGGAGTGGAGAAACCCTCCCCTTCCCCATCCCAAAAGAAAGGTATTTGGAGCTGATGAATTCTGAGGGTGGTATACCTGATCCCCAGAGCTGCACTGTTTCAATTTCTTCCAAAGGCTTGGTAGTTCACTTTCATTTTGATTTTTTGAACTACCAGGTCTTTATAATAAGTTCCTTCATTCATGCAAGTTGGCTGGAATAGATTTTTGTGGCTATTTTTACCCACTCTAGTAAATTATCTAAATATTCGAGAGTGTCTTCTGATCACTTCAAAGGTTTGTGATGATGTTATAGATCAACACATTATTTTTAGCAAGCTCATTTTATTTCCCAGAAATAGTCTGCAGGTCTTTAACTAACTGATGTTTCACCCCCAACAAGCTAAGACCATATCTTCATCCCAGCATTTGGAAACTACTTTTCACTGTCCACATGGGGAAAAAAAACGTGAACCACAGACTGAATTTGCAATCCTCTGATGTCTGAGCTGCTAAATTTGTTATGGACAGAATACTTTTTTTATAAATATGAATTTCATAATAATTTCCCTGACTGTTACCTACCATCAGCAAACAACAAAAATTGCCTTTGCTGGATAACCTTTAAAACTAGCCATGGAAGAGCTGATGGCAGGTAGATAATGCCTTAAATAAGTAGCTGTCATCCCATTCAAGAAATCGCAAGTTCTTCCAATAAAGAGAAAGGGTCAATCAGAGAGCAGAGGCACTGCCTGCATGACACAGGTCTGTGAGGCTTGGTATTGGACTCTCAATGAATCTGGTCCTGGACATTGTTGAGACTTCACATTCTTGTGTCTCCCCTTGCAGAGCTTGGCAGACTCTGATGCTAGCAAGGTCTAGCAACAGGACGGGTAAGTGATTGAGGTTTGAATTCACGCTCCCCCATTTGATTGCCTTGAGCAACTCAGTTAATCACTCTTAGCCTTGAGGTCCTCAAGTAAAAAGTGGGACCGATAATAGTGTCTACATTCTAGCAGAATTATAAAGTATAAGCAAACCGATATGTGGATGACAGTCATAGAGATGTTCACAAATATTCTGGTTCTTTTCTCCTTCTAGGTGAGACGGAACTTTCTCACCCCTTTTAGAGTAAGAGTGATGGCCAATTGACCTACTTTGGCCAGTGAAATATGAGCAAAACTGACACATGCCACTTCCAGGAGGAAGCCTTTAAGAGCTAGTATTAGATCCACCGTCTCGTTGTCTGCTCAGCAATATCGGTGTTCCAGGTGGTGGCCGCTCCCTCCACTGGGAGTCTGGAGTGACGGTGATTTGGTGCTGAGCCCCCAGCTGACCCGAAAGAAACCTTTGTTGTTCCAAGCCACTGATACGTTTTTGGGTTGTTTCCATCATCCATCAGCCCACCTGGAATCACCTGTAAAGCACGTGATACCTAATGACCTGTCAGTTTGGATGAGAGGCGAGGTCATGGGGATGATGAATGTACTCATTTAAGAAAAGTTCACTGATCACCACCTATATGCCGCACAGGGTGAATGCCATGGTGAGGGGGCACATGGTATCCCTGGCTTCATGCAGCTCACAACTGTGCTGGGTCTGCTAGCATCCCAGAACTGAGGAAAACAATCAGAAAAGTTTCGCATCCCTGCAGGACAGGAAAAGTTATGAAGCTGGGTTGGCCAAAACTCTTCATATAAGACGGAATAGGTCATCTGACCAACAACCAAAGGTCTGATGGGTACAGTGGATGTAACCTGGTTTATGTTGGTTCTGGGCATACCTACAGATGTGAATCCTTCCTGGCCATGGCACCGTTTATTTATGCTTCTGCTCGGAATTCCCTGAACCAATATGTCACTAATACACCCAACAAAATGGCCCTCCTTCATGAAAGTCATGCCTGTAGAGGGGAGGAAACAATTTCCCTTCTTTCCTTCTAGGATCTTTGGCTGGCCCAATAATTGCGTTGATATAAGACAGACTAACAGGAGAAAAACAGATTTGTATGTGTGGGAACCCCACAAACATATGTGTCTTTGAGAGGGTCCCCAACAGTCAGGCAGTTAAGAGGTATCTGCCATCCTGAGCTAAGGGGAAGTAGGTAGGGGTCCGGACTTCAGAGCAGAGGAAGACAATTCGCAGAAAGATGGGAAGAGCAAGTGTTTGGTAAACAAATGTTTGCCATGCCACACAGAGAAGTCTTTTTGATGTGAAAAGTTATCTCTGGTGAACACCATTCTTCCTTATAGGTCCCCTATCTAAATTCTTTTAGACAATGAAGAGGAAGATAAAAAGTTTTTCTTGAGTCTGTTGGGCCTTGACGGTCTTCAGCTTGAAATAATCCACAATGGCATATTCTGGGGTGGCCTGCCCTGCACCCCATCACCTAGTTCCCCTATATGAATTCACATTCTGCCTAGCCCCTGCTATCCCACTAGATCACAATAAAACCCAATGTTTACCACCCTGATCTACCATCCATCTACTCCGGGTATGTGAGACCCACCGGAGCTATAGCCTTAGGATGGCTTTCTGAAGAAACTGAGAGGCAACCAATCTATTTCCTTTACTCCCTTTCTGGAAACAAATGACTTTTGGTGCAGCATAGCAATGATCCTCACTGGGTTCCTGGAAGAGGGCCTGAGCTCTGTTGGGTAGGGCCTCCTTCCACTGAGGTGGGAAGGCAGAGGTCCGTCCCCCCCGCACCCCCGTCTGCCTGCTCCCACATGAGAAGAAGTGTTGGAGGTGGTGGACTTTGAAAAGCAAGACGGAATATCCTTTCATATTGAATCCAGTGGTAAGCAACGTGGGCTGGGCAGTGACGCCCCAGCTCTGGCTGCCGCCTTGAAGAGTGCTCTGTGCTTCCAGATATTCTTCTTGGAGCCTCACAGAGAAGGAAAAGGAAGGACTCTAATGGAGTTGGTGATCAACTTCTTCTTCATGCCCAAGAGAACTTGGAAATGAAACATACAGTTTTTCTGTATTCTTGGTGGAGCTTTAGGCAGGATTGATAATATGGAAAAACAAAACAAAACAAAACAAAAAACCCCAAAAAACATTGGCTTGGAGTTCATGCTGCTTCAATATGAATCCTGGCCTCGTCACTTACTTACAAGATATGTGACCTAGAGTTAATTGCTTCATCCCTCTGAGCCTCAGTTTTCTTACCTATCAAATGGTAATATTAACATCTATTTTATAGAAGGCGTTCAAAGAATTAAATGAGATAATATATGTTAAGCATTTAACAATGTCTGAGGCATTGGGTGGAGTTTCAATAAATGTTTGTGCCTTTTCCTTTTTCCTTCTAAAGCAGGTACGGCTAAGTACTTGCTTTTGTTCTCCTGTCTCTGGGAGGTCATCAGAAAGCATTATGGTTCTTTGCATGGTTTAATGCCTTTTCACATACATCATATTTTGTTATCCTCCCAATAATTTTATGATTAAGTACTATAATTATACTCATTTCATAGATAAAGAAACTGAGACTCAAAGAGATTAAACAACTTGACCAATGATTGCGAAGATCGTACTTGTCACGGAGGTAACATACTCTCAAGTCATTGGACCCAGAGGCCCATCTCTTTCCAGTTCTTGCTTCCTCTTTGAGATTTGCATGGAGCCTGACTTTGTAGTGGCCAAATATCAAGCCAGGTTAGCACTGTCTCTCTCTCCTCATCTTCCTATTCCCCCTGCATCAGAAATACCTGGATCTACAGTCAACTCTGGGCATGATGAGGCTTCACTGGGGAAGAGGGGATGTTTGTTAGGTTGGATGTGGCCCCTTTATTCTGCAGGACTGGGACACCATATTTTAATCTTGGTAGGTTCTCAGGCAGATGATCAAAAAGAAGGTGTGCCCGTTTTCTTTCCATCCTTCACCCCCCACCTCCCACCCCCAATCCCAGGGAGGCTGATCTTCATGGACTATACCTTTCTTTGCAGGGTCGCCTCTGGATGGTTGGCTTTCTTTTCTGAATGTCACATCTCATCTTAAGTTATGACTCTCTTCATCTGAGTTCCATTAATCATGCCATCTTTTCGTTTTAGGCAGCGTAGGAGTGGTAAAAGTTTCAAGGTACTGCACATAAGTATATAAATAATGTGTTATTAAACCTTCCACAGTTCAGTCTAATTTGCTGATGGGACCCTGAGTGATATAATAGGTAGCTCCATATGGTAGGAAAAAGTACCCTAAGTGGATAATGGCTATCAATATCCGATTCTTTACCAAAACAAAGTTCTCAATTGCACAGTGTACTTTAAGTGCTGTTTTCCTTCTTTAAGGGTATCCTAAATACTAATTTTAATTTGGTTTTCCCTCTATATGGAAAGTGTTGGGATCTGGTGATGTGGACATAATCATTTTTCGTAGAACTTAATCTCAAAAAACAGCCTAGCTGAACTTCAGGATAGTAGAATATAATTGTTTTATACCGTCCTGGCTGCCATAACAAAATACCATAGACGAGGTGGCTCAAATACAGAAATTTATTTCTCACAGTTCTGTAGACTGGAAGCCCAAGGTCAAGGTGTCCTCAGGGTTGGGTCCTATGAGGTCTCTCTTCCTGGGTTGCCGACAGTCACTTTCTTGCTGTGTCCTCACAGGGTGCAGAGAGCACGCTCTGGTGTTTCTTCCTCTTCTTACCAGAGCACTAACCCCATCATAGGAGCTCCACCCTCAGGACTTCATCTAATTACCATTCAAAGGCTTTATGTCCCAATATCATCACATTGGGGTCAGGACTTCAACATATGAATTTTGGGGAGACACAAACATTAAGTCTATTACAATCATGCCATGAAAGCAATGGAGTCAGATCTCCTGGGTTAAAAATTTCAGTGGTAGCACTTGCTCACTATTTGATCCCAGGTTACTTAACCCCTTTGTACCTCAGTTTCATCTATTACGAATAGATTTTTCCTAGAAGAGTTATTATAAGAATTAAATGAGTTAATATGTGCCCATAAGACATCCGTGAGGATGGATGTTTGTGCGTGAGGTACCACAGGAGTCCACATGAAAGTAAACAAAAAACACTGGGATGCTCTCAGTTATTGAATGGCCCCTTCAGCATTCTTTTAAAGTGGCAGGAAAACTGTAGATGCTTTGCTAATATGCAAAATATGATGCAATATTACGTCACAAAACAGATAACATGTTTCATAAGTTGCTCTGAAAGAATTTCATGTATATTTGTCCTCATCTTATCTCCTAGTGACGTTTGCCACAGAAATGTCACACTCTCTAGGGAAATTCTTGGTGCCTCATTCAGTAAGTAAATACCAGAATCACCCACATGCTATGATAAATTACATCAGGGATTACATCAGGAGCTTTCAGATACATCTGTCCTATTCTTCGACCTGAAACCAGACATCTGACATCTGTTATCTTAACTCCTACTTGACTGCTCCCACTCACACTACCAGCTCATCCGCTTATTAGCTCAACTACTGGGCAAACTAAATGTATTTGTTTGTTGCTAATACCATTTATGTGTCTCCCTCCTACACCCTCCTCACAAAGTGGCACCTACTCAGTAATGTGAAACATTTATTTAACCCGTGGTGTCCGTATTTCCTTGAGTAGAAAAAATTACGTTGAGTATATAACCAAATTTTTTGACTTCACCACTCATTTATTTGTTTATCATTGTATTTCACCCAGTCCAGCCACAAATTGGAAGGTACCAGAGATTCTCAGTAGTGGGATTTGAGGACTTCTCTGTAGCTTTTCCTGGTTTCACATGATTCTTGGCTTTTAGGGAGTCAAGTAAAGAGCTATTTCCATGTTCTGCTTTCTTCTTTACTCTCCAGGGCTGAAGGTACCTGCTCTTACAATCTCCCAAAGGGAATGTGAGATGAGTCATGTGACTTCTAAATTTGTATACTCAACCTGGGCCTTCCCCCTGAACTCTAGACTTAATATCTACTTGGAAATGTCTGATAGCCATCTCAAACAGGGCACATCCAAGATAGAACTCTTATTTCCAATGTTTTCCCCAATTCATTTCCCAAAAGAGGTAAAAAAAAAAAAAAAAGATGAAATAAAAAAAAATACAAAACTCTTTTCTTCTACTCTTCCCTAGGTCAGTAAACAGTAACTTGAGTTGCTGTGCTAAAAGACTTCATAATCTCCTCGACTCCTTTCTTTCTCTCATAGTCATATTTGATACATCAGCCAAACTGTGAGCTCAGCCTTCAGAATCTGTCTACTTCCCAGCATCGTCACTACAGTGGCTGTACTCCAGGTCACTGGTGCCTCTCACTTGGTCACAGCTCTGCCTTCCTAACTGTTCTCTCACCTTCTACCCTAACTCTCTACCTCGGTTACCTATTGATGGATAACAACTCACCACAATTTTCAGTTGCTTAAAACAACTAATGCATTTATTACCTAGTAGTTCTGTGGATCAGGAATCTGGGCACAGCTTATCTGGGTCCTCTGCCTCAAGGAACCCAACAAATGTGCAGTCAAAATGCGATCCAGGGACAGGCTCTCACCTGAAGGAACGACTGGGAAAAGTTTTACTTCCATACTCACGTGATTATAGACAAGGCTCAGTTACTAAAGGGCTGTGGGTCAGAGGGTCTTAAGAGGGTCTTTAGTACCTTGTTGGCTTTGCCACATGGGCTTCTCCAACATAATTTCTTGCTTCACCAAAGTGTGCAAGTCGAGAAAGCGAGAGAGAGAGTCTGCTAGCCAGATGGCAGTTACAATCATGTGGAATCTAATCACAGAAATATCCCATCATTGTTACCATAGTCTGTTGGTTAAAAGAAGTCACAGATCCTGCCCACATGCAAGAGAAATATATCACACAACAACATGAATTCCAAGAGGCAGGAATCATTGGATGCCATCTGAGAATTTGCCTACTACATTTCCTGCAGTTTATTTTATATGCAATGGTCAGAGAGATTCTTTCAAGCATTAACTAGGTCATGTCCTAACTCTATTCCAAACCTCCAGCTGTGTGCTGTTTAACTCATAGTAGACTCCAGATTTTATACAATGGCCTTGTACCATCCACATCTTAAACCACTCTCTCTGAATTCACTTTGGTCCAGTTGTATTGTCTTTCTTCTGGCTCAAACTCAACCAACGCTGTCCCATTTCAGGGCCGTTTCACTGTGACTCTGCCTGAAGCCCTCTCGCTCCAGATACATCCATGGCCTGCCCTCCACTTAATTCAGGCTTTTGTTCCAATGTCACATTTTGAGAGAGGACTTTAGGGACCATGTCATCTAGAATAGCAATTCCTTCATTGTTCTCTAACTCTTCTTTATTTTTGTTCCTAATATTATTATTCTTTTTAAATTTTTTATTAGTTTCAGGTGTACAAAACAATATAATAGTTCAACATTTACACCCCTCACAAAGTGATAACCCCCCCAATCTATTACCCCTCTGACATCCTATATAGCTGTTACAATTCCATTGGCTCTGTTCCCTATGCAATATTATTTTTTAACTACATAAAATATTATATGCCTTATTTAATTGTCTGTTTTTCACCACTAAAATTAACTCTCTGTAGAGCAAAGACTCTCTCTCTACACACACACACACACACACACACACACAATACATATACATACATACATACATACACACATGCATACAGGGGGTGCCAAAAAATGTAAACACATTTTAAGAAAGGAAAAAACTATATTAATATTGTAATACTCAATATATACCAATAACAAAAGATGAATACAAATCACATTTGCCTTTTGCAGTTACAGGAGGTGCTCAAAGTGGTTACCATCAGCGTCCAGACACTTCTGATTATGGCGAACTACTGCTTGAGCAACATTGACCAAGGTGTCCAATTGTATACATTTTCTTGGCACACCCGGGGTGTGTGTGTGTGTGTGTGTGTGTGTGTGTGTCTGTGTGGTGCCCTAGGTGGTAAAATAAAGGGCAAGTTGTTAGGATAAATGCAAGCACATCAGAAGGAAAAAAAAGAGAGTATAGATTTCTTCTAATAATTACCCTCTAATCATCTAAAAGCGTAGACCAAAGTACTATGTTCTGATCACTAGAGAGAGGTGTATCTTCCTTTAACTAAAAATTCCTTCAAGGACATTTGGTCCCTCTACTGCTGTCTCATCAAGCAACTGTCTATCACTAAAGCAGTTTCCTAATTGCGTTGTTCCGAGGAAAGACCATGAAAGGAGGGCTATTGGACATGAATGTTCTGATCACCAGAGTCGTTCATTCTCACTGTTCTCAGTAGCTCCCTTAGTAATTAGTAAAGTGACTTTCCTGTTTATAAGGTAGCATCAGAGCTGAAATCGAGGTGAACTTACAGAATCAAACTTATGAACCTGGAAAGCCAAGGACTCACCTCTTCATTGTCAACTTCCTCCAATGGGTGGCAGCCATGATGGAACACATCTGGAAATGTTATCCAGTCTTACCCATTGTGATCATCCAATATTCCAGAGAAGCACAGACGTTTTGAGAATGTTTAGATTCAAGTTCATGTTTGTTTAGATGCAGCAATTACAGAGCTTCCAAGTAAGTTAACCTACATGAACGTAACGTTTATAGTTTGTTAACAGAAGAAAAGGGAGACACTTCCGTGGCATTGACCACAAAGTTTACTTTTAAGGGACAAATTTTCATTTAGTGAACTGCAGCAAAACAAACCAAAAATGCTGCAGATATTTTTTTCTCTCAGTAGCTAGCTAATAAAGCCTAAACTGGCTAACTTCCATGCCCTTTGAGGCTCCAGAAATACAAACAGGAAGTTTAACGTTTCCATTGCAATAACTATTCTGTATTAAAAGCTGAAGAGAAACAATAAAACAGAAGGTCAGGATAAAAGCAATTTACGTTTTATTAACATCCTAAGATTACATCAGTACTGGGTTTAAATATTAAAATGGAGTCAGAGTATAATTAGAAAAAAAGCATTTGTAATCAAATGACATTCTTTTCATTTTTAGACATGGCTTTCCTCTGGTCTGTAGCAAGATGCAAACTTATATAGCATTTCTATGTTCCCTCAACTTGTAAATTCTGCTGTGTTCTCTCATGGGTAATTTTGGCCAAACGCGATTCTCTATTTCTGGTGTAAATGTTCTTTTCAAAGAAAAGCAGTGTGATTCACTGTGTTGTTCATTTGCTCCTGTTCACTCCATTATCGTGAGACAACATACACTCTAATGAATGTAATGAAGACAGTGATTTGAAGCAAGTCAGATGAATTCTTTGAGACATCCCTAGTAAGCCAACAGGGTGACACATTGTCCTCTGGGTGTGGACATAGCTGGTAACTGGTGAAGTTTCCTCAATTTCTCTGTACTTGGACCTTTCTTTTCCAAACGGTTAAACATTCCTTTCCTCTAACAATGGAAGATGGAGGTGATTTCATAAGTGAGTGATGAGATACTTCAACATTGTGTAGGAGAATGAACTGAAAGCCAAGGAGAGAGGTAAGAGGGCATTCCAACCCTCAGGTTGAGAAGGGTAACCAGGAGGTGGTGAACCAGTATTGAGTGAACCAGTGTTGAGGACAGAAGAGAGTGTTTAGTTCTGTAAACCATGAGTTTGTTGTTGTAACCCTGAGCTGAGCAAGCTTCTATGGCCTTCTGTCCTTGTCAGATGATTGGCTTATAAGGTATATATCACAGCTAACAATTGGAGCACTGATTCAAAAAATTGGAATTCCTCTTATTATAAAAGAATCTATCTTTCTTCAATTACCCATTTTCTTTAAATAATTGTAAATGCCTTAATAGTAGTTACTAAGCCTTACACTCCTTTAAAAATACGTTGAGAACTAAATAAGATCCAAATAAATTCTCATCCAAGTTGAGAACTTTTTTTTTTTCCACTTCACCTCTTGTTACTGAAATGTGACTTTGATGTGAGACATTGAAACTGATTTTGGACATTTAGTTGCAACTATATGCATTGTAGTTTACACACAATCCATAGAAAAATCTTTTTATAAATCTGCATCCTGACCCTAGAGTGTCCCCACTGAGTTGGGTTGACAAGTGTGTTTTAATATGTCACGGTATGGATGAGATTGAAGAATAGTCTCCTTAATTTCAATAGATGGAAGCCTGATAGCCAGAGAAATAGTAACATGCCTCTCCTTTGACTCCAGTTGCAATAAATTTATGTGTTCTTACTTAAAATAGAAAAATTACTTTTCTTAACATAGTCCTAAGGGGGTTAGTACTAGCAAATGCTGTACCAATCTCAAAGTCCTATTATTTTGGTGTACTGAACGCTGGCAGGAAATTGTGTAAGCAATTGTGTAAATGGAATGCTGCCCTCTTATGGTTCTACACATCCTTCTAGGGCCAAACATCAAATCCCAGTCTCTAGTTAGGGCAATTAATCGAGGGATTTAAGAATTGGAGAGACCTGGAAATATACCCACCCTTTGATTTTACAAATTACAAAATAGAGTTACATGGAGATGACTCATTCCAAGTTAATTTATCTAGATAACCTAGAGCCAAGGACAGAATCCAGTCCATTGCTTCTTCCATTCTAATACATGTTTGAATACAATTTTAATTTCTAGTTTCATAATTCAGGTATTTCAAGAGACATCACAAAACATCAATTTTTATAAGGGAAATTGTAATAAGGTTAATTCTACCGAGTCAATATGCTATCAAATTCTTCAAATGTTAGAGGACTTTTGCATTGTATCAAATCAGAAAATTTTAAAAGTTCTCAAATATCAAACTCAAAAATTCCAGTTTTCAGGACATTTTCACTTATGTTTTTCTAAGATTATTCTTACTCTTATTTACCATCCATAGATTCACAGAGCCAGTTGAATACTTATCCAGTACATGGCAGTCTGCCAAACATTGGCTCAAAGCATTTTTTTTCCCCTAAAAACTTCCATCTCTTCCAAGATAACCATTTGCATATTTATTTGTTCCCAGGCTGTTTTAATTTGAATCAGCTTTATGAAGGTAAAACGCATATATTTTAGTGTATGGTGGAATGGGTTTTGATAAATGTCTGCATTGGTGTAACCATCATCAGAATCAAGAGATAAAATGTATACATCACCCAAGGAAATCTCCTTGTGCCTCCTCTCAGTCCATCTTCCCACTCTAGCCCCAGGCAGCCATTTATCTGTTCTCTGTCTAATCTATAAAGATTAAATTTGCTTTATATAGACCTTCATCTATAAGGCATTATAAAGTGGGTGTTCTTTCGTGTTTGGCTTCTTTCATTCAGCGTAATGGTTTTGAGATTCATCATTGTTGTTTTGCATATCAGTAGGTTGCTCCTGATTATTTCTGAGTAGTAGCCTACAGAATGGATGTACCATAATATTTATGTTCTCCCGAACTATTGGATATTTGGATTGTTTCTCGTTTTTTTGTTTTTTTTCTATTATTATTATGGGGAAAAAAGCTGCTGTGAAAATTCATGTGGAAGTCATTGTGTGGTCATATGTTTTTATTTCTTTTAGGTAAATACCCAGAATTGCAGTTGCTGGGTGATATGATAAGTGTATGTTTAACTTTAGAAGACACTGCTAAATTGTCTTCTGCCAGAAATGTGTGAGACTTCCACTTGCTTCAGATTCTTGCTTTTTTTGTATTTTTTTTTGTATTGCATTTATATTCTTGCTTTCTTGTATTTATAATTTTAGCTATTGTAATGATTAGAGAGGTCTCATTTGGTAGGGGTTTTAATTTGCGTTTATCTGATGAGTAATGATGTTGAGCATCTTTCATGTGCCTGGTAACCATTCAGATATATTTTATTTCTGATGTATCTGGCCACATCTCTTGCCTATTTAAGAAATTTGGATTTGAAAATTACTCAGTTGTACGTGTTCTCTATGTATTCTAGATGCCAATCCTTTGTCAGTTTTATGTATCATCAATATTTTCTCCCAGGTGGCGGCTTGCCTTTTCATTTTCTTAATAATGATTATAAAGCCCCATGTGTTATAGATTGAATGGAAGTTTGTATCCTCTACCTCCAAATTCGTATGTGGAAATGATAACCCCCAAGGTGATGGTATAAAGAAGTGGGGCCTTTGAGGGTGGTGATTAAGTCATGACAGTGTAACGTTTTATAAGGAATTAGTGCCCCTATAAAACAGGCCTGAGAAAGAGGTCTCTTGCCTCTTTCCACCAGGGAAAAGATGGTATTTATGAGGAAGTGGGTCCCTACCTGACACTGGATCTGCCAGTGTCTTGCTCTTGGATTTCCCAGCCTCCAGACCTGACAGAAACAAATGTTTGTAGTCTATAAGCCAGGTAATGGTATTTTTGTTACAACAGCCCAAATGAAGTGAGACACCATGCTGTTGTTTTAATTACTATACTTTCCTCTCACTGATCAGTATCGTTTTAAGACGGCTTTTAGTTATTGAGCCTGTCAAAACATGGCTCTCAGCAATAACCACAATCCTAGTAGGTATTCCTTTCTTTTTGAAAAACATCATAAATGTATTACTTAAGTACAGAAATGTGTACATAAAACTCAAGAATAGAGACAGACTATACAGCTTAAATCATTTGGAAAATGATTTTTAAAAACTGCAAGCCTCACGGAATAGATCCTGTCTTTATATTGAAGAAAGGAGGATGGATCTGAATCTTTCCTTCTTCACTGTAAATGAAAGGGCAGAATTAACATGGAGGAATGTGTAAAAATGCAAATTATTTCTCTCCACAAAACCTTCAAATATCATGTTAGGAGATAGAGCTTCAAAGGGAAATGATTTGTTCCTGGAACACAGTTTTTGATTTAAACACAATCTTCATTTTGAAGAAAACAAATGGGTGCAATATGACCCCTCTGGCCCCATGCCCACTCATGTCCCACAAGTGCCATATGAAGCCATGAAAGGAACCACATCAAGGCAGATTGGCCCACTGAGCACTTGAAGGAGATCACGTCAGCCACGCATGATTTATCTGTAGACCTTTGTTAGGAAAAGCAAGCGGAGTGGCTCCGAGCTAATGGGAAAAGTCATCAAGTTAGAAGTCATCTTTTGAAATGACATGAAGAAGAAGGGATCTAAAAAGCCTGGAAATGCCATCAATTTCATAGGTTTAGAGCTTTCTCTCTTTTAGGGAATAAAAAAAGCATAATGCTGTTCAGTGTACTTAAAGGCATTATTATTTTCCCAAGTCAGGCGACCTTTTATTGTCTCCCTTTAGCCGAAGAAAGAATTTTTAAATTGATATTTGGTTTACACATTAATACAGTCATGCGCCAAAACATAATGTTTCGGTCAGCACCAGATGGCACATACGCAGTCTGACAATTAAGCTTGCGAACTCATCCTAGAAAAAGTGCTGCATACCTTATTGCTGAATATCACCATGGTCACCTGCGAAGGTCTCCCCTTGGGAAGCTAGTACCTAGTCCACTCTTCAAAGCACTTTTGGAACTCTTTTTCTGGAATGGCCATCAGAGCTGACATCCTATTACCCTTTTTGTCCTGAATGTCATCAAAATGTCTTCCCTTCAATAGTTCCTTTCTCTTCAGGTAAAGAAAGAAGTCATTGGGAGACAGACTAGGTGAGTAGGGAGGTTGTTCCAATACAGTTATTTGTTTACTGGCTAAAAACTCCCTCACAGACAGTGCCATGTGAGCTGGTGCATTGTCGTGATGCAAGAGCCATGAATTGTTGGCGAAAAGTTCAGGTCATCTAACTTTTTCACACAGCCTTTTCAGCACTTCCAAATAGTAAACTTGGTGAACTGTTTGTCCAGTTGGTACAAATTCATAATGAATAATCCCTCTGATATCAAAAAAATTAGCAATATTGTTGCAGCAAGTTCACAGACTTAATTGTCAGACCTCGTCTGACGGTGGTCCCTTAAGATTATAATAATGAAGCTGAAAATGTCCTATTGCCCAGTGAAGTCTTAGCCATCATAATGTCGTAGTGGAATGCATTGCTCATGTGTTTGTGGTGATGCTGGTGACAACAAACCTACTGCGCTGCCAGCTGTGCAAAAACATAACACATACAATTACAGTACCGTATTTCCCCGAAAATAAGACCCAGTCGGACTATCAGCTCTACTGAGTCTTTTAGAGCAAAAATTAATGTAAGACCTGGTCTTAGTTTACTGTAAGACTGTAATACTTATATTATTTACTATAATATAATATAATACCAGGTCTTATATTAGTTTTTGCTCCAAAAGATGCATTAGAGCTGACTGGCTGGCTAGGTCTTATTTTCGGGGAAACATGGTAGAGGGCTATACCTTCTAGGATTGTATAAGTGCACTCTCTGATGGTCACACAACAACAAAATTGCTAATGGCACATTTCTCAGAACGTATCCCTGTCAAGTGGCGCATAATTATAATATAATGGCAAATATGCCGTTTTGGGAACATTGAAAATATTTCTGGAGCTTCACATATATCATTTATGACCCGGAAGTCGTTATTGTGTAGCGTGTTAGGAGACTAGGCAGTAAAGCCACACGCTTGGGATGGCTTCCCAGCTGTACCACAACGGGCCACATGACATTTGTCAGACATTTACCTCCCTGTGTCTTGGTTACCTTGACCCAAGAATGAATGGTGAACTGGTATCCATTTCATCATGTCATTGTGAGGCCTAAATGAGACACAGTAAGCAAATTTCTCACAATCCTCCCAGGTGAAAATTAACACCAACAAAGAATAGCTATTAACATCCTCATTTCAACCTAGTGGGGTTGATTCTCATTCTCTGGATAAGGATGCTGAGATGTTGAGGGGAAAAGTAACTGGCGCAAGATTTTATTAGGTTGGTGCAAAAGTAATTGCGGTTAAAAATGATTGCAAAAACCACAGTTGCTTTTGCACCAACCTAATACAAATGGCGGAGACAAAATGAGCATCCACTGCAGGCTGGCTACAAAACCCTAGTGCTCATTAAAATAGATTATTTTGTAATTATTTCATATTACAGTCTTTTGTCTTTATACTTGGATACATACTCTAGGAGGGACAAAAGCAACTGTACCTTCTATTTATAATAGGTTTTCCTGTGTGGCCCAATTCAGTGCCCTAGAAATGCAGGGCAAAAATGGCTGAAAGAGAGAAAATTGACATTTATAAAGCACTTAAGAAATGTCTGCCAAGAACTGTGGCCAGATACTGAGATAAATTACATTTATATTTAATCTTTACAACAACCTCAAGAGACAGGTGTTAATATCACTGTTTTATGGATATTTTACAGGGGTTGCTTAGAGGATGAATTTTCCTTTCGTCAGACTGTGGATTCTCTTTGTGGGATGCATCCTGTCACTGAGAGCAGAATTTTAACACCAAATCAAACAGGTAAGAAACTTGATTCTGCTACTTAACTGAAGTGTGTGGTTTGAGTTACAAAAACTTCCCTGAGTTTCACCTGTAGGATGCAAATAGTAAATACAGCCTATATCAATGGATAATTGTATTAAATGAGGCAATACACTTAAAGGCTTCTAGTAGAAACACTAAGCAATCAATAGATGTTATTACTATTGCTGTTATCATGATTAATATGAGTTTCAATGGAGTCAGATGAAATGAAAGAACCTTTATTCAATTTTAGCCTGTCAGTATTCGTTTCACAATGAGAAATATCCTCTCTGAAATGAAAAGGCTTTGGAGGTCAATTTTACAGGTAATTGAATCAGTTTAAACAACTTCTCTGAACAGGACCTGTCCAAATAATCATTGCTTCAGTAAAACAGTTGGTAGAACTATTAGTAAAACAGTGAAAGTATCATATTCTGACAGGAGTTGCCTGTCACTTTATGGTAATAGAGTGCAATGTGAAGATAGAAATCTGTAGGCAACAAGCGTTTCTTCTCAAGCAAAAGGGTCTGACCTCAAAAAGGATTGCGAAGCCAAAACTATTGAGATTTTGTCATCGTTTGGTGATTACACTTCAGAAGTTTGAACTCCTTTGGGAATGAAAACTTCACACATAATATTTTTATCTATCTTTAGAAACTATGATAAACTATCTTTTATCGAAAACAATCGGTAGATGGAGAGTGCTAGTTACAATCAAATGATATTTATGAAATGTCCTAAATTCATTAAAAGCTAGGATAGTCATATCAAACCGTAAATAGTATACGTAACTTTAAACTTTCAGTGAGTAAAATGTTTTCTTGGATTATTCTGAGACCACTTTAGATTCTTAGTGTCCCAGTGTTATCATTAGGAACTTCAATTGTTGTAACAAACTTCAGCACAAACTAAGGAAGGTTTTTTCACAGAGAGAGCAGTTCCGAGATGGAATGGGCCATGCTGGAATTTTGTGATTTCCGGTCGCAGAGAGAGTCAAAGGCTCGAAGTTTGCAAAACAGATGTTAGCATAGAATGAGGAATCCCAGAATTGATGTTTCCCAAAGCTGATTACGTTTGTTTCCTAGGCCTGTCACAACAAAGTATCACAAAATGGGTGGCTTAAATAACGGAAATTAATTTTCTCCAGTCACAGATCAAGGTGTCATCAGGGCTGATTTCTACTGAGGCATCTCTCTTTGGCTTGTGGATGGCCATCTTTTCTCTGTGTCTTCACATGCTCTTCCCTCTGTGTGTGTCTGTGTCCTAATCTCCTCTGTTCATAAAGACACCAATCCTTTTGGTTAAGGGCCCACTGTAATGACCTCACTTCACCTTAAATAACTCTTTAAAGACCCTATATTCAAATATAATCACATTCTAAGGTACTGGGGGTTAGGACTTTAACATACAGATTTTGGGAGTGGGGACACACAATTCAGTCCATAACACTGGTTTTGTGAGAGAATTACTTGGGTTAAAGATTGAAAATTCCTCGCCTCACTGTTGAAGAATGATTCATTAGGTCATGAGAGTTGCATTTTTAACAAGTGTCTAATAGTTAGGACCTGTTCTTTTCAAGGTGGCATAAGATCTACCCCAAACTGGCTCAATCAAAATAGAGAATTTGTTAGCTTACACAAGTGAACATTTCAAGAATGAGGTTTTAGGGGTAGCTTAGTTAAGACCCTAAATGATACTCTAGCATGATACTATAGTATAAATGATACTATAGCAGCCAGCTTCTCTTTTTACATTTCTTCATCTGCTTTCTCCATGTTGCTTCCATTGCTCAGTTCCTTTCTGGTTGGAAGGTGGTTTGACCCAGTTCCTATGTCTTCAGAGGTTCATATTTGGTGGTGTTGTGGGTAAATCTGGTTAACTTTTTACCTGTGAAGCGGCAAAATGAATGTTAAATGGCAAAAATGGATCCTAAGTGGCAAAATAGGTAACGGATGAAAATAGATGAATTTCTGTTTTGAGGGGTAAGGTTGTCAAGTATCCTAATAAAGAAGTATATACAGTTATACAAAGTGTAATTCACAGTGGACTAATAATACTGATAGTGTTTACTGAGTACTTACTGTGTGTTAGCCCCTATGCTAACTGCTTTCACATGTATATTCATATTCACATCGGGTGCAACTGTTATCACTACTGTATAGACGCAAAAACTCAGTCTCCCAGAGGCTATCATGGCCAAGACAGCAGAGCTAGTAAAGGAGGCCGAGCTGAGATTCATGTCTCAGCACTTTAATTTTAAAGTTCCTGCTCCTAATGTCAGTTTTTGCTGCCTCATTCACATACTAGCTATCAGAGTGTGCGCTCTTTAAAAAAAACAAAAAAACTAATTAATGTATTTATTTTCTTGTTCATTTTCTTTCAGTTTTATTGAGATATAATTGACATACAGCACTGTGTGACTTTAACGTGAGTAGCATAATGACTTGTTTACATATACTGTGTTTCCCAAAAATAAGACCTAGCCGGACAATCAGCTCTAATGCGTCTTTTGGAGCAAAAATTAGTATAAGACCCGGTGTTATTTTACTATAGTATAAGACACGGTCCAATATAATCATATAATATAATATAATGTAATATAATATAATATAATAATAATATAATAATATAATATAATATAATATAATATAATATAATATAATATAATATAATAATAATATAATATAATATAAGATAATACAATACTGGGTCTTATATTAATGTTGGCTCTGAAAGACACACATTAGAGCCGATTGTCCCAGTAGGTCTTATTTTCGGGGAAACAGGGTATTGCGAAATGATTGCCACAGCAAGTGTACTTACAATTCATCGGCTCATATAGATACAAAACAAGTGCTTTTCTCCTTGTGAGGAGAACTTGGAGGACCGATTCTCTTAGCCACTTTCAAACATACCGCAGAGCAGTGCTAACTGTAGTCGCCGTGTTGTACGCTATACCCCAGCGTCAGCTCGCGTTAGCACAGCTGCACTCCCTCAAATGTCCATAGTTTTGATGTGACAGCAGTGTCGGGGAGGAAAGGAAAGCATATTATTTACTGTAATTATCTGCATGGACCAGGGAGACCACGTATCTGACTTGCATTCGCAAAGCTGTCTTCCACACTCAACATATAATGGTCATCGTATCTCATAGCACTGGCAACAGAAGTCTTCACACGGTGATGACTTATTCATTCAAGTTAATGTGGACAAAAGGAAAAAAAGAGTGCAAACATGCTTCTCTCCCCCTGCCTGAAGCTATGAGTCCTACTCCATGACTAGGTCACTCGACAACCTTACCAACTAGCAGTCTGCAGCACTTATCATGTTACAAAGCCAGCGTTCAGTGTGGGATGCCCTCGCTCAGCAGAGTTGTTTTATTTTACTACTAATTTGCAGCAAAGGTGTAGGTAAGTCTTTCCCTGGAATTCGAGTAGGATGCCTTTGTCCAATTGCTGAGAAAATGCATATAAATGCCTGAGCCAGTTTAGTGGGCTTTACCAAAAATAGCTTGGCCTTTTGACTCACCCAGGCTGCCAGTAAACTCTGTTTTTTTTTCCCCCCTCTCCACAGATATGCTAAATCTAGTAACATCATGTCAGTGCATTCCAAATTGGATACAACACTGAATTTGTTTTAGTTCGGGAACCCTTGTTATCAGTTCATATGTTGGATATCAGAGAACATTGGGGCAGGGAGGGCCTGGCAGATATTCAATAGTCAGTCCAGCGTCATAGATTTATAGATAAAGAAACAGAAGCCCAGAAAGGCCAAGTGACCCACACAAGGCCCCATTGCTGGTAAATGGCAGACCCAAAATAACTCTGGGCTGCTGATGCGTGAAGCAATCTATTTTTTTGCCAGAGTCTCAGCAGGAGGTTTCGTGGGTGGGTATGACAGGTCCCCCTCGAAAGTTGTTTGGGAGAGTGGTAGCAAGGTGTGACTCCTGGCTGCCACTCTACTTACAGAATTTCCCTTTTGCCATGTGCTGCTTTAGCAAGAAGAAAGGATTGTGAATCAAATGATACAACACCATGTGAGTTCACTCATAGGTGGAATGTGGACTATAAACCAAAAAAGTAACAAACAAATTAAAAAACAAAAACAGAAACTCATTGATACAGACAATAGGATAGAGGTTACCAGAAGGAAAGAGGGGGTGGCAGGAGAGTGACTTGGGTAAATGGGGTCAAATATATGGTAACGGAAGGAAACTAGATTTTTGGTGGTAAACACGCAATAGAGTATACACGTATTGAATTATAATATTATACACCTAAAATTTATATAATGTTATTAACCAATGTTACCTCGATAAAGTAAAAGAAAAAAAAAGGAAAGCAAATGGATACTTTATGCTCAAACTTGGCCATTGGTGGCTTTCTTTATGGGGTCTGAGAAAGAAGCTAATTCACATCAACAAGTTCTGAGAGTTTTCACAGCACCTGAGTCATTCCCGTGGCTTCTCAGGCCTCCCACCTCCCTAGGTGGCCTGAGTTTACTATGTGTGCACGGAAACCATACCTAAGCAGTCTGCCCTTCACCCAGCGATCAAAGCCTCTGTTTCTCTGTTTCGTACAGCTGAGCAAAGGTTTCATTTCTGCACAGATCTTTTCTTTTCTCTCTTGGGTCTTTCTATTATCTGCTTGGATTTCAAGATATGTTTTTGTTGTGTTTGGTCATAAACTGAGAAGGATATATATTACTTCTATT
Organism: Rhinolophus sinicus; assembly: GCF_036562045.2. Classification (NCBI taxonomy): domain Eukaryota; kingdom Metazoa; phylum Chordata; class Mammalia; order Chiroptera; family Rhinolophidae; genus Rhinolophus; species Rhinolophus sinicus. The sequence continues at coordinate 15,451,169 of NC_133761.1, read as the reverse complement.
TTAACTCAATTTGATAGACCTGTCTGTAACGTGAAGATGGAATTTACAGTTAATAAATAAAACTGGGTGGCTCTAAAGGCAAGTATTCCTGTGCTATGTAGATATTAAGTATCTCTTACAATATCCTAAATATAATGAAAACCTGTGTAACAGCCGTTTCAACTAAAAAAAGAAAAGTAAATCAGGGATGGAGCGTAGAGCTGCATTGACTGCGTGTGCCAGTTTTGCCAGTGAGGAAACTGAGCTGCAGAAAGTAAGGAACTTGGGTAAGGTTAGAGTGCTAGCCCGTGATGAACAAGGATTTCGATCTAGATCTGAGGTTCACCAGTGGTACGCTCTTTCCGTTTTGCTAGACTGTTGGCCTCTACAGACCTGAATGTCCAATTGATGACTCTCGGAATAGCAAAAGGAAAATCCAGCACAAAGTGTCTTCACATTCATTATATCCTTTGCTCTTTCTAAAGCCTGGGGAGGAAACTGGATGACCCTATTTTAAGAAAAGATACCTGAGCTTCAGAGAGGTTAGTGACTTACCCAAAGTAGTGACAATCCAAAATTGCTCCCCAAGAAGTAACTCATGCCCACACTAAGGCCTTATAAGTCTAAAGTAAGGTGGATATTGAAAAGGATTTGTAGGTGAGGTCTAGAGACCCAGGCTCAAGTTCTTTCTTTTCGTTTCTATTTATTTGGAGTGTATTCTAGACACGTTCCTTAAATCTGTGACTCAATTTCTAGCCATCTGCTGAGACGGGCGTAAAGAAAACCCTGTCGCTGGATTGTTTACCAAATGAAACAATAAATCAAAAATACCTTTTAAGACTGAAAAGCAATTTATAAATGTTATCAGTAAAATAATTTGTAAGTTATCACTTTTACAACTTGAATTATAACTTTAGAACAACTTGAACAGTTTATAGATCCATTGATGATGTGAATGGGAAAATTATCTTTTATTAATATTGTTGACTCATCAATTTGACCCTCACAAAAGTATACTCATTTAAGCATTTTGGCCATTTTCTCTTCTAATTTGATAACATATAAGAGAATTGGAAACATTCGGCCTCTTTTACTTCCAGGGTATCTGTATAAGCTGTAATTATAGAAATGCATCTTAAGCAGATTTCTAGATTCTGAAAATTAATATAGTTCATTTTCTAATCTTTTTTCTTCTGGCTTTTCTAACAAGGTAGGGGCTATTTGAGGGAGAAAAAAACATTATGTGGGTGAGTAAAAGATGATATTTTTGAAAGAATAAAAGATAAATTTTTAAATGAGTCTGTGCATTTGATACACAAGATTATGCTCATTTATCAGCAAAAATCCCCTTGAGGAAATCAAAGCAGGACCTATCCAAGATGCAATTTCTTCTTCAAACCAAGCATTCTCAAATGACATAAGCATTTACTTTTAAAAAGACACTTTAAGTGGGCTGAGCAATAGAAACATCCTATTACCTTCCATATAGTTTTTCCTGCATTGAGATTTTCAATTAATTTTACAAAACAAAGTGAACACATTTGAAACAAAGAACAAGGCAAGAGTACATATTTGATTTTAATTACTTTCTACTGCACTTTTAATGAACTGCCCAATTGCAATTGTTCTTGCCATTCACTGCAGTGTGACATCTTTAACCAAAATGATCCAGGAGTTATTGAGGGGCTGCAGTGGGAACAAATACGTAATAAGCACTTCTAATGTGTGAGACACTTGAACCATCATGGTGACCCTATGAATTAAACCTAAGTGTCCTCATTTTCGGATGAGAAAACAGATTCAAAGTATTTACACTTCAACTGATATAGCAAGGTGGTAATGACCCAGCACTGAGTGCTTCTGATCCTGTTCCCTACTCACTGCTTTGTAAAGAAATCTCTTTGTAAGCTGTGCTTTTGCCATGGACCTTTCTCCTTCATTGGTCCGAGTTTATAACTGCTGAGTGTCTGGGTATCTTCTGCCTTAGGGAAGCCCTCAAGTGTTAATGCACCGCATTCCATGACATGTACACTTATATACAATAGGCTAAAGCACAGAAGGTGCAGCTTCTCAGGCCAGGGGTGATAAGGAAACCTTGTAGATGGCAATAAGTGGAGGTATGGGTGCTAAGGGAAAAAAACCTGTTCTATTTAATGTAATAAAATCAGGTCACTGCAGACTTGACAAGGCAGCAGCAGTAAGGGCCGGTACTGGAGCATTCAGTAGACTAGCAATAACCAGGAACTGCATCCCAGGGATGAAACTACCAATTATAAGTCACATGACCTTGGACAAGTTAATTAACCACAATATTTTCATCTGTAAAATACAAATTATATTCTTCCTGCCACCTTATAAGGTTGAATTAAAGATAAAATGAGACATTGTATATCAAACAGTATAAATTTAGAAAGAATGAGTTAAGTTTGCCTTTTACCTATGACATGTTCTCCAAAGGGAGTAAATATTTCAACTATTCCCAGTGTGGATAGACTTAAACCTATGTCTGTATTTAATAACTAACACCTACTCTCAACTTCTATGCAATTGGCTCCATTCCTATGTAAAATTGAGGTATTGGAATGCTTTTGGGCAAGTGTGGTGGAGCTAGGAAACCATCACCTTGAGCAAATAAAGGGCTTCATCATTTAAGCATCTTGCCGGGAATGCTTCTGAATAGACGTTCTTGAAATGTCAAGTGATTTATATAATCCTGTGCATGTGACCTTGGGATGAAAGTTTCCGAACTTGGATTTGCTTGACTGAATTAGGAGGAAAATTTCTGAACGTGGATTTACTTGAGTTAATTGTGTTTTTCCAAATAATGTCCCCACCTTAATATAACTAATATGTATTGCTGCGTTAGCATTTATGGAGTGCTTCCTGTTTTCTAGACACTATGCCAAGTGCTTTGTGTACATTATCATTTAATTTTCACAAGAACTCCAGGCATTAAATTACATTACCAGTTGAGGCATGAATACACTAAGTAGTTTTTTCAAGGTCACACAGTGAAATATACACAAGATACTCATATATACAAGACTACCAATATGGTTGCAGTTTTGCCGTTCATTTATTTATTCATCAAGTTAGATGAAGTACTTTGTATGAGAAAGATTGGTGTTTAGAAGGCATTTGAAGCCATGGGAATGAAAAAAAAAAAATCATTTACCTAGGGATGAGTATAGCTAGAGAACAGACAATGGCTGAGGACAAGGCCATAAGAGTTTCCGGTTGTTAGAGGTCTGATAAAGAAAAGGAGCTAGCAAAGGAGATTGAGGAAGAGTGTCCCTCAAGAAGGAAGAAAAAACACATAAATATGATCTCAAAAGCCTTGAAAATAAAATTAAGAGAAGTGAGTAGTCAGTTGAATTCTATGGAGATGTTGCATTCAGTGAAGACAGAAAGTTGACCATTAACTTTTGGGAAGAAGATGTTGGTGACTCTGATAAAAATGATATCAATTAAGACTGTTCAGTTACAGTGAGTTTAGGAAACATAGAATGTGAGGAAGTGGAAGCAATGGGTACAGAGAGTTCTTTAAAGCATTTTACTGTGAAGGGGGCATACGCATATATTGAAATGATAACTGGAAAGAGTTATGCGGTCTTTTTAAAAGATGGTTATTAAGGCAAATAGGAAGGAGTCAGTGGAAAGGAAGAAAGTAGTGTCGTGGTAAAGAAAGAGAAAAGTGCTGGTCTCCAGAGTATTAAAGAGGGTGTCACCTTACATGAGACCAGGACACCTATTCCATTAAATCGGGAGAAAGGCAGAGTGTGCAGACACAACTGAAAGAAGGTATAAGCATTAGAGATGAGAAGATGAAGATTGAAGAAAAAACAAGAGAGAAAATGAAGTTGTTCTTTTCTAGTTATCTTTGGGGGATTATCCTGTCTTCCTCTCCACATTTCCTGCAATCACCCTTAATGAGCTCAACATTTTCACCTCCATCACTTTGGCCTCTACCCGATCTCAACTACCTACTCATGTGAACATACGTTCTGCCTAAGAACAGAGCCCTTTTGGAAATGTCCTATTCACATAGCCAACCTGTCGTCCTCTCTTATTCTCGCTGAAAACATCGCAGGATAATCCCCCAAAGACAGTGCCAAAGATTTTAATAATTGAACTGGAAGTTTAGTATCCTGGTAGAAAAGTTTGGAAATGAGATGAGGGGTAGGAAATTAAAAAAAGAAAAAAAAGAAAGCCCAAACTCTGATGAGAGTACAGTAAAGGAAATCAAAACGAAAGGCTGGTATTTTGGCTGGTGATCAAGCAAATAGAGTCCTGAAGCAAGGTAGAGTAAATATTGCCTTGATGCTAAATCCCCACAGCGCCCTTGTAGGTTGGAGAGGGGGCGGGAGAGGGTCTCATATGATTTAGCTCCTGCCTTGACAGAAAGCCTGGATCTAGCTATAGCAAAACTGTTGCATGTAGATAGAAGAGTGTGGTGATGCAAAAACGTGGACCAAGGGTCTTGTTATGACACAGCAGCAGGAATGAAACATCAACTACCACAGGCTTATAAATGTTGCTCGAAAAATACTTGCCAACTGAACTAGTGCTACCTCATAAGTAGGCCTTGCAAAGCTTATTGAGTCTTTGAATTCCTCTAGTCCTAAATCTGGTTCTCTAGTTCACTTTTAACCTGGCACCAGCCAAAACAGTAATTATTCTGTAAGTAAGGATTATTATTTAATATGGTATTTGTTTACAAATTGAAGTAGGAAGTGTAGATTAATACTCACAGTTTTTAAAAATGGAAAGTTAGCATAGCCTACAACTCTGCTGTATTCATGAAGTTCATGATTTAGAGTTTTATGACACCAAAAGATCAGTCAGGTTCTGGCAGAGGCAAAAATCAAACCCATATTCAATTTGCCAATCACTTTTATAATATTTTTTTCCTATTCATAAACATGAGCTTGGTTCTGTTACTCTGTGATTTACAAACCAAGGCTCAGTGAATAATAAAATTTGACTTATATTTATGGGTGGCTTGGAAAAAATAAATCAGTCTAGTTATTTATAGTCTCACTTCATAAATAGCAATACTCAATTACATATTTATGTGATTGTATAAATGTGCATGTGTATAAATTTTAGTGTATATATTCATAAAACTTGAGTACTTTTTATCAATTATATATTATTATATGGGTAAATTTCATTAATTTAACAGAAAATCTTTAAAATAATAATAATTATTAATAATAGTAATAAAACATCATTAGCCTACTACTTCTTGAAACAGTTATATCAGAATACAGTTTAATTTAAACATTTCCTAATGAAATTTGTGAAATCATTTAGTTATTAAAATATATGCTTTATATGGCTAGGAGAAACTTTTTAAATTCTGTGCATAACCAAATTACTCTTCCATTAAGATATTAAATAATATTCTCAAATGGTATTGAACAACCACAGGTGGGTGCTGGGATTTAGCTGTTAAACACATTTAACCAATCACTTAATGGACTAGAATAAAAAGGTCGTATAGGGCAGATTTTCTGGGTGATGGCATTTTGTTTACTATGTTCTATTCCAAATGCGTTCAAGTCTCTCCAAGTTATTATCTGATCAGTTGCATTGCTTTACAAAGGAATTTGATCAGAAATGTGAGTGGAGTTTTCCAGGCTAGCTAGAAAACAGGATCACGTAGTATTTTGGAAAACTGTTAAAATAGTTGGCCAAAAGATACTACCCGAGTAGTATAGGAACATGAAACCAGAAATAGATTAATGGTCTTAGATTAAGAGAGAGGGGATTTAGGAACTGGCAGTTTTCACGATGTTGAAGAAAAGATGCAGTTGCAACTAGGAAGAGAAACAAGAAGAAGCTGTAGTTAGAGGAAGAATGCAAAAGGAGTTGGATCAGTTCTGAGGAATGGAGTCTCCTGAGAGAGGGAGTCCAGGGGAGTGAGCTAAATCACTGAAGACAGCTGTGAACATCGTTTCAAAGCCCCAGGCTTTTGTTGCACAGCAAAAGAAACCATCAACAAAGTAAAAAGACAGCCTACTCAATGGGAGAAGATACTCACCAATAATATATCCAAAAAGGGGTTACTATCCAAATTTATAAAGAACTCATACAACTTAACAGCAAAAAAAGCAAACAATCCAATTAAAAAATGAGCAGAGGACCTGAATAGACATTTCTCCAAATGTCTATCTGGAGACATACAGATGGCCAATAGACATATGAAAAGATGCTCAATGTCACTAATCATTAAAGAAGTGCAAATTAAAACTACAATGAGATATTACCTCACACCTGTCAGAATGGCTATCATCAATAAATCAAAAAACAACATAGAGGAGAAACTGAGGGTTGCTAGAGGGGCGGGGGGTGGGGATAAGGGGAAGGTGAGAGGTTTTGAAAAATAGTCGGTAACCACAAGATGGTCATGGGGGTTTGAAAATTAATTTGGGGAACGTACAGAGGGATAGTGGATGGGGGGAGGGGGGTTCACACAGTGTGAGGGATATAAATGATAAACGTCTAAGTTTTGCTTTGTCTTGTGCACCTGAAACTAATTTTAAAAAAAGGAAAAAAAACAACAACAACCAATGGTGAGGACTTAGAGAAAAGGGAACCCTTGTGCACTGTTGGTGGGATTACAAATTTGTGCAGCCTCTACAGAAAATGGTTATGGAGATTCCTCAAAAAATTAGAAATAGAAGTGCCTTAGGGCCCAGCAATTCCACTTCTGGGTATTTAGCTGAAGAAATGAAAAACACTAATTAAAAAAGATACATGCATCCCTATGTTCATTGTAGCATTATTTACAATAGACAAAATATGTAAGCAACCTAAATGCCCATTGATGGACAATTGCATAAAGAAGATGTGATACAAATATACATGTATTTTTACTTGGCCATAAGAGAGAATGAAGTCGTAACCATTTGCGACAACATGGATGGACCTAGAGGGTATTATGCTAAGTGAAATAAGTCAGACAGAGAAAGACAAATACCCTATGATTTCACTTGCATGTGGAATCTAAAGAACAAAATAAGTGAACAGAATAAGAAACAGACTCATAGGTACAGAGAACAAACTAATGGTTGCTAGGTGGGTGAGGAGTTGGAGGCTGGGTGAAGAAGGTGAAGGGATTAAGAAGTACAAATAGGCAGTTACAAAATAGTCATGGGAATGTAAAGTGCAGTACAGGGAATAAAGTAAAAACAAAGCCCCAGGCTTTTGAAATCATCTAAACCTATCTTGGATTCCCTAATTGCCATTTAGTAACTGAGTAATCTTGGGTTAGGGAAATTCTTTGTGTAATCATCTTTAATTTATTTTCTCTTCATTGACTTAGTTCCAGTGGAATTTGCCTTTTGCAAAGAGAAATATTCTGGCTGAATAACATAACTAGTTTTAGAGACTGAAATGTATTTTCTAAATATTTAGAAAAACGGTGGGACCGATTATAATAGACAGAAGTCGGAGTCTTTACCAGATTATGTTTTTCAGCTACTTTTTGTAAATCTAAGTCAGACGACTTTAAAAGTGTGCTTGATAAGAAAGCTGTGTTTCAAAGTGACTTGAAGATTCAATGTCAGGAACCACATAAACGGAAATGGTGTGCAGAAGAAATTACACTGTATCTCAGGTTCTAGTTCACAGATTTTAAGGCTCTTCTGAAATACTCTGTTGGGCTCCAAATGGCACTGTTGTTTCTTAAAAAGTAGGAAGGAGGCTTTCTCTTTTTGGTAGTCTTAAGAGGTGAATACTTGCTGTTCTCATCGTCACAGAATCATTTCAGCATAAACAGAGTGAGCCTGTGATTCGCATCACACAGCATAGGATACATTAACTGGATGCCCTCTTCATAGGAAGATGGTTAGAAAGCCATGTGAAATTACTTAGAGAGGTCTGCATTTCTATTGTTTCTCTTCCTGTTTGATCTTTCCTGTGCCATTTCAACCATATCCTTATCTCTAAAATTTGGATAATGGTACTGAGCGAGTTGCCCAGATTCTCTACCTTTTCCACATCTTAGCACACATAGAAAACTATGATATTCACCTAACACAGTGATGCAAATGGGTGAGGCCAGAGGATACTAGCCTGGAGCTCCCAACAAGGCTAAGCCATCCAGCCTCCTTGAGGGGAACAGTGTCTCAGCACATTTCTAACTAAGAAGACTATGTAATTTGTCATGCAGTTCTACACACTTCTGAAAGTGAAATTGGGCATATTAATAATCACACTGGCTATTAATACACGAGGTAAAAACTTGGATTTTACTGGGCAAACCAGGACATATATTCAACCTGACTATAATTCATCTACAGCAAGCATCGTACATTTTGGGAAGCTCTAGACGCAAACAATACCTGATATATTAAGCACTCAAACGTGATTAGTTGTTGTTATTGATAGGAAATCTAAGTGTGAAGAACTGTTTTGACCCCTAGGGAAATATGAAGTAGCTTCCTCCAAATGAGGTACTATTAGGTTGGTGCAAAAGTAATTGGGTTTAAAAGGTTAATAATTGCAAAAACTGCAATTACTTTTGCACCAACCTAATACTTCAGAAATGATGGCCACCACTTATTTTCAGCTATTCTAACTATAGGATGGGGGGGGGGGGACCAACAACTAGGAGCCCAGGAATCCTATGTCACCTTTTCTAGTGGCATGGACTTATGTTTCTTCATTTCCAGTCTTCTCCCTTTTCCTTTACAACTGCCAAGAACTGACCTTAAGAGAATCCCATGATCTCGTGTAGCAATCTTTCCGAGGCTGCTGTTTCTCTCTCTCTCAGCATACCACTTGTATGCTATCAATTCCCACTCTCCCCAGCCCAGGTCTCTCTTTTGAATGCCACACTGATATCCCCAATTCCTTTTGAATATGCACATCCAAATTTCCAACCCATTCCTTAAACTCTGTGTACCCAAAGTGAGCTCTGTACGTCCAGTACTTCACCTCCACCAGCTAACTTTCTCCGAGTCTGTGTTTCTAACTTGTGCATGGCACCATTAAGTTACCCAACTGCTCACCTGGGAGGAATCCTAGAACTTCTCTCTCTTGCTCTCTTCCTGCTTAACCCAAACCCATCCCATTGACTGTTCCTCCAAAATAGCTTTCAAGTGGGCATTTTTTGTATATTCCTACGGCCTGGAGTTCTCCCCTCTTTACTGAAAATGGTCTTTTTTTTTTCTTTATATCACTAGTTCCAGCACATTTCATTCTGCCTACAAGCTTGTTTTCATCGTTCTAACATGCATATATGAGCATATTTTTCCATGCTGAAAATCCTTCAGTGACATCTGTTAAAGGATGAAATCTGAAGTAGTTTTCATCACATAGAAATATCCTGGCATCAGGCCTCTGTCCAGCTGAATTCTGCTCAATCCTTTTCACATTATATCACATCTAATCTTCTGAACCCTCACCTCTTATTTCGGTCATGGTCATATTACCATGACCAGTTGCATATAGTACTTGAATAGCTTCATTCAGGTGCATTCTGAAAATGCCTCACCTTGTCCTTAAGCCACATAGTTCTTCCTTCCCTGGGACATGTCTGTCATCAAAGCATGGGGTTCTCTGAGGAAACCTCTCACCATCATTCTTGAGCAGCTCAAGTGTGGAATGTTTACACACCTGGAGCCACCTTGATGTGTGGGGGATAGAAGCCTGGCGACATATTTGGTAAACCTCTCTCTGCTGCAGGTTGTGGAGATTTGAGGACCTCTCACCTGTACCGATGGCCAACTCAACAATTCATATTTAGTTTTCTCTCTTTTCCTTTTATACTCCCTCTTTTCGTAATTCTTAATCCATGAGATTACTTCCCACATAATTACCTTTAGGTAAGCCTTTGACTGACGCTCTGTTTTCAAAGAAATATGAAAGATTGGAGTTCCTAAGAGTGTTCATATAAAACAGAGCCCTGTGATGGGATTTTAAAGGTGGATTACTCATAGATCAGAAAGGGATTAAACTCTTACTACCTCTTAGAAGTGATGGTGATAGTCCTTATCATGTAGTAATGTCATAATTATTAAGACTATCATATATGGTAGGTTGTGATGCGTTATGGATAGAAGGAAAGTTGAGTCATGTGGTAGCTCAAGCATTTGATTGACATAGAACTCTCTTATTCCTCTTCATATCACACAGTATTAGATGCGTCTGTGTATTTGAACCTTGAGAGCAAGAAGGAGCCTGAAATGCAAGTACTCCTGTGAGAGACATGTGAGCCAGAGCCAGAGGGTAAGACATAAACTCTACAATGATTCAGAGTGCATGCTGCCACATTATGAATATTTTGATGTTGGTACATTATCTTTTTAAATTAAATTAATTAGGGTGACAATGGTTAATAAAATTATATAGGTTTCAAGTGTGTATTCTATAATACATCATGTATATATCACATTGTGTGTTCACCACCCAGAGTCAGGTCTTCCATCACCATATATTTGACCCCTTTACCCTTTTTTACCATCCCCTTTGCCCCTCTTACCCTCTCGTAACTACTAAATTGTTATCTGTGTCTATGAGTTTTTGTTTATTTGTCTTGCTCCTTCGTTGCTTTCAGTTTTATATCCCACATATGAGTGAAGTCATATGTTCTCAACTTTTTCTGTCTGACTTATTTCGCTTAGGATAATAATCTCAAGATCCATCCATGTTGTCGTAAATGACAGTATTTCATCTTTCCTTATGGCTGGGTAGTATTCCATTGCATATATACACCACATCTTTTTTATCTAATTATCTATCGAAGGACCCTTTGGTTGTTTCCATGTCGTGGCCACCATAAATAATGCTGCAATGAACATCGAAGTACATCTGTCATTATGGATAAATATTTTCAGGTATTTTGGATAGATACCCAGGAGAGGGATTTCTGGGTCATATGGTAATTCTATTCTTAATTTTCTGAGGAACCTCCATACTGTTTTCCATAGCTGAACCAATTGGTTCATAGCTGAACCAGTTTACGTTCCCAACAGTGTATGAGGGTTCCTTTTTATCCACAGCCTCTCCATCACTTGTAATTATTTGTCTTGTTGATGATAGCCATCCTAACAGGTGTGAAATGATATCTCATTGTCTTGACAATAGTTTACAATGACTCAGCAATGGGATTCCTAAATGAGATTGGAGGGGGAAATCCTTCCAGTGGGCAGAGTTACAAGTAAAATACTTGGTGTGCTCACTTTATATGGAGGAAGAAGTGACTTGAGGTATGGATATTTGTGGATTCATGGCTAGTAGAAAATAGCTTGCCATTTTCTTAGAAACTTAGAATAAGTCAGATAAGAAGAAGGGCAAAAAGGAAGTCTGCATAGGGTTCACATGGATGGACCTCTGGTAGAAGACATAAACCATGAGAAGAGTGTGAACCAGAGAGGAAATACCCAATAACCATTGCAGAGTATGACAGCCAGCCTCACTTCTGCCAGTCCAGTGCTGGCACAATGGACTCATGAATTAAGTGGCCATAGTGGCAGAGATAGAGTCTATCTGTATGGACTCAAAAACATGGGATGCCTCTCTCCAAAGCTGATCTAGGTACTGCTTTGGCTAAATACCCAATCTGTAGTCATCTGAGACCAGTGCTGAGCCCTTGTAACAGTACCCTCTCTCAGTGAAACCAGTCAGTTGCTTGGCTGGTTGATAAAATCAAACATCTTCTACCTTGAAAGAGGAGATAATCCGTCCTTGTGGGAATTGTTATCTGGAAGAATATGGGTTTGTCTTTTCTGCCTTCAGTGCTATAACCAGCACCACAATTAGAAGGCTCATAGAATGGCTGAAATATCATCACAGCCATGAGATCTACTTGACTTATTATGTACCCAATCATCAAGAAGCAGTTGGCCTATGGGTAAAAAAGGAGAAGGGATTAAGAAGTACAAATTGGCAGTTGTAAAATAGTCATAGGGATGTGAAGTATAGCAGAGGGAATATAGCCAATAATATTGTAATGGCTGTGTATGATGTCAGGTGGATACTATACTTATTGGGAAGATCACTTCCTAGGTTATATAAATGCCTATACCACCATACATCTGAAACTAATATAATATTGAATGTCAATTGTAATTGAAAAAAAATTAAATACAAGAAGCGATTTGTCTAATAGAATAGTGGAAAGGCTGTTAAAAAACTCAAGTAATGTGCCAGCTCAGTAATATTGACCTTAGGGTTGCAGCACTACCTCCAGTATGGAGTAAATGCACTGAGTCAATGGTCAAAACATGGTGCTGGGTCTCTAATAGGTAGAATACATGGATTCAGGCACCAAGAGATTTATGTAAAATCAGAAACTCATATCATTATTCTCTGAAACTCAGTTGTAAAATTTGTACTTAAGCTCTGCTGGACTTGAGATCCCATTTTCCTAAAGGGTTTACCTCCAAGGGAAGGATTCTCTGTAGGGTTTCCAGGCAGGAATTCCCGCCCGTTCTCAGGAATTTCCTTCACTTTCCCATTCCCGAATCGTGAGATATAAACTGTTTTCTCCACGATGAATCATTTCCACAAAGTGACGGCCAATACTACCAACCACCTGGGTTCAAGGAGCCGATTTTCCCGATTTCCCAACCAACTTTTCTCGGGATTCAGGAACGGAAAAGTGAAAAAAATTCCCTAGAACGGGTGGGAATTCCCACCCAGAAACCCTAATTCTCTGTAGTTGAAGCTAGGACTACCATTTAATCACTCTGGATTCTTCATGCTAGAGAACCAACAAGGAAATGATGATAGTACTGGTGTGAGTAATTGATCATGATTGCCATGAGGAACTAGGGTTGCTGCTAGAAGTTGGAGTAAAGCCAGGGAATTCACTGGGAAATGCCTTGCTAGTTCTGCACCCAGTGAACATGATGACTGGGCAGGTGTAACCACCACAACCTGACAAGGTCATGAGTCCAAACCCCTCAAGATTGAAGATCTAGGCCATTTCACTAGATAAGCCTTGGCCACTAAGAAAGACTGCTAAATCAGCCAAAGTTCTCGCTAAGGATAGGGAAAATATTAAATGGGTATTTAATTCTTCTCAGGCTATCAGAACAAATTACCATGACTGGGTGGCTTAAACAACAGAAATGTACTTCTCACGGTTCTGGAAGCTGGGAAGTCCAAGATTTAGGTGCTGGATAATTTGGTTCCTGGTGAGAGAGCCCTCTTCCTGGTTCGCAGATAGTTTACTTCTTACAGTGTGCTTATGTGGCCTGCCTTACCTTTCATTATTTTATAAAGGCCCTGTATCGAAAGACAGTCACATCGGGGGTTAGGGCTTCAGTGTAGGAATTTGGGGGACACACACACATTTAGTCCATAATAGATAATGTAGGAGTGAATGAATTTGAATTATGTGCCTCAGAACCAGTGGCAGCAGCAGGGACTGGATCTAGTTCCACAAGTCTACTTTTAATAGCTGGCTGTTGCTTTGAGTGGGACTTTGTGATGGGTCAGACTCGTGGGAGGGAGTGGTGTCAGAGGTGGATGGCACTGGAAATGGATGGTGTTGGATAGCTCTTGTGCACAACTCCAAGGCGTCTTAAAGCAGTCACGAGACACATTTGATAAACCTCCAATAATGACCCTCAGGCTCATGCAACAGTTGCCTGCATCAGGGTCAGCTAGGCAATGTAACCTTGTTTTGGCTTATCTTCCTTTTCTGTTTCGCTTTCTCCTGTCCATCTTGTCTGCTTTTGGGGATCACTTTGTAAATATACTATCTTTACTCAAGAATTTGTCTCAGAAACTGTTTTGGGGGTAACTCTTGCTGAGACATCCGCTTTAGACAACATTATCAAAATAATCACAACACTTAGTGAAGGGACTAAAAAGTAGTGTGGACCCACTTAATTATTTATGTAATGAATGCTGGTCTCTGGACATGGCATGTTTTTTTCTGGATCTTTGGCTCTATCTGCATCTTTGCTCAGGAATTTCATTCTGTCCAAATCCCTTCATCAGATTTATCACCTGTAAAACTCCTGCCATTTTTCAAATCTTAACTCATTTGCGACTCTTCTATCGAAACTCCTTGAGTTCCTAAGAAACATAATGCAGTGTGGTCACTGATTTGACTTCTGGAACTACTGGAAGAGTACATTTACCATTTTGCATTGCAGGTAGCTGGGACCAGGTGACTGAGTTCTATCCAGGGAAATGTGGGCAGAGGCAACATAAGTGATACAGAACCCTAGCAAGAAAACTCTATGCATGATTTTCCAATTCTCTGTTCCTGTCTCTGTATTGCATTTTGCCATGTGTAATGCATTCCCATAAACAATGCACACCCATGTTTTTGGCCCAAACTTTCCGGGGGAAAAAAATCTTTCGTTTTAATTTTTTAATTCAAATCTGTATTAGTTTACATTTAGGTACTTTTTTTGTATTATAAAGGAATTTTAGCATTTATATTTTTAACATATTATGGCATGAGAAATTTTATGTAACAAATAATTACAAAACACAAGAACAGATACAAGGTGCAAGAAATGTTATGTACGAGTAACACGTTTACGATATTTACCCATCATAGAAGGCCAAGAACTATTCATCGTTGCAAGTTCGTCATAAGTTCAACAAAACCGATTATCATATTCCAGGGTATTATTTTCATACGAATATCATTATTGGTTTGTAGAGTTACACTTTTAACTCATAAGCTAAATAAAGGAATTAAAAACATTTATATACAGATGGAATTAGTACTATCCATGGATAATGCACATCCTTATTTTTCCCTCACAAATTTGGGCAAAAAAGTGCTCATTATACAGAGCAAAATACAGTAGTTGGAAGTGAAGTATCAATGATGGTAAAATTATCAGTTTGAAGCAATCTTGTTCCTGGTTCATCACTTAGAGGAGAGTTGCCCAGAAATATTACCAACTCACATTATATTTTACTTGAGTGAAAAATAAACTTTCTTTGTGTTAAGCTACTGAGATGTCAGGCTTCGTTGCTACTTCAGGTTAGCCCAACATACAATAACTAATATATCCCAGATAGACATAGGGGGGATTCCTCTGTGTTCCTACTGAACTCTGGATGTAACTACACTAAAAATTAAAAGTTTAATTTTAATTGTTTCATTTCAATCCCACCCATTTGTCTGTAACCACTTTGTATCCCCCAGTACTGGTACTGCATTACATTCTTACTGATTGGGTGGATGGGAAGGAAGGAAGGAAGGAAGGAAGGAAGGAAGGAAGGAAGGAAGGAAGGAAGGAAGGAAGGGAGGGAGGGAAAAGGGCATGTAGATTTATACTGTAGGGTTGGGTTCTAGCAGAAAAATGTTTGGAAATTATTGGGACATATATTTTCATTGACTAGAAAGAAGAAATTTTCTAAAAATTGTATCCATGGAATAAGGGTAAAGGGCTGTTTCCAGAGGTGGTAAGAAATTTATTATTGAGGGGCTGGACTTTAAAGACCAATTGTCCAAACTGTTCAACTTATTAGTAAACTAATTAAGTCCAGAGAAGTCGAAGGACTTGCCCAAAGCATGTTATCAACAGAACTGGAAGTAAAATTGAATCTCCTGTCTCTGACGCTAGCACTTTATTACATTAAAATTCAGAGAGGCTGAGAAACAAGAACATGAAATATGTACCAAATCTGAGTTCAAATCCTGACCATTTACTAATTCTGTATCTTTAGGTTAATTACTTTATCTGGCTCGGGAAGGTATTCTCATTTATAAAAACGGAATGTGATACCCTGATAAACTTTCATGAGATTATGTTAAATACAGAGCCAGGTACAAGGTTTCAGTTATTATTATTTTTATTATAATTTCAGTAATTACAAAAATAAATATTTCTTATTCAGGTCTATTCTTCACATTTTACTGGTATGGTGTTAAGTAAATTTCAGCTACATTATAGGTCAGAGAGTTTTTGTAGCTAAATTGAGAATATGAATCCTGTGGAAAAGTGCAGTTCAAGACCCAAACAACTGAATTATAAATGAATTGTGGAACACAATGATTTTTTTTTTTTTTTTTCAAACTGGGAAGTCTCTGTAAAGACATGTGTAAAATACTCCAATTAATTGCAAGCACTGAGTGGAAGAGGGATGGGAAAGAGCTCATCTGGGAATTTAGATGACTATGAAGGCTGGAAAGTCCCAGAACACCCCTTCTCTTCTTAGATTCCTAGTTCCCATATTGCCTTGGGGTAGTCTTCTTCAATCACGATTCTCATGAAAATGAGTAATTTAGTAAATGTAATACTATAGAGCCAGGGAAGGGCTAACTTGACAGAATCATTATCAAAAGGGTAATTTTCTTGCCATTGAGATTCAGCTTGTGCCTAAGTGTTGGGTCTGTGACAGCTCAATGGTTTGCATTTTTTCAAGGAGCTACTCCTAGAGAATAGCCAGTGGGATGGTCACTCCAGGGACCTGGCCTCTTAGAGCTACCCAGGACCCTGGTGAGTGGCTCCTGGGAGACAGTAAGACGTGGTGACCTAGATTCTGACACACTCAGGTAATGAATCCTGGCGATGCCTCGTAATGTCTTTGTATCTTGAGAAAGTTACTTAAACCTTCTGAACCTCAGTGTCCTCATGTGTCCTCAGGTGGATGATGAGCCCCACCCCAACTGAATTGTTGTGATGATTAAATGAGAACGAATATTCATGTATTAGCTAACAGAGTATTGGGCACTTAGTAGGTACTCAGTAAAAATTTCTCCTCTCTTCCTCCATCCTTCCCTCCCTTCCTTTTATCTATCTATCTATCTATCTGTCCATCCATCCATCCATCATCTATCCATCCATCCATCCATCCATCCATCTATCATCTATTTATCCATCCATCCATCCATCCATCCATCCATCTATCCATCTATCTATCTATCTATCTATCTATCTGGTTAGGCAAGAGTCAAAGAGATGGCCTCAATTGGTAAATACATTTAGCCGATCCATTGAATACTAACTTGGAATTCTTCATCACAAACACATACACTATTCCAGCTTCCACACTTAGGCAGGCAGTGCCCTTCACCCTTGATACATGCTTCTGCCAACATTCACCCGTAAAATTCACCTTCGAGATTGATTTTGATAAAATTCCACAGACGCAGACAGGGGAGTGAGAGGACAGGACCTCTGGCTCATACCCTCCTATGTAAATCCCCTTCACTCAGGATGGATTTGGTGGGAGTTAGAAGAAAGCCTGTAGCAATGACAGATTCATGGGGCAAAGCATACACGGGGGTCTGCTTTTTATTTTCTGCTCCTTTCCTTTGAGAAGCTGAGCAAATCACCTTTGATCTGCTTATCTGTGGATTAAGGATTAAACTCACTTCAAGACATCTGTGCTTTGACTCCTGATGGTTGTAAAGCAGTTTACCAATTTACTCAAAAATGAAGCAGAGAGAGCTTAGCTTTTTAAGGCTGTCTTTATTCAAGTCACTCATAAAAACTAACCCTAGAACACATAGCATGTGCCAGCGAGTTACCTAATCTTCACAGACACCTGATGACGCAGGGATACTTTCATTCTGCCTTTTACAAATGAAGAAATGAGGCACAAAAAGCCTAAGGAACACATCCAAGGACACATTAGTAGGGAGTCATAGAGTCAAACCTATATCCCGGAAAGGTGGCTGCAGAGACTTTGAGCTTAACCATTTTATGCTCTCTTGTTGAGTTTGGCAAGTGGGTTTAGCAACTCTGAATGAAAAGACAAGTCCTCTCAAAAAAATGTGCTGCGTTCTTTTGAAGAATTTTTATTGCTTCCAGTGAAGTTTTATTTGGCTTGACAAGGAATAAGGTTGCCAATTACTTCACACATTGCTGGCCTCGTAAAAAGAAAGCATTTCTCTTCATTTTATAGTTATATATTTTTCTTGTACAGATTAAAAAAAGAAAAAAAAAAGATATAAATCCCATAGAAGGAATGTCTTACGTGAAGCGTGAGACCCCAGAAGTGTGCATAGGACAATTCGTGCACACAAAAAGAAATACTAGAGTGTCTATTTATTTTAATCTCATTTCTTTAAGTGTTCCATTGTTAGTGTCTTTTAATAAATAATATATCATTTATACTAGCTCTATGAAATTTATGAATTAATGTTGTATCTATATTGGGGATGAGCCCTCAATTTTTTTTTTTCACTGAATCAAGGTAAATATTCAAAAACATTGGAGACCACTGTTTTAGAAACCCTAGAACTTAGGAAACTAGCCCTTCATATGCTTTAGTGCAGTGAATCACCTGATACTTTCACAGACTGATTTTAGCTGTGTTCTAAAGACTCACTGGATTTCTGGGCAATATGAAGGCTACCAGTATTTCTGAGGGATTCATCATCACACAAAATTTTGAGATTTCTAGCCTAGCATCAAACGCATAATGAACTCTTAAAAAGAAAATTGCAGGAAGGAAGGGAGAAAGGAGGTGAGAAAAGAAGGAAGAAGAAGAGAAGAAAGGAAGGAAGAGAAGGCTGACATCGTTTTTTACACTGCATTTTATCCCTAAGGCATCGTTACGATCACAGACTTTGTACACAGCCTTGATCTTTCCCCGAACAAGGAAACTCTCTTGATACAAAACACAGGCTGTCCTTACATTCCGCATGCTGGGGTGTTCATCCCAAACTGTGCAAGTCTGAGGTCTGGTGAGAGTTGGGGGGAAGCAGTTGCATACTGCTGGGGATGTGGCACCAAACAGACACTCAGTGAATTTCTATTTAGTTAATAAGAACGCATCTCATGTTTATTGTGTGTTATATTGTAGGCACTGTTCTGTAAGCTTTTACACATGTTATATCCTTCAAGCCTCACAACACTATCCATGAAACACATTCTATCAGTCACCTCAGTTTACAGATGAGGACACTGAGGCCGGGAGAGATTAAGTAACGTGTCCAAGGTCACACACCTAGTGGCAGGTGCAAGAGTCACCTCCATCTGGCTAGCTACTATACTACTGCATAGAAACCCCCCCTCTCGTCCCTCTTTCCCATTTTAAATGTTTAAACATCTTTTCCCTTTTAAAAGTATCTTTGATTTTCATTTTAATATACGATCCTCATCCTTGATTTTGCAACATGGGGGTTAAGGGGAAGTCAGACTGTGGGAGAATTCCCAGAATCCTAGGAAAAGATTAGTTAAAACCATAATACCAAGAGGATAATGAAGAACATTATTATGATAACTCACATCTTGTGTTGACTTAACACTTGTTTTCAAAGCACTCACATATGTAATACTTTTATAGTTATCACATAACATTTCCAGTGTCTTCTCTGGTCGGTACTATTTTCCCATTTCTGAGAAGGAAAGAAACTTTGATGTAAAAGATTTAGCAACAGTCACAAGGCTCAGGCATGAATCTGCCTCATCTGATTTCTTGTGCTGTGCCCTTGAAATAATTTGTCCACCGGATGCCCTTTGATAGTGGGCAATTACAGTGGGCAATTTGCTCTCAAACCTATGCTAATAATAATCCCTCACCGGTGTAGAGAGCCAGATTAGCAAGTAGATTCCATAACAGCTCTTGCTTATTGGTGATGGTCAACTGTGTTCAGAAGGATTCGGAGGCTGCAGCTCAGCTCTGTGGGATTGAGTGCAGTGATTGATTAGTCATGTCTTGCACATGTACATGTGTAGTGATTGAGCCAATACCGACAACATATTCACTGAACTTCTTAATGCGATTTCTGCTTTGGAAACTGCTGTCTTATATATTGCGTCTTCCTTTAGGGATCCTATAGCACTATTTTTATATGCCTACGATTTTATGTTAATACCTGTATAAATACCTATCTAATGACATTTTTCTCACTCCCCTTCTTGAAGTCTGAGACCTCATCTATCTGGGTAATCTTTCAGCTTGACACAAATCATGGCATATAGTAGAGCTCAATAAATAGCTATTGAACAGTTTATGGCTAAAAGTAATTTTGTAAGATGAGCTGTCTGTTTAAGAAGGCTGAGGATTTTGTGAAAGCCGTCTTCAGTTGGCACAGAGTTAATGAGCTTTTTCTCTGGACTGTCTCTTATTCTTAAGATGTGAATGACTTACCTCATGACCACGGGGACTTTTAAAAGCCATTAGTATTCTAAGGGGGACTAAAGATTTCTAAAGTTGCCCCCTGTAACTGACCTACTGTACTTTGTTTGGAGTTAAACTACCTGTGTTTCCTGCAAACTTCATCAGTCCCCCAAAGACATGAAAAGAAATCGTTTCCATTGAGATGTCTTGCTAGAGACCTTTACTAAAATTGTCCTGAAGAAGAAATTATTCTTCACCCCTGGGGTCACTTGGTAGCTAAAACAGACTTCTCCTGTTTTTTTTAATCTGTTCTACTTCACTGCCTCCTTTTTGTGTGTGTTCTTAAAGGTATTGCCTTATTTACTTGGATGGTTTCTCAACTAATTGAATACAGCAGTGAGTTCTTTCTTCCTTGACTCTTGGATGTTTCTACTACCCCAAGGGGAAGGGTCTGCTTCAAACAGCTTGACTTTGAGATACTTGCTTATTGAAACTGCTTTCCAAGTTGTTATTTATGAGACTATTAACATTTGCACATTTGGCTGAAACGCAGAGGACAGAGTGACGCCAGCCTGGGCTTGTGTGGGTGGTATTCCTAATTGATCGATAGGGGAATAGTTTCTGAAAGCAAAATGATGGATATGTCTTGTAGCTTGATTTTCAGGTCTGTGTATACTGTCACCAAATGGTTTTAATATGATTTAAAAAAAAAAAAAAAAAACTAAGGAATTACCTGTGTATGAAATAAGAAACACAAACTATAAAGTCAAAATCACATAGAAACATTACTAAAGAAGTAATGGTCTTAGACCCGACTCTTTCCTTTTAACCTAGATATGACTTATTTCTGACCCCACAGTTAGCAAATATTTTGTGATTCTTTGATATATGCGTACACACACACACACACACACACACACACCCCAGAAAAGGGAACTCTTCTATAACTGGTCATAGTAGTCTATATTTTGGCGCCCTCCTTTTTCCATCTTCATTCTCATCCTCATCTGCCACATTCATTTTATGAAATACTCTCAAAAACATTTTCACCAAGATAAGGATTTTACTTGAAAAGCTATAAAATTCTAGGAAATCATTCCTATTCCGCTCTCCCTCTGCACTCTAACCCAATACCCAGTGACTCTCCAGCACTCAGGATTTTCCAAGCTTCTATGTTTAGCATGCTTTATGTGTAATGAATCATAATGTCCACCTGTAAGTGTCATAAACAGATGGTATAAATATGCTTGCATAATGTGACTCAAAACACATCGCCAGTTTTAGCCGGAGTTCAAACAATATTCGCAGTTCCAAGAAACCTGTGGCTTGCAACTTCAGGGGCAGTGGGAGGAGAATACCGGAAAACTGAAACCCGTTCTCTACTGCCTGTCAGTGCACGCTGTATGGAAGGGGCCTGGGAGAAGGGGGAAGGGGTAGGAGGGACAGGAAAACCTGGTTTCCATTTGCACTTGAAGCCATTCATTTTAAGGACTCCCAAGAAATTGGTCTTTGGATCCTATGGGAGTGGGTGGTTTCACACATGTTCTTCCCTTTTCCTGGAATGCCCTTCCCTCCTTTCTACGCCCTCCCATTTTTCCATTTGTCTTCTCTTACTCATCAGGTCTCAGCTTCAAAAAAAAAAAATTTTTTTCCTGCTTCAGGGGAGCTCTTTCCAGCCCCCAGAGGAGGTGAACAGTCCTCTGGTCCAGGTTGCGATGACACACTAGAGTGGAACACGTCTGGGGCAGTGATTGTGCTGCCTCAGACACTGATTGGTGCCCAACATTGGGCACAGACGGTGCTTGGCACTTAATACACAGTGTTCATTTTAACCCAGTAAAGCTAAACAGCCCAGTTACAATTTCAGTATGACGTTATCTGGCTTCTGAAAGAGTGTGAAGATTGACTTTTGAGGAAAAACAAAAAGGAAACAAATGCATCATTGAGTCTGTGAGGTTTCATCCATTCCTCGGTAAATCTTTCACAAGGTTCCGCTCAAGTATCCTATCCTCTTTGAAGTCCTGTCCAATCTCCCCAGACAGGCACTTGCGTTCTCTTCCCCGGCCTCTCAGTGCTCCTTTACAGCCTGGGTTTCTGCTTTATCTCCTCTTTTTATCCTGCTCTGCTTGGTCACCAGCTCTTTCAGGCTGTGAACGGGTCCTTGGTTCTTTGGCCTTCTTCCACTTTTTCTAGGACCGAGCCTATGGCTTACCATAGCAAGCGCTCACATTTGCTGAAATGATTGAAATGTCGGTGGGAAAAATAGAACATCTCTTTATTTAACCAGCATTCAATAAATAGTTATTGGTAACCCACCTGTTTACCAGGTACTGTTTTAGGGAATGGCAATACGTCAATAACACATTCCCTATTCAAATAAACATCTAAAAAGTTTTTAGCTTGTACAAAAACTAGAGGAATGATTCCCAGGTTTGTTTTGTAACTCTGTTTACCTAAGAGATCCACACAGATACCCAGGATAAGTTGCGAAATACTAGGTGTTAAATTCTGAGGTTGTGATTAGTAAGAGTCAACCTTAATAGTGTATTTTCAGCTATGGGTGAACCTAGTACCCTGAAGATGTGTATTCAGTAAGGAAAATACACGAAGTAGCGAAGTTAGCAAATAACTGCTGTTTACTTGTGTTACCATGGGCACAAATATCAGTGTAATGGTGAAGGTTCTTTTTGCTTTTTAATTATAAGCATGCTGAAGTGCCCTGAAGCCTAAAAGCTTGGCAATCTTTAATCAGCTCCTAAAATTGTACTTAATTAAATTCATTTTTTAAAAAGTGCCTAGTCCTTCTTAAGAAAATAATCCTCTCTTTATCATATTTAAATTAAATTCACCTAGAAGTAGATTTTTCATGTTTGTTTTAAGCCAGAATCATTAAAAATGCACAAGAACTCCATGCTGTACAGTCTTTATCTTTTCTGATAATGCTACTTTAGTTGAAGTGTCTTTAAACAAGTAGGACTTGCTCCTTATCAGTCATTTTGGCATTGTAGATGATACATGGCAGATAGCAATTCACGTCCATTATTACCCACCAGCACACTTCATTTCGGAGCCAGTAAGCAAAATTTTTAGGAGGAAACTTTCAGTATTAATTGGAAAATCAATACACTTCTGATGGAGTGAATTTGTGCCTCCTATTTCTCTAATTTTAGGAGCTGCCTCAATTTAAATCTGTGGCACTAGCCCATTAATATTATTTTGTGAAAAGGCAGATGGTGACATTTTATTCTTCTCGCCTGTACAGGAGACATGTATCAGATTATTTCCAGATTTATGCTAACAGAACTGAGCTCTTCTTAAAAGGCCTTGTAGCACCGCAGACTTCATAAACAGGTCCTCTTATTCATCACAAAACTTGTCTCCCTACAGATAAACTACAGCAGCAATTAGATCTAAGACAGGGACTCTCTAAAGCAGTTAGAGGTGGGGAATGACTGTCTTCTACAATCAAAGCGTAGGAACTGGAAGGAATTACTCCTGCTGGAGTCCGTAGAGGTAGACATTCCTCTGGAGGGAAATGGAACAGGCAGTGTTTTGTCCTGGCTGAGTCTGCATCACAGGTCAAGGTCATTGAGATGCTATAAACTTGTTGAATACCACCACCTTTTGTTCCTGGGAATTCCAATATTTAGCACGACTGTGCAATTGAACAAAGTTCGTGTATGGTCCACCTTCTCTTTCCAGATCCATCAGCTACAACAAGGGGGACCATGCCTAGATCCCATTGTATAAATATGACTAGAATTAAATTCTGAACCAAGTTTTGAGCCTTGCTCTATCACGTATCAGTGATCTGACCTGGGGAAATCAGTTCGCCTCCTAGAGACAATACGTTCCTCTGCACAAGGCAGCCTATAACGTAATTCACAGGTTTGCTGTGAGGATGACACAGGTTAATGCGTGTAAAATAACACAGTCAACTAAGAAGCAGTCTACACTGGTAGGTGTTATCATCATTACCCATACAGCTGGCTCTGGGACAAAAATGGGCAAGACTGTATCACGATTGGTATTCCTCCTTCCGACAATCATCTTGTTCAGATGCCAAGATTCTTCTCGCCTCTCACCCAGCAACATTCAAATATAATAACTTGATGGTTCAGAGGAAAAAGAAAAGCTGTAACTGTCAGAACTGTGATGAAATTGTCGAAAGCAAATTAAGTCAGCTACATAAATTGTGAACCACGTACTGCTTCTGTGACAGTTTATACCCTGGCCAGTATTTTAAAAGGAGAGCAAATAAAAAACAAAGAGACTACAAACACGCTCTTTTAGAAAGGCAGGCCACTCCTACAGTCAAGAGTTACATCCTTTAAACCTTTATTTTTACCTTATTAGGTCTGTGATGGATGAAATAGCAAAGATACAAAAATGGAGGTGAAATGTTAGCATTACATAAAAGCAATGTCAATACTAAGGAGAAGAAATGCTCAAAGTGAGAAGGATAGAAGAGTTCATCATTTATATAGCATAATAGCGTTGGGGAAGGCCATCCATTTTTTCACACCCCACATCCAGTATCAGAAAATCCTATTGGCTCTTCTTGCAAAAGAGATCTAGAAAGTGACACCTCCTCTTCTTCCACCCTCCTAACTGGTCCTCCCCCCATGACTTCCACCCCAGTTTATCCTCAACGCAGCAGTCAAACCTGGGTCATATTATTCTTCTGTTAAAGAGCCTCCAGTGGCTTCCATATCACTCAGAGTAAACAGCCAAAATCCTGAAAATGCTCAGAGGCTCCATGCCCCATTTCTGTCTCTCTGGCATCATCCACCATTGATCTTCCCTCCTTCAGTCTGGATGCCTCGCCCTTCCTCTTACTCAATAGGCTCTTTCTGCTTGAGGGCCTTGCATGCGCCATCCGCTCTGCAGAGGCAGCTGCAGTCATCCACGCTCTTCCCCAGACACCCACATGGTTTCTGTGTACACCTGCTTCAAGCCTTTGCCTAAATATCACCATCTCAATAAAACCCACCCCAAACGCCTTCTGTAAACTATAAGCTGCCCACCCACTCCCTGCTTCCCGATATTGCTCACCCTGCTACATTTCTTCTGTAGCACTTACCACCATGTAATATACCATATAATTATTTATTATGTTTATTATTTATCGCCTATCTCCCATCCATTTCCCCCAATATAAATTCCAAAAATGCAAGGATTTATGTGTGTTTGTTTCATTTATGTATCCCATTTTTAAAATGAATAGATGGAGGATATTCCTAAGCAGATATTTTTGAGAGTGATATTTTCAAGGAAAACTTTAGAAAGAAGCACAGAGCTTGGCATAGAGTACTTTTTAAATGGAGGGAGGGAGGGAGGAAGCAGAAGAGAGAGAGAGACAGAGAGAGACAGAGAGAGACAGAGAGAGAGTTATAGGAGAGATGGGGCAATAGAATTTAATGAACAGAACTAAAGTCAAGGTTATAAATGTTCCACAGACTTGTTTTAAACCTCCAATTTCTAGACACGTTAACGGTTCAGCTTAGTTCTCTCTCTGTGCTTTCTCTGAAAATTGGAGAATATTCTGGTTTTCAATTTCAGTTATGTTGGAAGAGTGAATAACATTTAGTGAAAAAGAACAATGATGTTTTTCCTATTAGAATATATCTCCTCAGTCATTAAATCTTTCAGCAAAAGCAGCATTTCATTTTGTGTTTGTCTTTTAATCAACTTATTGTATGTCAATACATTCTGTGAAAGCTGCAATTATGTACCGTCATTTGAAATCAGATGAATAGCTTTTTAATCGGCAGAAGCAGGATTTGTGTTGCTGCTTTGTTTGAGAGCAGAGCACGATGGTCTCGTATTCCAGCTGCTTTTGTCCAGTTAGGCTTTGCAGCTCAGAACCTCACACGGACGCATCTTCCTCGGCCGTCAGAAGCACGGGCACGTGTTTCTGGGAAGGGTAGGAGGTGAAGCATCAGTAGTATAGTTTAGATAGTGAGTTTCTTTTGTTCCCACAGTTTTTCAGGCCTCCATTCCGAGGAAGTGTTTTAAACTTTGTGTTTTCCATGCCTCTGGTTGGGTAGCAGTTAACAGTATTAGCTTTATACGAAATATAAAGTTGATGGGTCCCCTAAAGCTATTTCCCACCCATCCCCCGCACATCCTCTGGGATCTTTGGTCTCAATTTTTATGACTAAAAGCTTCAAGGATTGGGAAAAGCAGAAGTGGAAGCAACGAGGAAAAACTATTTTTTATCACTTGTAGAGTTTCCTCATATAGTGAGGCAGATAACGTTTTACTAGTTTTCTCTAACAGTGGGACTCCTTGTAGGGCCTAGACTATGTGTGCTACCTCAGATGAGAATAGTTGCGTAGAGCATCTTGGGATGCTGAATACTGATTGTTAAGGCCCAACCCTCAGGCTAGAACTAGCCCCTCCCAACACATCCGCACGGGCACCCACACACGCGCGCACACACACATGTCTGTAATGAGGGGCAGCCACCTGCTTTTAAGAGAAGTGGGCAGAGGGTCCTTCAGTGAATGTTCTAGATGGCATGAGACCTCCACTGTCCCTGCATGATACTGAGGAGGAAGGAGGTGTCTTATTGAAGCCTGGTTACATTTTTTTCACTTTTGCCAGAAACATGGAGGCTCAGAATGGGTCATCTGATTTACTGAAAGAGAATCCTATGAAATTCCCTGCTTCCACGTCTGTGGAATAAAAATTATACCTACTACAATGGTTCAAAAAGTAAACTGAGGGAAGAGTTATAACTTATCAGTTAAGAGTTTTCACACTACTCTTTTTTTTTTAAACCACAAGAGGTGTGGGCAAGACCATCAACATTCAACCTCTCAACCCAGCAACGTTTTGGTGAGCTGGGAATTGACATGGATTATCATAATTAACAGAAAGATCCCACTTTCTATAAGATATTCATCCAACTGCAGTAACATGTATTTGCTTCCACAGGCTACCATTTTTCAGAGCTCAGTCTCCAGCTCAAACCTATAGAGTCTGTTCTTTCCATCACGTTGAAATTAATGGCGAGGTCGTGCGTTTGATCGTTGCTTTCCAAAGCTAAATGGAGAGAAAGCGAGACTGAAGTATCTGGCAATTCAGTCCACTGAGTGGAAAATCAGAAATGTTCCAGTCTTTCACATTTCCCACAGAGATGATTTTTTAAAGTTTTAGCTGCTGTTGCCCCCGTTACATAATGCTGGGTACTATACTCTGCTGAGAAGAAACAGCCCAGAGAAACACCGGCCTTTCAAACACAGATTCTGTGGGTTCGTGGGAAACACTTTCTGTGGTCGATTCCCCTGGGCCACCCACCCTGAGGCCTTAGGTCAGGGACTTCTTACCTGAAACAGTTCCTGGTATTCTTCATAGTGTAATGGCAGGGCAAGACGTTAGGGGAAACTCTGGCTTCCAAACAATCGGCAGTGCAGACGCCAGGCACAAAGTGAGTAAGCACGGGGCCTGACCACATCACAGGGTGGGATGTGAGAACTCACTTTTGGGAACCTCCTGTTCTTGAGAAAGGAGATGTGATGTGGATGGGTGTTCACAGAGGCTCGGATGTTTGCTTAAGACTAATTACAAACCATATATCTGCAGGTTCCTTGTGTATATGCAGCAGACATGGACCCAATTCAACCTTGACAGATGGGCAATGTTAAAAAAAAAAAAAATCGAGACTCCATCCTGTCTCTCTTGAAAGCAAGCTCCTTGACAGCATAGTTTGCAGTCACTCCTCATCTTTCCATGGTCACCTCCTGTACTTTCTCTAGCACATTATGGCATTATGTCATGTCAACAGAACTCACTCACATTGCTCAAACCATCCCATTGCCAAAGCCATTGGATACTTTTGGTCCTTAGGCCATTTAATCTTCCTCCAGGACTTGATGTGTCCTTCCTGCTTCTTGAAATGTTCTCCTCCTTTGACTTTTACAGTTCCAGGTTCAACATGTTCTCAGCTCTCTTCATTTCTAGTATATTTTTATTGAATGGCTCGTCTGCGTCATGAACTATTACACAAAGTAGAAGTCATAATATGTCTATGTATGAATCATCTTTTCAATACTGGGCATTTCCCTAGGGTTTTTGCTTTTGCAAAGCTATTAATATAGAGAAAAGTGTTTATAAGCATGGCTATTATAACCAATCTATCTGGGTCCAAATGCCAGCTCACTCTGCCATTTGGTGGATGTCCAGAAGGGACTCCTCAGAGAGCAGACTCAGAAATGCAGATGAGTCTGTAGGAATATTTACAAAGGAGTGCCCTTGAGATCAAGGTCATGGGGGCTAGGGAAGGAGGCTAAATTGGGCATAAAAAGAACTAGAGCTGTGTGCACTCTCATCAAAGCAAACCTGATGGGGATTTCTGAAGCTGGGATGGACTTTCAGAGTTATCCGAAGCTGGAGACAGATGGCCATGCCTTTGTAACCCTGCATCTATCTTGGTTTTAGGCCGCCCAGTGGAAAGGGCATCATGAATTTGGGCGATGTATGTAGCTGTCTTCCCCTGATGAGGCTGACACCTGAGGACTGCCAGGCAGTACTACCAGCCACTAGGGGAATACGTCCTGGTCCTCAAGGGAGTCCGAGCAGAGTCTCACAGTTTCCGTTACCATAGCTCTAGATCTTTGGGGAAATTATTTGATTTTTCTGGACCTCACTTTACACAGCTGTAAAATAATTATAATGATAATGCCACATGAATTTGTCATGATTGCTTAAAATGATATTAATATCTAGCACATAGTAATAGCCCAGTAAAATTAGTTATTTTTTTATTTCCAAGCTGCAGAAATAAGCCTGTGTTACAGGGCAAATTCCACAGATTGCCAGACTATAACCGCTATAACCGTGGACTCATCCTAGAATCATGCCCACATTCAGTTCATAAATTCTACCAATTCTTTTTTTTAAACATCTTTCTTATGAGTGACCTCTTTTCCAGTCCCAACAATACTTCCCTATTTCAAATCCTCATTTACCATTGTCTGGACTATATCTTTGCTTTCAGTCTTTTTCTCTTTCAAGTAATCTTTTGTAAATAGCTAATGCTCTTTTATAGCTAATAAACCCATCATTTACCTACTTAAAATCCCATTGCCAGTAAGACAAGGTACAGATTTCTTAGCAGAGAGATACCCATTTCATCTCTTGCCACTTGCTTCTATGTAGCTAATTCTCCAGCAACAGCTAGTAACTTTTAGCTCATCTATGAGAGTCTTGCATTGCTCTGGAAACTTAACCACTTGTTTTGTGAGTTTAACTTCTCTCCATGGCTAAAATATCTTCTCTTCTGCAACGCTGTCTCCAGCTTATATATACGGGTGCAAAATACACACAGACCTTTGTTTCTCTGCCTGTGGAAAAACGACTCTCTCCTCTCTGTTATCCTGCCTCCTCCTTTATGTCTGGGTTAAAGCATCTAACATATTATATCGTAATGTGATATAGTGAGCTCTGGAATTGCACAGTGCTAAGTTTAAATCCTAACTCAGCTCTCGTGGTGTGGACTTGGACCAATTGCACCCTTGATTCTATCAGCTTACCTTGGAAGGTCCATGTCTGGATTAAATGAGCAAATGTATACAAAATGCACAAAGCGTGTACTCAGTATCTAGTACATCGTATGAGTGCTGTTGTGTTTATCTGCCTGTCTCCTCCATTTAACATGAGCTCCTTCAGAGAAAGAGCCCTGTCTTATATATCTTGGTTTCCTTGACATCTAGGAGAGTGTCTGGCATATTAAATGAATAATTGCTGGATAAACGGCTGAGGAAAGGTTTGATGCATTATCATATATCATATTAAAATTGCACAGTAGTATAAAGGACAGACTTTTGGGAAAAGTGAAATGCCAAGTCTATGACACAGAAACTTAAAGAGTTATTATCTCTATTCTAAAATGAGAATGCTTCACAATCTTCTTTTTGAGAATGTGGGAGCTGTTTAAAAGCTTAACTCAAATGTGGTCATGTCATCTCAGGTAGGTAAACATCATTTTTCCCTGCTGACAGGAATAAAAATCACAATGGTTAGTTATCATATATGGTATTTGTTCATTCATTCATTCATTCATTCATTCATTCAACAACTATTTGTTGAGCGTTTGCTAAATATTAACCACACTAGGTGCAAGCACTTAAAAGATGAAGAAAGGCAAAGATGGCTCCTGCCCTCATGAAGCCTACAACTTAATACGTGGGGAATGAGTGTTACAGCAGAAAGTGATGATAACGTGGTAAGACCTCTCACAGGGGAAGTGCAGGTTGCTGTACTACAATGTACCAGAGCCACCTATTAACTAGTCTGGAGGGAGTCCAGCAAGAGGATCGTATAGCATAGTGATTCAGAGCACAGAGTTTCTGAAGAACTTTGTAATTCACATGCAATGTTTCGACTTTATACAAGGACAAAGTGTGGGTTTAAGCAGGGGAGTAGCCCATCTGAATTCCATTTTGCAAAGACCATTATGACTTCTATATGGAAATTGGATTTAAAAGGCCAAAACCAAAGCCAGAAAGGTGGTCTGGGAAGCCACCAGCAATCTGGACAATGAATCAGGTCTTTAACCTCTGAATTTGAATCTCTGTTTACTACTTGTGTTTGAAGGTATGAGTATTGTGGTATTAGGATAATAATGAGGACAACGCACCATAGGTGTTATGATAATGAGGACTATGTGATTGCACAAGAAAAGTTAATCATAAAGGAACATGTAGAAGTCATCTTATCTACTTCTCTCACTTTTAGGTGGGGAAGCTTTGGCTCACACAAAGGTAGGCGTCTCACCCAAGTCCTACTCTCTAAATATAATCCAAGTGCTTTAGATTATACCATGTCCTGCGGGCAATAGAAAATAAATAGAGGACACATTCCCTAGTTCCAAGGACCTTTTAATCTTGTTGAAGAAGACAAATAGCTCTACCTAAAGGACTAGAAGCCAAAGATAAAGAATGAATATGAGGCTAATTGTGTTTCTACTACTCTAGCTAAGCATTCGCCAGGCCCGTGCTGATTAATGGGAAATCTTTATGTCCCTTCAACTCTACAGAAACCTATCTAAATTCATAGCCAACAGCAGAGGTTGACCAGGAAGCCTACTGTTACTATGTGTGAAGAAATTCTCCAGTTTCCTCCTCAGCTGTACGTATAGTTTGCTGAAATAGGAATGGGATAGGAATAGATCCCTATTGATCCTCCTTTAGTCTCTTTCTGGGTAGGACCCAAATCCTATTCAGATGAGTGGTTACTTGGAACCACATATCTACCTCCTTGTCACTGGTACAGACAATGAAATATGAAAGTGCGAAAGGGTGAAGCCACGTGGTTGGATATTATGGAAATATTTTAATGGTGGTAATCATCTGTAACAGGACTTTTAAGAGTATCAGATAGGTAGTATTGGGTGTAATGTTTTTACCACAGTAAAAATGTATTTTGAAGCACAGGTTTGTTTACAGTTTTTAACATATCACTAATAATTTGATAGGTAACTTAAATGTTTTTAATTAAAAAATACAATTCGCAGTGTAAAAGTCTGTTAGTACTTTGCAGCGCTTTGTTCTGGAGTTTAACTCCTGGTTCTACTACGGACTAACCATAGGAATCTAAGAGATTAGTTAATGCCTCTGTGCATCAATTTCCATCAGTAGGATAGAGGCAATAATAGTAGTTACCTCACTGGGATTGTTGGGAGGATTACATGAGTCTGCATGTAATGAGTTTAGAGTAACACATGGTACATAACTAGTACTTATGATATTGTTTTGAAAAGTTTTGAGAAAGTAGTGTCTTATCCATCAGTAACTTCCATAAAGCTGTGAACATGTGGAACTCAACATATTTCATATTAAAAGCAAGTATGACCCTATCCCTCCCCTACAATTCTGAGTTATTATGTGGAAAACTTTTTCTAATTGTTCATCCTATTTTATATGAGGACTTCAAAATTCCACTGGTAACTCCGGGGTGGAGGGATAGAAGCTGTGAGATAACATCACATCACGTTGGGCTGTAATCATCCCAGATGGAAACCATATCCAAAGGTCCAGTGTATTCTTTGGAAGGAAAGACGTGCGGTGGGGCTAGTGTTGCATCATATTCCAGAGCAGATTAAAGGTCTTGGAGTTGTGGTTGTACACGCCCTGTTTTGGGTTGTGAGAAGCCACTCCACAACCAAGGGCACATGGAACTTTCTCCAGAGTTCCATCTCTGAAATATGTGGACCAAACGAAATATCATGTGACAACAAATAATTATCAGCCACAAGAGCACAGACGATTTTCATTCATGAAAACACATCTTTAGAGTAATACTCTCTGCCAGGTATTAGGATAGACGTAAGGGTAACATTAAGAAGAAAATACCAATCCTCGAGCCAGTAAAGTTCCAATTAGTGAAGGAAAGAGACAAAACAACAACAACACAGTACAATAATAGAGTTATGTAAAATTCATGGTAATGAGACAAAGGAAGTGAGAACAGGGTGCTGTTAGACACAGAGGAAGCTGCCCTCGGGGAGGTAGAACCTGAGCTGAGTCTTGAAGGACAAATAGAAGTTAATCATCTGGTTCTCAGCTTTTTCTGTCTGACTTATTTTGCTTCACATGATAATCTCAAGATCATCCATGTTGTCGCAAATGGCACTATTTCATCTTTTCTTATGGCTG
The DNA here is from genome assembly GCF_036562045.2 of Rhinolophus sinicus. NCBI lineage: Eukaryota > Metazoa > Chordata > Mammalia > Chiroptera > Rhinolophidae > Rhinolophus > Rhinolophus sinicus. The sequence goes on along the minus strand of NC_133761.1, from coordinate 15,418,524 downwards.
AGTAATATTCCATTGTATATATAATATGTACCATATCTTCTTTATCCAATCATCTATCAGTGGACACTTTGGTTGTTTCTATGTCTTGGCCATTATGAATAATGCTGCAATAAACATCGGGATATATGTTATATCTCTACAGATAAATGTTTTCAGATTTTTGGGGGTACATACCCAGAAAAGGAATTGCTGGATCATATGGTAATTCTATTCTTAATTTTCTAAGGCCCCTCTATACTGTTTTCCATAGTGTCTCTACCAATCACTCATATGTGGGACATGAAACTAAAAGCAACAAATGACCAAGACAAACAAACAAGCAAAAACTCATAGACAGACAACAGTTTAGTGGTTACCAGAGGGTAAGGGGGGAAGGGAAGGTAGGAGAGGGTCAAGGGTCATATATAAGGAGATTTGACTTTGGGTGGCGAACACACAATGCAATATATAGATAATGTATTATAGAATTGTACACTTAAGACCTATATAATTTTGTTAGTCAATGTCAGAATAAGATTTTGATTTAGAAAGCTTGAATTAATAATGATAATAAAAATAATCATTGATATTAAATTGGCACTGTTTATCAAGCATTCTGTTAAGCTCCTCATAGGCAACATGTCACTTAAGCTTCACAACAAGCCTATGAGTCAAGTGCCATTATTCTTCCCATTTTATAGGTGAGGAAATTTGAGGCTTAAAGAGAGTTTGATTACTCACTGTTAAGAACTTAGCCAGGATTCAAAGGGAAGTCTCCCACGTTGTGGAAAGAGCAGAGGACGGGGAATTCAGAGCCCTAAGTTAGCAATGGTTTAGAGCCCTAAGTTAGCTATCTATTGGCAGGGCAAAAGTCATGTCACCTTTCTTCATCTCTAAAAATGTAAATCAAGGGTTGGGTTGCTAGGGCAGGGAGAAATTGGAAAAGGTGAAAGCAAAGACCTCTGTAGCCCCTTCAAGCATGGACCTTCTGTGGTTTTGACTGCATGTTGGAGTGTTCATTCTGGTAGTGACTCTGAGCTCAGAGGGATACGGTGACTGGTCCATATCATGTACTGAGAGGACAGGCATGTCACTGAAAGGGACACAGACCATCGCCCAATAAATGTTATCATTGGTACGGTTCATACATTTATTAAAGAGCCTCTCCTGGCTCTGGTTTTATTCTCAGCCTAAGGGATTATTTGGTATTTGGATTGTTGCCCTTTCTTTAAGAGGAAAAGGAGTGAGAACAGTTTCTCTGGAGGAGGAAAATCTTGTTCTCTATTAAACAAAGGACTTCTTGGTCATTTGTTATAAAACAATTCAGAAAGGGACTTTTTGTGATGTGTTCTCTTGAATTGTGACATCTCTCTTGTACCTTGTAGTTATGTTGCCCAAATATGGTAGAATGAAAGATCTTCTAAATAGAGATTTGGAGAGTATGAATATTTCCAGGAAAACCCACAGAAAGGGTCTTTTCAAGCTGCAGACGGGGGGAGTGAAAAAGTGGAAGGTGAAATTATCAGCAGTTTCTAACCTTGGTGTTTTGCATTGGGCTTGGAACTGCTGGTTCATTTTGAGTACATTCAAGTTATTGGGACTTTTTGGTAATCCCTTTAACTGGAGGTAAAAAATGTGACTTCTTTGGTCATTGAAAGCTCTGTGATATTAGTCTTACTCTTGAGTTTAAAAGGAAAGACATAAACTCTGAAGTCACAACACTGGCTCTGCCACTTATTAGCTGTGTGATCTCAGATAAAATTCCTGAGCCTCCATTTCTCATCTGTAAAATGGGAATAAAAATCTTTATTTCAAAGGTCATCGTGAAGTTTAAATACAATAATATATATGAACTACTTAGTCCAGTGGCTGGCTGAAGTTCAATAGGTGAGAACCAATCACATTGTTCAAAAACAGTGAATACTAATATTCTGAGTTTACAGAAGTAATACTAATAGCATTCCCTGTTCATTGGGCAAGACAGCTACAAAACATTTTCAACCTTCCATGTTAGCCTCTTCACAGCACACATGCGTAACAATAGAAACAGATGCTGCATTCATAAGCAAACAGAATGGAAAATAATTTATGCAATATGCTTGCATGCATGGAAGTTTCATCAGAAATGACAATGATATGAGTTCTTCTAGAAAGCAATTTGAGCTCTGAATGGTTTTGTATGTGCATTAGTTATTATTTTATGTACTTTCAGGAATATCTTCTATCTATGGTTGGCTGTTACTATTTGTGAGAAGCAGAAGCAGAAACAAGAGATATGAAACTGTGCTGGATTAATGAATGCCTGAAGCGTGAACAGAATATTAATATACTTTGCACAAAAACGGGCTGACCCAGCAAAGCTCAGATATCAAACCTGTATGTATACATGAGGATGTTAATTTTCAGTGAAAAACTTGGTTGGGTGCCAAGAAATTCTGGGAAAAGGAAATAATATTATACATATTCCTTCTCAGAGATCTTTGCTGTCCACAGAGACACCCTTCCTGAAAATACAATTATTTTCTTCTTTGGTTGATCTTTGAGGATTGCTTGAGCTAGGTCATTTTGCTCCCAAAGACCACCACAAAGTTCAGAGAGGGTGGGAGGGTCCTTCCCTTCAAATTCTTGGTCAAACATTCGCTTTCTCCAAAAGTTAGCTGACAATTACAAGGTTTGTGGACTTTCAGTTATAATTGAATTGCAAAAATAATGAGAGAGGAAACGAGCAGAGGTTATGTTAACAGGCCCCTTTTGGCCGTCAGGACATGTGGTTCAGCCTTTGAAGTCAGTTTCAATAGATTTTCATGTGAAATAAGTGGAATAAAATGTACCCATTTCAGGTTTTACAAGTGACGTCGTTTACTGTACTGATGTTTCTTGTAAATTTGTTTTGGGAGTTATTTTACTTCTTCTGCATGACTACAGTTTTGGAAATCAAAACTCCTATTAAACTAAGCAAAGTAGGGGTTGAGATTTTATCTTTATTTCTATTATGTTTTCAAAAATGTTAATTTAAGTACATTAAAAAAATAAAACAGGTACAGAAAGCTAAAAGAATGTTAAATAACCACCTCCCTTCTGTGGTATCTCTTCCTAAACATTTCCCTTTCAAAATTTCTTTTCCTACATGTCCAAAAATAACCCCCACAAATTTTATGTATAGACCCACTCATAGGTATATTGTTTGTTCCACCAATAGGTATATAACTGTCGAGTACTTTGATTTCTCACTTAATCTATCTTGAAGGCTTTTCAATATCATTATATACAACTCTACTGAATTCTTTTATCATCTGCATAACATTCTATTATTTGGATGTACCATAATGTATCTAAGTAGTGATTTCTATATCTTGCTATAAATAATGCTATAATGAACACAGTAAATACTTTGCATGGGATTTTATGGGGAAAAGTGTAAGTGCGTTTTAAATTTTGAAAGACACGAGTATACTAAGTTCCCACTAAGGGTATTTGAGAGTGCTTTTTTTTTTAATGATTCTCGAAGAATGCTTCCATTGATTTTTTTAAGGGGTACAGGACTTTATTGGAGAACAGTGTGTACTTCCAGGACTTTTTTCCAAGTCAGGTTGTTGTCTTTTCAGTCTTAGTTGTGGAGGGTGCCGTTCAGCGTCAAGTTGTTGTCCTTTCTGTCTTAGTTGTGGAGGGCGCAGCTCAGCTCCAGGTCCAGTTGCCATTGCTAGTTGCAGGGGGTGCAGCCCACGATCCCTTGTGGGAGTCAAACCGGCAACTTGTGGTTGAGAGAATGCGCTCCAACCAACTGAGCCATCCGGGAGCTCAGCGGCAGCTCAGCTCAAGGTGCCGTGTTCAATCTTAGTTGCAGGTGGCGCTGCCCACCATCCTTTGCAGGACTCCAGGAATTGAACTGGCAACCTTGTTTGTGGTTGACAGCCCACTGGCCCATGTGGGAATCGAACCGGCAGCCTTCGGAGTTAGGAGCATGGAGCTCTAACCGCCTGAGCCACCGGGCCGCCCCAAGAGTGCTTTTTTAGGCAGGTATGATATCTATATCTGTGTGTCCTCCTCCATCACTGGGTTGCTGATGTGTAGTATCAATCAATGTGAGCAAAATAAATAAAGGATAGAAACTTGGGATACAACAAAAGTGTTATTTTAGTCAGAGTCCCAACAGGGAACAGAAGACACACAAATTAGAATAATTTAAGGGGCGTCATTTACAAAGGGACTATTTACAAGACGCGGTAGATATAGGGGAATCCCATGGAATCGTGCAAGAACCCAAAGCTGGGGAATAGTGGCTGTTGTTACCACCTGTAGCATCATGGAGAGAAGAGGAAGCAGACACTGGACCCAGGAGGAGTCAGGAGGAGGAGTTCACCTGGAGAGGAGCAGGAGCCTTAAGCCAGGGACCAAGGCATCGTGAGGGTCCCATTCCCTGCGATGTTGTTGGGACTTCCCATTGGCTTAGCCAAGCAGAAGCAAGAACACGTGCCCTTTGGCAGTGTCCATACTGGTCAGCTTCCCAAGGCAAAGAGGAGGGTTGAGAAGGGTGAAGAGTAGATACAAAGGGGCAAAAATTTCAAATCATTCCAGTACAGGGATTAGTTCTATCATCGCTGATTTCAAGAGTGACTCGCCCCAAACCAGAAAAGGACCCATGCAATTTTTATACATATCTAGGAGCAAAGTCTGTAATTGTTTTTGGTAAAACATTATCTTGTCCATTATCTAATTATCCTATTTTATAAGTTTTGTGAGAGGAGGGTCCGGTCCATATCTAACTTACTCATCACACTTTCAGCAGAACCCAGAACAGTGCCTGACACACATAAAGCACTTAATCTAACTATTGAATAAATGAATGAATAAATAAATGCCAGAAAAAATGTTTCTTATTTCTGAACTTGATATTTTATACTGTTATTTAAGCTATATGTTTTTAAGCTGATCTCTTCATTGTTAATGAATTATTCAGTACTGCTGGTGGGAATTTCCTTCAGGAGAGTAGCTAGGTTCTAGTGCCTTCATGAGAGCTCAGCCCTAGAGCTGACGTCATACTTAGCTCTGCTCTTCCAATGGGTTCTCCTATATGGTGAGTCCCAAGGGTATGGGATTTTACCCACAGAAGGAGCATAATTGATGGGAAGAATTCCAGATGTGTAAATGGCATTCTAGGTGATGGGGGGTTTCCATTCCTGCTCTCTCCAAAGTTCTTTTTTTTTTTCTCTCCAGCTTTATTGATGTAAAATTGACAAATAAAATTTTACATATTTAAGTGTACAATGTGATGATTTGATATATGATTACCAGTCAAGTTAATTAGCACATCCATCGCCTCCCATAGTTACCTGTTTGTTGTTGTTGTTGTTGTTGTTGTGTGTGTGTGTGTGTGAGAGAGAGAGAGAGAGAGAATGCTTGAGAGCTACTCTCTTGGCAAATTTCAAGTATACAACATAGCGTTATTAACTATAGTCACCATGCTATACACTAGATCTTTAGTCCCCAAGGTTTTATAAATCCTGAATTGATTATCTCAAGATCTATACGTAGTATGAACTTCCTTGGTGGAGACTTCTCTTCTTTGCCCATGTAAATCTAGATTATTATTATTGGAAATTTTCTCTGTACCCCCAGTTAACGTTCATTCCATAAAAGCATTGATCACATTGAGTGGATTTTTTTTACTCAAACGACTGTATTAACTATAACATTTTGTTGTCCAGCTGCCTGCGGGCTTGGACCCTATCCTGAAATCCACAGACACAGAGTTTGGCACATAATAGAAGCTCAACAAATAGAAGTTGAATTTATTCAGGAGATCAACATTCTTCTTCTCTTTTCTAGGCTTTTCTTGACACATCCGCTAACTTTGGAGATGCATCAAGGAAGTCGATTCTCACTCTTTTCTGCTGCTGAACAGAGAGCATGAAAATCAACATGGTAAGAAAGAATCAACCTGGACTTTGATATGTGACTGACTGGGCTCACATCACAGTTTTGCCATTTCTAGCTGGATAACTTTGAACATTATTCAACCTGAGGTTGCCAGGAGGATATAATAGGATTACATATACAGTAAAGTCACTGACATTTAATAAAATATTAGCTTCCCTTCCTCTGTTGCCTTCCCCTTGAGGATATCACAAACTGTGCTTTGGTTAAATTTAAAGGATGGACCAGTGGATTAAAATGGGTGATTTAAGGAGCTTCTTGTAATTTCAGAAAAGGGCGTGGCATCATGGGAATTGACATTCTTCCTTTAAATTTTCTTATCCATGGATGTGGAAACTTTAACTTAGTACTACTATAACTAAATAAACAACTGAATAAAAAACCCATAGGAGTTTATGGCCACTCACTCCTCCATTTTCCATAGAAGCTTGTATTTATAGTTGTTTTAGGAATGTATTTGAATCAGTGGATGTTGGTGTCTAAATGGTAATGTAACACCTGTGTACCTCTCACTCATACTCGTTTGTGAAATCTTGTCTTTTAGATCAATCATCCATATTTCATTCATGAGTTCACCAGTTCATACAACTCACTAAACACCCCTGATTGTACAGCTAGTTTTCCAACCTTATCAGATCCTGCCTCGTCCGGTTCTAATATCTCACCAGCCCCCGCCCCCGCCAATGCTTTTCTCTCTCCTCTCACTCAGCTTCAATCACATTAGCCTCTTTTTGAGTTCTTTGCCATTTTTCATGGCCACCTAATCACTATTATACATAAAATTACAGTATAAATGATTACATACATACAACAGCAACCATCTTACTAAGAGCATCAAATTGTATCACCAAATTCTGTTCCAGAGGCTCAGGGGTCACAGTGTGTGGCAAGCCCGGTCCCTTTGTCCCCGGCAAACAGGCACAGCCTCGTCTCTATCATACACTCTCTTAAGCCTTTGCTCCTTTGCAGAAGGTGCCCTGAGACCTTCCTTACTGGTCTGGAACAAACTCTGCCTTCTGCTTGGGTGTCTGTCTCGTGCACCAACTCCCAGTCCCACTCACATCCTGAGGGTCATGCTGCATCTCCAACGTGAAACATCTGCTTCTGCGGAGGCCTTCCGTCAGCACTCACGCTCACTCACCCTGCTACGTCATCCATAGCACACCACGCTTCCTCTGGATGGTGCTTTCCTGAGGTCAGTGTTAATGCTTCTTTAACCAGCTCTTTCACCAGGCCAAAGCACCTGACAGAAGGAGCTACATCTGTCAAACTGGCCCATAGGGTGACTGGAAGGCAGTACCTCGGCTCCGTTCTCTCCTCACTCTCTGATCTTCAGCTGGTGCTACTCCCCATTTGGCACCTCAAACCTGAAAGCCATAGGGTACGTGAGGCTGTGTCATAGTCTAAAAAGGACAGTTCCTCAGGAAAAACAGGACAGGGGCAAATGGAGAATAACTAACACTGATCGATCCCAAGTAAAGGAAGCTGTAGATTGTACCTGGACATAAACTGGGTGAAACGTCACATTTCCTTTGGCACCATGCCAACGGGGCACACACATCCTTGTCTAAGAGTTGACTTCTGGGGAGCTTGGCCTCAGAGCAGAAGGAGCTGGACCTCACATCTGGCTTTGCCTTGCTGCAAGGCCCATGTGGTTAGTTACTGCCTAATGCTGACTCTTGTCAGATACTGAGCAGACAGTCCATTACAGCCATTTTTTTTCCAGTTCTAATCCCCAAATTTGTGAGTGCTATTGAATTCTGCTAGAAAAACCTGAAGGTCTTTTTAAAATGATATTTCATTCAATACATCGATTCCGTAGAAAAACACTATTGGAATGCATTTTTAGTATTTTTATAAACTGGATCAAAGACTCAAAGAATACTGCCTAACAGAACTGTTAAGTCCTAATGAGTCTGAATGCTTAATTTTTCTAAATTGCACTGACTGGGTTCAAATTTTCGCCTTGCCTCTTACTACAGTATTGCTCTGGCAAACTACTTGAATTTTTTTGTACCTCATTTTCTGAACCTGTGAGATTGAGGTAAAATAAGATAATCGTGTGCTCACTTCGGCAGCACATATACTTAAAATAAGTATTAAATATTTTAATATTTAATACTAGAATTAAATATTTTAATGCACCTAAAGAACTTACAAGAGTTCCTGGCATATGTTAAAGACTGAGGACTCAATACATGTTATTATTACATGTCTTAGAAAAAATACATTCTGTTTTTAATCAACAAATTTTTAGTTTGTTGGGTACCCGCTCTATGGAAAGATCTATAAGAAATGGTTTCTAAATTTAGTCCAAAATACAGACTTGTCACTGTAAGATAGTGCGTGATAAGACAGAGGGAGACATAGAGGTTTGGGTTAGATTAACCACCATAATTTATTGGGGTTGTCACAGACTCACAATGGCCAGACATTGATTGGCATGTGAAGTAAGCAAGCGGTGGGGGAGGATTTGTTAACCGGTTCCTCCAGCATTTGTGATGAACAAAGCATTGTTCCCTGTGTATAACTGATTAATTATGCTTTCACATTCTTGTTTCTTCCTGGTTTTATTTAACTTTTAAAAAGTTTTGGAAGAAATGACTTTGGTTTTATGGAATTTGCACTAAGGCAGGAGTCCAAGGACACAGGTTCAGTTGCCGGCACTACTGCCTCTTGCTGGCTTTGTGACACTGGGTCCTCCTCTCTCAGCATCATTCCTCACCTGTGAAATGAACCTCGCATACACGCTTTTTGCTGCCCTCATAGAACATCATGAGGACCAAATATACTAAATGGATGTGCCAATAAAAGTTTTAAAAATGTAAGACTTGTGCAAATGTGAAGAAAAATGTTGTTACCCCTGGATATTCTCTGAGATCACACACTGCAGTTGCTAAGGACCCAGGTGTTGGATTTCACATATACATCGACCCTTGAACAAACCGGGTTTGAACCGCATGAGTGCACGTATACGTACTTTTATTTTTCGATAAAAACAGTTGGTCCTTCCTTCCTATCCTCAGATTTTGCATCTGTGGATTCAACCAACCATGGTAAACTGTGGTTGGGAATATAAAAGTACTGTTTTGGATCCACGGTTGGTTGAATCCACGGATGCATAGGGACCGCTGTAGTTAAGTTTTGGGGTAGTCAAAAGGTATACGTGGATTTTCGATCGCATGAGAGTCAGCACCCCGAACCCCCATGTTGTTCAAGGGTCAGCTGTATTGGGGTTGAATCCTGGCTTTGCCACTTACCAGCTGTGCAAACTTGACTGAGTAATTGACCTTTCTGAACGTCATTTTTGTCATCTGTGTAATGGATCATTTTGAGGACTGGTTGAGATTGTGTATATACAATGCTGTGCATTATCAAGCTCATAGTTCAATAAGCTCTGGTTATTAACTATTCCTTATACTGCAGCTTGTGTAGGAATGTATCAAAGTAATCAAGTGAAGAAGCATTCTTGGGCCTAAAATTTACAACAAAGAGGAAAAACCACCCACGTTTGTATTTGTCTCCTTGGCTCAGCAAGACTTGAGAAAGTCTTGACAGGTTAGAGTTCAGACAAGCAATATATGAACACACTGCCCCAAATTGTACCTGTGACATATGCAGAAAGCAGATAAGGCTTACCACTTATCATTTAAAAAGGAGGATTTCTTCAATTTAGAAAAGGATCCAGGATTATGATAAGTTGTTTGTGTTTCTTACCCAACCAGTTTATGTTTTTTTAATAATTCATACCTCTTAAGTTACATGGACCATGTAACACTCTTCTATCACCCATTCTTTCCTTTCAGAAGACACACAAGAGCTTGCAAAGAGTTGCAGACACCCAGGAACAATAGCAGGAAGCCAGAGAATTTGCCTAAAAATTGAAGGTGAGTCAAATAGGAAAAGTCTTCGTAACCAAGAGAAGCCAGACAGCTTCTAATGTGACTTTGCCACATAAAAGACTCTGCTATAACAACAACAACAGAAAAAAAAAAAAAAAAAAAGCCACCAGTATCCTAAGCTGTAGAGTTTTGCCAAAAACACACAATGAAAACACATTTCCTGTCTGCCACTGAACTACCAAGTTGCTATAACATTATGTCTTTGGTGTGACTTTCAGTATAGATAAGCAATTTTACTTTCTTTTCAAAGATAACATTACCAACAGTATAGTCAAGGCTCAAAATTTTGTTATTCTCATTTAATATTTATTGAAACTTTATATTCTTTTTATAATTGACCTCTATTTTTAATATAAAGGGTACCAAAAATTATACACATTTTAAGAAAGGAAAACTGTATTAAAATTGTAATACTCAATATATACCAATAACAGAAGATGAATACAAGTCACATTTGACTTCTGCAATTAGAAGAAGTGTTCAAAGTGGTTATTAGCATCCAGACCATTCTGATTATGGCAAACTGCTGCTTGAGCAATGCTGACCAAAGTGTCCACTTGTATACCTTTTTTTTTGGCACCCCCCGTATAAGCATATGGTACATGTATATGTACGTGTCTATATATGCACATACACAAATACAAACATTCAATAGAAATTTGGAGGGCATACAAATTCTAGATCATTAGAGCTAGAAGAAAACTTAATGGTGACTTAGTCCAACCCTATCTTTTAAATAGATGCGAATACTGAATCCAAGAGAGGGCCATGATTTGCTGAAGGTCTCACTGTTACAAGTAGTACTTGGACCACTAGATCTTTTTCTTTCTAGTTTTGTTTACCTTTCCACTATCTAATGCTATCTTTAAAAATTAAAAAAAAAGAAATCAAAATAAATCATCAAAAAAACTACAAAATAACCTTTTGGCTGGAACCACCATCTTCCAGTAATTCTCCAAAATGACCAACACAAAGGTAAAAAGGAAAGCCATGCTCTCTACATGTTCTGTGGGCTTTTTAGAAAATGTGGAGTTGTTCCTTTGGCTACATACATGCGAATCTACAAGGAAGGTGATATTGTAGACATCTAGGGAATGGGCACTAATCAAAAAGGAATGTCCCACAAATGTCACCATGGCAAAACTGGAAGGGTCTACAAAAAGTTACCCAGCATGCAGTGGGCACTGTTGTAAACAAGTTAAGGGCGAGATTCTTGCCAAGAGAATTAATGTGTAATGAACGTGTTAAGCTCTCTAAGAGCCAAGATAGCTTCCTGAAACAGGTGAAGGAAAATGATCACTAAAAGAAAGAAGCCAAAGAGAAAAGTACTTGGGCTCAACTGAAGTGCCAGCCTGCCCCACCCAGAGAAGCATTTTGTGAGAATCAATGGAAAGGAGTCTGAGCTGCTGGAACCCATTCCTTATGAATTCACGGCGTGATATGTGTAACAAAAAATAAAAGACCTCTGTACTGTAAGAAGGAAAGAGAGAGAGAGAGAGAGAGAGAGAGAGAGAGAGAGAGAGAGAGAGAGAGAGAGAGAGAGAAATACCTGAGTGTCCCAGGGAATTTTTATGATTATAGATTTGGAAACACTGAAGCTAGGGAGATTACCTGTTCTAGTTTGCCAAGAATAGTTCAAGTTTGCTCCTGTTTTCCTGTTATAATAATCAATAGCACCCCCACCTACTTTCACAAATGTCTGGTTTGGAAGATAATTTAGATGGTCACCTTAATTAAAGCACAAATTTCATGTTGAATTTAAAGAGCAACATGATCAATGCAAAAACTATGAAGATACAGTCTAAAAGTTGGTTTCCTATAAGGAAATATATGAACACTTCATAAGAGTTTGGATTAAAAAAATGGGGGGCAGGAGATACTATGTACTTGAAAATAAGCAAGGTCACATGCAATGGCCATAGAGCTAACTCTTGCCGGAAAGACCCAAGCATGTCTATATGGCTTTGCAAGATGTCTTCCATGAGAATTTCCATTCTGTCTGTATTTTTGTTTGTTTTTAACCAACAAAATGAAAGTACATGAAGAAGTAGTAGAGCTATGCTGTGACTGAAAAGACACAACTGGGAGATGCGACCCAAATTCCTGTCTTCGCAAAGTGTGGCCTGAGGCTAGTTGCTCTTTATCTCGGGGCTTTATCATTTCTTTCATCTGTAAAATAAAGGGATCCCCTGAGATTTTATCTCTCTCTTTCCAGCTCCAATTTTAAACTCCTATAGACTTGCTAATAAATTTCCATAATTGTATCCTTCCTCAGGAAAATGCATGACCCGCCCTCCGCCCACCAATCTGTCCCAAGTTCTCAATGATACAATTATTTCCTCAGAAATTTCAGAAGGGAAGGGAAGTGGGTACCACAAAGAATGTCTCCTCCTGGAATCTTCCTTCTGCATTAATACTATCTAACGGCACAAGGTCGGGATAATGAAAGTCCTTCGCTCCATCCCAGTGTCCTGTTTCACATTTTTATTTTATTAGCTCAGTGGCAATTTAGGATTCTGCCTATGTGTGTGGAATGGATAAAATGTGGCATGGCCAATCAGCTCAACCCTGCTTTTTCCCCCAGTTGGTTCAGACCACAGCCCAGCAACTGGTGTTGATAATAGAGAAAGCTGAAACGATGGGATTAGATATGCTATAACCCTATTTGATGGCATGAATAGACCCAGCTTCATTTTTCCAGCCTCAATTGCTGAGTTTTAATGAGAAGTCCAAAGGTCAATTACTTTTTGACCAACTATATGAGGAGAAAACTGATAGCTAGGGAAAGTTGATTGTATTATTCACTCTGCACACACAGCAAATTGGTTTTCTATTTATGGAGAATGTTTTTAATTAGTGCTTGACTTGTGCATTAAAATCGGGTGTCTATAGTTAACAGATGTGATATTTTATACCTTAAAATTCAAAGCTTTTTCCCCCCTCACTTGATGAATTCTAACCCGTAGCTTTCTGTTTACATGCTTGCTATTTTGGTTCTGTGTAATTCTAGAAATAACTAGTTTCAGACAGTTATGGTTTAGTGAACGCAGGGCATTGCTTTAGCTAAAATTGTTGTTGCTTGTTTCTAAAACTCCTAGAGACTAAATCTACGGTCTTTGGAAAAGCAGAAGTTATTTCCAATGACACATACTATTTGCTGAAAATTTACGGTAGATTGACTCATGCATCTTTGCATTGTACTTAGATTAAAATACTATAGCTTTGGTTGAGGGTTAGATGTGTCAGTGGCCTCACTGTGGCTTAACGGTTTGTTTTGATAGGATAGAGAAAGTTTACCTAATTATAGAAGACTCATTATTCGTTCTGAAGGCGGGAAAAAAGTCATCTTGACATTGATTTCTTCTGGAAATGAATCATGCAATTGAATAACTTTTAGCATCACTGTCTGTCTCCATCTATGATCTTTTTCTTTTTCTCTTTTAGTTAATGTGAAGTTTGTCATTTCAAATAATGTGTGATGTCTGGCCCCAGGCTATTTGTAGATTTATCCTACCCAACATGTGTCACTCATCTTTGTTTAGAATCTGCAACCTTCATCCTAGCAACCCCTTTTTATTTTATCCTTGCTTTTGCTTCAGTAGTGTCTGTGTACAGATTATAATGGGCTCTCTCAGTAACAGGGTGATTAATGGTGAGTAGCAGAAGTCCGTAGATGTACAGTAAACTGGAACTCTTGACATGAATTTATCATCCAGGTAAATACTGGCTGCATCTTATTTCAACAGTTGCTTTACCCATATTTTATGGCGGCCAACCCATCCTTTTAGTCGTACCTTTTAAAGAAACAATAGAAACTTCAAACAGTTGACCCCACGCATCCCATCTCTAAATTGAAGCTGGAGATGTCAGACTTCTAACAAATATAAAAAACAAAAAAACAAAACTTGATTTCCAGTTGTAATTTTTACCTTAGTCTTTCACAATTTTTGAGTTTGTTTTGTGTACCTGCTTGTAAACAAATGAAAAATGGATTCCAGCACATTGTTGCCTATTTAGGCATCAAGTTTTTTGTTTTTTGTTGTTTTTTTCATTTAAACCTAATCCTGAACCATAGACTATTTTCCTATGGCTTCATGGGCTAGTCCGTGGCCCCAACACACATTGAACCAGATAATTTTCTACCTGACCTTTAGCTGTAGTATGAAGTAACTGGCAGGAACTTGCATGTCAAGAAGTCAACCAATTATGTGATGAGTTCTTAGGAACAGCATTTCTTGGGAAGCCCCTAAATGCTGACTTAGCTCTTCTAAGTAATCAAGCATGCCTACCTTGGACTCAATTCAAAAATGTATTTTTTTTTGGAATACATACCAACAAATGTTAATGGATCCCATCTCAAAACAGATAATACATTATTATCAAAAAGGAGCAGCCACCTTCAAATAAACGAGTGTACGGATCACTGTACAAGGTAAAGATTTTGGGTCCAGCCGAGCCTTGGTGACACTGGTTTACCACTTTGGCTGTCTTGCCACATGGGTAATGGATCAGGCAGCCAGAAAATAATGGCCTCATTTCAACTGTGGAAGTTCAGGGCGCAACTCCAAGCCAAAAGCGTGGCCATGGCCAGCTGTCTCAAGCCTCTGTGTGTACTCAGTAACCAATAGTATGTTACAACATATGCTGTGTCAAATCCAGCCATTAGCCTTCCAGACCAAGTTAGAAGACTCTTTCTTGCATTTGGTGCACCAGCAAGGAAGCTTTAGTTGAATTATAGAGATCAGGAAGTAGAAAGGTGGAGAGACCAAAGATCAAAATGCAATTTAGACTTTCACTGTCCGGCTCTTAATAGTAGACCACATACTTTTGTCTCCTTCTAGAACTAACATATATGTCATATGTACATGCAGGATTTCAAACACCCTCCGCCTCAGGTAGAATGTTAAAGAGCTTCCTTTCTGAAAAATGTGCAGAAAGAGGATATATTTATTGTTTTAAGCATAAACCCCATAGAAGTATTTGTTCATTCTGTAGTAAAACTCTCCAATTTTCTATATTTTTCTGTAGGAATATGATTGCCTAATAAAGAAAAATTAAAAACTAGGATAAAATGCATGGCTTTGAGTGTCCAATATCAAGGGTGCCATGGCAATTACAATAAAAACTGCTCTCAACCATAATGCAAATAAATGGAACTTCTAAACTGCCTTCTTTTATTAAAAAGAGAACTATCAGGAAAATAAGTGTATCTCATAAATGTTAGAAAAATGTGATGTTCAAGGTAAATTCTAGAGTTTAATTTACAAATTTAATTTATCTCTGCACATATTCCTATCTACTATAAATAAGAGCCCTCATTCCACACAGTAGCCCCCAATCCTTGGGTGCTCAATCAAAGAAAGATGTTAACTTTTAGCATGTTTACTGAGGCACGAGAATAGCACCATCATATTTTTAAAGCTTGGACTCCTTTATTAATTGGTCCTTAACAAAAAGGGGTTCTGAAGCTCAAAGACTAAGCCTTATTCATTGTATTAATACTAATTTATAATTGGTTCTGAAGAAGAAACAAGAAGTCTTCCTGGCATTGATTGTACCTGGAAAAGAACCACACTGTGACTTCCGGTACTACTCTGTCTCCATCAATGGCCCGAGAATTCAATGACCTGAAAATTCACTATCCACCATTTTTCAGGGAGCATACTCTTGGTAAGGTTGAAGTACCTTTTGCTAGGAGAGACAGCATGACTTTCAAGCTGAAGGGGAGACTCTGAAGCTGACTGCCCATCCTCATAGCTCAGACGAGCTACCATTACTAGCCATGGAATCCTGGGCAAGCCACTTCCGTCTACCTCTTTCCTGGTAATAAGAGTACCTGCCTCCCTGGCTTTATGTGAGACTCTAGTTCATATATGTAAAGCACTTGTAAAAATGAATGTTCCCTAGCACTTCATAAGTCTTGGCTATTTTAGTTTTGATGAGATTACTGAAAGTAAAGCATTTGATGTCAAAACTCTTGTCATTTATAATTTCCTTGTCAAGGTATATTCCTAGATAGCAAGGAAAAAACTAAAGCAGTTCATTTGGCCTCTAAAAATGTGGTTTAGTTATAAACCCACAGTTTCCTATTGAAATCATCTTCTAGTAGCCTTAAAGTAATATGATTTCTTCAGAAGTCGATCCGTAAAGAGATTTTCTAGCCAGAAAAATTTTACAAATCATTAGATAGAGGTTTCAAGAATCAGTATGTACATACATATTTGTAGTCTGATTAAATGTCGGAGTGGATATTTTTTCTTAGGGAAAAATGTTCATGTTTTTTTGGCTTGGTAACTTCTTTTGCTATCTTTTAAGTGGCTATCTTTTAAAGCCGTGCAAAATAAAATGACTGTATGATTCTAAGACCCATATAAAATATATATTTTTGGAGATAAAAAGGCTGATAAATCAGTCCACATTCGGGTCATTGATGCGAAGGATTTCTCTGCCACTGTTGACGCCTATCTGAGTGGTTCTGTCCTGGATTTACTGACTTGTTTATAGAATGGGAAGAACAAGGCAAAGGTCATGTGTTTGCTTCCTGTGCTGGTCAGGTCTCTGTGATCTGCCCACCCCTCTTTCAGTGCTGCTTATTCAGTGAAACCAATTAATTTTTCATACATCTAAAAATATCTGAGAAGTCTTACGACCACCAAGAAAGACCAAAGTGTGAAGAAATACTTGGGTTAAGGATGAAATGGAACAAAAGAGAAAACTAATTGCTTTTTTTTAAAAATGAATAAATCTTTATTTTCATTTTTTCCAAAGCTACGTTTTTAAGTGACACATGTGTCGCAGCGTTACTGACTGAAACTGGTTTCCAAGTTTCAAGAGCTGCGAAATTCAAAAGATATTTTCGTTTCCTCCTGGACATTAAGAGTCTGTGATAACATAACATTTTTTAAAACCTCAATCAGTTGTGAGGAATGGAATATAAATAAAAGCATGAATTATAAGTAACGTACCTATTCAGTGCTTTTCCCAGATTAGTACTGTTTTAGGTGAAACTTGGGTGCTGTTTTCCTTTTTTTAGTGATAACAGTGAAAAAAGCACCAAGATAGCAAATTGGAAAATCTGAATTTGGGTTCCTACTATTTCCCAGCCATCTGGCTGAAGGCAAGTCTCTTGACCTTCCTTGAACCTCAGTTAATATATTTAAAAAATCAGTGTTTTATGTGATAGATGGAGATCATGTATCTAATGAACATGTTATCAGAGGTTTAAAACAGCCGCAAAAATAACCTACGTGGGAAGTCTGGGCCTTCATCACACACAAGAGGTCGTGGCACACAGATGGAGCCAAATAAATGTTCATCAGTGCATGAAGGGATAAATGAATGGATAGTAGATAAAAGACTGTGGTATTTATCCCCAGCCCAAGGAAAAAGATGAAAACACATTTCCTATTAACAGAGGCGGCAAAATCACTCTCATTTTGTATGGTCATTACATAATTTGTCAGTTTCTCAAATGTATAATGACCACATTGCTTAATATGTGGAGGCAGTATGGCAAACCATAAAGGCAAAGATTCTGAATTTAGTTGCAGAGCATGGAGACGCCCAGGCTTAGCCTGAGTACAGGTTTCAGAGCTTAAATGCCATCTCTGCATCTCAATCGCTGTGTGATATAGGCAAGTCACTTAAACACTCTGCCTCTGTTTTCTTACATGTAAAAATGGGAAAGATAACAGTTTTATTATTGTGTAGTAAGTATCAAAAGAGAATCCTGTGGTACTCAGCCAAATGGATGATCTTTCTGGGGTAAATTCCTCAGCCCTTGGAGCACTGATAGAAAATGCACCATGATGGCAAAATTGCTATAATTATTCTCATCTACAAGATTATCAAAATTATTGAAGTTTCTCATTCTTAGGCAAAGTTCATTTGGCTGAGCAATTGCAAAACACCTTAGTAAATATGTCTACCAACATCCTCCCATCGTTTTACCTAGAGCTTGCAAAATACATGCATTTTTTAAATAGGAGGTCAGATGCTAGCCAAATCACAGTAGCAATGCCAAGTCTGATCTTTCCACAAAGGTCATATACTGATCTTTCCATATACTGATCTTTCCACAAAGGTCACATTCATGCCACCTAGGCAAAACTCTTGAGAGCTACTTACAAGTCTTGTTTGCCAGGTAAATATTTTAAGATAAAAATAATAACACTATAATCCAAGGCATTATCTCATTTAATTTTAAAGCTACCACAGCTATCATTACTGACCTTCATTTCTAAGATCTGAACTCAAGTTCTGGTTGTGGCACTTATTAGTGATACAAATTTATTATGTCCCCTAAAATCCCTGAGTCTCCACTTCATCACACAGTCAATGAGATTCTCTGATTAATATCTCTGGAACAAATTATAAATAGTGAAGCCAACTCTCTCCAAAGGTTAGTTGGTGATGTTGTGTTTATGCCCATTCCATTTTCAGAGGAGAGAAAAATAAGTATTTTTACATTTCAATTTAATGAAAGAAATGTTGCTGATGGTGATATGTATCTTAAGGAAAGAAAGGGTATTTGATTTTAGAAGTTACTGGGCAAATTTAGTGGAAGCACACAGCGAGAAAGCAAAAACATCTGCAAAATGAAAACAAAACCAAATATTACTTTGAAGTTTCTTTGGCAGCCCCAGAAAGGAGAGTGAGGGTACCTGGAACCAAGAAGACAGGATCAGAGACATAATTCTAGAGAAAAAATGTTGAGAAGGAAAAGCCTGAGACACGATGGCAAAGAGGAAATTCCTAGTATGTTATTGGCTAGAGAACTTGGAAGAAGAAGAATGCCTAAGACTCAATATTAAGCTGTTTGATGTGCTCTTGAAATAATCACCCTCTGTTATCCTCAGCTTTTCGGCAGAAAATACACATAACTACTTGGCATTTTGATGCTTCAGGGAAATCAGAGAAAACACAATATCTTAGATGTGGTGAAACAGGGTTGAGCTGCAGGAGACAGGGGCAAGAGGCTTTAAGAGACAAAGAAGGAAAGTCCTCTGGAATTGTCAGCCATTTCGGTGCGGGCAGTAGGCTGGTGAAATTTGCAAGATGGAGGCTTAAGACTTTTTTTTAAAAGCATTGAAAAGCACTATGACCCCCCAAAAAAACAGGAAAACTCGAGGACTTTCAGGGGGCTGACTTCTAGGTTACGTATCTAACGCCCGATATGAAAAATTGTGATTCAGACGACATGCAGTTGTTTTCAACTGTCATCAGTCAACGACGATTCCATTATTTCCCCCTGAAAATGTAGATAAGTTACTAACCTCTTCTAAAGTCAATACCCCATTCGTAACGTGCCAGTGTCATCTACCTCTCAGGATTGCAGTCAATAAAAACATGAAATAAAGGTCCCTCATTTGATGGCTTACACACACTTGAATTTACAGAATGGGATCTATTCTTTTCTTCAGTCTTACTTAATTTGGTCAATTGACTTGAAATAATTTATTTTAAGGATGCCATTTGTGACTGTGATGATTCATCAAGGAAATTTTTCCATATTGATAAATTGCAGACAGGCCATGTAAGGATATTTATATCTTAAATTGTATGTACTTAAGATATTCAATTAGGAAGACAAGGAGCCACTTAGCAGAAACACCCTTGGAGCTGGGATTGAAGAATAGAACACAAAACCAAAATTGAGTTGAGCTCAGTGGTATGGGCCTGATAACCTAAGACATGATACATACATTTCCTTATGGCATCCAGAAACATACAAAGCATTATTGCTGGGAATCCCTAAATTCTGGCTTCCGTTTTCTATGATGTATTCTTTTTTTTTTCTTTTTTTTTAAGATTTTATTCGGGAAGGGGAATAGGACTTTATTGGGGAGCAGTGTGTACTTCCAGGACTTTTTTCCAAGTCAAGTTGTTGTCCTTTTAATCTTAGTTGTGGAGGGTGCTGTTCAGTTTCAAGTTGTTGTCCTTTCAGTCTTAGTTGTGGCGGGCGCAGCTCAGCTCCAGGTCCAGTTGCCGTTGTTAGTTGCAGGGGGCGCAACTCACCATCCCTTGTGGGAATCGAACCGGCAACCTTGTGGTTGAGAGCCCGTGCTTCAACCAACTGGTCCATCCGGGAGCTCAGCAGCAGCTCAGCTCAAGGTGCCGTGTTCAATCTTAGTTGCAGGGGGCGCTGCCCACCATCCCTTGCGGGACTCGAGGAGTTGAACTGACAACCTGGTGGTTGAGAGCCCACTGTCCCATGTGGGAATTGAACCGGCAGCCTTTGGAGTTAGGAGCATGGAGCTCTAACCGCCTGAGCCACTGGGCCGGCCCCTATGATGTATTCTTGCCTCTAAAATTAACATGGTTTAAAAAATATTTTTAGCAACAGAATGCTCATATTTAAACAAAATTGTCCCTCGGTGTTGTATACATTTTGACATGTCCTTGTAAGCTTTGAACCCTTTGAAAGAAGAAGTTATTATATGATCAAAAGACTTTAGTATCTCTACATGTTGTGAAGTAGACATTTTGGAGTCATTTTTGGGAACTTAGAAAATGAAAGACATTTGTTTGATTATTAAGTTTAGATCTTCTCAACAGTGTTTCATGAAAATATGTTTTGAGAATTATATATGATGTAAGTGACCAAAATTCATGATGTGAAGTCTCTAAAACATAAACAGACCATTAAAAAAAAAAGAGCATATCATTTATTAGGCACACACTTCCCAGCAGAGCTGAAATAAATATTTATCTCCATAATACAGGAAATATTTTCCCAGGAATGGGTTGTATTCTGTGTTTCATCAGTTATACAAATGCCTGATAGTCTCTCCTAACTCCTCAGTGTTGAGTGTCAAACAAAGACTAGAGAAGGTCAACCACATACCCTTCTGTCTGTGTGGAAACCCTGCTGCTTCAGGCTTCTCCCAAGCAACGTATAAGAGAAGAGTGGGCCGTAGAAATGACGTGGAAGAGTTCTCATTCTGACCTCTGGGTACAGCGAGTAGAGAGGTCAAAATGTCCTGTAGTGACTCAACATCTATCTGTTGGGTGCTTCTCTCTCAAAGCTTAGGTACCATGAACTTTTTTTTTTTTTTTTTTGGATCCACATCCACAGGCAGAGCATGAATCTTGGGCTCCACATCTAAAAAACGGAGAGCTGAGATGTAGAACAAGTAAATAATCTTCCCAGAGGCAAAATCTGTGATGGAATTGGAAGTTGGTCTCTGGCCTCTTAAATGTCAAGTCTCGACTACTGTTTAACATAGTTTCCATTAAACATATTCAATTTAATCATCTATTTGTCCTAGAGAGCATAAAGCAATTTAAAAGAGATCATGTATTTGAGCTGACTACCAAGAATAAAAACGCCTTGTCAAAAAGAAAGAAAAAAGTGCTATAAAGTATTAATTTCCTTTTCGCGCTGCCAAAAGCATCAAAGAATCTCCCAGTCATAAAATGTGCACTTTCTTCCTCTGTGAAACTTACCAAACTCTATTGATTCTTCCTTAAAAATACCTAAACTGTCTTTTCGTTGCACTTTTTATTCTTTCAAGATATCATCCACTCCAATGGCTTTAATTACAATCTATATGTCGATGACTTTCTAATCTGTACCTCTGGCTGAGATTTCTTTTGGGCCGTCAGATACGTCCCCTGGAATATTCCAGAAGGATGTTGAACTCAACGTATCCAAAATGTAATTCATCATTTTCCCCCCAATTTGTATGCCTTGTCTCAGTAAAATGAGCCTGGGCATCACCCTGACTCGTTCCTCTCTCTTACCGACCATTCCCAAAAAATCAGCATGTCTTGTGATGTCCACTTTTTTGTTTTGTTTTTAATCCATTGTTTCTCTGTATTCCCACTGTCACTGCTAAATTTCACTGTGCACATAGAGTCAGGCATTACAGGTTGTCTACTCAATATTCTTGCATCCAAAGCCCTGAGTTACCATTAAAATATTTGATCCCTTAGCTTTCCTTGTGGCTAGCAGAGAACATAATCCCAGCCAATGAGATGTAAGTGGATTTCACCCCAGAAGTTTTTCAGGAAGGTTCTTTAAAAAGGTGACTAACTTAGCAGTCTTGTTTTCTTAGCCCTTTATCTACAACCGTTCCCTCCACCCTGCCTAGAATGTAGGTGCAATGTTTGTGCTGTAGCAGCCCTTTTGTGACTATGAGGAGAAAAGCCACATTAAAAAAATATGGTGAAGCCAAAAA
This sequence comes from Rhinolophus sinicus, assembly GCF_036562045.2. Lineage (NCBI taxonomy): Eukaryota > Metazoa > Chordata > Mammalia > Chiroptera > Rhinolophidae > Rhinolophus > Rhinolophus sinicus. The sequence continues at coordinate 15,396,527 of NC_133761.1, read as the reverse complement.
GTGAAAGTCTTGGTCCCTGGTGATCACATGGCACTGTTAGAATCTCTGCCTCCAGATTTCTTATCATCTGAACAAACAAACAAAGCATCTCTTATTTCATTAAACCAGTAAGTCACTGTTGCTGGGTTTCTAGTACATGAGGCTACTGAAGTTTTATCTGCGTCACATTCTTCATATTCTAAATTCAGGTCAAATAGTAACATTTCCTTTCTTAAACTCCTTCAGGTGCTCCCACCACCCTGAGGCTGTTTTCCAATGTCTGTGCAGCACCTATGACTCCTCCAGGAGCCTGTCCTGACCTTTAGCTTATGCCTGGTCTACCCCATCGGGTGCCAAACTCAAGCCCCAGTGGACTGCTTTCAGTTCCCCACACACGTCATTCTGTCTCTCAACCAGACTGTGCATGTGTTGGTCTATTTATGTGGAACAGCCTTCTTTTACTCCTTGTCAACTTGATTTGGCTAATTCCGACAGGTTTTCCAAAACCCCGCTTAGGAAACATCCTCTACAGGAAATGTGTCCTAGTTCCTCAAGCTTAGGCCAGGCCCCTCTCATCTAGGTCCCGTAAGAACTGGATAACTGGTATTTATCCCTATCAGAATGGCAAGGTAGATACATATTAGGTTGGTGCGAAAGTAATTGTGTATTTTGCAATTGTTTTTAACCTTTTAAACCGCAATTACTTTTGCACCAACCTGATAGATAGATGATAGATAGATAGATAGATAGATAGATAGATAGATAGATAGATAGATAGATAAAAATAAGTAATGGCAACTGCTTGTGAACTTCTCTGTCTTCTCAATAACATGATGATCAATCCTTAAGGAAAATACTGTTTTATGGACTGTTGCAACTCTGGATATTGTACCACAATCTCTGCTAAATAATAATATGTAGTTGTTAAATGAGTAGATGAATGAATACATTTTGATCACACACTTCTATCATTCAAACTCCCGTTATATGTGCCTGTATAATTATCTGTTCTAATTCATCCAAGATTATTCAAGAGATTACTGTGTATAATTAATCGTAGAGCAAAAATAATGAAAATCAAGAATGTGCCTCCAGCCCCACTAGAGCCAGAAGAAGGCATTGATCCCTTCATCAGTAACAAAGGTTGGGGATACCTGTGCTCTTTAATGTAATTAATTTTTACAATTAAATTTACACTTAGATGTTTTTCGATAATAAAATTTAGTATCTATATTAATATTTTCTTCTTTTCTCTGGTAATTTTCTATTGATTGCTTTAACTGAAAAAGCCTCCCATAAAGACACCCTTTAGGTGCACTAAACTGGTACATATTGACCTGGAAACAATCTTAAGATTGATGACTTATTGAATCTACAAAGACTGCTTCCCAAAGTGGAGGCAAAATCAAGTTTGTCTAATTAATGATTTCCAGGCTTATCAACACTGCTAGAGAATTAAAATATTCCAGGAGTTTTGGAATGCAATTTTAATATTCGTTTTTCACAGTTTTATGGAGGTATAAATTGTGTACCATACATGTAACCAACTGTAGGGCAAGAGTTGAATTTTTTTAGTGTATGTATAAGTCACACATAAGACTACCATCACTGTAGTCCGGGTTTAGAACACAAATGTCATCCCCAAAGTTCCACTGTGCCCCCATGCAATCAATCCTTGTTTCCACCCGCAGCCCCAGGTAACCGCTTATCTCTTTTCTGTCTTTAGAGTTTTGCCTTTTCTAGAAATTTCATATAAAAGGAATCATATAATCTGTAGTCATATGTTTCTGGTTTCTTTTACGTAGTATAATTTGGAGAGGAGACATCCATGTTGTATGGATCAGTAGTTTGTTCCTTTTATAATTGAATGATATTCCATTGTATGGATACACTACTTGATGGACCAAATCCATTCAGTGCTTGATGGACATTTACATTGTTCCCAGTTTTTGACTGTTATGAAAAATACTGTTGTGAGCATTTATTTACAAGTATTTGTGTGAATGTATATTTTGATTTCTCTTGGGTAGATATCTAAGAGTTGAATTTTTGGGTTATATTTTGTTTATTTTTCACTTTTTTAAGAAATTGCCAACTGTTTTCCAAAGTGACTGTACCACTGTACAACCATGTCTGCAATGAATGAGAGTTCCAGTTTATTACGTCCTAGCCAATGCTTGGTACTGTCACATTTTTTATTATTATGGTTAATCTTGTCTGCGTGTAGTGATATCTCACAGGAATTGAATGAATAATGACATTGGGCATCTTTTATGCATATATTAGCTATTTATCGTCTTTGTAGATTTGTCTATCCATGTAATTAGCTTATGTTTTTTATTTAGTCATTTGTATTTTTATGATTCAGTTGGGTACAAGTCCTTAATGGATATGTGACTTGCAGATATTTCCTTCCAGTCTGTGGCTTGTCTGTTTATTTTCTTAATAGTGTGTTGTTGGCTTTTGAAACACAAAAGTTTTAAATTTTGAAGTAGTATAATTTATCAAATTTGTTATAGACCATGGCGTTGGTTTCATATCTAAGAAATTTTTGCATAACCCGAGGTCACAAAGATCTTCCCTTATGTTTTCTTGTATAAGTTTTATACTTTTGTCTCTTATATTTAAGTCTTTGATCCGTTTTGAGTTAATTTTTGTATACAGTATGAGGAATGGTTCTAATATCATTTCTTTTCATGTGGCTAAGCAATTTGCCAGTGGCACCATTTATTGAAAAGACTCTCATTTCCCCCACTAATTGCCCCGGTACCTTTGTCAACAATCGATGTGAGGATTTATTTCTGCACTCACTAGTCAGTTACATTAGTCTATTAGAAGCCATGGCAGCTTTCAAGAATAAATCCTCCTAAAATTATTGTGTGCTTTGGATAATTTTCAGAACCCAGAAATGGTTATTTTTAAGTACTTTTTCTAGTTTTATTCATGTTATGTGGGAAGGATGCTCTGCCCTCTTCATATACCTGGAACTCCCTCCCCAAGGCTGATACTTAGGGCAAAGAATATGCTTGTTCAACCTCACCTTAGCACACCTACACATAGGAGTTATTTGAAACTGTATCATAAGGTAGTCTTTGGAATATCCGAATCCATAGGGCAGATTGAATCTACATGTTTATGCTCTGCTCCCTCCAGAATGTCACCAAAATAGCAGTAATGGAATAAAAAAAAATAGTAATCTACAATGACAGAGAGTACAGAAGAGTAAAAGCAACAGAAAAGTAACTACAGATAATCCAATGCAGTGAATGCAAAAAGGCCCACATTAAGGACATATGACTAAAATTTTGAACATAAGCTATGAAGGAATGCTCCTGAAAGCTTCCAGAGAGGAAAAAAATATTCTGTACAAAGTGTAGAGAATTTGAATAACACTGAACTTCTCAACAGCAACACTGGAAACTAGAAGAAAATAGACCAATATTTGTATACCACAGGGTGAAAATTGCTTTCAACTTGGTATTCTATACCCAGCCAAAATATTACACACTTCAGAGGTAGAATTATTATATTTGCAGACATGCAGTGCCTCAAAAATATATCTGCAGCTTCACTCTTTCAGAAAATTACAGGAGGGCGTGCTACAACAAAATGAGGGATGAAAAAAAAAATGTGGATACAGGAAAAGGAGATGTAACACAGATTCCCAGACAATGGTTAAGATGAGTCCTAAGATAACAGCTCTTCACAAGCCTGAAAAATACCAAATCCAGGCAGGGCAAGAGCTTGAGGTTTTCAGAAATGGTATTTCTAAGAAAAACAATGGAAACTAATTGAACATTTTACATTTTCCACAGAACTGACAAATCACAAAGAATTAGTCATTATTATGGGGTTGGTACAGAGAAAGCTATGCAAAGGAAAACAATACAATTATTAAATGGTTGTGAAAACAAAATTAGTACAAGAAACAAAACATAACTATAATGCACATGTGATTCAGCTATGAATTATTGTTATAGAGCCATTATAATATAAACATTGAATATTGTATTAAAACGGCAATGTTATTAAATTACAAAGAGAAAGAAAGGAAATGTATGTGGAGAGAGGTGTAGGGCTAGGGATGAAAGAGAAACAAATAACCGTCTTTTATATTAAGAACTCAATGAGTAAATAAAGTGAAAATCAAGAACATCGGTATAAATTTGTTATTTAAAAATATGGAAGAGATAAAAGAAGAAGCACTGAAATTATTAAAATAGTCTCTTTATGGGAATAAAAATCAGAAAATGGGGTGGGACTAGCAGGAGCCTTCTGGTTAATCTCGTATGCCTGTTAAAACCAGTTGATATTTTCTGAAATATGCTTTTATAAGTATGAAATTTAAAATGCAAAAAATAAAATAATTTTATGAGTGTGTTTGTTATCATGCTGCTTTCTGAATATGTGTCATTTTAAAAGCCATTCTACTAATTTCCATTTTTTACAAAGTGCATTTAATTAAGTAAACTCACAAGAGAAAACTTGACTCCAATAAGATACTTATGTGAATGGATAAAGACAAAAACCAAGTGCAAAGTTGAGTTATATCAATTTGTCAGGAAATTCCTTCAAGAGGTGAGGTTGTCATTTTGTTGCTATTCTGTTGTAACTAATAAAACACTTTGCCTTAGGATATGCTTGTTTCATATCCTGTATTTTATTTCCCTCCAGATATCTTCTAAGCTGGATACATGATTAATTTTAATTATCATGTATCCAGCTTAGAAGATATCTGGAGGGATATCTTCCCTCCAGAACGGGTGTTGATTGGTCTTTGCCAGGCACTGAGTAAATGTTTTGATGTGTCATTCCTTACAGGATGTGTGCATGAATCTCAGAAGAATGGTGTATGAGTTCCCAAGGGCTGCTGTGACAAACGACCCCAAACTTGGTGGCTTAAAACAGAAATTTATTATCTCACAGTTGTGGAGGCCAGAAGTCCCAAATCAAGGTGTCATCAGTGCTGACCTTCTTCTCAGAACTCAACACATGAAAAATTGGTAGAAGAGGAACAGGGGGAGAGTATCACTTGTTATTCATTTCAGTGGCATGTCCTATGTGGACAAGCACAAACCTGAGCTTGGGATTTTAATGCCTTGGGAAAAGGAAGAGGAAAAATTCAGGAAAATGTAACATTACAGAGAAAATTTCATAAGCCAGCCAGTGGTTCTTGTCTTTTTTAGCTTCGCCATTAACCTCTACCCATTTTATGCCAGCTGAAAACTTGATTGGCTTATTGTCTATTTCAAAACTATGTTTTAAAGAAAAATCCCTGGCTTCTTGTCATTTTAAAGAGTTGACTTGTTGTTCTCAGTGACTTCATTTTCTAGATAATTGAGAGTGAATTCTTTTAAGTCTCAACAGAAATCTTCCTGGTGAGTGTTAGACATTTTTCACACATTAAAAAGAATGCATTTAACATAATTTGACAACTTCCTTTTATTTATTCCATCATCCCTCCTATTTTAAAATTTATGTCATTTATTTGTTCCATATTTATTAGGTCATCAAGGAACCCGTACAAAATTTTTTAAATAACAGCAGCAGACTCACAGTTTTTATCCGTGTACACCACCCCCTTCAATGATTCAGGTAGGTTTCTATTAATACTTTCTTCACATTATTTTTATTTCCTTCATCAATAGATTTCTTTAAAAATTAGTCTTGGGGTGGCTGGTTAGCTCAGTTGATTAGAACGTGGTGCTAATAACAGCAAGGTTGCTGGTTCGATCCCCACACGGGGCACTGTGAGCTGCTCCCTCCTTAGTGAATGAATTAATGAATGAATGAATAAATAAATAAATTCTAGTGTCCAATTAAAAAACAATTAGTCTAGATGTCATTGTCTCACCTGTCATGACATTTGATTTTAACTGCACACTTGTTTAAACACTGTTTAGAACTTTTCAGTAGAATTATAGCAAGCTCCTAGATGCTGATCGTAAGTGAGAGAGACTTGGGTCGATAAAAGTTAAGTGTTATTATTTTTAAAAAATCATTATAACTGTTCAATAATGCCTTTTGCAGTGGACATGGGACTCTGTCACTTCTTTCCTCGCCTCTGCATGAATCTCTCTACGGAATGGTGTCTTTCATTTGTAAGGTTCTATTTATACATTGTTGACTCCAAAATCCCATGGCTTATTCTCAGCCTTTAGCTGATGCTTCCATGTGTTAACTGACACCCATTATATGTTTAAACTTTCTTGTTCTTTAGCTTCCATGACATTTTGCTCCCTCCCTGACTCCTTTGCTAGCCCTTCCTTCATCTCCTGGCCCTGAATAGAGACTCTCTCAATGCTTATACTCTTGAACTTCTTTGCTCACTCAGCATTCTACTTTTACCTATAATCTCCATTCCCGTGACTCTCAAATTGAAATCTCAGCTTCTAGATTTTCCCCTAGAATCAAGACCTGCATTCTAATCTGCCTGCTTATAATCTCCATGCTGTTATTTTTCTGACCCTAAACTTAGTAACCACATTATTTCCCCCTCAAGACTAGTTCTTTCTTTAACCAGGATATCTTCGTGGCAATAGTGTTTTTCCAGTCATGCAGATTGAAGCTGAAAAGTGATTTTTAAGATCACATTTCTTAGTAAATTCTAGCTTGAAAGTCCTCTATGGTCTAGGAAAGTCCCCTTCTTTGAATATATACCTATTTATATGGTCCCCATATTTGTCAGTAAGAAGGAAAGGAAACTATAGTTTCTAAGTCAGGTGAGAAAAAAAAAAATCAACCCTGGAGACCATAGGCTTCATGAGAAAGGAGAGCATAATATGACTACAATATACAAGTTATTTTTAAAAATTTATTTTTATCTGTTACTCTCAGCATTTAGTGAGTTACCAAGCCATATACATTTGTCTTCTTCGGTGCTCAAAGGGAATGGACACACAGACTGACCTCTAAAGATGTTCATCAAAATGTTATTTATATTAATAATATTAGAAATTTTACATTCCCAACAATAGAACGTTGATTAAGTAACGTTTTATATATACAATATGTCACGGATAATCTCCAGCACTTTAAATTTTGGTGTAATAATCTATTTATTAATATAGAAAGCTATTTATATGCATTGTTGAGTTTAAAAGAGAGAGAGAGAGAGAGAGAGAGAGAGAGGTTGGCAGGAACAGGAATAGGATATCCCCAGGAAAAATACTAAAGACTACTATTTTCTTCAAATTGTTACCAGTGGATTTGTATATATAAATGTAATGAATGCATTTTCATGTGCCAAGGAATGCTTGACAAAAAATCAAAGAAGTGAAATAGATTTAGAATAGTCTAAAAAGCTTAAAAAACGTTTATTTTTCAAAGAATCATAGAATTCAGACAGTATATTAAATATCAAGTCCAAACTCACTTTATGTGCCTTGTGGTGATTGAAGTTGAGTGATTTGCTCTCTGTCATATATCTGGTTATGACAGATGTGGAATTTGAGGCTTCTAACACCATTCTACTAATTCCCACTATTTTCCTGTTACTGTCAACATGACAAATGCATCCATTTTGGATGTTTTAAGCATGTGTGAAAATTAATGCAGCCTCAAAACTTGAGAATATTCACCTTTATGGAAGCCAAATAACATTTTAAAGCAGGAATTTTTTGAAATAATTTGTATTCAAATTTCTTTTTGTCCCTTTTTTTAATGGTAAACTATTAAAGTTCTCCTAACAGGATAGAGCTGTATCTGTATCATTAATAGCTATATGTTATGTATCTATATAACTAGATCTAGCTCTCCATCTAGAGAGAGAAAGATTCAATGTAATGACTTGGCTCACATGGTTATGGAGGCTGAGAAGTCTCATGATCTGCCATCTGTGAGCTGGAGAACCAGGAAAGGTAGTGGTAGAGTTTCAGTCCAAGGCCAAAGGCCTGAGAATACGGGGAGGCCATAGTCTAAGTCCCATTCCAAGGTAAAAAGCCCAAAAACTAGGGTAGATGATGCAGGAAGCTTTAGTCCAAGTGCCAGAGAAAACCAAAGTCTTAATTCCAAGGTCAGGCAGAGAGTGAATTCTTCCTTCTTCACCTTTTTGTTCTATTTAGACCGTCAAAGGACTGGGTGAAGCCCACCCGCATTGGGGAGGTCCATCTGCTTTACTCAGTCCACCAATTCAAATGCTCGTTTCGTCTGAAACAGCCTCACAGACACGCCCAGAAATAATGCTTAGCCAGATATCTGGAACCTGGTGATTCAGTCAAGTTGATATTTAAAATTAACCATCACAATGACTTTAAACCAACTGCTTAACTTTTGTGAGTCTCGGGTACTTTGTCTGCAGAATGGGGAGACTACGCTCTATTCCACAATGCTATTTTTATGGCTTAAATAAGATCAACTTAAATTAAGAGACTAACCCTATTCTTGGACAGAATGACTATTCAATCAGTTCCAGTTCCTTTCCCTCCTTCTCCATGTATTACTTATGACAAGATCAGTTAAATCATACTATAAGTCTGTTGTTATGAGTTAAACTGTGTCTCCCAGCTAAAAACGTTCATATGTTGAAGTCCTAATCTTCCATATCTCATACTATAGTCATTTTTAAAGATAAGGTTGTTAGAGATCTAATCAAGTTAAAATGATATTATTAGAGTGAGCCCTAATCCATTATGAATGGCATGCTTATCAAAAGAGGGAAAAATGGACATAGGGACAGACACACACACACACACACACACACACACACACACACAACTCCATGCGGAGATTGGAGTTGTCACAAGCAAAGGAATTGCCAGAAGCTATGAGAGGGGCCTGGAACAGATGCTTTAACACCGTTAGAAGAAACATGGCCTGGTCAGCACCTTGAGCTCAGAGATCTAGCCTCCAGAACTGTGAGATGAAAATGTTTTGTTGTTTAAGCCACTCACTTTGTGGCCCTTTGTTACAGAAGTCCTGGGAAACAAATACGCCTGCATTTCTTAGATTGACCATTACTTATAATGGCATTTCTTAGGGATAATTCTTTATTCGTCCTCACCAAGATCTGTAAGGTCCTTCTTTTCCAATTTCAAGGAAAGTAGTTCCACACTTTTTTGGCCCAACTCTTAGTTACACGCCTCTTCAAGAGTAGAGAAGGTCAGGCATCCCCCTGCTATTTGTGATTCTGGTCCCAGTTTTCAGTATCTTACTAAGTCTGAGCTATTCATACAGGTCATAGGGTAACAGAACAGATAGGACAGATAGGTACTCAGATAAAGAGATAGATGGGTGGGTAGGTGGGTGGATGGATGGATGGATGGATGGATGGATGGATGGATGGACAGATAGATCTCTATTTCTATCACTGTACATGTATCTATATCTGTAGCTGTATTATCTATATCTATTCTGCTTTTTAATAAAGATAATACCACAAATTATTTTTCCCCATTTTATCAAAAACTTGCTCATCATTTTAATAAAATTGTCGTGTCATACTCTCTCATAGGTTTGTATTTACTAAGATTTGCCAGCCATTAATGTATTGTTAGGCAGTTGATGCCCCCTTCCCTTTTTGCCACATCTTTTTAAATAAAGTTTTATCCACATTTCAGTGTTTTTCAGTAAGATAGTGTACCAGAAAGCCAATTATTAGGCCAAAGGCTATAAACATTTTTAATATTCTTGATACTTATTGCCAAATTGTTTTGCAGTAAAGCTGGCCTTCTTTCGTCGTTTGGGGTTTAATCACAAGACAATTCTTTGTAGCAAGAGAAGGAAATAAGGTCACAGAGAGCACTGAGAGTTTTACTGTTCAACCGCCACAAAGAGGTAATGAATATTTCTTATGAAAAAACTCAAAGCCATGCATAGTGCTTCCCTAACATGTAGGTAATTGAAGAAATCTCTGGCTCAATCTTTCTGGAACCCCAGCACTTAAATGCAATTTAGGAAATTAAATTGTCAGCTCATGTACTGAGTAGAAGCATCTCTCTCGTCTGTTCTGTGGAATGTTTCTGCTGACCTGACCTGAGTGTTTAGTTCAGAGATCATTTTCAATAAACTGTTGTCACTTGAAAATAAACAGTCTGGACAATGTATGGTCCATTTGGAATATTACGAAAATAAACAACCTAGGGTGTGCTTCCTTCTTGACTTTGCAGCCCTTTTAGGAATGTGTGCTCTAGAGCACTTTCTTCCTCGGAGCCGAGGGTTTTATTTAAAATAAAGCAGTTTATTTGGCACTTCTAGGCAACCTTTTTTTGAAGAACCTCAGCAATGGGTGGCTTTGGAGTCCCACTTCGGAGGAAGCAGTTCATTCTCCTGGTGTTCTTTCTTTTGCAAATTCAGAGTATGTGTCTGGACATGGATAGCCGTCCAACCTCTGAAGTCTGTGCCACACACACGATTTCACCAGGACCCAAAGGTGAGGAAAAATAAAGTTTTCATCTGTAATTAAGTAAGCTCTTTTCCTTCATCTCTCAACCCCATTCGAGCTCTCAATTACTTTCTCTTCTCCCATCCCTAGTTCCTCCCACTTTCTGTCTGTTTTGGAAAATCAATGGCCTGTTCCTTATTTTTAAATCTCCCTTGATGTTAGGTAAGAGAACTTTAGGAGGGGGCGCAATCCCAGGGGCAGGGATGTGATGGAACTGACCCTGTGCAGGGGGAAATTTCCTCTTCCGTGCTGCTCTGGGGGAAGACATACAAACAAGACACTGGTCTCCAGGAATCCTTTCCTTTAAGGCATCTTGGCGGTTTCAATCCCAACTTCTTCCTCATACTGATTTTAGTAAAGTTAGTTACTAGGCAAAATCTCAGTAAATATTAATCTTCTGTGTATCTCATAAACAAATGAGCTCCTGAGTTCCAATGCAGAGGAAAATTTTTGTCAAGGATAGGAGGTAATAGACAAATCAACATTTCTTTATTTCAAAGTGGAGTCTTCAGGGCCAAGTGCCTTCAGCTGAAGGATGATAGAATATTGCATTTTTTTTTTTTTTTTTCAAGTACACCCAAGGTCTAAATGTGCTTCCAGCAACTGGTTGATAGCAAAAGCTTCTGTTTTCCTGGTTTCAGCTCCGACCCTTTTGTTCTGAAAGTGGTCACTGCAGAGTAAATTGGTGCTCCCTCATTAGTAATTCATGCTATGTTTCTTCAGGCTATAGGGTGGAAGAATTGCAGCTGCTGAAAATTTTAAGTAGAAAAGGGGTCTTTCAAAAAAACAAATACAACCTGCAAGCTTGTCAGTTATTTAAATGTGTATTGCTTAAAGTGCATTTTTCTTAATCAGTGAATTAATTTCCTCCTAAGATTGCAATCCAAGTTTTAACCTTTGATACCAGAAAATAAATGCAGGGAGAAGAATGAGACCTCAGGGCCTCCAAATAATTTCTTGGGTGACTAAATGAATAATATGAGGGCAAATGTTGAGAAAAGAAAGTTTCGATTAGAAGTAAAGTATTTACTTAAAACCATTACTGGACTTTCTGTAGAGTATAGGAAACTGTGTATTATTCCTAGGGTGTCATGGAGAATGCTGAAAATTAAAATTTTCCTTGTTCCTGCAAATGGGGGAATCCATTTGAGAATAGCATTGTTAATCAATTTTTTCCTGAGGAGAAAGTGCAATTTTCAACTGGAAGAATGAACAAAGTGTTGTTAAAATAGTGTCCAAAATATAATGCATTCTAATTCAACAATTATATTTATTCCAATTCAGCCAATGTGTATTGAATACCTACTAAGTGCCAAGCACTCTTTTAGGCACAACAGATGCATTAAATAATGAGTTGTGAGCAATGGAGAGGGAAATGATTTAAAAGGGAAAACAGAAAGCAATTAATATTTGTTGGATACCAGCAGAGTGTCCACTGTGAGTCTTCCTACCCTCATTTCATCACTTAACCACAAAACTCCTCCCTTCTCATTAGAAACCTTAAGATTTCAAACAATGGAAATCCCTTTAACTCTCTTCCTGAGCTTGTGTAGAAATTGTAAAATGATTACAAGCCAGGAATGTGACAGAGTAAGGAAGTGAGAGACTAGGGAAGGGGTCCTCTAGGACCCTGGGCTCCAGAACAAAGTCTGTTGTAGCTCTGGCATGGTTTCTTCTGCCCCCAGAGCCTGGGAACTTTGCATCAAACTGATTCTACGTTCCCTTCTTATTAAAGAGATTCCATGATTTTGCAATGGAATGACTACCTACTAAGCCCCAAGCATCATGTGAGAGGCTCAAGTTGTCAAGCTAAGGAAGAACTCGGCCTAGAACTCGTATCTACATTTCAAGCTGGGTATTAGATTGCAAACTCTTGGGGCCAGGGCACAGTTAACTCTTTTTTTTTCTTTGCAAATTGCCTGTATGTGTGCATGGAACATCATGAGTACATGCATCACGTCCCTTCCTCCGCTCTAGGGCCTGTTCTAGATGTTGGACGTACAATGAAAAACAAGGCGTAGTTTTGTTTTTATCTTCTATCAAGATATAAACTGCCACCTATCTTACCTAATTCCTTCATGAACATGGCAACAGCCTCTTCCCGCCCCTGAACAAGGCAGATTTGTATATTGAGTTCTACAAAATGAAAAAAAAAAATAAATAAATAACTTGATGGCCAGTTCAACATTTTAAAGGAATGTTGCTTCTGTTCAATGTATTTTTTCTAAGATCAAACTAGTCTGTACTTTTCTCCATGGCTAACCATCGCAATAGCATATTTACCGGCGCTCTGCCCAGATGAGAAACAGACAATACAAGAAGTTTTCTCTAAATTCATTTAGGAGACAGGGAGCTAAATTAATTCTTTGCAGTTGCAGGTGGAAAACCAGTAATGCTAACCTTTCATATAATATATCGTCCAACATAGAGATGCTGTATTTCAATGCATTATTTCCCAAGCATGACTTTAATGGAAAAACATTGGATTCAATCTGTTTGATCTTCAGTATGTGATCACATCTATTTATGTTTCAGTTTCTTTATTTGTAAAATAGGCCTTTATCATAGACTCGTTTTGAGAATAATATGATAATCAATATAAACTTGAAGCTGTGTAGATATCACAAATAGGTACTTAAATTCTACTTGTGTTTCCTTCCTCTCCTTAAGTCTCTGTTCAGTAACAATTTCAAGAATAAGCATTGTTCCAGTTATCAAAACTTCTTTGTTGAAAGCCATCTTTATTTTTCTTTCTATGCTTTAAACTTGTTCTATGTTGCTTAGTAGGAAAATGTTTGTGTTTTTTTGTTTTGTTTTGTTTTTTTCTCCTACCTTGGTGGTTTCTTTATACAATTCATGTAAAATTCTGACCTCTAGTGGCTTTACTTGAAAACAACAATGACAAGAAATTTTACGAAATGTTAAAAAGAATTTTAAAACCAGTAAGAAATATTTAGATGAAGCTTTACAATTTCCAAGGACCTTTGAAGTACACTGTCTTATTTAATTCCGCAGTTGCCCTATGTGGTACCAATTACTTTAAACGTAAAGATAAGGAAACAGTATCAGCGAGGCCAAATGGAATGTCCAAGGTCTTTCAAGTAGATACAGTACAGTCATGCACCGTGAACTTCACCTCTGGCCTCCTGGCTCTGGTTCCAGTGTCATTCCATGACTCCCACTCATTTCTATTAGAATCAAGTTTGAAGCACAGTCCACTGACCCCTGTCTGATAAGAGGTGGATAAGGCAATGCCTAAGAACATAGAGTTCTTACAACCTCTCAGCCCCACATTGTCCTGGATACAAAAACATACTGAAAGTGGTGACATGCCTCTTCTTTGATAATTAACTTCACTACTTTATTAGTTTGTTTGGAAATTAACGATATTTCACCCTATTGCTTATTTTGGCTTTTACACTAGCTTTTTTTTTTTTTTTTTAAATTTATGGGGGTGGCATTGGTTAGTAAAATTATATACATTTCAAGTGTACATCTCTACAACACATCATCTATATATTGTATTGTGTGTTCACCACCCAGAATCAGTTCTCCTTCGATCACTATGTGTTTGACCCCCCTTTACCCTTTTCTACCACTCTCCCCACTTACCCTCTGGTAACCACTAATCTGTTGTCTTTCAATGACGTGTGTGTGTGTGTGTGTGTGTGTGTGTGTGTGTGTGTATACGTGTGTACTAAAAGGTCCTTTACAATCCATCTTTCTTCTCCCTACTTCTCCCACGTCATTTCAAACCTCTTTTCCATTTGTAGTTTGCTCTGGGCATCCTTGCTGTGTCTCTCATTCTTGAGCCAAGACCTTTGTACTTGGTGTTCCTCATGTCTGGCCCAATCTTACCCCAGATCTTCCCAAGGATATTTCCTTCTCATTCAGGTTTTAGGTCAAGTGCCATTTGCACAGTGAGTCCCTACCTGACTACCCCTCACTCTCTGTCATAGTTCCCAAGACATTTTATTATTTTCACAGACTTATTACTAAGTGAAACTCTCTTGTGTATTTATATATTTATAGTCAGTCCTAGAATGCAAGTTTCATGAGAGCAGTGTCCCTGTCCTTCTTGCTGAGTGTGTTTTCCTACTGCCTAGAAGAATTCCTGACACATAGTAGGTACTCAATAAATATTTTTGATTAAATAAATGAATCCAAATTTTTCAAGTTCCCCAATATTTTAGCTTGTTGCCCTGACCCATTAATATAGTTCCTTGGAAATACACTGCACATAGGTCCTATATTACCCCCCAGAAGGGACTGCTACTTTTACATGTATGCACATGCTTCCCAAAGGGGGACTGATCTTGGGGTCACACTGTCATTGCACCAGGTCAAAGAACTTCCCCACCACTGGCCACTGATTTTCTGCAAGTACTGTGTTTCCCCGAAAATAAAACCTAGCTGGACAATCAGCTCTAATGCGTCTTTTGGAGCAAATATTAGTATGAGACCCAGTCTTATTTTACTATAAGACTGGGTCTTATGTAATAACATAACATACTATAACATAACAACATAACATAACATAACATAACATAACAAAACATAATATAATATAATATAAAATACCAGGTCTATACTATAATATAATACGGGTCTTATATTTATTTTTGATCCAAAAGACGCATTAGAGTTGATTGTCCAGCTGCATCTTACTTTTGGGGAAACATGGTGCAAGCATGCCACCACTTCCCCAGCGCTGCGTCTCAGCCTCGCCAGGCCACTCACTCCACACCACTTCACTCAGTAAGGAAAGCTTTCCATTGCTTCTGAGGACACTGCAACTCCTGCGAGTAACCATCGTGACTCGTCCTCACAAGTCGCCTGTGATGACTTCGTAGGGCTGGGACAGTGTCTCTTCCCTTCAGCATGATTCTAACGACAATGTCCATCGTGGTAGTCGGTGCGGTAAGACTAACACACATTGAATAGTTGTCATTCCCTGGGCACTGTGTGAGTGCGTTAGGGCTGCTTTTAAATTTAATCATGTCTATAGACTTAGAGAAAGAAAACATTATAATTATCACTTGACAGATTTAGAAACTGAGGTTCAGAACTTGTAAGGCACTAGCCTGAGGCCACACAGTTGGGAGGTGACAGGTTGGAACTCAGTGCAGTTCTAGTTGGCGCCATGCTCTCATCAGCCAGAGGGGCCCCTACGTGGTGTCGGCGGTACCACAGTATCTTACGGGGCTACCTGCAATAGCTATTTCAGGTTTTGCTTGAAGCCCCTATTGATCCCTGTGGAGCTCATGCATGGGTGGACCAGGTGACACATAGGAGTGCCAGACGACACGAGGTGCACATGGCTTTGCCATGAGGGAAGCCTAATAGAGCAACCATCTATCTTCTGGAATAATTGCTTTCTCAGCAAACCCTACAGCCCCCAGGAATTGGACTTCTAACTGGCCACCCCCCATGTTACTGAACGTGGCTCTGGATCCCAGCAACTGACACAACGTGAGTTATTTCCCAGGAGTCTTCATAGCCTCCAAACAGGGCTTCTTGTGACTTCCCCCAGCATCTGCCAGACATGCCCCGCTACCCGGATCACTTTCACACTCGTATTAGAAGTCTCACTTCCTGTAAAGCAACTCGCAGAGATCATTTGGTTTAACCCCAATTATTTCTATGTTTGTGAAAACTAAAGCCCAGAGAGGTGCAATGACTGGTTCTCTGTCACACAGCTGCTAATTGGTGGCAGGGGCAGAACAGGAGCTCATATTCCAGCTTCCCAAGCCAGTCATTGTACCATTCCACCATATTATGTCATTGTCCTCACGTTTTGTCATTCTCATTAAGCATGAAATGATCCTTCCTTCAGTGTTACAAATTAACATTAGAGAAGTTCTGTGAGGTCAATGTATAAACATGGTACAGAATTGTTTTAACTCGGTCACCTTGATATAAATTAAGCTGCTGATTTCCTTCTAATGACTTTATCAGAAAGGTTAAGAAAGTCGGTAGTTTCCCCAAACCTATATATTAATTGTATTAATTAAACTGGATTCTTTCATTATGAGTTTGAAGACATATTTTATTCATAAGGACAGACCAAAATTTTAAGTGGCTTGTCTCTTTTTAACTTCATAATTCAGTGTGTGAGTGTTCCAACCTATTCCCCCCCCCCTTTTCCCTTTGGGTAGATGCCAAGAAAATATTTCAAGGTTATGTCAGGAGGGGAAGAAGAAAACTCCAGTCAGTCAAAGTGTGGGCAAGGATGAGGCAGGAGGTCGTGAATGGTAATGACAAAAACAAAACAAAAAACAATTAGTTTGTTTCATTTTAGTAAGTGTGTCCTTTACCCATGCCATGTCTCTCTCCAGCTCTCTGACGTAGTAACTTGGCTATACATCAATCGGTATTAGGGACCATGCTACTAATAGGTACTTGCATGTTGGTAAAAGATCATGGGCTTTGCATACAAAATGTATAGTTTTGAATTTGAGCACTGCTACCTGCTACCCATGTCCTTTTAAGCTTCAGCATCCTCGTTTTTTAAATGGCAGTAACGATACTGCCCATCGCAAATGCTTATTTTGAAAATTAAAGCATGTTTAACATATTGCTTAGCTATCATTGTTTCTTTCAATAGCTTTCATCACTATTACTAGTCACCATGAGCTTCCTTGCTCCCCACCTCCCTAAAGAAAGGCTTATAGATTATAAAGTTGGCTCAACAAGTAGAAACACACCATGGAAATACTACCAGCTCTGCTCCTTGGTGCAATGTCCTGCCTATTTTCAGTCCCACTGCAAAGTCAACTTTTATTCATCAATAGCTCACAAACTGGAGACCACCCATTCTCTTCACCATTGCTGCCTTCTTTCTGTAGTTCTCCAGCTGACAGAGGGACATAATAGAATTAAAAGAGTTAAGGCACAAAACGAAGCCTCAGTTTTCTCATCAGTAACATGGGATGACAATCGTGTGACTACTTCCTAGGGTTATGATGAGGAGAAATGAATTAAGCCACATAGAGCACCTACCACTGTCTTTTCAAGGACTCTCTAAATATTAGCAAACCATATATATTAGCAAAACCCAAGGGGGAATGAGAAGTCTTTCCTGTTTTTTGTTCTTTTTCCTTCCTTTAAGGACTATTTCCCCTTAGCTACTGTATGTGCCCCAGGCAGGGAGTTCTATGTGCCTTGGGTCATTGACAGTTTGTGTAGACCAGACACAACTTATCTGCCTCTCATTCCTCTTATTTGTGTTTATGTAATTCAGCTTCTGGAAACTTTCTCCATTCTGCTAGAAATGGTTTTATTTGACCTCTCCACATCTTATCAGGATATTCCCACCCGTAACCAGTCCGTGTGGTTTTCGCACCACACATTTGATTTGCAATACACTATAATTTTACAAAATTCTTTAAATTATATTTTATAGCTTTCTCTGATCTTTTGTAAAAGAGTTGTAAATATACACAGTAAAAATCTGACACTCTGAAACTCAACTGAAGTAGCATCTAAATAATTTCATCGTTTTCAAATTATTTATTGTGATTGTTCTTGATTTGAAAACTCAGGAAGTATCATTTCAGGTCTCTTGTGGCCACTTGACAATAGTTGTATCTGTTAAATTATACAAATATGAGTCTTCAGAATTTATAAAGCTTTTATCCATTATTTTGCTTTGGTTCCACTGACATACTATAGGAATTATTACCCCTGTTTAAAGGGAAACTAAAGCACACTACTCTTGCATGATCTGACTGCACAGCTCTGAGCAAGTATTCTGAAGAGAGATCGTCTGCCCATACGGCCTCCTTAACTATAAAAGAAGTAACCCTAACTGACTTAGCTAATGAGATGAGCTAAGATCCCTTAAATGAGACAATATCATCTCAGGCGAAATCAGCCCTGTCTGAATAAGATATGTCAGACATACTGATAATGCCAAATTCCTTGAAGAGGTAACTCTTATTTTTTGCTACACTTCAAGAACTTCTAGATTCTGAGGGTCATCTATGTGGCACCCCCCAGGGATGAGTGTATATGCAAGACATTATAGTACTGGGTGTAGTCAGCAAAAGTTTATATGATCGTGTTGTTCTGCCTGGCCTGAGATGACCAGTATCTAGAAAAATATTTTGACAGTCAGAGCCAAAAGCTGACCAAAGTATCATTTCTGTCTCATAAGACCACATG
The DNA here is from genome assembly GCF_036562045.2 of Rhinolophus sinicus. NCBI lineage: Eukaryota > Metazoa > Chordata > Mammalia > Chiroptera > Rhinolophidae > Rhinolophus > Rhinolophus sinicus. Next base: position 15,378,001 of record NC_133761.1, on the reverse strand, counting down.
CTGAGTGACGAAACGACAGGACACCCAAAAAGGAGGAGACCTGTGTGTCCACATGGGAAGGTGGGAGATGCAGTAAGACAACAATTGTGACAGTGTGCTCCAGAGCAAAATAAAAGTACCCACAGAGCCCGGGAGACTTTGCTATACCACAGAGGAGGGTCTCTGGAGCTGATGACATCAAAATGATTCATCAGTGTCACCCTAGCCCTGGAAGAGCAAGGCTAGACGATGCCACCAACGGTCTTGGGCAAAGCCAGTACTAGACCATAGACACAGGCCAGATCCACGGAAACAAAGCTCACAGAGAGTGTTCAATGCAAGGGATGTGACCGGCTTCCCTAGATTGGAGTACGTCTGCGGTGACATTTCAGTTTTCAAAGTAAAATGGGCTCAAAGTTTTGATTAACTTGCATATGTATATATATTTACATCGAAGCCATTGGCGCTAGTAGAACAGGGAAAACCATTCTGTGCTCTTACCTTATTGAAAGACCGATCCTATTTACCTAAAAGAAGGTAGGATAACACTTAGCTCCTCTTTCACGGGACACCCCTGCTCCAAGACTCAGTCTCTACTGATCACAAAGCTGATTCAATAACTTTGTTGCGTGAATGATGGTTCTTGACATTGCAGAATCCTGTGCCCTCACCTTCCACCCCACATATATATGTGGTTTTCTCATGATCAAGAGAGCCAATACTGTGTTGTTATTATTCTAATGGGGCCTAACCATACTAATACGGAACTTTCTCTTGCTCCCTCTTCCTGATTCTATAATATTTTAAGTTTGAACAGATAGATGAGTGGATGCAAAACTAAAATTTCCAGCACTTACAGCTGCCAAGGTGGCCCTGCACCTTCCTGTCAGGCTTAATTAGTGGGACCTGAATCTCCCAAAGGGCATCGTACCGCTGCCTGTTCTGTTAGCTGTAACTTCCTGCCTTACATTTTGGAATTAGAAGAATGGGTGGGGTGGAAGGTGAGGGCACAGGACTCTGCAATGTCAAGAACCATCATTCATGCAACAAAGTTATTGAATCAGCTTTGTGATCAGTGGAGGCTGAGTCTTGGAGCAGGGGTGTCCCGTGAAAGAGGAGCTAAGTGTTATCCTACCTTCTTTTAGGTAAATAGGATCGGTCTTTCAATAAGGTAAGAGCACAGAATGGTTTTCCCTGTTCTACTAGCGCCAATGGCTTCGATGTAAATAGAAACTCCATACACTCTGTTAGTCTCTTTTTCATTGATTTCTTTTTTCTTTTCTTTTTCTCTTTTTTGCTTTTCGGTTTTCATAGCTATTTTGTAGAAGTTGTGAGATTGCTATCAGGTCTGACCAGCCAAATGCTAGTTTAAACCAGAGGCGCCAATGGACGTTTGGGGGAAGAAGGATGTAATTAGATTTGTTTTTCTGTCAGATAAACCTCTTGGCAGAGTTGAAGGTAGACGAAAGGATGTGAGAAGCCCCTGGTGGGACTTGAATTAAAAACGAGAGATGAATTTGGGCCGTTGGGATAGGGCGGGGAGCTGTGGACGAGAAGCGTTTCAGAAGCAAAACTGTGTTTGAGCTGCATGTGGACCTTCAGATGGAAAAGTCTGGTGGGCAGTTGGAAGTAGGGGTCATAAATAAATATTCCTTAGGCATTTCTTTTCTACGAAAGCCACTCACACGACTCACAGTTTTCAGATGTGTCATTTGGTGACAGTCGTCCGGAGGACACTGCCTTCTCACAGTGTTGGGGTGTCCAAGGATCGGACTGCTGGGGCGTGTCATTGCAGTGATTACTTACACTTAATAACAACACGACTCTTTTCTTTAAATTTGTTTTTCCCCCACTTCCTACTGAAAGGAATTTTACAGAGAATATTGTGTTACACCTGTAGACTCTTATAAACATGTCAATGCCAGAAGCATAAGTCTCTGGAAGCAAAACTATGCATCAGCCAGAAGTTGCCAGGTCTGAGCTAAAAGAGGCATTGCCTCTCCGTGGTTTCTGCTTTCTATCGCTCTCATTTCAAGTGACGAGAAACTCTAGGTGGCCTATTGGTGTCATAATGCAGTGTTTCTTGAGTGTTCACTGCACCCCAGTCACCCCTCATCCCTTCGTCTGCATTATCACATGTGCTCCTCTCAACAACTCCGGGAGGGAGAGATTTCACAATTCTGGTTTTCTGATGAGGAAACTGAGGCAAAGGAATTAAGTGGGGTACGAAGGTGTCACAGCCAGTGAGTGATGGAGCCAGAACTTGGGCTAAGCACTTGGATCCCAGATCCAATGCTCCTAAGTGCTGCATTGTTTTGCAGAAGCCTGCCACTCCGTCCTGATGCATGGATGTTTTCCTTGCATTTGTTTCCACTGATTTGGCTACGAATGATGGGTGAAGGCAGAAGAAAACTTGCCCAACAAACCTTACTGTTGTATTTTTCATTACGTACAATGTTAGTTGTTTTTTCTTCTTCTTCTTCCTTGTTGCTCAGACATGCAGTGACTGCAAAAGACTTGCAGGTTCCAAGTGGTAATTCTTTTTAAACCAAATAAACCTGAAGACAGAGAGTAGGTGCTTTGTAATTCAAGTGGGAAAGATTGTAGGATTCTTGAAATCCTCTTTTTTTTGCTAGTTTATTCAGGGACAAACTGAAGGGCAAATGAAGTTCATGGGTTCATGAAGTTAATCCCAATCTATCTCCTTACAGATTGATGGGGCACAGATAAGGGATTGGTTGACATCACAGTCGTACACATTAACGACCTGGCTTGGGGCATAGTAAGCACCTGATAAATCTTAGCTGTTATCATTATTGACAGTGATATTATTGTTGGGTAAATGAATCACAGTAGAGCTCCTTACAGATTGTATTTCCTTGCATTTGTTTAGCGCATTGGTATTGAAAAAGCACTTTCATTTTATTTTCTTATTTGATATGTTATCTCGTCATTGGAGGACGGAGCAGTATACATGAATAAAAGCCAAGGCTTTTCACCTCTATGCCATTGATCTTTCCAAAGGCTTGTTAGCCACCTATAAAACACACAGCAATTTCCCTTTAGTAACACTCATGGCATTTTTAAGACCTTGTTTGGTGCCTCCCTCCCACCAAGCTTCTAGGCTTAGATCATGTCTTGTCTGAGCTAGTGCTGTGTCTCTAGCACCTATTACAGGACTTAATAGCTAGTAGAAACTCAATAAATATTTGTTGAGGGAATGAATGAGCGAGCAAATTGTGAGGTTTTGAACAGCTCTCGAGAATCAACTGTAAAATATCTGCCCTTATCACAAGGAACTTACACTCCAACTGCTTGACATGAATACGAAAATTACATACCAATACATTTTGAAATAATACTTCAAGGCGTCCATTAGAAAGCAGTAACAAGGAACCATACGATGAATTCCCAAGTAAATAATTCTGTCCAAAAGTTCAGAGAATTTAGAATTTGATTTGAGGCAAGATTCGTGGGTAGGATATAGAAGGGGGGAAAAGGACGTAGTTCTTTTATATTATTTATGATTTATTTTTTAATTTCAAGAGTATTTCAGGCTTGTTGTAACATATAACATGTGTAAAATATATACAGAGACAAAGCTAATGATCTCACTTTTTACCTTCCTTTTCTGGACCCACTTCTCCCATCATTAATAGCTTGCTATTAATACTTATCTCAATATTTATTCTGCTTATTTATTCCTTGTTCTAAATGGGATCACAGGCATATGATTCTCCAAGAGACATTCTACATAGTATAACATGGAATTCACTTCTTATCCACAGGTCTCTCTCTACCTCATCTCATTATTTTTAGTAGCTGCATAATATTCCTTCTTGTATTTTCATCAGTCCCATGATGACAAACTTTCAGATTGTTTATGGTTTTTGTTTTTGCCACTACAAACATTCTCATATATACATTTGTTCTTACAGTTATTCTTGTAAAATAGGTTCCCTAAAATAGAGTGTGCGGATTTTTTATTTTAATCATATTGACAGATTATTTTCCAGAAATATTGTAGCAATTTACATTTATAAAACCAGTGGTTGAATGCTTTTGTATATATGGCATCGTTAGCTGCAATTAGTCTTTTAAAATTATTACTAAATCTGATGGCAAACTATGACATAGACATTTACATATATACATATTTTTCTGACTAATAGCCTCTGGGCATTTTTCATCTATCATTTATTGTTTATATTTGTATATCATCTTTTTAGTTTATTTATTGTCTTTTTTGCAAAGCAATTTGCAAAAGCTCTTTGCATATTAAGAATATTAATAATTTTTATGTCTTAGTGTTTGTTTGTTTTTCCTTGTCTATCATATATTTATAAACTTTATACAGAGGGTGCCAAAACAATGTATACACATTTTAAGAAAGGAAAAACTGTATTCAAATTGTAATCCTCAATATATACCAAAAACAAAAGATGAATACAAGTCACGTTTGACTTCTGCAATTACAAGAGGTGCTCAAAGTGGTTACCATCAGTGTAATTTTAATACAGCTTTTTCCTTTCTTAAAATGTGTACATATATTTTTTGGCATCCTCTGTATATTTACAAGGCATCTTGTATCATATGAATTTTTTTTTTTAATTTCTCATATGGTCACCCATATCTATCCTTTCTTTTATGACTTCTGTTTGGATTTTTTCCCCTCTGAGGAGATGAATTTCAAAAGGACAGAAGAGCATATACCTTTCAATGGAGGCATGAATTGAAAGACATTTTAATGAACAATGAATAAACAAGTTGGATAGGACTAGAAGGTTCTGCATGTCAGTGTCAGAAAATAATGCCAGAAAATCCCATGGAAGCCAGTCTTGTGAAGGTCCAAACGCTGGACTAATTAGTTTGGACTTGGCCTGTAAACATAGAAGAACTGCTGAAATGTTTCAAATGGGGCAGATTTATATGAAAATATGAGTTTATAAAGATGAGTTTGCAAGATGATATGGAAAAGTGAAGTTCAGATCCAAGGAAACCAATATTTCAGCAGTTATTTATTGAACAAATACTATTCTAGGCACTTGGAATCACCAGTGGATAAAATACCATGAAGACCACTTATGGATCACGTGCAAGGGACAGGGTTTGGCATATGAGGACTAGAAAAGGTAAAGGAAAGGAAGTGTGGATGGGGGGGAAGAAAAGATGGATGTGAGGAATAAATAAGAATCAAGATGGGAATGAGGAAGGATGAATGGTCAAAACCAATTTGGATATTGACGCGGGGAGATTAGAGCCTGGCAGTGATGTTGAGAGACACAGGCAAATTAGAAGAGGAAACAAAAACTATGGGGTGGAGGGAGCAGTGGAGACAGAGATTTGTGTGTGTGCTTGGGCTGCCTTCCTAGATTATAAGCCATCACCACAGATGTCCCAGCAGTTTGAAGTCAATTCATTAATCAGCCATTATTGAGAATGACATTTCAATCAATTACTAATTTATTTGACTGTATTGTCATTAATCTCACCTTTATTCATCTTGTCTTTAAGGATGTTATTCCTTTTATTTTGAAAACCTTTATTGAGAAAGCACCTACTGCATCTCAGGCCCTGTGCCAAGTGCTAGGGATGCAGAGAAAATAACGTGTCATCCCTGACCTGCCCCATCATCTGTGACTCAATGTGGTGGGTGTTGTAAAGTGTGAGGGGAGTTCCCTGTAGTCAGAAGACTCCTGGGTAGAGAAGGTGACACAGAGCTGGACCTATAGGGTGCATGGAATTGGATAGAAGATAAAAATCCACAGGAAATTTTATTGGTGAGACCATCTTAGCCTGCTCTAATAGAATGGCAGATATGTATTTAGCTTGTTTTCTTTTCTACTTACCTTGAGATATAAGTTTATTGTGGTGGGCCCAATGAAAGGGATCCCATTTACTTCTTCCTGAGAAAGAACAGGAAGAGTTATAGGTATAGGCAGGTAGAGGGAGGGGTTTCCTTCTTTATGCTCCCGTAATAACTACTCTTCCAACATTTAGCACAGTAACTATGTGCTTACACGCCCATCTGCTCCAGAGGTTTTGATCTCCTCATCGCAAGGCCCTTATTCTCCTGGTCAGTGTCTTGTAGTTATATTTGTAAGGAAACTTATGTTTGCCAGTGAAAGAAACCAAACTCAAACCAAACTTAAAGTGGCTAATCAAACAAACAAACCGAGGAGGGAAGGGGAGTTTATAGACTCACTTAACAGAGAGGGGTTCAAGCTGAGCTGTATCCAGGCTCGAGTGATGGGTTCAGGCGTCAGTCTTCACACCTTGGCTCTGCTTGCCTCTGTAATGACTGCATGTTAAAGGCGGTTCACCCTTTATGGTGATTCAGTTACTTCAATAACAGTCTAGCCTTCCTGCCACCCCTGCAGAAAAAGCACGTCTCCATTTTTAAAGGTTACAACTGCTTGAGGAGACTTACCTGCAAGTTGAGACTCACCGGCTCTAACTGCTGAACCAATTACAGTGGATATGGTTCAAACCACGTGAACTGAGAATGAGCAAGTGTGGTTTCCTATGGAAAACTGTGGTACCATTACCAGAAGCACAGGTAGAGAATATCGGGTAGGCGAAAGCAATAGATGCCCACCATCTACTCAATATTTAGTGGATCCGTGAGGGCACACTTGATACAAGAGGCTCTTGTATGAATGTTGCCATCTATAATATCATTTAATCTTCAATTAACTCCATGAGAAAAGTATAAGTATCTCAATTTTCAGGATAGAAAACTGAAGAGAGAGTAATTATTTTAGTATAAGATTTAAAAGCTGTTAAGTAGAGATTTAAGATTTGACCCTAGGTCTCTGTGGCTATGAATTTGTTTGCTAGGGCTGGCGTAACAAAATACCGCAAACAGGTGGCTTTAACAACAAAAATGTATTGTCTTACAGTCCCGGAGCTTGGAATTTCAAGGTCAAATAGTCAGTAGATTTGGTCTCTTAGCTAAGACCTCTTTCCTTGGCTTGCAGAGGGCTATCTTCTCACTGTGTCTTCACGTGGCCTTTTCAGGGATGTGTGCACACATCCTTTGTGTTTCTTTGTGTGTCTAAATTTGCTCTTCTCATAAGGACCCCAGCCAGATTGAATTAGGACTGCCCTAACAGTGACAGTTTACCCTAATCATATCTTTATAAGACTTATCTCCCAAAACAGTCACATTCTGAAGTACAGGGTGTTAGGGCTTTGACATGTGAGTTTTGGAAGGGAGAGCACAATTCAACCCATAAAAGACTACAAGACTCCTGTTTTACCCATTGCTCCAAGCTTCAGGAAACTTGAACAAGTGTCCTCTCACTCATTCAAGCCGAATAGACCCGTGATCCTGAAGACTGAGTCCCTTGGCAAATTGCAGCTTGGTTCAGAGCTGCTCTGTTCCACATAAGATTGCCCCTGGGACAGCATTTCTCCTTAAAGGCGTGAAGTTTCCAACAGACTAAGATGAACTTGGTTCTTTGATAACCATATTCCTACTGTAGGATTGGCATAAACAGTATCTGTGAATGTGCAAATATTTTTTCTGTTTATGAGAAGTGTATTATTGACTGTTCTTAAGCAAGGTTGGCCAAGGTCTGGATCGTCCTTGTCCTAGATAAGCTGCCTCTCCCTGCCATGTTCATCACAAAGCCATTAAAATGAATTAAAGTACCACGTGTCTCAGAATAAGGAGAGAACCCTCATTTGGGAGACTTTAGAATAGGTAGATACTCTAGTTATTTCCAGTTATAGTTAAAACAGAGACTTTGAGAGGTTAACTATCACACCTGAGTTCACAAAGCTGGAAAGTGATATGATTAGGACCCATACTCTGCATCCGTAAGAGTGAAGCCCATAGGCTTCCTCAATATATCATCTCAGATTTCCAGCAACTACTGTCTTCGGTGAATGACCAATGGAAATTTGTCTTATTCAAACCACTCTGGCCGTGGCAGTTTCTTGATGCATAGTGGTCCTTTGCGAAGAGAAGGTGGAATTATTTGTCATGATTTGTTTTCAAAGAGCCTAGGTTTACTCCTCTGAATGTCTGCTTCTCGTTCCTGGTGCTCTCCTCTTTTTTATTAGATTATATACGGTACCGCAGTAGGGGCTCGAGATAAGAGAGATCACAGAATTCTGTGAAGGTGACTTTAGCAAACCCTACAGCCCATTAAAAAGTAAGATTGCCACAATGCTATTATGTTTACAGGGGACTGTTATTATCTTTTAGAGACACTTGCTGAAATATTTAAGGAAGATTGGTCATGCTGTCTATAATTTACTTTTTAAAAAAGATCAGTAAAAATAAACACGAAGCAAGGACAACATGTTAATTGTTAAATTTCAGGAACGGGTGTATACTTATTCCATCTGTCTTTGTGTGAGAATTTGCAGAGTAAACAGTAAAAAAAAACCACACAAAGTAGAAAAGTAATGATTATAGGATAGAGATTGAGGCACTGAATGCAAAGGAAGGGTCAAAAGAGAAGTCATTTCTGGTAATAACGATGATGACATTGATCATGATGTTGAATCCTCCCTTCTGTTCTCAGTAAAACAAGAACAGATGAGTTTCACAAGTGCCACACACTGTGCTAAGCACTTTTCACGTATTGTCTCCTTCACACCAACCCTATGAAGCCCTGATGATTTTCTCTATTTGTATGAAGCAAACTGAGATTCAGAGACATGAAATGACTTGCTCAGAGCTTTCTTCCCCAACGCAGTGCACTCCTTTCTCCTTCGGGCGAGCTATGAGGAAGCCACTGAGTTGAAAGAATTCAGGACGAATGGGGAGACAGGTGAAGGCACAAAGGGACAGGTGAACGGGGTGAATGGAGAGAAGGCAAATAGCAGCAGGTCCCAGGGAGGCCTGGATGTTTGAGTGAAATGTGGAGGTTGTGGTTGGGGAAGAAAAAGGACCGGGAGGCGATCCACTGTATGACCTTGCTAGTGCATCCGGCATGTATGAGAGGTCCAGGGCGTGATTTACATGGCTATTGGAATTTCCAGTGATGAGGATGCAATTGGCACATACGGAAAAGAGGTGTAAGTAGGGATGGGAAAGATACACGTGAAGCAGGAGTCTGGCCTCATAAATAAGGATACCATCCAGCTATCCCGCTCCGTTCTAAGGCTGATCAGAAGGATTGCTGACCACTTCCCCACAGTCTGTAAGATGATTTTGGCAGTGGGAAAGGCGAATTTTCTTTAGTGTTTCCAAAACCAATTTACCGATTTTTTAATAATTACTTCCTTTGAGCAGGAGGTACTGACCTAGGTTCAGCTATTTCATCTCAAACTAGAGTTTAATTTTAAAAGAGTTTTTGCTTGTTGGGGAAAAAAGAGAAATCCTGCCTAAGAAAAATTGGTCAACTGTGTGCTGTACTGGAATTCTGCTGGAGAGCTTATCATAGCAAGCTGGTGGCCTGGGGTGCCGAAACAAACCATGGCTGTAAAATTGAAATGAATTCATCTCAGCTGATAGCTTTTTATTTAATTTTAAAACGTAAGTGGCTATTTTGAAAAGAAGGAAAGAAAGTCTAAATTGCCCTACTAATCCCACGAAATACTGTCAGAGGATAAAAGCAGACAACTGTGAGCCATGTGGGGGATCCTTTCCAAAGCTTACTTTTATACCTCTCTTCTGTTTCCATTAAAGCAAGTCCCAAAGATCAAACGAACCCTGGACCCAAGCTGATGGCAAGGGCACAAGTTGTTTACTTCATCTCTGCCAGCAGCCTGCTCACCACTAGGCTGGGATGCAGGCACACAGGTCAGAAGAAGAAGAATCTTATTTTCACCCACCAGAAGCCACTAGGGAACAGCAGATGATTAAGTCACTCATCTGACCACCTCCAGTGAGATACTTGCTTGCAAATGAGTGGGAAAGCTCATAGGAAGGGGGAGAAGGAATAATGTACCAATAATTCACAGGCATGTGGCTTTATGATTCACACGGCGCTTAACATACATGCCTGCCTTTGAACTTGCCTTCTGGTGAGCAGGCCATACCTTTTCGGCCCCATTGTACACAGTAGGAATCCCAAACCCAGAAATGTTAAGACCCTGATTTTGTTCTCAGTCATACAGCTTGTTCAGAACGTGGGCTTTGAAGGCGAGTGCCCCAGTTTTAATCCTGGCTTTATTACTTAGGAGCTACGTGACCCTGGGAAATCACTTAACCTCTCTTTGACCCTATTTTCTCATCTGTAAAATGGAGCTAAGAATAGTATCCATCTCAATGGTTGTCATGGGGATCAAACAATAGGATGTGTGTCAAGTCGTAGGACCACTTTGGCCTATAGTACTCAATAAATGCTATCATTACGTTTGTAAAATGTCTTATGGCTCACAAAATATGTGTGTATCCAGTTCAACTATATTTATTAAGTACCAGAGCCAAACACTGTGCTAAATTCTGGGGATGCTGGAATAAATCACTTATGACCTCAGCCATTCCAAGGGCACAGGGATAGCACAGATAAACGGACTCACTCAGTATAAAGTGATATTTTAAACAACGAAGGTAATTGGAAGGAGAATTTAGCCTGGCCAGAGAGTGTTAGAGAGGGCTTCTTGAAGGAAAATATTTTTCTGACCTTACCTTTATTAAAACCCTCTGAAAAAAAAAGGTATTATTTTGTCTAGTCTACAAATGCGTGAAACAAGGCTCAAAAAAGATCAAGGACTTCCCAAAGCCCCTCAGCTGATAAGGGTTGAAACTGCCTCAAGGATACATCCCCTGTGAATTAAGTCATAGAGATAATAAGCTGTGTGTTTTGTTTTTCCTTCCCCACTAGTTTTCTTGTTTAACAGGTAACAAAAACTATCATTCTTTGTGCATCTCCCGTTTTTGCCCTGAAAAATTTGGCACAGTGCCAAGTTCTCTACAATCCACAATCAACAGAAGTCTGAGCTGGAAGGGACAACATTTAGCCGTAGGGTGCTGCAGGGGCAGAGACATGAATGTTGCTGAATATTAGTTCCGCCACACACAGGCTCTCTGGCAACAGGCATGCAACTGAACCTCACTGATTCTCAGTTTTCCCACATTCAAAAAAATGGAGCAATATTTTTCACCTCCTAGAATTGCTGTGATGATTACATTAGCACAGTACTTGGCACACATAATTGCTCGATAAACAGTCACTATCAACTTTAGCTAGAGAAATGCCACCTAGTCTACCCACTTCACCCCTTTTGTCTGAGGGCACATATCATCTATCTGTGCAGTCTAATTTGAAAGCCTTTCTCAGAAAGAGATTCTAGAACTTCATGTGTGAAATGTTCCAGCGCTTGACCAATCCCACAACCCAGAGATCCAACCCTTCCATACACTGCTGATGCTTTCCTTTATAATAGTAACATTCTGCTCTCTGGAGAGAGAGAGAGAGAGAGAAAGAGAGAGAGAGAGAGAGAGAGAGAGAGAGAGAGAGAGAGAGAGAGAGAGAGACCAGTTGTGCTTTTTCTGGATACATAAATGAACATCTCAACTTTCTCTCTCCCAAACTGTCTAATCCCAAGCACTTAATTTTTGTCTTGAGAAGTCCTTTATTTACTTGTTTCCTCTCAAGAGGAACAGGACTCCCCATGTCCTGAGGTTGCTTTGGTGATAAAGCAGGTAGCTGGTCATAATATTGTGTGTGTTGTGTTCTTTATTTTCAAAGCACGTTCACATGCTTACCTTGTTGATCCTAAAAACAACTGAGGGAGGTAGAGAAGGCAGGCATTATCACCAGGTAAAAGATGAGGAAACTTCAGGGAAACGGAGGAAATAAAAACAGTCACCATTGCTGATAGCTGATTAGGTCCCCAGTCTTTGATGGACGTTACTTCATGTGAACTTCTTAAGAGCCCTCTCTAATAGGTGTTATCAGTTTATTTTGTAGGAGAGGAAAATGAGACTCAGAAAGGGAATTTGCATGTCCAACTTTCTCCCGATAGTAAGTGGTAGAGCTAAATCTCAAGTCCAGGTCTGTCTTACTCCAAAGCCAGTAAGTTCAATCACAAACTTTTGAAGATTAGCTCAACCCATCAGTGGTTACTGTGACATTAAAATCCAGAGCTCTGATTCACAGTCCAGGGCACCTTTCCTTAAACCACTCATTGAGTCCTTCTTAATTGCATGAGGGGCTAGAGGGGACCCACCTATGACAAGGACAGTCGCTCTCACGCAGAACTGTTTTACGGCTGTCCAATTGCTAGCTAGTCTTCTGTTCATAGTTTCCTGGTACCTGCCTATAATTTGGGGGTTCTCAAGCATGCAGTCAGAGAGTAATACATTTATATAAATATTATATATATAATTTTAAAATAATATAATATGATTTTACATATAATCGATACTATTTTATATTATGTATTTATATTAAAATTATATAACATATATTTATAATATATGATTTATATATAAACAATACATTCATATTATACATTACATACATGTCTATAAATAGTACATTTATATACTACATGTATATCGATGTATATGCATGTAAATGCTTCCAGAGTTGGCCAGATTATCCAGCAAGAATATAAATTTGTCAGTCCAAACAAACTTCTCAAGGATTCACCAGCAGGATATTTCTTTAAACACAAAGTTGAATGTGGAGAAACATGAAAGAGAAAAGATACTGGGAGTTTCTCTTCTTCCCCTGCATGTCCCATCCATGTGGACCCATATACAAACTCACATGGATGTAAGGCAAGCTGAGCCGAAGGATGGATTCAAACCATGTTCACCTTATCCTGGGGAGTATGTGCTTACCTTACTATTTGAGCTGCTTCACTCATGTTATTTTCCATTTCACAAGGAGATGGTGGTGAAAAAGGAGAGCCAGGAGAGGAAGGAAAGCTTGGCAAAGTGGGACGCATGGGGCCGAAAGGTAGGTAAATGGATATGGAATTGACAGTGTAATGTTAGAATGGCTCTACTCTCCCTCCTGGACTTGCCCTAGAAATTAGCAGCTTTCATAACACTCTCTGCTCTAAAGATGTATGAAATGTATTTCAGATATGAATTTACTCGTCACCAGAGAGTTCTTATGAGATCATCTGTCAACAAGACTCAAGACACATTCCTCAAGTTTCATCCTTTGGGGTGACTTGAGCGGGACACCCTGGGAGCTCCAGTATCTAAGAAACTGAATATCTAAGTCCCTGGGAATATCTAAGAAACTGAATTTTAGAAACGCAACTGTGTTCCTAGCAGTGTGTCCCTTCAGAAGCCACGCTGGGCAACTCTTTTGGGCTGGCCTAGAGCTTAAGGAGGAACAGAGAGCATTGTGTGGTCCTTTGACTTACCTTTCTTCACGGTCTGGTGGGGTATAGGAAGAGTAGGGGCGAATGAGATGAGAATAACACAAAGGCTATTAAGGAATATTGTTACTCACAAAACCAAAGGTCCCACCGATACATAGCTTCTGGATTGAGATGTGTACGCGTGTCTTCCAAGGATGAGAAGTATTGCCTGCCAACTGTTACAAGGTGGGGGCCCTGGACCACGGATTTTAAAATCTTCAGTAATTTAAAGAGAGAAAAATACTCACCTTTGAGACCTCAATTTGAGAAATGCTATTTAAATTTTTTTTTATATTATAAATATGTACATACGATACTCGACAAATCTGTAAAATCAATTTCAAAATTATCACAAAAATAGAGCTTTATAACTGGCAAATATTTTTTAGATGTTCATGGAAAAAAACAATTAATAACAATTTTGGAGTAACTTAGTGATTCCTGATGATATTTTTTTGGATGAGAACTCAGTGGGAGAATGTTTGATGGTTCTTTGATCGCTAGGTTTTATAACAGTACATTCCCTCCCCCTTTTTAAAGTGGCTAAGATAGTCAAATATGGTTTTAACATAGAGAAGAAATGGAATCCTGAAATGAAGCTGAAATGGAACAGAATTAGAATAAAATGCAAGAATTCTTCCATTCAGCCCCTTCTCTGGTCTTTAGATTAAACACAGTTCTTTTAGATATTTTGCATCAGTAAGTATTTTAATATCATCAGGTTCAGGATTGTCACACTCAGCCACATTTTAATTTTAATATATCCATTAAAATGCTATTAAAATAGATAATATAGCACAGGATAATATAGCACACAGGATATAGATTACATACCGCGGATAGAAGAATGCACTTTTTGGTATTTCCTTCGAGTGGATGTTATATATTAGCCACATCTTTAAGGGGAAGATAAAATGTTAGTATATAAAGATGATATGCTTTCCTTTTCAGGAACTAAGGGAGAACTGGGTGATATAGGAGACCAAGGCAGCATTGGCAAGACCGGGCCCTTTGGCAAGAAAGGTAAGCCACCTTTTGCTATTCTCCAACAGCAATGTAAAGCAAGTTGCACATACCTGTGGTATATTTGAAAGGTTCTGTGTCGTAAAAATGAGCCCTTTTCTTTCTTTTAAAACATGAGTGTTATCATTTTATCTTGACTGTTTTGTTCATATGTAAGCAATATGTCATAAGGCCTTGAGCAAAATCAAATAGAAATATAGGGACAGAGTCAAATCTGAAGTTCTTAGTCTATATTGCACTCTGTCCTGGAATCTACTGGTTGTAATCCTTGATCCAATTAAAATGGGTGTCATCACCATCAAGTCAGTTCAGTAGTAGAAAACAACTGTTCATAAAACTCAAGGTAACAGAGGACGGTATAATGTTCTTTCTTTATTTGAGTGGAATAATAGTTACCTGTTTGGGATCTATTAACAGGACAGGAACTTGAAATAGATACATGTACATCCTTTTGTTTTCAGTCATAGCCTGATCCTGTACATAATTACTACTTCATTATTATAAAATAGAGGTAGCTGCCTTTTTATTACCTAAGCACTGTCTCCCTATCCTCTCATAAAGCCCTACAATGGTAATAGGTTCTAATTGCTTCTGATACTCAGTAGTTTGCACAGGCATGTTCCACTGCGTTTGAAGATACAAAGCTGAATGAGAATCAAAGTTTTATGCAAGAAACTCACAGATTTAGGAAGGTAGGACTTTCTCAGAAAGAATTATGATACTGAATAACTATATGACTGCTATAGCAACCCTATGGACTGACCTAGATCTCGAAGGATAGTAGCATGGTTATGGAATTGGGAAAAAGGCGTGTGAGGGAGATGCAAGAGATACTTGGGCAAAGGTACAGACCAGGGGGAACTCAGCGCCATCGGTAGCAGGATTCTGCAGGCTGTGGTGCCCCCTGGCCTTCCACAGGTGCTTGAGCCACTGCATAATTAAACATGTGCCTAATAGTCACCAGCAATGTTTTCCTGTAAGCAGGCTGACAGATGCGGTCTGACCTGAGGCCATGGCCCCTCTCCTCACATCCGGTAGCTCAGTACTTCTGCTCTCCAACTCCCTACTCTTTTTCAACTTATTCCTTCAAGAAATTTCCTTTGGCCTGCCTAGGAGGGCAGAGACAGAGAACAGTGCCACTGCAAAGAAACTGCTATGCTAATCTTTGATCTGGTAGCTTATGGTCTATTCACCTGTGGTTGAAACTGTCATAGCTGAGGAAGAGTACATGGGTCCTGATTTACCACGAAGCTAATGAAGCTTTGGCTTCAGAGACCCACACTTGTGTGGGTCCCTTCCAAGACTGAGAAGAAAGAGCCTTAGCAATAGGAGCATGTGTCTTGGTAAAATTTGGAAAGTAAGGCATTTTAACCTCAACTGGTTAAAATAGTGCCTCTCCACATTTTTAAAAAACTATTGCCACCCCAAGAAGTCTTTTTAGACATATTGGCCCCCTAACACATTTTTAGACATATTTTTCCTAATTCCCCACCCTCATGAAATTCTAATACCACCCATGGGCTAGATATACTTGTGATGTATCGTGTGTATGAATATGATTTATATATTAAAAAGAGTAAGACTTTTTCCCTTCTCAAGAACTGACTTTTGCGTCCTTGAAGTGATAACTTTCCTCACAGAAAATGCACAGGTCAAGACTACTGTCTCCTTCTGTTTCACCTTCTCTTAATCTTACTTTTTGTATCAGGTGGTTTTTGGAGTGGACACAAGTATTTGGGGAAATAGATAAAAAGAATTTGAGTGGGGGAAGTTTTTCATTTGCACTTAATGGGATATATGTATGTAGTGTGCAGTTACTTCCATGTACACTTAACAATTCCAGTGTGGGAATAGCTTCAAAAAATACTCCTACCATTTACTGTCCAGATCTATCCGAAGTAATAATGAAAAAGTGCAGGGGCAGAGGTCAGCTCTTCATAAGATTGTGTCCTGGGCCATCCAGCACAAGAAATGTGTGGATTGTGGAAAAGAAGCAAGGTTTGAAATGTACAGAGCCAGAGCTGGTCCGTAGAAAATTTTTCCAAATCTAACAGCTCATATATGAAAAAAACTTTACAGAAGTATTCTTAAATTTGACAGTGGTTTTAATTTACCTTCATCATCAACAACAAGTGGTAAGGGTAAAAGAAACATCTTACAATGTTAATAATAAAAGCAAAATTCAGATTTCTGCTACAGGCCATGAGAGATTCTCCTGCACTAATCCTGCTAAGAATGAATAGCTGAGTCAGAAAAAAAAACACACACACAAAAAAAACATGTTTGCAGTCATAGAGGGATGCCAAATTGAATAGGACTTTAAGGTCCATAAACTGGAGAAGGGGACCACTCTCAGGTAAGTTATACATCCTGTACTTACTACTTTTCCTCTCAAGTCATTCACCAATTCATAAGAAAGGAAGCACTAAGAGACTGAAGCAGAGACTGAAGCAGAAAGTTGCTCAAACTGAATATTCAAGACCTGGCGAAAAAGACTGGCCTTGGAAAATGCCACTCTTTCCTTATTTCAAGAATGAAAAGTTTCAGTTAGAACTTCAGAAATTCTGAAAAACACTTAATGAAACATATACGCATTCATGTTTAAAAAAAAAATCCTAGCAAACTAGAAATAGAGGGAAACACATTTAATATGAAAAGGAAAATGAACAACAACAAAAGACTATTTAAAAACCATAATAATGAAATACTGACCATTTCTCTCCTGAGATTGGGAAGGAGATGAGTACAGCCCTCATCACCAGTTCTAATCAACATTATAGAATTTCTAGCCAGAGCAAAAAAGCAAGAACAAGAGATAAGACTCATACCAATTGGAAATGAGGAAATAAGAGTCATTATTTGCAGATGACATGATTGCATGCCCAGAAAATACAAAAGACTCTACAGATTAGCTGTTTGTAGTGCTAAATTTTTTAGACAGCTTAATTTACAAAAATAAATTTTGTTTCTACGTACCAGAAACAATTTTTAAATGAAATAAAAAAAATGCCATTTGTTATAGCACCAAAATTATAAAATATCTAGGACTATAGCCAAAAAAAAAAAAAAAAAAAAGATGTGTAACCCCTCTACAACAAATACTACACGATGAGAGAAATTAAGGGATATCTAAGGAAATAGCGGTAAAACTACATTCATGATTGGAAGACTCAAAACTGTTAAGGTGTCAATTTTCCCTAAATGGAACTATAGATTCAATACTATCTCAGTCAACATCCCAGAAGCAGTTCCCTTGAAATGTAATAAGACAATTCAAAATTTACGTGGAAATGAAAAGGACCAATAATACCTAAAGACAATCTTGAAAAAGAAAAACAAAGCTGGAAGACTTAAATCACTGAATGTGAACATTTATTATAAAATTACAACTATGAAGATAGGGTTGATTTAGTACAGAGATAAATAGATCAATGGAAAGGATTAGAGCATGCAGAAACAGACTCCCAAACTTGATTTATGCAACGTTGACATTACTTTGCAATGGAAAATGATGAGCCTTTCAATAAATAGTGCTAAGCCAATTGGATATTCATGCACACAGTCAAATATATGCAGCCCATAATTAAAGTGGTGTGCTGTTTAGCGAACTTTGTAATGTATTTATTTGTCTACTTTGAAAATGTAGTGATTTGTTGTTATTTCTTTTCTTACAATAAGTATTTATTTTCACAAATACTTTTCCATTTGTAATTTGGTATTATTTTTCTTAAAGAGGGCTCCTCAAATTGTATAAGCTTCAGAAAAAGTTCCTCATGGATGTGCTCCTGACTCCATCAGCTTCCTTGAACAATTGATTAAAGGGATGGAAAAGTAGCCAAAAAGCGGGATGTTGGACTTCAAGTTTTCTGAGATGCAGCCCTGGTAGATGAGGTTAAGATTCCAAGCGTTGCCCTGGAATAGGCAGAAGTGAACGGGGAGGATAAGTCACTGCCCTGAACACATCCAAAACGGAAAAACTTCGTTTTTCAATGAGTTATCCTAGATGTTACATTTTCAATGTGTCAAATCTAGATGAGGCTCCAACGAGGCGAGTTGGAAGTAATGATTTTGAGCCGAGTCTTACTCCTTCCGTAGAATAACAGTAGGTAACTTGGGAGGTTGGTAGATGACAGAAACAAGGAAGGGTCAAGAGATTTAGTACCATGTCTCCCCCCAAAATAAGACCTAGCCGGACAATCAGCTCTAATGCGTCTTTTGGAGCAAACATAAATATAATACCCAGTATTATTTTACTACAATATAAGACCTGGTAATATAATATAATTAATATAATATAATATAATATAATATAATATAATATAATATAATATAATATAATGCAATGCAATGCAATATAATATAATTAATATAACATAATATAATATAATATAATATGGGTCTTATATTAACTTTTGTTCCAAAAGACGCAGTAGAGCTGATTGTCCAGCTAGGTCTTATTTTGGGGGAAATATGGTATGACTTTCTCAGCCTCAGAGAGGATGAACTTCCACAAATGTTGGAAAAGTAAGTGTGGCAATGATAAAGTAAACTAATCTTAACCTCTTCAGGACAAGTCCTCATTCACACTCAGGTACATATACACCTACTGCCTACCTCTGTTACTTTACTCATTGTCATGGCTTATTAGCTTGTCTGTTTCACCCTACAGACTGTGAACTTCTAAAGGGAACAAGTCAATAAAAGATTTTGAGTCTATTTGCTTAAATAAATATAAGCTGTATGTGGGTATTCCACTTTCTATCATTTTATCCCAATGCCTATTATATAATAGAAACTTTCTAAATGTTTGTTGCATTGAAGATAAAAACATGAATAGTAAGTATATTATTTCCTATGACGTAGCCCTCTTTTCTACTCTTTATTTCTTTAAGCACCACTTTCCCTTATCATCAATTTCTACCATTGACTAAGATTTCTTTCTCCTCCAGAGATATGCCATCAAAATTTATGAGCATGTCCTGGAATTTCAAAAAAATGGAAGTTCAGTGATCTGGCTCACCTGGATTAATTTCATTTTCAATCTGTACTCCGAAATTTATTGTCCTCATTTTGTCAATGGCCCTTCTAAATTTTCCAGTGACTCAGATTAATCTCAACTTTCTGGACTGACCTTAATGCTGTCACTTGCATGGGCAAGGTAGATTTCTGGATGTCAAGATTTCATTTTACAAGTAAGAAAGAATAATTTAGTGTAGGTAAATTCAATCTCATAGCACAATAAATGTTTTTACTTAAGTCAGTAATCCTTGATTTAGGAGGCGGAAGCTAACATTGGTTGCTCATCCTCTATGAGTTAAGTATATACAGATAATTCCATGGCAACATGACATTATCTACTCTATCCGCCTATGATCTTAGGATTTTAGGAACTATTATTTCCACTTTAAAAGTGAAGACATGGAGACTTAAAGAAATTAAGTAACCGTCCGTGTTTAGCTAGTAAGTAACAGAGCCAGGATTTTCAGATTTCCATAGGCTTTCGCTCTACCATACTGCTTGGACTTTTCTCCAGCTGTAAAATAGGGAAAAATATTCGTCTCAGCATACTGGGAAGTGGTAACAGGCCTTACATTATCTCAGATTTTTTTTAAAAAACAACAACAGCTAATTGTCAATTCAAGAATCTGTTTCCCACGCTATTAAGATCCAGCTAAAGGCTGTATCGCTTCGGTGAAATCTCTTACTCAGATCCACAACCATCATTGCCTTTTCCAAATACCTACCCAGCATTTTCTTTATTTTACTCTGTTAATACATGATTGTGTCCCATCTCCTTGACCCCTTATGTGCGCTTTGTTTTCCTCAAAAACCCATCATTTTCCCAAAGCAAATATTCTATTTATGCTTCTTTTATAGCCATCATTGGACTTAGCCCAGAACTAGGATCATAGCAAAACTAGAATCAATTTTCAGACCAGCTCATGTTAAATTGAAAGAATTTACGTATAAAGAAATACACTGTTTTAAAATAATTAAAATACTAAACTATATTCATATGATCTTTTAAGTCTGTTTAGGGTTTAGTGGTGATAAGGACTGGTATTCCTTTCAACGTCAATAACAGTTTTCAATAACATTTTTTTCTTCATCAAATCATTGATTAACTCCCTTGGGAAGGACCATGAATTGGGGCATCAGAATGATTGGGTTTCAGTATCAAGAGTGACACCGAATTGCTGGATGTCCTTGAGCAACTTATTTTGCCTCTCGGATCCTCAATTTCTTTGATGATAGAATAAAGAATGATCGTACCTAGCCCCTTGGATTTAATACTATGATACCATGTTAATATCTTTAAAGTATCCAGAACAGTACTTGGCAAATGATTAGCATGACGAAAAATATCTATACTCCCTTTCTTTCACTAATGTATTCTCAAAATCTATTCTTATCTTTTTTCCATTTACATATAAGGGATGAGGAATTTGCAGGACACAACTTAGGTGTGAGTAGATCAATTGTCCTTATCAGGGTGGTCAGCGTATTTCCATGCTTTTTTTCCCAACTGTATCTCTGCTGTACATAATCTCTTACTTTGCTGCTATCGTCACCTGCTAAAGTTTTCATAACCAAGCTCGAACGTTACCTCCACAGGAGAGCCTTCCTTCATCCTTCCCTCTAAAGCACTATCTCTTCTAGCTCCCTCCCAGAGTACATTATCTCTGTTCAAGGTTTTTCTTACAATATCTATAGCATTCTATTGTCATAGTTTTCACACTTGCCTCATTTCATCCAAGTATAAGATCTGAGATGTCCCCTAGCATACTTAAACTGCATTTTGGCTTTCAAAGACCCTCTCCTTCTGTTTGGGGAGCTTGTGAATGTCTGACATTACCTGGGTCAATTTGGAAAGGCTCAGCAAATCCTTGGGACCCAGGCAGGCACGCCCTTCTGGGTGATCAACAGTCAATACGTATGGGACTCTTAATAAAAAGCTCTCAGCAAAACTGTCCAATGCCACAGTTACCAGTGACATGTGATTTTGGAGTCCTTGAAATATGGCTAGTCCAAACTGAGATGGGCTGTCAGTGTCAACTATATATCAAATTCTGGAGACCTAATACCAGAAAAGGATGGAAAATATCCCATTAATATTTTTTATATTGATTAGTTGTTGAAATGACAATATGGTAGATATATTGGGTTAAATAAAATATACTTTTAAAACTTTCTTAAAAAACACTCAGAGACAGTGATGAAGAGACTAGCTAATGGGCAGGCAACCCAGGACACTATGAGCTTTGGAGAGGCGCCCAGTTTTTTCCCTGTTGGTGGTAAAGGATGGGGTTAGGGAGAACCTCAATGCTGACTCTGTTCCCCCTCACACTGCCCCCCCCCAGGTCATGTACCCAATTCCTGGCCACACCAAACTCCTACTAGCGTAAGCCACATACGCTTTTCTAGCCCAGGTAAACTTCAGCCTGTATTTATCCTTCCTGAGTTCTTTCTTTTTCTGTTTGCAGATCACCATTGAAGCAGCAACTGTTCTACTTCTTCTCCTTTGATTCTCAAGAACTTCAGCCAAACATTTTCTCTTATAAATCAGAATAGACTTCAAGAGTTTATTTTGGAGTTTTTTTTAAAAAAAATCAACATTTCTTTTTCTCCCTTAATAATTCTGATTCTCTGAGAATTATTATGCTTCTCACTAAATGAGAAAATGGTCACATACAAAGAAGCAGAAGGGAAAGTTATCAAGGTTGATATTTCAGTATAATATATCTGACACGATGTTATATTAGAGATTTTTGCAAACATCACATCTCTTCTAAAAATGAGTCAATGCTTTCAGGTCAGAAGTTTTATCCTGTCTCTTTTTATAACCTCTCAAAGTACCAAACCTTTTGTCTTGCATAGAGGAAGTAAACAGTAAATATTTGTTGAATTAAATTGAAAATGCACAATACATATTTTTGAAAATCTAAAGAAAAAGCCACATGAAAAAATGTGGGTGCATAATAAATACACAAGCAGTGCAACATTGATCAGTTGACCCATACTCATATGTACAAAATAATAGTACTTTTAAAATTCAAAAAAAAAAAAAAAAACATGCCGAGAATTGTATCAGCCTTGCTCAGAAGGCCACATTATAAACACATGTTATTAAGGTAAGTGACACAAATTAAAATGTTTCTTCCTACTGAAATTTTACATGCGATCTAAATCATTTATGACTTGTTTGAGTAGTCGTGCAGCCAACTCAAAATCAAATTATTTATGTAAAACCATGGCGTATTAGTTAGAGATATTGCAAATGAAATTTAAAAACGGTGTCCTCTGGTTTTAAGTGTCTAAGATATCGTCTGTCTGAAATGATTCCCCATTTTATGTAATTGTTCTTTTTGTGGCTATTATTTTTATTCAGGAGACAAAGGGGAAAAGGGTTTGCCCGGGATTCCTGGAGGAAAAGGCAAAGCAGGTATGGTTGCTAATTGTTCTCCTTAATTTCTGGCATGATTCTAATGGATCTTTTTTTTTTTTTTTTTAAATAGAAAAGCAAGAACCTTTTCGATGTGCTTAAATTTATTTTTCTCAGGGTAGAGGGAAGGGAAGTTTCCTCAGTATTTGCTGGTGACTTTCCAAGCTCTGGGGAAGGGGATGATGGCACATTCCATCTCCATTATATTTTCTATGAGGAAATAAACCCAGCCCTCACTCTCTTCAACCAGGAGGAAAATCCACAGCAATAGGACTGTGTCAGCATGCCTTACATTCCACCAGCATCTCAACCTAATACTGGCCAGTCCTTTGCCAGAAGCAACCTGGCCAGTTCCAGAAAGTCCCCATGGTTACAGCACATTCTTTCAGGGACCAGGGAGAGTCTCCCCAAGTTCCGAAAGAGAGTTTTATCTCCAGTGCTGTATGCAAAGAAAGAAAATTGTTTTGGGGGGCTTCACTTGTTTCTATCTACAGGGATATAGTAAAGACTAATTCAAAGAACTGTTTTAAATTCCTTATATTTAACTGAGAATATAGAGACATACAGCCACATTTTTCTCCCTTTGGCTAGTAAACTTTTACTTTTCAACTACCTAAGGAAAAAAAAAAACAGAAAATGTTTACACGAAGCATCCATTAAGTAGAAAGAACAGAATCATTTGAATTTCACATCATTTTCTTACAGTTCCGTCTCTGTCACAGTATCAGACGGTAGTCGAAAAGGTAAATGAACAAAAGGGAATGAATGGCAGGAATTAAAATCATAGTTAACCCATAAATGCAATAACTGAGATTGTGAGCTGGATCCATGAACAAGATTTAAACTTAGTCTTTCAACATTCAAGTACACGCCAAATGAATCATCAGAATTAACATTTGATTTCATCATGAAAGGTTTGTCCTGTCCTTGGAAAGTTGTGTGAGCCAGTGACCAGTGCACTAACAAAAGAGGTCTGGCTAGAAACACATCTTAAGAAAGCTGCAAAGATTTTAGTCTGAGAGCGGGGCAATCACACCCTGCGCTCAACAGAAATGCCAAATGGTCCTCAATGCCATTGCAGTGGCTTGTCACATTTACTCTTCTTTTTAAAAATATGGCTTAGCACTGTTTTCAGTCATTTAAAATCTTTTAAAAGACATTCTCTGAATTCCTACCGACAATGTAAATTGGAAACTTTGTTTTAAATAAAAAATTACAAATAGAGCCACTCACAGGGAGACACAACCAGACTAGAATAATATAGAAAGTATTGGGAAGAGAGCAAGGGCGCCTTTCTGCATGTGTGTTCAACCTGATTTCACAGTTTTTGTCGTTGAAAGGTACTGTCTGTGATTGTGGGAGATACCGAAAGGTTGTTGGGCAATTGGACATTAGCGTTGCTCGCCTCAAGACGTCTATGAAGTTCGTCAAGAATGGTGAATACATTCTCTTTTGCTTTGTGCTATTTATGTATCGATTTAGTGTCCATCAACATTCCAATTCCAGTATTCCTAGCCGGAAATACCTCCTCACATAGGGTAGGGCAAAGCATTATGGGACAGTGTCACCAGTATAAGTCTCTCAAAACGCTAATTATCCACTCTGCCTCCAGAACACCTCAGGTCCATTGCATGCATTCATGCATGTTGCACTGACTGTGTGTAGAAAAAGTTACACTCTGGAGAGAGGGGAATGAACGGTGAAAAGGGCAGCGTGTGGCAAGCCCTGCTTTAAGAATAAAAAGGGACAGAAAGAGTCAGAGTGAGCATCTCAAAAAATAGAAGTAATACATGAAAACCATAGCTACTTTCTTGAGTACTGGGACTAATAATCATAATTATGAGGTAGGCGCTATGATCAAACCAAAGCTTAGCGAGATTGCCTTCTGCATAGATACAGAGCTAGTGAACTGTGTGGAACGGGTATTTGAATGACAGGCGTCACTGATTCCTGTACCCTCGGTCCGTATCAATAGGGACATCATGTGTTTCTCTAAATTTTGCAACTTTTGATTTGTGTTATCCCTTGTCTATCTCCCCATTATAGTTTAAAGTGCTTGAAGTGGGGCTTACATGTTCTCTTCTGAGACAGTATGAATGAGGGAACTGCTGTAGTTACTGTTACAATTGGTTCCATTTTGTTGTACTTTCATGTATCACAATGCAGCTGTATATTTGTTGTATGTTATTGGAAGCTCACAGATGCCATCTTGTGTTCATCTTCATCTTGTACTACGGGAAGCCCAGGAAATGCTTGATATAAACTAAGTGCCCTAATGATAGTTCTGGTTCTAACCTGCACACAAGATGCTCTATCTCTGGCATGACTTGGACTCTCAAGAATTAAACCACACCCCAGAGCTTCAACACAGAACAATAGTTCTTAACATTTGAGTGGTCACATATTTCCTGGTGAATTTTAACTTATGAACCCTAAAAAGTATAGTATATGTAGACACCCAGAAGCCTACAACATGTGTACCATATTATCAGCTCACGATTATTCTGAGTCCCCAGTGCTGTCTTGAAGTGTACTTGGTAGCTCAGTCTACTTCACGTACCTGGAGTGAAGTATAGACAATCTCAATTGACGTACATGTTCAGAGCCCAGGCACCAAGTGAGAAAAGTTCTGAATTATTCCCCTATCAGTTCAATAAGCTTTTATCATCCCTTGCAATGTTAAACCCATCAAGGATACAGAGTGACAAAGACGTGGTCATTGTCCTCAAGATGCTGGCCATTTAGTAGAAGAGATATTCAATTAGACGAGGATGTGTTGAGCGCTATGAAGTGGAAGAAGCCATGGAAACATAGGGGACAAGAGTCTCTGATGTCTGTTCAGCATTGGAAAGACTCCTATAGGAGAAAACTCTCCCACTGAGATCTAAAGGATGAATAGGAGTTTGCCAGGTAGAGAAGCAGTGAGAAGCATTTCCAGGCACAAAAGGTATGATGTGGAAAAGAGAAGGCTATGTTCATGGGACTGGAAGTACGACAAAAGCATAAGCTAGGATGGGAAAAATAGTCTGAGATGAGCTGGGTGGCAGTTCATCTTTATAACAAGTCTTTGTCAAAATAACTCTCTGCTTCAAAGTTGTGTGGGAAGTTAAAGAGGAATGGCAGGGAGGACAAGGGGTAGGAATTTGTTCTCCATTTTGATAACTAGAAAATATTAAAGCAGTGCTTTACCTCATAATATGGCCGTGTGAAATTATTACTGAATATGGAACACATGAATTTAAATCTGGCAACAAAATAGAAGTAATAAAATATACTTGCCTTTTCTCTTTTTGAGACACATAATCACACTCTTCTTTCTCTCTCTGCAAAGTCATAGCAGGAATTAGGGAAACTGAAGAGAAATTCTACTACATCGTGCAGGAGGAAAAGAACTACAGGGAATCCCTGACCCACTGTCGGATCCGGGGTGGAATGCTCGCCATGCCAAAGGACGAAGCCGCCAACACGCTCATCGCTGACTATGTCGCCAAGAGTGGCTTCTTCCGGGTCTTCATCGGGGTGAATGACCTTGAGAGGGAGGGGCAGTATGTGTTCACGGACAACACCCCACTGCAGAACTACAGCAACTGGAAGGAGGGGGAGCCCAGCGACCCCTATGGTCACGAGGACTGTGTGGAAATGCTGAGCTCAGGCCGGTGGAATGACACAGAGTGCCATCTTACCATGTACTTTGTCTGTGAGTTTGTCAAGAAGAAAAAGTAACTCCCCTCATACTACACACTTGTAATTCCCTGTGACTACCATTGCGGTTCTTTTTATCCATCCTTTTCTTCCTAGTTACACTAAATTTGCTCTGACTCAGGA
The DNA here is from genome assembly GCF_036562045.2 of Rhinolophus sinicus. Lineage (NCBI taxonomy): Eukaryota > Metazoa > Chordata > Mammalia > Chiroptera > Rhinolophidae > Rhinolophus > Rhinolophus sinicus. The sequence continues at coordinate 15,351,444 of NC_133761.1, read as the reverse complement.
CAGGTGGGAAATGCTAAACTGAGGTTTGGAATCTCCATCGCCATGCTCGCCTGTGTCGATTTTGAACATTTCCATGCATGGTACATGACTGAGCCAATAGCTCACCAAGTGACAGGCGTCCTGAGAGAGAGAGATTGAGTTACTAGTTGTGTGGGAGGTGGTTGTCTGTGTCTCAAATAAAATGTTCTCCTGGCATTTGCTCTGCCTCCTCTCTCTAGAGCCCTAAACCACTCTCCATCCAGCCCAGTGGGTAGTTGGACAGTTGGTTGGTGATGATGAGGATAACCTGCCCTCAGCCAAAGTCAGACACACAGGACGGCCTTCTGTTAGAAATGTCATGATATTATTATCTGTCTTTGAATCCAAGATCCCCAGTTCTTTGACCAGTCACCCACAATAGCCATAGCCACACTTGCAAGGTCCTCTCGTTCTCACAAACATAGAGACACTTCAACCCCAGCCTCTCCAAAAGGAACTTCTAGCCCGTTGACCTATTCCAGACCATATGGAATTACATAGACTCCTCTTGTGTTTCTAATCTGTAATCTTCACTGAAGAACAAGTGGTTACCTTGGCCCCCTTTTTGTAGGCCCACAACTTAATCTCAGGCCCCCAGATATTTAGCTGTCCGATTTGTGGAGAAGGGAACTTTAGAAATTAAAAAGAAAAAGACAGGGTTTGTTCCAAAACAATATTACTTACAATTCTGCTGAATTGCCCCCTGCTTTTCCTATGGCTCCGTTTTTCCTTATCTTAGGTTCACCCATATCAACTTTCCTCCCTTAGGCATGGGGAATGAGGGACGGGGTTTGTGAAGCCTTCAGAAAATTCTAGAAGCTTCAAGGTGCTACCAACATATCACTCATGGTTACATTTCCTGGGAGACACTTCACTCTTCGTACTTTCCATAACTGTATGTTGTAAGAACCCCATACCAGAGATGCCCTGTCTAGCACTCTGCCATCACAGGAATGTGTCAGGAGTGGAGTTTGGAACATGCCTAGGACTCATATTTACCAAGCTGGGTGAAATTCTACTTTGAACTGCAGATCAAATCTCTAAGCAGCTTCCATTTGGAATTTAAAAATAAACAGTTCAACAAAACTCTAGATTATCCCATTTTAAGCTGCTGTTCCAGTTATAGTTTGTGACATATGATTAGACTGTTTAAAATGCTGGCAAAATGGTTAATAAACTTAGAGAAACAGATCGACAACATATGTTCACCTTAAGCCATCTGTTCATGATTTCACCCATGACTAACTGGTTATGAGATAGGATTTAATTAGGTATTTCTGTGGGTTTAATGAGGGTCACAAACTCAAGTACTACATGGGCCATCCAGATGACATAAATAAATGAAACGGAACAGGTGGGGATCCTAGCACACTGAAAACAGCTTGCCCATCTAAAGGAACCAGCTGCTCCTCTGTGGCTGCTAATTTTGCCATCCAGGACCCAATGTCAATACATGTTCTGATATGTCAAGAAAAATCAGAAAGCTGGAACTTCGGAAGATGTCTTTATATTTTTAAATGTTGGCATCTTATCAATTTTTAACCCAAATTTTAAGTCATGCAGAACAGTCTGCTAGCCAAAATCATGACCTTTCCATTTCTCACCTCTTGGGGAAAGTTCTGAAGGTTCTAACCATACTGAATGACATGAAGATGCAATGACATCGAAGTAAAAATCTCCCATTCATACCTCATTCAGTCAGCTCGATACAGGAATTTGTTCATTGTTTGCCATTCATCAAGTTCAATAATCTATGTAGCTATTTCTTCAGACTTCTGAGTCTGCGGCATATGCTATTTTGAAGGCAAGGCAGTTGATTAAAAATTACAAAGAGGACACCAGTTCAAAACTAGTATCTTTGGGTAGGATGCCAGCCAGGAGCATGAGGAACAAGAATCTAGAAACACTTGAAGGATAAGAAAAGAGCAGAGAAGGAATGGACAATAAGCATTGTCTGTGGTCTCTCCTGAGATCCATATTCTGATTTGTTCTGAGACCCCAATGTACGAATATTATTGTGTGGATTATAAGTGTTATTATTATTTCTATTATGATCATTATAGCAATATTTTTCTCCATGACTCACCTTTGCTGCCAGTGCTTCCAAGAGAAGATGACAGAGCTTCCAAGAATAGGGTTCATCCTACAACCTTGCTCGGAAGAACTTTTGAAGGCACCACACACGTAATTAGATTATGAAACTTACTTTGTGCTTTCCAAAAGAAATACCTTCACGTATCATTTTCTCATGTGATCTTGATAAACTCTGTGAAGTATGAATGGCAGATATTTTTACCACCATTTTCTCGATGAGAATACGGAGGCCCAAGGAAGCTAAACAATTTACCAAAATCAAGTCATTTGAGAGAAAAGCAGGACACCAGCCCACCAGCCAGCTGATTGAAACTGCCAAGACAGTATTCTCTGTAACCTCTGTTTATTGCTCTTATATTGAATGGAAGTTCATCCACAATTCCCTCATGATAGCAGAGGCCCAAATCATGTCTCTTGATTACTTTCCAAAGGTAAAGATTAGGATAAATTAACAGAGATGCTGAGGATTCAGAAACTTGCCTTACAAATACGGTGTTCACTGGTTTTATTTTTGCATCCGCGAATGTCTGTACATAGCATTAGTGTTGAAGAGGTGACTTAGTACAATGTCACTACAATTTGGGACATAACTACAGAGGGAGAGCAAAGCAGGCATATGAAAATCAAAATTTGCCCCAAATACACATGACCACATGATTATTTGCCCCATAAAAGAATTCACTAGAGAATTCCCTTAAATAATTAGCATTTAAAATCAATTTTAGTCTCAAAATTTTACACTCAACTTTTCAGAAACATATCTGGACACTTCCCAAGGATGACATAAAGGTTTCAGGGGAAGAAAATTTAATGATTTATTCACAATCTCACAACAGTGCCTTATCAAAGCAATGTATTCTATAACCAGGCAAGAGGAAATACCTTATGTCCGGAATCATTGTTCAAAGACTCTAGAAAGGCGTACAGCTTGTGTTGGCAGAGATATAACCAGCATTAATTACACTCACCCACAAAAATGGCTGGCGTTGAAAAAAATGTGTTTTGTCCTGCTTAGGTCTGTGATACCCAAATATGAGCTGCTTTGATTATGAGCCAATTAATTTCCAGCTCTCTGGATTGCGTGCCTTGAGAAAATAAGACATCTGTGGAATAGGAAACGTTAACTGAATGTAGTACCCACTGCATCATCGACAGATTGAACAAAATGTTTACAGGTATTATCTCTGGTGAGAGAATCACTGTTGGATGCCGTACAGGGTAACACAGGTGAGTGTATCACTTTGAAATTAAAAATCTAGACCTCGTGTCACGGCTACCTTGAATTTCAATGCCAACTGTGCCACTCACTGCCCTATTAGGGAAATATTTTCCATACTCTAATCCTTGGTTTCCTAATTTGTATAGTTCTTCCTCACAGAGTGCTATGCCAATTAAAGAAGATAATATACAATGAGGCCAGATATGTTATATGGATACAGTAAAAACAGCCATCACTACCAGCTACATGTTGAAAAGATCCAAGCCATATTTTAAGACGTGTGAAAACTTACTTAAGGAAAAAACATATGTAAGAATAGAAAGCTCCGAAATAAACCCTCATCTGTAACATTATTTAATCTATGATAAAGGAGGCAAGAATATACAATGGGGTAAAGGCAGTCTATTCAATAAATGGTGCTGGGAAAACTGGGTAGATACGTGCCAAGAATGAAACTAGACTACCTTCTTACACCCTACACAAGAAAAAAAGAAGAGAAAAAAAAAAAGAATAAACTCAAAATGGGTTAAATACTTAAACGTAAGACTTGCAACTGTAAAACTAGAAGAAAAGATAGGCAGTAAACTCTCTGACATTGTTCTTAGTAATATTTTTTTCTGATATATCTCCTCAGGCAAGGGAAACAAAAGAAAACTGAACAAATGGGACTACATCAAACTAAAAAGGTTTTGCACAACAAAGGACACCATCAATAAAATGGAAAGACAACCTACTGAATGGGAGAAGATACTCACTGGTGAGACATTTGATAAGGGGTTAATATCCAAAATTTATAAAGAACTCATGCAACTCAACACCAAAAAAAATTTTTTTTAAAATCCAATTAAAAAATAGGCAGAGGACCTGAATAGGCATTTCTCCAAAGAGGACATACAAATGGCCAATAGACTTCAAAAGATGCTCAACATCACTAATCATCAGAGAAATGCAAATTAAAACCACAATGAGATATCACCTCACACCTGTCAGGATGGCTATAATCAGTCAATCAACAAACGACAAGTGTTGGCAAGAATGCAGAGAAAAGGGGACCCTCATGCACTGTTGGGGAGATTGCAACTTGGTGCAGCCACTATGGAAAACAGTCTGGAAGTTCTTAAAAAAATTAAAATTTTATTTTTATGACCCAGCAATTCCACTTCTGTGTATTTATCTGAAGAAATCCAACATACTAATTCGAAAAGATATATGTGCCGCTATATTTACTGCAGCGCTATTTACAATAGCCAAGATATAGAAGCAATCCAAGTACCCCTCAATAGATCACTGGGTAAGGAAGACGGGGTACATATATGCAATGGAATATTACTCAGCCTTAAAAAAAGAATGAAATTTTACCATTTGCAACAACATGGATGGACCTAAGGGTATTACACTAAGTGGAATAAGTCAGACAGAGAAACACAAATGCCATATGATTTCACTTACACGTGGAATCTAAAAACCAAATGAATGAACAAACAAAACAGACTCAGAGATACAGAGAACAAACTAATGGTTGCTAGGTTGGTGAGGAGTTGGGAGTTGGGTGAAAATGGTGAAGGGATTAAGAAATATAAATCAGTAGTTACAAAATAGTCACAGGGATGTAAAGTACAGCATAGGGAATATAGTCAGTAATGTTGCAATAACTACATATGGTATCAGGTGAGTACTAGACTAATCGGAAAGATCACTGCATAAATTATATAAATGTCTAACCACTATGCTGTACACCTGAAACTAAAATAAAATAATATTCAATGTCAACTGTAACTGAAAAAATAATTAAAAATATGTATGCATACAGTATATATACTATATATAGATACACTCACATGTTTATGCTATATATATGTGTGTGTGTATATGTGGAAAGGTAACTTTAAATCCTCATTTCTAGATAAAATTTTCATCTTCAGGGCAGTTAATAAGTCTGGTAAAAGTTGTGCTGCTGATATGAATTAGAGCTGAGGTTCATAACTGGACATGATTGATTCTGAAACCATCTATACTTTTTCTAAGATGCAGTTCATCTGAACCTGTGTTTATCACATAAAAAGTAACTATTGTTTAAAATGTAATAAAATCATTGACTCGTATTATCATGAGATCATGAGGCCTTTGTAAGTCCAGCTAACTTCCTTAAAAGCTGAGAGGGGGAACAAGTCATGTCCTTTTGAATGGAGATTAAAGGAAAGGAGTCATTTGCTACAGATACCGTATATATAATCCTTTTTATGAATGTTGGATTTTCTTTTCTTGCACTCATACAGATGGTCATACTGTCCATCACTGCATGTTGTTGGTAATTCTCTAACCTCTTTAGAACATTTTTCCTTATAGTAAGTTTCTTTCTAATTTCCACCCATTGTCTGAGCGGTCTGGCCCTGAGACAAGCTGGGGCAGGCTCTTAATGAAAGTGCAGATAATCAGGGAACACTGTCCTCTCTGCAAGACTCGTTACTAAGGTGGCTATCCAGTTTTATACATTTCTCTAAACCGAGATGGTATGTCCCACATCCATTGAATTCAAAGCTTGAATTGGTAAAATCATGAGAGGCACAGATGTACAATATGAGTAGTATTGAAAGTCATGTGGGGCATCTCAATCGTTAATAACGTTTTTATTAGGAGGGGTACATGGTGAAAAGGGTTCAGCCCCCAGGGGAGGAGGCTGTTAAGAGGCAGATGGTTTGGTAAGGCCCCACTGAGAGGGCTCAGGGCAGGTGTCCAGCTCCTGTGGGAGAATGAAGTCAAAATCGGCATCCAGGTACATGAAGCCTTCAACTGGTTTAGGTGGACTGTAGCGTTCATTAACTCATTAATGCATCAAATATACTTAGGAAGCATTTAATATGTGGGAAGTGGCAGCATGGTCAGAGCTGGAGACCCAATGGGAAAGAAGACAGATCAGGTTTCCAGCTTTGTGGGCAGAACTCCTCCCAGACGCACTGACATCAAGCCTCCCACACGGAAGCCCAAGATTTAATCCATTGTCAGGGATGGAATCCATAAACCTCTTCTATTTTTATACCTCCTTCCTCTTCAACAGAACAGCTCTTCAAAGATCGACTGAAATAAGCTGGACAACAGGATTTTTTTTTTTTTTTTTTTTTTTTAAAATAGCACATCACCCTTCCTTGAAGAGCAACACTGATTCATCTCTTTAAATACATTTCCACATCCATTTGGGCTGACTCATTGCGATGTGAACAAAAAGTTCTCATCATGTGTATTCTTACCCACTCCATTTCCTCACAAGATAGAATATACGCTTGTGGTTGTCCCTGAGTGAGCGCCGACACCTGGTAAATGTTCCCTTCCCTTAATTTTTCCTGGTGACCTACACCTGATAGTCAGTGAAACCCGGATTTGCCACAGATTGTCACTTTCATAATAAAATAAGGACAGGTAGGAGGAAGGGGAGGGAAGTGAGTCAGGCATTTTATAATTTATTAAAATATGAGTACAGTAACCCCACATTAATCACGCTCTTGGCATCTGCAGTTGGGAGATAATGCAAATTAATGTGGGTCCATATAATTTTAAAGCTGTATCACCCTTTGACATATGCATTTTTCACTTCAGAACCCTTAAACAGACTAATTTATCAATAGTTAAGCCTTACTGTGTAAACCTTGTTGATGGGCCTTTGGATGAGGGGATGAAGGCCTGGCTACAATCCAGCCCTCAATATAGTGATGGAATGTCAGTTCCAGGGCAGAGTTCTCATAAGCTCTGTCATGATGTGTAAAAAGCCCAGAAAGGCACAGAAGCGTTTCCCAAGTCTTGAGAAAATAAAGAAAAGGAAGACAGAATTGCAAAACATTCCATTTAAACCCAAAAAGTCTAGGTGAATATTTTTACTAAGACGTATGGTTGACATAAGAAGGAATTGTAGGAGACTCTTCTCTAATAGCAATGTCACGTGGATATTTCCTGAATCAAGTTGGAGAAGGTGATTCTGGGGAAAGCTTACCAGGAGAACCAGATGTGTTTCAGAAGTGGCTGAATTTTGGAAATGTTTATGTTTTAAAATGTTTTTCCCATATCCCTTGTTTTTTATGATCACATCTTTGATTTTGCTGTCCTTGATACTTTTCAGGGACTCAACCTCCAGGATGGATGGGAGATTTTTATATTGATCCTTAAAAGCATCAACGGTCTCTCTTTCACAGAATAGGGACATTGTTCTTGCCCTAAAGGACCTTAGAACTTAAAGAATGGAGTGGACAAAGGGAGCGATTTCCAATTTTGGTCTCTACATTTGAGAAAGAAGAGATCTGCTGACATATCCAAAAATACATTTTGAGACACTGGAATCAAGTGTCAAAAAGCACACTTTTTAAAGAAGCTTGAAAGTATTTCTTCTGGGTTTCCTGACACTAAACACCCTTGCATAGAGAGATCTCATGAAAAGAGTAAGGCTTGGGATAAATACAGAGGGTGCCAAAAAAATGTGTACATATTTTAAGAAAGGAAAAAACTGTATGAAAATGACGCTGATGGGAACCACTTTGAGCACCTTTTGTAATTGCAAAATTCAAATGTGACTTGTATTCATCTTTTGTTATCGGTATATATTGAGTATTACAATTTTAATACAGTTTTTTCTTTTCTTAAAATGTGTATACATTTTTGTGGTACCTTCTGTATATATGTTTGTGTCTCCACCTTTGAAAGTGCAAAACAAATATTACCTAAGTTCTTCGTTCCTCAGATAATCTATTTTATTGATGATGGGATTGGGCATTATTCTGCTGCTTCTCTTTTAAAACATTCTTACATTTTCAAAAATTCAGTAGCTCAGTATGCTCTAATATCCTGACCTTGCTGATTCATGCTTTTATGAATTATCAAGATAATATTTGCAGGGTGAAATTATACATGAGCAAAGGATGTGTTCCTCTGATCACCACAAACAAACCCTCCGTTTCATATGGACAGAAATTACATGACATCTGGGTCCTGGTCTGCAAACTCCTTATACTAGAAATCTTTACTGTCAAATTGTCAGCAATTACTCCCAAATAATTTGCATGCTTGAGATTCTGAAACAGCTTTGCATTTAACACAATCCTTATGTCCTATTATTTCCTGGGAATTTCTAGCCATAGTCGAAAAATAATCTCACCCTTTGCAGAAGTATAACTACCATGTATCTATTGGGATTATAGGCCTTTATTTCCTTCACTCTTAACATGGCTTTTTCCATTGACACCCAATGAGGAAGGGTAGAAGGCAATTTTATTTTGTGCAAAGATCACTGGATGTAAACCCACTCTCATTTAGGTTTATGTGCTCAATGGCCACAAGAAATATCAGGTGAAACCTTTGATCTAGTGGATCTTCTTCCCATCAAGTTCAATAAAGTCCACCTCAACTCACCAAAACCAGAAAACAGATGCCCTAACTGGTGTCCCAGCTCCTGGAAATATTTGTCCCGGAAGAAAGCCATTTTTACAGGTATACTGTCTATCTTTGGTCTCAAACACTTCTCATCATGCTACTACTGGAAGACCTCGGATGAAACTGCAGCTTCTGGTAAAGAATAATGTGGACAAACTCTATTCAGTGGCAGAAGAACCTGGGGCATCCACTGGACCACTTAGAGGTCGCCAAGCATTAAATCTTTGGGACTTCGTGATATTTGATCCTATTCTATATCCCAGTTCTTCTAAGGCTTACCTCAGAAAATCTCATGTTTGATCAATACATTTTCCTTAAAGATGCATGGTGACAATTGGGGTTTTTGCCACTGGCCCCATCACCTGTGTAATCAGCCTCTTTGATTTACTGATGCACTTGGGGAGAACCGGGCCTCTGCTTTCTGTTTCTGCTTTTACTTTCTCAGTGTCCTTCTCTCTGCTAAACTTTCTGTCTCCAACCTTTCTAGGACAATAAAGAGAAGTTAGTCTCTAATCCACCTCCTTTTAACTCCACATCAATCTAAATTCCTCTTTTTTTCCTCATTAATGGATGTGCCCATTAACTCTTTTATTCTTTTACCATCATGAATCAGGCTTATCATTAGCCCACGCTGACATAAGGGGAGTGCTGTATTATTCTGGTTTCCTTTCCTCTCACATAAATTATTAGATCATTCTCACCACCCAGCTCATGATGGTAAACATCTTACACTACATCAAAGAAATCAGAGATGAATTCAAGGACTGAAAAAATACAACTCATGGATACTTTATTAATTAACAAGAGTGATATCTACCAAGTTATGCATCTGAGCAAGTTTCCTTTTCATTTCTTGTTAGGATTCACTCCAAACAGTGGTAATACTCAGTGTGCCATGTGAGGTGACTAATACATTATGCCTTAAAAGTCCTGAGTAGCCAAGTTTTCTTCTCTTCCAAAGGCCTTGTCAGAAACCACTTAGGCTACTTACATGAGATATTTATGCTGCAACTCAGCAAGCCATGTCATATATGTCTAAAGACCAGGTTCTAGGACTTGAATTCTTCTGTGCTGGCAAGTTTCCAATTTCACTTCATTTGGGTCTGTGTCATAAGACATCACACTTCCCATTTATGATTATTTAGACTTTTCATGAGCAGTCCTGGCTTTAGAGGACCATAAAAATCATGGGCGTAGAGATAGGGTTTAAAGATACAAAAATGGGTGAGCTTGCTTTGGGTAAGAATGTTCTGTGAAGACAGCAGAGATCCCAGGTCTGAGATCTGAGTTATTCTAATATTTAAAGGTTGGAAAGAAGGAAAGGGGTGGGTTTCTCAAGGTACATTGATAAAGAGTGGTAAGAGAAGTAGTAATAGAACTGGAAATGTTTCAAGAAGAAGGGAGCAGTCAACTTTATTGAATGTCTCTGAGAGTTCAATTAAAATCAACAATTAAAAAGTACCTATTAGATTTGTCAACGTAAGTCACAAAGGAAATTAGCAAAAGAAGTCTCAATAGCATTAAGGAGACACAAGACAAGGTAGCGTTGGGTTGATGGGGAAATGGGCTGCACAAGAAGTAGAGATGGCAATAGGTAGGTAATATTTCCAGGAAGCTTGCCTGTGAAGGAGAGTTGAAGGGATAAGATCAAGAATCGAAGGTGGGACATTGTCATTCAAAATAATAGTCAGAACTGATATAACTTGAGTGCTATGCTAAGCATTTTATATGTGGTTTTAGTTGAATCCACAATCAACTCTATGTGACATATACTATCAACAGCACCTTTTTACCTATGAGTAAACTGAGGCACAGAGATTAAGAAACATCCCTTAGGTCATCATGCTGGGCTTTCAATGCAGGCAGCCCAGTCCAGTGTTTGCATTGTTAACAGCTGCATTATTCTGTCGCTCCCTATGATGGTGGGCACGTTTGGAAGGTCCAGATTTTCTGCTGTGGCTTTGCTACTTGTGTTCTCTGTGAATCCTCACAACTCACCTTTCCTGAGTTTGTTAGCTGTGTGTACAATACGCAATGCTGATGGATGTATGAAAAAGGGGGAAAACTGTACAAAAACATGACTATTTCAGAACACCTCCAGCGGTCATGAATAGGTTTGAAACTTAGGCACATTTCATCCATTTCTCAAAAGGAACAAAAAGATATTTCAAGAATTCTAAAACTATCCCCCCTTTTTTATCCCTTTCCATGAGACGTAAAGGGGAAATATAGCTTCCCATAAAGGAAGTGATTTTAGGAGAGTTAGTGTTCCAGAGGGTTCTGTTTGAAACACTTGAACTCAACATAATGACGTTTTTGAGAAGAACCTTGAGAAGCAACTTCTCCGACCGAGAGAAGAAAAGATGATGTGATGAAGTCCCCTGGGCTGGATGGAGTGTTATGAACCTGGGATGGAGCGTAATTGAAAGACGGACTGTACGGGTTCTCCTTTTAAAGGGTATCGTGAGTGCTGCTCGAGGGAAGCGTGGCCTGTGGGTACCATGTGACAACAATGTCAAATCCTTTGTTTGGAATTCAGGAAGCATTCGGGTGTCTCTGCTGTAAAACAGTATTCTAGACTAGAAAAACTACTCCCCAGCAATTTTAAATGACTCCTACCTTCCTCTTTTATTTCTGTGAGGTATGTAACAGGGTTCGCTGTTTATATTTAATTTTAAGAATGAAATAACACTTATTCCATGATGACAATAATTTTCTAACTTTGACAGTCATACGGTCACAGAAGCCTTACCTCCAATCCTACCTCTACTCTTAGGTCCTATAGAAAAAAGCCACAAATTTATAACATATCATACTATAAGAAAGCTAGATTATCTGATGAATGAATACACACTGCTTGTAATATGGCTTCTGCCTACATGTTCAGCCCCTTTATTTGCCACCCACTTCCAGGTACACACCCCTCCATATCTACACATGTACTAGAAGTGTCTACAACAGGTTTTTCTCTCTGATTTGTGTATATTTTCATTGTGAATTTTTCCCTGTTTAGCAAACTTTCACTTATCCAGTAAAACACAGCTCGCAAAGGCCCTCAGAGGTTTCTTTCACTGCTCTCTCTCAGCACAACTCAACATGTTCCTACCATGGCATTTTCTGTTGAAAGACAGGGATTATACCATACTCATCTGTGTAGCACCAAGGCCAAGGGCAAAGTGTCCCGGATATACCGGCAATAAGTAACCAGTACATGTTCGCTCAGTAACTACCTCATAAATGGTGAATCCGGGAGTTCAACTCAAGGTCTCCTGGTGTTCCTTAGTCCTACTATGTGCAGGCAACATTCTACGAACTTGGAGTGTTTTAGTCAGGGTCTTTATAGGAAAGAAATGGCCCTGTAAATGAGGTAACAGAAAAGTCGAAAAGGGAAACTCTTTATGAAGGTGTAGGCAGAGTTAAGAAAAATCATCAAGGGATGATGACACACATGTAGGGTGGCAACAGCAGGGCTTGGAGGGCCAATGTGAGGGCAGGTAACCAGACCTGGAGAGAGTTCCATGTGAGAGCTACCTGATGGTACCTATGGCCTTAAAAGTAAGAAATCCTGCTGCCAGGTAGGGAGGAAAACCAAGAGATGCTTAGTTGACTGGTGTCTCCCACCACTCTCTGTTCTCCCGCAAGTATTACTTCCCATTGGCCAGTCCCAACCGGAAACCAGAGAGTAAAGAATCTAGTCATAGGCTATAAAATTCAGCCTCCTGAGACTCTGAACATGGTAGAACCGGATAGAGATGGAATTGAAGGACAAACAAAAATATCCAGCATAGAAAGTGGAATCCAACTCTCTTCTTCATCAAGCACAGGTGGATGCTGGCATATTAGGGCTTCTAGGAACCAGGATAAGATAAGAAAGTTGGAAGAGCTTGGAAATTAGAAAGGCAGCAAGCAGTGGACAGCCAGGATTGATACGTGCAGTCCTTTTGAAGCATCAGAGTAAGGAGGCAGGCAGAACGGTGGAAACCAGATGTGAGACAATGGAACTTGAACCCAGGAAGGAACAGGAGAGTTTTTAAAAAATAGAAGTGGAGTCAGAGAAATTCTCTAAAACAATAGAGTTGGTTGTAGGGACTTTTTACAAAATATCTATAGACTTATTCCTAGACCAAAAAGGAGCTGCCAAGTCTTCAAAGTTGGTTTTGGCAGCTACAGAGAACTAAGATCTGACTCCAGAGGCTAAAAGGGGTTAAGGGGTGGGGTGTGGTAGATGAGGGTAAAGGGGATCAAATATATGGTGATGGAAGGAGAACTGACTCTGGTTTGTGAACACACAATGTGATATATAGATGGCATATTAACAGAATTGTAACCTGAAATCTATGTAACTTTACTAACAATCGTCACCCCAATAAACTTTAATTAAATAAAAAAAATAAAAAAAATATGATTCCTAACTTTAGGAGTTTCTAAATTTCTAAAGCAAAAGGGACCAGATGTAATTCAATAGTGCAGTCCACTCCTTGGCATATCCTGGCATCTCAGTTCTTTGAGGACTCCCCTGTGATATGTGTGAAATAAAATTTTATAATTAATATAGTAATTGCTAATATCACACATTAATTGATGTTATTAATGATTATACATTAAATGCACTATATAATTTTCTATTATAATTATGACATTAATTATATTTTTATGTTCTACAAAAACATTGCCAGTAAGTGTGCTTTTGTAAGTCTATTTACATTCTAATCAAACCTCAACACATATGGCATAAATGAAAATTTTAGTCACAATCAGCTCAATCAAGAAAAAGGTCATTTGCCCAAGTAATGGTCACTGTAGAAATGCATCTCCCCATCCCCCCTGCATCACCAGTTCTGGGCTTGTAGTTCTCCTATAGTACTGCTTCAGCCCATAAACTTTTAGGGTCAAGAAAAGGAAACTCAACTCAGACAAACAAGCAGGGAAGGAAAGAGGGAATCAGGGCTACAGCTGGATTTGGGCTCATCTGAATCCGGGCCTAAAAGGGCTCTGTCTTCTTTGGTTCTCTTTGACTTTGTTTGGCTACTTTCTACAGACTCTCATTCAATGACAGGAAACATGGTTACCTATAAGCCCACATCCTCATTCTACTTTACCAACTCCAGAGAAAATACAGTGTGCCCTGATGGCTGTGACACAATGTCCTTTTGTTGTCCCCAAGTAGTTCAGTCTTGGTTTTGTGCCCACCATTGTGGAGGGAGAATGGGTGAGATGGAGGGATTGAGTAATGATTCCACTAACTCATGGAATCTCTCTCTCTCTCTCTCTCTCTCTCTCTCTCTCTCTCTCTCTCTCTCTCTCTCTCTCTCTGTGTGTGTGTGTCTCTCTCTGTGTCCCTCTCTTTCTCTCTTTCTTTCCATCCATCCAAAATTAGATACATCTTTGTATGTAGTAATAGTGTTTTGAATTATGTTGATTTAAATTGAAACGAAGGGCTGAACGGGAGGAAGGGAAAGAAATAAAAAGGAATAAAGGGCATAGTGTGTCATCACCGCCCCTTCATTCTGTCCAGGAGACATCATACATCGCTATTACTTGGAACATTCATCCTTAGAAATCCTAGGCCTGAATTGCATTCTAGCCAGTGGCCGGAGACTAGTGAAATTTTAGATATAAATATCAGAAGATGGCAATACCCATCTTGGTAAACCGTAAAATGCCTCCCACAGCCCTTCTTTCCTTCTCTTCCCTCTCATCTCCCAGTTTTCCAGTTAATTTAGACTTGCACACTTGTTCCTGCCAAGTGATTCAGCCCAGGGTAGCTGAAGTATGTCAATGCTGCAAAAATAAATATGTTGGCAGTTTCATAGCTTATCTAAAAATTCATCTAAATGTCACAATCTAATCCACAATATAATGCGTTTATTTTAATAGAAAACAATGTGTCTATTGGGCATTTCAGTAAAAGTGGTAGCAGAGAAATGCAGGCATTGTGTCTCTTTTCCACCATAGCTCCTGGGTGCAATGCTCTGAATACCTCAATCCAATAAGCAGGGCTGCGATTACTGATACCAAACACATTAAGACCATGGGGATATAACTGCAGGCCAGAAATCAATCCTGTGGTGCCAGTATAAACTGCATAGTAACAGAAATTTCAGTTTTGAGTGTTTTGACAATTATTAGAGACTTTCTGAATGAGGAACTAGCAATGGTTCCCCAAGAAAAAAGGTGTTTTACATTGTTATAATGTCCATGGTGATCTTATTGTTTATTTGTTTGTTTGTTTGTCAAGGTGACATATCTATGGTGGAAAAGCCTTTTTTTATGATTTAAAGTAATCTCTTGCTGTTACATTTACATATTATACCTGGCACATTGACAAGACCCCCAGCCATTTTCATTGTTCTCCTTGGCCACTTCTGATGTGGGTGTTAGATACCATGACTTCCTTTCAGGTTGAATAGCCTTTGACGCCTGACTCTTTCACTCAAAAGTTTGGGACCTAAGGATTGTTTTAGGTCTCAGACAGGCAATGAATTTTTTTTACACCAGAGTTGTGGTTCCTTTAACAATGCAATCCCTTTGAAAGTTAGGAGGCTTCTGATCTTCTTGCTGTCAGTCCCATGTGCCAGCCACCACACAAAAAGTTCTTTGATAGGAAGAATTCTCAAACCTGTTGTATTCCCCTGCCTCCTCACTCAGTGCCTGCCCCACCCCATCTCTCAAGCCAGCAAGCATTCCTTTGAAGCGCTCTCAAACTGTAGGTGAGATATCTACATTCTTCGTCTGGTCTTGACTCCAGAGCATTCTGTTCAATCGAGAAGTTTTATTAGACCTTTTTTAAAAATGTCTTCCAACATCTCATCTTTAGCTATTTGACATCTTTTAACATAGCAAGACCCCAATTTCTGGACTCTGTTTTCTTTCAATTCTACTTATGTGCTGCCAGTTCTTCTCTGATTTTTTTTTTTTTAATAACCTTGGGAAAGGCTGCCGATAATAGCCAATAGACACTGGTGCTCTTATCCCGTTCATACATTTCCCCTAAAACTGCAACTTATTCTGTCTATTTCTCATTCACATAATGGTTGAAAATGGATTGGGCAGCCTCTCCATCTCATAGTGGTCCCATGGGAAACCCCTGGCTTTCCAGGTTGCCACAGAAGACAAAAAGAGAGATAGAAG
Source organism: Rhinolophus sinicus (assembly GCF_036562045.2). Lineage (NCBI taxonomy): Eukaryota > Metazoa > Chordata > Mammalia > Chiroptera > Rhinolophidae > Rhinolophus > Rhinolophus sinicus. Next base: position 15,335,570 of record NC_133761.1, on the reverse strand, counting down.
AGTATGCAGAATGATTTTAAAGGCCAAGACTGGAAAGAGGGTTACTTCTTCATTGCCTACATTCCTTTGGCCAGAACTCAGTCATTGGGCCCTACCTGGCTGCAGAACAATCTAGGAAAGGTAGCCTTTCTGTGTGATGTGGGAGAGGAAAGGTAGTAAACATATAACATTGTCTCTCCATAGGTACTACAAGCTAGTGGTTAAATGTCTGGGTTCTTATTTCACCATGTATTGGTCATGGCGCATCAAGCAAGTTACTTAACCTCTGTGTACTTCAGGTTTCTTCTCTGTAAAACGGGTTAAGGAAAGAGTAACTACATCAGAAGCTCATGGCTATATATAAGTGCAATATAAAGTTATGTAAGTGTTACATAGCAAACTGTTGAAATGTCAGTGCAGAACACACCAGGATAATTGGCAAATGTGCCATTTTATAGTAAGTCTAAATGACTAGGAAGTCAGATAATTTTAAATCTTAGCCCACATGGTTCTACAGCCAGAATAATGCATACTTTCATATCTCATTTTGTGTCCTTTTATTTTAGCTCGTTTCAATTTCACATGATTGTTTTTAGATTGTTTTCTAAGCCAAGGGGATGAGACATGAGTGAAAGTTCTTCACATGAGGCTAATCTGGTTCTCACTCAAGGAATATTATTCCTAAAGGCTAGAGAGGACTTATCTGATTAATGACGGCCAAACTTACCAGGAAGTGAGGCTGCATGAGCAAATATTGCCTTTTATTCATAAAATAATTTATTCGTTTACCAAAACATAATAAGCATTTAGTATGTCCCATGCACCACAGTAAACAAAAAAGCTATACATAATTGATTTTCCCTGTGGCGGTAGAAGCAGATTGTATGCCTATCAAGTAGAACTTCTTTTTATAAAGAAGACATTGGAATTTGAAAAGATACCATAGGTGCTCTACTTTCCCCATGCAGAATAGGAAATGATAGAGTCAAGATTTGCATCTTGGACAGTCTAATGCCAGCACCCACACTCTTTTTACTCCTCCGGTATGTTAGTGCTGAGAAGAAACAGCTGGTACACAGAAAATGGATAAGTCAAGGCAAGTTCTAAAAAGGAACTGTGAACAAAAATGTGGGCAGAGTAGGGGGAAAACGCACTGGAGCTAGTAATGATTCAGCCCTGTTAAAGCCCACACTCCCGAAAGGAAAAGACAAGTTGTGGTTATCAGAAGCCAGCGTGAAAAGGCTGCATACCAGAAAAAGAATTTTGGTCCCGGGATGCATCCCGTCCAAGGGGACCCCACAGGGAAGGAACGGGGGCAGTAAAACTCAGTAAGTACTCCCGTTGCACTCCTGCCAGTGATTCTCACTGGCTGAAACCGGTAGAAGCTGGAGAGCAAGGCAACCCACTGATGAACTGCAGTTTAGCCCTCCTGAAGAACAGAAGAAGGTGGGAAAAGGAGACAGAAGAGTACATTTGAGGTGCATCAGAGATATCCAAGGTGGAACATGGAGGAGGATCCTTCAGAGGTGGCACGCAAGACAGCCGTCACGGCCACGTTAAAAATGGTGCACTCACCTAATCATACAGCATTTAAAAAAATTATACCAGTTGAGATTTTACAGTGGATTTAAGTTGATTTTCACAGAAACCACTCTCTTTTACTACAAATGTTACCTCAGTTTATTAATATTTAATTATTTTATTATAGTAATCAATAGACTGGTCCAAACAGGTTTGGGAACCAACACACTTGACTCTGAGTAAGCACCCATATCAACAGGGAATAGCTGAAGCATGCAGGCATACTTCAGATGCCCACTGTGCAAGAATTCAATGGCTAGTGGAAAGGGACACTGTGACTTAACGAGGGATGAAATACATCAGTGAAACCAGCAAATCAGGTTTAAAGGGGGGAGAAGTGAGCTTCTCGTGAAGTCTTCTATGCTGACCATCTGGCCATTTTGCTTGGTCTCTTAAACAGGGGAACATTGGTCTGACTAGAACTGTTCAAAGTCATTTTTGCTAATCTTCTCTTCCGTATAGTTTCAACAGTCCTCAGTTTCTTATTGAAGCTGTCATCGGTGGTGAACAGCTGTGGAGACCTCATGTCTGAAAATTTCACAGGTCAGCATCTCGTCCACTGCGTGCTCGGTTCATTTTAACAGACCAGTTTTGCAGGCAACATAAATGATTAATGAATCCTGTGTGGTGAACTAGCAGTTTGTTTGGTGTTTCTGACCCAAGTGCTTTAAAACTCATTACTGGTACCTATTGAAGCTTTTCTAATGGATTTAAAATAGATTTCACTACTGTTAAAATGATTCTCCTCTTATGTAATCTTGATTTTCATGTTCCTTGTTTATGTGTTGTTACTTGTAATTGTTAGGCACTAAAAACTTACTTTTTTTTTTTAAGTCAATCTACATTTAGGGTGAAAATTTACCATGTTCCATTTAGAAAATAAAGACATTTATTACAAAGTTACATGTATAAAGGATGGGCATTGAATACAATATAGCCCTTTTTAATGTAGAATTTATGTGTTTAATATTACAGATAAAGATATGTTTGTACTAAAATAGTGCCCTGAAACACTCCCTATTATGGATATTGGTCATTTGCTCAACAATTTTTTCTATGCAGTTGTGAGGAAGCTGGCAAACCTGTCTCTCTCCATGGGTGGGGACATGCTCTAGGCTGGCCAATCAAATCTTTCCCCCAAACAATGTGATTGGTTTGAGAATGGGCATGTGACTGAAGCACAAGGCCAATCACTTTTTTTCAAGGTTCACTATATGGATGATGAAAGCAATTTTGTATCCTTCCTTGTCTAGGATAGCAAAGAAAGGTGATGGAAACTGGAGCTGTCACAAACATCTTTCCTTTTCACGTGGAGGAATCCATCATATTAGGACAGAATGGGAATGATCCATTAAGATAATCACCTAATTTAGCACATGGAGAAAAAAATATTTTATTACCAATACTTTGTCTGGTGGATAGTATAAAATACAGAATCTCCCTGATTCCCTATATGACTCGTTTATGGTAATTTAGACTTCAGTCTTTGAGGATTAGAATGCCAGGGCTTCCCACCAAAACTGTCTTCAGTAGGGGAGGAAAACTGGGGTTAATAGAAGAAAGAGGAATGAATGAGAATGACCTGGAAGGAAAACACAAAAGAAGAAGGAAAAAAGAAAATGTAAAGCCATAAATGAGAAGCCACCAAATATGGACCGAAAACCAAACTGTAATCAAACTTGGTGGCTGCTTAAAGCATTAAAATGGGTAAAAGACAGAGAGTAGGTAATATATTTTTTAAGACTTACAAAGTCTTATGCATTTACCTTTCAGGATTCCAACAGGTCTCAACAACCAATACATGTTATAGTTGTTCAAAGAAATTGGAAGAATTAACAAAAAAGCCTCAAGTGAGGAAGTGGAATTGCACACTGCAAATGAAAGATCATATGATCTAATCATACTCTTCACTATGGGGTAACTTTGAAATTACAATGTTTATGGTAAGAACTTCTATGCACTTTGTCACTAAAGATGACAAAGTATGGCAAATTTAAAGTGATACACCACTACACAGTACAGGCAAATCTTTCTGTTTATTGACACTTAGAACAGTGCATTTGTTTACGGACACCACCTTACCAAAGGCAGAAGCAATTAAACGAATAAGATTCAGAAAGCAAGAAATGCATAGGATTAGACCCTGGGAAAAGCGAGTGACTGTCTTATTTACACTGTCATTAGGGAATAAACTATTTCAGAAAAGTCTGTCCAGATGGAACTTTCCCTATTCAGTGATCCAATTCTTAAACAATGTTAACTATTTTGGAGGAAAACTTTCTACACTGAATTACTATAACTGCATTCCTTCTTCAAAAGAACGTATAATATGAAAAGGAAAAAAAAATTTGATAGCTGAAGTAGTTATTATGAATGTGAATTATGTTATATTGCATTATGAAATAAGAATGCTTTGAGGACTTATATAAAGTGTTTGGAGCTTTTCATTAATCCAGAAGTCTATGCTTCCAGAATTTTGGTGTCTGAGTTTTATTACTATTTATTTATTTATTTATTTATTTATTTATTTATTTATTTATGTAGCTTTCTTTCTGTTGAGTTGCCACTTACCTCTTCCTATTATTACTTGAATGCCTTTCTCAATGGTTTGTCATTACATCTTGGGGCCTTTGTTTGTTGGGAAGAGGAATTGTGTGTAAGCTGGAGTTAAAGGGTGAAAGTTAAAGCCACCCTGTGGTCAAGTTCATTGCTTTCATGTGCCAGCTACTTTAGAGTCTCAGCAAATCTAATTCTCTCTCTCTCCTGCTCACTTGTTTGTCCTCACTCATTTTTGTGCATTTCTCTGTGCCTTGCATACAAAGGCAGCCTCATGTTTGATGTTGAAATACATGCTAGTGTGTGTACACACTGTACATACCCAGAGGATAAGGCATATAGTATGAAGAAGGAAAGGGGTTGTTAATTTATGATTTCATAATAGAAAATTACAACTACATTTACATACGTGAAGATGTGGCAAAGAGATTCAGAGTAATAAAGAAATCATGACAGACTTCAATACAGAAATTATGGATTGATGGCGGTAATAAAATTCGCATTCTAAAATTGCAACTATAAAAGAATTTCAGCGTAAGCATTGAAAAAGATTTAAAGAACGATTCAACCCACACTATATCCTATAGTACTTCCAAATTATATGAACTAAGAGCTTTCAGCCATGAAAATGTTGTGTCTTTTAGCAAGCAAATTACTAACATGATTTATGATATTTAGAGAATGATCTTTAGAGATTAATCATGAAAGGTTTGAAGCCAGGGACCAATTTTGTTCATCTTTGTCTCTCATCCACACCTAGTCTAGCATTGCACCTAATCTAGCATAGTAGATGCCTAAAAGGGCTTATTGAAAGAATGATTGACAACCTTGCCAAAACTCAAAATGCAGAGCTGGCTGCCTGGCTATATGAGTAATATATTTATCTATATATCTATGCCTATATTCATAGACATGTAGATAAATAGATATATGATAACTATATTGGAAAAAAAACCTCATTGGTTATTCAATCAATTATAAATAAAATAACTTCTTTCCTTACAAAGATATTTATTGTCTTTAAGTTAAATCAATCAATAAGACAGTATCTGCTTTGTAGATTATTATAGTTCCTTTGAAGAATGCAATATACATTATGACATCTAAGGCTTGTTTATTTCTACAATATTTGGCAGCATAACTATTTTAAATGTCAATAAAACTAAAATTCATAAAATGTCATGTTTCTCACATTTATTACATACTTTCATTCAGAATAGTTGATGCAGTTTGTAAACTCTAACGTATACAATTTTACTTTCTCCCAATTATTTTCTGTTTTAGAAGAACAAAACTTTAGTAAAAGACATAAAATATGGCTTGCTAAAGGTTATAAAGTCAATTTGTGGCAAATTTAAAATTAAAAAACTATATTTCAGGATTTTACATTCAGAATTAAACTTCTATTCTGCTTGCTAAATTCATTTATTCATTCATTATCTCTCCAGAGTATTATTTAGTGATGAGGAATTTATGCCTAAATTTCTTTTATTAATTTTGTACATTCTGATTTTGTGAATAACTTGGTTCAAAAGCTTTGTTCTTTTATTGCAAGATATTAAATGTCTGATTACCAGGATAAGTCCACTGCTCAAAAGATTTGGGTTTTAATATAACTTAGGAAAGAAGTGCAAAACTATACTTGTTTAAGATATATAGTCTGAGAAATTATTAAAATGAATTAAGTAACTCACATTTTGCATTGCCTGGAAACTAATAAATCAACAGATGACAGTTTTACCTTCCCAATGTACCTTACATTTTCCCAAACATAGAATGAATCAAACTTGTAATCTCTTGTTCAATATTTATATTCACTGCTAGACTCTAAATCCCACAAATGCAGGGATGTATTAGCAACCATTTGCTCCTCGATGTCCAATGCTAGAAAAAAGTATCTGACACATTTATCCCAATAAATATCAGTTGAATGGAACAAAATTGAACAGGTGAGGCAGTATAAAAGTCCTTTTAATCATGTATGAAAACTATAATGAGAAATTTTAGCATGCAAAAGAAATTAAAATCACATCAAAGAAAATTAACTGAAATCCTAGATATATTTTAAGGGTCTCATGCTCTACCAGCTGAGCTAACCAGGTGATTATTTAAAATCCTAGATATATTTTATATTTGTGTTATGTATGCATATATACAGATATTGACATATATAAGTGTGTATGTTTGTGTGTATTTTGAAGGCATCTCCAGATTGTCAGAGTTGGTAATGAATAATAATAATAATAATAATAATAGCAATAATAAATAATATAGATAAACATTTGAGTCCTTATCATGTGCCAGGAACTATGTTCTTTACATGTAATAATTTATTTAATTCTCACAACTGCCTTACTAGGTAAGTACAATTTTATTCCTATTTCACAAAGAAGGAAACAGCTTAATTCTATGTGTACTACAAAATAAATGGAAAGTAATTTCACTTTTACACTTTGATCAGCTTTTCAGCTTTCCATATGGTTACAGGAAAGAAAGAGAGACAGAGAGAAAGAGAGAGAGAGAAGGGAGGGAGGGAGGGAGGGAGGAAGGAAAAGAAGGAAGGAAGGAAGGAGAGAGAGGAAGAAAGAGAAAGAGGAAGGACAGATAAATTAAGTAATTAAACTAATTAATGAATTAAGTCCTGACCATGACTTGTTAAATACATATCAGTATTTACAATAAAGTATACAATTTTTATACTCAGACCACTCAGAAATTCAGTTATGCAATCTTTTGCAGGAAAAGGCAGTTTAATTGGGTGTGGTTCTGCAGTACATACACTGCAGTACATTCCATTGATCACTGATTATTTTCAAACTTAGGCTTGTTTTTTTATTGTATAGAGTGGACAGAAATGACTTAGTAACTAGAAAATGGCAAATTGCACTAAATTACTCCACGATTTCAGATATGCTAAAGAATTCCACAGAATCAAGCTAAATTTGGGAATAACAGGTGGAAATAAAAGATCCTATCACAGGGAAAGCAAGGTGGTTATCCATTGTCCTTTATGAAGGGAAAACTCAAAGTTTCTCTTGATGTTAAATGGTAATCAAACCCTGAAGGTGACAAACATAGAATCCAAGTATGTTTAGCCAATGGTGCAAGTCTGTCAGCAAGAGCTTTGTATGCTGCCTTGAGGAGAGAGCAACATTTAGGTAATAAATGTAATTTATACATATATGTTTAAATGTATGTTGATATACTGTATTATAAATGTATATTCATGCAAAGTATAATTTATTGATCATGTCACATCCGCCAGGTACCACGTGGAGCACTTTTCATTACTCATCTCGTTGAAGCCTCCAAACTGCCCTCTGACGGTAAGTGTTACTACTTCCTCACCGGGTAGATGAGGGGGTGGAAATTAATAACTGCTCCCAGGTTACACATAGTAAGTGGTAGGCCTTCCTTCACCTGAACAGAGGCGGGCTGACTAGTGCCCATGCTGTTTGACGGCTCTGTAACCTCTCCAGAAGGTAAGTTGCATTGGATAAGGGCACACTGGCAGCTGGCCTGAATGCAATTATTGTAAAAGCTGAGGTTGGAAGGAGGGAAATAAGGCAGAAGGTTATTACTGGCATTGGTCAGACTTGAGCTAGCAAGAGGCCCATCTGAGGCTGTGTGACCATGGCACTGAAAACGAAGAGGCAGACACAACGCCACTCAAGAGACTGAATGAGCAGCACTTAGCCTCCATTAGCTGTACAGCGGGTTCAAGGAGGAAAGGAGGGGGGACTCCTAGGTTCCTGGCTGAGTGACGAGTATGTGCCCTAAAAATGCATAAAGATGTAAGGAGGTAGTTTGTTGATTATTTCCAGTAGGAAAATGTTGACTGTGAGGTAACTGCCATTCAGTTGGAGATGCACAGAGGCAGGTAAATATTCCGGAGTGAAACTCAGAGAGATTAGCCCAATAGAAGAAGGTCTGAGGAGCTGTTAACTTGGGAGTGCGGTGGGTATTGAATGTGATTAATGTCATTCAAAAGTGTACATAGAGTAGAAAAAAAGGTAGACAACCAAGGAGAGGAACCCTAGAAATAGCCAGCATTTAAAGAACTCTGCCATATGGATGAATCTTGAGATTATTACTATTATGCTAAGCGAAATAAATCAGACAGAAAAAATAGAGAACCATATGATTTCAATGATATGTGATATATAAAACTGAAAACAACAAAGGCACAAGACAAACAAATGAAGAAACAAAAACTCATGAAGACAATAAATAAATAAAAATAAATAAACAAATAAAGAGCTCTGCCACGCTTTCCAAGATCAAGGTTTTATTTCTCCAAGACATTCTTTACTATTTTGTCTTAATTATAAAACAACTCTTATACTAATAAATTATGTTTGGATTCCAATAAACATAACTTGGATAAAATAATAAATAAATACAATAAGATAATAAATTAAACAATCATAAGTAATAAATACAAAAAATAATAAAGTAAAATAATATAAATATAAAATAAAAATAATAAATATAACTAAGCATAATACAATAAATAAAATAAAAATATTTTATAAATAAAAATGATATAAATAAATAAATTTTATGTAATAAATACTATCAATAAATGACATACAAATTAAATAAGTAAATATAAAATAGGATATTCAAAAGTACAGATACTTTTATCATAGGCCTGACATTTGTGTGATGGCATTAAGTGACTTTATTATAAAATATGAATTATAGAAAATATCAAAAGTGTAGAGAAACAAAAATACAAATGATTTTACCATTTGAATAAATCCTGTTCATAACTCAATTTATTTACTTTTAGTAATTTGTCTGTGGAAGACATAAAATATATTATTTAAAATAAAATTAGAATACTACTGTATATTTAGTGTGTGTTATTTTTATTTGCTTATTAAGGTAAAATAAGTATACATGACAAGTCACACACTTTACAAATGCAGTTCAATGAGTTGTATCAAACACCCTCATCAAAATATAGACTAGCTCCATTACTCCAGAAAGTTTCCTCACATCTCTTTCCAATCAATACCCCCAACCCATGGAAACCTCTAGTTTGCTTTCTATGGCCATGGTTAGTTTTGCTTATTCTAGAACTTTATGTAAATGGAAGTGCACAAAATGTGCTCTTTTTCGTCCTGCTTCTTTTGATCAGCATCACGTTTTGGGAATTCATCCATGTAGTTACATGTATCAGTAGTTAATTGCTTAAAAGTACCCCAATATGTTTATCCTTTCACCTACTGATAGATATTTGAGGTGTTTTCAGTTTGGGGCTATTATAATAAAAACCTTTTGTGATCATATTTTTACATATTTCACGGACGTATTTTTTACTATTTTTGCCTTTCCAAACGATAAGATAAATTTATGTTGCTTCATGCCACTGAATTTAATTTGTTGTAGCAGCAACAGAAAACTAGTACATTTTTTTTATTATGTTCAGAATCAGCTTATTCTAATAGCCTATAGGCAGACATCTAAACCTCTCTAAATTCATTTTAAATTGCCACAGAAATTCATATTAATTTAACTATAATTCCCAAATATAAGATACCTTAAGTCAGACAGCTCTTCTAAAACTATTCTTAAATGAAAATATGTATTTGTTGGGAAGTGGGTATGAAAAATTAGCAGCAAGCGTATTGTTGCTTTAAGATGATCTCTTATTCTTGGTATAAAGATTTCCAATAACCTGAGAATGTCTGCCATCTGAAACGTGTTCAGTTTTGGAAAAATTAGGACATAATTGACATGGTGAGAAAACTGGTTCGTTATTCCACTGCTCTTCAGACAAGTAGAAGCAGCAGCAGAAGAATCTTCTCCTTCCACCCGCAATAAACACCACGCCTGTTTCCTTGGCGTCCCTCACCTAATTCTCTTGCGCAACCATGTTACTACGTTCTTAATCTTAAACGATGTGAAGGGCCACCCACTAGTATTTCTGCATTGCTCTTTTTCCCAGTCGTACTACAACTTGACCTTTGTTTATCAGTGGAATTCGCACCTCTTTCACTGAATCAATTGCACAGTCGAACCAGAATATGTGGGCTGAAAACAGGAGTTTTCTGATCCTTGGTCTCAAATGACAACATAAGCAGTAAGGGACATGGCATTGATCCAATACTTCCTTATATATTATGTATTTTTACTTCCTTGTGTCAAGAAACAGGTAATGCTTTACTAAGAATGTAGACTAACTGGTTTGATTAGTTTTATGTCTTTTTTTTTTAATTGAATGAAAAGGAACAATTGTAGTTTCATTTAAAACTACATGGACTGCTTCAATTAAACATTGAAAAATACATTAAAGAATAGAGATTTCGTTGAACAAGGAGAAAAGGAGGGGGAAGGGAGGCTGGAAATTGGTTTTGTTGTAACAGCACAGCAAACTCCAGCCCTGATTAAGAAAATACTTTTATTACAAGCTATTGCATCCTGGTTCATAAAACTTTCTGCGTCCGTCTTGGAACTAAAAACTTCTCATACTTTTTTCTCCCTAAGAAAATTTTATGAAGCATGGAGTATAGCAATTTTCTAGTTCTGTGTATATCTGAGAGTCAGGGGCCTGGAAAAAAGAAAGACAGCTCTTACATTATGGTATCAGTCTCCCTTTTAATTTTCTTGACAAATCACCATCCTGCTAAACCAGTATGTATAAAGTGCCTATTGCAGGCATTATTTTGAGATGCCACGCGTATAAAGAGCATAGGACACAGCCCAGCTTGAAACATACCTTAAAAGGACAAATAAAATTGATTAGATATTTTGAAAGATCTATTGTTTTAAAAATCTCAAAATCAACAGATAATTAAGTGCTAGGGATGCAATTCACAGCATGGGACTATAATTAACAAGACTGTACTGTATATTTGAAAGTAGCTAAAAGTAAATTTTAAAAGTTCATACCACACAGAAAGTTGTAATTGTGAGGTGATGGATGGGTTAATTCACATTATTGCAGTAATCATTTTGCAATACATACAGATATCAAATCAGCATGTTGTACACCTTAAACTTACACCATGTTATATGTCAATTAAATCTCAATAAAGCCAGAAATAAATAAATAAATCATCAACAGAATTGATTTTTAATCACTTGGGGGAGGGGAGTCACACATTTTAAAAATACACATATGTAAAGACAACACTTCCCTGTACTCAAGGGCCATAATTGACCAGACTCCTTAAAGAGTGAACAACTCCTGTAGGTTTGCCAAGGAAGTCCGAACCCTAACACTGAAATTTCATATGCTAAAACCTCCCTCAGTCCCAGACAAGCTGGGAGAGCCTCCTTGTACATGACCAGATTCAAATAAGTTCAATTTTAAAAGTCCTCATTGGTTTTCTCACATATGCCCAGCACTCTGTAAGGGGTAGGCAGTATATGAACTCATTACTGCTCAGACCAAGAGTTTGATCTTTTGACAAAGTAACACGTATAGTTAAAGATCTTGTTTTAGCTTTATTTAATATCTTCATTTGAAAAAGCAACAAGATCCCCCTTACCCTCACTGACTCTGGGTGGTGAACACACAATGGGATTTATAGATGATGTAATACAGAATTGTACACCTGAAATCTATGTAATTTTACTAACAATTGTCACCCCAACAAATTTTAAAAATAAATTAAAAAAAAAAAAAAGAAAAAGCAACAAGAAAATCCACCACCATATACGACTCCTATAATAAAGCAATTCACACCTCCACATCTAGTTCTGTTACAAACAATCCCTCCAGCAACCATTTCAGTCTGTAAGCACTGCATGCTAGCCGAATCACACTAGAAATGTCAGCTGAACACACGCAATTTATAATTGCTGAGGGAACAATAACTTTGAATTATCTCACTTTGGGGCCTTGCATCTATATTTTCAAATGACACTGTGAATATATGAATCTGTTTCTCTACTGATTTAGATGAAATGTTTCAGGACATAAGGGAAAGGTATTATACCATTTGCTTTTTCAAAAACACTGCCGTTAAAGTAATTTGGAACCTAACACAAACACAGTGACTCAATTCAAGTGTGGAATATGTTAATTAAGATAAAAACTGGTATGCTATCATTGATTTTCAAAACTGCACCATTTTATTGATTGATTTTATTGACTGAATGAGGTCTTCATTTCAATTTGGCCACTCGGGATTTCATATTCATATTTTTTCTATCTGCATATATTTTTTAAATTCACGGTTTTGAAAAGTTAACAGATCGTGACATTATTTAACACACTTAATTTTTTTTTAAATTTTATTTTATTAAATTTATTGAGTTGACAATTGTTAGTAAAATTACATAGATTTCAGGTGTACAATTCTGTATTGCATCATCTATAAATCCCATTGTGTGTTCATCACCCAGAGTCAGTTCTTCCATCACCATATATTCGATCCCCCTTACCCTCATCTCCCACCCCCCACCCCCCACCCCCCTTACCCTCTGGCAACCACTAAACTATTGTCTGTGTCTATGAGTTTCTGTTTCTCATTTGTTTGTCTTGTTCTTTTGTTGTTTTGGTTTATATACCACATATCAGTGAAATCACATGGTTCTCTGCTTTTTCTGTCTGACTTATTTCGCTCAGCATTACTCTCTCAAGATCCATCCATGTTGTCACAAATGTTCCTATATCATCTTTTCTTACCGCCAAATAGTATTCCATTGTGTATATATACCACAACTTCTTTATCCATTCATCTATCGAAGGACATTTTGGTTGTTTCCATGTCTTGGCCACTGTAAACAAAGCTGCAATGAACATTGGAGCACACGTGTCTTTATCTCTAAATGTTTTCAGATTTTTTGGGTAGATACCCAGGAGAGGGATTGCTGGGTCATATGGCAATTCTATTTGTAATTTTTTGAGGAACCTCCACACTGCCTTCCATAACGGCTGCACCAGTCTGCATTCCCACCAACAGTGTATGACGGTTCCTTTTTCTCCACAGCCTCTCCAACATTTGTTACTATTTGTCTTGTTGATGATCGACATTCTGACTGGGGTGAGGTGATATCTCATTGTGGTTTTGATTTGCATTTCTCTGATGATTAGTGATGTTGAACATTTTTTCATATGTCTATTTGCCATTTGTATGTCCTCTCTAGAGAAATGCCTCTTCAAGTCCTCTGCCCATTTTTCAATTGGGTTGTTTGTTTTTTTGTTGTTGAGTTGCATGAGTTCCTTGTATAGTCTGGATACTAGCTCCTTATCGGAGGCACTGTTTGCAAAAATCTTCTCCCATTCAGTTGGTTGCCTCTTCATTTTGTCAATGGTTTCTTTTGCTGTGCAGAAGCTTTTAAGTTTCATATAGTCCCATTCATTTATTTTAGCTTTTCCTTCCATTGCCTTTGGAGTCAAGTTCATAAAATGCTCTTTGAACCCAAGGTCCATAAGTTTAGTACCTATGTTTTCTTCTATGCAGTTTATTGTGTCAGGTCTTATGCTTAAGTCTTTGATCCATTTTGAATTAACTTTGGTACATGGTGACAAATAACAGTCCAGTTTCATTCTTTTGCAGGTGGCTATCCAATTCTCCCAGCACCATTTATTGAAGAGGCTGTCTTTGCTCCATTGTATGTTTTTGGCTTCTTTGTCAAAAATTATCTGTCCATATTTATGTGGTTTTATTTCTGGGTTCTCAATTATATTCCATTGGTCTATGTGTCTGTTTTTCTGCCAATACCATGCTGTTTTGATTATTGTAGCCCTGTAGTACAAGCCAAAGTCAGGAAGTGTGATACCTCCATTAGTGTTCTTTTTTCTTAAGATTGCTTTGGCTATTCGGGGTCTTTTGTGGTTCCTAACAAATCTGATGATTTTTTGTTCTATTTCTTTAAAATATGCCATTGGGATTTTGATGGGGATTGCATTGAATCTGTATATTGCTTTGGGTAATATGGCCATTTTAACTATGTTGATTCTTCCAATCCATGAGCACGGAATGTCTTTCCATTTCTTTGTGTCTTCTTCAATTTCGGATGTGAAAGACCTATATGCTGAAAACTATAAGACATTTTTGAAAGAAATTGAAGATAACACACTTAATTTAATCTTGATAAAATCATAGTTAGCCAAAATAGAATTCCCAAATCTTTGAAAAGTCAATTATGATTATTAAAAGTATGCCTAAAACATACCAGGGTCACTGAATGTATCTATTTCAAAGCCTTACTGCACTTGACACAAAATCCTAATTTCTAACCCTGGCTTATAATACCCTGAATAATCAGGCTTTGCCTATCATTGGAGGCTTATTTCCTGCTGCTCTTTTGACACACTGCTTACTTTATTTCCACGGATTCTGCTTTAGCCGGTTCAGGCTGTGATAACAAAAACACCATGAGCTGAGTAGCATATAAACAACAGAAATGTATTCTCACCGTCTGGACGCTGGGAAGTCTAAGATCGAGACACCAGCAAATTCGGTGTCTGATAAATGCCCACTTCCTGGTTCATAGACAGCTGTCTTTCTTCTGTGTCCTTACCTGGCAGAAGAGACAAGGGAGCTCTCTGGGGAGCGTACTCATCCCATTCGTGACGATGAATGGGATGACCCAGTCCTCATGACCCAGTCACTTCACAAAGGTCCCCCTTCCAAGCACCATCACACTATTAGGATTCAACATATGAACTGGGATGGGGGCGGGGGAGCGGGACACAAACATTCAATCCATAGCAAAGCTGAGAAAGCTCTACCCAGATTTAACATCTTCATACAGACATTCTCTCTCACCAAAGCTTTTCCCTCTTCGTGCATTGTTTAAACATCACCTCCTCAGAGATGCCTTCTCTGACCACTCTACCCAGCATGGGGCAGTGACTTTCCTTCTGGCATTCATTATGACTTGTAGTCATTGGCTTATTTGCCTCTCTATTGTGTTTGGTGTCTTCCTACCACAAAAATGTAAGTTGCATGAAGCCAGGGGCTGGCTATCTTGTTTACTTTCTACATCTATTACCTAGAGTAATGTCTATAACAAAATGAGTGTTAAATTAACGTCTGTCGCAGAGTAGGTACTGAGGCACTTTTTGTTAATGAAGGTGAAACGCTCTATGTCTTATTTAATCCTTAGGGAGAGACAGGTATCATTAATAATACCATTGTACAGATGGGAAAACTAAAACTTAAATTTTCTAGCTGTGTAACTTGCTTGTGGTCACGCAGGTAGAATGTGGTGACATCAGAATTGATCAGTCTTCTCTAGAGCCCCGGGTATTATCGGCCCTGACACTGCAGGAATTGCAGGCCCTGGGGTGTGGGGGCAGGCCCTTCTCCTGCCTACATGAATGATAAAATTGTGATTTTTTTTTTCTAATTTTACCGTTCTTTCTACATGTCTTAGTTGGAATGCTCTTATTACAAAGGGGGAATTTAGGCTGCATACGTTGCATATAGTTCTTATTGTAAGTAACTGAAATTACTAAATAACGTAGATTCTAGAACTCAGGAATTTTGAATAGATTTAACAAAATCTATTCTGAAAGTAACAGAGAAGAAAACAAAATGGGTACTTCTTCCTGTTTTCCTTCCCTGCTATTATTGGTCAGTATTCTTCCTTTTATCTAAGCAACAGACCTATTTCCTTACAAGCTTAGTAACAAGAGAAATCATGCATTTTGGGTTAAAACAAATTATATTTATTAGAGATATCCCTACAGATATATTATATTGAAATACATTTTCTTGTTTGATTCTTGGGAGTGATGGACTTAAGGTGATTTTAGCAATCATTGGTAAAATCACTATAAGCTAAAACTTTACGAAACACAAAATGTGATTCACTCACTCACCCACAGAGCCTTCTACTGTTTCCTTCGTACTCTTTCTGGATGGTCTAAAAACCGAAATCTGGGGACAATATTATCAAGGAAGAAATAAGGAAAGGGGTGTCTTTCCCACCTAAAGCCTATTACTGTATCCACAAATTAACTGGAAAAAGAAACAGCAATAACAATGAACATCAGAAATCTGGATGAATTGATCAGCCTTAAACCATGAATCAGGGAGAGTCAGTGAAAACCAGAGACTACTCAGGAGGGCAGTAGTAGGAAGAGAGATATGTAGGGAAACCCTAGATTTTGATTACGGAATTTTATCACGGAGACCTGATTCAACCATAGGTCTAATATAATGGGAGATATAATGGGACAACCTGCTAGGAGACAAGATATCCCAATGGAAGAGAATTGAGCCTCATGAGAAACAGAGAGTGCTATTTGGTTATCTCTAAGGAGGAAGATTTCTCAGCATGCAACACAGTGAATTTGCCCATTGTAGACTACAGAACATCCAATGAAGTTGAAGTTGTGTTACACTTAGGGTTCCAGCCCCTTAGTGCCATCAGTAGCTTTGGTACTGGGGGGGGGGGACTTGGAGTATTCACAACCAATTCCTCCAAATTCTAGCACCAAGGGAAAGAGGTAACATTGTTGTTCATGGAGAAACAGGAAGTAACATTCTTGGCATTTGCACTCTTTCCCTTGATGGATGGCACCAGCAGGCAAAGTGACTGAGAGGACGTACAAAATACTCTCAGGGACTCCCAGAAATAATTGGGAGAGATCAAGGTCCTGAAAAGGCAGTGGGGCAACAGAGAAAAACTGCTCTATAGTTAATGTGACGCCATTAGCTTTACACAGACTGGTATGGCCTAAGACCACAGATAGAGCACATGCATAGAAAAAATTTAAATCCCCTGCCATTAGGAATATTATGTTTCAATCGGGAGAGGTGAAATAAGAAATTTAAAAGGAACTTGAAAACCATGTCAATGTTTTACATCACACAGAAGTACATACTGGAGGCAAGTATTAAGAAACAATAAATAAGATAAAAGTGTCTGTGTGTATGTGTGTTTCCTGATGGGAAATGAATCGAGTATTCTACCTTTCCTAGTGTTACCTTTCGTTTTATTTCTATTCATTTTGATTCCATAATATACCATAATACCCTAAACTCCTTTGCTCTTTTGTCATTGGTCATTGCTCTTCCATGGCAAATTGCTAACCAATAGCCAAGAACCCAGCCGTCCATCTCTTCTGTGACTACACCTGGGTTAATGAGTACTCCTGGGGGAAATCCCATTATTGGGAATATCGACATCACTCTGCATAGTGTCCAGGACCGAAAAGACTACCCTATTATTATGGTCACTGTACCCATCTCCTCTTTATAATAATTCTTTTTCTACACTTCTCAAACATCTCATCTCACCCATCCCCACCCCCTCTTAGCAGATGACCTCAAGCAATTCCCTGAATACTCAGAAAAATAGAAGCCATCAGATGAAATTTTTCTCAATTACCACTCTTCAAACCTCCAAAAATACTCAAATCTACTCCCCCATGTTACTCTTTTCACCATTTTGATGAGCTACTTAGGAACCTAGCATGTTTAGTTATCTTATCTCTCCATCATCATTCACTTCGCACAACTAGTCTTCCAGGCCTGCCAATCCTACCTCTAAAATACCCCCTGGGTCCATAGCCTCCACTCCAACCCTGGTGGCACTACTCTAGTACATGTCTCCATCATCTTCTATAGGGAAAAATGTAATGAAAATATAATATCCTTCTAACTGGCATCTAATATCACAACCCTTGTGCCACCAGTGACCCATTGTCCTCATAGTAGCCGGTAAGATCTCTTTAAAACCAGCAGTCATGGTATATATATACACAATTGAATACTATTCGGTGGTAAGAAAAGATGGAATAGTACCATTTGTGACAACATAGATGGATTTTGAGATTATAATGCTAAGCGAAATAAGTCAGACAGAAAAAGTAGAGAATCATATGATTTCACTGATATGTGACATATAAAACTGAAAACAACAAAAGAACAAGACAAACAAATGAAGGAACAAAAACTCATAGACATAGACAATAGTTTAGGGGTTACCAGCGGGAAAGGGGAAGGGGGGCTATAGAAGAGCTTAAACGGGGTCTAATATATGGTGATGGAAAGAGAACTGACTCTGGGTGGTGAACATACAATTTGAGATACAGATAATGTATTACAGAATTGTGCATCTGAAATCTATGTAACTTTACTAACAATTGCCACGCCAATAAACTTTAATTAAAAACAACAACAACACAGTTGTGATCATTGAAGCTCCTCTGTTAAAGCTCTTTGATAATTTCCTATTCTTTTTAGAATAAAGTCCAAAGTCCTTACTATTTCTTTTAAACCTTGTAAGAATTGACCTAGGCTTCCCTTCTTGCTCCTCGAATCTCATGGTCTTTTCAGTCCTTTTACGCTCCCTTGAGACCTTTGAACACACAGTTATCTTTGCCTGGAATCAACATACAGGCAGCTACTCCTGCCTAGAAGTCTTACTCTCTCTTCTCTGCCAACACTCTCTTCGTGTTCCAGATTACACGACCTCCTCCTTAGGGTAGCTTTCCCTTGCTATCCCCGCTCCCTCAGATCATGACGTATCATATCCCAGTGCATCATCAGGGCTCAACAATATTTGTTCACTGCCTAGGAATTCACTCTCAGTTCATAAAGGTCTGAAAGCTACCAACTCTTCCGTGTGAATCCGGAGTAATGGAGGACAATTCACCCTTGTGTTTGCCCACAGTCAATCTCACTCAAAGGAGATATCATAGGAAGAAATGGAAAACTCCCTACCACCCAGCTGTCCAGAAAGGCCATACTCATTTGCTACATGGCCAATTGCTGTCAAAATTCCCGTTTCTCCTTATATTGAGATGTGGTAGCTAGGCAACTTCAATAACATTCGGAATCCAACCCACAAATACCTCACTCACTCCAACACAGGATAAAGTGCCAAAAGTAATTAGTTTCCCTTGAGGGACACTCTCTCTGAGGCCATGAATATGGGCCAAATGTCTGTGAAGAAATCTTTATAACTACCTGTACTTTAAGCATGCAGAAGCATAGTGTTTTATTGACTTAATTATATAACATGGTCAGTGTGTCTGATACAACATGTGAAAGGCTTGGATTTTCCTATTGTAACATGAAGTCCATATGTAAATAATTATCATGTTAATATAGCATTTATTTGGAAAACTGACCCTCTATTGCAACACCGTGAATTTAGCAAAACAAGAAGTTATTTCAAGAGAACTTTTCCAAGCATAAAATCCTTGCTGTAAGATTTGTCCTGTAAATAACAAATTTAAATGAAGTAATAAATCAAATGTCCTGTGCATGCATACTTCAACTGAAGAAAAAGGCCTCAGCAAATAACCTTACCAGGTAATGATGTTAAGATGGAAGCAATTATTGCAACAGGATTATTTCAGATAACCTTTATCTTTTCACAAATTCAAATTAGCTGAAGATTGAACATATCCACTAAGGGACTCTCTGAATGGCACCAACATTAAAATGATTGCATTGTCATAGATTTTAAAGGTGAATAATGGTTACTTAATGCTCTGCCCCCTCAAAATTCTCTAGTGTGAAGTAATTAAGTGCTTCCCTTTATTTTTTTAACTTGTAAATGTATATATAAAACTGCAATGAGAAAGTGTTAAACCTAATGATATTCATTCCCTGGTACAAACAATGTTTTAATGCACAATTTAAAATTCCCATTTGGGAAATTGAAGTGATACGATGAAACTGGTTAACTATAGAAGATTCTTTTTTTTTTTTTTTTTTCTAGTTATTTATTAAGCAACCTAGCTCATCAACTATTTTTCTATTTCCAATTTTCTTTCTTGCCTGCAATTATAACTGCATTCTATCTTTTCCTAATACTTTTGATTAATCCAGAAAAGTGTTTTATTTCTAAGAAGGTTGTAATATTTTGTTCTTTCTCAAAACTATCCATCAATTAAAACAAAGCAATCTCATTATCCTATATGATTATGCTTAGCCTCTAATGAATTTTTACCCTGGTATTTGTTCAATAAAGCAAACACATCGTTATAAAAATAATGACTATATGTTTCTCAGACTCACATAAATATATATTCATGGTGAATATGTAAATGTCTAAAAGTGTAATAATACCTCTTATAATAAAATCTCCAAACATTTCAATACAGATTCAACTTTTAAAAATTCTTCTCCAACTTATTCATACAAAATTAACAACCAGAAGTTTTACTCTCTTTTAGTATACACTTCAGCTGGTTGTCAAATAAACATATTTTGCTAAATCAGTTTAATGTAGACAAATGGCACTAGACACATAGAAATTGGGGCATGTCTTTCAGTTATCAGATGGCAGAATCACACCCAAGAAAAGTTTGGTGCCAAGTAATTGAAAAATCACCTGAATGCATTTCAGGCTTTGATTTCTGAACAGTTGTCAAGAAGTTCAGTCCTGGGCCAACTATGCAGTATCATGCTTGGAAAACAGGAAACTGCCTCCAGAGAGGAAGTTGTTACTGTCATTTGTAAGATATCTCAGACAGCTCATTCAAAGACAGATAAGATATTTTGCTGTGAAGCAGCTGTATTGTACTGGAAAGCAAAATAGTCATAAGAAATAGGAGCACATTCTGGCTCTCCTCTGTACTACTCTCATGTATAATCTTGGGCAAGTCATTTAATGTTCCAATCTCAATTTTATCACCCTTAAAAAAGCTCTATTACCTGCTTCAAAGGATTGCAACAAGACATATAAGATTACAAGTGGGAAAGTGTTTGCTGTTCTAAAGAACTACTCATCTAAGAGAAGATGGTTACTCTTCTCCATATAATAGTCCTTTCCATGGTATTACTGCATTTATAACCTTGGATGTGGAGTTCTAAAGATCCATTGAAAGACCTTACAACCTTTTTCTCTTGATGGTAGGTGTGAATGAATCAACACACAGAGAACATCTGAGAACCGTTAAGATAGTAAATATGACTCACCTGGAGTGAGGTGGGTTTATGTCCAACCTTTGAACTCTTATATATCATCTACAGCAGGCTAAACCTTGAAAGAGTAAATATAACTGAACAATGTATTTCTGCCTATAGGTGTGTATTTCCTCATGTAAGAGATATATCCTGAAATGTTAAATACAAAATCGTTCATCTTTTACTGTATTTGGAAAGAGGTTATTATTTAGATTAAAGAAATGCTGTGGCAAATAGTTTGTGAAATAAATAACCTTTCCATGTAGAAAAATAATAGTCTTATCAATTTAGATTTTTACATTAGTATTCTAAAAAGTGAGAACTTACTGTGTATGTACCTAACCACTGTGCTTGCTGTATACCTGAAGCTGAAATTGAATAATATTGAATGTCAACTATAATTAAAATATATATATATATATATATATATATATATATATATACATATATATATATATATATATATATATATATATATATATATATATATACATAAAATATCTTCCTAGCATTTTGCTCCATTTGTCCATTTGATTAGGTTCAGTCATAGTCTCTGGCTTTTGACTCTTCGTTTGCTTGTTACTTTTGCTGTTTACTCTCTGATTGCGCTCCTGAGGGTTAGAAGATTTCTATGGATGGCCTCTCAGTTCCCAGCTGTTTCTTTGCCTCTATTTTCAATCCCTCACAATTTAGTTCTGTTTAGAGCCAGGCAAAGGCCACATCGACCGCTCAATCAACCCCAACTTCAGTCTCTCTTATCTGCTCAGGATTTATGGAGTCTTGACTTTTTGTAAAGGATTTCCTAAGTCAGGTTTATTTCTAGTTGAAAGTGACAGCAAGCCATAAGAAGGCTGAGGCAAAAAAAAAAAAAAAAAAAAAAGAGAAATGTAAAGAAAATTTATTGGAAGACTTGTAACCACCAAAAGAGCAAATATGGCCTAGAGACCAATTGGGAATAGAAACTTCAATGTCTCCAGAGTGTATTACATGTCTTCTGTCTCCATGTTGGCTTTCTTTTCTTAGGCAAGATTTTCCCACCAGCAGGAAATATAGAATCTGGCAGCCCCTCCATCTTTAATTTCCCATTGTCATCACCAGAAAATGACTGACTCCTGCTGTCTGTTTTCCCGAAGGAAAAAAAATCAGGAAGATGATTTCTAGTTTGTCCAGCTTGAGTGAAGGGTGCAAGCCCAGACCGATGATCTAAGGTCAGGCATGAGTGATGTCACCCTGGGTTTTTTCCCTCACCTCAGATCATTAAATATGGCTGGGACTTATAAGAAGTCACAGCTCCCTTTCAAACTAGATGGCTAAAACGGGAGAAAGACCATTTCCCAGAAGGAGGGGAGAATGCCTGGACAGACAAAGTAATGACGGTTCATTGGGGTAAATATCCAGTTGGCACATTATCTTTTGATCTTTTGGTTTTCTTGTTTTCCCATTAACCCCTGCCTTCTGTTTACATCAAAGAAAAAAACACGTAAGGTCAATGTGACTAATGAATAGGAAAAGCAAGCTAATCTGAAAAAAGCTTCGCAGGAGAATTAGTACTTTTTGAGTAGTGGCTAAGTTTCAGAAATGTCTTCTATGATCTTTCCTCACCCCTGAGGTGAGAGATTTTCATTTCCAGATAAACAAATGAATAGTCAGGAATAATAAATAACGGTTTCAAGATGCTAAAATGAGCAAGGGCTACGTGAGAACTGAAGAACCGTACATATTCAATTGGAAAAGGGAAGACGCAGTGAGGTAAGCACCGTTTCAATTCATGGTGACCATTGTGAGGAAGCAGAGTTTGGTGTTCCAGGCTCAGCGCTCCATTTCAACCCCACAAAAGAGATTTGCTGCTTTGCAGGAGGAAGTCCAAGAACAACTCAGGCCGTCTTGCTGAATTGTTAGCACAAGAAATTTAAATAAATAATTGCTCTCCTTTCTTTTCTTTGGCATCTTGTTTTACTCACCATCACAGTATTAAGTTGGAAAGTTGAGATTAGGGTGTAGACCTAGAGAAATGGGGCCAAGGAGATGAGCTGTCCTGCTGACTATAACCCATGCTAAATGGCTTTCTCACGGCATTATATGATACAAAGACTATATTGGGTGGAAAGTCTTTAAAAAATAAACAGAATGATTTTTCCTAGAATATCCCTTTAGTATCATGCATCCTTGAATTGATGGCAGTGGTGTTAGCCAGCTATTGGAGAACTCCTGGACCTTGGGTTTTTGTCAAATATGATTGCAACCCAAACAGGCACTGACAAAAGATGACTACACATACAGAGCACGAAAGATGAGAGGTATTCACCCTGTATCCCCAGAACACCGTAGAAGCCCTTCTTTCATCTGATTACATTTAACACTCACTCACTAAGTACAGGCCTGTGCTTGACTCTAGGATAGAAGGATGTGTCCCTTCCTTCACACTCACAGTAGAGTGGGACTCATTCCTGAGTTCAAGACTTTAAATTAATTGTCAAGATCATTTTTTGTGGTGGGAGTACTAAGTATGGTGAATGCTAGGCATAGATCACAGGCCATTCTGACAACAGATACATAAACTAACATCTCTTGTATGTTATAGATGAAGGAAGAATCTCAGAGTCTGAAAGATACATCATACTGTGAGTACCTGACCAAGACAGGGTTTGAGTCTATCTGTCTGGCTCTGGAGCTCACACACTTATCCCATTGTTCCAGGCTCCCGTGTGGAAGCTGCAGGTTGGAGAAGAAGTCTTGTCTCTCTCTTTCTCTCTTACGCCCAACACATTTGGCAGACAACGAGGAAACAAATCTGGGCATATGCTCACTGACTCAAGGGCAGACAACCAATAGCATTAATTTCACATATCATTCCATATTTGTTCAAGTTTATATTTAATTTATGATAAAATTGTAAAAGACCATGACCTGTAAAACTGAGATAAAATTAGAAATTTTTTCCCCACATAATTTTCATGACAAGGGTTACAACCAAATCTAATTTGGTTATTAAAAGAGTTCTGAGATGGAAAAAATATTGCTCAATTTAACAGCAATCTATAAAGAAATGGTTCTGATGTAAGAACAATTTCTATTTTAGTCTTTTATTCTTGAGTACATTCTATTTTAACAAGGAACTTCCCAAATTACTTTTTACGGTAATAACGCTCAACTTTTTCTCTTTTCTTCAAAACACTCTGGGTGTTATCTGGTAGTGGTTTTGATTTGCAGAACTAAGACCCTTAAATAGAACTTTTTCATTTTTAATTTTATCAAAGCCTCCTGATTCATTTATGCTCAGCTGGTAATACATTATACTACCAAGTTTGATTATTTATTTTAAGTACAAGGTGGGTCTGTCTAGCTTTCAATAGTGTCAAAAAAATTTAATCCTTTCCCAAAGGATTAAGATTTGCCGCTTTCTTTTTTCTTTTTTTAAAATTAAAGTTCATTGGGTGGCAATGGTTAGTAAAGTTACATAGGTTTCAAATGTACAATTCTGTAATACATCATCTATATGTCACATTGTGTGTTTACCACATAGAGTCATTTCTCCTTCCATCACCATCTATCTGATCGTGTTTACCCTCAGAGAATGTGTGGCTGATTCTGAAAGGGGTATATAAACAACAATATCATTGTCAAAATGTGTTTGCCTATGACCTATCCCTACCCCAAGGTGATTCCTTTAAGGGACAACACTCATTTACCTGGGTAAATTCTTGCACATTTAGTTAAAAATAAAAATTTACAGCAATCTAGAGAGAACTTACTATAATTTACGTTGGTCTATATTCTTATTCCTTTAGTCATTAATTTGCTCATTAATTCAATAAATGTTTATGAGCCTGTATATTAGGGTCTGAGCTATGTGTTAAGAACCAATCAAAAAATAAATAATCACATGCCAAAGATAATTCAAAGCCTGATGATTTTACTTTAATACTTTGTGGATTTGTGTTAAATATGCATGTGGATTAAAGTGACTTAAACCAAATTTCTGGCAAAATTGTACCTCCTATGTGTTGATTCTGCTTTATATTCTAATAAGCTTCAACTCTCCACTGAAGGAAAATAGTAAGGGAAAACAAAAAACATTTCCCACATATTTATGTATTCATATTAAGGGTCATAGCCTCTGTGTCTTTCTAGCAGAAAGCACCCAAGAAAGATCAAACAAAAGGACATCTAAATGTCTAGTGTCTAAGTGTGCCTCACTCTTCAAAGAGCTATTGAAGAGGCTCATCTCTGTCATAGATTCTTTTTTTCAGCAACCATGTATATTAAATTTCGATTATCCTTCAAGCATGCAGCCCGTTTATACACTTCATTGCCTTCCAAACTTATTCTTTTATTTTAGAGAAAGCTACACCACTTGGGATGGTATCTCCTAATCCTGTAGATTGGGGTGGTGTTTAAGAACTTCACACACTGATTCAGCTTTGGCTGTGTCTGCAGGAAGCATAGCTATGATGCAAATTAACCTCAAAATGTCAGAGGCTTAACCCAACTAGAGTTTATCGTGTGTCAGCAGAAGGTTTTACCCCACCTGGTAATTTACAGACTGTGTGGGTGTCAGAGGCACCCACTCAGGGAGAGATAGTACACATTCAGGGAGAGATTTAAGAACAAATGAAGAAAGGGATCGTCTGTAAGATGTCAGTAGGGTGAGGGAAATCACAGAGATACTGTAGTATCTGAAGGCTGGTAACAGGAGGCTAAACCCTAAGGCCTAAAGGGGCTAAAGGTGGGAGAAGTTACTGGAATTTGGAGAGGGATGGTTGAGTGTGCTACCTAATAAGACCTGTGAAATTTGCTCGAGAGGGTCTCAGCTAGCCTGCAGCAACCTCCCAGGAAAGAAGTTGGGGATAAATATTTTGACCTCCCTGTCTTCCCCTTTTCAATCCCCTACCAGGGCTCTCCCAACACAACATGAAGCCAGAGGGAGAGGAAGTCCATTGAGTAGCAAGGAGAGACCAGCCTCCTGGGTGCAGCGCAGGGTGGAGACAAGGGGGAAGGAAAGTGTGAGGAAGCAAATGAAAACAGCCAGTGCTGGAGAACCGAGCTGAGCCAGGCTCTGCTGTTTCGTGTCTGCCCTTTGGTTGACCATTTTGTTGTCACCTCTTTGTTGCGTGTACTCTTTGAAGAAGCAACTGAAACTCTGGCTCTGCAGTGAATCCCCTGCACTCAACACAGTGCCTGCTACATGGCAGGTGCTCTATAAATACCCATGAGATGTCCACTGAATTCATTATGTGGGGTTTGTGTTTAGAGAAAGGCACAGAGCACCTACACAATAAATATTTACCAAATGTACTCTTTTGAGTGAATTCCCGAGCATGGACTCAGGTCCAGGGATGCACACCTCTGACTAAGCTCCATTCACAACCCCAATGTTCAGAAGAAGTCCTTTCAACTGTTGATGTGGCCCAGAAGAAGAGGTTGAATAACAGCAATCAATCAAGGTGTTTCGTTATTTGCAGTGACTATCAATGTGTCTTGTAAATAGCTGGCTTTCAGCAAATATTGCCTTTGACAAAATTGAATCAAAAGTTCCTTTTAACTTGTGCAGGGATAGACACCTAGTCAGTGCAGCCCCTCACCATGTGCCTCGTTTCTGGCACGACACGGAGGAAATTGTAAGCGAGCATTGCAGTGAGAGTCTGAGCATCTCCTTCAATAATAAAAAGGACATTATTCTGTGGTAAAACATGCTGAATGAGATAAGATACAGCCGATTCCCTTACCTTTGGCATTTTTCATTTGCCACATAAACTTGGTCTCTGGGTGTTTAGAAGCTCAACTGAATACACCAGGATAAAACATTTCAGACGTTTTATATCTTCAGATGTTTACAGTGAGAAACATACCAGCATCATGGTTTTAGTCTCAGAAGACGGGACCAACAGCCTCCATTATAACAAAACCCCAAGGTCTCAATTAGTACGTGCAAGTTGCAAGTAAGGCAGTGATACTCTACCATCGTGGTTATTTAAAACCCACCTGTCATATTTTCGCTAAACCTTGTTTGATTTTGCAAAGTGGTAGATCTCAGGAAATTGCAATATAGAAAAATATAAAAACTTTTTTTATGATAGGTCAAAGGTATTGCTCAAAGGGTACAAACTTCCAGTTACAAGATGAATACATTCTATAGATCTAATGCACAGCATGCTAACAATAGTTAATAATACTGTATTGTACACTTGAAATTTGCTAAGAGAATGGATCATAAGTGTTCTTACCACAAAAAGTAAAGAAAATAACTATGTGAAGTGATGGATGCGTTATTTAATTTGACTGTGGTAACAATTTCACAGCTATATATATCTCAAATCATCATGTTGTACATGTTAAATATATTCAGTTTTATTTGTCAATTATACCTTAATCAGCCTTGGAGGTTGGGGAATAAACCTATCGAGGAAAATGATCCTAAAAAATCTTACTGACAACACAATATTTAAATTTGTTAGTTTTACCCAAATAATATATTAGTACTCCAAAGAAGCACGGAATACAATTATTTTATTTTCAAATGACCCATTCTCTTTACCTCGTTTCCTGTCGTCTGATGAACTGTTTAAATTTATAGGTCTTATACAATGACAGTTTTCTGGCAATAAATATTAGCTCCCATGCTTGCAGAAAATGAGTTCCTTGCAGGAGAGTTACCAGCAGAACTGTGTCCTTTTCACAAACAGTTGCTTGTGTATTCTAGGACATCCTTTCATGAATTTTAAGACATCAACCCTCCCTAGCATGTTGTGTCCCAGACACAGCCATCCCAACAAGGACAGGCAGGCACACACACATTTCTCATATGTTACCTTGTGCTGATAATGTCTCTTAACACAACTGGTGCTTCTCAAAGGCAATGGAGCATGGGGTTTGGAAGCGCACTGAGCCTGAATCCCGGCACTGCCACTAGCAAGAAACATGACCCTGGGCAAGCTACTTGAACTCTCTATGTCTCAATTTCCTTGTCTGTAAAGTGAGAACAAAGCAGCATCTACTTGCCAGGCTGTTGCCAGGATTAATGAGCTAATTCCTGCAAAACACTTTTTATGATGCGATCCAGACTCCCGTTGTTTGTCTTATAACTAGCTCTGGGTTTGCTCACGTTTAGTAATAGCTGTCGTCTTTATGAAGTGGGAAATTGCAGGAAAAGGGGCTTCCAGCAGTGAGACTCTCCCACCCATGTGATCTTCCCAGCTTCCCTGATTGGGGAACTGCAGGAGGTGGCGATGGGGTTTAGGACCAGTTCCTGACACTTAAAAAACTCTTCTCCTTAGATGTGTGAATTCAACACACCTTTATTAAGAACCTATTAAGTGGAATCACATGAAATTGCCAATTTTCTAACATGGGTAATTGCATACAATTGAATGTAATATCATGTCCCAGGCAAAGGGTTAAAGATGCCACAATTAACCAAGACAGATGTGGACCCCGTCCTAACAAAGCTGATGATCCAGGTGGTGATACAAAGAAATGTGCTAAGGGGAGTGGCGTTATGGTAGACAATAGCATGTGCCCATGAACCAAACCCAAAGGGTTAGGAATAGGGCAAGAGGCCAGAAGTGTTAAAAAAAAAAAAAAAAAATCTCTCCTCATGGAAATCAAATAAATGGGTCATAAGTGATTTGGAGGGTGTTTCCTATGGCTACTGTAACAAATGACCACAAACTTAGTGTAGTAAAACAACACACATGTTTACTCTCTTACAGATCTGGAGGTCAGAAGTCCCAAATCAGGTTTACTGGGCAAAATCAAGGTATAGGTAGAGTCAAGCTCCCTCCAGAGACTGGAGGGAGGAATCTGTTTCCTTGCCTTTTCCACCTTCAAGATCTGTGACCCTTTCATTCCTTGGCTCATAGAGCTCTTCATTTTCAAAGCCAGCAGCGCAGCTTCTTGCTTCAATTGGTCACTTCCCTTCTTCTGTTTGTCAAATCTCCTTCTGCGTCCCTCTTATAAGGATGCTTGTGATTGCATTTAGGACCCACCTGGATAACCCCACCTCAAGATTCTTCATTTAATAACAGCTACAAAGTCTCTTTTGCCATATAAAGTAATGTTCACAGGTTTCAGGCATTAGGACCTGGATATCTTTGGGAACCATTATTCAGCCTGTTATACAGGAGTTGAAAGCTAATTGATTTCAGAAAAAGCAGTTAATAGGTTGTTACTACAGGAAAAGCTAAGACTCAGTGTTAGGGGCTCAGCAAAGAGATTTGAGGCAATATATCAATCTAAACTGAGATTGGTCAAATGAAGAGCAAGGAAGGATATTGCTGAGGCAAATGGCACAAGTAGTATGAAGACCCAGCGGCAGGAGAGCAGGACGTATGAAGAATGTGGTAACCACAAACAAAAAATCTAAAAGAGATATACAAGAAATAAAGAGAAAAGAATCCAAACGCAATACTACAGAAAGTTATCAACATACAAGAGAACAGAACAAGAGAATAAGAAAGGAAAAGAAAACTATAAAAACAATCAGAATAGAGTCAATGGAATTGTAACAGCTATATACGATGTCAGAGGGGCAGTAGATTGGGGGTCGTAGAGTATCACTTTGTGAGGGGTATAAATGTTTATTACATTATTTTGTAACCTTAAACTAATTTAAAAAATAAAATAAAATATTTAAAAAACAATCAGAAAACAATCAATAAAATGGCTATAACTACATACCAATCAATAATTACTCTAAATGCAAATGGATTAAATGCTCCAATCAAAACACAAATGCATAAAAATGTGACATATATGTGGATGAGCTCTCCTAGAGGGTATGGATTGAAAAGAGTTGACACCAAAGAATAAAACTATAGAAAACCAACATCCAGGAATGTTAAGAAAAAGCAGCCAAGGAGGTATGAGGGAAGGAAGGCATGGAAACAAATTAATGTTGAAAAGGTTAAAAAAAAAGAGAAAAGAAATTGTCGTGATTGGTTTTAATGACTATAGACCTTAACAAGAGCAGTGGGGTGGAGCAGTGGAACAGGAGGGCAGACTGAAATGGATGAAGCAGAGAAAG
Source organism: Rhinolophus sinicus (assembly GCF_036562045.2). Lineage (NCBI taxonomy): Eukaryota > Metazoa > Chordata > Mammalia > Chiroptera > Rhinolophidae > Rhinolophus > Rhinolophus sinicus. The sequence continues at coordinate 15,305,594 of NC_133761.1, read as the reverse complement.
AGAGAGGAGAAAGACACAATTAGAAATTCAAGCTTCTCCTTCCTGAAGTTTACAGTAATGGAAAGAAGAAAAACATGATAGTAGCTAAAGAGAGACATCGTGTCAAGGGAGTTTGTTGTTGTTTTGTTTTTGTTTTTGAAGATAGGAGAGACCTGAGCACATTTCAATCCTAATTGGAAAAAAGAACTAAGAAAGGGTAAAATTCAAGATGCAAGGGATTTTCTGATTAAGTTTGGTGTCTGGGCAGTTGGGCTAGGGTGGGATGCAGAGCTTGTACCAACTGATGGACCTTCAGGGGAAAAGCCACTGATGCTGGGAAGAGAGGCAGTATGGTCCCAGCAACTACGTCAGAAAAAGGATGGACATGGTAGTGGATTAGGGCTTTGAGAAACATTGTGAAGATTTCAAATGCAATGAACTATATCATCTGTGCCATAAATCTGTTTTTTTTCCATCCTCAAAGAACCAGTGTCTAGAGTGTGGCTTCTTCCACTGACAATGGGAAACACATTTTCCAATAATCCAACAGAATATCACACTCTTAGCTTCCAAATGGTTCATGAGTGAACAAAGATGAACTTGGATAGAAAATTTCTAACTTTTTCTTTGACAATGGTGGTATTTCCTATACCTACTGGTAACACCAAAATATAAGTGAAATGGATAGTCGGCACAGAACATTTCGCTGACATTAATAATAATAACATTAAGTGGTTAACTACCACTGATTCACTGCTTATTATGTGCCAGTACAATGTTAATATTTCACTATATTATCCCATTTGAGTTTCATGAAAACCTCTAACATTCTGCATAATTTTAATACTTTTTTTCATAATGTCAGTAGGCTTATATGAAAGCACACACACACACAGACACACACACACATATGTACATGAACATGTAAGTTTGATTCAACAATGGTACTCCATAACCTTATAAAGCTTTTTTTGGCATCTGCCTAACTTTAAATTGATTTTATTCAAGGGTTACTAATGCTCCAATATGAGCTTTATTATCACCAAAGTGGCTTTGAGTTATTTTTGTTGTCGTTGGGAAATTTCTGTTAAGTCAGTTTATTCAACAAATATTTATTGAATATCTATTATCTTTCAGGTACTCAAGGTACAGGGTTGACTGGAGAGTTCTTGTTCCTTAAACACCCACAGCTTTGTGGGAAAGAATAGTAGGTAGATAATTACTGCAGAGTGTGATTATTTTTGCCATAGTGGAAATAAGCACTGGGAATGATAGAAACACATGGTGAAGAAAACCACTGGCCCAGTCTTAGAAGATTCAAGGCAGACTTCCTGGAAGAAGTGACTTCTAAACTAGGAAGTAAAGCATAAGTAGGAGTTTGAAGACAAATAGTATGGAAGGGGGAGAATATTGTAGGTAGAGTGAATATAATTTAGAAAAATCCAGGGAGAACGTGGGATACTATTGGAACCTTCAGAGTTTAGTTTGGCTTCAGGTTAGTATGGGAAGGGTGGAGAAGTGACCAATGAGGCCACACGCTATGCTAAGGATAGATCATGAAAGTTCATCTGTCATATTAAAGAGTTGGATTTTATCCATGGGGCACTGGTGTGTGGAGGGGGCTCTGTATCACTGAGGGTTTGACCAAGGGAATGACATCAAGAGAATTTCATTTCAGATCAACTTTTTTACAATGGAAAGTTATCTTTATCGACCCGCCCTCCTTGAACAGCCACCCTAGATAACACATGAGGTAAGTAAAGAGAGTGTACGTGCTTTGAAAACACAGCTTCACGATGGTTCTCCTCTCTCTCCATATCTGCCACCACACACTTATGCACACTTCCCGCCAGACTGCCTTCTCCTCCTAGAAGAAACTTCATTGGCAGTGAAAATAATAAAGTCAAGGGATCACAAACAGAAACTGCCCAGGGTTTTTTTGTGTGTTTTTTTTCAACAATAAGTTATTTTAACTCAAAATAGAAAATATCCCATCATTCAAAATAGAAAATATCCCGCAATCTTGTCTTAACAGGAATTTCCAGCTGACAGCTACTTCTAAGAGACACCAACAATTTAAATATACCACATCTCCCTGCCCCTGGTGAATTCCCAGCCCTGTGTCAGTTTTAGTCTTTCTCTCCGGCTCCTCCCTTCCCTTTCAAGAGATTTGAGTCACTGACCTTTACCTGTTCTCATCATTCCTGGCCTCCTGCCCCAGATGAAAGTAAATATGGAAGATCATTATCAAGAAGAAGAAAGGGGAACTGGTATTTATGGAGCACCAGTTCAAGGCATGTTAGGTATTTCCTGATACCTTTGCTACATTCATTGATTGTGCCCTGAGAGCAACCTCGGGGAGGCAGGTAAAAATTCTCATTCTGCACATGACAAATTGGGCTTCATGGTGATTCATTTCTCTTTACTCTGTGCTAAGCGCTGGGGCACTGGGCTAGAAGTTCAGGGCCATGGGGCATGGTCAGGGAGGGGTTTGAGGTCAGATTCTTCTGGCTCGTGCCTTTCCAATCACATCATAAGCAAGGCTTGGTCCCTGTTGTTGAAGCCTTTTGTTATTGGTACCGGTGCTCACACAGCTTGTGGAGTTTCTGGTGCCCTGGTTTCCCCTACCTGTGGCATTCTCACTTTATGACTGCTTGCCCACTCAGACTTTGGAGTCCTTATGTGACTTTGTCCTTGGGTGCCTGCAGGCTCCCGATTGCTGGCTACTCACCCGGTTATACTCCATGTCCAGTTTGGTTTGTGCCCAGCTCTGACATTCTTATGTGGTTCCAGTGTCCTAACTCCACCCTGTCCCCAAAAAACCCCCATCTGCCAAGCACAGCCCAAGATCTTCCGAGTCTCCAAGCACCTGTAGAGCTCTCCGATCCAAGGCCTATCGTATCCTTCAGGAAGAGAGAGCTTTGCAAAAGGCTCTGTTTCCTCCATCTCCTACCATTGAGCATTTAAAAAAAATACTGAGTTATTTTTCCAAATTAAGTCATAAAGAGCTTCACAACAAAGTACTAATGCTCTCTGTTTTTATTAAAGACTTAGGATCCAATGAGATCCAGTTGTTTCTCACAAACTGAATGCAGGCAACAAATTTGCTACAAGTAAATTTAGTCCAAGAATATAGTGAGAGAATCACAGATAATGAGATCTCTTTAGCCTGTCTTTAACCTTCAGTTATGAATATGGCTCAAGTTTAAGAGACCAGAGAGAGAGAAAGAGAGAGAGAGAGAGAGAGAGAGAGAGAGAGAGAGAGAGAGAGAGAGAGACTGAGAATTTTAAATTTCAGGAGATGATCTATTTAGGATATTCTTCACCTAGGTCCATTCATCCTGGAGCTCACCACATTTAAGAGAGTCTTAGCTACACAGAAAACAAGGTTTGAATAATTTTTATAAAGGGAATGAGTCATTCCAGTGGCAGCTACCCAACTTGTAAAATTCAGTATGTAATGGCCCAGACTGTAGGGCATAGTCTGGTTTGCTATTTTTTAAAAAAATGGATCAATTTTTAACTAATATTAATGTGTTTTCTGATTCAAGGCAAGATATGAACGATCACATCTCGTGCTTCAGGCTACAAAGTAATGACTACAGAGAACAGAGTGCCGTTGCCTGTGTTTCAGGAAAGAGAGAGAAAAAAAGGCAGAGAAAGGGAGAGGAAGGCAACCATGATGCACACAGTGAACATCCATCTTTCCTTCCTGGAACCCTGAGACACTCCAATTTCCCAACCAGGCTGCCTCAACTTTGAAACAGAAGTGATAGAATTTCAATCACAATATACCCGTGTAAAGCACTGAATTTTGCCAACCCATTCCAAATGTTCCCTTTATTTGCCAAGATTAACCTTCTCCCTCTAAGTAAAATAAAAGTATTGTTTTGCTAGTTAATATAAAGATAATAACTCAATGCCTGAGCTAGTACGTGACTTTTATAAAGCAATGGGAGCCCAGCACAGAGGCTCTTGCTGAAAATTGACTGTGAGGAAATCACAGCAGTGCCAGGTGGCATTCATTTGTAACTTGTGTTTAACTCAGATTTGTTATATTAATCATGGTAATCCAATATATGGCAAATTCATTTTTTTTTATTTCTTAAGGTTATATTCAAACTAAAACATTAAAGCAAAACAACAAACACAAAAACCGTAGCATTGGGATTTAAATTTGACAGACCTAGATTTAAGGAAAGGGTTTACCAATTCCTAGCTGAATAGCATCAAACAACTAACTTAATCTGAGAGATTAAAATAGGAAATATCAAAAAAAAAAAAGTGACAATAATGACACAGACCACCTAGGGTTATTGTGAGGATTTAAAGAGATAACAGTCAGTGTCCAGTATATAATAAAAACTTTCAGCAAATGATAGTATATTCTTATAACTAATATAATGTGTTTCTCATACTTATACCTGGATTTAGAATTAAGAGAAATGCCTACACTGTTTTCACCTAAAATATATATTTGTGCAAGTAGCGTATCTAGTAAACAGGAGTCTTGATACAGAAATTCCAGACGGGGTCTGCTTACCATTATGCAGTTACTTAAACATGAAATATCCTTATGCCATTGAAATCAGACTCCTTGGCTAAAAGTAAAGTTTCTAGGTCCTTACTACCCAAAGCAAATTCAGAGAATCAGCAATGGTAGTAGCACTTAAGAGCTTGTCAAAAATTTAGAATCGCAGGCATTTTCTAGACTGAATCAGAAAATGCATTTTAACAAAATCCTCAGGTGATTCACATACACAGGAATGTTGGAGCAGGATTTTCTAGTAGAGTGGTTCTCAGACTTCAGCATGTACTTGCAAAACTTGTTAAAACACAGATATCTGGATCCCAACCCCAGAGTTTCTGAGTCAGTTGGTCTAGAGTGGGCCTAAGATTCTGTGTTAGCGTGTTTCCCCGAAAATCAGACCTAGCCGGACTGTCAGCTCTAATGCACGTTTTGGAGCAAAAATTAATAGTATAAGACCCAGTAATTTATATTATATTATATTTATTATATTATATTATATAAAAATCCAGTCTTATAGTATATAAGACCCGGTCTTATATTATACTAAAATAAGACCGAGTCTTATATTAATTTTTGCTCCAAAAGACGCATTAGAGCTGATGGTCTGACTAGGTCTTATTTTCAGGGAAACATGGTACTAAAAATATGATGCTGATGTTGTTAGTCCAGGGACCACACTTTGATAATGACAAGGGCATTCAGTACAGACTCCAAAAGAGTAATACCTGACTAGTAAGACTAAAGTAGACCTAAAGTAAAAGCTACTCTAGACCCACTCTAACAAGTCTTAAGAATAAGCTGTAAAAGTATCAAGTTGATCTACAAGTAACAAAACTACCGGCCACAAAAAGCTCAAAATTCAGACAGTCAACAATATAACACTGAAAATGTCCATCATCCAATCAAAAATTACTAGTCATGCCAACAAGCAGAAAAATGTACCCATAAGCAAGAGTCAATCAACAGAAACAAACATAGAAATGAAAGAGAGAGTGGAATGAGCTGGTAAGACTATTACAACAGCTATTGTATATAGTGTATGCTCAGTATGCTCAAGTATTTAAAGAAAAACATAAACATAAAAGGAGAGAAAGGGAAAATATATTCAAGAACTAAATGGAATTTCTAGAGATGAAAGCTCCAAATAAAATATTTACTGAATGAGATTAATAGCATATATATATATATATGAGAATTTTAAAAAATCCACATAAAAACCTGTATACAACTGTTCATAGGGACATTATTCATAATAGAAAAAAAGTAGAAACAACTGAAATACTTATCAACTGGTGATGGATAAACAAAATGTGCTGTATCCATACAATGGAATAGTATTCATTCATCTCAACAAAGTATTGATACAATATGCTACCCATGATTGAACCTTGAAAAGAAGCCAGTCACAAAGGCCGTATTGTGTAATTCTATTTTTATAAAATGTCAAAAATAAGTAAATCTATAGAGACAGAAAATAGATTAGTGGTTGTCTGGGGCTGGGAGGGAGGCATGGCTAAAAGTGAGGAGTGATTGCTAATGGAATTTATTTTGGGCAGATGAAAATTGTTTAAAAGTGATTGTGGTGATGGTTGGCTAACTCCTTGAACATACTAAAAAACATTGCCTTTTATATGTTAAGTAGGTGAAATATGATATATGAAGTATATCTTAATAAAGTTGTTACTTTAAAAATAGAAAAGAAAGGGGAAAGGTAAGCATTAGATTTCACACGTAGAAGGTCATTTGTGACCTTGGCTTGAATAATTCCAGTCTCAGTTGAGACAGGGGAGCTAGAAGCCAAATTATGTTGTGTGCAGTGAAAACACAAAAGGGAGTGGTAATGTGTGAGCCAAGAGTATAGACAACTCTCTTAAAAAGTCTAGCTGTAAAAGGAAGAAAACACAATGTAATTTAGAGGAGTTTGTGCTAAAGGGAAAGTTATAATAGGGGGTGAAAGAAAAAGAAAGATACAGAAGGCTGGGGGTGGGAAAGAGTTGACTGAGCAAGCTGTGAGAGGAGATGAAATCTAGAGAAATAAAAGGGATTAATTTTCCATGTGAGATTACTCTTCAACTGATATAAGAAGGAAGAAATAAAGAACAAATGCTCTGCCCTTGAGTTGCTCACGTGGGGCAGCAGCTTGGCTGTCTGGCTGAGGAGACATTGCTCAGAGATCTCTAAACCTCTCCAGCATTGCATCATCACTCCTGACACCTGGTGTGGTGGTGGTGATGTGTGTGGAGGGGGGTGGGGGTTGGGAGACCATCCTTCTCAATAAAGTTCTCACTGAGAAGAAAGTGGCAATTCCCACGAGGAAACCTTCTAGTTTGGGGGGTGCAGCATCAACGGGGAATGCTCAAGCCAAATTTAGAGATTCTAAAACAAGAGCTGCAAACTCAACGGTCCATAAGGTCCGGCAGTTAATATAACACCTAATGTTTACTGAGCACATATTATGTGCAGGCACCAGTCTAAACACTTTACGATCATCAATTTACCTACTCCTCACAAAAGCCTTAGGGCATAGGTATTCTTAATGAGACTTAAGGTAGAACATTGAAGCACAGGAAAGTAAGGGGACTTGCCAAGGACATACAGTTTGGAAGTTGGTAGAGCTGGGTTTTGCAGCCAGGCAGTCTGACTGAGAGCACATGCTCTAAACCAGGCAGTTATATTGCCATTTTTTAAAGAGATACAAACAATGAAATGGAGTGGGCTTATGTGACACAAGAGCACATGACCACCCTGAAGGGAGCAACCATTACTTACGTCCAACCCATTCCTAACAAGTAAAAATGCTGGCTCAGTGTTCCCAGATCATAAGACATTTTTCTAAGGGGAAATTGAAATCTGAACTTGTAAATAAAATCTCACAATTTTTAAATATGGGCAATTCATCTTTAAAAGTTTAAATATTTCATGGCAAACATGTCTACTGGCCAATTACAGTTCATGATGAGCCAGTATGTTACCTCTGCTTTAAAGAGACCTATTGTCTTCTCAGGTATCCAAGAAAAAGAGAGCTATACATACAAAATACAAAGTTTGGTAACTTCTGAAGTTCAATACGTATGTCTAAAACTGGCATTTTTAATGTATCGTATAAAGAGGAAATGTACACACATTAAGAAACAAGCACTCAAACAAATATGCATCAAGAAGAAAATCCGGTAATAACAGCCCAAATGCAAAGAAGAGAAGAGGACAGACATTTCTGAATAACAAACAACAACCATAAAACTGCTGGGCTACTATCATCGAACAGGGCAATTGGAACGAGATAAATGTGATCTGAAAGAATAAATCTCTTGCTGTAAAATTCCTGTCCCACTTACATCGGGCACACTATATTCAGTGAGATAAAAACCAACAAGGGGCAAATCCATCACAACCTCACAAGGTCACTGGAAGGAGAGAAAAATTAAGAGTAGATAGGTGTGAGCTTCATGCACCTGATACAAATAGGTGTGGACCTAAATACATGCCTTTTTAATCACTTAAAAACTGTATCAGACTTTTTCTTAGGCAGATACAGCCATAAATTGTAAGTGGTTCTAAAAGCTCTTACCTCAACATCGCTTAAAAGTCAGTATAATTTTAATTTTTTATTATGAAGGAAGTTGAATATTTTTCATCTATTAGACCTTTCTGTCCTTACTTTGTGAATCATCTCTTCTTACCCTTTGTCATTTATCTATTTAAAGAATCATTTTGACTATCAAGTTAATAATTTTTGGAAAGCAATTTGGTATGCATATCAAGACAGTTTCACAACTTTTTACTTGATAATATCACTTTAGGAATATGCTAAGAAATTCACCTGAAACAGAAAAAAATGTTTCATGAACAAAGATATTCAAAATAAGAGATATTTATATTAGTGCAATATTAAAACAGCCTACAAACACACAAAAGGTAATCTTTTATGAGTTTTTTTTAATACTATGAGAAATGCTTGTGATATCTCATAAAAGAAAGAAGTTGTTACATTTTATTACACCACTGTGCAAATATGCATAGAAAAATGACTGGAAGACAAAAATACAAGTATTTGCTGATGGGATTATGGATATATTTTTTTCTACTCTAATGTGTTTTCCATGTTTTATCCAATGACTATCATTTTTAATCACAAACCTGAAATGCCATCATTAGAAATGCATTTATTTAAAACAAAGAAGGACCCAGTAATCCCACTTTGGGGTATTTATCTGAAGAAATCCAAAACACTGCTTTGAAGGGACATGTGCATCCATATGTTCATTGCAGCATTGTTTACAATGGCCAAGATATGAGGCAGCCTGGGTGTCCATCAATGGATGAACGGATAAAGAAGAGGTGTACATATACACAATGGAATATTACTCAGCCATAAAAAATAATAAAATCTCGCCATCTGTAGCAACATCGATGGACCCAGAGGGTATTGTGCTGAGTGGAGTAAGTCAAACAGAGAAAGACAAATGCCATATGACTTCACGTATATGTGGAATCTAAAGAACAAAATAAATAAACAAACAAAACAGAAACAAACTTATAGAACATTTTGATGGTTGTCAGATGGGAGGTGGGTTGGGAGGGTGGGTGAAAAGTGGCAGGGATTAAGAAATACAAATTGGTAGTTACAAAATAGTCACGGGGATATAAAGTATAGCAAAGGGAATATAGTCAATAATATCATATGGGTGGCGTCAGATGGGTACTAGATTTATTGAGGTGATCACTTTATAGATTATATAGATGTCTGATCACTATGTTGTACATTTGAATGCAATACAATATTGCATTCCAACTTCAAATGAAAAATTAAAAAAATTAAAAATTAAAAAAAATTTAAAAGAAATGTATTTCTTTAGATCTTGAAGAATTTGATAATAAAGACTCATATAAAGATGGCTTGATGATCTATAGATGGCCTGAGTAACACAGATGATAAGTAGAAGGTGGTAAGTGGTAGGTAGATAGTAGAAATTTTGTCTTATAAGAATTAAAGATTTTATTTGCAATTGAGATAAACACTCATTTTAAACATAAAACAGTATACTTAAAGGCTGTTGAGTTGCTCGTGGAATCTCCAGGGTGACACAAGAAAAAAGGTGGGAAGCAATGCACCCCAAAACAATACAGAAACTCATTACATCCCTGGTGAGGACATGCCTGCTGCCTCCACTGGGCGTGACCACTGCATTTTGCGAGTTGCCACCAGAGTAGGTGTCACCACAGCCACTGGAAGTTTGGCATTCATGCTACAGAGACAGTCACCCTCATCAGGATAGATTCGGTGTGGTCTCAGCTTTGGGTCAACACAAGCTTCTGTGTAAAATTCTGAAGTGGGCACATCCGATAGGTCCTAGGTACCATGCTCAATCTCAGCTGCAAGGGAAATTAGAAAGTGAGTATCTAGCATTTTCAGCTTCTGTACTAGGAGGTGGGCTCTTTGTCAAGGTGGGAAGGATTCCCTTAACTTAGGAAGGAGGTCCCAGTACTACTGGCAAAAATAAGGACAAATGTTCACGAGAGAAGGTGTATCACTCAGAACTTAGGAGGAGACAGCTCCATCCTGTGTCCTCGACACCTCGTATGTATCTATCAAGACAAAGGCTCAAACCACAGCTTTTCTGAGTCTTGGCAGAAGAACATGTGATTCTCCAGGAACACGGGAGGAGGAAAGATCTCTAAGAAACAAGTGTGAGGCCACCTATCACTTACCTTCCTATCTCCTCTCCTTGCCTCCTGGGTTCCTGGTGAAATATGGGGCCTTGGCTCCGCCCTCCTCAGAATAGACATGCAGAGTATGGAACATCTTAGCTGCCATCTAAACTTGCTCCTCAGCAATGGGGGAGCTCACAATTTGTTTTTCGTTCATCTGGCTCCTGTTGTTTTTGGTGTGTGGGACAAAGACCTGGGGAGCGGGCACCTTTGGGCCACTCTTCTGATCGCTCTCTGTGTAAGTCATAAACTGTCTAAATCTGAAAGTGGCTCATTGTATCTCTACCGGTCAAATTGGTTAAGCCTTGGCCTTGGCCTTGCCTGGTTTCATGTGTGTGTCCAACCCAAATCTGCTCAAACAGAAGGAAATGTACTGACTTGTGTAACTGCAAGCTGGACTCAGGAGCTCAAACAGTATCTTGATGCAGTCTCTCTTCTCATCACAGACTCTCTTTACCTCTTTGTTTGGCTTTGCTTTCAGACTGGCTAGTTGCATAGGATGGTCCTTGGAATTACCAGGTTCACAAAACCCTTAGAGCTAACAATCCAGTGGAATGACAGTTTCTCTTTCCCAAACATTTCAACAGGAGCCACATAACTGAATGTCACAGGGCTGATTTGATCTGTGAATGGAATATGACGATTGTCCCGCGCTCTACCACATTCTCACCCTTGAGGCAAGGATGGAATTATCCCCATTCAAGCTACATGGACTGATATTGGGGAAGTGTGGCTTATTAAAGGAAAGGAAACTTCTAAGAAAGCCAGAAAACACTGACTTTGTGAACATTCCAATGTCTTTGTACCAGAGGCCAAAGTACCACTCATTCCATGATAGACGTATAACTCTGTGGTGCAATTAAATAGGGAGACACTTGAGAAGTCAGAAAGAAAACATACAAAGTCAGACAATTAAGTTCACGGACTTTCCCCCAAGGACATGCCCGGTGGAAAGTTTGTGAACTTAATTTTCTGACCTTTTTCGTATGCATCAGGCAAATCAAACATTTGTGAGAGATGCATTATTATTTCTGCATACCTGAATCTTGATGAAATGCAGATAAGGATTCAGTAGATCTGAGGTGGGGTCAGATATTCTGCATCTCTCACAAGCTCCCAGACAATACTGAGGCTTCTGGTCCATACTGGTAGCAAGGATGTAGGTGGCAGAAACATGTGATGGTCTAGTCACAGCTTCACGGGTGGTGCGAATCAAATCTGCTCTTCATTGTTGTTGGTTTTGGTTTCTGTGGCAGGAAGCACATACCTAATTGGTCCAACTTGAGTCATATGGTCACCCCTGAGCCAAGGAATATTGACCTTTGCATTGATGGGAGAAAGGCAGTTCCCCAAAAGCAGAATTAGGTTGCCGGTACTGTGAGGAGGGACACTGGATGTCAAAAGGTCCTGAAAGGACATAGGTAATAAGGAGAAGAGCTGGAATCTGAAAACAGATTGCCAAGTCAGGTCTCTTCCACAGCTGCCTGGGGCTACCATACCTAGAGTGATGCATCTAACACAGCGCTACACAAGCTATTCACAGCCCATTTCCAAACACGTCTGTCTGCGTTGAAAGGATGAAAGACACAAACCAACATGAAAGTCTCCAGCAATCGTTACCATACAATCACTACGACAAGACCTAAGGTATCAACCCACACACAGTCCACTGCTATCACGTTATTTACTGGTCTGCCATTCAGGCCTCAATCTCTGTCGGGGAGAAACTGTTTACCAACCCGACCCGAGAGAGCTCTTTTATACCCACAGGGTGAAATTGTCTTTCAATCCAGCCAAGGAACTCGTTTTGCCAGTTCAATCCTATGCTACACCTTCCACTGCTGACGTACAACCCTTCCTCAAACACCATGACCCTCTCAGCCCAAGGTTCCGTCTGGCAAAATTGCTAAAGCAACAACACAAGACAACAGCAACATGAAAGCATGGCCATTTTATGAATGGGTATTATGTATAGGTGCCGCTCTGAGACTTTACATGCCTTATCTCATTTTGCAAAATGTGGGATTTTATACTAGTCAGTGCAGCTCAGTTGGAACTTCATTTCCTGGAGTCCCTTCCCTGCATAGTTCCAGGTTAAGTTTGGCCACGAGAAAGATGTGGGTGCGATTTGCTGAGGTGGAAGTAAAGAGGCCACCATGTACTCTGGTCATCACTGGCTAGAGAGGCAGAGCTGCTGGTGGGTTGCAGTCTATTCTTGAAATTCCCTGCTCCATGCCCAGCTCTCCATCCCAACTGCTGGCCTGCTGGCCAAAAGTGACCACAGACCAGGGTTGTCAGATTCCGCAAGTACAAATACAGGCACATTGAGCTAAATTTAGATTTCAAGTAAGCAGCATTTATTATGTTTTTAAAGTATAAGTATGTCCCATGCAACATTTGGAACATACTTATACCAAAAAATTATTTGTTGTTTATCTGAAGTTCAAATGTAACTTGGCATCCTGCAGTTTATCTGGTGACCTGCCATCGGCCTACCTCAGGGTTTTACTGAGAACTCACAGAGGCTGCAGCCACAAAGAGCCGACAATCTCCATAGATTTCTGTAGCAGCTGGATGTATCTTGCTTCTGGAAACCTCCTACTCATTCATCCATGCCAGGGCTACTGGTTAACAACTTTTTTTTTTTGGCCTTTGCTTACCTTTCTTTCCCCAGATTTCTCCCATGGTTGTGTAAGGTTGAATTCCTTCAGTACATTCTTTATTTCACAACACTTATATGAGTTTCTACTCCCTAATTAAATGCTGACACTCATTCTGACTTTAGGAGAAAATTTCTATTATTATTTCTATTTCACAGCAAAAGAAACTTTGACAAAAAGAGGTAAAGTTACTTGTCCAAAGTCACACATCTGGTAAGTAGGATTCAAACCCAGGCATTTTGCTTTACTAGCCGGTTTAACTACCATAATATATTGCCTTAACAGAATATATATAGGGAGAGGTATTATATGATTGCCATAACAGTATATATATGTATATGTGTATGTATATATATATATATATATATATATACATATAAATGTGTATATACATACATATATGGAGAGACCATATATTATGTATATCTAGTATATAACATATGTACATATATCATATAGAATATGTATACTATATGACATATATAGCATTCATTATAAGTAGTATATATCAATCATGCGTATACAAACCATGTAACTGATTAGATATAGATATAGATATTCACCCTATATATAGAATTTAGCTCCAAGATTTCATAGAAACTGATTTTTCAACTGTTTTCACTAATGGATATCAAAATGCCACCAGTGTGTAATTGAAAATATACAGACACACATATGTATTCTCAACTATATACATTTGGTATTTTTATTTCTGTTACTGATAACAGTTGAAAAATCAGTTTCTATAAAATCCTGGAATTAAATTGTCATATAAACAAAAACGAATGGGTAAAATTGCTTCTTTGGATAATATTGGTGACTCAAAAAAAGAAAAGAAAAAAAGACTGAGCTTATTAATGTTCAAATGAGGATACACTTGAATAGAGGTTAGTAAGTGCTCAGTGTGGGAGGGTTCCTGCGACAATTTAATAAATGTGAAACAAATTGAATGTTTAGAAGAAAATGATAGATAATTCCACGTAATGAGTACAGAGCAGACTAATTATTGCAATGAAATATATTTAATTAAAAAGAAATCTGCTTTCTAATGATTTTACTGACTGTAAACCAGCTTGGAAAACCCCAAAGATAGCTAAAGACAATACATATAAACGCTGCAGGAAAAGTTTACACAAGCAGGGTAAATATATGTTTATTACTGTGGTTTATAGCTAGCATTCTAGCAATCCTAGACTCTTTTAATGTCATATTTCCTGACTTAGGCAATGCCTGGTTGACGAGAGAAGAGAGGACTTGGGAATAAAAGCAAGTCTTAAGAGAATCATTTAAATATATTTAAATATGAATTTGGAAAAAATACATTTTAAAATAGATTTGCAGAAATGTGTGAAATTATAACAAATTTATTCAGAATATTGGTACTTAAATCCATTCATGGAATCAAAATATCAACCAAACCCATACAGCTCCGATTTGTAGGGTCACTTAGGAATGACATATAAAACATATTTTCACGTTCTACTTCAGTCACACGACTCTTGGTGGCTCAGTGGACAGGGAACAACACAGCAACGGGAGGAGAGTAAAACTGGGAGATTCAATCCAGGGCTGCAAAAGTCTGACCCTTTCTGCCTCTGATTCCTATGAGTGTATAATTATGTGTGTGAGAGCTTTGAGTGTGGGTAGCGTTATCAGCTATATCTTCAAGAAATTTTCAATCTGGGCGAAACCCACAATGGTTCATTTTCTGGGTATATTCTGCCCTTGAACCACCCACTTCTCTCACCTCTTCCTAGACAAATGGTGGCTGGAAGCAGGGGTGTGCTAGGGCCAGCCTGTCCCAGCTCATGAGAGCTGACTGCAAGATTTTGAGAAACCTGCAGGCTGCTTATTTTAAACCCAGCCATTATTAAAATTTAAATTATAGAAGCTTATAAGTAAATGAAGTATATGAGAAATAAAGGTAACACATACTCAACATTCTTCACCATTTCACTGTTTTTTATTATCTATGCCCTTGATGTTATCTACACCTGTCATCTCTGTACAGTGGGTAACACTATATATTGCTGCCCACTTCTTCATAACTCCACTTCCAGTGACTTGATGTCGGTAGCTTGAAATTGATCATGGTGGAAATATTTGAAGCACGGAAATCAGAATGTGCTACAAACTAGAGCTCCCCGCTAGTGAAACATCTACCAGTGCACCACTGGAGCAAGGGCATGATGGGAACTGAGTCATGCTGTATAGATCCTAGGTTTGAAGGATGGCATTTGAGCCCTGCTGTGTGGAGTAGAGGAAAGTACCGACAGGTGAGTCTGCAGAAGAAACCACACAGATGTAATCTATATAGGTTGTCATTCTGTAGAAGCTAGGCAAAGAGAAATGAGATTCTGACAAGGAGTTGTTGAAATAAGATCATCAAAAAGTAAACCAAAGCAAGGTCTACAGAATTGGGTGGATGGTGAAACCACAGAAAAATTATTGACCTAAGTAGATTAGCAGGTTTTATAAGGTGTGTCCTAGGCCTGGACAGGGAAGAAGCAGCAAAATGCAGAGACACTGGCGGACCATTTACCCTCCATCACTTCAAACAAAACCCTATTTTTCTGAAATTATTTATTTTCCTTCAATTCAAAGCTCTTCAATGCAACCACTGCACTGTACACCTGAAGCTGAAGTAGAATAATATTGAATGTCAATTATAATTAAATATGTATGTAAATACACACACATACACACACACAGGGTGCCAAAAAGATGTAGACACATTTTAAGAAAGGAAAAAAAAAACTATTAAAATTATGCTGATGGTAACCACTTTGCTGATGGTAACCATCTCTTACAATTGCAGAAGTCAAACACGACTTGTACACATCTTTTGTTATCAGTATATATTATTACAGTTTTAATACAGTTTTTTCCTTTCTTAAAATGTGCATATAGTTTTTTTGGCACCCTCTGTGTACAGTCACAGGAATATAGTCAATGGTATTGTAACAGCTATATACTATGTAAGAGGGGTAGTAGACTTCAGGGGGTTATTTTGTGAGGGGTGTAACTGTCTAATCATTATGTTGTTTTTGTACACCTGAAACTAATGTAATAAAAAAAGTAACGAAAAAGTAAAAAAGGGATAAAAAGCTCTTCAATCTTCAATATCTGATCTCACATTGAAAAGGAAAGAAGCCAGATTAAAACAATTTACACAAAAGTATGATTAACATTCTTTAATACTAGAGCAAATACACACACACGCACACATCATTCACTGGGGGGAAAACTAATGGAGATAGAATTAGCATCAGAGGTGTCCCTTCCCAGTTGCTCATTCACTGCAGCAGGGTCAGACATAAGATTCGGATGACCCTAAACCTTGATGTTGTTCGAGGGACCCTGCTCACTCCGCCATTTGTCGTGCGGGGCGGCCTGCGGAGTCTCAGCTCTCGCTCCCCACATAAGAACACAGGACATGGTGAGGCCAAAAAGGAACACCCACGGAGCCATAGGTAGGGGAGTCACACCACTATAGTCTCGCTGGCAGCTGGGTTGGAGACACAGGAAGCAGGAGCCACAGAATCCCCAATCCACACTCCGCCGCTTGCCAGCCCAGCCCCCATCTTCTTGCTAGCCCTCATTTTCCTGCTAGCGAAGCCACAGCAGTTACATTAGTGGCCAATGGCTCTGTCCAACACATGAATAAACAAAGTCATACCCCTTTTATGGACATCTAGAACAAGAATAAAAACGTTTCTTTTCCCCCCACTGGTTTTGATGATAAGGGAAACTTGAATATATGTTTATAGAAGGGGGAAGATTGAATGTAAAGTGGAAATGGAAAACTAAAGAGAGAAAAGGGAAAATTAATGGATTAATTCCTTAAGGGAAGTCCAAAGGGGAAATAATGAAAAGCTGAAGTGAGGCTTGTGGGGACAGAGTCTCAGAGAGCAGTTTCCAGACTCTCGGCCTCACGTGGAAAGGTGCTGGCTCGGGTAGCAGATGGCCATCAGCTGTAATCAGATGGCCATCAGCTGTGGCTGGGTGGCCATCAGCTGTTACGGTTAGCCATTAGCCACTAATATAACCACCATGGCTATGCTAGGGGGTCAGTTGGTTGGTTGGCAGAGAAGCAGATGGCGGGTTGCCGCTAGTAAATGGGGTTAGCAAGCATGGATGGCGGATTGCGGATCATGTGGATCTTACTTCCTGTGTCTCGCCTGGCCACCAGCAAGACTGGGGTGCAGGAAGACCCCTGTTGGGGTACTGGCCGATGTTTGCTTTTGTGTCTCGACCAGCTGCCATTGAGAATATAGTGGTATGAATTCCCCTATCTATGGCTCCATTGTTATTCCTTTTTGGCCTCACCATATCCTGTGTCCAACCAGCATAGAAAAAGCTGGGAGCGGGACCAGAACGCTGCATTACAGGGCTCAACTTTGGATAAGGAGAAAAACACTTCTGAGGAAACAAGGAGAAAGGAGGAGAGAAATGATGATGAAACGGAGAAATTCAGATGTGGATTTTATTTAATCAATTGGTATTACTTGAGCTCCTAATTATGTGAGGTGATTATATCTCAGCTACTTCACACAGTATGGGAGAAGGGGTGGGGTGGAGTGAAGTGTGAGTCCCAGCATAGCTCTCCCTCAAATCACCTTCTTCCTCATTCCTGAGCTTTGAATAGTGTTGATAGAAGTGAGGGGGTTATAGATTATTTAACGGGTTCTGAATCAGCCCACTTTAAAACTTCTTGTGCTCTGATTCATAGCTCACATTGGTATTTGATATCTATTATCTTTTGGTGCCTCCACTGAGCTTTTCTATTTAATATCCTGTTGCATAACACTAGCTAAGGGATAGGAGACAAGTGAAAATACCATTTCAATGTAGCGAAGTAAGTGTTCTGTGCAGATTAAGCACATCAGGTTATAGAACCCCACTGGGTGGTGGGGGTGGGGGAGGGGGGGCTACATAATCTTCAATGGCCAGAGAAAAGCTGTCATAAAGAAATGCCCTTATGACCCAAAGGAATTATCCATGAATTCAATGTGGGGTAGAAAAGTAGTAAGAAGAAAAGATGTTCCATTAGAGGAAGGAGAATGTGTAAAGGTCTGGAGGCAGGAGAATTATTGGAATTGTAGGTGAATTCATAGGACTGGAGTGGCCCGGGAGCTCATCAGAAGCTATACACCAGAAATACCACCTGGGGTGTTTTGAATTGATCCTGAGAACGGTAGAGAATCTTAGAGGAGCTTTAAGTAGGGGTGTGACTACGATCATTTTTGTGTTTAGAAATCATTCTGATAGCAGTGTAGAGTGTAGAAAGGAGGGAAATGAGATGGTTAGAGTATTTGTTGTGATAAGGGATAGTATTCTGAGATAGAGTGAGAACAGTGGGAAAGGAGAGAAGTGGATATATCCTAAAGAATAAGAGGGTAGAACTGCCAGACAATATAACATTAAATATGTGACATGAAAGGCACTACCAAGGAAAACTCCCAGATGTTTGTCTGGGATACTTGGAGTGATGGTCCTTTTCAATGAAACAACTATTACTGGTTAGATGTTCGAAAAGTTCTTGTGAAGTAAGAGAAAGGAGAGAAGGTTGGAATGGTTTCGATTTGCTTTCATTCATTTGGGCATGTTGTCTACTTGTGCCAGGTATAAAAATGGGGAAAATGAAAGAAGCTCTGGAATAATAAGGGAGAGAAATGGAGAGAGGGGTGGAGGAAGGAAATGACAATTGGGAATTCTTAACACCCAGTCAAGTTTGAATAACATGAATTAGTAATGGAGATGAGAGTCTTGATTATGACATTCTTACATCAACGCTGGACAAGGAGAGAGCAGAATCAAAGACGCAGATGTAGATGGTAGGTTGAGCCCAAGCTGACGCATATGGGGCAGTGTGGGTAAGTTTATAATAAAATATAAGATGGCAGGCAATATCTGGGACTAATACAAGCATCTCTAAAATGCCTCCCCATGAGCACAGGATGAATAGGGAAGCCAGAAAAGCAAGAATGGGGCCAATGGAAAAATAAGGAAAGAGTGAAGGGCTGGAGGCCAATAGACTGAGCATGAAGGACATTTAGACAAATAGGATGCAGTCATCAGAGAGAAAGTCAGCATTCAAGGGATGGCAGTAGTGACGTTCCAAGTAATAAGATGGATCCAGATGTTGTGAAGCAAGATTGTTGAAAGTATCATGAATATGAACATTGATGTTCAAAAAAATGAGGTACAAAGGAACACTGTGAGCAAGGTAAGAGTCATGTTGGAGGTCAGGAAACCATGAATACAAGATGAATAAAGAGCAGAGAAGTGAAACTGTTAAGAGCTCGTGGTCAATTGTGTGGAGGAAAAGACACAGTGGAGGGGCTAAGCATGAAGAAGAGTGCTTTTCTTCCTTTGATTCCAGAGGTGTTGCCTGCATTAGAAGGAAACTGGTATTATCAAGAGAAAACAGGATTGTGTAGTGGCCATGAGAAGGGAGAACCATTCTAGGAAGTAATTCATTTTCAAGAAAATAATACGTTACAATAATAGAAGAGTTCTCAATGACTTTTTTTTTTTCTTTCATTTCACTGGTCTCTGTGAAGCAGGTAGATAAGGGAAAACAGGGATGGTTGGAGATAGTGACATACGAGTTCCGACAATTAAGTTCATGAACTCATCCTAGAAAAAGTACTACATCCCTCATTGCTGAATATCACTGTGGTCACCTTTGAAGTACTCCCCTTGGGAAGCTATGCACTGATGCCAGTGCCTAGTCCATCCTTCAAAGCAATTTTGGAACTCTTTTTCTGGAATGGTCATCAGAGCTGTCGTATTACACTTGATGTCCTGAATGTCATCCAAATGTCTTCCTTTCAATATTTTCTTTATCTGCAGGAAAGAAAGAAGTCATTGGGGGCCAGACCAGGTGAGTAGGGAAGGTGTTCCAATACAGTTATTTGTTTACTGGCTAAAAACTCCCTCACAGACAGTGCTGTGTGAGCAGGTGCATTGTGGTGATGCAAGAGCCATGAATTGTTGGCAAAAAGTTCAGGTCGTCGAACTTTTTCCCGCAGCCTTTTCCGCACTTCCAAATAGTAAATTAGGTTAACTGTTTGTCCAGTTGGTACAAATTCATAATGAATAATCCCTCTGATAGCAAAAATGGTTAGCAACATCATTACAACAAGTTCCCAAACTTAATTGTCAGACCTCATCCATCAAGGAACATGCTGAAAGGGACACAAAGCAAAGTTGTCCCCTTGGTGGCAATTTTTAAACAAGCCCAATTGAAGCTCTTCTGAGTCATTAGCACTTCTAGATACTCCAAAGTAGTTTTAAGTTTATTCTTTAAAATTTGGGGGTCCCATCATTCCGTGTTTCCCAAAAAATAAGACCCAGCCAGACAATCAGCTCTCATGCATCTTTGGGAGCAAAAATTAATTTAAGACCCGGTCCTATTTTACTATAAGACCGGGTCTTATATTAATTTTTGCTCCCAAAGACACATGAGAGCTGGTCATCCAGCTAGGTCTTATTTTCAGGGAAACACGGTAACTCCTGAGCATCTCCACGATGAACTCGCTGAAGACATCTTCCCTTTGAAGGTTCTTAAAGTGCTTATTGAGACATGTTAGGCAGAAATTAAACTAAAATAGGAAGACCATTCCCTACCAGTTGAGGCCTGAACACAGAAAGAGTTCATTAGTGAAACAAATCAATTCAGAAAACTTTACATTTCCTATTAAATAAATACCACACATTAACTATCAGAAAGCAATGACTAAGAGGTGGAGAAGATTGTAGGTGTATATTCAAAAGGTTTCACCCACACCCTGTTTTGTGGTTTTTACCTTGATGCTGCTACCACACCTATGAGTTTCGCTTATTAAAATAATAAAGAGGTAGAATGACTAAAATCTGCTGAACAGTAAGTACATAGAGATAAATGCAGTCCCTCAAAGGCTAAACCTGACAGACAAGATCAGTATTCAATTTGGAGACTATCTGATGATGTTGACCAATATTTTTCCCAATCTGGTCTATGTGTGTATGTCGGCACGTGTAGTTTTATCTTCAACTTATCTTTGAAAAAAATTAATCTATTTCACTTACAAAATGTTGACATTAAAACTGAAGATAAAATGGGAATAAATTGAGGCAGGTACTCCAAACCATAGATAGAATTTTTAAAAATATTTTACCGTGTTTAAAAGACAACAGCAATTCGTAAGTTTCAGACAGCGGAAATCAATGATTCAAGTTTTACATGTGTGGAAAATATAACTTATGCAACATCATGTGTACAAAAGAATGTGATATGTGTGTGTGTGAGTGTGTGTGTAAAAATTCAAAAAATAGCAGTCATCATATTAGCTAATATTTACAGGGCACTTACTATGCGCTAAACTTTTTATGTTATATAATGTAATTTGGGTATGCAGACCCGGTAGATGCCCTCATCCCTATTTCACAGATGAGCACACCGCACCACTGGCATGCAAAGCAGCAGGTTACCTGTCGGGCATCCGCTGCCAACAGGTCTTGGAGCTGAGCCATCTGACTCCAACGCCTGACACTGTCCTAGTGATATTTTAAACACCCCACTGGAGTCCCATTTAAAGTACATCCACTCCAATTTTTAGGTGTGACTGGTGACCTTGATTTTACCTTCTGAGTCACATCTCCAAGACCAGTTTGCATTTAAATTGAGGAAAGTGGGGTAGAGAAACTGGTGGCAGTTGGGGAAAGCACAAATGGAAGAGAACAGGTGGCAATTAGGAAGAGAGACAGAAGGAACAAATAAGGAGCAAGGCGGGGGAGCCCGGCGTTGAGAGAGGATCCAGGAGCGCAGCGCGCGGGCCCGCGGAGCCGGCAAGGAGAGCGGAGCAGGAAGAACCGCGCCAGGTGGCGGCCGCACCTTTGCACGTGACCCGCGCGGGCGCCAGGGCGGGGTCGCGCTCACCTGGACCCACGTGACGGGGCGGGGCTCTGCGAGGCCCCGGGCAGCGCGGCCACGCCCCCAACCGCGCGGCGCGCCTGGACCCGGCGGACTGAGCAGTGGCGGTGGCTGCCGGAGCCCGGGAGGTGGAGGCGGGCGGAGGGAGGCGGCGGCGGCGGCGGTGGCGCGCAGGGACGCAGCAGCGGCAGCATGTCGGCCGGCGGAGGGTCAGTCCTGCCGCCTCCGAACCCCGCCGTGTCCTTCCCCGCGCCCCGGGTCACCCTACCCGTCGGCCCCGACATCCTGCGAACCTACTCGGGCGCGTTCGTCTGCCTGGAGATTGTAAGTGGGGCTGCCTCGGCGAGAGTCGCGCCCGGGGAGCGAGCACTGGCACCGGCATCCTGGCCCCCGGTGCTGTCTCCCTCTGCGCGCGCCCCCTGCTCCCGTCCCATTAACGGGGCCTTTTCCTGCGCCCCCCGAGGTCTCCTCGATGCCCAGCGCAGCCTGATCCTGGCGATGCCACCCGGGCCTTCTGGCTTGGCACCTGTTAATGCTGGCACCTGTTCCCCCGCTGGCGATAGAAATGGCCCCGAGAGCGCGAGCAAGTGGCCGGGTGGGACCGAGGATTGGGGACTTTGAGAAGGGAATGGTGTTTGGGTTTGGGGGCCCCGTCAGAGACCCCCCGCGGCTTGGCCCGGGGCCGCGCTTGGCTAGAGCCAGAGCAGGCGCTCTCAGCCTTGCCTGTTGCTAACCTGCCATTTTGTTGGGTGGTGCAAAGGTGCAGCCGATGACTGGTGACCAGGAGGCTGCCACGATGTGGAAAGCGGGGCCTGGAGGTACCAGGAAAGAGGAGGAGGGCTGAAGACCTGGGTCATTTCCCTCTTTGTCGTTCTGAGTGCCCCTTGCATTGAGGAGAGGAGCAGGGCTCAGAAAACAGGGCAGGAAAAAGGTGAAGTGTGTACTGTTCCCTTGGTAGTTTCTAATCAAGTGGGCGTGAGAATGGTGAGGGGAAGGTTACAAACGTGGCTGTCAAGTTCATTGCTGCCTGCCTTTGTGCCTTCTTTCTTCCTAGCTTACCTACACCACTCCACACTTCAGAACACTTGGTCGGGCCTAAGTGAAGGTGAGGTCACCTGGCCTGTCATGCAACCTTTTGGGGCTGGAGACTGGAACTACTTTTAAAGGAATTTTATGGAGCTGGAAGCTGCCTGTGAAAGGGAAAATTTGCAAACATGAATTGGGCAACCGGCGGTTACATCACACCCTGAGAACGACAAATAGAGTGAAATGTCAGTGCCTCTCCTGCAGGCTGGTTTGTTTGCTCCGTTTGGGCTTTTCATATCTCTCCCTCACCCCTCCTTTTGAGTTTGCATAACCTGGATTTGGGTCGCTTTGGTTTCTCTTTTGTGCTTGTGGGGCTGGAACACCATGTTAGCATTGGTTTTCTGCCCTATTATGCTAAGGTAGTCAGGGCACCCTAAGTTAAGTTTAGCTCAGATTTGAATCTGAAAAAGGAGACAAGTGAGTTAGAGGCAACGACATCAGTAATCGGATCGTGACTACGGGACTAGGAGAGGTTGGTTTGAGTCAGCCCGGTTCAGCAGCATCTGAATGCTTCCGTGAGGCGCAGGCATCCATGTGAGAAGCGTGGGGAGTGGATGGCTTTGGGCCGGCTGCACTGCTGTGCGGAGGGAGACGCGTTGAGGGCAGTGAAGATCTAAAGAGTAAGATTGTACAGGTTCTGAGCTACTTTGCTTACGTGTTCCCCAAACTCCAGTTGTCTGCATACCTCTTGGAAGTTTTTGTGGTCCCCGCATTCCACTTGTACTAGAATTTACAGCATGTTCACTTAAATAGATTCACTTTCTAAACTTAGATGCCTACCTTAGCCTCATCCTAAGCAATAATGCATGTGAATTCTCAAATTTGATATGATGGCTATGTTTTTCTAATATTCAAATATATAATTATGTATTTACATATATATATACATATATGTATATATGGAACTATATGTATGTGAGATATATATAGGTGTGTGTGTATATATATATATATATAACTATGTATATATGTCACATACAGATAGCCATATATATGCAGGTCAAGCTTGACATGTATATATATGGCTAAACCATGTGCCATCAAATCAAGTACCATCTCAAGAATCACCTGTGGTCATGTGACACTTTCAGAAATACTACCTAATTCTGAGGGGAGTTAGTTATTCTATTTCCTCTCCCCATATCGCTTTATATATCTAGCCCAGTGGTTAGTTGTCAACTCTTGCTGTACTTAATTACTTGGGCGGCTTTTTAAAATACTGTTGCCAGCCCAGACTAATTAAATCAGAATCTCTGGGGGAGCACCCAGAGTTGGCTAGGTTTTTGTCAAAGCTCCTCAGAGGTTTTAATGTATAGTCTTGGCAGGGAACCACTGAGGGAAGCCTTTATCGGGGCTCTGTGGACAGGACAGCTCCTCTCTTGCACATGTGAACTCTCTCTGCTAGAATTTCTGCCACTCGCGTCCTAGGACGGACCCCAGACTCACAGAAGTTTCCAGTCTATTCCTCTTAGCTCTTCATTTCCTCTGGCTTCTTACCCCCGAAACACATCTACGACCCTTATCTAGATATAAGAGCATCCCTTCCAAAAGCCATTTCAGTTTACTTTTCAGTATGGCCAAACATCTTGATAGGTTTAATTCTTAGGCCTCCATTTATCTCTTTTACTTGAATAGTCTCTCTCCTTCCCATCTTACCCCCAAAAAACTAAAAGGACCCTAATATTCCAATGAAAGTAGTGACCTTAGAGAAACTAGAGACCACATTGGACCCAAACTATGGCTCCTTCTTGGCTGTCATCCTTCTGTACCACTTGGAGATACTGGGTTATATGCTTTCAGAGAGCAAAGATGGAGGCCGCCTTGATACGCCTCTATCTAGAATGCACACACTGAGCAGATGCACAGATATGAGCTAAATAAACACTTTTGAGGCAACTTTGGTCCCTGCTTTTTTAATTTCCCTCTAGTTTTCTGATTCCTTTAAAGTGTTCAGGCTCCCATGGCTCCTCTTCAGAAATGCCTCACCTGTAAATATAAATGTGAGAATTCGCTAGGAGTAGTTCTACCATGTTTCCCCCAAAATAAGACCGGGTCTTATATTATTTTTGCTCTAAAAGATGCATTAGGGCGTATTTTCAGGGGATGTCTTATTTTTCTCATGTACAACAATCTACATTTATTCAAATACAGTCATGCCATCTTCTTCTGGAACATTGTCATAACATACTAAATGCATCTGTCTGGCTGACAATCTTAACGGGGGCTTATTTTCGGGGTAAGTCGTATTTTCAGGGAAACACGGTAAACTCTAGCTTTCCTTTCTGGGGACCGATTATTTTAGCCCCTTCCTGTGTTTCCAGATATCCCCAAACTTCTTAACTTTAACCTTTTTTTCAAATTAATTTGTCTTTGTAATTTCTCTATTTATATCCCGTTGCTGTCTAAAACTTAACAGGTGAAAATGGCATCTGACAAAGATGGAGTGGGCTATCCATGGCTGACTAAGCTAATGAAACCATGATCTTGGAGTTCAGTTTTCACACTAACCAGTAACTTGCTCAAAGAATTCAATCCCAATCCCTCTTATTGTACCCTATTCACAGTCTCTCAGATATCAGCCATTTGTTGGGGGAGATAATTCAAAAGATACAAATAGCGCCCACTTAACAGCCCCAGGTAAAGCAATGTATAGCATCGGCTTTATAGGTGGAGAATATGGCAACCTCACATGCGTGGGGTGGCTTTTGGAAATGTCCCACTGTTAGATACTCAAGTTGTCAGCCCCTCATTTTTGCACTCAGCTGTATTTGCCAAAGCATGTTTGCCATAAAGAGTTTAATAATAATTAGTTTTGCAAAGCGAAGTCTTTTAGTTTAAGATGGAAAAAATCACCTTCAAAAGTTATCATTTTTAAAATCTCTCAGTGTTTCCTGAATTAATGTTTTCTAAGTCACTCATCAGCTTTTATTGAATACCTACAGTGTGCAAGGCACTCTTCTGGGAACAAAGATGTTTAGACGCTTCCTCACCTGGATTTGCCCCCAAATAACTACCATTTAGAGAAGAAAGACAAGTATGGAAAGTGAACTACAGCTAAAACATTTTCCAGGCAGGTTTCTTTAGAAGAAAATGACATTGGAACTTCTTTACTAGTGGGCTGAGTGAGATATTTCAGATCCCTGTCCTCAATGAGCTTATCTTGTATAATGCACAAGAAAGATCAGACGTAACAGTATGCAACACAAACAAGAATAAAGGTCATTATTGAACTCAGTGTGTTTCACAGCTTCAGTGTTTAGGAAACCGTCTACATTCCCAAGATAACTGTGAACGTTGCTCTTTATGGGAGCTATTCTGGGACTCATTCACATGCTTCTAACTGCACTGGTTTGGATACCACAATAATTTTCATTTATTCAACAAATAATTAAGAACCTGGTGTACACCAGGCCTTGTTTTATGCCCTGGGAATAAGATATTAGCATAGCTCCCGCCCTTAAATGAAATTCCTGTACGGTGAAGTATAAAGTCAAGAAAGAATTACAGTGCTATGTTTGAAGTGACAGAATTGGTTTGTGAAAAGTACTGTTGACAAATGGAGTAGGCCAGCACAGGCAGCTTTAATAGGATGGTGACATTTGCGTTTCGCCTTAAATCATGTGCAGACGTTCAGTAGACAGAAAAAGTGGGAAAGAGAATTCCAGGTAGGAACGAGAACATGTGCAAACCTCAGAGACAAGAAAGACCATGGTATGAAGGCCCTAGGAATGGTTAGTTTTTCAATTTGTTTGGTTTTTTTTTTTTTTTTTTGGTTTGTTGTTTTACATGACTCCTGAGAAGGTGGCCGGAAAAAAGAAAGAAAAAGATCAGGTAAGGTTCAAGTATGATTTGCTGAGAAATGATAGGCCAAGATATAGAATTTATTCTTTCTGTGGTGGGCAGCTACTGGAGAAGAGGGATGAACTTGATCAGACTTGTGTTTTAGAAACCTTTGAATAGTGAGGTTTGGTTATAAAACAGATGGAAGGCAGCAGGATCAGTGAAGGGACTTATGGCAGTGGTTTGGATGAGGGATGATGAAAACCCAAAGTGGGACAAGGGAAAAAAGCAGAGAAGAGAGACAAATCGAAAGCTGAGGAGGTCAACCAAGTATGTGAAGTTTGACAGGTGCTGAAATGATACGAGACCAAACTTAAATATAAGATGAACTCAGAGGAATTACACCAGAGAAGCAAATGTTATTGAAAGGAAGGTGGGAGGGAGGGGCGATGGAGCTGGCATGTGCAGTTATGCAGGTAAATCTGGAAGGGATTTCATGTTATTTTCCATTTTCAACCCAAAACGGTAGTTGGACTAACAGATAAATGTTCAGGTGCAAAGAGTTTTCTTTTCTTGCCCAGAAAATAGATTTGGGTAGCAAAGAGAAATTGTGTGTTTGCAGTAGTGAAGAGGGGCTATCCATGGATATGTGTCCTTCTCTAAAAGGGTTTTAATTCTAAATGGAAGAATTTTCCTTTGCCTCTGGATTAAATATCTCCATCCCTGTGAAAAGAGCCTTTAAAACTTCAGAAGAGAAATAAATCGATGCTTCTGCCCATGATTCTTTTCATCAGCTATTTGCTCTGACTGGCAGTCCTGTGAGAAATAGGAAGAATTGAAATATGGAAAACTTTAAACCAAGTTGCTGGAAACCTTGACCTTGAGCTCCAAAGGAAAAAGTCAAGGAGAGGAGCTTTGTTCTACAGAGCTCGATAGAAATTTTGTACCTGGTCGTAGGAGCCATGGACATGGCAAATTGGCAAGTATAATTCTTTGAATAAGTAGAAAAGACTGTATAAAGACAGAAACCAGGAACTACATGGCGTACCCATGTGTAGCACTTAACAGATGCTGTTTGATTGTTCTGTAGGACAAACTGAACAGTGTGTGGAAATATTCTAGAGAGACTGGCTGCAGTGGTGAAGGGCAGCCTTCTTAATGAAGTCTTGCCCAACTCTGAAAATGTCATGATTCTTCTCTAGGAATATGTAGTTTGACCTGATTTTCCTGTGTCCTATTTTATATGAAAAGGGCCATGTCCTTTCATAGCCACCACAGATGACAGTCTTAACTTATGTATAATAGCTTTCAGAAAGGAGGGAGATAAAATGGAAGACAAGAGGCCAGGATGTGTGCAGTTCTTGCTCATGTCAAGACTTTGGCATGCATGAACGTTCTTAACCTGGGGAATAACTAGTTACCTACAAACATGGAAAAAGGATTTCAAAAATCAAGGGAAATCATAGATAAAAATAGACAGGGGGCAGAACATATTTCTCTCCTGTCATACGCTTTCCATTTTAGGGTTTCCATTTAAGAAACAGAAATGGAAATGTGGGTGATATGGGGAGGAAGAAAGTAGAATTCTTTCTAGCATCCTCAAACATATTTTTAAAGCTGTCAAATGCAACTCTAAAAAGTAAAACTTCTTTTGCATGGGGATAGTTTGTACATAGGCCTCTTCTGTATATGTCACTTCTCTTTGCTTCCCAGAACTTGTATTATTTTTCTTTCCCTGATTAAAAACAAACAAACAAAAAAACTTGCCAACTTGTACCTATAATTCAGAACTGTACCAGGGCTAGTCCAGGGCCAGTTTGGATGAAAGTCAGCATGGTGAGAAGACAGATGGGGATTAATGGAGGAAAGCAGGAGGGGGTGGGGTAAGGCACAATATAAACACTGCCCTGGTCAGAAGTCCCAATGGCAATTGCAGCAGAATAGATAAAGTGAACAAATTTGGGGACCGGGGAAGATTGCAAATGAGGTGTCATGAGCTAGACTAGCAAAAGGTGCCCATTTCCCCGTAACTTTCCATCCTAGTCTTCTGAGATCTTGTACAGAAGTAATACACCCCCTTGTACTAGGGGGTGGGTATTGCCAGTAATAACTTGAATATTGAGAAGCACATGTTCCCGCTCTACCAGATTCATGCCTGTTTTTGAACACCCACCATGTAGCAGGGGGTGAGCTACGCTTCAGACAGCAGAGTGTTCCAAGCTGCACTTCGGGAGCATTTTCTTCTAGCACCGTTTATTACGCACGCTGGAATGCAACGGAGCATGTGTTGTAGAAAGCACTGCCCTGGGTTCTGAGCATTCAGACATGATTAAGACACTCAGACTTTACAATCCAGTGGGTGAAACATGCATGTGAATCCATGATTTCAACCCAGTTGTCATAAGCACTGTAGAGCATACACGTACCGGTAGCTGTGGTGGCACCAAGGAATGGCATCCAGCTAGGGAAATCGTTCTGGAAAACATGGGTTCTTTCGGGAAAACCTGGAGTTTAGTTAGCCAGCGATATTTTGATGGCATCATGACCAGTGTAATGGACTCTGTGTTCAGGGGATAAGGGACAGAGGCCAGAGAGAAAATAAACAAAACAAAAACGGTGGTAGGGAAAGGAGCATGTCAGGGGACAAGGTGAGCCAGCAGGGGAGGCAGCGGCCTTCTCTGCATAGTAGTTACCACTTGACCGCAGACACATTTTGAATCAATTTACTTTTATGGGCTGCCTTGTAAACACATCTGTCAGGTATTGTGGTGTTGAATGAAGTATGTTCCCAGTTTAAAAAAAAAAAAAGAATCTTTTTTACTACAAATGGTGTATTAAATGGAGTTAATTGAGGGTAATCTCTTCACTAGGGAAATCAGTTGTCAAACATATTAAACAATTCCCTAACCATGTAGTTTCATTTACAGTTTCCCAATAAAGAAGTGTCCATTAAAATAGGAAGGGTTATGAAGTTGATAAGGTGTTCTGAACTTTTAGGGAAGGGGTGGTCACAAACCCTTTTGTGATTCCGATGAAAGTAGCGGACTGTGTCCTCAGAAAAATGCATTTGCACTTATCT
This sequence comes from Rhinolophus sinicus, assembly GCF_036562045.2. Lineage (NCBI taxonomy): Eukaryota > Metazoa > Chordata > Mammalia > Chiroptera > Rhinolophidae > Rhinolophus > Rhinolophus sinicus. The sequence goes on along the minus strand of NC_133761.1, from coordinate 15,275,850 downwards.
ACCCAATTTGATATCATTTCAGGAAATCAACCTTCCACTGCCCGTGCCAAGCCAACCTATAGCAAAAGGATAGAAACCCTGATCTAGAATGAACACTAAATTTTGAGAGGAGTAGAATAGCATAGTATGAATAGCATAAGCTCTGGAAGCCAATTGCCAGGTTCAAATCCCAAGTTTAATGTTCCTTAACTATAACTTAGGGCAAGTTATTAACTGTTCTGTACCTCAATTAACTTATCTGTAAAATGGGAAGAATAATAGTAATTATTTCTCAGTGTTTGTGAGGATTGGATTGGTATAATAAAGCATTTAGAACAGTGCTTGGAACATAAGAGCTCAAAAAAATGCTAGCTAGTATTTCTATTATCCTCAGTAGCTTCACCCTCTTACTCAAACTAACTCTATAAGCCAGATTGGGAGACAATTTCTTTTTTCTTCTAGGCTTGCTAGTTTGTTGATTCCCGCTACTACAAAGTCATGAAATACCCAATATGTAAATTGTAGAAGAATTGGAAAGCAGGGTTATATGTTAAATACAGAAAGTTCTAAATAATGAAGTATTTTTCCTTAGGGGCAGTAGAACCAGTCCTTTGGGCCTTCACATTCACTTACCTTCCCCTGTTCTCATTCCAAACATTGACTGAAAATAGGTCAGAGTTGGAACCAGCCTGTTTACTGAGTGAAAAATAAGAGTATAGTAAGATGAAGGTGTCAAATTGGTGTGAAAATTATTAGCTAAGATGTCAGACGGCGTATTTATAAGGAGGCTATTAGGAAATAAGTGACATTTGAAGGGAAAGAGGGTATTTGCAAAGGGAAACCTTTGGGGACATGAGAAGACCATCCAAATAGGAAACAAGTTGAGAAGTCTTTAATCCACGCTGCCAGCATTGCAAGAGTTGCTGCTTGCTCAATGCTATGTTTTCCCGTGGGGTCATATATTTTTACCAGTCCCCAGTTTCTAGTGAAAACAGGTTTTAACTCCAACTCAGGGTTCGAGTCAGTGTGAGGTATGAATGACTACGTCCACTGTTTTCTTGTGGGAAAGTGTCAGCCAATTCCCACCCTTCTGGCCTGCAGGAGCCAAACTAAAGTGAGAAGTATACAGTAAACCACAAAGGAGACTGTTGTTTTAGGGATGTGTAGCAATGTTATAACTGGAACTCAGAATATATTGGAGCCCTTGAGGTGTATGCCAGGTACACCTAAACTTGAGCTCAGAAGGTAAGGGGTAACTAACTGTAGGGAAGGCTGACAGCTTCTTCTAGGAAATGTTTGCATTACCTGGAAGTCAGAGCTTAAAGTTCAAAGGCATGAGCCCAGACTTCGTTCCTGAGAGAAATTTCAAAATGTGATACATTTGGTATGAGATGATGGATGTTAACTAAACTTACTGTGGTAACCATTTCACAATATATGTAAGTCAAACCATTTTGTTGTACACCTTAAACTTAGAGTGTTGTATGTCAATTATATCTCAATAAAACTAAATACTCCGAGCTTAGTAACATGCAGAATTAGATGAAGTGAATATACTGAGCATTGCTCATGTTATTAAAAGCTGTTTTTAACGTTGGAGCCAGGTTGCTGCAGAGCTAGGGAGAAAAAGTAGCTTTTGGCAAAAGGAAATCATGAAGTCAGGAAGAAATAACTGTGTTGAGGCCCTAGTGACATCAGTGTGACAGTCTTGCAATGAGGAAGGTGGCTCTCCAAAGCAGGCCTGATTATATCCTCGGCCTATCCCCCACCTTGCAAAACAACCGTGGTAAGCAGGACTTAATACGGATGCCACAGGACCTGTGATCTAGGGATGCAGTGTGTGTGTGATTCATATGCCTTCCTCCTGCACAACCCTCTCTCCCTGCAACACACACACCACAGATGGGGAGGCAAATCTGTTCTCTTTCCACATAAGCACTAAGTTTCCTTTCCGAGGTGTCGGAAGGGCTGTAATTTTGAGTATGACAAGAACAATTCATGTAGTTTCACATTAGCATCCTCTGTCAAAGCCCAGGGGATGGAAGCCTGCTTGCAGCCCTGCCTCCCCCGCCTGCCTGCCAAGACGCCTCCCAGGACATCTCTCCCCTCTCCCAGTCTCGCAGAGCACGCTGTTGTTGAGCTCTTTTTATAGCACTCGCTACAATCTGCTCCTGAATCAGATTTAATGGTGTCTTTTTCTCGCGTAGTTAGAGCTCCTACAGACTGAGCCTGGCCTTTTTGTTTTCTTTTTTTCTTTTTTTCTGAGTATCCTTCTGTTGTGCCTGGCAGTAGATTTGAGGCTGGCCCATTTGAGGTCCAGTCCACATTTATTAAATGTTATGTTTCATTCCAAGGGATCATACAGCCTCTTCTCCAGAGGTGTCAATTTATCATAATCCCGATAGCACATAATTCTGCTTGTTTATTTGAGCAGGCCTGCCACTAATAAACAGCGGCCCATTGTTCTTTATCACCCTGAATACCTGTACCTTCTCAATAAATAACTCTTGAATTAATAGTTAATGATGAATTAATGGGTAGTTAATATTTCTTAATAGTTAATAATGAATTAATAGATAATATTTCTTAAACCGTATTTAAAGTAATATAAGCTATTTGTAGTAGGAGGGTAAGAAAAGGCTACCAGGACAAAGAGGCTGAGGGAAAAAGGAAGGATTTGAAGATCTTGTCACCTTCAGATATTTATGAAACAGTAGAAAAGAAGAATTTTTTTTTTTTTTACCAGAAACACTATTTCTTCCATAGCTACTAATAAGATTGTTAAATTTTTAAATAGATATTAATATTCATGACTTGGATTTATTTCATAAAAGTTTCTGGGTTTGATGGTTAATTTTTGAACTTAGGAGTTGAGATACAGCACCACGATTATGAATGTATTAGATTGGTGCTTTCGCTGTCATTGCTCAAGTGACAATTTATTAAGCTTTCAAAAATGTTTTTCAAAATAGTACTGAATTATATGACTGGGCCTTTTTTTCAGAAATTAAATTAAAATTTGTGTTTTTAACCTTCAATGGCTGTATGATTGGGATATTATTTAGATACTTAAGACGCAAGATGCGATGATTATTGGTTTTTAACATTTGGAGCTCCACCTGTTTTTACATGGGCACTGGAAGTTTATTTGTTCACTAAGCAAGTGCGTGAGAGCCATCTGCATGCCAGAGGTGCATGCCTCTGTGATAGCACCTGTGTGGGGGGGAGGGGACAGGTAGAGAAGGCTTGATTCCCACTTGCCTGTAGGTCTCTTTGGAGCAGGTGTGTAGCTTAGATTTTTGTCTTTCCACATCAAGTGCCTGACATCGTTACGGAAGGATTATCGTGCAGATTTAATAGATGGCTTTGAATGCAGAGACATACAAAGCAACATGCTGCCAAGAAGGTCTAATAAGGCAGATAGACTGAAAGCGCAGGGGCTGGGGGTCGGGGGGAACATTCAATTACAGTGTTTCTCCCCAGTGTAACATACCCACAGTAAGGAACTTGCCCAGAAGACAAGGATTCCTGAGCATGGGGAAGCGTTGTGGGGGTCGGGGGTGGGGGCTGGGGAAAGGCTTTGTGGATCACGTGCTAGCCGAGGCTAGTATCAATGGGAATTTCTCAAATACACAGGGGGAGGGAAGGACATTCCTGGCCGGTGTACGTCAGGCCACTCAGATGTGAAAGAGCTTTGTATTTGGACTGTGGGTTTTTAAAAAAATCTGTAACGTAAAATGTGAGGGGCTTAGTGGCAAGAGAAAGAGACAAGGATGAAAAAGACAGATGAGATCATTAAAGGCCCTGCGTGCCAGGCAAAGGAGGTGTAGTGTATGGAGGAAACTGCTGCTCTTAAATTCGTAAGACTTACTGTCTTCAGCCCCTAACCGTTTCTCCTCCTGTGTTCTCTCGCTCCCTCTTAGCTGCCCAAGCCAGAAATCGGGGTATTTTCCTTGTCTGGTCTTTTGTGATCATGTCCCATATCTGATCAGTAACCAACTACCGTCCCTGCTTCTTTTTAAGTTTCCGTCTGATCTGTTCATGTCTCTCTGTGCTCAGTGCCCTGGGCCTAGTTTACCCTCTGTTGTCCTAACGGTGTCTTCTGTGGTCGGTCGCCCACCTGCCACCCCTTTCTTCTCCAGTCCATTGTCACACTTTAGCCAGAGAGAAACTTCTGAATGCAAATCTCATCCTGCCAGCCCCTGCTCCGGGTGGTCTGTATGTGGCCTCCTGTTGCTCTTGGGTGAAATTCAGCTCCTTGACTTGACCTCCAGGACCCTGCAGCTCAGTCTCCAACTCCCCAGGCTCGCTCTCAGCTCCCACCAGATCTTCTTAAGACTCACCTCCTGCCCGGAAACAGCCTTCTCCTCACCCTGCTCCTCCCCAGAGCCCGGTCCTTGGGGTTGTTGCTTCCAGAGAGTGTTTCCTGACTTTTCAAGTCTGGATTTAGAGCCCTCGTTCTGGGGACCTGCAACACTCAGTATTTGCCAAACTGTGACATGTACGAAGCAGCATTTTAATCCCATGCTTAATTGTCTCTTTCCTACAAGAGACTGTGAATTCTGTGATGGCAGAGACCAAGAGTCGTCTGTTTACCATTTTATTCCTAGCCCCTGGCAACAGTGCCTGACAAGCAGTAGGTACGTACTGAACTAGATCCATGAATATCTAAAGTACCTATTCCCATGCCAGCACATAGAAGAGTATCAGCAAATGATGGTAGATTTGATTGTTTATTATCATGTACGATGGCTGCAACTAGGATCTATATATAGGCAATAATTTCACATGTACAGATAGGTCATGAGAAGGATTGAAACATGGCCATTAGAAGTGACAAGTTAGAAAGTTATGGCTGATCTTTGCTGATACCTACTCTGAGAAGTGGTGAGCGCACAAGCCGCTGTACCGTGGTTTGAAGAGTAGCACTCAGGAGCGGAGGTGGAGGCCCAGTCAAAGAGGACTTTGTAAAAAGAGTTGACTGAAAAGGAAAATCCTCGGAGAGCGCAACAGTTAGAGAGGCAGCAGGGTCAGAGGAAAGTATTTTTAGACAAGGAAAGAATACTGGACCTGTTCACGGGCTGAGGACGAGATTCCAGCATGCAGGCAGGTGCAGAAACGGGTGGAGTCTGACCAGGCCCGTGACTAGAAGCTCTGGCCTTGCACCTGAGGGGAGAGGGGAGCGGGCATCTGGAACCGTGATAGAGAAAGCTGACGGGAGGGGCTGCAGGAACGTGTGCAGGGGCCTGGGGAGAAGCAAATGCAGCGGTTAAGGGGGATCCAAGCACATTCCGTTCTGTTGCCCTAACCTACTCCTGGCTTTCTTTTTACCTTCAGCTGTTTGGGGGACTCGTCTGGATTTTGGTCGCCTCCTCCAACGTCCCTCTACCCCTGCTCCAAGGATGGGTCATGTTCGTGTCCGTGACGGCCTTCGTCCTTTCCCTCCTCTTCCTGGGCGTGTTCCTCTCTGGCATGGTGACTCAGATCAATGTCAACTGGAACTTCCTGGTAAGGGATTTTTACGTCTTTTCCAGGAAAACGTGGGAAACTTATAATATCTCATTCTGTCCTGTTCTGTCTGTTGCCTCTCGTGGGAGAGAGAAGGTCAGACTGCAGGGTCTGCGGTGCTGCCATGTGGCCATGTGACCACCTTGCTGAACAGCAAGGTCCCAGTTTGTGAGATTCGCGCGTTGACAGAGCTGAGCAATCTTTCTCTTACTCCTTTATGAGTTCGATGACCTTTACTCAAAGACGGGTCTATTTCATACAACAAATGAATTGCATTATCGTTCCTGAACTACTGAGCAGATGCCTTTGATAGATGACTACTGTGACATATATCTTGAAATTTTCCATTGATTTCTGTTTCGCGTATTAAATACATGTATTCTTTTCAGGAAACAAGTAGCTATATAGTCTACTCTCCAATTAGAAAAGGGGATATTTTATATTTATAGGCTTCTCCCCACACTCCACACCTCAGAGGGACTGCAGGTTTGGCTCCAGACCACTGCAAAAGCAAATACCTCAATAAAGTGCATCCCATGAATTGTTCGGTTTCCCAGGGTATATAAAGTTATATTTACACTATACTGTAGTCTATTAAGTGCACATTATGTCTAAAAAAAAAAAAAAGTACCGTAATTTAAAAATACTTTATTGCCAAAAAACGCTAGGGTTATTAATTGACCTAATTTCAATATCATTGTGTCTCAAGGAAAAGGGAGGCACAAGGAGAGGAAGAGAGACGGGAAGCAGCCAGTTGATGGAGCAGAACACGCAACATTTATCAATTAAGTTTGCTGTCTTGTATGGGTGCAGTTTGTGGCACCCAAAACAATTGCAATAGTAACGTCAAAAGTCACTGATCATAAGTCACCAGAACAAATATAATAATAATGGAAAAGTTTGAAATAGTGTGCGAATTACCAAAAATGTGATACAGAGACACGAAGTGAGCAAATACTGTTAGACAAACAGCGCTGATGGATTCACTCGATGCAGCGTTGCCACAAACCTTCAATTTGTAAAAAGTGTAATAGCTGAGAAGTGCAATAAAGGGAAGTGCAATAAAATGAGGCATTGCCTGCATTTTCGATTCCTGTCCTCATTTATCAAGAATTGGTAAGTTTTAAGAAATTAATTTACAATCAACACAATTCTTAAAATTATGACACCATTCAATTGGATCAACTTATGTCCCGTTTCCCATGTAATATCAGCCTCTTTCATGCTTGTGGTTATTCATTCTCTGGACCTATCTCAGAATGGCCCAGTGGAGCATGAATTCCATGATGGACAGCCCTTTAACGAAGTTCATGACGAACCCACCTTAGTTTTCGATCACAATTTGGTGGTTAGAAGCTTAACTCAGGCCTTAGTCACGCTTTACCGTGTTTCCATGAAACTAAGACCTAGCTGGACCATCAGCTCTAATGAGTCTTATATTAATTTTTGCTTATTTTACTATAAGACCCGCATTATTTTACTAATGCGTCCAAAAGACGCATTAGAGCTGATGGTCCGGCTAGGTCTTATTTTCGGGGAAACAGGGTATGTAGGGCCCTTTCAAGTATGGTAGCATTTTATTCAGCAGCTTTAGGACAGCTGTTAGAGGAAAATATTTGTTCTTGTCTCATTTACAGAGCATAAGGAGAACCGTCTTCCCAAATGTTATCAATGGTCAAATCTAGTGAATGTGGCTGCCTGCGGCGTGACACCAGCCCAGGCGTGATGCTGTGGGTTAGTGTAAAGCTGAGGAGGAAGTGTAGCAAAGCGGTTCCAGTCACGCACAGGCTTTGAAGTTGGGTCTGGTTTGCTTCATAACTGTGTAGCCTTGGGCAAAATATTGAACCTCTGAATTTCCGTTTCCTCGGTAAAGTGGTAATACTCATGCCCACCTCACCAGATGCTCTTAAAGACTAATAGAAACAATGTATTATTAAGTGCTCAGCTTTGTGTCTGATTCATAGTAAGTGATCAATAATTATCATAATTCCTTAGACACACGGAGACGCGCAGTACGAACCTTTGAGAGTCCTTCTGTGTCTTTGGTTGCTGAGCCAGTACAATATGTTCCTACCTTTTTGCCTTGATTTCTCATTAACAATGTGAAAATATTTCTAATAATTGGTCAAGTGATGGAGATCAAAGGTCCCTATTGAAGTTCCAGAGAGAGGCTTAATCTCCTCTTTCTAAATGCCTCGCTTTCCCATGATATGTATGGATGAATCAGTCGGTCCCTAACATTGGTAAGCACCACCGGGTTCTTTAAATATCAGGCTCAGAGATGGTATTTGACCCGTATGTACCGCTATAGCCCGACTGGTACTTAACTACTGGTTAATACATAGTTATTGCCCCAGCCTCTTACCTCGTCCCAGGTGCTGTGCCCCACATTGCTTGGGACTTTCCTGGACCTTCTAATAGCCCAGCAACGGAAGGGTTAATACCTAGAAAAGTAGAGTCCCCAGGATTCTGCAGTGTCCAGCCTTCTTTCTAATTCGCTGAAGCACATGCCTTACCAATGTTTAAATATGTTTCCAGTATCACTCCTGGTTTTATTAGACATATGTCCATACTATCCTTTTACTTTTTGCTTATATTGAATCATTGGTATTGAGTACAGTCATTCATGTCCTTATTAATTTATTAGGTGTCCTAAATTGTACCCCCCCCCCAGTTTGTATCATTACATTTGATATTCCATCAGACAATAAAATGTAAGAGGGTTTGTTTGTTTTTTAATTAAATCACTTTTTATGAAAGAGACAGTTGAAATTGGAAAGACCTACCAGTCTGTTCCGTAGGTCACCTGCAAAGTTTATCCTGTGTTCTTTTAGCTGCAGTAATCCACTCTAACATGGGGGAATGTGGTAATAGCAACACAGTGCACAGTATAGTGGCTGTCACTGCACAGGCTCATTATATGGTGGGCGTACTTTCAAGGGGCCAATTCTTGCCTTCAAGGAGTTCACTTAAATGCTCGCTATATTTAGAAGGGGCTCCTTTTTTGTTTTTCTCTTCTCTTGACATTTCGTACATACTCAGTCGTTTTTGACCACATGGTTCCTTTTGATAGGTTTTGTAATATATCTTGTACCTTCTCAGCCAGAGAAATGTTTGAGTCATGCATAGCAATGTCACCAGATGGTAACAATTTTTAATTGCTACATTCTGGAATTGTTAGACATTAATTGCTCAAAAAATAATTGTTTCCTCCTGTGATAATAGTTTAATGTTGCCTGTGTACTGTGCGTGAAGGAAGCAAGAGTGCATTTTGATAAAGAATACATTTTCTAGAAATATTTGTTGCGGGATATTAACTGACATATTTATAGCTTCTAGCTTTTACTGATCATGAGGGTAAATTAATATGCACGGTAGATGTCTTCAGTATTTTCCCCAAGCTTTCTAGCATTTGTATAAATGGTGGAAATATGATATGAAATAAAAATATGATATGTAATAAAAAAGAAAGTGGACTTTGGAACTAGACAGACCTATGTAGCTTGAGTTCTCCCTTCATCTTTGTGTGGCTCTGAGTCAGTCACTTAACTTAAAAAAGGAGAAAGAGAATGAGAAAAAATTATTTGCAGAATGGGATAATAAATGGTGATTGTAAGGATGTTGACAAAAATACAAAGCAATGTGTTGATATATTGATTCAGGTAATATGTGAATTTTAGTAGAGTTATGCTTTATATTAATGCCAGCCTCATATGTAATAACCTAATAACAACTGGGTTTTGTATGGGAAATTCTTTTATTTTTTTGTAGAAGTATATGATTTTATTACTCTTTTTTTTTTTTAGAATGTCAGGAGATATGCTATTGAAATCTATGATTTCATAGGTCTTCTGTATCTTTAAATGTATGCGGTGACAATCTAATAGATAAAAATAATAATTGCTCAAATATAAGTTACTTAATTATAAAATGTGTGTATATATATATATTATATAACTATATATAATCAATAGTAATATAGTTATTGTATAATAACTATAATAACAAGATGTAAATTAAATGCTACTTTACTTGAATTTTAAGGGCAGTATATGTTATTTTTTTAGGTGATGTCAATTAATATCGATCTCTGGCACCTTAATCTAAACTGAAATTATACACTTTTTTATAAAATTCAGTGTATCGGAATGTTTGCCTCTATGCCGATCACAGTGGGCCAGTTGATTTTCCTGTGGATTCTAATAGCTTGATGTTGCTAAAGCAGACACAAGAAATGGCTGATGTAGTTAAAGATTGATTAAATGTTCTAATCTTCCTGAACCTGAGCTTCATTGTTTGAAATAAGGAAGAGAAAAAAGATCTTGTTTGTAATCGTAGCTGTCTCTCTTTCTCCTCCTCTTTCAGGATTTCGTTTATCATTTTACAGTGTTCGTCTTCTACTTTGGAGCCTTTTTACTAGAAGCAGCGGCCACATCCCTGCACGATCTTCACTGCAATGCCACCGTGGTTGTGAAGCCGCTCTTGAGTGACAACCAGTATAACATAAACGTAGCAGCTACAGTAAGTGTTGACGGCTACAGTTGACCAGCACTTTCCTTCTGTCAAGGTCTCCAAGTAACTCCTCGGGCAACGCTAGTTTGTTTTAATAATAGCCATTAGCATTAAACCTATAATAGATATGTATCTGTACAGTCACCTTACGAGCAAAGTGCTATCATTGGGGATGATGCAATGGAAGCACAAACACGGTGACATTCTGGTCAGGTGCTAGCAGTCGGTGGTGGTGGTGGTGGGGTTTGCACAACAAAGTCTACTTTGCAAAAAGAATTAATTGTGCCTTTTATTTCATGTAAGTTCAGACATGGTAAGGGAGATTTGTTCAGTAACCAATGTTCAATACCTATTGGTAATTCGTTTTCATTCAATGAATATTTACCAAGAGCCTACCAGGAGGCACGTAATTTGCTGGGCGTAGGGGACGGGGATGAGGAAGGCACCATCCCTGCCCTGCCCTTGAGGAAAGCCCAGGTGAGTGGGGGCAGTAAATAAGCCAGCCATGGATGACATACGGGTGAAATGTATCCATGGGGAAATTTTTTTAAAAAATGTATCCTCCTTAATTCATATACCTAAGTGAGTTTATCATTTTGCATTGACATAAGTTGAGTAAATGATATAATATTTCTGTTTTTATAGATAATTTTAAGGTGTCAGACATCTAAATTATTCCCTGAAATCTCTTGATATTTGATATGACTATCTAGCAAGTTTTGACCCTAACGTTTTACTGTTTTATACAGATAGTATATACATAGTCTAGGCCTCCCCATATAGCCATTAAAATCTGTCTGGAGCAATACTATCCAACAGAACTTTCTAAATTGATAGAAATGTTCTGTATATGCGCTGTCTAATATGGTGGCTACTCATTAATCAATTCATTTATTTTCAGTTAATTTAAGTTTAAATTTAAATAGCCACATGTGTGTGGCTAGTGGCTCTTATATTGGACAGTACAGGTCTAGAGTTTGGAATTTGAAGGGTAGAGGATTAATGATTCCAAGACCTGCCTACTATCCTAAGTTTTCCAAGTCTGCGTTAGGATTGTCAGAATTCATTGTGAGTCTACAGTGAGTGAGCCTGAAGGTGGGATTGCAATGGAAAGGAGGCATGGTCTAGCTTTGATAGGCTTATAGTTTAGATCAGTGATCTTTATACTTTCTTTTAGAAGAAGTGTAACTGTTTTACTTAGTGACGTCTTACTTAAAACCCAATAAATGTTTACATTTATTAGGGAAAAGCATGCATGCCCTAGTTGGAGTAGGAAAAGAGGGTCTGGAATGATGCCCACCCTCCCTTCTCATAACGCTACCTCTGTCCACCTCATCATCTCTGAGGTACTTTCATAGAATCCTTGTGATCCAAAGATCACAGTCAGAAAACCACTGGTTTTAACAATTTTACACAGCCAAGCTCAGGGACGTAGAATAGACATTTTTCTGTCAGGTGTCCTTCCTACTAGTCATGGGTTGCCATTAGATTTTCCTTTACAACTTCCATCCCCTCCTTTTCAATGGTGTGGGCTCCATTCTCATTACATCTCTTGGATCCTTGAAGTGACCTCATAGTGACCTATGTATAGTTGCCCTAAGATCCTACTGTCATAAGAATAATAGGTGCTCAAATACTTGATGATTGGCACTGGATGTCATTAATTTGTCACTAATATTCCTTTACCCTAACAGCTCAGTTTTCAATGTTCTCCATAGGGTGATTCTGTTCTGGCTGTCCCTGTTACCCAGCCCTTTCTCTGTCTGTCTCAGTGAAGCTGCCCTAGTAAACTTCTATGTGTTTCAAGTTCTGCATTAAGTCCCCTTTCATCCATATACTCCAGTAGAAGTAAATCTTTAGCTTCTGTGTTTTGATGACACTTAAATGCATGAGCCGTTCATCTGTGACATTATATGGAGTCCCTCTCTTTTCTTTTTATTTCAGTATACCTTAGAGAGAGGAAAATTCCTGTTCACTAATAATAGATATCAAAAGAGTTCATTCTCATGCAGCAGACAAATGTCTAGATTACAGATGAGCCAGAGAGACAGCCAGCAGAGGAAGGGTGGGGAGAAGAGCAGAGTGGTGAACACTGAAAATGTCCTGTGGGCGAATCTGATATATTCCGTCTCAGATCTATGGTTTCCTAGTAAAGGATCCCAGCACTAAATGATAAGGTTTTATGATATCTAATTGCTTTGTCTTGTAGTTTCCTATGGACCATAAACCCCAAAATGATGAGGACAATATCTACTACTTATTTATATGTACCACATATACACAAATTCTTGTTGAATACTAAGGACAGTAATTCAGAGCTGAGTGTCAACTCGAGGACTATCTCCCACCCGACATGATGACTTATTTCTATGGGTATTTGTTCAGTCCTAAAGTCACTTTCCATTGTCACAGAAATGATCAACTATGTCCTCAAGGCCTAATAGTTGCATTTCCCTTGGCTGTGAGACCACTGTAGGAAAAGATACCTCATAACGAATTTCTGAATATCCTATCAGGGGTATCACAAATACTTAACAAGTGAGTCCAGAATATGAACAAGTGTTCCACCTAAGACTGTCGACAAATGAAAGAATTATTAGGAGTTACAATCTTTAGAAGAAGGTTAGTGGTGTGCAGGGATAAAATAGTAGTACAAATCTCCAAAAGAAGAGATGAAAATAAACCATTTTCATAAGTGTTGATGTATGTTCAGGTAGGTTGGTCAGTCTTCAGATATTTGCTCCTTAGGGACGAGTGTTTTCTTAAAGTCGGTGTTATAAATCAGATGAGAATGTTTGTTGTTTTGTTTTTTTCTTAGATTTTTGCCTTTGTGACGACAGCTTGTTATGGTTGCAGTTTGGGTCTGGCTTTACGAAGATGGCGACCGTAACACTCCTTATAAACTGTGTGTTAGTTTCATTTGTCTATTTAATATGTCTGATCAATTTGGATACCATTTTGTCCAGATATGACAACATTCCAAAAGTAACTTATTATATGGAGAATCTAAGTACAAGTTTTGGGTTATGTCATGGATAGAATTTGAATTTTATTATGATGTTAAACAGAGAAATGGCCTTTAATTTTACATCTGTCTTTTTCCTTTTTTAAAGAAAATTTTCTTTTATTTCCATAAAAAACCTAGCTATTGTTTATGAAAAAGGTGTATTTCTTTTGTTTAGTTGCTAAGTCATGTGTACCTTAAGTTTAATAGGTAACTAAAACTCCCTAAAAATCACATAGCGAATAGGTTTCCTACTGAACTCTATCTTTTAGTGTAAAACAGAGACTGGTACCCTTTTTCTATAAAGGCCCAAATGGTAAAAATTCTAGGCTTTGTAGGCCCTACAGTCTCTGTCACAACTACTCAACTCTGTTGTTACTACATGAAAGCAGCCAAAGACAATATGTACATGAATGAGTGTGGCTGTGCTCTAATAAAACTTTATTTACAAAAACAGGAAGCAGCTGCATTTGGCCTGTGGGCTGCAGGCTATAGTTTGCAGACCTCTGGTGTAAAACCTTATGTTATGTGTTCTGTGTTTTACTGAACTGATCTTGAATGATATAAAGCTAGTTAGACAAGCCACATAATATTTAATCTCCTTATGCAATAATCACATCATCTTTGTGTTAATGGTCAAATACTTATTTGAAGGGGCATATAGTTTCTCAAGCTAATTCAAGCAGAATCTTGATATAGGAAAAAGTAATTTATGAATTGAACCCGAGTTGCTTAATCCAACTTAAGGTCACCTAACAACTGAGCAAAATGCTCATCTGGCATCCTTAAAATGAGATCTCTAAAGATCATAAACCACTACTGGAACTGGTGTCTAACTACTTATGTCCTACTTTGGATTAATTTATGCTTCAGAATACAGCTGTTTGCCCTGTGCATGAATATACAAATACTTGTGTGTGGCTACGTTAGGCTTTACCAAATAGAGCTCTGAAGAGTTAACTTTTTACTTCTAATTATTTTACAGAATTTGAATAGGGTATTAAATATAACATAAAGTTGTAGATTCCTACATGTTTTGATAATAGCCCTGAGATCTATGTTGTTTCTGCACTGGTGGCAGATATATAAAATCAGTTTTAAAACAGCAGCTGTCACAAAAACTGTCTGGCTGAATAGCCCACAAAAGTATGTCAACCCACCTGTAGAGACCGTGGTTGTGGAAAGGTGCCAAAATGACTTCAATGGGAGAACAAGTTAGTTAGGCCCCAGCTGCCACCACACTATCCAAGCAAGGTACTTACTAATGTCTTGTCCCAAGAGAACTACCTCTGGGAAAGGAGGGCTTTTGATTGTCCGATACTTTCAGCCCTTTGCTTGTTTGACTGAATCATCCCCTAAGAGTGCTATGTATAAGTTGGGCTATTAGATGTCGTGGAACGTAGAACAATCCCGAATGAGTAGCAGGATCAATGCTCAGTGATCAAATGCTGTTTATGTAATAATCCCTTAGAAAGAAGAGTCTGGCTTGTGATGTAAATATAAAGATAGAAGACATGTTTCAATATGTGGCAAGAGGATATCAGTCTTACAACCTTGTGCTCATGCTGTATTTTTTTCTGTAATATCTGACTTCCTTATTTGTTTTTTTTTTTCTCCATACCACACACTGAAACCTGTATTATGAATTGTATATTACGAAGTCATAAATGTGCCATAAGGATATATAATAGCCCATTCTAGTTGGAATCGTTTAAAGTTAATCTGGTAGATTTAGTTGTGAGATTTTATTTTTGTTCCCAAGGTTTAACAGGTCCTTGCTTGGTGGCATTAAATTAAATGATTTCATGAGACTTTTGTAAATGGATTGCTTCTAGATCATTAAGAACCAAGCCGAAAACTCATCTAACTGTGAAGACTTAGATTTGTAGATTAACCGCCTTCTAGATTTGTGAGTTGAGTGACAAAGCACTTGAACAAAAATTATTGGCATTTGAGAATTTCTTTATATAACTTAGCTGTAAAAATGAGAAAGTGTTGGTTGGTTTTAAAATCTGGTAACTCCATAATAAAAAGAAATTTATTTTATAAGTGTTATGACTCTAATAAAGTATTCATTTGATAATCTTTTTTCGGTCATCTTTTTTTAATACAATTCACTTTAAAATTCAGTTAAAGGTTTGATATAAACTTTACAGGTTTGGAACGTCTAGTCTTATATAAAACAGTTCTGCTTTAAACATTTCTACATCAAAGGTAGTCCCTCAGGAAATGTCAGTAAATCTTTTTTTCTTTGGTGAAGGTCAAAAAGGTAAGTCTTTGGAAGTAATATTATAATGGAAGTTCAATTATATTCTATTTTACTTAAAAAGCATTTATATACTGCTTAATGTATGCCTGGCAGTGTTCTGAGCAGTGTTTTTCAAATATTAGCTCATTTAATCCTCATCATAAGAACTCATTTTAAAGATGAGGGAAGTAAAGCACAGACCATAAGAAACACCCAGGGTCATGTACCTAGCAAGTGGAAAAGCTGGAATTTAAACCCCAACAATCTGGTTCCAAAGTCCAGGCTCATAATGGCTATGTATCCCTCTGTTTTCCCAGATTTTACATTGTATATCCAAAAATGTGACCTTGTTTTCCCCCCAAAGAAGTTTTTGGCAAAATGCTTAATAACATAATTGTTTGCGGTAGATGTCATGTTTTAGGACTTTTCTTGTAACCAAGGACTCACCTTCCACATCCTCTGGGGATGAGGAGTTCTTTCTTACCCAGTCGAACATTCTTTGCTTGATCAAACACCCTCAAAATCTAATCCCACTGGTACTCCCCTGGCTCCTGTTAATACATGCTAGTTACTTTTTACAACTGCTTTCGGGTATAATCTTTCTTCTTTATCAGACTCAACGTGAATTCAGCTGGGCTGTTCTGGGATTTAACCAAAGTTACCAGCATCCAGGAGAAAGGTGGGGACAGGTCCTGCCTCCTGGAGGAGTGGTCTCACGTGGGGAAAGTACTAGCTCCTAGTGAGGAGGAATGAGCCATCTCTGTAGCTCCAAGAATTCAGGGGATTCTGGAGAGTCCCAGACTTTGGGATACCCATTCGAACATCCCCATCTCATGTTTCAGGGTCCCAAGCTTTCCTCACCAGGATGCCGAGTTTAACATTACAGATTTGCCTTGGTAGAGTATTCTACTATTTTGGAAGTTCAGTAAACCTGTCAGATCTTGAGTGTGCTCTTTAGCTGCATTACTCTCCTACTGCGAAAGAGTCCTCATTATAAACTATGTAAGAGATGCTCTGGTTGTTACATTTAGTTTTGACCCTTCGTTAGCACCCTAAGTTTCTCATTAATGCTATAGGGCATCAATCAAAAGGAATCAGCAGCATTTGCTGTTGTTTATAATCTAATGTGTTATTTCCTCTGTGTTTTCATAGACCTGAATCAACTCACTGGCCATCGTCGCCCTCCACCAGGGACAGACTCCTACGTGAGGGTGATTATGTTTACCCCATAAGGTGTTTGTGCCTCTTATTTTTATCGGCACCACTATTATTACAAACTTTAATATAAATGTATAATGTTGCTTGCCACTAGACTGAAAAAAGCACTCTTTCACTGTAAAGTATCATTGCTAAATTTGCTAAAATTCCAATAACTAATCCTAACTTTTTTTTTTTTTTTTTTTTAAGTCCAGAGATTTGAGATGATTTTGTTTCCAGAAAGGGAATCCAGATGACTTTCTCAAATAAAGTGGAGGAATACTGTGAGGGTTTCCCCCAACTAGCACAAATCTTCAGATAATTCTATGTGACCTGGAACCACTCAGCTTTACACTTACCTGTGGTGTTTGTTCATGTTGTTTTAATAGCACTCTTATCTTGATAAATTATGACAGTTGTCCTCCTGCCTCTTCTTTCTTTCTACTCTTCCATTTTGGAATCTATTGGTCACTTCACATTAGTCTAAGTATTTCAATTGTTAAAGTATTTATGGTGGTTAATTTAGGGCAACGCAAATACGTTGTTAGTGTATTGAGTGTGTTCACTAATTTTTCAAAAATTCCGTAGTTTTGTCATTTATGTCGCACTGGATTTTTTTGGTCACTTATGTAAATAGAAAATGTAGCATACTGATTTCAGAGACCTTTAGATATTGTATTAGTTTTCTAAGGCTGCCGTAACAGAGTCCCACAAATGGGTGGTTTAAAACAGCAGAAATCTATTCTGTCACAGTTCTGGAAGCTAGACGTCTGAAATGAAGGTGTCAACAGGACCGTGCTCCCTCTGAGACTGACAGAATCCTTCCTTGCCTCTTCCTAGCTTCTGGGGCCATTTCTGGGCTTGCCACTGCATCATTCCCAATCTCTGCCTCTGTCATCACATGGCATCCTCTCTGTGTGTGTCTACGTCTTCTACATAAAGACAGCAGTCAAATTGGATTAGGACCCACCTTAATGACCTCACTTCACTTGATTGCATATGCAAACTCTTATTTCCAAGTAAGGTCATATTCACAGGTACTGGCGGGGGTTAGGACTTCAACATAACTTTTGGGGGGCACACAATTCAACCCATAACAGAAATGTCAAGTTTCTGTTCAAGTTTAAGATTCCTTAGGCATCCATGTTGAGAAGTGGTTGCATATACAACTCTTGAGTTCAGATGCAAGCTTCTAGTTAAAAATATTTAGGGTTGTCAACTTATTTACTGAATAAGCCTGGGAAAACTGTAAAGCAATCATAATTTCCTTCTCCATGAGACTGTAAAATACAATCCTAACCTGTAAGGGGCTGTTGGGAGAGTAAAGGGACAATGAATGTGAATGTCCTCTAACTCGATTCAAATACCAGTGAATGAATCAAAGTCCTTTGTATTGCAGCTAACTCTGCATTCAGCTATATGTATTTGGAGCAAGTATTTTCAGAATATAACATGTTAGTATATCACTGGTTTGTATTTAAAGCTAAATGTCAGCTTGCTTCAGGGCAGTGGTTGTACACAAATAATGATGAATTACACATTGGTGGAGATCCTTAAAAATAAAAAATAAAATAAATAAATGAATTCTAGGGTGTCTGTTGACTTCAGGGCTTTTAAAGTCTTGACCTTTCCTTACAAAATGCCCGAAGGGTGACCTCATCCCTAAGCTAAAGATAACCAGCAAATGCACTGCTCAAGTAGAAGTTCTGCATTATTCCTGGGGAAAGTAAGACAGTCCTTTCAATTATTAAAAATATATAAGTTCAGACAATTAAGTTTGCGAACTCATCCTAGAAGAAGTGCTACATACCTCATTGCTGAATATCACAATGGTCACCTTCAAAGATTCCCCTTGGGAAGCTATGCACCGATGCCAGCACCTAGTCCACCCTTCAAAGCAGTTTTGGAACTCTTTATCTGGAATGGCCATCAGAGCTGTCGTCATATTACACTTGATGTCCTGAATGTCATCAAAATGTCTTCCTTTCAATATTTCCTTTATCTCTGGGGAAAGAAAGAAGTCATTGGGGGCCAGATCAGGTGAGTAAGAGGGTGTTCCAATACAGTTATTTTTTTACTGGCTAAAGACTCTGTCACAGACAGCTCCCTGGGAGCTGGTGCATTGTCGTGATGCAAGAGCCATGAACTTTTGGCAAAAAGTTCAGGTCATCTAACTTTTTCATGCAGTCTTTTCAGCACTTACAAATAGTAAACTTGGTTAATTGTTTATCTAGTTGTTACAAGTTCATAATGAATAATCCCTCTGATATCAAAAAAAGGTTAGTAATGTCGTTGCAACAAGTTCCTAAACTTAATTGACAGACCTCGTATATTGAGAACATATTTCAGGTTAGGTATTGTACAAGACATGGGACTACAATGATGAATAAGACCCAGCAACTGTCCATAAGGAGGGAGATTTACAAATAAACATGTAATTAAGATGTAAAAAGCTAATTTTAGAGGTAAGCATAGGATGCTATGGAAGCACAAGGAAAGACTAGCCTGGTCATGGAGGAGAGGAGTGTTACAATGCTTCTTAGTGGAAGTGATAAATAAGAGAGCTGAAGGATGAATTCGAGCCAATCAGGAAAATAAGGAGAAAATCATTCCAGGTAGAAGGACCCACTTGTGAAAAGGCCCAACAGAAAAAGAGACAGCTGTGCTCAGGAAGCACAGCGATTCGGCACGGCTGTAGCTTGGACTGTGCGATGGTGAGGAATGCAGGGATGACGCCACGGTCCTTAGCTGGGTCCCATGATGAAGCCCTGCTGTTTCATGCCAAACACTTTGGGCTTTGTCCTTAGAGGCTCCAAAGCACTCTAAACCCAATCGCACCCTCCCAGCTATCATAAATTCTCTTTCTTCGCCTGTAGAATTTTCCCAGCTGTCCTGGAAGAGTTTGTCCAAGTACCTTGGCTATACCACTTGGTCTGAGAAGTTTTGGGCTTTATTCCAGAAACATAATAGCAGTTCATCCTCAGGCAATCAGAGGTAGCAGGTCCTATTTTTAAGTCCACCTTCCTTTCTCTTTGTACCATCTCATTCTCATAATCCCATTACTAGCTGCCAGGTGCCCCCTGACATAGTATTCTAACATGGCCATCCTACCTAGCCCACAACTATCCCTTTTATTTCTGAAATGAAGAATTGCCAGAATTCCCTCTCCCTGTTTAATTTGTGCCAATAGATTCAAGAGCAAAGGTACACATGTGATATGTGGGAGGACCGTGTGCCAAGTCATCTTTGTCAAAACTACTAGAATGATGATAGTTGAGAGGAAAGCAAATACGGGAGCTGCCCCATTACTCCTCTGTAGTGAGTGAGGTCCTTGAGGAGTACTTATCACTGGCCATTTGAATGTGTGTTTTTCCTTCCATCTGAAGAGTAAGCTTTCTCTTTCTGTATATCATAAGCTAAAAGGTATAGCTCTATAACAAAACTTCCCATTAACTTGTGATAAAGTCAAATCATGTGTGACATTTTGAGCTGTCTGGTCAATACATGATGGGAAGACATTTTAATGAAGAATTTAACTCAGCTTCAAAACAGCGGCAGCCAACAATGTCCATTTGTGTTTGTGGGTCTCAGTCAGGAAAAAGATATATAAGGCAGTTGGTTCACAAACTTGGGAGTTCTCTGGGTGAAATTTGACACTGGCCCCTGTACAAAGAGGGCAAGAAGTGACTGAAGACAGAAGCAGATCACTCCAGATGGGGAGGAGGTGGTTTTAATAAGCAAGGGCTCTGACATTGGAGGCTTGTCTCAGGGGGCTGCTAGGCAGTAGATCTCCATACCTGCCCACGAGAGCCTTAAAGGTTTACACAGAGACCTTAACAGCGACTCTCTCAAGGCTGTGTCCTTGAGACAGCTTCTAGAGCGGGAACGGTGGGCAGAACTTACATTCCAAGGACAGGAGGGGGCGAGGAACCTCCAGCTGCTCAGGGGCAGTTCGCAGGTCAGGCAGCAGGCCTCACGATGACCTCCTCTGACACAGGCAGATCTGTAGAGAGCACCAAAGAGCCATAGAGTGTATTGAAATCAGTGTAATCCTACTGTCTGAATACCAGACGTGTTAATGTCAAGGAATTATTTTTATGCCTCCTCTGAATGGAGCTTTTTAACCACAGCTCCCCCTCTTTTGACTGTAGAATAACATTTCCCACCAACATTTATAGAACATTTACTGTGTGCTAGTCACCAATCTAAAAATATTAGCTGTATCCTATTTAATCCACTAAACCAAGACATACTCTTATGATCACCATTTTCCAAATGTGGAAACTGAGGACCCTGAAATTTGGGGACCTGTGTAAGTAAGGTCATGCCGTGAGGAGCACAGCCACATTGCAAACCCAAGCAATATGGCCCATGAGGCCAGGACACACCGGTATCCAAAACACTTTTAATGGTTACAATTCTGAAGCAAGTGCAAGGAGTTGAGCAGATTTACAACGTCTAGGTTTTATCATGGCCGTGAACTTGGTCGATAAACACTGGAGAAATGCTGGAGTGTTTTGTAATGAAACACAGACCGTTTTGCATGAATCTCCAGCTACTTCTGTTGTTACACGTTAGCCTGGTACCAGCCTTTTATCTGCCATTGGGGTACTCCAGAGAGCACCAGGTGATGGAGTGTATAAACGGATGACAACCAATGCAACATTGACATCCCCACACTCTGTTGAGTCCTACCTTACATTTTATAGGCCCTGAGACAAGCCTAGCCAGGACTCCAGTGAGCACTGGTAATCACAGAGAGCCCTGGGACAACCCCACTGATCAAATGACTTCAGTCTATCACTGGGGTCCTTTTTTAAAGAATTTGTTTTGTATGGGTTCATATTTGCACTGAAGAGTCACACGTAAGAATTATTGATGGTCTCCCTGTTTTTTCTCTTTTGATCATTTGTTAGTTTCCATTTTTATTAAATTCAGAATGGTCAAAGAGCAGGCAACACAAAAACTGATATTCCTCTTTCCTTTCAGCTGTTTTTCCATCCAACCAGGAGAGGGCAGTGCAAGTACATTTTAGATACTGGGGAAGCTGTGGCTCCAGCACAGGAGACCACAGAAAGATTTTCCATTCTCATCTGATGTACTCTTGAGTCTCTTGCCTCAGGGTAACATGTAAACCCAAAGTTGAAGGCCATATGTGGCATGCTGTTCTAAGTAAAAGCTGAGAGCTATGCCCCCCTTTAAGACACTGGCCAAAACTTGATCATTAAAAGCATAGATAATAATAACTGTAATCAGAATGTCTCTTTCCACTGGGGCAAGGGGGGTAACTAAAAACATCAGTGCCTTTCATGTCCTTGAAACACTCGCTGTATTGCAATTAAAAGTCATCTTTTCAACACCTTTCAATATCTTTCACTGTTAATCAAAATACAATTCTGGAACATGCTCACTGGGCTCCATTTGCAAACCTTGGCCATCCCTTCTCCTGAGGTTGGGCACTGACTGCTCATTCACTTAAAACCTTAGCGGTGATTGGATTAGTAATAACAACACACACTTGAGGCCATCGTGCATTTCATGCCTTAATCAAAACGTTTGGAAGCGCTGCCTCTTGGAGTGAACTTTCTATTTTTTCTTCCCCTCTTTCATTAAAGTCAGTGATTCTCACAACCAGCTCGGTCAGGTGGTACCACGAAAAGAGCACAGAATTTGGAGCCAGATGGAACTTGTTCCATGTTTTGGCTCAGTCAGGAGATGTGGGGTGAGTATTTTCATTTCTGGGTCAGATTATTTCTCCATGCTGGAGATGAGCAATGCGCTGATCTTACTGAGCAGTTCGAATTGAAGCAGGAGCTGCTGCTGCTGGTATTATTTTTGTCATTATTATTTTGACCAAATTACCCAAGTACTAACCAGTGACTTCCCTCCAAAGGGTAGTGGAGACTTTGCTTTGCTCTGGTAATGCAGACATTGCCCAAATAAGTCTGTTTTTTATCAAACACCTCAGTTTTCAATATTAAGATAGAAAATTCCAATTTTGTTTTCATTCATCAAAAAAAGTCATGTATATGGGGCGGCTGGATGGCTCAGTTGGTTAGAGCGCGAGCTCTGAACAACACGGTCGCCAGTTCAATTCCCACATGGGCCAGCAAACTGCGCCCTCCACAACTAGACTGTAGAAAACAAGCTGCCACTGAACTTCCAGAGGGGTGGCTGGATAGTTCAGTTGGTTAGAGCGCGAGCTCTTAGCAAGGTTGCCGGTTCATTTCCCGCATGGGATGGTGGGCTGTGTCCCCCACAACTAAAGATTGAAAAACGGCTACTGAACTTGGAGCTGAGCTGCGCTCTCCACACCTAGATTGAAGGACAGCGACTTGGAGCTGATGGTCCCTGGAGAAACACACTGTTCCCCAGTATTCCCCAATAAAAAAAAAAGAAAGAAAAGAAAGAAAAAGTTATGTATCTCAAATTTCCTCTTTTAATATAAAATTGCTTTCTTCTATATGCTTTCTTTCCCTTCCGGAATACCAACCAACACCAATAATAATAAGAAATAATTCTCAATACTTACTTGTAGTTGACTCTAAGTGTGTAATAGCTACCTCATTAAAAGGAACTTAATTTGGTCTGAAAGAAACAATCTCTTCAGTACATACTACAAATATAATTAAAGTCTCTCTTATATGCTTTGCATATTGCACTGTCTTATATATGTAAATTGCATGCAGAAATCAAACTATCAATTCAAATGATGTACTTTCCCAAATATAATTTGTTATTTACAGCAGGCTTCTAAGGAGGCTGATATTATTAACATTCTACTGAGAAATAAACTGATGCTAACAGATCACATCATGGGCTCTAAATGGATCTCAGAAGACAGATTTTCAGACTCCTCATTCAGTACTCTTTCTACAGGACAGCATCATCTTTACAGCCCAATTTCAAGTGATTTAAGTACGGGTACATTTATAATGGATCAATAAGGGTACCAGCCATGTTGTCAGCAAGTGCACCAGTGGCTGGTGTGACATCCTAGACCATCTTTAATACTATTCAGCATAATGGATTTGTAACACATCATACAACTCAAAAATCTTTGCAAATTCTTATGTCAAAGGTGGCATGGAGTTAGCCTTTGAGGAGCCCCTAACTTAGATCTCCAAGTTACTAACACCTTGGAGTGGCTGCTTCACAATTGGAAATCACAGTGAAACTCCACAAGACTAAGAATTATATGCCTGCTTGGCATCATTTGGTTAATAAGACCTGGGATCATTCATTGCAAAGAACTGAGTTATATTAATAACTATTGATCTAGTTTTTCAATATGAATGGCCTTTATGTGTTTATTAGCACATTCTTTATTCTCAGGGAATCCTAAAGAATGAAGGATGCTGCTGGCCTAAGCACTGGTCATTAATAAGGCATTGCTAACGAGAGTGTCAGGAAGGTGTGATACATATTTTTTAACATGTGCCATAATACTATCAAGAGCCAACTGTATGTCAGGGTGGTGTGCTAGGCGTTTTCATATAATGTTTCATTCAATCTTCATGACAATCCTCTGAGATAAGGACTGTCATTATTAAACCAGTACAGATAAGAAAGAGAAGGCATAAGAAGGGCCCCTGTGCAGGAGCCAGAGGCTTTCACAGGGAGCTAATGAGCACATGAGGTCCCAGTGGAGGTGAGGAACAAATGATAACAGGCCTTGGATGATAAGCGACGTGCTTAATATTTTATTTGGTAAGGAACCCTGGAGTGCAAAGGAGTGTTTTAATAGGATTATTCCAGCTGCAACGTGTAGGGACAGAATGAAGGAGGAGAGACTGGGAATAGCCAGCAAACTAGAGCTGTGTGTGTGTGTGTGTGTGTGTGTGTGTGTGTGTGTGTGTTGTGTTCATTCATTCCTTCATTCAATAAAAATGTATTGAGGGATATTATGGGTCAGGCATTTTTTCAGGCGATGAGAATATGAATTTGTTGGCCTCTGCTCCCAAAAAACTAACAATCCTATGAGAGAAAACAGACATCATAAAGTATGTTCTAATGAGATTATGAGAGCTCTAGGTGTGCAGAGGAAGACACGGATCCCATCTGGGCATGATGAGAACACCTTGTTGGAGAAGCAGGTGTCTAAGCTGAGTCTGAATCACAAATATCAATGAATTAGGCATTTGAGGGGATGGACCGTTTTAGAAAGTAAGGATACTACATGCAAGGGAATGAGACAAAATGGCTTGAGGATGTTGGGAGAACTATAAATAGTTCCTATGATTAGGATACAACACAGGAACAGAAAGTGAGCCTAGAAATGAGAGCCTAGGTCACCTGCAGTATAGTATGTATATAAAGAAGTTTGGACTTGATGTTGAGGGTGAGGGAAGCCACAAGATTTGAAGAAGAGTCATCACTTGATCAGATTTTTGCTTGAGAAAGATTTCTCTGATATTGATGGAAAGAATGGTTTGTGGGGCGTGGTAACTGGAAACAGTGAAGTGAGGCAGGAGGCCACTGAGCAATTCAGGCAAATGATTAAGTTCAGAAGTAAGACAGTGGCAGCGTAAAGGATAGAGAAAAAACAATGCATCAGGAAGATAAACTGGGTGTAATTGATAGAACTTAATAACTCTCCGGATTCTGTCTCGACTACTTGAATGGGTGGTGGTACCTTTCACTAGAAAGCAAGATGTGTGTGTGTGTGTGTGTGTGTGTGTGTGTGTGTGTGTGTGTGAAAGGTGAGGGGAAGAGGAGCAATACATTCTATTTGAAACTCACTAACACATTTGAATTTGGAAATGCCCTGTGAACGACAGGTACTGATCTAGAAGAAACATGTGAGCTTTGGAGAGGTGACCATACAAGTGGTAGGTGGTGCTTGGTAGAGGATCTCTTACATTAGCTCGCCATTGAGAAACGTGCAGAGGACAAAGGGAAGAGAAGCACCAACACAGGAGGAGAAGCCCTAGAAAGAAATCCAAGAGGACCATCCAGAGACGGAGACAGGTGGCATGGCACAGGTCAATAAGAGAGAGAGCCAGGGAGGGAGTGATCACCCTCATCAAATGCTGTAGAGACATGCACTTGCCATGGGCCATTCAGTAGAGAGGCTAGAACAATGACAAGAACACAGCCACGGAGCCAAAAATGGATAGAAAGCATTCATTTCACAAATAGTTGCTAAACACCTATAGAGAGTAGGCACAGGGGAAAAACACAAGGAGGTCAATTCTATGTTTCTCAACATTAATAAAGAAAAACAATTCAAATTCTTCGTTGACATGCCAGATTATATTTCTTTCCTTTATCTTGTCCAAAATGTTCTCAATAGTTCTGGCACCTACAGATCTGTAGTTCTTTATCACAAACTCCAGAAAACTCTGGAATTTTTTTTCAAAAATCTGATCTGAACGAATAGGACAGTCTTTTTAGTCTTTATTTATCTCTCAATGTCAACATTTGTACGTTTTCCAGCAGAAATATTGCTATAGATGGTGACAGGATGCTACATTGTACCCCACTTTTCATTAAAGAGTATATGGTACATGCTCTGTATTTGTTTTTTAAAATTTGTTTTAAAAGAAAGAAAGAGAAGAAAAGGAATTCCAAATCACCCTTGACCTTAAGGATTTTAGATGAGAGATTATGGACATCTAGAATTAGAGCACTTTTTTAGAACACCTCAGAAAATACACATTTTTCCCCCTTTCTGGATTAGGCACTGCTGATGGTAGCCATATATAATATTTATTTTGAGTGTGAAACTTTCTGGCAGAAACCAAGTTCTTGCACCAAACAACCGTCTATTTATCCCTCTCTATGGCAACTATCACCACCACTCCAGTGCACTCACTCCCAGAGTCCTCAGCAGAGGCTGGAGGGTGCTCCTCAGCTTGCAGAGACATGGCTTGTCCTGGAGTTGACCTTGCTCCCCTGAGCATTCTCTTTGCTTCCTTCACTCTATGGCCCAGGGTCTGCTGGCTCAGGCCCCTGCACCTGGGCCTGCTTCCGTTTTCTTTTTCCATGAAATCTTAGGCCAGGAGAATCTTCCCGTTCTCATTTGGCAAGCTTGGGATCATTACCATTTTGGAGCTGGAAGGAAACTCAGAACATTCATTTAGTTCAACCCCCTCCTTTTAGAAATGAGGACACTGAGACGCAGAGAAGTGAAGGGACTTGGCCACACCACCTAGGTAATTTATGACAAAGCGAGAACATTGATCCAGCCTGCTAGTTCCTGTTCCCAATTCAAGGGATTCCAGCATGAGATGAATGGATGCAGTAGGTTGTATGGGAGACACTTTCATTTGGCTTTGCTTGTTTGTTGGATTGTTTGTTTTAGTATCCAGTTTTCCTCTGAAATAGCATTTCCCCATTTCTATCCTTGCAATTCAAGCAAAATTCACTCAAATCCCTAGTTTCATGGGTAGCACATAACTGGAGCCAGGCCAATCAGAGAATCACGCCCTTCAAGCACAGTGATTGGCTCAGACATGAACTCCTGACTCAATCAATTGAGAGTTTTGGTACAATTACTGAGAGGGGTATGTGCACAAGGCTCCCATTGACTTAAATGGAACGTGGGAGCACATGGTTTCAAGTTACTTGAAACAAGCCATCTTGCCATCACGTGAAACTGAGAGGAAGTCAAAGCTTAGAGACGGAAAAACACAAGTGTTCTGATGACACTGAGTCTCTAAATTCTCCCATCCATGAAAACCCCTTCATTTCTGGCTTTTTCAGTCACGTAAACCAATAAATTTCTTCTTTTGTGTAAGCCCATTCTGGGTGTATTATCTGTCACTTTCAAAAGTGTGTTAGCCAATAAAATAAACTTTTATAAAGTCTCTTCAAACACAGTCAGTTTACAATTTGATGGTTTTTTTCTACAGGTCTGGTATTTCTGGAATCTCTGAAATTTAAGAACTTGCTGAATTGAGGTGAAGTGAGGAAATATGCAGAGTGAAATTCTTGCATCTCAATAATATGCTATACTTTTCTACTCTACATAAAAGACACCATTGCTCATTTTACCAAAGTCTGATTTTCCCATTATATCATGGTTATGTGGATTTATTAGCCTAATTTGAAACTTACACAAGCATCATAACTTTTTATGTTGCAAACTGAACTTTAGCATGGGGCTTTATTTATGTTCATAAGATCATAATTTACCATTCTTAAGAACAAAGTGAGTTGAAAGGGTTTTTTAAATTAAATAGTTGTTTTTTTAAAATAAATAAGTCTCAAGAGGTTTCTTAAACTTCAAACCACTGTAAAAGAATAACATGGTAATGAGATAAATGTAAATGAAATAGAAACTTCCAGATTAAATTTGCCTTCAAATCCACATGAGTTTATAAACCAAAGGGAAATTTTTTGATTTGTGGAAAAAAAAAAAAAGAAAAAAAAAATACCCATGGGAGAATGGATAATACTTATTACGTTTGTTTATCCTAAATTGGGCCGTTTTTTAATTGAATACAATTACTTTATTTGCATATGGAAAGTAGCATCCCATTGCCTCTCAAACAGATTTTCCTGAGTAAAATCAGTGGAGGAAGGTCTGAGTTAGAGAAGACAACTCATAACACCACTGATCAGATAGGCAGGCCAACACTTACCAGGCCGCTTAAGGTTTAGGGGAAACGGACATGGGTTGCTTACAGACATCAACAGTAATTGATTGTGTTCCTCTTCTTTTGAAAGGAGACTTAAATCCTTTCATTCAGTTTCCAAATCACCTGCTTGCTCATTTCTATTCTCATCCCTGTTTTTTAACCACCTGCTTCTTCGGCTTTACTCCATGCCACGCTCTTCGTTCGTACTCCTGTTTAGCTATATATCATACCCCTTTCTACATATTGAACTTGTCACACTCTTTTGTACCTCAGGGCCTTTGCACTAGGCAGGTTATTTACAAACTGGTCCCTATGATATTCTCAGAGGGACCTTCCCTGCTCGTTCTATCTCACGCAGCCCACACCCCATTATTCTCTCCTTTATCACCCTGTGACCTTCCAACATAGCTGGTACAATGATTGTCTGCATCTTATTTATTTACTTTTTTAAAAAATCTGTCTCTTCCTTTGAGTATAAGAACCTAAATTGCAAAGATAATTTTCTTTGTTGTTTGCTGTTGGGTCTCTAGAGCCTTGAATGGTGCCTGCAATATAGTATACAAACAATAAATATTTGTGGAATGAATGACAAGGGGAAGGACGAAATTACACAAACGTGCCCCTTTTCCATCTTTTTTCATCAAGATTTCCCTTCCACCTAAAGAATTATTTACAGAGGGGGGATGGTTAATGTGCTTACATATTAGCTATCCCAGCTAGGGTTGGTTGAGAAAGCTTTTCTTTATTTGTTTAGCTTCCATTACTTTCCATTTAGAAAGGCAGCATGGCTTCATGGCTTCACCATAGCCTAATCTAAAGGATGAATATATCATAGCGAATTATTCTACCAATGACCATATACTGTTTCATTACCTCTACAAATTACGAAAACTCACACGCCCAGAATTCTAGGCTGATAGAATGAGTTCTATAATTTTCCTCCCCAAACTTTCACTTAGAGATGAACCAGTCATATAACTTACCCGCTAACTTTAAGGACAAACACCAATTGCCCAGAGCAGAAGTGACTCAGTAGCAATGGAAAACAGGAAAGAGATCAGGCTGGATATTGTCCATGGTAAGGTCAATTATCTAAAAAAACAAACAAACAAACAAACAAACAAACAAAAAACATATTAACTGACCTTGCATCTCTGTGTATTCACAAAATAAGTTCAACATAAACCATAATACATTATTTCATTTGACTTTATGATAACTCAAAGGACTGACACATTAAACAGGGATTTCACATCCCCAAAGTCCCAAACCAGGAATTTTAATAAGACCACAAAGGAGCTACTTACAGACCATACACTAATGGAAGCCAAGCCAAATGAAAAGAAAAGCCTAGGAGAAAGGGATAAGAAGAGGCTTTTCTCAATATGTCTCATATAATTAAAAGTATATAAACCCGTAACTTATTATGTATAAAGTTTACACCAGGTTTGGTACGTGTTCTAAGAGTATGTGAGACAAATATCTCATCAAGAGCTGTCCGCCTAATTGGTAAAACCAGAGATGCACACATAAGATGGTTTTATAACAACACAGAGCAAAACTGTATGCTGTAAAAAGAGATTCAGATCATTGTTGCTAAAGGAATGGGAAGAGGTGGGGAAGAAGGGCACCAACTCCAGGCTAGAGTAGAAAATGCAAATGCTCCTTGGAGAAATGGAAATTCAGCTCAGCAGTCAACTCGGTCACACAGGAGGGGGGAGGGGGAATATGATGTGTTTCGGGGAAGGAACTGACTTACACAAAGGATCTACATTGTTGGAGAGGAACTTGGCTACAAAGGCACTTGAAGCCGAACTACAAAGGTTGAGTTGTCAGTAGAGACAAATGTATGCCATACAGACAGAGGGAGTAGAAAGTGAGAAAAACACAAAGACGTTGGCAAGGACTGCAGGAAGGAAAAAGAAGGGATAGAAAAAAGGAGAGGGAGAAAACGATGAGGTGTTTATGGCGGAGGGTGAAGCGGATTTTTGTAAAAGCCATCTTTCTTCAAAGACATCGTATTTTCTAAACTGAAAACACCAAGACAGGTGACTGACTGTTTTAGGAAATCCTGGGTACACAGCTAGTAGTCCATAGGTCAAAGTGCTTACATGTACAAATATAACCTTCGAAGCACATATTTTTAGATGAAAGCTGGTGGAGTTTTTTTGCTGTCGTTGTTTTAATGGATACATGCATCCTTTAAGCAACTATAAATCTTAAGCACATTTTTCCAATAAATAAGGCTATTTTTGGAGACATCCACCTGGTATCTGGGCATTAAGGGAATGACAAGTGGGGGGCCAGAAAGTTGGGAATAGGATTAAGGCCACCCAATTTGGCAGAATGGAGAACTGGACATGGGACGTAGACCTGGGAGTCCTCTCGTGCTGTGAAGATGAAGAGCTTGGTTGGCAGGGAAAGGAAAACAGTTATTGAGGGCCTCGTTGGGTGGGTGCTGGGAGCTCTAAACAATTTTCTCCTTAATGTCTTAGAAGAATCCAGTGAGGGAATTTTATAACCCCTATTTTACAAATGAAGGGAAAAACATTAAGTCACTTGTCCAAGATCACGTTACATGCTAAGTCCAGTCTGATTATTAGTGCCTGAGGAAGCCATTCCTTTCTGCTCACCTCCCGCTGCCATCATCTTGTTCAACCCACTCTCAGCTCTTGTCAGGATTTCTACAACTGCCCACCAAGCAATATCCCTCACTCTAATCCTGTCCCCCTCCAATCTATTTTCTATACTGCAGTCAGCGTGAGATTGTCAAACCAGAAATCTGACCAATTCACTTCCTTCAAAGACAATGTGTTATCCTCTGACCAAAAGGCCAGACTTCTTAGCATTGGCTATATGTGGGCCAACCATACAATGTATCATCTATCCATGACACATATCATCTTTTGAGAGTGAAAGGAGAGACTATGAAATTAATCTGGGACAACAAACATGAACAAGTAGTGCCCCAGATAAATAGAAACATGTGGTCACACTCTACTATACAGCCTTTCACACAACCTGTTCTTAACTCTCCAATCTCACTTCTCACCAATTTCCCCATGACTTTCTGTATTCTTGCTATACTGAGCCACTGAAAATCTCTACATCATGTTCTTTCATTTCTGGGGTCTTTCTCATTACCACATCCTCCTTCATCATTTTTTTCTTCACCCAGCTAATTTCTACTATCCTTTAGATCAGAGTTTACTTTCCCTGATAAATCTTCCCCAATTCCTCAAGACTGGATTCAGTGCTGTTTTTATGGGTTCCATTGTACCGAGTGCGTGCCCCTGGCATTACATTTAATAAACTACATCATTTTGTCTATTTTCTTGTATATCTTCCCCTCTGGTCAGATGCCCCTCTATGCCATGACTATATATAGAGGGTGCCAAAAAATGTATACACATTTTAAGAAAGGAAGAAACTGTATTAAAATTGTAGTACAATGAATGACGCTAGCATTCATTTCATTGACGCCATCTTTGAGCGAACGTCATACTACCCATTGCTACGTAATTCAACTCAACTTTGAAAAGTAATACATAGATAACATCTCTTAAAATGTGTATACATTTTTTGGCACCCTCAGTATTATTGTAATTATACACCTAACACATAGTTTCATTCCTAACACATACCAGGTGTTTATATAGAGAAATTTAATAAACTGATGAGTGGATGGGTAAATGAAAGGATTAATAAGTAAAAATCTTCCAAACTTCTAAACCACTAGTGTGATTCAGTCTTTGTATCCTTCAAGGTAATGATTTCCTAGCCTGACTATGCATCTGAATCACTAAATTGGGATGTCAGATATTGGCACTGAAGAATCTGTATTTTTAGCAAGATTGCCAAATGATTCTTATGCAAACCTTATCTAGTTGGTCTCCAGATTTAAGAAACTACATCTCTGTAATGATCATTTTATAGATTTTCCTCATTCCTATATACTTTGTTTGTGGAGAGGAATCTTACCCCTCTATTTGAAAATTAAAAGGTGTTTGCCTTGGAATTAATAGGTTACAATACCTGTAGTCACAGAGTCCTTGGTACACTAACAATTTTTTTTTTTAAAGAGTTCAGTATAACCAAGTGATTTGAACTGAAGATAGGTAGGTCTATTCAGATATGTATCCTCCGGTTCCAACTCTGGATATCCATCTCTTCCATCTGGAGCTAGCTTTTATTAGCTCACTCCTTTGGAGTGAGAAGAAGGCAAGAGTTCTCCTTGGGAAATTCATTGCTGATTTTGTTTTTTAATTGCCACACTTTTTATCTTTAGCATTTGAAAAATATTGACTGTACTGTAAAGTTTTAAATTTATGGCAGGGGGTGGCCGGATGACTCAGCTAGTTAGAGCGTGAGCTCTGAACAACAAGGTTGCCGGTTCAATTCCCACATGGGATGTTCGGATGTGCCCCCTGCAACTAAAGATGGAAAACGGCGACTGGACTTGGAGCTGAGCTGCACCCTTCACAACTAGATTGAAGGACAATGACTTGACTTGGAGCTGATGGGCCCTGGAGAAACACGCTGTTCCCCAACATTCCCCAGGAAAAAAAAAAAAAAAAAAAATTTATGGCAGGTTACTGGGTCTATTTCAGTCTGGTCTGATCCAACTATTCCCTTTGAAGTGGTGCCTATAGTGTAGTGCACTTTACCAAAGAAGAGAAAAGAAAAATAATCTGTCTCCTTGAGAACAAGAACAAATGTCTTGCAAACATAAATTGAAAGCCTGATTTCTGAGTAGAGGAACTAAGCTGTTCAGAGTGAGTGACTGGCACATCCATAACCTAACCTCCACACCTTATTCAATTACAACTGGGAAAGAAGATGGGCAAAGACCTTTATGCTGACTTCTCAGAATCATTCATCTCTGATCTATCAAGCTGCAGATAAGAAATCTCAAAAAAGGAAGAGTGATTGGAACTTTTTCTTAAAGTTTATGGGGGTGACAATGGTTAGTAAAATTACATAGATTTCAGGTGTACAATTCTATAACACATCATCTATATATCACATTGTGTGTTTACCACCCAGAGTCGGTTTTCCTTCCATCACCACATATTTGACGCCTTTTACCCTCATCTACCACCTCCTCCCCCTTTACCCCCTGGTAACTACAAACTATTGTCTATGTCTATGAGTTTTTATTTGTTTGTCTTGTTCCTTTGCTGCTTTCAGTTTTATATCCCACATATCAGTGAAATCATATGGTTCTTGACTTTTTCTGTCTGACTTATTTTGCTTAGCATAATAATCTCAAGATCCATCCATGTTGATGCAAATGGCACTATTTCATCTTTCCTTATGGCACAATAGTATTCCGTTGTGTATATACATACTACAACTTCTTTATCCATTCATCTATCGAAGGACACTTTGGTTGTTTTCCATGTCTAAAGGCAGGAAAGTGAAGGTCAGAAGACAATCTTCACCACTTCTCCTGCTGCCAGTTTGTTTAAACATTGGATGAAACACTCAAGTTCTGGGCTCAGTATATGATCCCTTTGTAAAAATAAGCCTTACAGTCCTTCCCCAAGATGCCAGGCCTAATTGCCACAATTTAGTGCCATAAAATGCTTTCATTCCTTGGTGAAATCTGTTATATTAAAGGTCAAGATACCAGCCTGAACTTGTTTTGTTCTTGGGATTAAATTTTTGAGATTAAAATTTTGACATTCATATTTTTTAAAATCTCTCAGAAGGCCACAGATAGATAAATACCCACCTAAGGTTTTGGTGATTTCATCCATAAGTACTAGGATGTAGCATGAATGAGGATAATGACAGGCTTTATATCTCCATGTAACAGGAAATTGGTTGTATGTAAATCAGTAGGGCCTCTCTGTAGATTATAAACTGGAGGGCAATTGAAAAACGAATAGCTGTACATCAGGGCAGTAAGAGGCATGGGTGAAAGTGAGAAAAAGAAGATGTGTCTATTTAAGTGGAAAATCTAGACTAGGTAAGGAAAACACTGTGATGCAGAGATTCTGAAAAATATACTAAGTATTTGAATGTCAGGCAAAAAGTTCTAATTCATCAGTCTAATTAAAAGATTTATTAAGCACAAGATTTTTTAACTTTTTATTTTGAAGTAATTTCAGATTGACAGAATAGTTGCAAAAATAGTAGAGCAAGTTCCCGTATACTGTTCTCCCAACTTCCCCTAAGGTTAATATCTTATGTAACAATCGTATAATTACTAAACCAGGAAATTAAGATTGATACAATACTATTAACAAGCCTACAGTTTTTATTCAAGTTTACCCACTTTTCCCACTGTGTCTTTTTTCTGCTGCAGGATCCAATTTAGGAGCATGTATTGACTTTATTATTGTCATGTCTCAGTCTCCTTCAATCTGACAATTCTTGAGTCTTTTCTTTTATTACCTTGTCACTTGCAAAGAGTACTGATCATTTATTTTGGAGAATATCCTTCAGTTTGAGTTTGATTGATATTTCCTCCAGTTAGACAGGAGAGATTGAGAGTATTTCTTTTTGAACAAGAATATCACAGAAACGGTGCTGTGCCCTTCTCAGTGCATCAGATCAGGGGTATGTTATGTTGACGTGTCTGATTACTGGTGATGGAAACTTTGATCACTTGTTACCATAGTGTCTGACAGCGTTCTTTACTGTAGAGTTACTTTCCTCCTTGTTGTAATTAATGAGTAGATTATGAAGAAAGACTGTGAGATCATGCAAATATCCATTTCTTTAAAAAAAAAAAACACTTTGTTTTCAGAGCAGTTTTAGGGTCACAGCAAAATGAGAAGGTACAGAGATTTCCCATGTACCCCCTGCCCCCACCTGTGCACAGCCTCTTCCATTATCAGCGCCCCCACCAGAGTGGGACATTTGTTACAATTGATGAACCTACACTGACACATCATTATCACCCAGGGTCCATATTTTACATTAGGGTTCACTCTTGGTGTTGTAGGTTCTGTGGATTTGGACAAATATAGAATGACATGGATTTATCATTATAGTATCATATAGAATATTTTCACAGCCCCCAAAGTCCACTGTGCCCCACTATTCATCCGTCCCGACCACAACCCCTGGCAACCACTGATCTTTTTACTGTCTCCATAGATGTGTAATAGTATCGTGTTGTTTTAATTCGCATTTTCCTAATGACATATGTGAAACATCTTTCATATAAATATCATTTTCATCACATACTTTTGTCCACTAATTTTAGCCTTTATCAAGTGTTCTTATCTATAAAAATCATTGCTGTCATTTTTACCTAATCATTTTTTTTCATTTCTCTTATTTCTTCAACATTTAATAACTGATATTATACTCTGAGAAAGAAGACCATATTATTTCAGTGAAGCTTAATGAAGTCACTTTCTGAGACAAAGAGCTTGTGCTTTATAGCAAGAGTCTTATTCTAGCTCCATGGGAAGAAGCTTCCCAAAGATACCATTTTCAAACTGTCCTGACCCTTGACGTAAATACAATTCATCACACTGAATGAGGACATAAATAAAATTTTTGTTTAAATGGACATATGCTACACAGTCTGAAGTAGCAACTTGACAATAAAATTTAAATTATCCTAATTTTTGGTCCTTATGTATTTAAAATTCATCAAATAATCTTGAATTCCATATTCAGTGCTCGGTACTATACTAAGACCTAGAGATATGGTAGATACTAATACAGAGAAGCTTCCAGCCCTTCTGGAGTTTTCAGTCTGTCAGAGAAGTCACGTGATAACATAACTAATTGAAATTGCAATGAGTTCATAAATGGAAAAGAACAGAACACTCTACATGAACAAATGTACCTAACCTAGTCTGGATTGAGCAACTGGTCTGATCTGCAAGGGTGTCTCAGGAAAGAAAAAGCTGAAAGAGCTGAAAGCACGCCAGTGTATAAAGATAAATTTTAGAGTTGGGTAATGATAGTAACAGGGAGAAAAGAGGAGAGACTCGGGAGATGCTAAAAGATAAAAGAAATCTGGAGGTAGTAACTGGATGTGAAAGGTGAGGGAGATAGATGCATGAAATATCATTCCCAGGATTCTGGTTTGGGCAACTGAGTACATGATGGAGCCTTCACTGAGGGAGAGCAAGTAGAGTTTGTGAGGGAAGCTCATGACTTTCATTTTGGATATAAGCAACTTGGGAAGAAGCAAATGTAAATGTTAAATGGGGAGCTGGATATTATGTGTCTGTAGCTCAGGAAAAAGCCAACGCTGAAGAGGTGAACTTTGAAGTTATAAATTGGTGCTGTTTCAAACCTTGGGAGAGGTGGCGCTGCCTATCTCAAGGTGTAGGTTGAGAAGAGACCAGTGACCTATGCCCGGTGGTGGTGGTGGTGAGTCTCCTGGAAATACTAGATAGGGGAAGAGGGTAGCAAAGGAGAATGAGAAAGAGTGTCAGAGAAGGAGGAACAAAAACCATGGGTGATGTCATAAAGAAAAGAGTGTCTCACTTGTCTCTCCCAGTGCAGCTTCTGTTCTCACTGTTCTTTCCCAGCATGTCTACTTCTCTTTCTCTGTTTCTTTACGTAACATTGAGAAATTGAATTGACACTTCTAGTCAGTCTTCATCTAACTGGTCTACCAGCATCCTCCTATTAAGTTAGCAACTTCCTCCATTCCCATTCCTATTGCTGTGTAACAAACTACCCCCAAACTTACTGTCTTGAAACAACAACTTATTGTCACCGTGGTTCTGGATTGACTGGATTTAGCTAGATGTCTCTTGCTTATCATCTGGTATGCAGGTGTAATCAGGTGTCTGCTTGTACCAGGTATGCATTTGTTGTCTGTCAGCTCTAAATCTACCGTTCTCTGCCCTGCGTTGGGATATTGCAACTGAAACCTATGAACGATTCTCCATCACCAGCTGGTGAAACGTTAGGCTTTTCATAGATGGCACTGGGATGACACTGGGCTCTGGAGTGACACTGGTATCACTATGGGGATAGCAGCAGGAAGACATTTCCCTTCCGGGTTGGATCCTCCATTGTTATCATTCAGTGTGGGAACCTGGCAGTCCTTGTGGTCAAGTTCCAGCTGCGCCCTCAGACCATGCCGTGCCCACAGGCAACTGTTTGTAGCAGGCAGCCACGCACTCCCCACCAGGGCCTCTTCTGCACAGCTCCAGCTGCCTCCCCAGTCCTCCTCCCTCACCTCTTTGCTACTTGCAGGCTATATGTTTCTGTGGTGGTCACAACCTCTTCAAAAAGTCCAAATTCCAGCACTGGGGAAAGGAACTCTCTCCTCATCTTAAATGTCTTCTCTTAGCCCTCAGGTGGAAGCTTGCACCTGCTACTTATGAACCTCTTAAACTCTACTCTCCCTCCTGTTCATAGTTAACCCCCTCTACTAGATGACAACTATTCATATTACATTTTCCCTGTTCGAATAACTGGTGTGGTTTCTGACTCCTGACTAGACCCTAGTTGATTTATCTCTTCCTACGATGTGGTCCAGATTTTTCACAGGATGGGTTCCTAGAGACAGTGACTCAGGACTCATTCCTAGCTCATTTTTTCCTCCCTATATACATCCATCCTTCAGTTATCTCATCTAGGACCATGGTTCAAAATACCATCGGTATGATGGTGACTCCTAAATTGTACCTCCAACCCATACCCTACTGAGCTCCAATTCATATAGCCACCAATGCACTTATCATCTGTTTCTGATAGATACTTCAAGCAAAGCTCTTAATATGCCATGTTCCAAAATAAACAAATTAAAGAAGGTGCTACTAGTTGTTCAAGCTAAAGGAAGAGAAGTCACTTTTCATTGTTCTCTTTTCTGCACCCTGCCCTCCTCTGATTTTGATTCATA
Organism: Rhinolophus sinicus; assembly: GCF_036562045.2. NCBI lineage: Eukaryota > Metazoa > Chordata > Mammalia > Chiroptera > Rhinolophidae > Rhinolophus > Rhinolophus sinicus. The sequence continues at coordinate 15,237,985 of NC_133761.1, read as the reverse complement.
AACAAAATGGTCCCATTTTACCTCCTGAGAGCATTTCAAAGCTACCCATTTTTCTCCCTTTCACCTGCCACCACCGCAATCTAAGTGATAATCACCCCTCATCTGATCTTCCAGTACTTTTGACCACTTTTAATGTTTTCTTTATATATCATCCAGAAGAAACATTAAACAACCTAAATCAGATCTGGGAAAACCCTGCTTAAAACCCTTCAACAATATTTTTCTGCACCTAGAATAATGCAAAATTCCTTGCCTCAGTCTTCTAGACCCCAATCATCTGACTCCTGTCTACTCCTTTTAATTTATGTGATTTCTCCTTTCACTCACTCTGCTCCAACCACACTAGCCCCCCTTTAAGTTCCTAGAACACCTAACTTTGTCCCTGCCTGTGAGGTTCTTTCTCTGCCTCTGCATATGGTTTAGGTCTCCTTCAGATGCCACTCTTTCCGGTCACCCTAAATACACTCACTTTACTCTTTGTGTTTCCTTCTTGGCATATTTAATTAAAGTTTTCCATTAGTTCCTTTTTGAGAATCTATTTTCTTATTTATGGAATGTAAGCACCATTTATCAATTCCACAAATATTTTTGAAGTTCATACTATGTTTCTGATAATTTTCTGGGCACTAGAATAGATCCTGCCCCCTTGGAGATTCCATTTGATCTAGCTAGTCAACCAATATCAGAATGTGACAAGGAAAATTCAATTTGAATTCCAAATACAACAAATGACAGGGACTAAATCTGGAGGGCAATTGTCCATCTTGCTTATATTACTGAGATTCTTTCATAAATATCTGTAATATAAATTTCAGCAATAATCAAAGGGGCTGTGGTGGACAAAGAATCATCAATGTGGAGACATTGAACTTCTGTGGGCATGTTTACATCTTCGATTCTGCTTTTAACATATTTGGTGGTGGTGACATTTACTTGTTTGCTTTAGTTGTTCTTCCTGTACATTCACGTAGGTGTCTCCATCTGGAACTTTATTTCAAACTTGTTTTGAACGCCAGCCAGAATTTCCGGAACACTAAATCTGTTTTATAGCATGCTCATAGGAAATGGTGACTGGGTTGAGGCGGGTGAGGGGGCGGGGGGAATAGCCACCCAGGCTTCCATGCATGTGGAACCCAGACCCACTGAAGGCTCCAGAGAACAAACGTGAAATGCAGTCAGAGTGGACCCACCATGAACAGAACAAAACCTAGGGCCACATTTGAGATAGAAACTCACATCTTGTTTATATAGATGAAAAGACAGAACTTTCTCATTTTATAAAGCTAAGTACCACAAATTACCATTTAGTGTTGACCTATATAAAAACTTCTACCTAAAAAGATTGTAAAGTTACCTTGTGTTACATTGAAACTTAGAATCATTGCAGCATAGAGCATCATGGAAGGTAGATACCCAAAAATCAAAAGCATGAATTCCCCCACACAATGTGCCTGAGCAGCTGTCCTCTCATTCATATTTATATACCTATAGTTCCAAAACACTCATTGCTTCTTCATCTAAAGACACCTCTGGTGGTTAAAAATCTCTTACTTGTGCAGGTCAAGTGTCTCTAAATCTTTAATATAAATCTTTCTGGATATCAATTTGCATTAACGCAATAACAAAATGACTCAAGCCTCAATCTTCTATACTTGAAAACTTTTCATTTTCCTCTGATATTCTAGGGGATGCTTTGTGAATCCAGTGGTCTCTTGGACCCCTCTCATTCTGGATTCCTGCTCACATTGAATGCATCAGCTAGGTTCTTTGACCTTATTTCCAGAGGCTACTGCCCACTTGTCACTTCATTTTACCCTAGATGCTGATTGCCTTGCCCATAGTTCATTCCTCAAAGCGCCAATTACTAAAACCTGTTTATAGAACTTTTTCATTGCAAATTAGAACAGTCACACAAGGAGAGCAGTGATTAGACATCACAGTTATGAAGACCTTTGGTCACCTTCAACACATGGATTTAATTTCTCACTGGCCATTCTTCTCCTTCGTCTCTGGTCTACCACTAACTATGTCACCCAATCTAAAAGACCCTTTCCCTCTCTCTGTCTCTTTTCCAACCTAGAATGTCCAGGGCTGCCATGTAAAAACAATCAATTCTGTCTTACTTCATTATGAAGTGTAATTCACAGTCCATCTAGCTTCTCCCACCCAGACTAGTTTGGGGTAGGTTATATTTGCATAATAAGATTGTATCATAGGGTGTTGTTTTGCATGTAAAAGAACTGTTTGCTGGCTCAAGTTAACTCTTTCCTTGGCTCCTAAGGTAACCACTCAAACAGTAACTAGATTTAAAATAACACAGATTTCTTCCCTAAATCCTTATATTGGCCTGAAATGCATCTTCTTAATGTTTCTATCTATTGATTTAAATTCTTTAATCCAATGGTAGTTATTAATTTTTTTACTATGTGCTGGCACCATATTAGATATTGAGGGATGGGAAGGCCCAATTCCTGCCTTCAGTGATCGAGAAACAATACAAAGGCAATGAAAATATGTTACAATCATTGCTCTTCTGGAGCTAAGCACAGTGTTATGGATGACACATCGGAGCACTTAACCTAGACTTGGAAGATGCACCGGGTTGAATTGTGACCCCCCTACACACACACACACACACAAAGAGATATATTCAAGTCCTAACCCCTGGTACCTGTGGATGTGATATTTGGAAATAGGGTCTTTACAAATGTAATTGCGTTAAGGATCTCAAGATGAGACCATTATCCTCGATTTACAGTAGGCCCTAAATCCAATGTCTACTATCTTTATAAAAGAGAAAGACAATGACATTGAAGCACAGGAAAGAAAGCCATGTGAAGATGAAGGCAGAATTTAGAGTTATGTTGCCACGAGCCAAAGAATGCCAAGAGCCACCAGAAGCAGGGAAAAGCAAGGATGCAGTCTCCTCTAGAGACTTCAGAAGGAGTGTGGCCCTTCTAACACCTTGATTTCAAACTTCCGGCCTCCAGACTGTGACAGAACAAGTTTTTGTTGTTTTAAGCCTCCACATTTGTGGGAATTCCTTGCAGCGGCCCTAGGAAACCTGTATAGAGGGACATCTAAATTTTTTCTCAGGATCCGATACTTAAACTAAGAAAATCAGTGTGAGCAGGTTAGTAAAGGGGAAAGAGGGACTGAAGAGTGTCCTGACTCAGAGAACAGTTCCTGTGTGATATGAATATGACAAGTGATGATTATTAGTGTTTTCCTATTTCCTGTGAGAGCAGGATTGGACATGGAGATGACGCATATCCCATATGGTTATACAATATATAATATACCCATCTGTTCATGTAATATGAGTAACAGTAGCTGTAAGTTATCAAGTTTCATATTAATATCCAAACATTTACTTTCAAATATAGGTGGACATTCAAAATGCGATTTGGAGTAAAAAATAATCTCCTAGATGTTTTATATGTTGCCATTCTGTCCCGAAGGAAAACTCAATGACTTGGGGGTCATTTCACCATCCACAGCATCTACAATGGAAAGCTCAGTAGAGAATAGCTCCCTCCCTTCTGCCTTGAACTGAATTAAAAGTGAGACTCTGTTTAGTATTGCAAAGGTCGAGCGTATTGACCTCAGCTGAGACGTCTGAAACAATTACCTTATACAACAATGTCAAACTTCTAAAATTTGACTACCTGCATGCTTAATGATAACATTAAAATTTGGAGAATTTCATATTGACCTTTGTGTCCCAGAAATCCATTCCATGAGGTGATGTTAGTCTTGAGCTTCAGCAGAATATTGATTTTAACCCCCTTTAATCACTTCGCATTCAGCCCCAATGTGTATTTGGTGCCTCTGTCTCATGTGTTTCATGAGCTTATCCAGGACGGTCTGCAATGTAACATGGTTCACACTGTGGTGAATAGTTAGGAAACAGCAAGAAAGTTAATGGTTTTAATTAACATGCAAAGTACTCTATGATATTCTGAAATAGGTTTAAAAAAATCATCTGGTGACGGACACAAGGAAGTCCAGAGAAAGCCCCTGTGTCTAGCTGCAGTGCCCGTCCATTCTTCTCAGAGATGCACTTTTGTGAAATCCAATGACAAGAAACAATTTCCTCTGAATTCATGGTATGGTGCATGCCAAAGGAACAAAGAATATTAGGTTTTATAAAAGCAACATGGTGTCGTGACAGGAGCAGGAAAGAGAGTGTGGATAACTAACAAAAACTGATGGAGGAGGGATAACCGATAGAGAGCCCTAGAGGATGGATTGTTTGGGATAAAGACAGGTCACTTCCTCCCAGTTATTGGTCAGACCCAGAGATGGGATAGCTCTGTCTTTTATCTTGTTTTGTTTTCATTTTGAGATTTAATAAATTTGAAGCTGGGTTTCTGTGTTTTGAGGACTGGTCTGTATCCAGTTCGCCCTCACATCCAGGGTATAGCCTTGAAAGACTCCAAATTCCAATGATTATCTTTCCAGCCCTTTGTTTAGCCAAAATCTCTGCTCAGCTCCTCAACCTCTTCTACGTTCAGATTAGTCAAGAGCCATATGATTTCACTCACATGTGAGATATAAAACTGAAAACAACAAATGAACAAGCTAGAAAAACAAAAACTCATAGACACAGACAACAGTATGGTGGTTACCAGAGGGAAACGGGGTCGGGGAGGATGAAGAGGGTAAAGGGGCTTAAATATATGGTGACGGAAGGAGAACTGACTCTGGGTGGTGAACACACAATGTGATATACAGATGATGTATTATAGAATTGTACACTTTAAACCCATATAGTTTTATTAACAAATGTCACCCCCAATAAATTTTTCAAAAATTTACAAATGCCTTGGAAGAAAAGTGATGCCTAAGTGATACTTTCTGCCTCTCCTTTCTCTCTTGGATCTTGGATCTTGCATCTGCAAATCCTGTCTGCCTTTGCAGCTCTCAGATATATTCAGGTGTTTTGGTTTCTTTCTTTCTTTTCCTTCTTTCAGCCATTTTGGTTGGTCTCAAAGACAGCTTTGATCTAATACAGCTGGTCAGTTAGTTCATGGAAGTCTAACTGTATTTTTTTCACCAATATTAGATACAATTCTCTCTACACACACTCCCATCTTCAGTATCTAAAGATTCTGATGTGTGATCGTGTATAGTTTTAAAAACCCCATGGGAGATAAATGGCAGCACCCCCAATCTTCACCCTCCTCCATTCATTGTCACAGGTTCAGAGACTATTTTCAAGAAGCAAACTGAGGCAGACTTTGGCAGAGGCTTAGCGAATGATCTTCACAGCAGCTAAGCTTCACTTTCTCTTTAGACGCCACACACCTGCAAATCACACTTGCCACCTGAGCGTAATTATTTCCAGGTAATACCAGGCTTTAAAACAGCTTCTAACACGCAGGAGAATTTTTTCATTCATAATTTATTCTTTCTCTTTCCCAAAAATCTCCAAGAGAAGTCTCACATTTCCTTGTATAATTTATACATTGACTAATTTGCCTCAGGGTTTTTTTTGCTAGAAGGTCAAATAGATAATCTTGGATTTGCATAAACACATTCCCGTGAGCATCACCACATCTGAAAGTACCCTGTTCTCCATGACACCTGACAGGTGACTCTGAATACATCTATCAGTTGTTCAGAAAGGAAGAAAGAGGCCAAATAGTGACCCAATAGAACACTAAGACTTTCATCTGAAAAGTAAAGATTACAATTTCTAGCTGCCCCAAAATTTTCTGAGAACTACAAAAAAAGAATTATTGGAAAATGTATGTTGTTTAAAAAAAAAAAATACGTTGAGAAAATCCCCTTGAAGCTTATAAAAAATAAATACTTGTACTATCGTGAACTCTCCACCTGGTTCCTGCCAATGCAAGAAACTAAGGACAAGGCAAAACAAAGCGATCATTTCTCTAAAAGCTGTGCTGCTTTGGGGGGCTCAGTTCAGCTTGTATTTTATGGTTAGTGTGTGAACTACCAGCCTCTGGAATGAAACCTTAGATGAAAGACGATCACTATAAACCCTTTCCTTAAGGTTTCAATTAGCCAATAACTTGTTTCTAAGGAGATGAGCCTTCTTTTCTAAAGAAAAAATATGTATACACAAGATCGAACAATGAAGTTCGTGAACTCACCCTAGAAAAAGTGCTACATCCCTCATTGCTGAATATCACTATGGTCACCTCCGAAGTACTCTCCTTGGGAAGCTATGCACCAATGCCAGAGCCTAGTCCACCCTTCAAAGCAATTTTGGAACTCTCTTTCTGGAATGGCCATCAGAGCTGTCATTGTATTACCCTTGATGTCCTGAATGTCATCCAAATGTCTTCCTTTCAGTGTTTCCTTTATCTTCAGGTAAAGATAGAAGTCATTGGGGGCCAGATCAGGTGAGTAGGGAGGGTGTTCCAATACAGTTATGTGTTTACTGGCTAAAAACTCCCTCACAGACAGTGCTGTGTGAGCTGGTGCATTGTCGTGATGCAAGAGCCATGAATTGGAGAAAAGTGAATTGGAGAAAAGTTCAGGTCATCTAACTTTTTCATGCAGCCAGCAAACTTACTTAACTGTTTGTCCAGTTGGTACAAATTCATAATGGATAATCCCTCTGATATCAAAAAAAGGTTAGCAACATTGTTGCAAAAACTTGTGAACTTAATTGTCCTACCTCAGATGCCATATTGACTTAAATTTTATAGTGTGACACAGAAAGAGGCCTTTCAACAGAAAGCCTAGAATACACAACAGTCATGAAAAATATCTGTGGCATTTTCTCTCAAAATAATCCATATTTTTTTCATAAAACTGCATATTTCAAAGAAACCCTAGAAGACGACATGATTGTATTAGGTTGGTGCAAAAGAATGTGGTTTAAAAGGTTAAAAATAATTGCAAAAACCGCAATTACTTGTGCACCCCACATTGCCATCATTGCCTAATAACGAGGACTATTACTGGAAAATATCCTTACTTTCGTAATATGCACTCGTAGAACATCTCTAGTTCCAAATTTTCTACAAAAAACATTATTTTACATTTACAATTAGAAAAGCTACATTAAAAAGGCTTGAAAAGCTTTGCGCTGTTCCCCTTGGCTCTTTGCTAACAGCTCCTATTGGGTCTGAGCGAGCTTGGCAAGTTGACTGAAAGAAGCCATTTATCACCTAGTTACCATCTGAAGCTGCTTCTCCATGCCCTGCTATGCACTGACAGGACATCCACTGTGAATTAATTGCTTGTCCAAAACTTAAAAATAGGTGATAACCTCACCCATCAGCAGGGTTACTCTTTCTCATCTCTCGAAGTAGAAATGAACTTGGACTCTAGCCTCCTGGACTCTGAACAAGAGAAAGAGGTCCAAGAAGTCAGTTGTCTGCTTTGTCGTCCTGGTAGAAAAGAGCTCATTCTAACATGTTCCACGTGCATATTATTCCTAGTGTGGATTAACCCGGAGTGAATCTATACGTAGGAGTCAACTGGACGATTTAAACCCAACGATACCAGGCGAACATAGTTTCCCAATAGCTTATCATTCATATTAGTCATTCCTTTATCTTCTCCTAACGTATCTCTCAGCTAACGTTCAGTGATACAAGGGCTTGTGCATATAAGAAAGGTTTTATATGCATTATCTCATTTCTCTTTACAAAAACCTTATGAAATCGGGTGTTTACTATTATTGCCATTTTTGGTAATGTGTTTGAGAATTAGAGAGATTAAATAACTGCCCAAGACCACAAGGTTAGTGAATGTCTAACTGAAACTCAAATTCAGGTCTGGCCTGATTCCCACACTCCACATGTTCATAACCATTTTGCTGTATGGCTTCTTACTGCAGCCCCTAGAAAATTTCACAGAAGGCAGTAAGTGCATGAGCTACTGAATGACCTTGGCAAGTAACTTAACCTCTCTGAGTCTGAGTTCCCTTAGTTATAAAATTGGCATAGTAACAATACTTATTTCAAAGGGTCATTGCAATGATTAAAATGAGATGATGTACACAAAATGTTTAAAACATAGGCAAGCACTCAGAGTGCACAAAATAAATGTAAGCTACTATTATTTGCTGTGAACATTAGCTCATTAACCCCTTCTTAACACTCACCATATAACAACTCTAATAAAATACCGTCTACGTATTAGAGACATCTTTGCTGTTTGCTATTAATCCATTCAGGGTCAAACAATAACTAATAGTACGCAAAACCTTGAATAGAGCTAACCAGACTTCCACTTAGTTCACATTTTCCACCAGGTCTTTAAGGAGCATGGGAAGTTTCATTACACGCTTTATCAAAGTCTAGACATACTCTGTCCAGGCCATTCATTTTCATGATATGCCTAACCAGTCTAGAAAACTCATTAAAAATAAAGAAAAAAAGGGCGGGCGGAAGACATCATATAGCTTTCTCTGTATAGGGTGGAAATACACTTTAGGCGTCTCTAAGCTAATATATCTGAATCTTAATCCCTATCCTTGCTTAGAAATCAGTTGCTCTTCTTCTCTTCTATGTCACCTTGAATGATATCACCATTACTCAGGCACTCAGACTAGAAACAGGTCAGTCATGCTTTTTGTTATTTATTTTCACAGCAACACCTAGGCTAGTGTTTGAATGAATAACTGGGGACTATACCCTAGCCAGGTTGACACATACACCTGGCCATCATAGAATGTGTGAATTTCCTACTGCTCCACCTTTGGGCCAACACTGGAAATTGTCAGACCAGGGAATGTGTACAGGAATGGATTTAAATAGATCTGAACCAGGGTGAAAGCGTTATGTGGATATCATTCATTGATACAGATGCACTAAGTGCAGTCTGGATTCAGTGCACTATCTCAAAGGTCACAAACTGGCTTCATCACTTTCCTTGGGAGGTTGACTCAACCCTGGACCCAAAGGTTGCATTACACAAAGTAAAATTTAAATGCCATAGTATTCTTGTGTATTGTAAATTAAGGTATCCCAAGATTGAGAATGCCTTCGGAATGGAATGCTAGAGTTGATTTTTCAAGTAACATCTGCTCCCCTAAGTCCTAACCACTTTCCTCCAGGAGGCTCAGAGTCCACTCCCTTCACCAAGGTTGTGAGAAATATTTGTGAGGCAAATCTTGCATCCTGGAAGAGTTATATGAATATGATGGCTTTTCTCTGCAGCATGGGAGTGGCATGGGAACTGCTGTCATCAAACTGTGCTCCCTGAAGCCACCCAATTTCATCTTATCTGATATGCTTGTAATTTTATTTTCATTGTATTTTCTGTAATATTGGTCTGTGTGGAACTGGAAAAAACTTAGTGGGTCTTTCTTCTCCGCTGGCTTTAGAAGCACTGTTGTAAATATCTACATATCTGTACAGAAATCCTTCAAGGATACCTACATAAAATGAAGCATGCAAAACACATATATCTAATTACCTGACATTTAATGGACGCAGTAGATTAGTTTGTCTGCAGTACTCATATACAATGAAACTGAGAATTTTATATAAATTATGTGTTTTCCTTTTATATTTTAATAAATTATGAACGATAATGTAAATAAATAATGAACTATGTTAATGTGCGTGGGGTACATAATGAGAGCAAATAACACTTGCGTTGAAAAAAGAGAAAAAGACAATTTTAACTGCTTAGAAAAAAATGAGTACATTGCTTGCATGAGTTTTGGTGTTAAGAAGAGGGAGATGGAGTTTATAGTTACTGGTGCCATTTGGTGGTGAGTGAAGCTTAGCTGAAGGTGAACTGTGGAAAAACAAAATAAATGAGTGAAAAAGTAAATGTCTGAGGTGTGCAGACTTCACTTATTGGCACCCAGTACTTCAAAACCAAATGGCTGTCTGAAACCACAGGCAAAGCACTGGACGTGTCATTAGTAATCTCTCTGAAGTCCCTTGGTTGCAATTATACAGCTCCTGATAGTATTAGATGGTACATGCCATCACCTTTTCAAATATGATGTTTCTACTCAGGCCATGATCACATTCATAAGCTACGGCAATACATTTGGCTGCCTTATCTAAAATTTCTTTTAAAGGTTTGCCATCTACTATTTCACTGAGAAAGACTGACTCAGCCTCACTATTATTGGAAACTGTTTTGCTCATCATCAATATTGCCCTTAGATCTCAGCAAACTTACCCTAGGCTTAACCCTGGCGTTCCTCCTGCCAGAACCCTCCTCGCAGAGCAAATAGTCCTAGAGATCAAGAGGATATGACCACCCACTGTCTCTGGCCCTCTTTTAGGCCAAAATCAGGGTCTCTAAGCATGTGTTGCCCTAATGGACACAAGCCCTCTTCCTGGGTCAGCACAGGCCTTTCTCCAGTTTGATCCTGCAAAAGTGGATGCCACTTGAGGAGTGGCCATGCCATAGCTCTTTGCTGAGCCTGGGCTTGGGAGATAGTGAACGGATAGATCTTTGAAGTATGGCTGGAGTGCCCATACTCACGTGTGCCAGGCCCCTCCCAGCATGCAGTGGAGTTGGGCAGGGGAAGTGTGTGTGGGCTCTAGGCTGGAACCTCCATGTTACTTTACCCCAGGCTCTGCAAGTGTTTGGAGTGGGCCTTCCAATGAGCCTCATATTATAAAATCTTACAGTTTCTCAAATTTCTCAAACCATTCCTGACTTGCTTTGAAACTCAACCCCCCCTACCTCATCACTCCCTTTCTCCAATGCCTTCTTCAGATCTTTAGAGATGTCTGGTTCCTTCTGCTATCTCAACATGGTGCTAACTGTTATTTCATGCTGAGCACAGCTCTCAGTCCATTACGTAAGGCATTTATCTGGTTATTGAAAAATAGTATGCTGTACTCAAGTAACAGAGTGAAACTTTCCAGCATCAACAACACTTTCACAATATTTATTTTCTTATCATACAGTAGATACAGACATGTGGCAGGTCAAACTTCATGCATCTCATGCATTCACTCTTCTCAATATACTTTACCACCTCCAATGTTTCTATTAAGTATATGAAATTTTCTGGACAATTCCTTTCTTCACAGTTTTGTCTAATTCTCTTTAAAAACAGTTTTACTTAACGATGTGGGGAAGACGATAGAAAGGATACACAAAATGGTTAAAAACAAGAGCATGAAGCATCATCTTAACAGAACAGAGAAGATATAAGGAGCTGTACCCTCATAATCCTCTAGTCCAGATTCCAACCTGAACGATTTTTGCCAGCACGCGTATTAAGATTAATTAGCATGGATTTCAATTAAAGTAGTAAGTTTGAGGTAAATATGCTACAAGTAGTTATAGTGACTATTTGGACAGTGAGGGATACCTGTACTTCTCTATTAAATTTACTGTCTGTGCTGCCAAAGATTTATGTTCCCAACATAAATGTTATTCTAATTAATAAATATCCCTCTTTAAAACCACGAATTGTTCTCACAATTTATGACAAAAAAGTAATCATTAATATTTCATTCAAGGCCACTCATAGCAGGAGCTCAACCTACATTTCCAGCCTCATCTTAACCTCCTTCAGTATGCTAGACCACACAAAGTTGCTCAAACAACTCAGACACACATACTGGCTCTTCTATTTGGAATGTCCTTTTCCATTTGATACTATACTTACTTTCGTTTTTCTCGAACCTTCTAATGCCCCCTCTTCCCTCCTCACACTCAACAGATAACTTTGCTTTCTGCTTCACTAAGGAAATTGAAGTCATCAGAAGAGAGGGTACACAAACCCTCCCCCCACAGCTAAATCCCTTTAGTTTCTGTACTCGTAAGCCCTGACATCCTTGATGTAACTACAGGTAAACTGTCCGTGCTTCTATGAAAGTCTAGGCCCTGTGTGTTTGTGCTGGGTCCTTACCTTCTTGTTGACCCAAGGTCATTACTTCACTGAGATCTCCCTTCAAGAAAAAACTTGCTGTTGAGCTACAAGGAAGGCAGGTTATGGTAGCATTCAACTTCAGAGTCTTTGGATCTCTCTTAGCTTTCAAGGTGAGATTCTTGCTTCCTACATATCCCTGAGCTAATGACATACCATTCAGAAGCTACTAGGATCTGTGCATTTCTTTCCAACACGAGACTCCTTTAATAGGAAATCTTTGCTCCAGAATTTCCTCTTGCTTTAGCTGAAGCTCTCCCTCCTCAATCCTGCTTCCACCCCCTTTCATTGCAGATTGCAGATCTGGATTGTGGTCTGAAGGTTTCCACTACTTGATCTTGTTTCTTCCCCCTTATTTTTCAGACATTTCACACAGAGAAACTCCTGCACTCCTAACTTCATCTCAGCATCGGCTTCCTGAAGGACCAGCACTACCAGATCCTCAGAAAAGTCTAACAATTAGATGTGAGGGCCAAGCCCCTCACCACCCCGCTGCCAGTAAGGCTACCAGGGGTCAGAGCTTTGCCAGAACATCTTCTGTGACACAAAAGACAAATTGTGGCAATGTGTATCACTTACAACAAAGAGGGAACCTCTTTGGGCTCTGAGAAAAAACACACATTCTATACCTAGGAAGACTTCTCTCACCTGCACACTGGGTGACATGAAAAGGAGCCAGCTTTGAGTGAGACCCAGTGCAGCTGGTTCAGACTGCAGAATTAGCAGCCTTACCACTCAGGCCATACATTTCAGCAGACCCTATCTTGTTGGAGGTGTCAGTAGTGGAAGAAGATGCAGTGTGAAGTTCATGGTGAACCACGGGGATGGCTACAAGGCAGGCTTCTGAGGTTCAACAGCAAGGCATGCCATATTCAGGGGAGATTTATTTCCCTTTTGAGCACAACTTCTAGGGAGTTATTGAGCCTTGGTAGAGATGGAACACTTGACCATGGGATATCAAGTCACTGTGCCAGAACTTGTCATCAAGAGCTGAGTTATGTTGGAAACATTGAGTCATGAAATCAAACAGGCCCAGCAGCAATCCATGCTAAGATGAAAATGGTAGGTACACCCAGGATTAAGCACTGGCAAGTAAGTTGCACGATCAGGCATCACAGACCCCTGTGACACCATGGTGGTTACATGCCCATCAATCAACTTACACCAATGGACATATTGGGGAGGTGGGGGTGGGGCAGTGGCTGTCAAAAGAACTATCAGAAGGAGGAAGAAACAGCCTAAACTTAATTTATGAATAGTTTAGTATATGGGTGCAAGCCAAAATTGGATCGTTCTGCATTATAGCTACACTCAGAAATGACCCTGAAAGACAATGTGGAGGAGGGGGAAAAAATCTTCCTGACGGGCAGAATCTTAAATGGTACAACTGGTTTATCCACTTTTAATGGAAAGATAAATGGTCTAAGTTGAGAATGTATATGAAATCAATGGCAGTGACATGTAGCCTGGAAAACCGGTCAGGGGCCTTGGGAAAAAAAAAAAAAGATTGGAAGATTGGAAACAAAAATTCCAGGGGTATGAGAATATATGTGTGATGTCTACAGAGATGCACCATGTCTAAAGATATTGACACATGTTAACACCTTCCAGAGGGCAGCCACCATAGAAGAGACACTGAAAAACCAAGCAGAAAAATTGGCTAAGCGACTTAACATTAGCCAGCATTGTTACCACCCACCCTTGAACTGTCATAATGGTTCCATGAATAGAGTGGCTCCAGCAGCAGAGATGAAGATTATATATGAACTCGCCCTGACTGATGCCTCTCAAGGTCTAGCCTATAGCAACAGAGCCTGAAAGTACACCTGCAATATGGCACTATTCCTTGAGGAGACTGACCGGCCACTTGGTGACAAGACAATTATATTAGAGCGTTATGAATCTCATGTCTGCTATGCATCTGGCTGCATCTGCTTCATAAGAATAATGGCGTCTATTTCTCTTCCTCTTTCCAAATCTCATGAATGCCTTCCGTTGGAAAACTCTAACCAGGGACCAACTAAGGAAGGGATTGCAGAAAATGTAGTTGCCACCTTCTCTTCTGTGATGTAGAGACTTTAGGAGGTGGGGGTGATGAGGCTAAATTGACAACAGACACTTTTGTATGGTCCATCCCCTGTCAACCTGGCCTTTATTCAATACCCCTGTTGTCCATAATTAAACTCCTAAGAAAATAATATGCAAAGATGAGAATGATGATGACTGAGTTCCTAATAATCTTAAATTATGGCATGTGTACAAATGGGGGGGGAAGGAATTTAACCCAGGCAAAATAAATAATTTGTCTATTGGTAAGAGTTATAAATATTTTTTCTTTGTCATGTTTAAACAAATTGGACATCTTTAGAAGGGGCAGGGGAGTATAGCATTCATAGTTAAAAGCATGGACACAGAAGCCAGATTGTTTGAGTTTAATCTTATCTCACCTCCCTACTAGCTTGTGACATTGGGCAAGTCATTTACCCTTTTGGGGCCTCCCTCTCCTTCTCTATAAAATGGAGACAATAACAGTAACTATTTCAAAGGGTCATTGGGATAATAAAGTGTTTATGAATGTTAAAACACCTAAATCAGTGCCTACCATATACTCTATTAGTTTGGCTGATTATTCCTGTCTTGTGGACAGTTTGTGGTTGTGCTGGCAGGCAGAAGAATGACCAGGTGACCTCTCATCATCTCCTCTAAGATTTTATGATTTAACAGTTGCTGAAGTTTCCTAGTCCTAAAAGCTTCCCTCCCCCTTCCAACTCATCCTCATCCTCACCGTCCTCTCCATAAATAGAAGCTCTTAGAAATGTATAGGCGACATCACTGACTCATGCTCCCCTCTGCCACCATCACTCTGTCCTCCGTCACCATCTAACCGTCCATCTGATCACGTTACCTGCCAATCAACCTACCTTATTCTCTTCTCTTTCTTCCATTTCAAAAACAATGTTTTTTCCATGCCTCTTCTTGTTTTTGAGGTTCTTTCTTAAGTCTCCTTCCTAGACAGTAGCTCTGGTTTGGTCCAGGGAAGAATAACATCAAGCATACCCCTGGGATGAAAATTTCAAAGGCTCAAACGTAAGGCCAGCTTTCCAGTTTGGAACCCAGAGGATCAGAAGTTCCATTGTTGGTGCGCACTCAGCACTTTGCTCCCTTGGATTACGGGTACACATCAGATTTAACCTCTTTTAAGGACACGTCTTGTGTTTTACTCATCTTTGTATCTCTCCTAGTATCTGGCACAATGTTTTCTCAATAAAGGATTAGTAAATGGAAACAAGTAAAATAAAATGGAACTTAATGTTCTTGGAAACTCACAAATAGTTTAATTGCCTAGCAATGAAGTTATGTTCTGAGGTTATTTTCTTTTTATTTGAATAACATTTATGATATTTTAATATACAAAAATTACAAATATGATAAAAATTATAATACCACAATCCAGAGATAGCCACTGTTGTCACTTCTTTTGCATTTCATTCTAATATTTTGATACATTTTTGCTTAGACATTAATGTCTTTCTTGTATGCTCAGAGGTTTTTTAAATTTAATTTATTTTCTATTATTTGCCTTAAGAAATAATATTGGCTACATCAAAGCTAACTTCTTTAATTTGATAAAGGCTAAATGTCAAAAACCTACTGTGAACTTCCTATAATTGAACAAATATCAGATGAATTCTCTTTTTTTAAATTTAGAACAAGACAGGAATGTCTATAATATTCATTCATTTATTCATTTATTTGTTTGTTTTTCAACAACTAGCTATAGGGCCCCTTCTATTTGACAGACACAGGCTTTGAGGATAAAGCAGCAAGCAGTAACAAAAATTCCTGCCCTTACAGACATTATATTCTCGTGGGGAGAGAGAGAGAGACAAATAAATTGATATATGTCACAGACACTGTCAAGTAGTTATAAATGCTGTAGAGAAAAATAAAGCAAGAAAGATGGATAGAAAGTGTTTACATAGGTATGCATTGTTCATTTTAAATGTCCTGAGAAGGGGGTATCACAGCAAAGTCTTGAAAGAAATGAGGGACTGTGTTCAGGCAGACATAAAACTAAGTGTAAAGCAAAGCTTTGACTAGCATGAGGCAAATGAAGGATTTAGGCTGCAAAATTTAAGGAAACACCCACTCTCAGCTCATGAATATGAAGTTGATCCTAGAAAGGCCTTGAGGCAAACTATACCTGGCAAGTTTTAGGAATAGTAAGGCCTCAGTATGCCTGGAGTGAAGGGACCAATGTGGAAAGCAGTTCACTGAGATCAGCGGCATAAGGGGGTGGGGCAGTTTGAGACCTTCCAGGCATTGCAAGGATGTTGGCTTTGATCTGAGTAAGATGGCAGCCATTGCAGGGTTTTGAGCTGAGGAGTGCTCAAACAAAAGAAAAAAGAGGAATAAAGATATAAAAGAATGAGGTAAAACTGCTATTATTTGCAGATGATACAATTAACATAGAAAACCTAAAAAATACAACAGAAAAAGTTTTGGAAAAATCAGAGATAAGCATAGCTGCTGGACTTGAGATGAACTTATGACTATTAGTGTTTCTCTATGACAAATATCAATATCAATAAGAAAATATTATGAAAATAAACATGTTATTTAAAGGAGTAATTTAAAAAAAATTGTACATTGGCTAGGCACTAATTGAACAAAATTGTCTATGGTTTTTATGGAAAACATTTTTAAATGTTATTAAATACATAAAGAAAGATTGGAACAAATTGAGAGGAATCTTGTGTTCAGGACTTAAAATTTAAAGGTATCAATTGTATTCAGAGAAATCAACAAATTTAATTCAAAAAAATCAATAGTGTTTCCACTATCAGTGACAACCAACTAGAAAATATAATAGAAATTAAAATACTCTATAAATAGCAACAAATCCTACCAACAACTTTATAAAAATTCATCAAGACCGCATAGAGAAACATTTTAAGCTCTTAAAACATGTTTTAAAAAATGTACAAAATATAGCAATATACCATGTTCATGAATGAGACTAATTAACAAACTAAACATGTCACTGTTTCCCAAATTAATTTATAAATCTAATGCTATTCCAATCAAAATTCCATATAAACTCATTTCAAAACATAGATGAAAATATAAAGATGTATCAATACTTGTCAGTTTTTAAAATGAAGAGGAAAGACAGAAACTGGCCTGGTTATAATGAAGACAAATAATAAATCCATAAAAATAGGTTATAAAAATGCCCAACAAACTTGGAAGAAGAATAAATGAACTTAGTGAGAACTTCAAAAAAGAGACAGAAAATACAAAAAGGAACCAATCAGAACTGAAGAATACAATAACTGAAATGAAAAATACAGGACAAAGAATCAACAACAGATTAGATGAAGCAGAAGAATGAATGAGTGATCTGGAAGACAAGGCAGTAGAAATCCCACAATTGAATCAGCAAAAAGAAAAAAGAATCAAAATAATAAGGATAGTGTAAGGAACTTCTGGGACAACAACAAGCATATCAACATTCACCATAGTGATCCCAGAAAGAGAAGAAAGAAAGAAAGTGACAGAGAACCTATTTGAAATAATAATGACAATACTTTACTAACCTGGTAAAGGAAATGAACCTCCAAGTCCAGAAAGCTCAGAGAGTCCCAAACAAGAAAACCCAAAGAGGCCCACACCAACACACATCACAATTAAAATGCTACAATTTAGAGATACAGAGATAATCTTAAAAGTAGCAAGAGAAAAGCAGCTAGTTATGTACAAGGGAGTGCCCATAAGACCATCATCTGATTATTCAACAGAAACTTTGCAAGCCAGAACGGAATCACACAATATATTCAAAGTGATGAAAGATAAAACCTACAATCAGTAACATTCTACCCAGAAAGGTTATTATTCAGAATAGAGAGATAGTTTCCCAGACAAGTGAAAGCTAAACCAGTATCATAAAAAATGTTCAACAGACTCCTGCAAGTGGAAAAGAAAGGACAAAACTAAAAATAAGAAAATGTGGTGGTGGGGGGATCTCATTGATAAATGCAAACACTTAGTAAAAGTAGTGGATCAACCAATTATAAAATGAGTACGAAGGTTAAAATACAAAAGTAGTAAGATCATGTGTAAATACAATAATAAATTAAGAGATACACATGCACACACACAATGTGTAAAATATGATGAGAAAATCATAAATTTAGGGTGTTAGTAAAAAACACAGCACTTTAAGAAAGCATTCGAAATTAAGTGCCCATCAACTTAAAACAGAACAACAAAAAATAAAGAGGAAGGAATCCAAACAAACCACTATGGAAAGTCATCGATGTACAAGAGAAAAAGAGAGGAAGAGAGAAGAACCACAAATGTCATCAGAAAACAATTAACAAATATGTCAATAACTACATATCTATCTATAATTATTTTAAATGTAAATGAACTAAGTGCTCCAATCAAAAGACATAGGGTGACAGAATGGATAAAAAAGGAAAATAAAAAGACCCATATATATGCTGCCTACAAGAATCTTTCTTTCTCTTCACCCCAACCACCCCCCAGCCCCATGGGGACCTGGAAGTGCCTTCAGGACTTGTGAGGCATAAACATTGTTTTTATTTTTATCAAAGTTCCCTGATAGTTGTCTCTAAAGTGTGTGTTGCAATAAGAAGAAGAACCGCAGGGGTCCAGTCACAATATTGGTTCGGGTCTGAGAAATCTCAGTGGGGAATCACCACAAATAGAACAGGCTCAGGTGACTGTCTCCAGACATTCCTAGCTGACAGCATCACTATCCACCGGCAGAGATGAGACAAGCCAAGGGTAAACGCCACACTTGACAAACTTTGAGAAAGGAACCACACCTGCAGGTAGAAGTATAGGCTAATGCACTTAAAGAGAAATTTGAAGTATTTAACATAATTAAATGTTAGTGAACACTAGTAATACCCTCCTTATAATATATCCTAGAGATGATTGCCCACAGATCCATAAAGAGGCATATCTAAGAATGATCATCTAGGGGAGATCCGGTCAAGATAGTGGAATAGGTAAATACTGTACTTACCTCCTCTCATAACCATATCAAAATGACAACTAAACTACAGGATGACCATCATTGAGAATCACCTGAAGTCTAGCTGAACTGAAGCCCTACAACTAAGAACTTACAAAAGAAGTCACCTCGAGACTGGTAGGAGGGGCAGAGATGAGGAATGGGCTGGTCCCACACCCATGTGTGACCATTAAAAATTGGGAGGGATATCTCCACTGCAGTGGTCCTCCCCAGAGGAGCGAGAGGTCCCAGCCCCACAGCAGGCTACCCAGCACAGCATCTCAGTGCCAGGGAGACAAGTCCCCATAACTTCTGGCTGTGAAAACCAGCGGAGAGTGTGGTTGAGTGAGATGATGGCAGCTGCAGTCCCAGGCATTTTTTTCTTAAAGGGTCCGTGCATGGACTTATTCGCTGATATACGCCTCACTCTGATCTCCAGCACTGGGCTGGCAGCTCGAAAGGTGCCAGGGACGTTCGGAGAGGAACTGAATTATCTGGCTCCAGGGCAAGGGCTGGAAGGACAGCTTTCTCTTGGATGGAGGAGCTGGTGGAAACCATCGTTCTTTGTTGAGCCCTCATCCCTCCTTGGGCAGACATAGGGATGAAAGCAGACATGGGCATGAAGGCAGCCACCATATTTGAGTCTCCATCAGACTGGCTAACACTGTTCATTCACCCTGGTGATTCTGAGAGCCTGCCTCACCCAAATTTTAGGCACAACAAAGCTGTTTCCAGTGGCTTTTCCGTATAAATGGCTTGTCTTGGCTCATGTGATGACTTTTTAAAAATTTCTCAAAGAGCATCCCTAAGCCCAGAACTAGCGACAGCCAACCTTGGTTCATGGCTTGGCCTCTTGAAGCACCGCCAAACCCAGCACAGCCAGTGGCCACCCACAGATTGCTTTGTGGCTCATGCCAGGTGGCTCCAGGCAGGGAAGAGGCTGCAGTTGAACTTGGCCTGTAGCATGGCCCCTGTCAAGAGGCCCAAGAACTGGCATGCCCGGTGGCCAGCTTCAGACCCAGCTGGGGCATCATTTGCCCACCTCTGGGGATTATCGCCCAACGGGCAAACTCGTCAGGCACCAAAGCCCTGCTAAAGTGAATCCTGCTCTGTAGGGTCAGCCCCAGCACAGCAGTTCCTCCACTGTAGTCACAACCACTCCTCACAACCAATCAGCCTGAGGGTCAATCCCTCCCACTGACATGCAAACAGCAACCAAGGCTTAATTATAAAAGAAGGGTACACACAACTTAAGCAAGGGACACACCTGGAGCACACAGCTTTGGTTACCAGGGATATTGTGCCACTGGGCCCCACAGGACACCTACTACATAAGGCCACTCTACTAAGACCGAGAGACATAGAAGCACTACCTAATACGTAGAAACAAACATAGGGAGGCAGCCAAAATGGAGAGACTAAGAAACAAGTCATAAATAAAAGAACAGAACAAAAGTCCAGGAAAAGAACTAAACAAAATGGAGACAAGCAATCTACCAGATGCAGAGTTCAAACACTGGTTATAAGGATGCTCAATGATCCCAGTGAGAACTTCAACAAAGAGATAGGAAACATAAAAATCAAGATAGAAAACATAAAAAAGAACCAGTCAGAAATAAAGAATACAATAACCAAAATGAAGAATACTTTAGAGGAAATCAGAAATAGATTAGATGAAGCAGAGGATTACAGCGGTGACTTAGAAGATAAGGTTGTTCCAATTGGAACATCAACAAAAAACATCCAAAAAGAAGAGGAGAGTTTAAGGGGCCTCTGGGACCACATCACGTGTACCAATATTCACAACATAGGGGTACAAGAAGGAGAAGAGAAATAACAAGAAATTGAGAACCTATTTAAAGAAATAATGATGGAAAATTTCCCTAACTTGTGAAGGAAACACATATTCAAGCCCAGGAAGTACAGAGAATCCCAAACAAGATGAACCCAAACAGACCAACACCAAGACAAATCATAATTAAAATGACAAAGTTTAAAGACAAGGAGAGAATCTTAAAAACAACAAGAGGAAAGCAGTTAGTTATCCACAAGGGAGCTTCCATGAGACTGTCAGCTGATTTCTCAATAGAAACTTTGCAGGCCGGAAGGGATTGGCAGGAAATATTCAAAGTGATGAAAAGTAAGGACCTACAATCAATATTACTCTACCCAGCAAAGCTATCATTTAGAATCAAAGGACAGATAAAGAGCTTCCCACACAAGAAAAGGCTAAAGGAGTTCATCAACACCAAATCAATATTACAAGAAATCTTTGAGGGACTTCTTTAAGACAAAAAAGAAAAAAAAAGATAGAAAATATGAATAATAAAATGGCTATAACTATATATCTATCAATAATTACTTTAAATGTAAAAAGACTAAATGCTCCAATCAAAAGAGAGTGTGGCTAAATGAAGAAGAAAACAAGATCCTTACATACGCTGCCTACAAAAGACTCATTTGAGATCTAAAGATACTACAGACTGAAAGTAAAGGGATGGGAAAAACATATTTCATGAAATTGAAATAAAACAAATAAACAAAAAGCTGGGGTAGCAATATTTATACCAGACAAAATAAATTTTATAACAAAGTCTATCACAAGAGACAAAGAAGGACCCAGGATTCCCATTTCTGAGTATTTATCCAAAGAAACCCAAAATAGTACTTGGAGGGGACATGTGCATCCATGTGTTCAGTGCAGCATTGTTTACAATGGCCAAGATGTGGAGGCAGCCTGGGTGTCCATTAATGGATGAATGAAATATTGCTCGGCTATGGAAAGGAATGTGTTCTTGCCATCTGCAGTGGCATGGATGGACCTAGAGGGTATTGTGCTGAGTGGAGTATGTCAGACAGAGAACGACAGATGCAATGTGATTTAGCGTATACGTGGAATCTAAAGAAAATAAACAAACAAAACAGAAACAAACCCATTGATACAGAGAACATTTTGATGGCTGCCAGATGGCAGGGGGTTAGTGGAGTGAGAAAGGGGAAGAGATTAAGAAGTACAAATTAGTTGTTACAAAGTAGTCATGGGGCTGTAGGGTACAGCATACGGAATATAGTGAATAATATTGCAATAACTATGCATGGTGTACATAGATGGGTACTAGATTTATCAGAGTGATAGATGGAAGGGGGGTTGGGGGACAAGGTGAAAAAGGTGGAGGGAAAAGAAGTACAAATCGGTAGTTACAAGATAGTCAAGGGGAAGTGAAGTAAAGCACAGGAAATATAGTCAATGATATTTTAAAAACTATGTATAGTGCCAGGTGGGCACTAGACTAGTCAGGGAGATCACTCCTTCAATTATATAAATGTCTGACCACTATGCTGTGCTCCTAAGACTTATATAAAATAATATTGAATGTCCACTGTAATTGAAAAATTTACAAAGGGCAAAAAAATGTCAAGGGGAATAAGAGGTTCAAATTTCAGGTATAAAACAAATAGGGCATGGGGATCTAAGGTGCAGCATGGGGAACTTCATTAATAATATTGAGAGTGTGGTACCATGTCAGAGGGTTCCTGGACTTATCATGGTGATCACTTCTTTAGGAATATAAATGTTGAATAACTATGGTGTACACCTGAAACTAATATAATATTGTATGTTAGCTATTTTTTTAAATAAAAGTATTAAAAAATAAAGTCCATGGTCAATAATAAAAAAAAGAATGATCATCTCAGCATTGTGTATAGAAATGGGGAATTGATGACAACCTAGGTATGCGTTTATGGATGGATAGATAAATAGAAAGTGATGAGTGGTTTAGTGAGCAGCTGTCAGAAACAACACAGAATACAAAACAAATGTTGATGGGAAAAGAACTAAGAATCATGAGACATAAAGTACCTTGTATTTATGCAAATTTAAAACACACATATACATAAAATAACATTTGTTTTTCAAAGAGCCATATATCTTTAAGTACATTAGAGTGAGTGCTCATGCTGGGAAGAAGAGAATGAAGAGAGATTGGTGATAAAGGAGAAAATAATAAAGGAAATAAAAGAAGAGTAGGATAAAGGAGGAAATAATAAAATGAAATACAATAAGAGTAGGACATTGCAACTAATGATAACACTAAACCTCTAGAAAATCAGATTAACTCAATGGTTTACACTAGAGGTCTAGAAAAAAGAAAAAATTTTAAATAAAAAAAAGAGATCAAATTAGGGGAAGACTAGATCATCTTTAAAGTTCCTTCTTCCTTTAACATGTTGGCTTTCTATGCCTACATGAGATCCTTCTGCACTGAGTAAGCCTGGAGAGACCATTTGTATCATTTTCCACTAACGGAATGAAGCCAAACACCTGCAAATCCAGTAAATTCAGACCAAGTAGGCTCAGGGGAGCTAGTTTCACATCATCTGTCAACAGGGACATCAAAGAGAGGTGGGAAATCAAAATCATCTGTCTCTGGGCTACGGGCCCTGGCGATGACTCCCCAAACACCAATCATAGAAATTCTGAGTTTTCTTATAACCCTCAGCATCTGCTCATCATGCAGAGCTCCAGAGTCTACCCTGGAGGCCTATTGGTGTTTTCAGCTTAGTTAAGGAAGACAACCAAAAGGATAGACAGGTAAGTTAGAAGCATGGAGTCTCTGAGCAAATGTTCTGTCCCAAGAACCCACAGTGTGGTTTGCAGTAAGCTACAAAAACTGAGTTTTCATAGCTGACTTTAATCCAATAAGGTTTAATTAGGACCCCAGAGAGGAGTTTCCCCAGTGTGGGGGGAATGAAATCCTGCTCAAAATGATGAAAACAAAAAGTCCTTACCAACTGGAAGGGGCAAAAATGAAAGTTTCAAACACAGAATATAGTTAGTTTCCTATTCCTGTACACCTGTCTGGTAGAATCAGATGTTAGGAAGAGTTAGAGATGGTGTGAAGGGTATTTTTCACTGGGTAGGGCTTTCTGACTACAAGTCTCTTTAGAGTCCCTTGAAACATGGAGATGACGTGGTTCCATGAAGTGTGTGTTATGTGTTTGCGCACGTGCCCACATACTTCAGAGACCATAAAGTATTGGAGGTGAGGTGATCAGCAGTAAGGCGCTGCTTCGAAGGATGTTGAATGAAGTTATTCCTTCATCTTTTTGGAGCTCTTTCCAGCTCTGTAAAGCTCTAGAGGGTTTGGGGTTTTGTTTTATAATTTTTATAAAAAGTTGTAGTCACCATACATTTTCCAGCCAAAAGGCAATATACAGGAAGAGTTGGTATACACTGCTGCCACAGAAACAAACAAACTACTAGACAAGGATGGAAAATCAGTGTGATTTGCTGATTCTCTTTCACTGCACTCAAACTAGACACACAGCTGGCATGAGCTCGAAAATAAAAGGAAAAGAGCCTGGGACTGAAATAAAACCACACACAATGAAGATCAACATCAGCGAAATTTACTTGCAGATTTACCCAGCAAAAAGTCACTTCCTCCCAGTGGTGTGGGTCCACTGGAGAAAATTTAGGAGGTGAAAGTCAAAGAATAGGGATCCCTTTGTAGATTTGTAAACCTCAGAACTTGACATCAATGTTATTGGTTATCTTGGAAGGCGGTCCCCTACTTATTCCCTGTGTGCCTTAGCTTCTAAGTGAAGAGGAATAAGAGACTGCATTTATGACTTAGCATGTGTCCTTTATAGTTTCTTATGTACATGTATGGAAACACATGTATAGTGTTGTCTTTATTAAGTGTTGGGTCAGGTGTGTCAACAAATATTCATCTTCATAAAACTCTGAGCTAGAAACCTTTCGCGGTAATGCTATGCATACAATACTAAACTTCACTGATATTCAGAATCAGTATTCTGTTATCCTGAGAGAGAGACAGGTAGCACCCATTCATCAACACCAAACCAGTATTACAAGAAATCTTTGGACGATTAGGTCCACGATTCTGTTTCAAGAAGACACATATCTTTTTCTGGATGTTCTAGGCAATCTACTAGGGACTCCATATTCCCTGGGCCCAGCGAGAAGACACCACGTAGCATTCTACACTTAGAATGCTTACCTTTCTTCTCTGAGTTTCCTTAGTGCTTCTCTGAATCTGCAAACCATTCTCACCATGCAGAGCCATGGGTATAAAAATTACTTATTTAAAAATTGTTTGCTATACAGCAAAAAGGCAATTCATACATTACATAGTTCATAAGTTCTACCTATTCAAAGCTTCCTAAATCACGATATCTCTTTGAGAGCTGGGTGCTGAGGTTCTTTATGGTTGCTTCAGCTAAACATAACACCACAGAGATCTTGGGTGAGAGAAATCCTTCTCCTTCCCTCCCAAACCTCCTTCAAAATTCAAATTAGGCCCCTCCTGCCCTTATCTCCACGAGGGTGAAAGAAGAGAGGAGACTCCAGCTGCTTAACTAAGAGTTAAATGATCATGATCGCTCAGCTTTCCATGGTCATCTATAGTCATAAGACTTGGAATCCTATAGGCCTTAATTTTCTGCATGTCTCCACTAGTGGAGAGAAAACACAATCTCCCCTTTGTAAATGAATCCCTTGCAAAGTCTAGTCTAAACAGAACAAGATAAAAGTTTCCATGACGTCATCACTAACAGTCAACATGGAAACATGAAGGCCCAGGGCCTATTATATGAAGGAAGTAAAAATGGTGCCCATTAGTGCTACCTCGACAACAGCATTGGGATCTTGGAATGAGATGCAAGCATGAGGCTTGGAATCTTGGGAGAGAATCCAGCTCATCATAGATTAAAATCTACCTTCCAGTCCCCAAACCCATATGTGTTTATTTACTACCACCAAAACCAGGTCAGTCAGGAAATCAAATCCAGAAGAAAACAACTATGGTACACTTGAAGATAGGGATTAGGTGAATCTCTTCACTTCTCTGAGTTACAGTATCTTCAACTGTAGTTTAGGGATAACACTTTATCAACACTGGATTGACCATTGCAGCAAATGAGATTTTAGAAGAGAGATTTGAAAACTGTAAGGAATTCTACAAATTAAATGAAATAAGACAGTAATGATTAGGAAATTTTATACTGTATCGATTCCAGCACAGTTCTATATTTAAACTCATTGTTCTATATTTAAATGCTAAATCCTGTTAGTATTTTGAAGAAAAAAACTTCTTATTGGAAAAATAAGTAAAAATAAATAAATAAAAATGAAAACACATATATTAAAAAGAGGAGTCAACCTATGACATCCAACAGTTGAAATGTATATGGTGGGATTGGTTGACCCTGGTCTCCTCCACCTTATTTGACTCAATCTGTAACAACTGCAAGACAAGGCCTCTAAGCCAATGCCATAAAATTCAACTTTTACTTCCATTTCAAATGTAATTCAAGTGCCTTTCAACAAAGATTGATTTTGAAGCCAGCTCTTTCACATCCCATTAGGTTATTGTATTTTATTTGCATGAAAATCCAATTTTATGTGATGTTGATGCCCAGCTACTCTAAGAGTAGGAGACAGCAAAGGTCCGTTAAAGATAAAAATTACCAAAGGGGAGATGGACATAATTTTTAAGATTTAGCTGTAAACAGCACTCTTTTTCTATTATCCAGCTGCGGAAAGCCAGGCTTGTGTCCTGCCTACACACCAATCTTTCACTCAGCGTGACATCATTTGCTTTGCATATACTCTGCTCCCTCCAAAACCCGCTGCCCCCCCCCAAAAAAAAAATACTGCATTCACTGCCACAAATGATGGAAACATATTAATAACAGTGTATGGAATATTTCCACACAATCCCACCATCCAAAAGTTTCCAGGTTCCCTCCAAGCACCATCAGTGGTGATTCTGCTTTCAGGTTTTTTAGAATTAGGCTCAACAATGTTGTTTGGGTGTATGACAATGTAGCCATTTGGTTTGGGAACACAAAGAAAAGACTAGAACTTATCTATAAACCATACTTGTTTTTTTCATCTGTGTCTGCTTGTTTGATAGCACAAATGTTCCCCAATATTCCAAACTATAGATCAGGACCTGGTCATAAGATACTGAGAAAAAGCTGGAAGGAACAGTAATGAATTGCAAGATGATAGAAATAAATATTTATAGAGAGGTTAGCATATGCCAAGTACTTAATTGAACAAGTTGTCTACATATACTCAAATAATCCTTATAATTATTCTCTAAGGTAGAAGTCATCCCCATTTTATGAGGACAAAAGGGGCTCAGAAAGGCTGTGTCAATTATCTAAGGTGATTATATAGCCATTAAATGGCAAAGCAGGTATTCCAAACACAGGCTTGCTACCGAAACCTCTACCCTCAATGATCAACAGTTGAAATTCAGTAATATAGTGATTAAAGATCCCCATTCAGACAATCAAAAAGAGAAATTGGTAGAAAAAAAAAAAAGATTTTAACATTGGCCCCTTGAATCCACCTGGAAAAAGAGTTTCATTTGTTAGAAAGGTACTATGACTGGCCCCTTAAGGTAGGGAAGGTAAGAACATGATGATTTGATTGAAAGGAGAAGCTTATCTGCTCTGCTTCAGAAGAAAATAGGAATTTGGATTTGGAATAAATAATGAAAACGGAAAAAGCAGCAGCACGAAGGAGAGCGGGAGCTGATCAACACCGCAGTGGTCTGCAGCCTGTAAAGAAATGCTATCTGTGAGAAACCTCCAGTGGCAGATTTTGCAAAAGATTTTTTTATAACAAGGGATTGCCTAAATTCAGTGTTCAAGTTATTTGCTATATATCTCTATATAAACACATCCTTGATCTTCCCAAACGTTGTGTAAAATCTGCTCCACTCACAACTCTTGTGTGAAAAGTATCTGAAAAGAAAAAGGGTGCTATTTCACATCTGCATCAGAAAAGCGTGGTGAGAGAAGAAAAGCACAGAATGAGGGAGCACAGGAAATGAGAAGTAGAGGTGCCCACATGATTGTAGGAAGGCCATTGTGCTTCCCATGGATATAGACGAGGTACTGACTTTATATAACCTGACTTCGTTTATGTAAATGCAAGGAAATCACACACCTGGGTTATGCTTGATAAGCTAGATCATATGGTCTTGATATCAGCCCTCTCAGCCCACCAGGCATGTGTGAGCAAAAGAAATGTCTAGAAAGTTATTGACATCCTCCCCTTTCAATAACTTCTGATGCATGGTTGTGAT
Source organism: Rhinolophus sinicus (assembly GCF_036562045.2). Classification (NCBI taxonomy): domain Eukaryota; kingdom Metazoa; phylum Chordata; class Mammalia; order Chiroptera; family Rhinolophidae; genus Rhinolophus; species Rhinolophus sinicus. The sequence goes on along the minus strand of NC_133761.1, from coordinate 15,209,976 downwards.
TGAAAAATGGTAGTAAAATTCCTTTCCCACATACCCACTATTCCTGTTGATGTCACTATCTGCCTTTTACTTCAGAGAACCATAAGGAAATTGAGAGAATCTCTTTAGATAAAAATCTGGGGCAACCATAGTCTAGGAACTTTGGAGTGCCTTCAACTGTTGTGCTGTCTATTATCAATGGTACCATCATTGCATAAGTTACAGCCCCTTGGGAAAGAGCCATTCAATCCCTCCTTCTGCCACACAGACTTGCAGTATACTCTGCATAGCACTACTTGTTCTATAGGCTTCTAAATGCTGTACGGATTTCTGGCCACCAAGGTTACTTAAGAATCCCTATTATAACAACAAGAGTACGAGGTTGGACAACTACGTTTGCAAACTCATCCTAGAAGAACTGCTGCATACTTCATTGCTGAAAATCACTGTGGTCACCTTTGAAGTTCTCCCCTTGAGAAGCTATGCACTGATGCCAGCACCTAGTCCACCCTTCAAAACAATTTTGGAACTCTTTTTCTGGAATGGCCATCATAGCTGTCATCATATTACCCTTGATGTCCTGAATGTCATCAAAACGTCTTCCTTTCAATATTTCCTTTATCTTTGGGTAAAGAAAGAAGTCATTGGGGGCCAGATCAGGTGAGTAGGGAGAGTGTTCCAATACAGTTGTTTACTGGCTAAAAACTCCCTCACAAACAGTGCTGTGTGAGCTGGTGCATTGTCATGATGCAAGAGCCATGAATTGTTGGCGAAAAGTTCAGGTCGTCTAACTTTTTCCCGCAGCCTTTTCAGCACTTCCAAATAGTGCACTTGGTTAAGTGTTTGTCCAGTTGGTACAAATTCATAATGAATAATCCCTCTGATATCAAAAAAGGTTAGCAACATTGTTGCAACAAGATCACAAACTTAATTGTCAGGCCTTGTAGATCTGAAAGAAACAGAAATATGGAATTTGATCTTCCAATTACTGCAAGAATCTTTTCTCCAAACCCCAATGGAATTGTTATTCATCCTCTTAAATACATCCAATGACAAAGATATTTCAAAAGGAAATTGTTTCTATCTTTGGATAACATGGGCCATTAGAAAATATTTTCTTATACTGAACATGAATTCTGGTCCTAGTTTAGTTCAGGCATCTGGAACAGCATAGGTGGTCTTCTTCTTCCATCTCTCTGTTCTTCAATTATTTGATGACAACTCTCATGTCACTACTTAAGTCATACTAAATGTATTCATTTCTTTTAATCATTTCCAGATGTTTTTCCATACCAATAACTACTTCCGGGAATAATCCATTTGCCAGTGTTCCTTGTAAATGTGTGGTGTGCAGAAGGGAGCTCTATGCTCCAGATGTATTCTTCTCTGAGCAAAATTCAGTGGTACTTTTATGTTCCTCTTCTGCAAATCAGTCCTTTAATAAAGCAAACTAAGATGACTTTAGCTTTTTGGGACATTATGTCAAACTCAAATCATACTGCGGTTGCTGCTGCCTTGTTATTCAAACCGATTGTTTCCTGATGTCTTTAACCCTATGTTTTCTATATAATTTTTCTACCCATTTGGAAAGTTTAACATACCTCATTTGATATTATGTCCCATTTGATAACATTATGGGCACCAGATGTGTGTCACAATACTTCCTAATCCGGTAGTAATGTAGAAGCATCAAAGATTATGTAGCTAGTAGAATTTTGCACATTTTATACAACACTATTTTTTATACTCATGGCTTCAATCATGTTATGGAGATCACAGGGCCCAAACTCAAGTTGGAAAGAGAAATTTTTACCAAGATTTTATGTATCTTATTAATTCTATGCTCAAATTTACCCTCTGATTTAACACGATTATTCACTTAACAAAAGGTAGAAACACAGGAACCTAGAACTATCTTATCCAGGCACTTTGTCTCTTCCTTGAAGATTATTAGTCTAATACTATAAGTATGGTAGTATGTTTGGAAGATCCCAAGTTAACTAAATTTTCTATATGAGAAGAGCTATTTCTTATCAGGGGATTATGAGGAAGAAAAAGCCGTAGTATTGTTAAGAAAATAATTAGGAAAAATAGAAAACACTATTATCCAAAAATGTTGAAACGTGAACTAAGAGATGGTATTAGACAGAGAGAGAAGAGAAAGCCGAGTTTCTCTGAATTTGCTTCTAATATGCTTTAATTTTAAACTTCTTTATAAACACCCCTACCAGATCTCTGGGTACTAGGCCTCTTTCCGTAACACTATGCTTTTTTTATATTATCTCAAAACAAGCCCCACCTCTCTGTCATAAATGTTTGAATAACTTCTACAGTATCTCCTCCAAGTAATCATCTAGATTCTGCTTAAAAGATGCCCAGGGAGGAAACTGATTTTAAGTCAGCACAGGACATCACTGAACAAGCTCATACCTCATACTCTTAGAAAGCTGTGGTTTGTTGTTGAATTTAGAAAGTAAAATACAGAATGGTGTCTGGTCCTTACAACCACCAGAGATTACATGTCCATCTGAACAAAGACCAAGAGAGAACAGGGACCAATGAAAGGAGCAGTGGAACCATATGTGAAATTCATTTTAAGAATTCTGTTTAGAATCAATGATGTTGATTGTGGCAGAGAAAAAAAGGTATTCTTTATAGTAAACCAAAATTCTATTTTACTGCATTTCTAGGGCCTAAAACTCTACCTACCACATAACACTCAATAAACATTTTGCAGAGGGAATGAATGTAAGATATACCTATTAATATTATATTAGACCATTGAGACTTCACACAGCAGGTGTATTTCCTCTTCCCCACAACAGATACCATGTCCTCTGATGATGTCCCTTGTCTAACAAGAGCTTTTCTGATCCCTTCAATAGTTCCTAAAATAGTACATTTTATTGACCCTCTTTACTGATCCCTCCCCCCTCCCCTAACTCCACCTACCCACCCCCAATATGTGGCACTCAGAAGGTAATACTTCAGATGGGAGCTGGCCAAGGTAGGTACTGAAGAGTCAGAGGTAAAAGGGAAGGTAGTTGCCAGGAAGAGAGGCCAATTTTTCTATCATTTGTCTGATGACTTGCTTTCTCAGAAACTTCTAATAGTCTTTTATAACATCATTCTTCCAGATGCATCTCCAAAATGAATTTAGCAAATCAGTTCTTTGGAAACCCACTAGGAGAAAAAGTCCTTTTTCTCCCCACTAGCAGAAAATACAGCTTAAAGCTTGAGTTATGTATCCAAGAATATGGTTTAGAAAGACAAAAACTAAAAGAAAAACACTCTCAGCTAAATTTCAAACTACAAAAGCATGGCATCCTCAGTATCTGTGGGTAAATTCTTTAATGACGGCTTTAATTAATTTGGAATTTCACCAAGACATAAATTTACTCATACCTATTTTTAAAGACAAGAATATTGATTTTGGACCAGCAATAAATTCCTGTAATATCTGTCCTCAGTAAAAAGCCAAGACAATTCTAGTCCATTTCTTTTTGTCTCGAAAACGTTATGCCAAAACCATCATTTTGTTGGCTGCATACATTCTGATTTATATTCAATGAGAGTTGTAAAAGGCTTTTATAGAGGAGACAGCCGAGTGACATTTTCCTATAAATCACGACCATTTTTACTGCCACAAAGTTCTAGGGCTGAACTTCAAATGTAACCGTGCTGTAAACTCTGTGGATGGAACCGCATTCTTGCTGAATGAGAAACATGTTTCCTTCCCCTTCCACCGTGAGCAACTCTACATTCCTATCAGGCTCTGGCAGATGAGAGCATCCCCGAAACCCAGGGAACCATGCTCAGCTCTGATGTAGCAGCCCATGAAACGCAGGTCACCCAGGTCAGCTTTGAGTATAGCGATGCTTTCCACTTCATGAATCACTCCAATTGGTACAAATCCTGGGCGTTGAGCTGAAATAAACTAAGCGTTAAAGATAACAAGAGTGAGGGGAAGCTCACTTGAGCACACATCAGTATTGTGGCCAGAAATACAGCCCTATAGGAAGGAATCATATTTCATTCAGTGTGAATCCTCATGAGAATTGCTTCCGGCCATGAGAAGGTTTGTGCATAACTCTCCTAAACTCTCGTGACCACACCTATTAAAATCAAAGGTAACTTGCTTTTATAAGAAAGCAGTGCAAAGCAGAGGGAAAAGAGGGGTGCCAGGGATTAAAACCTCTGAATTTTCTTTCAGCCTGTTTCAGTCAAAAGAAACTGAGTGTGGAAGGCAGAGGAGTGGCTTGTTTCATATTTGAAAAAGATATTAAGCCTCTTCATGCCTAGATTCCTTATCTATACGCAATATATGTTCTATTAAAAATACACGTGGAAGAAATGTCACTATATCCTGCCCCCCATGTCAAATTAAATCCAATTTGAGCATCCAGTCACTAAGATAAAGCTTCAGTATCATTTTTGGAAGTTTTCTACCCCATTCTTTGGTGGTAACAGAACCCAGAGTTATGTAATCCAGGAAGAATGTGACAGAAGCCTCCTGGTCTTCAGGCCAAAGTGGTAACCCCTGTGACTGCTTCTTTCCTAAAATTGTCATCCATTCAAACATGTGCAGATTGCTGGCAGTGTCACGTTCTTCGTGCCACCTTCAGATAACGAGGTCGTTACATAGGGTCCCAAAGGCCTGCAGCTTTCTGCCTAGTCTCTTCTGCCACCAGTACAATCTCCTCCCTCCATCAAAGGTCATCCTACCTCTACCTGGATCCGACCAGGCTCTGTTTCAACTCAGGAGAAGCATAGACTGCATCTTCATTTTATCTCTGATAACACAAGCTCATCGTATTGAAAGCCTTTTGCATGCACAAGGCCAGGCTTGCGTGCGTGCCTGTGTGAGGTGAGAGAGAGGGAGAGGAAGAGAGAGAGAGAGAGAGAGAGAGAGAGAGAGAGAGAGAGAGAGAGAGAGAGAGAGAGAGATCACTCGCCCTTGGGAACAGGAGAGCTTAGACCTGCTTAATTTTGCTGGAAGAAATGAGGATAGAGAAAGAGATGCTTTTGTTTTATTTTCTGGTGAATCCATAGCAAGGTTGTGTTTGTTAGGGGTCAGGGAGCAACAACTGGAACGTTTCTTTCATCATGTAAAATATGGGGAAACTCTCATGTACTCCCTTGGTATTGATCACCAATTAAACACCAATTGATTCTAAAACTCGACCTCCTTGGCCCTATAGCTCAGGGGTAAGAGCACTGGTCTTGTAAAACTAGACCTCCAGTCTCTTTCTTCCTCCTGAGCTCCAGATCTGTGTGTTCAACCCTTCCTCAGCTTCCTCTTGGCCACACATCGAAAGCCAAATTCCTTATCTCTACTCCACCCCACCAACCTGCCCTTTCTCCTGTGTTACATACATCTGTGAATGGCACCACCACCATCCATCCAGAAACAGGTATTATCCTCGAGTCGTCCTCCTTCCTCAGTCCACATAGAATCAGCCACAAGTCCTATTGATTTTACAATCTTAAACTAGCTTAAATGTGTTCACTTCTCTTCTTCCATTCCAAGTCAGTCCACCATCATTTAGTCCCTGGGTTACCACTGTAGCTTCTTAATGGATTTTCCTCCTCCCCATATTGTCCTGGGCTCGCTCCCATCCAAACCACATTATAGCCAGCGTGCTCTCTCTAAAACGTCAGTTGTTGCAGTGTGCCTATTGTAATTCCTCAATAATGTTTTTTGTCTGATTTTAATATAGATCTCCTACGTTTTCCTGCTGGGTCCTTTTCCATTTGTATTTTTTTTTTTTTTTTTTTAGAATAAGCTAAGGTACTGTAGTAAATATTAAATCGACCAAGATATAAAAATCCAGTACAATACAAACTCTTCCACTCCTCCCCTCCATAGCAGTCTGAGCTGGTATCAGTTCTCTAGGGAAGATTCTGCTCCGAGCTGTTATTCAGGGACCCCAGCTGCATCCACCCTGTGGCTCTGCCATTTCCTAGGGTTGACTCCACATGTGCATCTAGCCAGATCAAGGGGAGCGAGCATGGTGGATGGCGTGAGAGGATTGATGGGCCAAGCCTGGAAATGACACATATGGTTCCCACTCGTATTATATATGGCCATTCCCAGTTGCAACAGAGGTGGGCTAAGTGCCTAAGGAAAGGGCGGGGGGCATGGACTTTTGTGGATGGCCAGTATATATTCTTTAAGTTAACAGAGAGAGAAAAGAATGTTTCATCACTCTTGCTGCTTGTTAGAAAAGGTATCCTGAGAGCAATAGACTCTCAGGCGTCTGAGTGGCAGAAGGATGATAGTACAATTAAGACATACAAGCTTAAATCCTGGCTCTGGTGCATCCTTAGTTGGGTGATTTGGAATAAAAGACTTAACATCTCTGAGCTTCAGTTTATTCATCTGTAAAATGGGAATAATAAGACAGGGACTTTTTGTAAGGACTAAGGGAAATTAAGCATTTAAAGCCCTTAAGCTCAGTGCCCGTTAAGAAGCAGTCTTACTAAATGGAAGTTATTACAATTAGTTATTGATTGGGTGAACTGGAAGCTAGAAAAAGCTATTAGAAAGAAAAGCTTTGGGATAAAGTGGCTTCTGCTCTGTGGCCTTTCTTTTTTCATCGATAAGATGATCGTAACTCCTTATGCCTCACAGAATAACGTGGGTATAGAGGCACAGAAAGTGTTTTATATCATGGTCTGCATACAATAAACCCTTACACGTGATAATGATGATTAAAGAAATAAACTTAGTGTATCAGAAAGCAGAAATTATTTATGTGGTAAAAACATTTTTCCCATTGCAGAAGGAATAACTGACCATTTCAAACATTCCCCCCACCTCTTTCAACTCCTGCTAAGATTTTAAATTTTTTCAGACCACAAAACTCAAGTATGCAAAAAATGTAAGTATTTTTCCTAGTTTCTGTCCAAAACTCCTATGGCACCTCGAGCAGAAATTGGATTTTGCAATTTCAAGGGAAATTCAGTCACTGAAGGGATTTCTCAGTCAATTGAATGAAAACTCAGTCAATGTATGGTTTAACACCTGCCCCATTTGTGGGCTTCAAGAATCAAGAGTTCCTCAGAGTAACAACATCTGGAGCAAGACATCTGGTTCTCAGTCATCAGATGCCCCTACTGACTTCTACTGAGGTCAAGCCCCATATAATTCAGGGTTTTCCTTAGGCCTTCTTGGCTGTCCTTTGTCCTTGCTGCTGTCATTTATGTCTGGACCTTGTCTTCCATCCACTGTTTCCATCCACATCCATGCTTCCATCCACTGCTAGTACCGTAACGATTGCAATAGCCTCATGGCACAGCTGGATTTCCTATACCGATAAGCTGTGGCTACAGAGAACTCAGCAAAACCTGCCTCATCTCTCTCTGCCTGCTCCCTAGGCAGCCACTTCTCTCTCTTCTACTGTTTCTATGTCATAATCACTTGGAAAAACCTCTGTAAGTCTGCCGGTTCCCGGGGTTCAAAGGGGGGACATTGAGGCATTGTCCCCTTTAATTGAAGATGCCCCAAATTATTTGGGAGGTCTATCTTCCCCCTTTTGGGGTATTACGACTAATCCCAGGAGAAGGGAAGAGAAAGGAAGAGAACGGAAGGGACAGAACCCCTCTGAGAACTATCAGCATCAAACAAATTTGCTTCCTCTCAGAGTATCTCTTTTCTTCAACGGTTCAGAACATTGTTTCAAGTTTAAAGATATGAGTCTGTAATTCACTTTTTAACTTAAAATTCATGAATTTTAACCCTTGATTTCTGTTTTATTGTTGCATTTCTTTCTCCAGAAAAAAAGAGCTTAGGTCAAACTTCCAGAGTAACTCCATGCCTATATCAGGTCACCTCCTTGCCATTGAGAAAACAGAGGCATCAAAAAAGAATGGTGTTGTCCTGCAGTCACCAAACTCAAGACAGTTTGTCTACACTCATGCTTAGTGTCTTTCTTTTGATTCTACAGAGTAAGTGCCCCTGATTCTATGAGAGACCAGCCCCTCATCCTCTGGCACACTGCCTCATTTCCTTCTCAAGGTCTTCTCACCAAGTAATTCTTTTTCTTCTACATCAGGTGTGAGCAAACATTTTCTCTAAAGGCCTAAATAGTATATATTTTAAGTTTTGCTGGCCATCCGGTCTTTCTCATGACCTCAGAACACTGCCATCATAGCAATAGACCATATATAAACCTGTAGATGTGGCTATATTCCAATAAAAGTTTATTTATGGACACCAAAATTTGAATTTTGTATAACTTTTATAAGTCACTAAATATTACTCATTTTACATTTGTTTAACTATTGACAAATGTAAAAACTATTCTTAGCTCATGGGCCATCAATAGTCTACAAAAATAGACAACAGGTCAGATTTGGCCCATGGGCCATCATTCACCAGTTCCTGCAAACATTCTATATCTCTTATTACTTACAGACTATTGACAAACAGTTATTTTATATGTTCTAGTGTCTTACATTAAGAAAAACTAGCTTCTCTTTCTAGCTATTATATTATTTTTCTGTTGATCTTCACAGCAAAATTTCTAAAACTTTTTCTCACATTTATCCAACATATTCATCTCTCAATTATTTTCCATATCAGCCTAATGTAGTTTTCATCCCACCACTATAAAAACAAAAACCCTTTCTTGTAAAAGTCACCAATTATTTCTATGTTTCCAAATCTAATGACACTTTTTGGTCTACATTTTATTCACCTTCTCAGCAGTTTCAACACAACTGACTACTCTCCCCTTGAACATTCTCTTCTTGTTTATGTGACATTTAGTCCATCTGCCTCATTGGTCATTCCTTTTCAGCCTTTGCAGCAGACTCCTCCCCTTATGCCACAATTCCTGGGTATTCTAGACTATTTTCATTCTCTCTCCAAGTATCTTCATAGCCTTAGCTATAATCTGTATTCTGACAATTCCAAAAATGTGGACCTCTTCTGCCCAAACGATTCTTCTGATCTTCAGACTTATGTAACCAATTATCTACTTGGTATGTTCCTGCACTTGTCTGAGAGACATCTCAAAGTTGACAAGGCCAAATGAAGCTACTGATTTCTGTCTCCACCTGGGTCCTAGTTTTCCTCTACCTTTCCCAGTAAATGAAACAACCATCTACTTAGATAATCAAATCATCTTTGACCTTGATTTCTCTTTTCCCTTCACCTACCACATGCTAATAACTAATAAGTCCTGTCAACTCAACCTCCAAAATATACCTTAAATCTACTCCCTTTTCATTTCCACTGTGTAATTCTCATCCAAACCACCACCTCGCTTAACTAAATTACTGAAATGACCTCTTCCCATTCTCCCTTCTGCTCCCCTGCCCCTCTGCAATCTCTCTACACAGAATTGAAAGTAATGGTTTTGATACATGAATTAAATCATGTTACAAACATGTGCTTTAAAGCCTCCTATGGCTTCCCATTGCCCTTGAAATAAAATCCAAAGCACCTCTCATGGTCTGCAAAGTCTTACAAGACCCTGCTCTGTCCTCATTCCGTGCCTCCTTTCTTCTTGATAACTATTCCCAACCATTGTCACCGCTGTCAGACCTACAGGGACTTTATACGCTGCCTTCTCTGCTTAGGATATTCTTTCTATGCAAATTTCAATGTTTGTCTTGAGGCTGGAGACCTGTCATGGACCCAACCCAAAGAAGCCTTCCACCCCTGACGTTTACTCACTAATCCAGCTGGGTCCCTATTGCTAGTTATATTATCTATTTATTATAGATAAAACTTAATAAATTATCTGCTTATTGTGGGGCTTTTTGTTTGTTTGTTTGTTTGCTTCTCTCTTCAAGTTCCATGAGGTCAGTGATCTTATTTGTCTTGCTTACCACAGTAAGTACAACACCGTACCCGATATCTAATAACATAATGGACAGCCAAGAAATGACCATGTGTTTAAAAAAAATAAATAAATGGTAAGTCTTAGAATGCCAGATTTAACAAAGACTGTTAGACTTAATCTAATCCCCTCATTTTACAGATAAATCAACAAAACCTAGGGTGCTGTTGGTGAAATGAGTAAAATCACAGCTTAAATAGGACTAGAAACCAGTTATTTCATTTCCATCCCAGGGTGTTGGTTCTACTTCACAGAGGGCAAGGTCAAGAGGTCATGGGAATGGTCTTTCTTCTACGTTTCATTTATTTTTCTTTATTAAGGTTAATGTTCTCAATCTTTAAATAAGTTCCTAGAGAATGGGGACAGCCCTTTTAATTTGCCTAATGCAGCAAAAAGGGAGATAGCTGAAAAATTTTTCCAGACATTTTGTTTATAGCCCTCACGTCGATATCCAATAAAATTTGAATTGAATTTAACCTACTTTTAATATTTCAAACTATAGTTGGTTCATGTTTTCCATATAAAATCTGCAGTTCCATCTTCACATTTTGCATTTCCATCCTCTTTTTCCACCATCAAGTGGTCTGGCTCTCCCCTGAGTGTGGCAGCCAGATGACAAATGCTCTTCCAAATAACCCCAGGAGTGGTTTCTCCTTCTGCACCAGTTAGACAGCCAGCTCAGAGAGTGGAAAGAGCAGGGGTTAGAAACCGGGCGCCCCACTTTACAATCCTGGCTCTGCCACTAATTCTCTGTGTCACTCGGGACAATTTGCTTAAACACCTTGGCCACAGTCCCCTGATTTGTAGAATGAAGAATTCAGAATCAAATCTTTCCAAAGTTTCCCGCTGGCTCTAACCTTCTTTGGTTCTAATTTCTACACATAAAATAAAACTTTGCTCATAAGCATAATCCATCTCTCTTTCTCTCCCATTTTATATTTTGTTTGTTTTCTTCCTTTATCACGTGACCTCCTTAAGGCATCTTAGGATTCCTAAAAAAAAAAAAAAATCTTAGGAACCCTTAGAATCTTACAACTCTTAAAATGCTAAGATTCTATTATTAAGAAATCTCTTCTCAAAGAATCCAAATCACTCCTAAAAATAGTCAATTCCTTTTCACTGAGTTGTTTCAGCCTCTTCAAGGGGATGCCTTAAGCAAGAAAATGCTTGATACTCTGGGAATTTGGTGATCCAATAGGCAGCCTCGGCACAAGCTTCAAGCACCCCTGAGGTCAGCCTTTCACCCCAGGAATTGCAATTTCTGAATATTTCTGAAAAATGCCTAAGAAACCTTACTGGAGCCCTGAAGTCTGTTCTTCCACTGCCAATGGCATTAAGATATATACTCAAACATCCAAGAAGAATGAATGCTTTTTCCTAAAGTATTCCACTCCCTGCTTAAATTGCAGGTATGAAAATTACATATTCATTATCTTATCTATGTCAGGGGCCACCCTATAGACAGGCTGCCATACAATGAAATCACTCATTTACATATTTAACAATTTTTTCCCCCCAGAAATTAGCATGTCTCAGGCATTGGGTTATGTGCTGGTGATCTAGCAACAGATAAAGCACTAATCAATGTCCTCAGAAAACTTGGTCTCCTGGCACTTTTGGGCAAACAAACATGCAACTAAGTTCAAAGTACTAACTGCTACAATTTCCCTTTGCAGACTTCATGGCTATTTTGAATGATGCATTGGGGGTCAGTGAGTCTGCCCAGCATCATGGTATTTTCAATACTCACAGCATATAAAAGACTTCACCCAGCCATGTGCTTTGTGAGAATTTCAAGGAGGGTCTAACATGAGAAGGTGGGAGAGTGGTAATTTCCTCTTTATGGTACTGAGGAGTCTTTGAAGAGGCTAGCCATTTTTGGATGAAGTCCAAACCCCACAGTCTCATTTTAAAGTCCCAGGCCAATAGCACAAATTCTATCCAGGTTTTGTAAGAGCTGTCTAACAGAGCTTTGCTGGAAAACTGGTACCTGCTCTTCTCATCTCAACTCTTGAAGTGGAAATTCCCTACAAGGAGTTACTTAGCTTGGTGGTCCTGCTCCCAGCAGGAGTAGAGAGACAGGGAGCCACACCAGGTTTTCCTTCCCACCAGCGGCACAACGGCACCGTGGCACTATTGAGAGCTTATGTGAAATTATTGTCTCTGTAGGTAATTTGGAAAAGGAGCTTGTTTTTCCTTAGTATTGTAGAATTTGTATTTCGCTTTATAATGCTTTCGAGTTGCCTTCATTCTTTACGATAGCACCAAGCCAAGGGTATGCTGTACCTTAGGATAACAATAATAGTAACATAACTAACATTTACTGAGCATTTACAAGGTGCAAAACATGGATTTTAGATCTTTCAGTGCCTCTTCTCTTTTTATCCTCCCAATACCCCCATGAGGTAAGTACTAGCATAATCATCCTCATTTTACAGATAAGGAAACCGAGGTATTAAAACAAGTTAAACAATTTGTACTCTGCCACACAGCTAGTAAGTGGTAATATTGAGATTTTAACTGGAAGTCCATCTGGTCATAACCTGTGTGTTTACCAGCTAAGCTACATTGCCTCAAATTCTAAAAATATATATATTTCTGCAGTACCCATTATGGTAGATGTTAAGTAATTTGAAACATTACGGTTAATTTAAAATTAGATTTTTTTTTTAATGAACAGAACCAAAACTTCAGATGATTAAAAAAATTCTAATAACAAAAGAAGAGATTTCAAATTTGTTGAAGTCTTACAGTGGCCACTTTGAGTCTTTCCTATCCCAGCCTCTTGCAGCCCACTCTTCTGGGTATGAATTGACTCTTCCTTGCTTTTAAAAGAAAAGGTGTAGCTGAGACACAGTAAATGAATCCAATTTAAGTGCCTCATCCAGTTACTCCATCTCAGATTTCATCTCTTGCCCTATTCCAATGAGTCAGCTATTCTTTCAGGCGGTTCTACTAAACTCATCCTCTCACGTCTAGGTCTTGCATCCCGCCTTTCCAACTGTCTAGACTGCCCTCCATAGCGTGTATGGCTATGTGAATTATGATTGGTTGATAAGTTCCATTACCGACTGCAACATCTTCTCTGAACCGCTGTGTGAGGGTTGCTTATTTGCATATTGATACATTTTGACAGCTAGATAGGTGGGAGTATCAGAGTCAACGCGTACACTAAGCCTACCTAGATCAACACACGGTTTAGATAGCTTGCATGCAGCCTCTTTTAGAAAGGAAGTTGATAGCAACAACCCCAGGACAACCAATCACAGAAACAGTTCCCAGTGGTAAAAGATTAGAGCCCTAAGCTCTGGCTATCGATGGCACTAGGTGCCACAGCAGTGGCCCACACTCTCCTTATCCTCTTTTAACACTTGAAGTTTTAACCACTGGCTAGAAGCTCTGGACCTCAAATCAACTATAAATCTTATTCTTGGTTCCATCTAGAATGTCAATCTAGCCAGTCAGTACAGAGAGAAGCAGGAGTACATTACGCCTCCAGGACTATTAACGAACCATCACAGTCATCCATCTAGAGCTTTAGGCACTGAGGCCTTTTACTCCTGCTCAGAAAGAATATCTATGTGTGTGTAATATATATATTAGTACAAAAGTTTGGTTTAGATAGACTGAATTAATTTTATATTGAATATTTTTGCCCATATGAATATAAATATTCTGTGAATGATTTGAAAGCCTACCTGTGGTTAGTTTCCACTTATTGTATCAAAGACAGTGGAATCAGTACAAAATGAGTCACTGAAGGTCTTCGGCTCCCTGCAGCTTTTCCCTCCTTCCATCTTCTTTCTGCCAATTCATTTCCACTGCTTTTTCCAAGCTGATTCTTCATTTATGTTTACAGTTTGTTCCACCTCCAAGGTTTTATGTACTGTCTAAATTTTATAATTGTGTTATATAGGAATTTCTAGTCTGAACCTTTTGGAGCACAAACCAGACATTTCACTGCATATTTATTGAAGGAATAGATACTTGCTAGATATTCACTGAGTTGAGTGAGAGATCAACCAAATGCTGAGAATAAAGAGGACCACAAAACTTTGACATGTGCATATAAAATTGAACTTTCAATCCTCAGCACATGCAAAACAAATATAGGAGTGTAACCTAATGTTACAAAGACCCATTAGCCTATGCATTTCCAAATTTTAGAATAAATAGTAAACTGAGGGGAAATAGAGCTTTTCCCAACTTGTAGATGGGAAACATGAGGCAGAACACAAGTGGTGATTTGACTGAGCTTTTTCCACTTAATTTTATTGCCTCTTAAAAATGACTGAAACATCCATGAAACAACTGTATGCTGATTCACCGAAAAACTCAGAGTTAAGCCATTGTGATTTCTCATGTCTGTTTTGTGACAAAGTATTTTTGTGTCTGCAAGTGAAGGAGAAGTGTAAAATCGATTAAGAAGGATGAAGATTACTGCAAGTCTGGATCAGAGAGAATTTTTCACCCCGACTGCAAGGTAAACTCATCACTCCTCAATGAGGTGTTTTCCTTTGTTTCAACCTTCAAATTTAATACTAATAAAAAAAATAAGAAAAGATGATGGGTTTGGATATAAAATCATATTCAACACGCCGTAAAGCTGAGGGATGAGAGGAGAGGAGGCAAAAATTTAATATTTATGGTTACTTAATAGATGTTTTTAAAAATTCAAAGTCAGTATTTTGAAAGACTGACTTGTGTTTAAATTACAGAAAATACATGGAAAATCCTGGGGTGGGGTGGCCAGGCCCACGCGACTCCAATGCTGGGCACACTGACACAGCAAGTTGCTGTTTAGTATGTTTTCTGACTGCTCTGGGGATTGGTGTGCTCACCCAGAGCAGAGGAGCATGAGAAATCTACATAATAGATTTGTGGTACACTCAGTAATGGCCCCCCAAAAGTGTCTACAGTATAATCCCCAGAACCTGTGAACCTGTTACTTTATAGGACAAAAGGGACTTTGGAGATGTTTTTAAGTTAAGAATCTGGAGCTGGGGTAACTATTTTGGATTATCCCACGGGCCCAATGGAATCAAAATGGCCAAGAAGGAAGCAGGAGAATAAAATGTAGAAGGAGATATGACGGCAGAAACAAAATTGAAGTAATGTGACCATGGCCCAAGCAACGCTGCAGCCTCTGCAAGAGGCAAGGAATGGATTCTCCCTTCGAGCCCTGAAAACCACCAACCCAGCTGACACCTTAATTTTAACCCATTAAAGTCTTGTCAAACTTCTGGCCTCCAGAACTGTAAGAAAATAAATTTATGTTGTTTTAAATCGCTGAGTTTGTGGTAACTTGTTACAGCAGCAATAGGACACGGGTACATCCAAGGGGGGTGGGAGAGGAATCTTTACTGAACGTGGAAATCCTTATCTTTTAGTTCCAGTTTAGTCACCAATTGGTTATGCAACCTTGGATAAATCATCTAATCTCTCTGTATTTGGGTTTTCTCAGAAATGTAATGGGTGGGGTGGGAGATGAAAAGTTCAAAGTAGAACTTGCAAACTGGTACTCTATCATTTGGATTTAGCATGTGAAGTGTGTTTTATTGCAAAGGGTTTAAAAGCATAAACTACATAGTCGAAATATTTTTTATCAAGATATTTCTTTTTTCAAAAGCCAGCATCATTTGGAAATAAGGAAGATCTGGCAAAACTGACCCATATCCCCTTATGACAATAATACCAGTGCTAAATATCAATACTGCCCCTCAGATGGGATGTGTACTTTCCAGTTTGCCACAGTCCCCATCTATCTAGTCTCACACAATTTTGTTGCCTGTTCTGACCCTATGATTCCAAATTGTAGAAATTTGTGTTTATCACCTTTAGACAGGCTAATTAGTATCAACAGTCTGAGATCATAAAGTAAAGCAATTCATATGAAGATACTATGCTGTAGTAGGCAGAATTCCAAAATGGCTCCCCAAGACTTTCTACCCCCGTTCCAGGCCCGTGAATATGATAAAATATCATACCTATAATTACATGGCAAAAGGATTTTCAGATGTATTTAGAGGTCACCAATCAGTTGACTTTGAGATGGTCAAAAGAGAAATTATCCCAATGGGCCTAATCTAATCACATGAGCCTTTTAACACTAGAGAGTTTTTCTCTGGATGGTAACAAAGGGATAGTGAAAAGATCTGGAGCAGCAACAAGATTCAATGTGCTATAGTTGGCTTTGAAGGTGGAAAGGAGCATACACAATAATCAGAGAGCAGCCTTGTTTCAAATGTTGAGATTGACAGGCATGATGCCACTTTAGTCCAAGCCAGCAGTCCTATAGAAAGTAGGAAACTGAACCACACAAAGAAATTTGTTGGAAGAAACAAGATGAGGGAAAGATCTGTAGGTTATCTCTGCTGACAAGCACCAGCGTTGGATGCAAACAGTATGTTGCAAACAGTATGACATTTGAGTATTTTCCCCCCAGTGGTGGTTCTCCCTTCATTCTCATGGGACCAGTATCCTCATATATTCTCTCTCCTTCTACTAAAAACTGCCCTAAGAAAGAGTTTTATAAACTCATTTTTAATACAGTCTCCAAGTACCGAACACCCTCTATAGGTCAGACTCTAAGTTAGACATCTGAGGATACAGGAATGAATCATCCTCAGATCTGATCTTCAAGAATATATGCAGTTTAACAGTGAGACACACTAGTAGAAGCAGCAAGAGATTTTAGGTACAATTCTGATATGAATATTTAAACTATTTATTGAGCACTTACTATATGCTTCTCACTGAACTAAGTATTTCATAATCACTTCATTTCACCTTAGGAAAATGTAGGTACTATGTTGATTCTCACTTTTCACTACCCACACTCCATTTACAAGTGGCTAAAGGAGCAAATGTTTCAAATGTTGAGATTGACAGGCATGATGTCATTTTAGTCCAAGCCAGCAGTCCTATAGAAAGTAGGAGACTGAACCACACAAAGAAATTTGTTGGAAGAAACAGGGTGAGGGAAGAGTCTGCAGGTTATTTCTGCTGACAAGCACCAGTGTTGGATGACCTGCAGAGATTAAATGCTGGACCCTAGGCAACAACACAGCACTCAGAAAATAGGCGGCGCTCAGTGGGGCAGCCATTTTGCTTCAAAGGTTAGTATGGATGCCAGGAGCCAGTGCAGCTTGCACCTGTCGTGTCTGACTGTTGCTCAGCTGATTGGCATGGAGTAGCAACCAGGCCTGCAGCTCCTCCTTTAGCGCTCTGAGTCCAATGCCAGGTCTGCATGTGGTTCCAGGGCAAAGGGCACCGGCTCCTTCTATTTCGCCAGCATTATCAAGGTTGGAGGCGGTAAGGGACTGATTTATGTTCTGGTTGGTCCTCATTCTGCCTTAGTGTCTTAACTGTCAGTCCTACTAACTTACAGTGACTTCAGGCCCAGGTACAGAGGCCATAGGCTTCCACTTGTTGTACAGCACCTACAACCATGTAAAATCGAATCCCCATTGTAAATCCCTTATTCCATATCACTCACACTGGTTCTGTTTCTCTGCTGGAATACTAATTGATACCATATGTTTGGATGTTAAATAACAAATATAGGTCAGTGGTAGTCTCTGGGGAGGGAGGAAGGAGAATAAATTGACTGTAGTTCACCAAAGGCTTCAATGTTATTTATATAATGACTTATACATTTTTCATAATTTATTTGTTATCATAAATATAAAATTTTGTATGTTTTATAAAATTGTATATGTTATAATAAATTATAAAATTCTAAATTTCTTAAGGTGGTTGCTGAGTATACACTGATTAAATGAACCAATATGTGACATTGGGCAAGTTACTCAACTTCCCTTCTTTTCAATCATCTGTAAAATAATAGTATTAAATGATATTTATGTGCCTTTCAGATCTAAAAACTCTTGAGCTCCATCAGTACAATCTGTTGATTTCCAACATGTCAGGAAATAAAATACCTGTTTTCAAATATTTGGAGGCCATCATGGAATATTGTGATCTCCTCTAACCTACGTTGGTTTTGAGAGCATGGGTTATATTCTACATGACAAATAATTTCCCAGCAATTAAAACTGCCTCCAAAGGAGGAATATGACATTATAAGTAATGTGTTCTCTCTTTCTGGAATAATCCAGGCAAAAGACAGATGATTATTTATAAGGACTACTGAAGAATTCACCATCTTGAGAGAGTCATCAAGCTGGGTGGCCTCTAACGTCTCCCTGAACTTGAATTTGCTGGGGTTTTTTTGTATAAATATTTTCCATTTATACCATTAACTTAGATGGTTACAAAAGAATACTCTAGGTCGAATTTTGTTTTTCATTTATAACAGATATAGCACTACGGTTTATAATCGATGATCAAGGCATGAGCGATTTCTTGCTTGTTAATTTGAACGTGTAGCCAGGAATAAATAGCACACAGTATGCGTAATGCTATCTTAAGAGTGTTTTATGGGACCAATTCTTAGCCCTCGTACGTGGAAATGAAAAAATAAGAAATGTAAATGAGTGTGATGTCAGACTGGTGAAGCAAGTCTCTAGAGATCCTTGGAAGTTAGAATGGATTTTAAAATTCATTATGACTGAATTATAAAGTAAATGAAAACCAGCAGGATTAAATATGAGGTTGATGATAGAAAGAAAGGAAAGTTCTTTGGATATTCATGACAGGGAACAAGCAAGTTCAGGTTCACCTCTAGGGCAAGGAAGAATTTTCTTCCCAGTTTTTCTCTTTCAGTGTGTCTGTACCAGGCACTATGATGGTCTGTTGAAATAAAAAAAGCTACGAAGACACAGTATTAACTATTTAAAAGCTCATGCTTTCAAGGGAAAGGCAGACATATGCAACTGAGTGCTGACAATAATATCAATAATAATAATCATTACTATTATTATTATTATATTAATAGCTAAAACTCACTGAGCGCTAACTATGTTCCAGATACTTCTCTAAGCACTTTATATATATTAACTTATTTCATTCTCATGCCAACCCCATGAGATAAGTAGTTATAATACCGATTTCACAGATCCTAAAAGTGAGGCACAGATGGGTTAAGTAGCTCACTCAGGTCACACAGCTTGTAAGTGGCAGAGCCAGGATTCAAACCCATGCAGCTCTAGACCCAGAGTCTGTGCTCCTGACAATGTATCTATTGCCCCTTCAACATGATGATGTTTTGGGTCTTAGAAGTCTAGAGAGTGCTACTTTGAAGATCTTTGCAATTATTTTTATTGTTGTTTTAACCATCTGTTGTTTAATAGCTCTGAAAATAGAGATTTCCAGTACATAGTAGAAAGGAACAAGGACATTCCATACAATTTTGCACAGATTAAGGCATAGATGTGTATGTATATCGGATACTTCAGACCCAAAGAAACTTATCAGAAGCAAAATTTAGATCCATAACCCATTTCAATTTTACATTGCAAAAATTTATTTAATGCCAAAATGGTACCAAGCATTGCTTGGGGAAGGATGAAGGGATAAAAACAAGAGAACTTACTTTACCGTAAGAAGCTTAAACTCTAAGAGGTAAGATGAGCCAAGTACATAAAAATCATAGTATAGAGTAGGTTGTGATAAGTGCCATAAAAGGGGTACAAAGTGTTAGAAAAGTTAAGAGGAAAGAAATTTTCGTTCAGCAGAATGATCAGGAAAGTCTTCCTGGAGGAGGTGACATATTGAGTACTAGGTAGGATCTTGATGGGTGAGAGTGAATAGAGAGTCAAAGGCATCTGACAGGAAATAGTGGAGTAAAAAACAGAGTAGAAACCTAAGAAATATTCTTAGTAATGAATTAATCATGCTGATTGGAGGAATTCGAAGATATAGATGAAAAATTGGGTTGGACTACGTGGAATGATCGCCAGAGAGATAACAACTCAGAACTTTCATGACAAAAGGTCTCATTTACTGAAATCAGTCATATTAGTCACATGCTTAGTCTACCATTTTTCTACCATTTGTGTTTAATCTTTCTTATCTTCCTTCCTTCCTTCCTTCCTTCCTTCCTTCCTTCCTTCCTTCCTTCCTTCCTCTCTCTTTCTCTCTCTCTCTCTCTCTCTCTCTCTCTCTCTCTCCCCCTCCCTCCCTCCTTCCTTCCCTCCCTCTCTATCTCTCTCTTTTTTTCAGAGTCTAGAGTGCCTAGCTAACAAGGCCACTAAATATCTCAATTGAAATCTTGTATAATTACAATGTTTCTCTATTTTTTATAAAACATACATAAAAACATCTCTCTGATCAAAGAGCAGAACCTTTAAAATGTACTTGTGCATAGTGTGTAAGAAATTAAAATGTATACATAATTGGAAATAGAATGCCATCTCAGAATTTGAATATTCATTTAATAAATCTTTACTGGGGACAACTGCACACCCACTATATTACAAGCTCTGAAATTGTGAGGTATCTAAATCAAAATCTATGCCTTCCAGATGCTGGCAAAGTGTGGGGTGAATACACAGGAATGAGTTATTAAAATAACAAAAGTTATAACAAAGGGTTGTGAGGATAGTAGAGGAAAGGCTAGCTACCTGGTTGACCTGTGAGCACAACAGAAATTTGATCGGTGGACAAAAGGAGATGGGTTTCCTTGCAAGGGGAACAACACATGCAAAATCACAGGAAGGGAGGCCTAGCTTATTTGAGGAATAACAAGAAGTAACTGGGGTATAAGATGCAGAAAGGGAAGTGCAAGGAGTGTGACTGAGCAGAAAATGGAGCCAGCTGGTAAAAGACCTGGGAAGGCAGGCAAAGGATGTTGAGCTTTGTGCTTGAGGCCATTGACAGTGGGAAGAAGGCGGCCCTGACTGGTTTAGTTCAGTTTTTAGGTAAATAATTGCACGGGCAACATGGAGGATTAGTTGAACTGGGAAAAAACTGTTAGTGGTAGAAAGTCAGGTCAGAGGGTTATTAAGATAATCTAGACCATAGATGACAATGTCTAGAATTTTGAAATACAAACCAACAAACATTTATTTAAAAATAGTAAATGCTCAGGAGAGTGCTAAAGAGCCAATATTAACTATACTTCTCAAGAAAATAAATGGTAAGCTTTGAACTAATCTGTGGGCAGTGGGGAATCAAGGTGAACATTCTGGAATGGGAGAACAGGGACATTTTTGAAGCTTCTAGAGTGGGGAAATGGCCATCTATGGCTACCACTTACCAACAGAGGGAAAACAGAAAGCAGAATAGTTTGGGGAAAAGAGGATAGGTTTAGCTCTGTATTTGTGCCTGCCAGATTTTTAGTTCACAATTGACAAACACTTTTGAAATTAAATCGAATGGCATGGCTGTTTACTAGAGTGGACAATCCCTCAGGAGTGTTCAAATACCACTGTCACTTCTGAATTATTATCTGACCTTTAGGATAACACATTTTGGTGATAGCATCTCAAGATTTCATCTCATTGCAAAATTTCTCAGATAATCAATTGCCAATTTGCCACACTTTTTTCCCACTTCACATTAAAATTCTACTTATCTAGGTTTCTTTTTTGGTAAGAATTCAACGTTCTTCAGTTACCTTTATGGTCTTTCCTTGCCTTACAATGTAGGGGTTGTTGTAATAAAGCAAACAAAAGATGAAAAATAACGGAAAAGAAAACCACTAAGTATTAGAACTGCAGATATAAAGAAAAAGGAGTCTATTAATTTAAAAGGTGGATTCAATTGGCCTTGAGAATCAATGGAAGATAATGGGAAAAGTGTGGGAAACAAGTCTAGTATGTTTTCAAGGTTTCTATCTTAGCTGAGCATGTAGATTAATCTAGGTAAAGATTAATGTAGAAGCGACTTTGGAGTGGAAAGGAAAATACTGTTTTAGTTGAGGTCATGGTGACCTTGAGATAATTGTGGGGCACCATGGTATCTAGGAAACAGAAACATAAACAATTGAGACATAAATTGGAACAGTTTAGGTGGTACCTGAAATTATTGGCTTGGATCAAATCAACCAAAGAGAGTCTAACAGTGAGGTGTCTGAGATATAAAACCTAAGGAATACAATAACTGACAAAACTGCTGCAAAAAGATATGTCTGAGAAGAAGAAGACTTGCATAGAGATGTAGTGGGGGGCGGGGGGGGGGAATAGGAATAAGAAAGCCACGGAGGAGAAGTTTCGTGGAGGAGGGGAAAGCAAATACTGCCTGATGCTGTGAAGAGACCACAAGTAAAGACTAAACAGATTTGTTGGGTTTTAGCAGTTCCTGGTTTTCCAATGGCTTCTGCAAGAACAGCTGCAGTGGAGGAATAAAAAGAGGTTATGTTGGGCCCAGGAGAAAACTTCAGGTTATAAACTGTAATCTCAAGTAGAGAAGATTTTTCAAGAACTTTGGTTAAGAAAAGAGGTGAGAAGAAAACTGGAGTGGCTAGAGCAGGGCACAGGATTCAATTTACAGGACAATAACAGAAGCGCTGCTTGGAAGTCAAAATGCTTTTGTCCCTTTATTCCTTTAGGTTCTGCAAAGCGATTTTTTTCTCTGCTTATTTAGAAATTTCTAAAGTAAAGACGTCTGTAAAATTTATGTGAGACCGAACAATCATTCTTTCAATTAATTTACTGATTAATTTACTGTAAATTAACTTAGAATATTAATTACTTCTCACTGATTTCCACATGACTGAATTCACTAGAATCCTAAAATTGTGTTTATTTGTATTTAGTCAGCATATTTTGAATTTATTTATTTACATGAAATTTCTGTTCAGAGTATTGTTAAGTTAAACACCCAGAAACACAACAACAATAATAACCAAAACTAACATTTTGGGGCATTTGCAATATGCCAGGCACTGTTCTAAGTGCATTTATTTTATTAACCTTTATCTCTGCCCCCAAGAATCCATGAGGTGGGTCCTGTTTTTTATCTCCATTTCAGAGGAGCACGTAGAAAGGCTTCTTCCATACATCACACACTTAATAAGTGGCAGATGTGGGTTCAAACCCAGGCAGCACCAGAGCCTGTGCTTCTAACCATCACGCCATTTTTGCCTCTTCATCATAAATTGTACCTATTATTACACACAAAGGGACATCTCCGGCAATAGTGTCTCGTTATCCTTCACTAACTTCTCGTTAGTGTCTTCACTAACTTTGAGGAGCTTATTTCTTCCTCCTGAATTCAACTTAAACAAACAAACAAAAAAGATGGCTAAGTCATGCATGTAATTATACCAGTATTCAGACAAACTCAAACTTAGATATGTTTATCCCTCTGTTTAAGAAGGTTCCTTAGCTACTTCGGCTGACTCTCCAGCTGGGAACCGAAGAAGGATCCAACTGGCATGAAAAGGTCAGGGCCATCAAGCCATTGGACAGGGTATGTAACTGGGAGATTTTAAAATGGTTTCTGATTGTCAAAGTTAGAACTGAGATCCAGAGGGAAGCAAAATTTATTTCACATGAAAACCATTCAAGAGATTTGTACAAAAACATTGTGAAGCACAAAACTCTTTCTTCAAACTCGGGATCCAAATGTTAAGAATGCTTCAATAATAATATTAAAACAAAGGGGGAGCCACTTTTCTCTCATCTCATATTAAATAGATAGGTCACAATTTGCAGCATGAGTACACACATATTTTTTCAATTTCCTTATTATGAGCTACACAGTTAGCAACACAAAATAATATAAAGTTTAAAAACAAATGAAAAAAAAACATGAAGCCAAAATTCTCCAGTGGAACTGGAACAATATACAGAAAAAAATGATGTATGGATATTATGACAGAAGAGGGATTCAATGGCTTTCTAACCTTCCTGTAATTCTAAATGTATAGTGTGCTTAGAAATCTGGGTGTTTCTATCATCTTCCATAGATATACTATGTCAAGTAATTCTTAAACCTGAAATCAAATTAACATTGAACAAGATTTAATCCAAGTATGCATTTGCTCCTTCTCATTGGGTGTTTAGAAATTAGTTAATAAAGAAAAACTGAATATTTCTAATTCAAAGAACAATATGTCCACTTGGCACACCTTCTAAGTGAAACTTTTTGAGACAAATCTAAATGTACTAACTGAAAAAAGAAAATAATACTTGTTATGAGTCTTTAGGAATCTTAATATACACTAGGGAATTTTACATAGGCTGTCTCAGAATTCCCCATTACATCTCGCTCTGAAAGGTTCTCTTATCGCTCCCAGTTTGTGAAATACCAATAATAACCAGGCTCAGACTTACATAACTAGCCCAAGTTCATTGAGCTAGCAAGAAGCAGAGCTGAGATTGGAACCCAGTTCTGTCTGATTCTCAAATTCCTTCAATTTTAAATGTTCCCTCTTGTGAGTAATAAAAACCATGATTTTGTAAAAATTTGGGTATAACAGATACGTAGAGATTAAATAATAGACAGTAAATAGCAAAAAGTTTAGCTCAGTTTTGTAACAAGTTGGATAATAGGAGATTTCTGTAATGTTCTTGTTTTATATTAAAAAGTAAAACAAGTCATAGAGTAAAAACTAATTTGTATGTAAAAAATGTACTGTACCCAGTAATAGCCCATGAGAATCACAGCATAATTATTAAGAATCATTAATTTTCCGAAAGACCACATTGTCCTAGAGTTTGATTTATACTGGGAAAAAAATGAGTTTATGTACGACTTAATGGCATAGCATCCATTGATTATTCCAGTAATGAAATTTGTAGGTAAGATATTAAAAGTACAATTCTATTTCTGTCAATATATATTTAACATAAGGTGGACAAATCTCATTCTCAATGAAAATTGTGCTATCAGTTAAGATTGTATATTGCAAGTAATAAAATCCCAGCTTAAACGAATCTGAATAAGAAATGAAATGTGTTTGCTCACATGATGGAAGAGATCAGAAATGTCTCATATAGCTTGTTTCAGGCAGGATTCGATCCAGGGTCTCAAAAACATCCTACCACCCTGAACTTCATTCGTGACCATCTCTCCGTTCTGTTCTCTGCCTGATCCTCAGGCTTTCCTTTGTGGCCCTTTTAGCTCTCCTTATAGTCACAAAGCCTTCCATAGATACAGACCTCATGACCTCCCCTCATACTATATTTCATGGTCTCCTCTCATAGTTTCCACAGAGGAGGGAGAAAGTCCCCAAATTATTGCACATTTCACTAGCTCTGGTTAGGCACCCTGTCTCGCTATGATCGGGGGATGAAATAAAGGTATTGACAGAAGCCTCCAGGGTTGCTACCCTGTAATGGGGAGTAGGCCTCCCACTCCAAACACTTGGACTCAGAATTGGAAAGGGCTCAAAGGAGAACTGGCGATAGAGTTAACATGGGAAATGGATGTTTGGTGTCCTCCAAATTACAAAAGTCCAATATAAATGGAAAGCTTTCTGGGCAAGACAATGACACAAACACAGGTAATCTAATAAGCTTAACCAATATCCATAACAACAATAAAATTAATAATTACTGTAGGTAATAGGTATTGATTGACTACTAAGTCATAAGCTGAACACTGCGCATGTTTCACTTGATTAAAACCTCACAACTACCTATGATGCAGGTGTTATTGTTAAACCTACATTTTACAGATGAGGAAATTGAGAGCCACAATATTGAAGTCATTTTTCCAATATTAGAAAGGACCAAAGCCTGCATCACCTCTGTAAACTATGGAACAGTGCCATCTAGAGGACAGAAAATTTGAAGGAAAATTGCTAGACAACACACACAAGGCTAGAGCGATTCAACCAATGTTTATTGAGCACTTACTACAGTGTAGATATTGGGTTGGGCCCTGGAGGCACTGTGCTAGGTGCTGAGTTGAAGAAAAGCCAACTTGTGACTGCAGCCTGCAAACGGCAAGCCCAATCTAGACTTCTCACAGTGCCTCACACCCACCAAAGTTCTCCTGCCTCAGGGCCTTTATGCATGTCATTTTTTTCTACTTTCTCTCTACCCATAAATCTCCTTGTTTCACATATCCCTTCATCCTTAATATATGCATGGTCCAGCATTGTCATCATTGCATACCTAAACTCTTTGTGCCCCTTACAGTTTGCAGGTTACTACAACCATAAATTCAAGGTTGTTAATCCCATCTGGGCACTCGGTTCTAGCTAGGATCATACTAAGTCTCTCTACTCAGTGACTTTCTTTCTGCAATTGTAAGTTCAAACCATTACCGGTCTCCTCAGATCTTTGATGATAGCACTTTCTCTTCTTCACAGAAATCTACCTTATTTACTTCTTCATGAGAAAATAAAAATCATTCGATAGGAACTTTTTAAGGTACATTCCTAAGCTTAACCCTAGCCCCATCTAATGTGGTGGGTTCTCAGAATCTTATTTTTACCATAAAACTTCCCCCTGAATTAGAAATACAAAGTATTTACTTTGTAATTGTTTCTGAAATATGTCTCTTCTTCCTGTCCTCACTGCCAGAGTCTGGTCCAAGCTGTCCACATCTCTTATCGGGACAACTGCAGTGGACTTCTAACCGGCCTCCCAACATGCTTTCTTCTCGAGTTGGATTCTTTGTAGATCATTTAATTCCACTACTTAGAAGCTTTTAATGGCTTCTCTTTGTTAAAAAGCAAACGCCTTAACACAGCCTGCACAGATCCGCATTATCTAGCTCCTAACTCACCTATGAACACCCTCGTTTTACAGTCCTCTCCACTGCTCATTGCCTGTTAGCAGACCCTAGAACTCATCAAGTCTACCAAGCTTGGGGACTTTATTCATTCTGTTTCCTTTGCCCGACATACCCTTCCATTCTTTCAACTGGCTGGAGTCTACCCAGGCTGCAGATTTTGCATTCGATTACATCTACAATTACAATAGTGTTCCTTTGTTTTTTAAAGATATGCCTCTCCCTCATTAGACTAAGATTAATAGATTAGTGGCCATGTTTTCATCATCATTGTATTCACAGTGTCTGGCTCATGGTAGAAAAATATGTTCATTAAATAAAGGTGTGACTGAAGTACAGCTCCAGGGTATGCTACCTACACACGTGAAAGTCCTAAAATGGGACAATACTGCAGAAACAATAAAACACATGAAATACTAGAAGAAAACTTTTCAGAGATGAAGTCAGGCTGAATAGACAAAAATGTTGTTGCAAAATACAAGGCACAGAGACCAACAGTTTCATATTGCATCCAAGCAGAGAAGAGAAAAACGTACCTTCAATGAAGAAACATATGCATTATTCTAAGTGAAATAAGTCAGTCAGAGAAAGACAACTACTATATGATCTCACTTATATGTGGAATCTAAAGAGCTGAATAAACAAGCAAAGTAAACAGAAATAGTCTCAGAGATAGAGGAAAAACTGATGGTTGCTAGATGGAAGGGGGGTGGGGATAAGGGAGAAGGAGAAGGGATTAGCACAAATTGGTACCCACAATATTGCCACAGGGATATGAAAGATAGTTTGGGGAATATATGTAAAGATTTTGTAGGGGGTCAGATGGGCATGTGTCTTATTAGGGAGACCACTTCATGGACGGTGTAGATGCCTGACCACTGCACTGTGCACCTGAAGCTGAAGCTGAATAATATTGTATGGCAACTATAATTTAATATATATATAGTCACGGGATATGGAGTCAATGGAATTGTAATAGATATATACGATGTCCGAGGGACAATAGATTGGGGGAGGGCGATTATCACTTTGTGAGGGTGAAATGTCTAACTACGTTATTACATTGTTTTGTACACCTGAAACTAATTAAAAAAAAGAAACATATGATTTGTCTCAGTAATATCTTCTTTAAAAGACAAATGACAATGAATTAACATCTATAAGTATCTAAGACAAAAATTTGCAAATGACTAATGAACCATATGTATAGTGGTTATAAGTATAGGCTTTGAAACAAAACTGCCTGAGTTCAAATTCTAACTCTACTTACCAGTTTTTTCACCCTTGGCAAGTTACTTAAGCTTTCTGTGCTTCAGTTATTCCATCTTCATAATGGGGATTATAATAAGAGCTATCTCACAGAAGAATTAAATGTGTCAATATGGGATCTGTGCTTGTAACAGCTTTACTTAAATATACTGTTATCTAAAATTAAAGTTTTCTTACCAAAGAATTCTGTGTCCAGCCAAGTTGTTTTTCAGCTGCAAAGGATTTATTCATGTGCAAATATTTCTCAACATTTAAAGATAATGACTAATAAAATAAAAATAAGTTATTTACCCTCTAAATCACTTAGGGGAAGGGTGAGGTTAAGAAAATCAAACAGAAAAAAACCTCAGTTAGAAAAAATAAAAACAAAGAAAAGAAGAATAAAGTAAACTACCACAAATATTACAGAGCATAACACAAGATAGAGAGGCAAGAAAAATCGTGTCAGTTTTGATAATAAACATAAATCCTACCTATTAAAACACTGAGTCTATGGATAAGCCAATGAAAATACTTAAGCTATGATACCATTACTGTATGCTGTTTTAAATATAGAAATATATACACATGAAGCAAAAGACAAAAGAAGTTTAAAAATCAATGAATCATCAAGGATACATCAGAAAAAGAAAAGAAAAAGAAAATGGAAGTTGAAATATTTATACCAGACAAAATAGAATCCAAAGGAAAATTATTTAAGGATACAATAGGAAATATTTTATATAGAAAAAATAATTACAATGTATTATGAAGAAAATAATTTATGTACTCTATACTTCTAATATGTTAAAAATGGTCATAAATACACAAAGAATACAAATAAATAAATTTCATTAAAAATTTCAACACAAACTTTTGTCCTAAATAAAAAATATGTGAAGAATTATCTAATAGAGTTTAATAATATCAGTAATAATGCTAAATAAATATATATACATATATAATATTATAACCATAGAAAATAAACTTTTTCAAATTCTATGAAACCATTTACAAAACTTACAGTGACGTCTTTCAAACTCCAGAGAAACAAATGATCCCCAGGCAAAATAAACTCTTCAAATACAAGTAAAAGAAGGAGTGCTTTCTAATTCATTTTATAAGCTAACATCAAATCCTAACAAAGATTAAAATATTTAAAAAGTATAAATTAATTTTGTTTATGAATATGAACACAAATCCTAAATAAAAACAAATGAATCTACTAAGTGATAAATACCATAACCAACTTGTTCATTTCCAAAAACAAAAGGACAATTTAATATTAAATTATATTCATATAAAATACAATATAAATAGTTCATTAAAAAAACTACACAATTTCTATATATCTACATAATGGAATGTCAAAATGTATTCAGTAAAACTCAATAAACAGTATTGAGTTTAAAAGTTTTCTTCAAAGTAATAGTTAATACACACTTACTGGTAAAATGCTAGAGAAATTATCATAAAAATCAAGAGGAAGTTAAAGACATTTGCTACTATCCCAATAATTAACATTATTTTGGAAGTTTGAAGCAATGCAATAAAATAAGAAAGAGAAATGATAAACTATTCAAAAAATATCAGATAGAAATTATTAGTATTTGAACCCAGCATGATTTTCTAAAACTGCAAGGTAATTCAATGTATGAAAGAAATTTGAATTGATGATAAATTTTAGTAAAATAATCACATCAAATATGCAACAAATAATGTTTTAGACAATATTGTCAAAACAGTAGCCACAACAAAATAGAACAAATTTAACAAACTAAGAATAGTATTTACATAAGGAAAATGTTAACCTTACAAAGCGACTTTTTAAAAATTCAATAATATTGTGTTCCTGAATGGAGAAAAAAACTGCAACAATAAAACTAATTAACATTTGTTTGAGTGCTTCCCAAAAGCCAGAATCTCCTAAATACTTATACATATTACCTCATCTAACACTCATAAAAATCCTTTGAGGCAGTTCAATAATTATTTTCATTTTGAAAATGAATAAACACTGCTTTTTTTTTCAAGTGCACACCAAACATTGACTGGGACAGATCATATTTTGAACCATAAAACAAACCTCACCAATTTTGAAAGAATTGAAATTATACAAACTACATTTTCTGACTATAACAGAATTAACTGTAAACTGTCTAGAAAATTCCCAAACATTTCAAAATTAAATGTCATATTTCTAAATAACTCATAGGTCAAAGCAAAAGTCACAATAGAAATTAGGAGATATTTTAAATTGAAATAAAAATGATCATTCAACCTATCAAAATGTGTAAGATTCAGTTAAACCAGTGCATAGAGTAAAATACATAGCATTAAATGCTTATGTCAGAAAACAAGAAAGGTCTCAAAAATATGTAAGCTTCCTTAAGAAACTAGAAATTTAAGAACAAATTAAACCTAAAACAAGCAGACAGAATAATAAAGAACAGAAATCAAAAAATTGAACCAATGGAATGCTATTCTGCCATAAGAAAAGATGAAATACTACCATTTGCAACAACATGGATGGATCTTGAGATTATTATGCTGAGCAAACTAAGTCAGACAGAAAAAGTCGAGAACCATATGATTTCACTGATATTTGGGATATAAAACTGAAAACAACAAAAGAACAAGACAAACAAATGAAGAAACAAAAACTCATAGATGAAGACAATAGTTTAGTAGTTACCAGAGGGTAAGGGGTCAAGGGGGTGGTAGATGATGGTAAAGGGGATCCAATATATGGTGATGGAAAGAGAACTGACTCTGGGTAGTGAACACACGATGTGATATATAGATGATGTATTACAGAATTGTACACCTGAAATCTATGTAACTTTACTAACAATTGTCACCTCAATAAACTTTAATTTAAAAAAAAAAAATTGAACCAAAAAAAAAAAAAAATAGAGAAGGTCAATGAATCCAAAAACCAGTTTTTTGAAATCACCAATAAAATTGACCAATTTCTAGCCAGAATTATCAATAAATAATGAGAAAAGGAAAAAACTCGCTATATCAGAAATTAAAATGAAGGCATCACTACAGATCCTAGAGAAGTAAAAAGGATAATAAGGGAATATTATGAACAACTTTGTGCCAATAATTCAACAACCTAGTTGAAGTGGACAAATTCCTTGAAATACACAAACTACTAAAGCTCACTGAAGAAGAAATAACTTAAATATCCCTACATCTAATTTTTAAAATTTCGAATTTGTAAAGTCTTCAGACAAACAGAATTCCAAGCCCAGATGGCTTTACTGGTGAATTCTACCAAACACTGTGAAAGAAACAATAAAAATTCTACACAAACTCTTCCAGAAAATAGAGGGGAGGAGAACACTTTCCAAATAATTTTCTGAGGTCAGATACCAAAGCCATAAAAAGAATTAAACTAGAAATAAGAAAAATAAAACCAATATTTCTTGTGAATACAGTTGTGAAAACCCTTGACTGACAAATTAAATCCAGCAAAATATAATACTGGCAAATAAATACTGGTAAATTAAATCAAGCAAAATATAACATGACCAGATGAAGTTTATGTTGAAATACAAGACTGATTCAACATTGGAAAATCACTCAATATAAGTAACCATATCAACAGATTGAAGAAGAAAAATTATATGATTTAATAAATGCTGGGAAAAAAAAAAAAAAAAACCAGCCAAAGTGGAGCAAGCTTATTAGTCTATCTCTCCCCTGATTGAAACTAAATATTTTGTGTAGAATGCAAAAAGTAGCTACCTGAAGATTTGAAAAGTAAAACCTTTAGATGATATTCAGGAAAAGGCAAAACTATAGGGACACAAAAACAGATGAGAGGTTAGATCAGACTTTGGTTTTCAGAGGCTAGTAGGAGAGGCTTGCTATATAGGAGCATGATGGAAAAATTCTATATCTTCATTATAGTAACAATTACCTAACTTTTGTCAAAAGGCATGAATTGTGCACTAAAAGGGGTAAATAACGTTTTCCATTGAAAAATTAAATTAAAAAAATAATTAGTGTCAAGATGGCAGGGTAGGAAAATGCTGTGCTTGCCTCTTCTCACAACCACATCAAAATTATAATTAAACTACAGAAAAACCGTCATTGAGAATTGCCTGAGGTCTAGCTAAACAGAAGTCCCATAACTAAGGATATACAGAAGAAGCCACTACAAGACTTGTAAGAGGGGCAGAGACATGGAACAGTCCCCATACCCACTTGTGCTGGTTAAAAATCAGGAGAGATATCTAAGCTGCAGAGATCCCCACTGAAGGAGCAAAAGGTCCAAGACCCACAGCAGTCTCCCCAGCCAGGAATAGAAGTCCTCATAAGTTCTGGCTGTGAAAACCAGCAGATATTGTGGCTGAGTGAGACAGAGGGTGGCTGCAGTTCCAGACATTCCTCTTAAAGTGCCCACATATGGCCTTACTCTCTGACAGACTCACTCGCTCTGCATGCCTTGCTGAGGCAGCAGTTCGAAAGGCACCAAGGACACACAGGGAGAAACTGAGTTGTCTGGCTACAGGGCAAGGGCTAGAGGGGCAGCTTTCTCCCAGACAGAAATGTTGGTGGAAGCCATTGTTTCTTTGTTGAGCCTTCACCATCCCAGCATGCAGATGCAGATGACTGCCATATCTGAGTCTCCATCAACCTGGCTAACACCATTCACCTGACCCAGGTGATTCAAGACCCCACCCCAACTTGTGGGCCCATCCAAGCCAGCTTCAGACTGCACTGGTGCACCACCTGGCCACCTCCACAGAGGACACACCCAAAGAAAAGATTAGGCAGGCACCAGAGCCCTGCTATATGAATCCTGCTCCATAGGGTCAGTCCTTGCATAACAGCTCCTCCACTGTAGTCAAGGCCCCTCACAACCAATCAGCCTGAGGGTTAATCACTCCCATTAACATGCAAATAGCAACCAAAGCTCAACTATAACAGGAGGACACACACAACCCACACAAAGGACACATCTGGAGCACCCGGATCATGTGACCAGAGAGACTGCACCACTGGGCCCCACAAGACACCTGTTACATAAGGCCACTCTACTAAGACATGGAGACACAACAGCTCTACCTAATACATAGAAGCCAACACAGGGAGGCAGTCAAAATGGGAAGACAAAGAAACATGTCCCAAATAAAAGAATAGAACAGAGTTCCAGAAAAAGAACTAAACAAAATGGAGACAAGTGATCTACCAGACACAGAATTCGAAACACTGGTTATAAGGATGCTCAATGATCTCAGTGAGAACTTCAACAAAGAGATAGGAAACATAAAAATAGAACCAGTCAGAACACAATAACTGAAATGAAGAATACTTTAGAGGGAATCAACAGTAGATCAGATGAAGCTGAGGTTTAAATCAGCAATTTAGAAGATAAGGTAGCAGAAAACACCCAATCAGAACAGAAAAAAAAATTCTATCACGAGCTACTTAGTTATCTAGGGTCAAAACCTGGTATCACCCCTATATCTTTACTAACCTGGCCTTCCACAGCCATACAGAGCTCCACTGAAGGCAAATCACCTCTTACTTGCAACCTCCTCTTTCCATTCTCATTGCCACTCTGCTAGTTTGAGTCTTTATTATCTTTCCCTGAATTGCTGCAAAAATGTCTTGACTGCAGTACTTAACTCCAGTCACCTTCTCCTGTAATCAAGCATAAATTCTTGAAGAATAATGTTCCTAAATATAGCCGTGATCATGCAATCCCTTGCTGATAGGTAGGTAGGTAGATAGAAATAGACGTATAGATATGAGGGTAGATAGATATAGATATAGGTATAGATGATATACCTATACCTATACCTATACCTATACATATATACATATACACATAATTTAAAAAACCCAACAACTCCACATTTCAGCATTTAGAATCTTCCAAGAGTTAGCAGTTGCAGCCCACTTTTCCTGCCTTATTTCCCATTACCTTTCCCTATTCTAGATAAATTAAACCACCTTCATTCCCTGAATAAGTCCTGAAGTTTCCCATCCTTACGTCTTTGTTCCACTGTCTCTGTTCAACCCACATTTTCAGCTTTCAAAATTCTATTCATGCTTTATTCAACTCAATGCCGTTTAGTCTTCAAGGCAATATGAATATGGTTTAGTGAAAAGACAAAACAATGAACATGGAATTGTAGTGTGCCCAACACTCCCTCCCCAACAAAGAAATTAATTTCACCTTCTTTTATGCACCTATGTTACTTTGCCTATGTTTATTTATAAAATTTACCACATTCTGCCATATGCGATGGTTATTTTTTACTTCATTTTCCTACTAGGTTATAAAAATTCTTAAGGACACAAAACATCTTATCCATCTTTGATTCATACTATGAAGTACAAAACAGTTATCAATAAATTAATTGGACATTATGAATATTCACATCGGTCAAATACATCACAGTTCTGTGGTCATGCCTCTCCTAAATGCCTAAGTTATTTGTTGCTGCGAATTCAGAAATTGGGTGAGAGAAGCTATATAAGCTTTTTCAGGCTCCGAGGTATCATTTGGAAATAGGAACTCTCAAAAAAAGAAAAATCCAAAATTTTTTCATCTCCAGGAATAATCATTTGAAGATACTACTTCCCTTCTCTTTGTTTCACCAGCATTCATGGCCACCACCATTTATGAGTTGAGTCCACCATCATCCAATATGGGGCACTCCTGAGAAGCAATTGGCTCAGCTGATGTTCAGTCCACATGCATGTACCTTGGCTCTGACATCAACTCCTGGTCTAAATAATTCTGGTCAGTGGAGCTGGACTGGTTTTACTCTACCCAGCAGCTACAAGCCATACAGAATTTGCATTGAAAGAACTTCTTGGGGCCACTTCAGCCGGATGTAGGAATGGGCAGTGTTGGTGCCCTGGGGGGCTGGGAATGTGGCGTGTATATACGCATTAGCTTGATAGACTCCATTCCAATTCAAAAACTTTGAAAAATATTATTTGACTCCCAAAGAGCCCATTTCCGTATAAGAAAATCATTTAGCAGTAGAAGTGATCTTGTTTCTCACATTTCTAACTAATTTCTTGCTTGAATTTTTTTTTTAATTTAATCTCTTGGATTTTTGTTTTCTTTAAGAAATGCACTACAAAAATAAATTTTTAAAAGATGGGCAACAGGAAGATGTTTTCAAAGAGGATAACACTAATCATTATATATGTAATGTTTCCGCTCCCATTACTACTGCTTCTCTGCTCTTCCTTGTTTCTGGAAAAGCAAGAAGTCAAGGGAACTGCCAGAAAAACAAGCAGGTGTGATTGAAATTAGCCATATGACTGGACACTACGTGAAGCTGGCTTGCGTATCACATAATAAGAATTACCTTGTCTTCTACCAAAACCCTGGGGGCCCAGAAAAGGGACATATGAAGGAAGTTCAGAAAAGAGCAACAAAACTATTAAGGAGCTGGGAGGCTGATTTATGAGGCACATTTTGAGAGCTAAGTACATGTGCCTTGGCTAAACAATAGCTGAAGACGCAATGGACATCTATGAGTTTACAGAAAATGTGATCATGAGGAAAAGGAGAGGGATGGAATCCTCCTGGAGGTGATAACATCCTAGTCACTACTTTTTATTTGTTTCATTTTTAATATGGGGCTCTGTGCTTTAGATTTCTCTTGCCTGCTATAGAAGGAAGTGCCAATATATTTTTTAAATCTTTTATATAATGAAAAAGATAAAACAACAATCGGAAACCTTTATAAAATTTTACCTGCATAAAATGTAGGACCTTCTCCAACTGTGTTCTAGATAGGAGTATTGACTGAGAAGTAATAAAGATATAAATCGATGAACAGCCTATCTGAGACAGAGAGGGAGAAATGAGTCTCTGGTGCCACATCTGGGGTGAGGGGAAGGGAAGAGAGGAAGAAATGAAAGGGAAAAGGTGAATCGATCAAAGTACTTGCACCTCATGACCTAGTGGAATTGCCATCTTGCTTGGCAGCCAAGCCCAGTAATTCATGAAGAATCTCTAACAGGATGTCCCCTATTAGAGACCAACTGACATATTTGTATGGTCTATTTCAAATAGGAGAGATCACCAGCTGTGTGCTATCCTTTAGACTCTTCGTACCAGGAAAGGCGGAGAGAAGGTACATGTCAGAAGCAGATGGGTGATGGCTGATAGGACCAATTTAGCCTCTGCTGCTGCTGTGGAACTGCCTTCAGTTCTTTCTTACCTATCTTATGCAGAGCAGTGACAAGTGACAAAACTTAAAGTTTTGTAGTATCTCAAAAAGTCCAAGAACAACTGGCCATTTGTCCATCCCTGAAGTACATGCTGGGAGTGTTAGGGAGAATGTGACATGCTCCCTGTACTCCAGGGCTCCTGGCCAGGAGAGGGGGACAGACACAGAAACAGGCACAGAATCATTATTCAATGATTCAAGAGATAGAAGACAGAAGCAAGGGGTGCCAGACCTACAGAGAGGGAGAAATCTATCCCATCATGGCGGATTCAAGA
Organism: Rhinolophus sinicus; assembly: GCF_036562045.2. Taxonomy (NCBI): domain Eukaryota; kingdom Metazoa; phylum Chordata; class Mammalia; order Chiroptera; family Rhinolophidae; genus Rhinolophus; species Rhinolophus sinicus. The sequence continues at coordinate 15,173,811 of NC_133761.1, read as the reverse complement.
GACAAAGTCCTGGCGGCGGCAGCACATGACCTGACAGAACCACCATCAGGTGGCTTCACTTTCTAATTGTTTCATCATGGAAATCCTTACTCAGGAGCATTTATAGCTGACGAAAGTGTATATACGAGTGAGTACTGTTTTGCTTGTCCAGTTGCTTTCTTCTTAAAGAATAATCCCTTCTTTCCTCCCCACTCTGACTCTGTGGTGTAGCTAATCCCCATGTCTTACCTGTCTTGTCTCCTTCAAGGAGACAAGACCCAAGGTGAGCTCATCCCACTCTTTTCTGGGAACTTTCCAAATTGAGCCTGGGGGAGAGGGGTATTCCTTCTGTGGTGATAAGGTTACACTACAAGAGGTCACAGAGAATTTAAGGATGACATTTCCTTTGTCTGGAAGAAGCTGGTCTGCATTGGAACACACCAAAGCTCCGGGACACACAAAGAAGCACTGAAGATAGATGGAAAGATGGAGTCCTCCTACCTCTAAGGTCTTGATCCTAGCTGTCTCTGAGGCCTAGCTGTGGGAAATACCATAGCATCTTTCCAACAAAGTCTTCTTGCTGAAACTAGCTCCGGTTTGGTTTCTACCACTTGCAATCAAGAGGCCTGAGTAGCAGTTCACATGAGCAGTGACATCTTGCCATTGTCATCCTTACCTTAAGCTTACATTTCTCTTCTCAGCCTCCCACTTTCCAAGAGTCAGCCCAAGTTCCATGCTGCCAGCTTCTCCTTGTTCTGTGTATTCATATTTTGAGAACTAGGCCAATATTCTTGCCTCCCCATCAGTTGTGCATCTAGTTGTTCCATATCTAGGTTTCCCAAAGCCAGCTCCCATTTCAGAGAACATTAAAAATGTTATCGACCAAGAGCCCTCACCAGAGAATCCAACTGATTGGGTCAAGAGTGGGGCCCAGGAATCTATATTTTTTTAAATAATGAAAATACCTTGGTTGATTCAGGTGGGCAGCCAGGTGGAAGCATCATTAGGCCAGATGACCCATGAAGCCCATCAACTTGAAGGATAGATGCGAGTTGTAGACATGGTAGACCTTAACCATCCAATCTCTTGTCAAGATTTGAGCATTGCTCAGTCTGGTTTACCTCAGAGAAAGCACAACTGTTGGAGGCTTAGAAGTATGTAATCGCAGTTCCCAGCTGCTCAGAGAACTATCCTGAAGGGGTTGAAATGACTTCATTATCAAGTGGGCAGGCATTGCAGGGGCAGGCCTGGCCCCTTACACAAGCTAATTTAACTTCACACTGGACATGGATGGGGTAGAGAGTTTCTTTTTAAGGTCTAGGGTTACATCCCAAGCCTGCATAATTTTTCTTATAAAATGTCTTTTCAACACAGGTATCTTCAAAAGAGCCATGCACAGTTATCCCAGACGCAGTAGCGAAGTTGAAGTACAGAGGAGGTGGAAAAAAACATTTTTTTTTTTTTTTAAATCCAACAAGCAATGTCAGCTTTGGAGCAGTAAAACTGTTCTCAGGAGAGATGACAAGTGTTCCTAGCAGCCATTTTTGAAAGTGGATGCCAGGTGGAAGAGGGATTTGGTTTGCTAAGTCAAGCAAATGCCTTCCCCCTTCCTTCCCTAATTCGTTGAGGTTTTGAGGTTTTGACCCTGGGTGAGCAGAACCTATCTTATCAACTCTCAAAGCCTTTTGTATTTTGAGATGTGCTGTTTTACATCATTCAGGATACAACAGGTGTTTCAAGGTTTTTATCTACCAGGAAGAAAGTTTTTATTTACCTCAGGCTCTTATATTTTTATTTTATTATGTTTTACTTTTATTTCTACCAAAGTTGCACAATTGGGGGTTTAAGAATCAGTGGGGCTTGGGATGATTAGACTCAAAAGAACTTTGCCATTTAGCCAATAGCATCCCCCCCACCCGTCCTAACAATGCGATTCTTTTTTCTTTTCTCTCCCCTCGCCCCACTTTCTCTTTCTTCTTTCTTTCTCCTTTCTTCCCCTCCAAAGAGTGCCCTAAACGGTGACAAACTTGCACGTGCTTCCCTTATGACTAAGTCCCTGGGCCTCTCGCCAACCCCCCGCAGATGGCCCCAAACTTCAGGCATCCCTTTAGAAGAGCCCCACGTTTGCAGCCCTGCGAGGAACTGCCAGGGCGGAGATGTGTGGTGGGGAGTGGCGGTGTCTTAGTCCTGGGGGAAGGCAAAGCAGCTTCCAGGAGGAAACAGGCGTTTCCTTCCCACGCGCTCGAGGGAGCCCTGGGTCCTGGCCTGGGAACTCCACCCAGCCCCTCCCGGCGCTCAGGGACCAGCCAGTCGCCACACACAGGCGCTCGCAGGCCCCGGGGCCGCGCCCTAAGGAGAGCAGCACCCAGGGCCAATTGCCATGGCAACCCCGGGGTTCATTCCATTCCCCACCCAGCCGATCCCCCCCTCCTCCCTGCTCTGCAGCCAACCGGCTTGTGCGCGTCCCTGGAGCGCGCTATAAAACCTGAGCCGGTGGCGCTGGGGAAGGGAGGCCACCGCCACCGGACCTGGAGAAAGGCGAACAGAGCCAATTCACAGCGTAGAAAGTCTCGTTTCGTAAAAGCCGGAGGAAAAAGCCTAAGCATGCAAAGTGTGCAAAGCATGAGTCTCGTTTTGCCTAAGCAGTGCCTTTGCCTGGCTGTCCTGCTCCTCCACCTCCTGGGACAGGTAAGTGCTGCGGACCCCTAAGGTGCCCCTGGTTGTTTTGCCTTCCTAGCGGCCCCTGCTGGGTCGCCGGGTCGTTCCGCCTTCGATGGTCCCTACTGAGAAGTCTCTCCATGTCTCGCCTGTCCCCAGGTCGCTGCAACTCCCCGCTGCCCCTCCGCGTGCCCAGCCCAGTGCCCGGAGACGCCGCCGACTTGCGCCCCCGGGGTCAGAGCAGTGCTGGACGACTGCTCGTGCTGTGTGGTGTGCGCCCGCCAGCGCGGCGACAGCTGCTCGGAGATGGAGCCGTGCGAAGAGAGCCGCGGCCTCTTCTGCGACCGTAGAGCGGACCCCAGTGCTCAAAGTGGCATCTGCATGGGTAATCCTTCCCCCTCCACCGCTGGGTCTCTTCTCCCGCCCTAGCTGGAGCTGCCCACTCTTTCTTCTTCCTCCCCCTTCCCAGAAGGTGATACGCAAATAATAATAATGAAGATGCAGTAGGTGGTGTTTACGGAGCACGTTACTGTGTGCAGGGCATGGTCTGTGGGGCGCTTGGGGTTTTGGGGTGCGCTCGAAGCCAGAGAGGAAACCTGTCCTGCCCCCGGAGGTGAGAAGCATTCATCACTTGCCTCCCTAGAATAGATAGATGGGGAGCAGAGCAGGGCCAGTGAAGTCATTTCCTTTGGACACTTCCAGGGGGACTTTTGGGGGTGATGGAAGCTTGGGCTTACTCACTAGCTCACAGTTCTCCCCACTGCAACCCAGCAGGTTTGTTTTTACACCTGTAATTGTCCTATTTGAGCCAATGCCGCCCCTAATCTCCTGGGACGACTATGTAACCCTGTCTGGACTGTGAATAAAATAAAATGCAGGCAACCAGCCAGTCCAGGCTGGTGAGACTTAATTAATTGGGCATCACTTTTCCACGTGGTGCACCATTTAGTTGGAGGCTGTCCCTGCCTCCCTGGATCAGAGGCTTGGAAAAGCCTTTTACGTTCTTCTCTAAACTAGTGATGATTTTTGTGCTGGCATGCCAAGGAATCCGAACTCTTTTCCCAATTTGACCAGTTAACCTATTTGGAGAACATGAAGTGCTTCTCTCTCTCTCTCTCTCTCTCTCTCTCTCTCTCTCTCTCTCTCTCTCTGCTGCTGGAGTAGAAGAGTCTAGGGAAGTTCTTGCAAAATTGACTTTATCATTGGGAACAATGGCTATGTGGCTTTGAGAGAGAGGGTCACTTCTCATGCTGGTCTTTCTTCATCCATAAAATGAGGAGCAGGTTTGAAGGTTTCTTCTTGCTCTGGGAGGCCTCCCTGAGGACATCTTTCTACTGGAAATGGATAAGAAACCAGATTGTCTCAACTGAAAAAAGAACAACCTGGAGTTTGGAACGTGAGTTGCAAATCTTATTCAGCTTTTCGGAGGCATTATGTTCTTGTTTTTCTCTCTCCCCTTCCCTCTCTGTGCCCTGCTCCCCCAATATTCTAGCAATAGAAGGAGATAACTGTGTGTTCGATGGGATCATTTACCAAAGTGGCGAGACCTTCCAGCCAAGCTGTAAATACCAGTGCACCTGCCAAGATGGGCAGATTGGCTGTGTGCCCCGCTGTGACGAAGACCTGCTACTACCCCAACCTGACTGCCCGGCTCCAAGAAAAGTTGAAGTGCCTGGGGAGTGCTGTGAAAAGTGGATCTGTGACTCAAATGAGACAGAAGCATTAGGGGACCTAATGCATGCCCTTCCAGGTGAGAAATTCAGGGTACCTGAAAGTGATCAGCGCACAGGATGCATGCAGGCAGGAAGCATGTGTGCTCTTTTGGAATTGCAATGAGAAACTGGCCTCAGTTTCTGGTCATTCAACCACGGAGTCCAGATTGCCCACTGAGATCAAACGCATCAAGGGTTTGAATCCCACCCAAGTGATTCAAGTACATACACAGTTTCTGCTAAAGAGAACCTGCTGAGTTCAGTGGTTCTTTTCAGCAATGGGGCTGATTTTGTCTTATTTGCATGACTACTATTTACATTTTAGTGCCTCCCACTTGACGCTTATTAACATTACAAAGATAAAAGTTTAAAAACAAATCACAGTTTCTTTTGTGGATTCTGTATTCTATGTGTGTGCTCTCAAGACCAGCCTCCCTAAAGAATGCTACCCATCACTGGACAGGTGTCACAGAAAAATGTCACCTTTCCAGATGCCATAGGAAGGGTCAAGTGACACTTCAGGATCTTTGTTTTGCTTTGTTTTTGTTTCATCTTATAAAGGAAATAGCTTTGGGGGGAAAAAAATTCAAGAGCCAGTAGAGAATATTTTAGAAGCCATTAATCAGCCAGATTATATATATACTGGCACTATGCAGAGTTTTACAGATGTTCTGAGGTCAGAAATTATTAGCCATGCCTTACAGATAGGAAAACTTCCGTGCAGGAGAGATGTGCCCCAAGCCATGACACTAAATGTTGAGACAGGACTTTTCGTGATCAAATTCCAAGTGTCTGTATCCCATAACCTAGACAACCAGCTCCACCTCTCTAAAGCAAAGTATGGCTTTCATCACTATTTCGAGTTGGTTGGTTCTACGTACTCATCCAATGGAAATTTTATCATGATCCTTTTTCTGTACGAACTCACATACTGAAAACATGATAGTTTATGGAATGGTGGTCGATGTTATGCTGTTCTATATTCTTAAAACTACTAAGTTTCGTAAAGACAGGTCAGACAGTCATTCCACAAAGATTTCTTGAAGGCCTACAATGTGCCGGGCATTGTGTGACCTTTCAGGATTCATAAATACAGAGATCCAGTTCTGTCGCTCAGAACACCTGAGTTTAGGAGGTACAGAATTGGCTGAGACATTGTTTCTACTGATGATGGAAAGGACTCATTGGTGAGCCTCGTGTTTTTTTCAACATAGCTGTCTGTCTTTATTTCTACATCCTATAGCCTACAGGACAGAGGCTACTCTGGGAGTTTCTGTCTCTGATTCAAGTATCAACTGCATTGAACAGACCACAGAGTGGAGTGCATGTTCCAAGAGCTGTGGCATGGGTTTTTCCACCCGAGTCACCAACAGGAATCCACAGTGTGAGATGGTAAAGCAGACTCGGCTCTGCATGGTGCGGCCCTGTGAACAAGAGCAGAAGCAACCAGCAGAAAAGGTAGGAGCCTGGAAAAAACCACCCACCACAGAAGAGGAGGCCTGGTCTGGATGGGGCCTGAGCTTTAGGAAGTCACTGTGACACTAATGGATGCGACATCAGTTCTAGCTGGCAGTTAACCCTAAAGGAAAGACAGAGAGGTTCCTGAAGTGAGTGAGTTTACCTTCTTTTTACAGTATTGAAATATCCCAAGCAACTCACAGCAGACCCACAGGTAGAGGGGCCAGACAATTATCACCATGTCCCCAATTGAGAAGTGTGTGGCAAATCTCATTCCATTCCTGGAGAAAACTGCCTACTCAATTGTCAAGCGTAGTTGATTTTAGAGAGAGCATGTCTGACCTCAATCTACTTCACCCCTTAGGTTCAATCTGTAGCAAGCAACAGAATAGGAATTATATCTGCCTTGGTCACCCCGCTGTCCTCAACATCCTGGCTGGTACAAAGTGTGTGCTTGATAAAAAATTGTTGATGAAGAAATGAATGGGTGTCTGGGAATTATTTTCAGTATTTTAAGAAGCCTAGTGAGACGAGCACATTTGCCAGCATAAGGCGATATATGCCAAATAAAATAGCACATTTCTTTCCTTTTTTGCTGGTATTCTATCAACTCAGTATGTTAACGCTGAGTATAAAGCATGCAGATCAGAAGCTTGGATTGGTTCCTGATGACGTCACAGGCTTTGTTACCAGAACCCTAGATAAATGCGATGCCCAAATTGAACTATTATGGCTCCTTCTACAAACTAAGGCCAAAATAAAACAGTCCCTAGCAATGAAAGATTTACATATCTCTACACTGAGGAAATATCATCCAATGCTTAAGGGTGCAGCTCTGGAGGCAGCCAGCCTGGCTTTAAATCCTGGCTTCCCACATGAACTAGCTGTGGGATCTTGGGCAATTTTCTTAACCTCTGAGCCTCAATTCCTTCCTCGGTATAATGGAATTGTTGACAGATAGTGTATCTCAAAGGTGTCATGAGGTTAATACAATGAACTGGCAAAGCACTGGTCATAGATCACTCTATTAATATTAGGCATCATTACTTAAAATTTCTAGTTGATGCTAAAATTAAAGTCCCTAGTGGTTGCATTTGTTATATGACTGCCGAGCTATATGACTTTTTCAGGTCCATTCTAACTTTATGTTTCTTCCACCAATTTAGAAAGAACCACTAGAAACACCTTCTCCCTAAAATTATATGCGTCTCCCTACACTTAGGGGAATTCTAACATACATGGAACATAGTGACGCAGGTCTACCCAAAAAACAGTCTCTCCCTTCCTCTCTGTCTCCCTTTCTGTCTCTGTCTCACTCGCTTACACACATCCATCCATCCATACACATGCATACACACCCACCCACCCACACACACACACACACACACACATATACCCACACAGACAGATATTGCTAACCTTGTACTTCTTTGTGAGTGTTGGCAAGAATATACGCTAAACATTAAATATGAAAAAGGAAGAAACAAGAAGCCCTTAAATATTATCAAGGACACAGTAACTTCTTTATTAAATAAAGAAGTTTCTATGTCATGCCTCTAAAATTTTGCTTTTTATATTCTTTCTTTAACCAAAATTTATATTTTTTCTTGTAACTTACACTTAGTTTAATACTGGGAGATACTATATTCAAAATTACATATATATATATATATATATATATATATATGTATATTTCATAAAGATTCTAGAAATTCACTTGGAATCTAGGAAAATACTAACATAATAATCGTTACTTCCTTATCAAGAGATTCTTAAATGTTGAGACAGTGCTTCTCAAAGTGTGGTCCCCAGACCAGCAGCATGATCTAAGAACATGTTAGAATGAAAATTATTGGGGCCCACATCAGACCTACTGAATCAGAAACTCTGGGTGTAAGGCCCAGCATTCTGTGTTTTAGCAAAACTTCTAGAGGACTTTGATGCACACAAAGTTTGAGAGCCACTGATTTCAGAGAATTTCACGTCTCATCACCCCGCAAGCTGTGGGCTGTGCCTGGGAAAGTTGAGAGCAGTGGAGAATTGTGGCAAATTAGTAGGGAAGAAATCTAAGTGGGAAACAAACATGTTGTCAATTCCCTGCTGAATTACCAATATGGGGGTTCCCCACCAACCATTACAAATGGAATATTGAATAAATTCTCCACTTGCTTCACTTTCATGGAAAATAACCTTAAATCATATTGTCTTGGACTTTCCTGAGAGTATAATAGAAGGAATGGGCATTGTATCAGCCAAGTTCAATTAATAGATGTTTTCTGATCACTTTATCCCTTTGAGACTCCATTTTTTTATATATGTAAAACTTCGGCAATGGTTCTTTATGTTAATAATTGTTCCTTGTATGAGTGAATGTTGTTTATAAGGTTAAGTGAGTTCATGTTTGAAAAACATTTGAAACATTAGTAGGCTTGCAATGATGCCAGATTTATTCCCTTTCTCTGTATAACACCTAAGAATGCATTTGGCTAACACCACCAAACCCTGTTATAGTGGCTTGAAAATATAGGTTTCTTTGTCACACCTATGTTTTCACCCTCATGTTTATCTCAGCAAGATCAAAAGATGGTTATGCCCAATTAGGCATGGTTTCCACATTCTAGGCAAGAAGAAAAATGAACGCCAGAAGTAATAAAGAACTGTACCGCTCTGAACGGCAAAGGATTTCCCAGAATCCTTTGGTTTATGTATCATTGGCCCAAAAGTTTGTCACAAGGCTGTCCCAAGCTGCCAGACATTCCGGGGAAGTGAATACTTTGAGCTGACCACGTTGCCCAAACAAAATTAATGTTCTGTTAGCAAAGAAGAAAGAGCAATGGATATTGGGTAGGCAAGCGGCAGGTTAAGTCCAGACCCCAAAAATGGTCCCTTGGAGGAACGGTAGCCATCCCATGCATCACTCCCTTTCTTCTTTCTTAGAAAGGAAAAAAGTGTCTCCGCACCACGAAGTCACTCAGAGCCATCCACCTGCAGTTTAAGAACTGCACAAGCCTGCAGACCTACAAGCCCAGGTACTGTGGAGTCTGCAGCGATGGCCGGTGCTGCACCCCTCACAACACCAAAACCATCCAGGTGGAGTTCCAGTGCTCCCCAGGGCAGATCATAAAGAAGCCAGTGATGGTCATTGGCACCTGCACCTGTCACAACAACTGTCCTCATAACAACGAGGCCTTCCTCCAAGAGTTAAAGCCGAACACCAGCAGAGGGAAAATGTAACGTGGGTCCCTGGAGAAGCACACCTACAGAGGCCAACTGTAGCTACTGCATGACCCACCATCAAAAGCATCGAAGAAAAACTACGAGAATTATTATTTCATCCCCTGAGTCCTATGTATTTTCTGTGGTCATATGAGGTCAGTTCTATCTGTCTTTTTTTTTTTTTTTTAATGAAAGACATGATTAACTGTAAACTTGGAATCAAAGTAAGCTCAGGAGAGTGCTTAGGGATGATTTACTATTCTATCGTGTTTACTGCAAATGAAAATGTCTATAAATTTAGGAAATCAGATCGAGGTTTCACTGTGTAGACTGTATCACGTTACACTCATCTTCTTTTGGTATACACTAATGCAATGTCAAGAAAATGTCACTGTGATGAATGACAGGGTCCAGGATCATACTGACCATGTCATCATACAAATATCTTACCATCTATTGTGCTTTGACTTGAGGGGTCTCTGTTGAACTCTTTTTGAGTAGCTCAACTCTAAACTTCCAAGTCCGAGCTCCAAGGAAACATAGCTCTTCAACTTGAAATTCAGAGACTATTATTTTGGTTGTTTGTTTAGTTGTACGCTAGGAAACGAGCTGTATCTACAGTAATGGAATGTTTGTTAATTAAGTGGACTGGTGTCATAAACTTGCTCCATTTCAAATAAATTGACTCCTTTCCAATAGAAAGAAGCTGAACAGAAAACACCCTCCAGTACACAGATGACGATGACCAAGCCCTACCAGCCCTCATACGTTTGTATATACTGTAGTCTGCTGGGGCTTACTAGTTTTTTGGTTTTTTAATGCAGAAGTAGAGTGTGTCAGCAGAGATCCGCTCATCTCACTGATAAGTAAACTGAGGCCCAAAGCACCTGATTACAACTCTTGATGACCTTCAAATGTGCCTGTAGTAAAATTTTGATAAAGAAGGACAAACCAACATAGTGTGATGGCATCATAACATAAATTTTATGGGAGTTTAGCATTTATTGTAGACCTACTCATAAGTTTTCCTTGGGTCCTAATTATGCACACTCACAAACAGGACGTGTGTATACATATGTGTAACTAACTTGTCAGGTTATAAGGTAGACTACAAACTGAAATGTATGCATTCTTCTAATGTCACCATACGTGTTCAACTTTTCTCCTTTAAAGTATTTATATAAATATAAATTATACATTTTTTAAATATTCTTTTTACTTTCTCTACTTGTCAGACATCACTAAATAAACACGATCTTATCAATGTGTGACTCTGCCACTACTTTGTACTTACAAGTTGTTTACTGAAAATATAAAAATTACAATTTACAAATTAAATCAGACACCAAGCACTAGCACCCATTGAAAGCAAAGTGGATAATTTTAGATGAGCTTACAACTTATCAAATGAGAAACAAAACATAGCTCTTCCTGAGTGAGGTGATCTCTACTGCCAAGGCCTCGAATATTCTCCACGCTGTGTACTCAAACCAAAGTCTTGAGCCCTCACATGTTTTCTGAACAATCTGCCAGACACTTCTATAGAGTAAAAATTGAACTTCTTGTTGGACCGAGCAAAACTTACTTCTCTGGCCTCCTGATCCAGTTAAGGGGCTCTCCATCTTCCCAACGAACCAGCTTAAACCACCAGCATTATTTCATCATAAACTTGCTCTTGCCAGATATCCAGAAAAGCCTGTTTCCAGTGGTGCTGCAGAGCAGAGCAGTGAGCGAGGCTACTCTTTGGGCAGTGTGAGAGTCATTCAACATAAGTTTTGTGACTTGTAGTTTCTGGCTGATGCAGTTGGTCTATACCAGTCCTTCCATAATTAAAAAAAAAGGAAAGAAATGTTTCCCTATTCCCAATTTTACTTCCCCTATCTCAGCCTCCTTCCCACTCATTTCTTTAGCTAGCTTCTATTTGTCCTTTAAGATAGATTGGAAAGCTAATTTGACTTCTAGGGATTTATTCAAAGGAAGTTATCAAGGGCAGTGAACATGCATACTTTGTGCTGAATACTTTGCCTTCATTATGTTGTTTAATTTGTACAATAGCCTTACGAAGTAAGCTCTCCTCCCCATATTACAGCTGAGAAAACTTTTAAGAATTTAAAAATAAATGGTTAAGAGAAACAGGTGGATCTAGTACTCAAATCAAAGTCCTTTTGCTTCTACTTTAAAGCTACCACGTAGATCCATGCAAAGATTATGAATCTGCAAGGTTGTTTAATCCAATATTGTCTGGATGGCAAAATGGGAACATTCAAAAGTTCAACAATATAGATGGCTAGATCAATCCTAGGACATCTATTATGATGAAGAACAAAGGAATCTTTAAAATGAAATGGTAAGAACATATTTACCTTCAGAAAAGTATAGAACTATGAAAAGAGGGACTTGGTTTTGTTCAAAAGTATCTATGAACAGGAATGACAAGAGAACTAGCAGAGAACTTGCAACAAAATATTATTAGTGATCATGTCAAGTTGGTCTTACTTTTTTGTGATTTCTTTAACAACTTTTTTTTTTAAACTGAGAATATATTACCTTTATAACCAGATTAAAAAAAAACACAAAAAACCAAGGCAGAATTTGGACACTCCTTCAGGCACAGTTCCTGTCAAACATCTACTCATTCATGCTGAGCTAGCTGCTCAGCATCCAAAACATTTATTAATTCACTCATTCCGCTCATTCCAAAAAATGCTTACTGACTGTTCCTTTGTGCCTAGCCTTGTATTAGGTCCTGGGAATACAGCCATGAAAAACAACAAGTGATAATCCATAAAGTAAACAAGTTACCTCTTCTCCCTGGAATTTACACTCTGTTGGCAAAGACAGGCAAAAAAGCAATAAACAAACAATCAAAGAGGATAAATATCAAACAATGATAAACCCTAGGAATATCACTAAAATAGGGCAACCTAATAGAGAATTTCTGGGTGGCTCATTTAGCTGGAGATGGTCAAGGAAGTTCGTTTCTGAAGAGGCAACGTTTCATCTTGGAGCTGAAGGACCTAGATTGGAAGAAAGAATCTTCCAAGCAAAGGTAACATCAGGTGCAAAAAACCCAGTGTCAAGAATAAGCTTGGAGCCTTATTAAAAAGGATCTGTGTGGCTGGAAGCTTACATGAAGGGAGGTGGAAAATCATGCAATTGCACGGGCTCAGACATGTAGGGCTTGCCTCTATTTCATAATTCTCACACTATTTTGCAATGGATTCTTAAAATCTCATTATATTAAGCATCTTGAAACCAGCATCTAGTCTTCCCTGTATCTGCCCCAGTACTAAGGACACAGTACAACCTCCCTGTATACCTGTTGAATGAATGGATAGATGAATAAGTGAATAAGTGAGTGGACTGTGCATTGATAAAAGATAGAATGTTCTTTGAAATAAATGTTAGGTCTTTATCATTTTCACTATCACTACGATTTGCACTATTGCTATCACTTGCCGAGCAACACCCACTCTTCAACATACACACACATGCTTGCATTCCTGAAACTATATTGAAAGACAGCTGAAAAATATTTGCTAGGTCCAGAACTTTCTAGTAATACAGGCAAGGAAAGCAACATTTACTGAGTAAAGTTTAGGGCTGCAGAAAGAGTGCAGGCCTGGGAGTTATTCAAGGTTGTGTTTGAATATTGGGCCTATTCTTTCCCAGCTTTGGGATACCGGGTAATTCGCACACACCCTTTGAGCCTCAGTTTCCACATCTGTAAGACCATAATATTGATAAGAGTGACCAATTGCCCTAGTTTGTCCTGGGCTGAATGGGCCCCTGGGCCTCAGGAATTTCAGTTGTAACATAAGGACATTTCCTGGCAAACCAAGACGAGTTGATCACCCCAAGTATCAACCACATACAGTTGTAAGATAAAATGCATCATAAGGCCTTGACTATGCCAAGCACGTATTAAGCCTGCAAATGACAGTTGTTCATATAAGAATCCAGTAGAGCCAAGCACTGCCCCTTTTTCTATACATGTCGTGGTCAGAGATGGACATTAGTGACCTCATTTTTACAGGAAAAAGTGAAGAGACTCAAAGACTCTAATGACCTATTAAGGACACAGTAAAAGAAAGAGCTGGGATTCAAACTCAGGGTCTGCCTGAGCTCAGAGCCAAAGCTTTTTCTTTTTACAGTGTCGCAGCCACTGAGGCCAAGTATATTTTCAGCAACCAAAACAATTCCAACAGCTTTCATTTTTGTGCTATTTTCCCAAACTATAAATGTTCTCTTTTAGAAACAGCATTGCAAAGTCGTGAGATTGTTGAGATCATTCTATGAATGTGAAATTTTGAAAGCACTTAATTGCAGTTTAGTGATAAGGCATACCTCATTGAAAATTATTTGGGGAAGTTTCTTTTCTTTCACCAGACAAGGATTCAATTAAACAATGTGGCAAGGACATTTTTAACTAGGCGAGGAAATAGTTTGTCACATACTTATCTGTGCTTGATGAGATTATCAATAAAGCTTTTGATGGAGATTTCTAGACAGTATTAGATTTCTCTCCCAGTGTTTCTTTGTAGGTACACATTGTCATGCTTCCAAATGGGTTTCACTCCAAAAGCCTCAATATCATAAGTCAAATCATCAAAACACCATATCCATTTGGCTGTGTGCTATTAAGCTTAGTTCGAAGATTCATTATTGTTGGAAATGTATTCATCTTAACCACACCACATGGTCCTTACAGGCAGTGAGTGCTATGCTGTCTGGACCACGGAGGGATCACAAATTCAATTACCAGTTCAGTAACACTGTCGGCACTTACTGAATTCTGAATAATGAAGAATTCTCTACAGCCATCCAACAGAAGACTGTGAATTACTGTTACATTAAGCCAGCTGTTTATGGAGATAATCTGGAATTGCAAAGGGTCAGGATGGCAGTGTTGTATCATCCTTCCTAAAGGATGTGTATCTTTCTCCTTAGGACAAAAAAAATGAAGGTCTGAATTTTAGCCCAGGGAGCTCTGCAAAAGAATATACAGTTCCATTCAAATGGCAGAGTTTCATTCAAGTGGCAGAATTTCCCAGAATGAACGGCTCACCGGTTCTCCTGGAAGGAGCCTGGAAATAAACGTTTTATAATCCAAGAAGAGGATGTCTCTTGGATTTATATTTTATTAGCAAAATCTGAGAAGCAGGCTCTGCTTGTAGCATAGATTCTGAAGTTTGGAAGAGGTTACAAAGTTCTTAGTGTGGGTTCAATAAGGGTCAAATGTTCCTAACTGACATAGATTTGTCCTGCTGAAGCAAGACCACCCACAAGATCCCTGGAGGACCTTGGCAGAGGAGACCCCCGTAAGTCCGAGTTCTAGTTCCTCTGAAAGTTCAGCCTTAAGAAACTTCCCTGATATTTTGCAGAGCGTCTCAACCCCCCGAAGAAAAGCTACAAGGATCCTGTTGAGTGTGCCCTGTCAGCTCCCCAAACTCCATGTCCTTATTCAAGAATCTATGTTAAATTCACCTTCTCTACAAATACTTCTTGAATGGCACCCTTGCACCCCTCCCCCCCCCCCCCCCCCCCGACGAACCGGCCACTCCCTCTTTGGTGCCCAACTGTTCCTTGTAATATTTACTATCACAGCCGCTAAACCACCCTACTTCTGCTATTTTTTTCGTATCAGTCTCCCACTAGACTCTAAGGTTTGTGAGGGCTGGGACCCCGTCTGGTTTTCTCACTACTGATTCACACCGTGTTTCTCGATTTTTTTTTTTTTTTTAATCACATTACTCCAAATAGCTGAGCTTAATGAAGACCTACAGCAGAAATCCAGCATTTCAGGCCAAAGTTTCTGCGGCACGCCACAATGTTCTCTCAAAAATGTGGGTAGATCTTGACGTCTCTTTAAGATATCCATATTCATTTAAATATAAAAACAACATTTCAAATTTCTAATTGGCTAACTTACTCAATTTTTCTACCCTAATTTCAAGTAAAATTCATGTTCCAGAAGGATGTACATTTACACTGAAGCCTCTTGTATCTCCTTGCATTCTTCACTGTCAAAGTAGTAGTAAGAAGAACAGTAATTCCAAATTTTATCTCATTGTAGGTGCCATTGATTGTGAGATCGATCGTCAGACAACAAAGCCATGTCCTGGTTGCTTGCCTTTTGGATGTCTATGTTCACAAAATGAGAATGAATTCAGCAACTTCATATTGAAACTTACAGAGTACCTACTACGTGCCATGCACTTATAAATATCATCTTTATAACCTTATTTTTCCTCACAACAACCCTACAAGATGAGTATTACTGCTCTATTTTATAGATGAAAGTGGTAAGGATTCAAACCCAGGGTTGGCTAACTGTAAAGGCCAGACTGCTTGCCGCATCACTTATCACCAGCCCCCAAGAGCCCGCTCTGCCCTTCCTCTTTCTTTTCCCTTTTATTATAATGAGTATTCTAACGACCAAACTCAATGCAACTGAGATACCTCTGTTTTTTGGTTTAGAAAATAATGATCATAGCCTTCAAATTTATTCTGGTCTTTCTAGGCACCGTGGTGATGAAATAAGCAATGCGAGTATTAATTAAACCTGTATGTATATAACATCCTCCATACTACTAGTAGAGATGTGAAAAAGTCAACCAAGAAAACAGCTATTAAAACTCTATTCCATCAATCAGTAAATTTGACTTGTTTGGGGTTTTGTTTTGTTCTTTTGAGACTACTTCCTTTGTCAGGCTGCTCAAATAAGATACAAGGTGCATCAATAAAAAACAAAGCTTTCTAGGCAGATTCATTGTTCAGATCATTTTTTGAAATGTGTCATGTCAAACAACTTGTTTGTAACCCAAGTTACTAATTAGTTAATGCCCATTCAGTATATTAAAAACAATTCATCCTTTTGGTAGAGCCTCACTGACATTTTTAAAATCAACCTGTACTCTAATATCCAAGCAAAACATATTAATTAGTTAATACTTTTACTCAATCAAAGCTTGGGGTTGTCTAAGATCCTTCTGCATACCTCTTATCATATTAGGTTGGTCATTACAAATGAATTCTTACATGTTGAACACAGATTCTTTAACAAGGGTTGAACTTCATTCTACACTAAGAGGGTTAATGGAATACAGATTGCTCAGCTTGGAACAAAAGTAAAGTCATAGTATTATTTTCTATGACTGTCCTTAACAACATAAAACCCTGTCTTTTAGTGGGCATCTTTTTCTCCCAAAACTTTGTATTGATTTACACATTTCTTCTACTCTAAGTAAACTGTGGATTTATGAGACCCTCAAATCTCATAAAGTTGCACACATCTTTTTTCCCCTTGCTGATTTTCTGCTACTCTTTTCATTCTTCGTCTGTCTCTTCTTTGATAAATAGCTTGAAAATGTCCAGAGAAGGTATTTTATTATATTATGAAGGAGGAAAATGGCAGTATTTGACTTGGGTGTTCCCTGAAATCTACAGTCTCCCTCTGAAAAATATCGTAACAGCCAAGACCCCCTGATTTTTGTGACAAGCCCTCATCCCCACCCTGGCGAGCTAGGTGTATGTAGCATTTTGTACATGGGCAGTAAGCCCAGAGGCAAATATGCTATTGTTGGTTATCTAGAGCTTTTATAGGCACTTGACCAAATTTTAAATTACTCAAGATCTGTGTCACAGAATAAAAGCTGGTTTACATGTTCTTGGCTATTTCAGATTCCCCTGCTGGATACATGCTTTGGTTTTAAAGGGTAGTTGATATAGCACAACTCACAAGGAACCATTTAGTAATATTAAAAGAGTGTTGCTTTGTTTCTGGGCTTTCGTATTTGCCTTCCTCTCTTCTCTCTCTCTCTCCAAATTATCAACTTTTTGCTTTCTTTTCTTCCAAAGATTTTTGGAAAATGCAGGCACTCCTCAATCCATTGGTCCACTGGAGTAACACTGAGTTGTAACATTTACTCTGCGTGTCCACTGGCGGTCTCTTTTCTAGGCTAAACCATCAAACTGCCCTTATCAAGTTTAGGAAACCATCTTTGACATGATCCCTAAACTTAGGAAGTGGAAAGCAAACATAGAAAACAATCTCTAGATAAGCACAACTAAGAAAGACAGTTACACATCAATAATAGAATCCACTCAGCAGCTTCATGCTCAATCCGAAATCATCATATCCATTATCACAGGTCATAGATAATACCTCATGGACTGTGTTTAACTCTCTTCATTCCTCTACAAAATGTCAAACAACAATTCTGCACAAAATGGGTACTCAATAGAGGTTGGATAAAAAAATAAAAGGATAAATTGGTGAAAGGATGGAAGGATCATTAGATGGAGAGACTACATGGGTGGGTAAAGGTATTAATTGATGAATGGATGAACAAAAAAATGAGAACTGGCAGTTTATGACTATTATTCCCTCACCCTTCAAATAAAATAATTTTACCTTTGAAAAATGGATGCTAGATGTTCCACTAGTGATTACCTCAGAAATTTGGCCACAGTTCACACCTGTCCACACCTATTGCTCCAGGCTTCTTTTCCTGGTTTTCAGCAGCCCTCCTTTCAGTTCTTTGCCTCAGTTTGCATTGTTTCTCTTGATGCTTGTTTCTAGCCTTAACCTGATCCAATTTCTGATGTATGTCCTCTAACCATGCTCTCTGTAAATTTGCCCTTTCCATCTTTTTGAGCCTGGAAAGCTATATTGGCCCGCTATCTCCCAACCTGTCCTTCAGGGTGTGGGAGTTGGATAGTTTATTTGAGCTGTTAGAGCAGCAAAGTTTTAATTGATATATTTCATTCCCTTCGTCTTTGCCTGAATAACAACGGACTCTAACACCATTGTGTATTGAAGGTCATTCTGTGCACCAGGCCCCCAACTTTGATGAGGATTAAGGCCACAGAAGCTTTAGGAAGGTAGTACTCTCTTCAACTCTGGGGGGAAATGTGTGTAAAAGTAATTTTTGAATTCGAAACTCCCATGTGGAATACGTTACTATAGGGGTCATTAGCTGTCTATAGAACTCCAAGACATTTGAATATAAATTCAAAATTTTCATCATCCAGATACTTGATATTTGAAAAAGCCCATTTAGCATTCTAGTCCCAATCTTCTGGATGATTAATGGAGCAATAAGCAGAAAAAGTCAGTGTTTGTCATCTTGTAGACATTTTTCCTATAAAGGTTAAGTGCCCTAACTGTGCGGCAAACAGAGAAGGAAATATTATAGCTAGGTTTAAAAAAAAAAATTGACCAAAAAAAAATTTGACCAAAGGCAAAAATGGTCAAGCAATGTGAGTCACTTCGTTAAAAGAATAAATGACCACTGGCACACAACACAATTACCTTGGTTTTGGATGTGTTTCCGTGCTTTGTAGAAATCATATCAAATGTTTTATAGTGTAACTCCTGTTACAAATATTCTTTACGGTGGTGAGGTGTTCCATGGACAATGCCTCTCTCTATCCTGATCCAATGGAGCAAGACAATACTTACTAAGCAGTTAGCGTGTTTAAGGTTATTCTCATAAAGGTGATATGCAAAACACCCCAGGATCTTGATGTTTGGGATCCCCAAATTTAATTACATGAGAATTAATTAAGCTAACATTCCCTGAACACTTATAAAACTCAGATGCAGCAAGATCCTCCTTTTCTATCCTAGAAGATGTTTGTTGCTAATTTATGGGGGGGGGGGGCTACTCAAAGAATTCAATTTTATTTTCTCTCCAATTAGAAGGAACTTCTCTGCAGCTATTACCAGATTCTGGGGATCTCACCTGTGCCATCGTCTCGATACTGTAACAGCTTCATTTGGTCATCTCCAGGGGAGTGAGGGATAACATAGGGGATATTTGCTCTCTCAATGATATCACCACAGAGTTCACAAGATAAGTAGGAGGCTAATACCTTCTCTTCCCTGAGAACCACTTGACCTTTTTTCCTCACGACAAATGTCTATTGGATTATGATTGGAGCATATAAAAGGACAGGTAGGGTAAATCTCAAAACAGCAGTACTGGGTAATAGGAGGAGGAACTAACTTTGTCCAACTTACTTTATGTCTCACTAGCGAAGGAAAACCTTGAAGAAGAGTACTCCAAATGAATTCTCTAAATTTCCTTAATATTCCTTATTTTTTCACACAATCCTCTTTAAAGTTCTCCACTCCAATGTCTAATCTGGTCTCTCAGCTAACTCTACCCCTTCCCAATAAAGTTCCTCCATGTCTACTTAACTTTTACAAACTCAAGTGTCTGAGGCTAATGAAGGTTCTACGCAATTCCATCCTGTTTGACTTCTGAGGACAGGGCTGGATCAGAGTACGGTGGATGAGGCAGAAAATGAATGTTCTGAGTTTCATCTTCTGTCATCAAGAGTTTCAGCTGATATCCTCGTGAGTTTACCTAACAAGGGTGGGTACCTCAGGGCAAGGATTGATTTTTTCCACAAAAACAAAACAAACCAAAACCAAAAACCACAGTCTATTCTGATATCATGAAATATGATATGTCTCCTTTCAGCATGAGTTTGACCTCACCCTTTGTGGAAACAATAACCCTAGAATTATTGAGGGAGGAGCCTTTGATTCTTTCTGAGATCTGATTTACACTCTGCCATCTTAATGGGGTAACGTCAGCTCTAATTAGGCTGATTTCTATAACAAATATTTTTACACACATTATCTCATTCGATGCTAATAACTACCCACTGAGGTACTTATTTTCCTGCCCATTTCACTTCTTCGGATTCCTTAGAGTTCTCACACTTTAGTTAATTATTCTGGCATTTGAGAGAAAAACCTACATTCTGTAAGCTCAAAAGAAATAAGTTGTAATAAATTTATTTGAACCATGAGTCATGTTTCCCGCTAACTATGTAAGCCTTTAATTGCCTAACTTTTCCAAAGAATAGTAAAGCTTCTTGGTGGTTTTATGACCTTCAGGCTTTTCTAGAAAGTTCTTAATCAGTATCCACTTGGACAACTTGGAGAAGACAATCTTCGTTAAACAGACATCACCCCATTATCATAGACTGGGAGTATGCCTATTTCTCTGTTTTGCAAGGCATAGCAGAATATGTGCTACAACATACTCATGTAGACTTTATAAATCATAACCCATTTTTCAGATGACATAGCTACCCAAGAAAAATTAGGAAATGAGGGTGAGATTTCTATTCTTTCTAAATCATGCTTCATTCCAATGTATCCTCCATATCAGAAAAGGATAACTAATGCTATTTGGATGAGCTCATTTAAACATGTCAGACTCTTTTCATAACGATTAATTACAATATGTCAGCTCTGTTGGTGGCAAAGCCATCTTGTTTTAAATCTTCAAGAAATAATATACAAAGCAGGATTGCAGCTGCTCAATCTTTAGCATGACATGCATAAAATCAATATTTCAAGCTCTTTTGGGAGTTACAGCCCACATGTTGCTTATGAACCGTCATAATGACTTCAGCCAGCCCCTCCTGTCCAGTGGGGAAAACGGGATTACTCAGCCTTTAAGAAGGGACTCAAAGACCAGGCAGTACGCAAGGACTGTGGACAGGCTGATGGTTTTCTAGAAGACCAATGTCAGATGTAGACGTTTCCTAGATGCCATGCCATAATCAGTTCCAGCTGTTCTAAGCTCAGAGAGCCAAACTCAAGTCATTGAAAAGGCTTTGGGAAGAGCAAAGCAAGAGCCTGTTCCAAATGACTTGTCACTATCCAAGAGGTCACAATAGAAGGACTCCTAAATATTTCATGCAGAAAGGGACCTCAAAATTTCCTCTGATCTTACAAGATCTCATCTTGTAATTTACTAGATGAAAGCAATTCTTATTGATTGATCATTCTGGGCTGATTATCAACGTTTTAATTTCTGGATTTCTTAACTTTGTGAAAAACTGAGGTTCTACATGCAAGTTGGACGATTACGAACATTACCACCACTTCTCCCATGAGTGTTTTGAAACTCCAGCTCTACTCATAGATTTGTAAGAATATTCTGAGGAAGATATAGTTTATGGTTTACTTGCACATTTTCAGCTGGGCATAAATTTTCTCCCCAGGTGACATTTGATAACATCTGAAGACATTTTTGATCCTAACAACTAGGGAGGCTGCTACTGACACCTAGTGGAGAGAAGCCAAGAATTCTCCTAAATATCCTACGACGTATAAGACAAGCGCCACAAGGATTATCCAGCCCAAAATGTCAGTTGATGCCACTCTTAAGAAGGTTTGCTCTGGCATAATGGCAAACGTCTAAGTTTAATCAATGGCAAAAGCTCAAGTTTAACCACAGATTTAAAATTCCCTTATAACGTTGCAGGAGGCAAAGCTAATTATTCCAATGTTGACTAATAAGAAATCTCTGGAAGGAGGTGGTAGAGAAATCACTTTTGTGACAAGATCGGGCAAGCCAAAAAATACATGTGGCCTTACAGTTGGCCATTAACATAATTTGGAACAGGAAATTCCAGGGATAACTGGGGAAAAAAAAGAATTGATACCCAAACAGATTTTTTGCCTTGTGACATATTTCAGCTGACTTAAGGACTCCCAAGTCCCCGAACTGTTAATTTCCAGAAAAACTGAAGGAGGAGTTAAGATAAACATCAGCCAGGAGTTGTTCTTAAGCCACAGTTGAAGAGAGATCTTGAAATATATTTTTCATTCATTTTCTCTGTCTCTCCTCTATGTGAGAAACACGGCATGCACGATTGGCGCCTATATTATCCTTTGGCCAATACTTTATCCCAGTTGCCGTAGCAACTGTCAATATTTGTCTGGTATGTCACAGCCCCAGTTGGCTGATGTCTGGTTCAACATCTACTTGTAAAGTTTAGGGAAGAGAGACATCCAGTGGTCTAAATTAACTGAACTGCTGAAAACCACCTCCTGATTCATTTTATTTCCACTTGAGAAACATTTATTAATTTTAAATCTGATCCTCTTTTAATGATTGACAATTTCCACAATTAAAGTTATGGAAACAGAGACAAGAGGGGTTGGCACACTTTTTCTGTAAAATAAGCCAACATTTTATAAATTTATCGAACAATAAGTATTTTAGGCTTTGTAGCAGATATGGTTCCTGTTGCAACTACTCAATTCTGCTATTATAGTATGAAAGCAGCATTAGACTATATGTACACAAGTGAATATAGCTGTATTACGATAAAATTTTATTTACAAAAGCAAGCAGCAGAGCAGATTTGGCCCATAAGCAATAGTTTGCCAACCCCTGCAAAGAAAATAGAATCTATATGTTCTTTGAGTCTATACATGCAACTGCTCCCTCTACTCCACCAAATTTTAAGACACTTGAAAGAATCAATACAAGAAGAAACCACATCAACATTTAGTCAATAACATTTGTACAACTATTTATTTACTGTTTGTGTACTATGTTCTAGGCACTGTTCGTAGTACCATGTAACAGCAAGATACAAGACAAGTAAAACTCCCTGTCATTGCAGAGCTTATATGTACAGTCAGAAATAAAATATGTAAGTAAAATACCCTATAAGCCAAGTGATAGTAAGTGATATATGCAAAAATTTCAATGGGAGGATCAGGACAGGAAATCCCGAGTTGAGGAAGTATTATAGGTTGAATTGTGTCCCCTAGAGTGATACGTTGAAGTCCTAACCGTTGGTACCTGTGAATGATCTTATTTGGAGATAGTCTTGGCAGATGTAACTAAGTAAAGATGAGGTTCTTAGGGTGAGCTCTAATATGATATGACCGGTGTCCTTATAAGAAGAGGAAATGCCATGTGAAGACAGAGACACACTGGGAGAACCTCACGTTATGACAGAAAAATAGATTGAAATGGTGCAGCTGCAAGCTAAGGAATGCTAAGGATGGCTGGTCACCACCAGCTCCAGGAAGAAGCAAGAAAAGATTCTCCTTAGTGTCTCAGAGGAAGCATGACCCTGATGGCAACATGATTTCAGACGTCTAGCCTCTAGAACTGTGAAAGAATAAATTTCTGTTCTTTTATGCAGTTTCTTTATGCACTGTGTTCTTTTACCACACAGTTTGTGGTACTTTGTTACAGCAGCCCTAAAAACTAATGTAGGAAAAGAGAGAATTGCCGTTGGCAAAAGGGTAGTAAGGGAAAGCTTCAATGAGAAGGTGAAGGAGTCACTCACAGGGATATGTATACGACAGTAATCCAAGATGAGGGCAGGAGATATCACAGGAATGCCCTTGAGCCTGCGGCAGCATAGAGGTCAGTGGGAAAAAAAGGAGGTGATAACATCACAGAGGTTGGTAAAACCTGAAGATACCGTGTTTCCCCAAAAATAAGACCTCGCCAGACAATCAGCTGTCATGCGTCTTTGGAGCAAAAATTAATATAAGACCCGGTTATATTATATTATATTAAATAAGACCCAATCTTATATTATAGTAAAATAAGACCGAGTCTTATATCAATTTTTGCTCCAAAAGACACATGAGAGTTGATTGTCTGGCTAGGTCTTATTTTGGGGGAAACACGGTAGTTGGCCTGTGGGTTACTGTATGGAATTTGTATTTTATACTGAGTAAGATATGATGGTAAAGAATTTTCAACACAAGAGTGACATATAATATGACTTATTTGTGAAAAGGGTTGCTCTAGCTGTTCTATTGAGAATATATCCTATGGAGGTAGGGAGGCCTATTATGGATACTGCAATAACCCTTGCTTTCACTGCATGTAAAAGTTGTGGAGGTGGTGAGAAGTGTAGGGTTTGTTGTTAGAACAACCGGATCTGATGACACAGAGAAAAAAGTGAAGGTCAAAGATGATTTCAAGGTTTTTGCTTCCTGCAAACTGCTGTAGTTCATACTTAGGATGAGGAGGGCTGGAGAGTAAGAGCAAATATTTTGTGTGGGGGAGTATGTCAGAAGTTCACTTTTGAATTATGATTGGGATGCTATTAGATAAATAGTTGGATATATGAGTCTAGAGTTCAGGGGGAAATTCTAAGATAAAGGTTTAAATTATTACACAAATGGTGTTTAAAGCTATGAGACGAGATGAAATGAACAAGGGAAAGAGTATAGATAGGGCCAAGGAGAAGAGAGTTCAAATGCTTAAGCCCTGGTGCGCTGTAACCCTCACTAATTGGGGAGATGAGGAGGAACTAGTTAAGAAGACTGCAAAGAAGCTGCTAGAAAGATAAGAGGAGTACCAGAATGTGAGATCCTGGAAAACAAGTGGAAAAAGACAGATGTGATAAGATGTGTTAAATACTAGTTGTTTAAGTGTATTGAGTTGCTTAAGCTCGCAGTAGAACTGCTGGATTTAGCTGGAATTATCAATGTGGAGGTCGTAAGTAGAGTAAACATATAATTTATCATCCTTATCAAGACACTTTGAAAGTGAAAAATTATTTCTGGAGAACAGGAAGAGACCAAGACTGTCTGTACAAACTGAGATGTGCAGTCACTCTAATCATGGAAATATTGACAATAGCAGTTTAATGAGTATAGTGGAGTGATTGCCTAAGTCAGAGGTGTCTAAACTTTTTTCAACATTTTTTACCAACGGACATATGCGGTAAAATACACAAACAGCCGGGCCACTCACTCGAGGTGAAGTACGTATTGCCTCCCCTGGTTTATTTAAGTAAACTAAATATATTTTTGGAATTTGCTGTGGGCCAATTAAAAATGGATTGCAGACCGCAGTTGGCCCGCGGGCCGCAGTTTGGACACCCCTGGCCTGAATGGATGAGTTCAATAGAGAATGGGTGGAGATAAATTAGAAATAGTGATTCCAGATAACATTTCAAGGTGTTTACAATAAAAGGAAGTAAAGAGAATGATATAGGGTAAAAAGGAGTTTTGTTTTTCATATAGAGGACATAATAGAATTTTTGTGCACTGAAGGGAATGATTTAGGCATAGAGAAAAAACAAATTGCCTGAATTATAGGCCATAGCCATGGTATCTAAGGCACAAACAGGAGAAGTGGCCTTCTATATACATACAGACATTTTACCCATAATAAAACACAAGGCAGAGAAAAAATCTGTACACATTCAGGTAGATGGATAGATAGAGTGGTGGGAACTTGTAGAATTCCTCCTATCATTGCTTAAAATTTCTTACCCTGATGAGAGTGAGGAGGAAAAGAAAGAGGGGGAGCTGGACGTGTAGTTGGTGGACTCGGGTAAGGCAATAGGACTTGTGGGCAGCACTAAGACTGGTTGGATTTGATGGGGCACAATCTATCAACATTAGAGGTGTTGTCAACCAAACTGAAGGCAACCCCCATAACTACATGTGGAAAAGCACTGACTTCCAAAGGAAAACCTGAAATTGAAGTAATATTAAATAAAGGTGGAATGACTGTTGAGAAGAGAAGCTCAGTAGGCCACAGGTTCTAGTCCTGGCTCTTCTATTTATTATCTGTATGATTTTGAAAAAGTTCACGAATCTCTTTGAGCCTCCATATCATCACTCACAAAATGTAGATCATAATACCTACCTCATCATTGAATGAGATAGTGTCTGTACAAACACAAATGCTGTTTTCAATAAGGTCTTCTGAATTTGAAAGACTATGAATTCTGTAGAATGAGATGATCTTTCAAATTCAAAAGACCTTATTGAAAACAGTGCTTGATGTTGTAACATCGAATTGTGATTCATTCAAAGTCAAATTATGAAATTATGTGATGATAATAGTTATGACAATAAGTTATTATCATTATTATTATGCTTCCAAAATATTAGGCCACTCTCTGTAGTGAGTCATTGACCTCAAATTCCAGTTACTGTCAGAGAAATGTGTGAGAAATGTTCATAAAACATTTGCATTCCGTGGGAAAGTTGAATTTTTAAGTAAACATAGAATAACTTTTTTATTATTCTGAGGCCAGTATGAGGGACATGACTGCCATTTCTACAGAGAAGTGTTCATATTAAGCCAGAGGGCTAAAGTATATGACCTCCAAGAGTCCTTTCAACTCTAAGATTCTATATTCAAGTCTACACAGGTTTATTCAGATCAATGTCTTATCAGTTCCACACATATTACTCCTTGGATCCAGCACTTCTGCAACTCAAAGTCACCAGATCCTTCTTGTCTGCAGATACAAATGAAGTGACCTATAATCTAAGTTTCTGTGCTTGACCTATAACTACTTCTGCAGAACCCTTCAACACCACCGCCGCCGCCACCACCACCACCCACCCCATCACTCCCTCAAGCATTTTGAGAATCCTCCAAAATAAACATTCATGTATCCTTACATCCAGTCTGTTAGCTACTGACACCA
This sequence comes from Rhinolophus sinicus, assembly GCF_036562045.2. Lineage (NCBI taxonomy): Eukaryota > Metazoa > Chordata > Mammalia > Chiroptera > Rhinolophidae > Rhinolophus > Rhinolophus sinicus. The sequence continues at coordinate 15,147,541 of NC_133761.1, read as the reverse complement.
TTTGAAAATCCTCTATATTCTTTCTCTGATTTCCAAAAAATCGCCCATAAAATTGCATGAGATAGGTTTTCCATTGACATTGTCAACAACCCGTTCTGAGAATGCCAATATAATATCCAAGAGAGCTGCCTCAGGAATCTTCCAAAGCTGGCCACGTTTGAAGTGTCAGAGAGGTGCTGGGCTCTGAGGAGTGGTGGAGAGAAGGGCCAAAATTGAAATCCCTTCACTCATTCACTCATCTATTCAAAATTAATTTAATTGAGTGCCTACTGCATACAGTAGTGGAGCTTAGTGGTTAAGAGTGAGGACTTTGGTGTCAGATACACCTGGGTTCAAATACTGTTTTCTACTTAGAAACTATGTGATTTTGGTCAAGTCCCTTATTCACTTTGAGGCTCAGTTTACTTTCCCGTGAAATGAGAATTATAATAGCCCTCTTTCATAGGGTTGCTATGAGAATTATATGAAATAATACGTGTAATATAGGAACCTGGATCAAAATAGAGTAGTTTTCATCCTCACCTAGGTTCCAGACTTTCGTTTGGTTGTACGGATGCAAATTTGCATTATACCTGCTGCCTTTGGTTGCATTGAACACAGCCGGCAGGCCCACTCAAGGCCCAGATCACAAGCAACCACAGAGACCTATAGGCAGATGTGAGTTAACTCTGGGCCAGTGTCCTTTCCATTCACTTCCAACCATTTCACACATGGACTTCAGAAGGTCTTTTCCTTGTTTGGCTTCGAGCTTTGGCCTCTTCGGTTTGCCTAGACACTTTTGGGGAATGGTAACAAAATGTAGTTCTCTCTTTCGTTCTCTTATCTTTACCAGTTCCAAAGTATAGTTTGAGCGGTCACATACCTGCCATCTCCCCATTGCCTCTACCCTGGTTAGGGGGTACAAGCAACTCTTGCCTGGACTACCTCAGAAGCTTTTTAATTAATCTTCCCATTTCCTCTCTAACCCTGCTCTACTGTTTTCACAACAAAACATGTGAAGAGTTCATTTACCAACTTAGCACCTTATTGTTTTTTTAATCCAAATGTTGCAATATAGGGTAGAGAAGATAACTAAACTCTTTACCTACTGAAATCTATTCTCCTCGTCTCTAGCGTCCTCGTCTCTAGCGGTAGAGTTGTAACAGAGATGCAATTGTCTAGCTTTGTACTTGCATGTAGCCATGTGTGGTAGTTACTTATTGTGGCATAACAAATTATCCCCCAAATCTAGTGCCTTAAAACAATACATATTTTTGGGGATCGGGAATTCAGGGGCAGTGTAGCTGGGGGTTCCGCTTCAGGGTTTGCAGTCAAGAGGTTGGACAGGGTTTGATTGGAGGTGAAATCAAGTCACAAGATTTGATTGGAAGTGAAAAAATCCTCTTCCAGTCTCACTAACATGGCTGTTGGCAGAAGGCCTCTGTGCCGGGTGGATCTCTTTATAGGTGAGTGTCCTCGTGACATGGCAACTGGCTTCCCCCAGAATGAGTGATATGAAAGACAAAGCAGGCCAGAATCCACAGTGCCATTTATAACCTAGTTTCTGAAATCACAATCACTTCCATTCTTTTTTATTCATTAGACATGAGTCACTAAATTAATCCCACTCAAAGGATGGAGGTGTCCTCCATATATGTAGAACTATAGACCTCTTTCTCTTGAGCTCATATTTCCAAATGCCTAGTAAAATATCTCTCAACACATGTTGTAGATATCTCATACTGAACTTACCCCCAAATCAACTATTTCTATTATCATCAACCCCTGCCCCAGGCTGCTCCGCCCCTTACATATTTTTCTCTTGGTTAAAAGTATTTTATCCAGGCAGACACGTAATGTTTTTCATCCCCCCCATTGTTCCCATCTCCCACATCTAGTTGGTCACCAAGTCTGTTCAAGCGTGTCACAAAGTCTCAGGAGTTTTTCCTGCTTCTCCACTTCTATTGCAGCACTCTGGATAGACACCTTATGATTTCTTTCCTGGGTTACTACAATAGACTTGTATTACTAATGGTCCCTTGAGTCCCTTTTCCACTAACACCAGAGATCTCTTACTAAAACTGAAATCAAATCATTGTCCAGATTAGAACCTACCTGTGATCACCCATTTCCAACACACAACTCACGTCCTTCATAGTACACCCACGTCTTTGTATTATCCGAATCTTGTACGCATCTCCTTCCAATTCTTTCTGCCAAAGTCCCACAGGTAGCTTATGCAAAAGCCACTACCAGAAAGTGCCTGAGCAGGCCATGTCTTTCATTCCTCTAAGCTTTCAGACCATGCCCTTCATCCACCTGGAATGCCCTTCTCCTACTATCCTACCTCACAGATGCATAGCCACCCTTCAAAGTATAAATCAAAGATTACTTCCTCTTTACACCATCCTTGACCTGTCTTCTCTCCCCCCTTTGGATTTTGTGCAAACCCATATTATTGAATTTATCCTGGTGAGTAATAGTTTTGGTTTATGTGTCTGTATCCCCATAGCATTTTGAGCTCTTTGGGAGCAGAGGTCATGCGTAAGTCAACTTTCTGACGGCCAGAAAGTGATGTCAACAGGTTGGCAGGAAAAAGAAAGGTTTTAGTATAAATATGATTTAAAAGAGAATGTTCTTTTCTTCAGCCAATATTATGTTCTTTTATGAGTGGTTGGAATGTTTTGTGGGGAAAGGGAAACTTTCTTGGATATCTGAGTGGGCAACTTTAACTTAAAAAAATATTATATAGTCTCTGCGTTTCAGAATACCCAGCACATTTATTTGTTGAATACCAGCTCAATTCTGTTCTTTGCTCTGGCAGCAGATAACCACTAGGGTGCATCACAGTTCTATGTACTTTGTACAATTTCAAGAGGTTTACTTTAGAAGCCAGTTTTGAAAACAAAAAAAAAACTTTTATGTCCCATATTTGTTTAGCTATTTAAGATTTTTCGAAGAAACTTCGCATGTAAACTTCCTACCCCTTATCTCCAGTCTTCATACCACTCAGAAACCTTTCCTCAAACAGTCATATTTGGAATATTTGCCAAGAAGAAAACTTAATTCCCCATTTTCCCTCTAACTTTAGCAAATTCTTCATTAAACAAACATTATCTCCAAATCTCCAACTATGTGTAAACCACTATGGAAGAAAGAAAAAATAAGAGATAGTACATATCTACTTTAAGACTGTTTATAACCTCTGGTGGAAAACAAAAAGATAAATAACTTCTTGCATTTTAAAGAAGTAATATAACAGAAGAATGTGTATGTAAATAAGTCAGCAAAGAAAAAATTTAGAAATGACTTAATTGAATCCATTAGACTTAGCCAGGCCTAGGGGAGGAAAAAGCCAATTTAGGAAGAGCATATACAAAGAAATGTGAAAGGACATGGCATGAATTGCCACTACTGAAAAAAAAAATTTTAACAGAGAAATAAAGGATAACCTCAAACTGGTTGTGAGACAAGAAAGAAAAGGCAAAAGTTGAGGTTGCCTTAAGGATATTATTTTCAAATAATATCAGAAGACTAGCTTTGGAACAGGAGAGTAGGGAAGATGAACGTTAGACGTACATTTATCAAGGTCCATGGAAGAGGGATAAAATGGTCCCAAGTTGTAAATGACCTTGCCTTCAAGAAGGAGCAAATACAGATCTTTCTGGAGGAAGGCGTACTTTTAGACCCTAGGAATTCCCACAAATTATATCAGCCACATACGAGCTCATAATCAAACGTCACCAAACATACAAGATAAGCCACCATGACTGAAAAGTCACCAGAAACAACAAACAAATAAGTTAGATCCCCTGACTTCAGATCTTAGAACTGTCTGACCCAGAATATAAAATAGTAGACATAAACTATTTAAATAAATTAAAGATGGGATGAAAATTAAGCAAAGAAGAAAATACTGAACAGACATATTAACATGGTTAATTTATCAAGAAAACGTAACACTTCAAAATGCATGTGCCCTTATTATCAGAGCTTCAAGAACACATGAAGCAAAATCTGAAAAAATTAAACTGAGAAATAGACAAGTTCACAATCTCAGCTGGAGATTTTAATATACCTCTCTATATATCTGATATGAGTACATGAAAAAAAATCAATGAAAATATAGAAGATTTGAACAACTCTTATCAACTAACTTAATCTGATTTACATTTACAGAGGACTCCACCAAACAACTGTTCAATACACATTCTTTCAAGTGTACATGGAACATTAACCAAGATATCCCATATGGTAGGTCATCAAACAAGTCTCAGTAAGTGTCAAAGGATTGTAATCTCACAGAGTATATTCTCTGACTAGATCACAATTCAATTGCAATCAAATCAAAGCAACAAACATCTAGAAAATTCCAATAATTTGAAAATTTAGCAAAATGTCTCTATGTGACCCATAGAACAAATCTCAAGGAAAATTAGAAAATATTTTATAGCTAATAATAAACACACAGCATATTGAAATTGTAGGATACAGCTAAAGCATTTCTTAAAGGGAAATGTGTAAGTATTATTCGCAAAGGAGTGTGGCACCCACACTTCAAACATCCGTGCCTCCTAGTAGTCATGTTTTTTTATGCAATCCCTTCCAGCCCTGAATTAGAGCTGACTGTGTGACCAATGGAGAACAACCAAAGGAACAATGAGTGGCTTCCCAAGCTAGGTTATAAAAGGCGTGTAGCTTCCAATGTGGCATCTTGGATTATCTACTTTTGGGGAAACCAGTCCCATGGTCACGAGGACATCCAAATAGTCGATTGGAAAGGCACACGCAGAGAAACCACCATGTGAGGATAGCAAGTTGGAAGTGGAACTTGCCGTCCCAGTCAAGCCTTCAGATTACTGCAGCTCAGCTGATGTCTCACTGCAACCACATAAGAAACTCAAGTTTAGGACTTCCTAGTTGAGCCTTTCCTAAATTCCTTACCCATGCGTAGAACCCATGAACATAATAAATGGTTGTTCTATTCCATTAAGTCTTGAAGGTAGACTATTTTTTATGTAGACTTACCAAAAAATCTGATATTCGGTAAGAGTTTCTTTGAAAGTGAAGGCAAAATAAAGATATTCCCAGATGAACAAAAATGAAAAGCTTTCATTACTAGTCGACCAAGAAACACTAAAGGAAGTTTTTCAGGCTGAAAACAAAAGGCTCCAGACAGTAATTCAAACTCATATGAAAAACAGAGTGCTAATAAAATTAATTATGTAATTACCAAAGATAGTATGATTGCATATTTCTTCCTTTAACTGATTGATGAAATAATTGTATAAAACTATATATAATTGCATTATTGGGCCTATGTAGAAATGTAACATATTTGACAATAACAGGGCAAAGGAGACAGGTCATATCAAAGTTGTACTGGAGAAAGAAAATACTAGATGAAAACACAAATTCACAGGAACACATGAAAAGAATAAGAAATGGTAAATAAAAAAGTTAATGTAACAAACTCTATAAACATTTTATTGTTCTTTCTTTCCTGTTTCTTTAGTAGACATAAACTTATACAGTATGTTATAACAATGTAATTTGGGGGTATAATATAAAGATGTAATATATAAACAATAGCAAAAAAAAAAAAGAAAAAGAAATAGAACTATATAGAAATAACATTTTTTATCTCAGGGGAATTAAGGCAGCACAAACCTGACGTAGCTTCTGATAAGTTAAGAAGGCACACGGTAAGCCCTAGAACAACCACTAAGAAAATAACAAAAAATGTATAATAAAAAAAAAGTGTTCTGACTACATTCTGTAAAGCTAAAGACAAAAACTGTATACAAACTCGGTATTCTAGTTGGAAAATTTGTTTTTCACAGGGATATGGGTAACCATTCTATTAACTACTTTACATGCATACTAGGATTGGGCAATTTAGTACATAAATTATAGATAATGAGAGCCAGGTTCCTCACTGTCAGGAAAGAAGTTACAAATAAGCAAAAGGGAGTTGTTAGGAAAAACCCAATGGTGCTGCTAGATTGGAGTCAGAGACATCACTGTGACCTCACATTTATTGTGATGTGTGTGTATATATTAGAATCTGTATATCTAACTATATCTATGTACATGCAGACAAATAGACACAGATGTAAAGATAGGTATATGTGTATACATGAGTTAGTAAAAATACATATTTCCTAGATGTTAACATAAGGGGAAGACAGGGATAGAGCTTATAATAACTCTCTATAATATTTTGCCCCTTTTCTCTAAGTCTACATTATTTCCAAATAGAAATCTAAAAGAATAAATTATGTAAACTTACAACTGAATAAGTTATACTAAAAATAAGAAAACAAAAATCATGAACTACCGACAGATGCAAAAACATGATGAATCTCAAAAATATACATATGCTAAACAAAAGGAGCTAGACCTAAGAGTACATTGTGTATGATTCTGTTTATATGAACTTTCAGAAGAGGGAAAGTAATGGTGATAGAAATCTCATCAGTGAATCCTCCTGGGTAGGGAGGGAAAGACTGCAGAAGGATATAAGAGAACTTTCTGGGCTAGTGGAAATATCCCATATCTTAACCGCGGTGACCATTACATGGGTGTTTCCATTTGTAAAATCTCATCACACTGCCCTTTAAACAACGTATTTATTGTACGTAAATTCTACCTCAATAAAGTTGCTTTTAAGAAAAAGATTATAGAGTACAACCATGAATTTAAAAGGTATTTGTGAAATATATGGGACATAAATAAAATAACGCTAACTTCATCAAAGACCCAAGAACAGGCTCAGGTCTGTTTCAAGCTTTGAAAATAACCGTAGTCCCCAGGCTGACCCTAAACTTCTGAGCACTGAAACTGGGAAATATTCTAAATTTCCAGGAAACAAGGGCAAAAACAGCCTGTTCCTACACCTCCAGCTAGTCCCGGCCTCCATGTCTATTGAGATAAATTAACAACTATTAAAGCACTAATAAATGGCCAGTACTCATTGCACCAGCACCATGCAAAGCCCACTTTGAAGTTCATGCCATTTCCTTCCTTGGCTCGGAAGCGCCTGAAGCCAAATACTGCTGTGTTACCCAAAGAGCCTGTTAAGCCGACCTGAAATGAGACTGGGCCATACATCCAAAGAGTTAATCCAAGCACACCCTTGTGTCGCCGTCACCCACACCTCCAGCCCCAAACAAGTATCCCCAGGGGAGCTGCCAAGTCCAGTAAGCGACTGACAGGAAACATCTAGCTGAGAAAAAAAAAAAAAAAAATGGAGAGAAGATGTGGAAAAAGTTAACAGACACTTTTCTTGGGCCATTAGCATCAGAGGAGTAGAATAAGAAAGAGATGATTCTGACAAGGAGAAAGAAGTGTGAGTTTGAAATCTGAAAAAGGCATTCCTGGGAAACGTACTTAAAACATCTGGGATTTAGTTTCCTCATCTGAAAAACCGAGCGTATTTGTCATAAAGTGAACCTATGTTATATTAGTAACCCTGCCTGGAGGTCTGTGATGCTTCTAAGCAGAAGGCTAGGATTCTCATGCCTCCTAATCAGGGGTTGGATTTAGATGAGTTTGATCTGCATATCTATCTCAGATTGACAACTTCCTTTTTTTGTTTGCACTTATGGATCCCATCATTTCTCAGAGCACCCCACCTTGCTTGCATCAAACTTTCCCAGGAATTTATTAAAATAGACAACGCTTAGAAATCCCCACAGTCTCCCTGAAGAATCAATGAGGGTGACACAGATAAATGTTCTTTTAAAAAATATATTGCTTTAACAACAATGAGATACCACTACTCATCCATTGGAATGAGCAAAATCCAGAACACTGAAAACACCAAATGCTGGCAAGCATGTGGCATAACCAGAATTCCCATTCATTGTGGGTAGGAATGCAAAATGGTACAATCACTTTGGAAGACAGTTTGGTGATTTCTTACAAAACTAAAAATGCCCTTACCATATCTTACCATACAATCCATCAATTGTGGTCATTGGTATTTACCCAAAGAGTTTACAACTTTTATCCACACAAAAATGTGCACATGGATGCTTATAGCAGCTTTGTTAATAATTGCCAAAACGTGGAAGCTACCAAGATGTCCTTCAGTGGGTGAATGGATAAAATGTGGTCCATCCAGACAATGGAACATTACTGGCATTTTATTCAGCACTAAAAATAAAATACTTAAATAAAATAAAATAAATAAAATAAAAAATAAAATTTAGTTAAGTAAATTGATTAAATGAGTTATCAAACCATGAAGAAACATGGAGGAAACTTAAATGCATATTACCAATTGAAAGAATCCAGTCTGAAAAGGTAAAAAGATCAGTGGTTGCCAGCAGTTGAAAGGGGGAGAGGGATGAATAGGCAGAGCAGAGAATGTTTAGGGCAGCGACGATACTCTCTGTAGGATACCATAATGATGGATATGTGTTATCATCCATTTACCCAAACCCATAGAATGTACAACACCAAGAGTGAACCATAATGTAGAGTATGGACCTTGGGTGATTGTAATGTGTCAATGTAAGTTCATCTATTATAACAAACATACCACTCTGGTGGGGAATACGGATAATAGAGGAAACTGTATATGTGGAGGAAGTGGGTAAACAGAAAAACTCTGGACCTTCCCCTCAATTTTACTGTGAACTTCAAACTGCTCCCAAAATTGCCTTAATAAATGTATATATATAGTTTTTATTTTGGAATAATTACGCACTTATAGAAAAGTAGCAAATACAGTACAAAGAACTGTTTTCATGAACTATTTAAGATTCCGTTGCAAGAATGGGGCTCCAACCTCCCAAGTGTGTATGTCTACAAACAGGAATATCTCCTGTAGAACCACAACACAACCATCAAACTCAGGAAGGTAACACAGACACATTCCACCATCAATCTTCAGGCCTCATTTAAGTTTCACCAGTTGTCCCACTAGTATCCTCTATCCTGAACGGAATCACATGTTGCATTTAGTTATCAAGTCTCTTGAGACTCCTTCTTAACAGTTTCTCTGCCTTTTTCTTGGCTTTTACAATCTGCATGCTTCTGAAGATTATGGGTAAGTTATTTTGTAGAATATCCCTCAGTCTGGGTCAGTCCAGTAATGCATCGTCCTAATTAGATTCCAGTTATCCACCTTGGGCAAAGATAACAAGAGATGCGCTGCTGAGATTTTTTGCATTGCATCTTCTCAAGTACTGGATGATTTTGATTTGTCCCATTACTCATCATATTCACTTTGTCACTTATTTGTGGTGGTGTCTTCCAGGCTTCTCCACTGTTAAGTAATTCTTTTTTCTTTGAAATTAATAAATATTTGGGCGGGAAGTAGTTTGAAATTATGTAAATATTGCATTCTTCTCCAAACTTCCAATTTATTCATGTATTTATTTATATCTAGTTTTTTTAAATTTTACTCACTTTTATACATTATCACCTATTTATACACATGTACACATTGCCACCTATTACTGGCATCCCCATTTCCCTGTAGGAAGTGCTTCTACCTGGCTCTTTGTCTCTTTGACAAGTCCCCACCCTTGTTTAAGCACTCCCTTGCGTCCTTGCAGACAATGTCTAGGTTCGTGTTCCATTTTTCCTGCTCCAGACTTGGAATAAGCCATTTCTTCGAGGAGATCTAGTTCTTTTTAGTGCAGAGCAATATTTAGAAGCCAAGTTTTGGGTACTAGGCATGCTTCCTACTACAGGGATGTCCCTGTTCCCAGGCCTTTTTAGCGGACAGAGATGGGGAAAGTCTATGTCTATACACATAAACATGTACAACCATTTTGCTTCTATACACATATATATATGGAAAACCATGAGTTCATAGTTGTACTTTCAATTCCAATTTAACATCATCAAGTTAATTTGAGTATTCTTCCTTTCCGTATTTGTAACTTCATTTTCTGACCATGAGAAATCTTGTTCCCATTATCTTTAATCTATTTACTGACATGATCAATCCCCGTTTATGTAACAAATCTCCCTTCTTCTCGGCCACCCTCTATCCCATTTAGATGCCCTCCTGCCAACTCAGACATAGACGTGACCCCAGGCTACATCCCCATTCAGACACCCTCCTCATTCCCTTTGGGTTCTGACTTCCAACACCAGGCTTCCCTCATCTAAGTGGATGCCCTCGTCACCTGGAGCCACCCTAGGTCAACCAACTTTGGGATGCCCTCCTTTCTGCTCCATTTGTAGGCACCTTCCTTGACCCACTCAGCCTCCAACATTCTACTTCTCTGCATGGATATCATTCTTCCATCTTGCTTGGCCCATGAAGACCACACTTTGATAAAAACTTCCTTAAGATTTCAGTATCTAGCCTCAGTTAGGCTAGGGGTGAGGTGGGGGTAAAAGTAAGAGGGGTTTTGGCATTTGCAGCAGTTGAAACTTTTTATCATGAAATCAGCCCAAACAAAGCTCCTGGGCTATGTGAATGCCAGCTGTAATAAGTCATGATGGAGGTTGATGAATCAGTTCTCAATCTCTGACCAAGTCCTGATCTTCTCCACTTTCTCCTTCCTTTAGAGAACCCTGGTCACTTAGACAAATGGGATGTAAAATTGCATTTCAATTTGGAATTTAATTAAAATAATAATGGCAGGCAAGGGCACATTTACTGCTACGGTTGCCAGGTTGTCAGTGGCCTGGGACGAAGCTTCCCGCTGCACTTATTGATATTATGCCTTTAGGAAAAATAGAAAATTTGTAGTATTCTTGTATTAAAGCGTGTAAAAATCAACTTTGCATAGGTCCTGTTTGTTCCTGGTCCATAAGTAGTAACCCTATGTATGGAACGATAAGAGGAGTCTCTACCTGCCTCTGGTCCTTGTAAGCCACTCCTAGACAACACCACAAGCAGAGAAATTATCTAACAATACCAGCAAACAGGTCATAAGAATAAAAGAGAGCAAGAAGCAAGATCTGAGAGAAAAGCACAAGCAAGATGATCAAAGCACTAGGGGGACAATAGACTATAGATGAAACATGTAACGGCCATCTGGTCACCCATCTTGGGCTACTCACTGTACCAGTCATCCTCTATTTAGCAACTGAGACACCCCATTCATAATAGCCCTTCTGTGTCAATACACAGTATTTCTAAGCCTCTTCCAGTTCAAAAAATCCCCCTTTTTACCATTATAGCCGTTTTATTATCATCCTTTATCTCTCACCCACTTTACAGCCTAACTACTTTCAAAAGGGTATTCAATAGTCACTGTTTCCACTTTCTCACCTCCATTCACTTTTCTTAATGTTCAGCCAGCTTCTTCCCCCACCATTCCTAAAGTTGCCATTGCCAAGATCAACCACGACCATCCTGTTGCTAAATCCAATAGACAAATATTTATCAATCTCTACATATTAGCCTTTTCAACAGCATTTGGCTCTGTATACCACTGCCTTCTTTCTAAGTCTCTCTGCAATTGGTTAGCGAGCATCACTCCCTCCTGGCTTTCCTGCTACCTCTATAGCTGCTCCTTTTTAGTTGCCTCTGCTTTTACTTCCCATTCCCAGTTGGGTTCAACTTCACAAGGGTTCAATCCTCTATCCTCTGGGTGACCACAAGCACTCACTCCCCTGTCTTTATTAACAAATGCATCCAAAGAACCCAAATCTACGTCACATTCCTGGAGACCAACATCTCACTCCTGAAACCTGATTCTCTAGATAAAACTGTTAGTGTTAGATAAAACCATCCTACCATTCATCTCAAACTCATCATGTTCCAAACTAAACTCCTTAGCTTCGAACAAAACATACTCCTACTGCACACTTTCCCTTTTTGGGGGGTACCATCAACTCAGTCCCCCAGGTCAGAAATCTGGATTCATCACTCATCACTCTCCCTTACCCTTCTCATCAAGCCCAATTGAAGCTACCTCCTAAATATGACTTTAATGTCTCTTCTGTATTTCTGCTGCCACTAGTATAATTCAAATACTCATCATCTCTCACTCAAGTCACTGAAAGAGCCTCTAAACTAACACCAAACTTGCCCTGTTTTTGGCCGTTTCCTCAGCATGAGCTTTCTAAACCTCAAATCTGACTACGGGAATTCTCTTCTTACTAGAAAATATCTTAATGCCTGAAGAATGAAAAGCAATATCCTTAACGAGATGATCAAGGCCCTTTGTGATCTGGCATCAACTTAATTCTCAAGCTTTATTCCTCAAGACTCCCTAACTCATATGCAAGTGACTTTCCTGATACCCAGACCTCCCCTATCATAACATCCGTCAAAATGCTTTACGATCTCTGTTCTTATCGGTCTCCCCTAGAAGATCACAAAATGATTTTTCCAGAGACTGTAATCCAACTCTTACATGTCTTCTATTTTTACCAAAGCAATGCTTGAAAATGAGATTTTATACAAATTGGTACTTACAAAATTGTCAGGGGAATGTAAAGTATAGCATAAAGAAATATGGTCAATAATATTGTAATAACTGTGTATGGTGACAGATGGGTACTAGATTTATCGGGGTGATCACTTCATAAGTTATATAAATCACTATGTGGTACCCCTGACACTAATATAATATTGTGTGCCAACTCTGATTGAAAAATAAATAAATAAAACGACATTTCAAATTAGCTGTCAACATTTAAAATCTGGATATTTTCCTTAATAAAAAAGAGTTCTGGATATCTAATATCTCTTGAAACATCAGGCTGCACTGTTCCACCCTCCTGAATAGCAAGAATTTTTCTGGAGTTGAGTTGCAGGTGCCCCTTTACCTAGAGGAATTGCTCTCCAAAATACCACAGTTCTCACATGATCTGTACTGACCTTCCCTGCCTAGTCCCCATGTAGGCATCTAACTTTGTAATCTCCCCAACAAACTGTGTGCTCCCTAAGAACAGGGGGTGGTGTTTTATTCATTTTTCTATCTTTAGTCGAGCTTCATAATCTCACTTTGTTTTCTCCCGCTTGCCATGGTGAGCCCAGCAAAGAACTCTGCATTGGATGGGTCCTAACTAAACAAATGCTATTGATCCCTTCAACCATTCTGTGAAAGTGACCCAGGTGACTGGGCCTGGGCCCCTGCACAGGCTTGCCAAATGGGAACCAGGGTGGAGCTGGGGACATATTAGAGAACTATAAAGAAAGGTGACAAGTTAATGCATTCCTGCTACTGTGGCTCTGGGAGTCCTTAACATTGGGTATTTGGTGAATGAAAGGCTGGCCCACAATTTCTAAACACAATCTAGTGAAGTAAAATATGTATAACATTCCCCATTCCAAGGAGATGACTTTTTCTCTTTCTCTTTGGAGAACAGAGCAAGTTTGAAGATCAGTTTCCTCAAAGACCTGAAGGTTTTTATAACTGTTTCATACTGAATCTGGAACTGTGGTCTGCCTTATTCCATTGCCAAGTTAGTCTCTATTATTGAAAAATAATACTCAGTGTGTGGCTTTCCACATGGGGGGCGGGGGAGAGATCTCCTAAGAATAACAGAATAACAGTCAAAGAGGAACAAATGTTATATTTCAAAGGTGTTCCACATCACTGACCATACAACCCAGGTGAGTACATGTTTCTCTGGACCAACTCTGGCATTAACAAGCCAGCATCTCCCATATTTGTCTAAGGGGAGGTTCTTTAAACCTTGAGCTACAGCTGCAACGAAGCCTTGATTCAAAAATGAGTCTGAGGACTGTTTCTTGTCCATTTTTCTTTGGTCAAATGGTCCAGGCAGAACTTATTTTTATACTTGTTATTATTTACCACACCCGACACACACACAAAAACACACATTTTCTTTCTTTCCCTAGCTGGGGACATTGACAGTCTTAGATGTATGCCCTATCCTTACAGAGTTACCGTTCATTCTTTATTCTCCTATGGTTCAGAGATGGAGATTTTGGATAACTATAGTAGTTATTTCCGTTGCTAGGCAATATTGTATTAATGACATATGCTTTGAGGTCAAAGAGAATTGTGTTCATATCCTACTTCCAACATTTCCTGGGTGACTAAAGTCAAATTACTTACCTTCACATCCTACATGACTTGTGATACATCAGTTTGATAGAATATTAAGCATTAGACAGAATTACTATGAAATTATGAAATGGGAAAAAGTATGTGTACTGCTATATAAACATACAACTTCTTTATCAATAAAAGTAGCATTCACAGAATGGTTTTCAGTTTACCAAGTCCATTACACAGATATTATTTAAATAAGATAATAAATAATACCTCATAATGACCTTGCTAGGGTGATACTATCATGTCTTATTTTACAGATCATGAACCCCAGATTGCCAACATTTAGGTAACTTGCCGAGGGTCATACACTTGGTAAATAACAAAATTAAGACTTAACTTCTGGAACCCATGTGATAGCTTTCATTTAAAAAATAGTTTTAAATGTCAAAAAATAATATAACATCACTACAGAAAGTTTAGAAGATTCAGAGAAATTATCTCAAGCTCTGCGCTGTTAAAAATATAAGTATCTCATGAAATGGAAAACAATTCTTCTGCTATTCTCCCACCATTGGTAAATTCATGCCATCTTCCCAAATCATTCTCTTCCTTTTGGTCATCAATAGGACCTCAGGATTTTATCTTATTTTTACTAAGGAATAAATATTTACTTGAGTAAATGATGATCATATGATAAGAGGTAGATAAATGCTAAGTCTGGCTCCTGATTTCTTCATTATCCCTTAATTGAAGATATCACCTTCTACACATCTGCCGGCTTGACAATTGTTCAGTTTTTCTAACTTTAGTGAGCTGCTTGTTACTCATTGTAGTCACACAGTTCTCATTTGGAACTGTTCCATTTTTAGGTGGCAGAGAACTTGGAGCTTATAGAATTTAACAAACCTGAGTTCAACCCTTGAGTCCATCACTTATTGATATTGTGACATGGGCAAACAAATCAGTTCATAGTTGCAATCCTCAGTTTGCATATGCACATTGAAAGATTATAATTAATATTTGATCCTCAATGGATCAATTAGAAGTTATATTCAACAGTAGAACTTCTGTACCTTGAATAAATCTCAAAGTTTAACGTCCCAGTCTCAACTAAATGAGTTCAGTTATAAAAATCATTACTAAAATAATTCAATGTATTAATTTATTTTCATCTCTTAGAGAAAATTTAGTCAGTAATACAAGGCAAAACTTCTTAAAATCCCCTTTCTTTTTTTATACTATCCTATAGTTCTTCCAAAAGTTCACTCAATCTGCTTTTCTCTCTCTCTCTCTCTCTCTCTCTCTCTCTCTCTCTCTCTCTGCCATTTTGCTACATTTTTTTCTTCATGTGTGTCTCCCTCAGCTCTTTAATATATAGGTTGGTCTAACTTCACTGATATTTTCTTTTGAGTTTCATTTTCTGCCTAACCTATTCCTCAGAATCTCTACAACAAAGCAGAGAGCCTGAAGACTGATTCTTTTCCATTTCCTCACACCCATCCAGTCCTATCTCCCTCTCTTCTTATTTTCCTAATTATGCTTTAAAAAATAATACAGATTGACTAGGATGGAGTGTAATCCCTACAGGGCATAGGAGGGGTCAAAATTCATGAGGGAGTACAAAATTCTGTGTCTCTGGGGCAGAGGGAGAAAGAGTTTGAGAAGATACATATACCAAAATGGGGAACTTCTTCACCTTTAATTATCCATATTCACGGTAGCAAATTGTGAACTCACTCTCTCTGTTTCTAACTCCCCATCTTAGCTCCTCTCCCTGCTCTGTGTTTGGTGTTGCCCCCAGCCCTCAGCTTCTTCCATTGTTCCCATATTTAACCTTCTCCTAGCTTCACTGTTCTCCTGACCCAGCTTCTCCCTAGAATCCCTCATCCCTCAATTTCTTATTTCTCTTTCTTGTTAACTCCAAGGCCAAGATGCTCCTGGGTTTTTTTATTTTATTTGTTTCTTGTTTTCTTTTTCTATGGTTATGGAAACATGTAACATGAGATCTACCCTCTTAAGACAATTTTAATTGTACAGTGCAGTATTGTTATCCACACGCACAATTTTGGACAGCAGATCTCTAGCACTTACTCATCTTGCATAACTGAAACTCTATTCCCTGTTGAACAACAACTCCCCATTCCCCCCTACCCCTAACCTCTAGCAACCACATTCTCCTTTCTGCTTCTATGAGTAGCAAAGGAGACTCTTTTTTGATACTGCCTGTAATTAGCAACAACCTAAATGTACATTGACAAATGAATGGGTAAAGATAACATGTACATACATACAATGGGATTATTATTTGGCCACAAAAAACAGAAGGGAGTCCTGCTAAATGCAACAACATGGTTGAACATCGAGGACATTATGCTAAGTGAAATAAATCTGGTTCCATTCTTACAGCTGACCTTTGGGTGTAGGAAGTTCCCTGAAGGGTTTTACTCATCTTTGAGCACCCAATGCATACAAGGCAGTTAACATTGTTGAATGTGTATGTGACAGAATGAATGCATTTGGCTCTACTAAAATTTCTGCCACCAGGTCTCTGCTAGATGCTGCCTACTTGTTGACAATCCCTGTATCTACCCATAGCCAATTCCTTATTAAATTTCCACAGCAACTGTTTTCAAATCTTTGTACACCTCTCATGCCTTATGCCATCTTCCCACCATCATCACTCCTCTTTCAGTCAACCTGTTGGCTGCTCTGAAGCCAGAGAACCAACCCGTTGCACAACCTATGCACATAATCATTTAAACTTATCCCTCACAATCCCCAACTGCTCCTTGGAGTTTTCTGCCAACAGGAACCTTTCCCGAACCCCACTGTTACAATGAAGTCCACACTTTTTCCTACTGGATATAAAACATATTTCAACCACATGGAACACTTTTTAAACCCAATGTTTTCTCACAGAAGTCTTTATTCCTCTTTCATGTTATCAGCCTCCAGAACTTCCTTTATGAGAACCACGTTCCCCCCCAAAAAAGAAAAATCTGTGCAAATTTATGAATCAATTTTAGTCTGAAAACACTTGCTGCTAGACGCCTATCAATTTCAAAGCCAGGCTATTCCACATCAAGAAATTTCATGCATTCTTTCCAGGCTCTAGATAATCTCCATTTTCCTAACAAATTGTAGAAAGGTAGAGGTAAGATGACATTCACAGAGGGGCACAGACGTCAGTCTTTTAAACCAATATGAGACTGACTTTTTGGGGGAGGTTCAAGGTGGTTTATAATCGAGCACATTTCCTGGGACGATGTCAAAATGGAGGAGTTTGGAGTTGACTCAAGACAGAAAAAAGCATTTAGCCGTTTTCTGTAGGAATTGTTGTCAAAAGACTTGGAGGAGAGTTATTTTAGCTTGGGCCCCTTTTTAAGTATCCGAGGTCTGGTTCTCTAGAAGCCAGAATTGGGGAGGCCAATAAATGTGATTTACTGAAGGAGCACTGACTGGTCAGGAAGAACCTGTAAGGAAGCAAGGGAAGAAGAAGAAAGCGGGCAAGAAAGAACACTGAAGTAAGGTCTAGTCTTGGCCTAACCCACAGGGGCGCTGTGGAACATCAAAGTGGTTTCACGTTAAAGCCAAGGTCAGTCTTTTGTACTCTCATATCTATCAGTCATCGGCTCCAGTGGTGTGTACCCTCCGGGGATAGGAGGCTTTCCTTCACGGAGAGGGGGGCAAGCAGCTGGGAGCTATTAACAGCGAAAACTCACAGCAACTGGGGATGGTAGATGCACAGGAGCACAGAACTTAGTGTATATCGACCGCCTTTTAACAACGACTACACTCGATGCATGTGGTCTTGTGTAATCTTCCTAAATCTTTTATATCCCCCTTCTATAAACAAATGAACTGGGCCTCAGAAGGGTTATGCAAATAGTCTAAGGTAATTTAAGTAGCAGAGATAGCTGAGCTAACCTTTTGGAGAATCAATCTCTTCTTTAGATGTTTAGCTCCCAACCCACTCATTGGCTGCTCCCTGAGTAGGCAAACATAAAACAATCCCTTAGGAACCAATTTTATCCTGTCTCAGAGGTAACTGAAACTTCCTGCATTAAAGAGATGGGAGTTCCACAGTCCCCACAACAGGTGGGGACTCTTCTGAATGAGTATTTTGAGGTTGACACTGTTTGAACTAGAAGTTTATAAATTTAGCCTGACGCCCCCAAGATGAACACTGACTTAATGCCCATCAACTTTAATTATATTATTGCTATCAATTGGTAGCTATAGGGCTGCTATAACACTGGGTGGCTTAAACACAACAGAAATGTTATTTCTCACAGTTCTGGAGGTTGGGAAGTCCAAGACGAAGACATCAGCAGATTCATTGTCTGGTGAGAGCCACCGCCTGGTTCATAGACAGCTGTCTCTTCACTGTGTCCTTGTATGGGACAAGGCAAAAGAGCTCTCTGGTTTCTCTTCTATAGGGGCACTAATCTCATTCACAAAGGCTCCACCCTCATGACGCAATCACCTCCCTCAGGTTCCACCTCCAGATACCTCTATCACATTGGGAATTTGATTTCAACATACAAATTGGGGGTGGGGGGCACAAACATTCAGTGCATAGCGATTGGCAAATCTTTATTGAATGATTTCTATCAGCCAAGCACTGTGCTAAGTCTCCACATACAATGTTTCAGGAATTCTCACAGTCATCCTGTAAAGTAGGTGCTGACATTATCCCAACTTTACCAGTGAAGAAATTCAAGCCCAGAGAGTTTACCCGTGGTCCAAAGTCACGTAACAAAAATAATGGAAATGTCAATTAGCAACAGGAGAAACAAATCCATTGAAATTGCAACTACCTGAGAACTTCTTTGATTGTCTGCCTAGCTCAAGGTCTGAGCAGAAAGGTAGGCTTCATTTGCATTTTCTGTTACGTATTTAGAAACTAGCACTTTTGTTTGCTACTCCATCTATATTCTTTGGGGCAAAGTCTGAATTTGACTTTTAGATTTCAAAATAGATAACTGAGGCCATCACTTTAAAAAAAATTATGAGAGAAAAAAAGACAAAAAGACTGACCCTTTTCCAGGATGATTTGTTTTCTTGCCCATCTGGATATAAATGATGCTAATGAGAAAAAAATTCCTGAAGCAGATTAGTCGGCCCTGTGCTAGCCACCGCAACGCAGACACGACCCTGTACGGAAATGCGTGTCATCTTTTTATTCATTCTTATTACAAATGTTGAGGGTAAGAGTAACAAGATAAGACAGTGGTGCAGGTGGTGGAAGTCAGTTTTGCCAACTGGTCTAGTCCCATGTGTATAAAATCATACCTGAATTACTCCTCATATTTTTCACTCAGAATTCCTGAACTCTAAGAGGTGGAGATGTGTTAGAGCAATGTGCTAAGTATTCTCCACTCTCTTGTTTTTCCCGTCCTGTTCAGGGACCAAACAGAGCTCCCCTTCACTCCAGTTAGTTTTGGCCAATGGAAAGCAACAGCAGGAAATGAAAGGACAGGAGAAGATGGAGGTTGGGGCCTTTATCTTTCCAGAATCCCCTTGGCAGGCCATGGGTAGGTAGGGGCTGGGTTCCTCTATTGAAGTTACTTCACTATTTGAGGCAAGTAGTCTTCTCCCCCAGGGACAGTTTCTTCTTGGATTCCAGTGTTGAATTCCATGCCTTCTACTTTAGGCCTGTGTCATGCAGGGTATTGTGCAGGGTTCTCAGCTCCTGCTCCCCACGTAAGAACGCAGGACATGGTGAGGCCAAAAAGGAACACCCACGGAGCCATAGATAGGGGAGTCAGACCACTATAGTCTCACTGGCGGCTGGGTTGGACACAGGAAGCAGGAGCCCCACGATCCGCAATCCGCCAGCCGCTTCTCTGCCAAACAACCAAACCCACTTGTTAACTGCAATCCACAATCCACAATCTGCTCTTGCAGGCTCAGCCACCATCTTCTTGCTAGCCCCCATTTTCTGCTAGTGTAGTCACAGCAGTTATATTAGTGGCCAGTGGCTCACTGGTTACAGCTGATGGCCATCCAATCACAGCTGATGGCCATTTACTACCCGAGCCAGCACCTTTCCACGTGAGGGCGAGAGCCTGGAAACTGCACTCCTGGCTCTGTCCCCACAGTCTGCGATAAGAGCAAGGCTCCTGCTAGTTCTGGGCAACTTCACTATTCCGTGTGGGTTTCCCTTAAATCAGCTCTTACCCTCTTAATTAGTCCGTTCATTAAATTCACCTCAATCACCTTGTTTGAGTCTATTTCCAGTCAGAACCTGACCACAAAGGTAATATTAAAAATTTGAAGATTTGGAAATGCCTTGGAAGGTACCACTTGTGAATTACTCACCACTTTGGTTATTGTACTAAATTCATGTTACAAAGAGAAATTAATTCTCTTTGTAACTAAATAAATAAATATTTATTTAGTTGACACTATGTGCCAAGCATGGGAACAAGCTCTGAAGCTTCATTGATAAGATTACACACACACACACACATACATTTTATAACAACTTTATTGAAATATAGTCCACATACCAATTCACCCATTTAAAGTGTACAATTCAATGGCTAAAACAAAAAAAAAAAAGAAGAAATACACCAGAGTTTAATCTAGTGAAAAAAAGGCTATTTTGCTGAGTTAAATAAAGAGAAAAGCATTGTTTTCTGTGGGAAAAAAAAACAAAAAGCAACTAACTTGAATGTCTATCAATAATAGAGTAGAATAATACAATAGTTGGAAAAATTTTGTAGTACATCCATAATTGGGATCTATTGAAAAATAAGTTATATCTACAGCTATTGATATGGAAGTATGTCAGTGAGGTTCTGTTAGGTACTCTATTTTGTAGAGTAACGTGCATGATATAATCTCATTATTTTAATAAAAAGACATAGCCAAAACAACTCTATACATGTGTTTGTACCTTTTCTCTATAAACATGAAAAAAAAAGTGTGGAAAACATATATTAAAGTGTTAACATTAATTATCTCTGGGGTCGTTGGGATGGAGAAGAAACGTATTGTTATTTACTTTCCATAACTTTGCATTTATGCAGTGAAAGTGGTATGAATATTTTTGTAGGTTTTTTTTTTTGTGTGTGTGTGTGTATATGTGTAACTTTACAGAGAAATTTAGTAAGGAAAATTTGTAGGAAAAACAAGATCCATCCCCAAACCTAGAGCTGCTCCTGAAATCTTTTGACCAGAAATAGTGACTTTGGCAGCTTATATTATTACCTCAATACTGTATGGAACATGAACTACAAAGAAATTCCAATCTATTTTGGTATGTAGAGGCAGAATCAGAGTGCAGTAGGATTAGATTTATTTAAAATACTGTAAGTAATTTTCTCACGTATATACATTTTTCTCAGTGACCAAAATATTAAAGAGTGCTAACTAGATGGCTGTATTTTGGGCTTGCCTCCTGACGAGGACAGTGTGGCTGCAGGCCCAGCATCCACTGGTCCTGCCCCCATCCACCAAGAAACAACCACTATTGCCAAAGAATGCCATCTCCAGCTTGGATGAGACACCAGCTACAAGTCCAATCCTGAACCAATTACTCTAGGAAGGGAGGTGAATGTACAGTGACGGCTGTAAGCCACTCCGGACTCACTGGTGAGGTCGATGTCTCCCAATTCATATGGCAACAATGGTTGATGCGTGGATGTGCTCATGTCTAAGCTGATCATAGTTTGGCAAAGGACTTCAGTGTGATCGTGGAGAGGAGACTCCATCTATCTCTCCCGGATGTAAACAAGATGTTTGGCCTGAATTGCTGCTAGCAGCCATGTTAACCCGTGAATGGACTTTGTAGTACTGCTACTAAGCCCTTGGAATAAAAAGACATGGATGCTTTGGGCCCACCATTGAGCCGGAGGATCAAACCGAGATTGAACTGCACACTAACACTGAACTTTACAGCTCTGTAAATCGACGTTTTCTTGATTGATTACCCCCGTTGGAGCTTATTTTTCTGCTACATGCACAGCACAAACATCCTGTAAGCACCCCTCCCCCAACACTATCTGAATGGACTAGGTCTTTAAAAAAATGTCCATATTTCCCTATAAATGTTTTGTTGCTGAGAAAACTCTGGCATTTTCTAAAATACATTCATGAAAGTGCCCCATTCAGGAGAAGCAAAAAAGATCCAAAACCTGGACTATGGAATGACCACAGGGGTTTTTCTTGGTGATGACACCCGCAGAGGGCATGAGACAAGCTGGGATGTGATCAAGACCAGATTTGATGTTTTATCACTCAAATCCTGTGGCCTGGCATTTGCTTTTCTCTGAAGTAGGAAAGGCCACAGACGCAGTTCTTTGTATGTTATAAAACTCTTCAGCAGAGCAGATCTTTGTCTCCACTGCTAATAAACATAGCAGCCTGTAGCCAGCAACACCATGCTGAGGGAGGGAACGTCTGTGTTTGCTAAACTCATCTTCTCGTCGGCTGCCCAGTTCACTAAAGTTCACCCCTCGTTGGATCTGAAAAGCACACAGACACCGAGCGAGCTCTCCTGAAAAGCATGGGGGCCATGGCTGGAGGGCTGCAACCTGGAGACAGTTTGGTAAGTTATCTTCGGCAAGTAAGCCCCTTCAGCAGCATCTAGGTGGAGGCAGTTTGGTTTCCTGGTGATCAGTGAAATCTCTGGAGTTGGACACTCCTGGGTGAGAATCCAGCCTTTGATCCCTACTTGTTCTGGGACACTGGGCAAGCTTCTTAACCCACAATACTTCAGCATCCTTCTGTAAAATGGAGGTCATAATTAACACACACCTCTTAGGGCTGTAAAGCTTTGGCAAAGAGACCTCCATAAATCACTTAACACAGAGGCAGGTAGTGAGCACTCAGGAGATATAACCCATAAAGATGTAGGGGAAATGGAAGCCATAATAACAACCTGGGCAGCTCCACTGAGGTTAAAAATTTGGGTAAGGGCAATTTTCATATGATAAACGAGGAAATAGGGAACACAGGTATTTTAGAAGTAGTATCCAGACTGCCTCATAAGGAGTCAATACTGACTATTGCTTTCTCTTGCCTAATACGTTGCCAGTTTTTCCACATTATCAATAATGAGTTTGCCTATCACATCTGTGAGCAATCAGACCAAGGCAAAACCTTTCAGGCATTTTCCTCACCCATCAATAAGTTAAAATTGCTTTTCCAGTCTCTAAACACCCACCCCCCACGCACATGCATTCAGCAACTTACTCAGGTGTATTTTGTGCAGGACAGTGGGCAAAACAAAATAAAGAAACTATTGCTTAAGATCAAACATTGTTTTCAAGTCTAGGTTAGCATTCCTGGGAAATCCATCCACAATATTTTTCAGGCAGGTTAAGATCTCTGAGCCGTGATCCAACACTGTGCCCAGAACATGGTTAGACAGAGAGGCTTGGAAAACTGGAAAGGAAGATTTATTTCCAAATGAAAAGGAGAGCGTAGTCACAGCTGGCATTCCGGTCTGAGAGCTCTCTGGTAAAGACCACGCTCTGGAGAGAAATAAATTGGTTTTGACCATGGGGCTAGATCACTATCAGGGTGTGACTTGGTTTTTCTCTCTAGAAGGACTCATTCTTCTCTCCTTCCTCCATTTCAAAGAAACAGCTTCCTGATGACACTTTTGCACCCAGACAGGTTGAATAAAATTTTCAAATTTGAATCAGTAAATGTCGCATATCTATGTCCTGTGTTAACTGGTTTTCTATCTTAGTTGGTACTTTGACTGCTATGACAAAAGTCCCTAAAGCCTATGGATTGTATGTACCCTCCATGTGAAGATCAGTTTCTATTTCATCCAACCAAGAGTCCTTTTGGAAGCAGCTAGACAGCTAGACAGTGGAACTGGGGAGCCTTTCTCTTCCAAGAGCCATCCCAGAAAAGAACTAGGTTTCAGATTTGGTAAATAGGACAGGTCTCACTGAGACATGGCATAAGCTAGAATCTGACCAATCCCCTCCAACCTGGCAAGCCAATGGTGCCTAAATTCCAGGTTTTAGCTTTCATGACATGATATTTTAAAATAGAGTATGCAATTTAGAATTAAGCAGACAAGAATTTGATTCCTGATCTTCCACTGACTAGCTGTGTAATTTGGGGTGAGGTTACATTCTCTGAGTTTCAGTTTCATCAACTATAAAATAGAAATAGTCAGTATGGCCTCATAGCATTGTAAAGATCAAATGAGATGGTACAAGTAGCTTGCTTTTGCAGAGCCAAACAAAACAAGCATGGTTAATATTAAAATAGTTATGATTATTTATCACACCTCTAATTTGCATTACTGGTATGTGTTACAACAGTTTTTCCCTTGGAGAATAGTATTTTAGCTACACCAATGTTTTTTGCACTTTCATGTGAATGAAGAATAAAAGTAAGGCAGGAAGAGATGACTGAGGAAGGGCTCTAAGAAGCAAAAACGTTAGGCTGTATGAAGAAAGCAAAACAGATCACTTAGGAGGCTTAACATAAACTTTCTCCTCTCAGAACTTCTCCCATGCTGCAACTAGCTTAGCTTTCTTTTCCCCAACAGAGAGAGACGCAGAGGATATGGACTTTCAGCCAATAAATTATTTATTGAATGACTACTAAGTGCCAAGCACTGGGATCGGTGTTGGTAATATAACAAAAAAACGGACTTGTCAACGGCCCTTTGGAGCCAACAATCCACGTTGATGGCTGACACCACCTAGAGAAGAAGATCTGAAACCAAGCCTTGAAATTCTCTTCTATTCACGAACTGAGGATATGTAAGAAACTTGAGGAAGAGCGTGGAGAGAAGTCTGCAGAGAAGCAAGAGGAGGTGAGAAGAGATAGGACCCAGTGCAGAAGTGAAGATCAGTCTTAGGCAAGAGAAGGGTGACCTTTCAATCTATAAAAGGAATCACTCAGTTACTCAGCAAATACATGTTTCTACTTACTCTTTTTGGAAACTTTTCTAGTTCCTGACAATTCAGTTATGAAAAAGACTGTGATAGATTGTTTCCCTGGAAGCTGACCGAGACAGAGATCAGCATACAGGAAGTTTTTAACAAAGTTTATTAAGATCAATAGCTGAGAGAATAGAGAGTCCAGAAGTAAACCCACACCTATATGGTCATTGAATCTCTGACAAAGGAGACAAGAATATATAGTAGGGTAAAGACAGTCTATTTAATAAACGGTACTGGGAAAACTGGACAGATACATACAAATTTAAAAAAAAAGAAAGAAACTGGACCAGCTTCTTACACCATATACAAGAATAAAGGAATAAAGACTTAAATGTGAGACCTGAAACCTTAAAACTAGAAGTAAACATAGGAAATAAATTCTCTGACATTGCTCTTAGTAATATTTTTTCTGATCTATATCTTTGGGCAAGGGAAACAAAAAGAAAAATAAACAAATGGGAGTACATTAAACTGAAAACTTTTTGCACAGCAAAGGAAACCACCAACAAAACAAAAATACAACCTACTGAATGGGAGAAGATATTCACCAATGATACGTCTGATAAGGGGTTAATATCCAAAATTTATTTTAAAAACTCATACAATTCAATACCAAAAAAACAAACAATTTGATTGAAAAAGGGGCAGAGGACCTGAATAGACATTTCTGCAAAGAGGACGTACAGATGGCCAACAGACATACGAAAAGATGCTCAATATCATTCATCATCAGAGAAATGCAAATAAAATTACTTCACACCTGTCAGAATGGCTATCATCAGTACTTCAACAAGCAACTGCTGGTGAGGAAGTGGAGAAAAGGGAACCTTTGTGCACTGTTGGTGGGATCGCAAACTGGTGCAGGCACTCTGGAAAGTGATTTGGAGGTTCCTCAAAAAATTAAAAATAGAACTACCTTATGACCCAGCAATTTTACTTCTGGGTATTTATCCAATGAAATCCAAAACACTAATTTGAAAAGACAGATGTACCCCTATGTTCATTGCAGCTTAATTACAATAGCCAAGATATGGAAGCAACCTAAGTGCCCATCAATGGATGACTGGATAAAG
Organism: Rhinolophus sinicus; assembly: GCF_036562045.2. Taxonomy (NCBI): domain Eukaryota; kingdom Metazoa; phylum Chordata; class Mammalia; order Chiroptera; family Rhinolophidae; genus Rhinolophus; species Rhinolophus sinicus. The sequence goes on along the minus strand of NC_133761.1, from coordinate 15,121,615 downwards.
AAATTGTGGTACATTTATACGATGGAATATTATTCAGCCATAAAAAAATAATGAAATCTTACCATTTGTGACAACATGGATGGACCTAGAGGGTATTGTGCTAAGTGAAATAAATCAGACTGAGAAAAACAAATACCATATAATCTCACTTACATGTGGACTCTAAAGAACAAAAATAAATGAACAAACAAAACAGAAACAGACTGATACAGAGAAAACACTGGTTGTTGCTACATGTGAGAGGGGTTGGGAGATTGGGTGAAAAAGATGAAGGATTAGGAAATACAAATTGGTAATTACAAAATAGTCATTGTGATGTAAATTATACCTCAGAGAATATAGTCAATAATGTTGCAACAACGATGCATAGTTCCAGGTGGGTACTAGACTAATTGGGGGAATCACTACATAAATTATCGAAATGTCTAACCACTATGCTGTACACCTGAAACTAATATAAAATAATATTGAATGTCAACTGTAACTGGATAAAAAAAAGGACCAACACCTGAGGAAGGGAGAGGACGGATGCAGGGTTGGGCATAGGGAGGGCACAGGATTGGGCAATGCAAGTCCAGGGGCAGCCTTAGTAAACCTCACAGGGAGCGCTGGAGCTAGAATGGCCCTTGACAGTTGTCACCTGTTGGACTGAGATGGCCACATATACCAGTCATTGATCTGAACCACGCTGACATGTGGCCTTGGGTAAAGTGGCACTCTGCTAATGAGGCGATTCCTGAAGGTCCTGGTAGCTGCAGGTCATCTCCCAATGACACTCCCAGCATCTGGAGAAACAAGTCCTTCATTGACGAGAGATTTAGGGGAAACATACAGTGCTCACCCCAAAGAACAACAGCGTTTCTTCTGCTCCCTGAAGGTCATGGTCTCACGCGAGGTACAGACATGAAACAACTAGTCCAGCAGGTGGCAGCATTACAATTCAGGTTGGTTGGCCTGGATTAAAGTTGTTGAGTCAGGGTTCTTAGACAGGAACACAAGGGAAAACAAACTCCAGTTACCTAAAGCATACAATAATTCATGGAAGGGCATGAATTAGCTCAGGAGAATGATGGAAAGGCCCACAAAACACGTTCCAAAATGGGCATGAAGAGCAAAGAGAGGGAATCTGAACCTCCATAGGAGCTGCCTGGATTGGGTGCCTCTTCTGATGCCAGTGTACAATGGGTGCCACCACCTCTGCCTCTAGCATGAATTCTGACATGTGCCCTGCTACTCGGAATCACTGGTTCCAAATTCAGAGACCCAGGCAGCAGCATCTGTTTGGCCAAGTGTAGGCAGGGGCCCAGATTCTAGCTATGAGGGCAGACGGCCAGGAAGCTTCTGGTCTTTCAGGCATATTTACACACACACACACACACACACACACACACACACACACACACACACACAAATATATAAAGAGCAAAAAAAGACCTGAGCATCAACTTGGCTCTGCACTCATGAGAAAGGATAAGTGAGAATTACGGAGGCGTCAAGACATATGAACGGGGGGCAGACAGTGGACTGAGAAAACAAAACAGACCAATAAACACGGAAGACCAGACCATCACTTGGGCTCAGCAGAGGTGAGAAGCGGTTAATGAGAGTTGTGCACATGCTGGGTCCAGCTGGGTAGATGTGCTGTTGACAGAAGACTCCAGTTTCAGCAAAGCAACAGAGATGCACTCAGGAAACCAAGGCCTAGTCCCAGTCAGAAGATGGAGATGGGAGAAAACCGAAGCTCAGAGAGTGGGCAGATACCCTTGGCCCACTCCCAGCACAATATTGGCAACAAGACTAGTTCCAGGTTCTTTCCAAGGGTTAGGGGAGGACCCTTAAAATACAGCCATGTTTGGCCAGGACTGGCTCAGGCATCAAGTAGGGGCAGAGTCTGACTTGCAAGTTTTCCGTTCCAGCAAATGAGTGGGACTGGAAAGAGGAACGTTAGGAAGATAAATGACCCAGATAGAGCCTTGAAAAGCTTTCTTCTCTTTATCTCCTCCCTCAGAGTCCTCACCAAAATAAAGGAAAGGCAAGTAATGTTTATTTCCCGCCAACTATACTAAACCAGTGCTAAGTGTTTTCAAAAAACTCTCTCTTTAAAACCTCACAAAAAAGTTTCTTATCCTCATTTTTCCCAATGCAGAAGCTGAATATCCTAGATGTTCAATAATTTGCCCTGACTCTCACACATTCAGGATTCAAACTCTAGTCCATCCGAAAACAAGGCACAACCATTTTCTCTTACTTACACTCTCTCTCTCTCATCTCTGACACTATTCTAGAGTCTTCATTCTCACCTTAGTCCAATAGGCACTTTACTTCTTAGAGTCATACTTCTCAGACTGGCATTTATATTGTCATTATAATATGTCTGGAGGCATTTGAGGTTACAGACTTAGCACAAAGCACATTCCTACAATAATTTTACTTGAGGATTTTGTAGGGCTGGCCTTGCGGGGGGGTGGGGAGGTTGGAGGGTTGAATATTTTAATTGGTTACTGTTTAATACATTTTCTTATTGAAACAAACAGATATTTTTTTAAGCTATGAATACTTAAGACAAAATAGATGATGTCAAAGAAATTTCAAGCCACTTTGCGCTACCTGCAGGTTCCTCTGAGATTTGTATGTGTTCATTCTTCTCTGTCATTAAGGATATATGAATCACAACTTTTAGAAATACTAGTTATGAGGAGAAGACCTGGGGAAAATTCAGTTAAGCTCATCACCACCACCCAAGCCCACGCTGTGTGCCAGTCTCTGGGTTTCGTCCTGGAGGTCCCCCATCTTCGAAGAAGGTGAAGCACTGATGAGAATTCAGAGAAGCTAGGGCACTGGGGACACTCCTTGAGACTGCCAGCCTTTGAAAAGAGTAAAAACTTCTAGAGACAAAAAGTCCAAGTATATAAAGGAGGAATAATGAGATAAAATGGAGCAAAGGAAAACTTTTGCTTCAGTTTGGGAAAATCTCCAAGCAGAAAGAACTGTTCAGGGGCCGACTCATGAGGAGTCTTCCAAAGCTTAGCTCATCAAACCCGAGAGGACTAAGGCAGCCTGGTCTACCGGGAACCCTCTGCAGTGACTTCAAAAGGGCAAGATGGCCAAGCAGGTCATTTTCATCTCCTATTTCTGTTACTCTATGGAACAGGAGTGATTCAAACCGTATGTCTTTAAAACCACTCTTTCTTTCAGTGGTTTGTTTGGGTTCTTTTAAAGTACCACGTGACAAAGGCCCTTATGACAAAACAAAGCGCTCTCACAAACAAAGTTTGTTTCAAACCTCACCCCCTTATCTTCTCTTCCCCATGCATGTAAAGTAATGTGCTTTCTTTTAGAACTCATTCCAGGGTAAACTGGATTGATGTTGTGCTTTCTGTAAACCGTGAGGCCAAAGAACAGAGGAATATGAAAGATCCCACACTGGGTAGGATCAAATTTCAGGGCAGCCTGGGGTTCTGAATCTGCTAGTGGTACCCAAGGACATGTGGGGGGAAAAAAGAACACTGGTTGTTGTTAATCTCAAAAGGATAGACATGAGCCCCGAGCAGACAAATATGCCTATCTTATGGGCAGATGTTTTATGGATGTTTTGCTCCATCTCTAGTAAAAACAGCCTGCGCTTCAGAATCAGACAAAATCGGGGCTGACTTATTCTGTTACACAGAACAAGAGACTTTGACAAGTGACTTTACCTTTTCTGAGCCTCACCTGTAAAATGGACACAATAAAACCTACCACAGAGCATGGGTGAGAGAATGAAATGAGAAAGTACCTGTGCAGCAATGAGCACAGTGGAGGGCATGTAGCAGGTGCTCAGGAAATTTGAACAAGTAATATGAGGGAGGGTCTGCCTAAAACTCTCTTAAGACTCTACGTGTTTTCTCAATTCCTGATGCAGTGGTACTATAGTTCAGCTGTAGATGAGATCCAAGCCATTATTATAATTACATGCTTCTAATGAATGATTTCCCACCTCACCAGGAGATACCTGCTACATTCTTAGGGGAAGCTGTCTTACTCTTAGTCTGCTCAGCCTACTATCACACTAGGTGGCTTAATCAATAAGCATTTATTTCTTACAGCTCCAGAGGTTGGGAAATCCAAGATCAAGGTGCCGGCCAATTTGATTACTGGTGACAGCCACTTTCCCTGGTTTGCAGATGACCATCTTCTGGCTGTGTCCTTACATAGTGGAGAGAGAATGAGCTCTCTCACGTATCTTCTTGAAAGGTCACTAATCTCATTCATGAGGGCTCCACCCTCATGACCTAATTACCTCCCAAGTGTCCCACTTCTGAGTACCATCACATTGGGCCTTAGGGCTTCAATATATAAATTTGGGGGTGGAATCGGGGGGCACAAACATTCAGTCCACAGCAAAAGGGAATTTGGGTATCTTGTTAACAGTGCCCCAAGTTCAGACTACAAGGGCAGCTCTGTTCTGTTCATTCTCAGTCCCTACTGTGGTCTTTGGAACTCAGACTCCCTTTCTCAACCCCTTCCAGGCTCCTAAGGGATTAACCTACTCCCTATCTTCCAGATGCTGTAAGTTAACTTTCCCCTTTTATGCGTTTACCTAAACAAACATAACACTCTCTAGCACCTGCCATTGAAATAAAGGAGATTTATTACTTACTTGTTGCAATGAGAATGACATAAGAGTCAAGAAGAAATGTGTAGCAGCTTGTGGTTGCCTTGGCAGCCTGTAGGAGTTTGCCCAGCAACCTCTTTTTTCACCATTGCTACAGTACTCACAAGTCTGGCATAGAGCTTTGAGAATGCACCTAAGTGAATGAATTAGGGACTGTTCTGATGGGGAGAAAGTCTACGGCTCTAAATTTCCCGACTAGAGGCTACAACACACGTCTTTGTTTCTTCCAGCTTTATAACCGCTGCAGAACTGGAAAGGGGGTTGTTCATGATGGCCCTGGGCCCCTTACTCAGTGATCACTACAAGTCTATGACACAGCTGTTTCTCGATTCCCTGGGAATCACTCAGAATTAAAATCAGGTTTCTGTTCATTTCTAGGCAGTGGGGGTATCGGGAGGTATGGAGGCATTCTTGCCAACACAAAATATCCTGGTGTCATAGATAAACATGGAAAACAGAATAAAGACTACGAGGAACAGATCAGGGCCACAGAAGAACAGTAGGTCCCTATTGTTTATATGTGTTGCTTATATTGTGACTCTGGGGCCACTACAGAGTCATTTCCCTCACTGCAAAGATCCAGACTTCTCATGGCAAAAAAACAGGGACATTATTTCATCCAAGAGTTGCAGAGGTGGAGAGGTGCTCATTCTCCTCTATCTCCAGTCATCTTGCATTAAGGTGCTCTGAAGTTCAAGTGCCTGAACTTCTCAACCCCATTAGGTAACTGCACTCCTAGAATTAATGAGTGTTCTGGGGTATTTGTAATATTAGTTAGGGCTTGGGATACAAATGACAGAGACAGATTCTGGGTAACGCAAACAGAAAAAGAATTGACTGCACAGGCTTTGGATACCTTATAGAATTGGCAAGAAGATGAGACAGCCAGGTGTGCCAGGAACCAAGGGAGACCTAGCCCAGGTCCTGCGCAGAGATAGTGTGCCTAGGATGTCACCATTCTAGATGGACTGTTCCTTGAGCCACAAATCCATGTTATAACGACAATGGACTTATGAATCTGCCACAGTCTTTTAACTGACCATCCTACTTGTGTCATTTCCTCAACATTCAATGTTTGATACTGGAGAATCTCATTGGCTATACATGGGTCACCTGAAAATATTCTAGTGACTAGGTGGCAGAGCTAAGGCGAGACTGGCCCACCTCTTTCAGTTCTGTGGAGAGAATGACCTCCCACCTCTCTTAGGGCTTTCCCCAAAATACACAGGACATTTTAGATTCAGGGCAACCAAAATGACTAACGTCCATCATAGTCCTCCACTCTGGCTAACATCTTCCCAGATTCTTTTTCCCTCATTAACATTTCCCAAAAAAGTTGTTCCTGCCTAACACAATGAAACTAACTAGGACAACTAAACTCGCGCTATCCCATGACGGGAGGCAAAACTATACCTTATTTGGTACTGTAGCCAGCTCCAGGTCCCAGATCTGGAAATGATGTCCATTCTCCATCCTGCTATTCTGCCACTTTGAGTAAAGTAAAAGTCAGCCTTCAATAATATACTATATTTACATACATATAAAAATGGAATCGAGCAAGAGGAAAAGGAAGAAAAGTACACACACACACACACACACACCCCAAGGAAAGGAATATGGGTTGAGGCTTTATGCCTCGGTTTCGTAACTAAGATCAGTCTATAACTGGTATTACTGGCTAGGTTCTTTAGAAAGTAGACTCTGAGATGGCATTTCATTTTCAGAATATTTATTTAGGAAAGCTCTTGGGATCAACACCTGTGGAAAAGTGGGGAAAGAAGCAGAGTAGACAAAGGGAAGAGTCAAGTTGCAATATGGGCCTTTCAGAAGAGCAGGGTTAGGCAATAAGTGGCTGAGTCATACATAATTAATCCCCTTAGACCTTCCTATCTCTAAAATTCTTTGGATTCCATCTCTACAATGAAACTGGCATCTTTTTCATGTAGGTCCAGAATTCAGTCAACCAAGTGAACAAACAATTAGAACCACACCCAGCTGTTCCATCTTGTACACTGAACCCAAAATAATCAGAAAATGGACCAATATCAATAAATTCTGCCTGAAATAAAACTAGCTTCTTCCATCCTTAATCTAACTCCCTCAAAATATATTATTGCACGCACATCTTAGCTTTGTGTCCACAGAAACTAGTAAAAGTTTGTAATACATTGGGGTTATAAGATTTCTTCTCCAAGATTTACTTTATTTTAATGTCTCCATACCAGGTATTCTAGGAGTAAACATTATTTATAGACCAAGGGTCAGTGAGATTAGTGGAGAGAGGACAAACGTAGAATTGGCTTTCGCCTGCATGAGTTAGGGAGTTACACAGCCTTCCAGGTAGGTTGGAAAGAGAGCTGTTCCAAGTGGCCATGGAGGTTCACAGGGCTTATGAGTTTAGGCACTAAATCTCCCACGAATCCCCATTCTAATCCATGGGTCTCATTATCGTTCACTGTCCCAACTTTAGAAGAAGTCTGATGAGACTTCGAATTGAACTGATATTGTAATTTGTCAAAGCACAGAACAACTATTTATTTGGTTTTTGGCTATCTGAGCCTCCTAGAGATAAGATATTCTTTTTCCATAATCATAGAAAAATACTTCTCTTTCAGGCTGTTCCTTGAGCCAAGAATGTAGGAATTTAAATTGGTCAATCTCTTTAAAGTTATCTAGTGCCATTAGAAATAACCTCCCTATGATGGATAGTTTCCATTTGCCCAACCTGATCTATACTCCATTCTTTTCCACCTTGCTCTTTGTTCCAGAAGGGAGACCTCCATTTACTACATCAATCAGGTGACCTTAACTTTCCATCTTTAGGTTGGATGCACCCAACTGGATGCATGAGAGGGAGAATCAAATGGACAAAGGAGGAATCTATTTCCTGGCCCCAACCTGCTAGGACATGAGTTAGCAGTGACTGAATTCTACCACCAAAGTAGTTTCTATTGGAAAACCTTCTTCTAAAGCTACAGTTGCAACCACAGCTCTCTCTAGGTTCTTGTAATTGCTCCCTCTCCTCACTCTTTTAAGCATAGTGGGCAGTAAGGGATCTTGTAGTTCAAATCCTTAAGATATTTCACCACCCCTTATTGATTTCCCTCAGCCCTACCTACAATATTGTAAATAAGTCCTTTGTTGAACACTCTTCAAATACCCTATTTGAGTATGCCATCTGTTTATTGATGAGACCCCACATAATATACACCTTAACACATAGTTTCAAATTCCTAGGGGTCTTAATTCAATTCTAGGACATTAACCTACTCAGTACACCAAAGCCTTGCTTTTAATGTGCATGTCATTCCAGATTCCCCAGGGTGATAGCTCAACGATGTGCCATCAGCTTCCAGATCCTCACCTCTGATTTTGAGCTGAACTTCCATTGGTTTTACATCTAATTGATTCAGATATCCTCATGTTTCTCATATTTTCCTGAGTAGACCTGCATGTACTCCTGGTACCAACATGTGCACTAGTCAGGCTTCCTGTTTACAAAAGACAGAAAGTAACACTGAATAACTTAAGCAAAAAAAGTAATGTATTGGAAGAAAATTGGTGGCTCACAGAATTGACAGGCAAGCTGGAAATTGACAGCCAACCCCAGAAGGAATAAAGGAAGACAAAGCACAGTCAGAACACCACCAGAGCTACCACTGATGTCATTGCCATAGACTACTCACTGCCATTATTGATGGCACCAACATCACCGGAGTTGAACCCCTCTGCCACAGGCTGCTCAACTCCACTGCAGTTCTCCAATAACCTCTAACGTCATGGCACTTTCTTCTCTAGTCCACTGAGCTCAACATTTTCACATCAGGCATAGATCAACCCTGAAATTAATGTCAACATACAGTTCAGGCTTCTTATTCTTCTTGGACACAGAGCTCTGTTGTCCTTCTTATCACCTTGTTATTTATTGTCCATTGCTCCCTGTTTTAGGCATTCTAATATATATAATATATAAAATGCTCTAATATATATTATGCTCTCTTTCTCTCACAATAGAGTGAAATGTAGCTTGAGTAAGAGTCTACAAGTCAGATATTCATAACTTCATCATTCCTATATAATTTTTTAGGTTCTTTCTTAGATCGTTCAGTATTCACATGTCAGAACAATGGTCTGTTCCCATACAGAATAATTATCCAAATATTTGTGTCACACTAAGGCTTTCAAATTTTTCAATAGTCTGGGACACTTACATCAAGTTACCTTGATAGGCAAACATTGATTTGTTCCTGGTTTTGTTATGTAAAAGGTGACATACCTTCTTGACTTCTTGGTTCCAGGAGGAATCATTTCAAATGCGTCTCTCAGATATGTAAAGATAAGGCAAGTGACCATTAATTGCCATGATTTGGGGGTACCTACCAATCCCTCCCCATCCTGATACTCTTTGTTGTGCCAAAGGCTTTACTGTGATTCAAGGGGAAAGCTTGTGTCCAAGTTAAGGAGCTTTGGATACCGAGATGGTAGAGGTTTCAACAACTTCCATTGTGATGTTCAACATTAAATCCTCTTTGATAGAATGGGATGATCTCAACTTAAGTCCATCAAAGGCCTTCAAAAGGGGACCCACAATGATGAAATATGGAGCCTGGACATAAGATGTAGGTTCAAAGTCAAGGTCTACTGCCATTGAAAGAGGACTGATTCCTGCTAGGCATGCAGCTGATTTGAAGTTCTTCCTGATCCAACAGCCATTGTGAGCCCTTTGAGAATAATAGCTTTCTGCATGAGAATAAACCAAAGAGTTATAAAATGGCAAACCTTTGGCAGCAGATAACAATGGGGGCATCAGATTATTCTCCCCTGAAGAATCACTCTGGCAGGTACATTCTGCTAAATGTACATCCAGCTGGCAGGTACATCTAGCACTGTCATTCTGCTAAAGGATTGAGATGCAATTAATTTGAATATCAAAAAAAGATAATGAAGGAGCCTCATTTGTACCATTAAGTTGGTGAGGCAGAACATCTCAGTTGGAACTTTTACCCATAAAATATTTCCATAATTGTCAGTCCCTATTCTTTACAGAGCCCTCTATATATATCTTGGGAGGGGATTCTTGGTATATGCCTTGATGAGGTGACACATATTTGGACTAGTAGATCAGTAAGGCCACCATTGTGTTAACAGGAAGATGTACCTAAGTTCAAGCCTTATAGAGGAAAACCATTGTCTCTAGTACCTTTTCTATCCTCATTATGCCTTTCTGCCTAAAGCTGTGATATGGACATTATCTGTTGCAAAGGAAGGATTGTCGTTCATTCAATGAATATATTTAATTTTTTTACCATGATTAAGACTTCATGATTAAGTATAATGAGCACTAGACTGGGAATGAGTAGACTAAGTTGATTCCAAGACCTCATAAACATTTAACTCTCTGTGCAAATATGAACAAACAAGTTACTCTCTTTAAACCTAGTTCTCATCTGTAGAATCCATGAAGTGGACAAAGCAAGGATATTCTTGACTACAACCCAGGGTTACTATGAAGACCAAAAGGGACAATGCATGTAACATTGCATCACAAATTGGGTTAAATAATTCACCTTCACATTCTAACTAGTAAACTTGGAATTGGCAAGTATTTATTTGAAATAACATTTCTCAGTGTTGTTCAGGGCTTTCGATCATCAGTTCCCCCAGGCTTTTAAAGAGAGTCACAAGGCTCAACCTCCACTGCCACATTCAGAGTATGAAAAGCCCATTTAGTTGTCATCCCCTGCTCTTGGCAGACTCTCAGGGAATGCCAGCAAATGTCTGAAATTGGAACAGCAACCCACCAAGTACATCCAAATCTTTCATCAAACGGTGCCTAGTTTAGAAGCAATATTATGTTAACATTACCCCACGGTGGGTTATTTCTAATGAAACCAATCTGCCAAGGTGAAATGAGAACATAATTGGATTGCCCTGAAAAGTAAGTTTACAAGTAAATATCCTTTCAATTAAAGATGAGCAAAAAGATTCCAGAAAATATCAAGACTCCTTTAAATCTGTGGCTTGTCCCTTGGACCAAAATATAATAAAATTTTTCAAAGTTTCTGAAAGTAATTAGAATCAAAATTTGTAATTCTGCTTATTGATGCTCCTGATGGCTAAACTCTCCTAATTGCAGGTTAGCAAACTTCAAAGGCAGAATCAGCTCCTTCAAGCTTGCAGGATACCATTCAGGATGTGGAAGGTAGCCAAGCAGCCTGTAAGTTCAACCTCAACATTGTCACCATTTCCTTCCTGTCGGTCATTGCTTCATCATTTCCTATCCTTCTTTATTTCCACCTTCCATTAGACCCTGACATTTTGTGGTCCTTCTATTGTCTGGACACCATAATGGGCTCTAGAAATACTCAGAGATGAGTAAGACATGGGTTCTGGCACTCAATACTCTTGCAGCCCAATCATTTGTTCATTCTTTCAGTCTCAAATCAAATACCTCGCCTATGATGCTTACTCACCCAGAAAGACTTAGAAGTTCCTTCTTTGTGATTTAACTGTTTCTTGAACATAGGGCCATTCTAATACTTATGTTGTATTTATTATAATTATTCATTTATATAGTTCCTTGAAATCAGTGATCGAGTCTTTTCATCTTTGTACCCCAGTATTCTGCATAATACCTGGGTGTTTACACTATTTGTTGAATAAATGGTGCCCCAATCCATTCATTCCCCAGCCAAACACTTCATTTCTACTCCCATAATTGTTCTCCACTCCAAGTCCCTTTTCTGTACTACTTTTACTGCCCATCCTTGGCCCTCCATCACCTTTTACTGTATCTGTTTCCAATAAATTTATACACTATTCTCACACATCTCAGACCCATTTCTGTTCCTACCAGAGTTATATAAAGTACATGTCCAAGCATCTTACTCCATTTGTCAAATATTTGCTTTTTTATTGTCTAATTAGGCAGAAAAAAAATCTGATCAAATTTACCTTCTTATGCCCGTTTCTGTCCCCCTCCACCCAGCTCCCAGTGCTCCTAAATCATTGTTGCACTTTTGACATATCTCTCTGTTGCCAGCTCATGTGTTCCCTAAGCTTAGAGAGCCCTTTGACCCATGTCTGCCTATTGAAAAATCTATCTATCTTTAATGTGTTAGTTTAAAGATCTCACAAAAATCACAAAAGCACTGACTAACGAGAACCCAGAATGATGCTGCAAAGAGAAAGAAGCCTCCGCCAAAGATAGAGGAGGCAATCCAAGCAAGTGTGGCATCTTGGAGTGTTCATGAAGAAGGCAGGCATCAGAGGTGTCAAATACTGCTGAGAGGTCAAGAACATGTGAACTGAAAGGTAGCCATTGGCTCAAGTGGCATGAGGTCATTTGTGATCTTAGCAAGTTGGAGGAGTGAGAGAGCAGGAGCCACGTGGCAGTAGAGAAGAAATGGAGGCCCCAAGGGTAGATAGCTTGAGAAGTTTGGCTTGTAAGTTGGAAAGGATTAGAAGAACATTGGAAGAAGAACAGTTAGAAGAAGCTAGAAGAGAAGAAAGGTATAATATAAAAGGAATTTTTTTTTTCAGATTAAAGAGAACTAAACAAATTTAACTGTTCATGGAGAGCTCCAGCTGAGGGCACTCACTGATAGTGCAGAGTCCCCATGAAGACAGAAGAATGTAGAGTCTAAAGCACAAGGGGGAGGGCTTGACCTTAGGAGCAGGAGCACCCCAATAATGAAACAGGAGGTAAAGATGGGTTTTGCTATAGAGACAGATAGAGACTTCCAAGTTTGAAGAAGTTCTGGTCTGATGGCTTGAACTTCCTCTGACAGTAAGAGAAGATGTCAGAAGCTCAGAGAAAAGGGGCATAAAACATGGTCAGATTGGGACAGAGTGATGGTGCTCATTGTGGAGGGTGGATGAGAGCTGATGAGCCACATGGAGGGCCCATAAGAGGGTGTGATCATGAATTTTTGTGATACCACTATGTCCCATTGTGTGGCTTTCTCCAACTATAGATCTAAGGTTAGAAGTCTTGCCCTATCGATGTGAGAAAAAGAAAGGCAAACAAAAAGTAGCAATGAGAGAAGAGTGAATCTGAGGATAGCCATTAAAGTTCTCTCTTTATAGGTAGGTTTCACCAGCTACTGAGTGGCCCTTTTCCTGGCATACCACAATTACAAGGAAGGCCAAAAACCAAGGACCAAGTTGCCATGTACAAGTCACATTCTAAAGGGAGCTTCCAATGTTGCCAACTATTGAGGTCCCTGCCCTCCTCTTTTTTCACAACTTCTACCACCAGAGCTTACTAAGAAGAGATGAAACAGGACCATGACCATAGGACTTAATTCCAAACCCCCCATTGCCCACCAAACACGCACAAGTGTCTACACACACCTCATTCTCATTTAAAAAAGAAACAACAGCAACAAAAGACTGAACAGGAGAGGCATAATATTTCTAGAGAATGCAAAAGTGGTCAGAAAGTTATGGTCTTTGCTCAAGACCGAAAGGAAAGGAAAGGAAAACAGGGAAAGAATCATAGCATGTGTTTCTATCTCAGTGTGTTATCTCCACCTCAACACATCGATTTTATTAGCCACACATGTGACCTGTAACACGTAGGTAACATGAGTTTACATGAAGTAAGTGTTACATAAGGAACTGTGTTTTTTGCTAAAAAGCCCTGGCCATTGTTGTTTTTCTCTCACTTGTGCTCATGCCCTTCTCTCATGTTTCTGAATCAATAATTGTGCTTTCTCAATTCCCCAACTCAGCAAGTGGAGCAGAGATAAGGGCCTAGGGTAGAAAAGTCTGGCAAGATTCTCTCCTACAGCTGCTTTTCTTGTACAGCGCATGTTGGCCCAGAGCTCTGCCCACCTCACCTCTGCCAACACCAGGGAACAGAAGGCGAGCATTGTCCCCTCTCTGTCTTAAGAAAATTGAGGCTTCACTTCACAGTCACAGCTCCTTGGTCCTTGGAGACACAGGAAGTGTTACCATTGGAAGGCTCAGGCTAAATGTTTTCTGACTGCAAGTGCGTCACCCTACTCCTGGGATCTGGGGGATATGGCACCTCTCCCAGGCTCAGAAAAAAGCAAGGGATTCCTGCCAACATTTTAGTCCCACCGGTGCGATGAGATCTTACCTTCATGCACGTCCATCACTGCGCTCCAAAGCAGTGACTTCCTCTCCCTTTTCCAAAACCAACACTTGACTATTTGATGAGTCATTGGTTCCCTGACATTTGTAAAATACGCTTGAAACGCTCCCCGAGGTGGAAAATTATACTGTAATCAAACCACACATACTCTGTCTCCTTTGCCTCCTCCTTCTTCTCCAGCCTCTACAAGAAACCTACAAGCTTAACAGCGGGGGGCCTTTGGAGCTATGCCCTTTTCACATCTAATTCAGCTGAATGAGCTGGTTCATGGGTTTTCAAAAACGAAATGAACTAGATTTCCCCCCAGCCTCACACAGCACCAACATTTGAGTTTACCCTTGTAACTGAGAAAGCTCAGAGGAATGAGATAGGACCAGTGGCTAGGTTAGTATTGGTTATGTATTTGTTCATTACAGCACTTTAGGGTGCTGGTGGTCGGGTTAAAGTCAGCCAAGGATCCATGGGTATGACTAATGGAGTCAGGCACTGAAAGGAAACTAGTGAGGAGAGCACAGGGTCCAGGTGGGCAGGTAGATTTGTGGTCAGGTAGCACATAGAGGAGATGAATTAGTGGAGGTGGTCATGTGGCCAAAGGTTAGAAGTTGAAGCAAGAGCTGTGAAAGAAGTGAGGAATTTGCCTTAACCCTTCCAAATTGTGCCTTTCTTTTCCTCTCTTCCACCATCCCCTTTGCGTGTACCTTCTGTTTCTGACCACTTCAAACCAATAACAGACATGAGCAATCTGCACCTCCTCCCCAGGGAGAAATCCCCAAAGAAGACAACAAGAAAAAGAAAACAATGCAGACCTGGAGATGACCATCTTTTTGAGGTCATCCATTTCAAGGTCGAAAATTGTTTATTTTGACATGTGGAACATGGCGACTACCACAGCTAAGGTATTAGAAAATGAAAACTGTCCTGAGTCTTCCTCATAATTCCTGACTACCAAGACCTTACTAGCCCAAACCATCAGCATCTAGTCGCCCCAAGTAGAAATGCAACTTGGGTGAGAGGGTAAGAAGTATTATTGCCCCATAATGTGTGGAAGCCAAGACCTTTAATAAACTAAACTAAATCAAGTCCAGAAGCTCAGCTTGTGGAAGGGAGGAGTAGTTAGAATAGGAACAAATGTTTTCCTGTCAGAACATTCTCACACATAGTTGTTAATAATATTTGAAAGGTAGTGGATTGATGTGATAACGTACTGATGATGTCCACCGGCAGAAGATAACTCTTCAGAAAATCCACCAAAAGAATGGTTTATTCTGGAAAAGAAAAAAGAAACAAAGCCACCAAGGAGTGGGTATATGCACACTCACCCACTGGTGTCCCAAGCGGCCACCTATGTGGAAAAAAAGGGGTCAAGACCAACATGGCTTCCCCCTTTATTCACATCCCTCCCCCGGAAGTTACCACAAAGTTCAACAGGAAGTCAAGACTAGAGAGTTAACAAGCGGCCCAGCTCCACCTATAGTCCTCCCAGCTCCATAGTTAAGCATCTTAAGATGCCAGTTCACTTTTATCAAAGTGAAAACAAGACTTGGAGATACATATATATAAAATATAATGGAAGGGGACATTTTTAATGGAAGAGTTCACTCAATACCAAAGCATATGCCACTGTCCCTCCCCTTGCCAGGCACCCTCAGGCTCCAGTCCCCAGATGGCTTTGCTTCTTGGGGCCTGGAAGGAAAGGCCAAAAAGATACCGGTTGTTTCCTGCTCCTCAGGGTACTGCAAGTGTTTGGAGTTCTCCCTGAAGTCACTCTTGTTTGGTCTGTCTCGGGTACAACACACAAACAAAAGGCACATTTTCATTAGGAAATCCCAAGTATTACCCACTGAACATCCCCATTCCTGGGCCTGTAAAAGCCACCTTTTAATATTATTATCGTTAATAAATATTGTTCAGGAACCAAATATGGTTGGATTCAGTTCAATTCATTTTGCCTTCAAATACTTGGACTTTCATCATATGAGGCTGGGTTATATGTACACGCATTGTCAAACTGACACTTTTATATTCGGATCTGATAAAACTGTGTACCTCTCCTTGGATAAAAGAAAGTGATGCTTTACCCAGATTCAGAGTAACAGAACTCTTTATTATGTCACCAGAGGTACAGTAAGTTCTCACTTAATGTCGTCGTTAAGTCCTGTGACTTTAAGCGAAACGATGTATCATGAAGCCAATTTTACCAAAGGCTCATTGATACGTACAATATAAACAAGAGACAAGAGTGAAGTTCCTATGGAATCTCGTTAACCTTATAAAGAAACAATGTCGAACAAAAGGACATTATCTGAGGAACTGCTGTGTGTGATGTGTGCTTGTACCAGCCGCAGAAAGCTGTTTACTACCATGCTTCCCTGAAAATAAGTCCTAGCTGGACAATCATCTCTAATGCGTCTTTTGGTGCAACAATTAATATAAGACCCGATTTTATTTTACTATAATATAAGACCAGGTCTTATATTAATTGTTGCTCCAAAAGACGCATTGGAGCTGATTGTCCAGCTAGGTCTTATTTTCAGGGAAACATGGCAGGACCTTGACAGGACAGAGATTATCCTGAGCTTTTACTGAGCATAAAAAAGGAAAGAGATCAAGTCCACCTCCACTCTCACTCTTAACCACCCTCCCCACCCACCCCCGTTAGAAATGCTTTCCCATTAAGAAAAAATATATATATATATCTTCCTTCCAATGTGAAAGGATGGAATTTAAACCACCCTCCCTCTACTCCATCCCACCCCCCAAAAAACTCAAGCTACTGTGAAACTGCTCAACCAAGTTCCTACTGGGAATTGACAGCTCATCTCTCCCACATCCAGTATAACTAGAGGAGAGGAGAAGGAATACTGGCTCAAGATCGAGAGCTCTGGATCTGACCTTGAACCCATGTGACCTGGGATTCCAGCTCTGCCACAGATACATGACGTTGGGCAAGACTTAACCTCTGTAAACTTTAGCTTCCTCATCTATAAAATGGGCCCACTCACACATGTAACTTATGGGCTTTCAGGTGACCCAATTTGTCCCACAGGGACTGTCCCAGTGTTAGAACTGAAAGTCTTACATCCCAGGAATTTCCCTCATTCCCAGGACAGTGGGCCATGCTATATTTTGTGAGTATTTAATATGATAATGCCTATGGAGTGTTCATCATGTGAAACACAATAAGTTCTCAAAATATCGATATGATTAGTATATATCCCCATTGCCAGAGCCCTGGTTTTTGTTTTTTTGTTTTTGTTTTTGTTTTCCCATGGAGATAGCAAATATTCATTGAACCAGTCACACAATCCTAGTTGCTGTACATTCATTATCTCTAATTTTCACAAATACCCAACGAGGTGCATGTGGCCATCCCTATTTTACCAATGAGCTGGCCACAAGGTAAAAAACAGTTCCAAGAACTTGCCCCTGGCAGAGCCCAGACTTGAACCACATCTGATTTCAAAGCCCCAGGGTCTTTCCTCATGTTGCAGATTCAAGCTGTTTAAGTGAAAGGGGATAGTGCAGAGACTGAACTCATTTGACCAACTGGGCAACTGAGTTTTAGCAAAGTAAGGGAATGGGACAAAAAAACTTCAGGTCTCTGGCTGGGGTGTTTTCATGGCCCGGAATGGATGTCATCAGCACACAGAAGAAACACAGTTTTCATTTCACAGAGTCAGAAGTTGCAAGATGTGGGCCTCTGAATTAGCATTTTATCTTCATCTCAGCCTAGTGTTTTTCACCTATAATGACATTGACTATCTCATAGGGTGAAGCGAGAGTATAGTTCATCAGCCACTCACCTATCACATGATGATAATCAAATCTGTGCAAGGCACTACGCAAAGTTCTCTGAAAATAATGAAGAACAAGACCAGATCCCCCAGTTTTGAGATGGGGGAGGTAATACATTGAAGTATAACCCTGGCTTCAGTTATTACTCAGTTGGCAAACAAAGCCCTAAGAAAGGAAAGAAAGGAAAGATTGTTAAAGATTATTAAACGAGGTAATTAAAATGGCAATGTTCTTTTGATGGCAAAGTACTAGTAGAAATGAATAACAATGCAGGCATAAGGTTATCAAGACTAACTGATCATGGTTTGCCCAAGATTTTCCCAGTTTTACCACTGCAAGTCTTTTTAGTCTCTAAGGCATCTGATCTTCCTACATGAAGACAAGTCAAATGCCTAAAGGCCAGCAAAGCAGATTCATGTAGTAGGTAGGGTCAGTGTGAGCAAAACAAAAGCACACACACGATAAAAAAAAAAAAGGACAATTTGTCCTCCACCTGGAGTAGGAAGAACAATGGGACAGGTGGCAATCTACAGCAGCAGTCACAAATAAAGAGTCAAACCCAGCCAGACAGCTGTTTCAGTCTGGCCAACAGCTAAGAACACTTAAAAATTTTAGTGGCTGGAAAATATATATATAAAGAACAATACTTCTAAAAGCTTGAAAATCATATGAAATTCACATTTCAGTGTCCACCAATAAAGTTTAGTTTGAACAAAGCAAAGCCCATTCATTTAAGGTAGTGTTTATGGTTGCATTTGCTCTACAAGGGCAGAATTGAGTAACGACTGTATGACAAAGCCTTTTACAGAAAACATGTTCTAGAGAATGCAGCCAAATAGGCTCTACTAATTGTTGATAGGAACAATAGCCTACAAACAATGACAAAGTAAAAATTTGTTTTAACGTTTTTAAGAGAGGCCAAAAGTATGGATTTTTATGGGAAGTTTGTTGATTTTTAAATTTTGGCATCTAATTCTTTTTTTCTTTTTTCTTTTTTAATATCATGTGGGCAAACAAAGCCATCTGTGGTCTGTATCCAGCCTGCAGGCCATGATTTTGCAAAGTGTGATACATATAATATGTTCTTGACTAAAGCTTATCCTAAGAGGTAATTTTATTAGTTCCTTAATTTGAAGGCAAATCTATTACAGCTGACTCTTTATTCATCAATTGCTTTCAATTTCAAATTTGTTTACAATTCAATTGCTTTAGCCATTAGTGCCTTTCCAGGATCCGCAATTCTTCTCAACAGCCTATAAAAGCTTTTCCCCATCCTAAGTAGAATAATATCCTCCCTTCCTTTACCACCCTGCTGCAGTTATTGTCTATTTCTCTTATTTCCTATTTCTTCATAGGGCAGTTTCCACTCACTGCCTCCAGTGTGGTCTCCCATCCTCTCCTCAATCCAGAACAGCTTGGCTGCTTTTCAGACCACTTCATTAAATATGCTTCCAGGAAGGTCAGAGATGACCACCTTATTGCAAAATTCAATGGATGCTCTCAAATTTTCATCTTAATCCCTGTGGCATTTGACATCACTGACCACTTCCTCCATTTTGAAAGTGTCTTTATCCTTGGGTTTCACAATACCCTCTCTTTCCAGGTTCACTCCTTACCTCTCGGGCTGCTCCTTCCATTATTTTTTTTTGTTCTTTTTTCCCGGCTTGATTTCATTTCACTTATATTTCTTGAACACCTGGCATGTACCAAGCACGATGCTAAGCATTTTCCAAATGTAGCTAGTATACGTCTCACACCACAAGAAATAAAACTTTATTTCCTTACAACAAACATCATTTTTAACCTAAGCTTCCAGCTTATATGGCCTACATGATGTTTTAATTCAGTCTTTATTGAGGCTCCCATCTTTCCCCCAGGGTCACACTAGATTCAGGTAAATGAAAAATGATGGGAGAAGTGCAACAGGTATGCGTGGCTTCAATATCCTCCCAGTCCCTACAGGTTTGCCAATCTCCTGTTTCCAAGCTGTGGCCAGGACCCCCGGGCCTAAGGGTCTACTTCCTTAACAGGATTAGACATCTCATCCTGGAGTATAACCACCTGCTCTGATCCAGAGGCTTCTCTCCGCTTTGGATCCCAGGAAAGGCCCCTTTCTCCCTTGGCACTCTAAAAGTTATTTATTTTCACCTCTTCAGTGGGTTTAGGTTTTCACAAAAGACAGGAAATCCTTTAATTGCAAATTGCTTCTGCTCTCCACATGTACTCTGCAAAAAGCCCCAAAGCCAAGAAAACACTTAAAAAGGGTACCTTTCTTGGTGGGAATTGGAGATAAAAATGAAGGGAAAATGTTCCCAACTTATGTTTCAGTGAGGTGTCCTGCCATAATTCTTATGCCAACTGAGAAGTGGGTATCATTATCGTTATTTTACAGATGAGAAAATTTAGACTTAAGAGTTTAAGTTGCCCAAGGCTGTGTAACTGCAAATCTGCAGCTTTTAACCATTACCTTATATGGCCTGTCTCATTGCCTCTGTCCTGAAATGCTCCTGGTCTTCCTCTTGCAGCATGTCGCTGGGGGGTCTCCAGTGTTCAGCTGAACACTAACCAGCACCTCGGGCTGTGTGTGAAGAAACTACCTAAAGAACTACCTGAAGAACAGTGCCCAGAGCCCATGCAGGGATTGAAGTTCTGCCTATTCCCAACAGCCAGAGTGCAAAATTTCCTAGGGCGGGGGCATCATATTCGCTTTGACATTCCAGACAAAACTGAACATCCCCGCCAAGAGGGGTCAAGGTCATCCACTAATAAAATTGTGATAGAGACTTTAAACTAGGCATAATCAATGGGAGTGTCTTTGGGAGAAGCTAGGTGTCATGCGGGGACTCAGGCAGGGTCTCAGCTCCCGCTCCCCACATAAGAACGCAGGACACAGTGAGGCCAAAAAGGAACACCCACAGAGCCATATGTAGGAGAGTCATACCACTATATTCTCGCTGGCGGCTGGGTTGGAGACACAGGAAGCAGGAGCCACACTGTTCGCAACCCTCACTGCGCTGCTTGCAGGCTCAGCCACCATCTTCTTGCTAGCCTCCGTTTTCGCTGCTAGCATAGCCACGGCAGTTATACTAGTGGCCAATGGCTCACTGGTTACAGCTGACGGCCAACTAGCCACAGTTGATGGCCATCCAATCACAGTTGATGGCCATTTACTACTGAGCCAACACCTTTCCACGTGAGGCCGAGAGCCTAGAAACTGCACTCCTGGCTCTGTCCTCACACTAGGGCTTGTGGGAGAAGTTTCACGCTCTGTGTCCTAGAAGAGCCTTACAGGAACAACTCTATGTTCAAAATAGAGCTGTATGGTTGTAAAAGTCCCTCCCCTTCACTTCCTCTTCTTCTCTGTAAGTTCGTCCTCCATCTTTGTCCTGTACAGTGTGTGTAGGTGATTCACCATATCAACACTCACTGGATTGCAGTCTTTTCTTTCTTTTTCTTAATAAATCCTTTTGGTGATGGAATACCTAGTTAAGTCTGCTTTACGGTCGACAGAGCTACCCTGTTTCCCCCAAAATAAGACCTCGCCGGACAACCAGACCGAGTCTTATATTAATTTTTGCTCCAAAAGATGCATTAGATCTGTCTGTCAGCTAGGTCTTATTTTCGGGGAAACACGATACCTAGAAATGCAGCTCCCCCCATCTCAGAAAAGAAACGAAATGCAGCCAAACAGGAAGTTTGGCTTCAGAACACTCAGTTGGGCCTTCAGCAGTTCTCTCCTTACCCCAGCCTGCAAACTCAAACATCAAACCTTGTTCCTCATTATCTCATCCAATCCCTCTGCTCAAACCCATGGGAGAACTTCCATTGCCGTTACCACTTCCCACCCACAAGACAGTCCGGTCCTGACTCAGCAAAGAGGTAGTGAGAGACAGATGAAGTAAGAGGAATACAAACAGGAGGAATCATCTGGACTTCATTCACAGCCATCCTCTTCCCACCACCACAAGGAATAATGGGAACTGGAATTTGGGGTCTAAGGCTCTTGGGGAATTTTGCAAACCCAATGGGCACCAAGCATTACTTTTCTTCAGAGATTAAAAAAAAAAAAAAAAGGCAACTCTCCTCAAAACCATTCAGAATGTTTTTGCCCTTGGGAAGCCATGTGGCTGCTTTCCTGGTTTACACTATTTACAGTGAGCTCATTTTAGAGTGGCAGTTTCTGACTCCATGCACTAGAACAGGACCACCATGCTAGCAAGCCATTGGCAACTTGCTCAATGAAAGCATGAATGGACCAAGGTCTCAGTATAAAAAACAAGAAACAAATACCCCAACTTAAAATAGTCTTCCAGACCTCATTTTAATAGAGTCCCTGTCCATTCAGAGACTTTCATAAATAACCCCACAATTAATGACATGTGTTTATCTGCAAAGCCACTCACCTGAAATACACAGTGGTTGATGTTCTCTCTGGGTATGGAGTTTATTTATGAGAAAGACTTGACCTAAGGATAAAAATAGAGTAGCAGTACTCGACTAAATTTGCAACTGCTCTCCCCAAAAGCCTTGGGTGTAACCTATTTTGAAAAGAGTTCAATCTGAGGTGATATAGAAATATAGCTAAACAAGGAGCTTGCAACTATTAAGAAAAATGGAATTGACCCTTCTCCCTTGTAATTCTGCTGTGGGGAGACAGAACTACAGTACCTAGTAGGTGGACCCTCTCATATTGAATGAACTTTTACATAGAATTTATGTAGACCATACTATGTAATTATTGCATATTGAAATTACCGTACTGAAATCTTAGATCCTGTCACACCTCCATTGCATTCAGAGTAGAATTCAAATGCCTCAATGGCGCTTACAAGGATCTACCTACTTGGTACCTACCGGTCTTGCCACTGTATTCAAGCATAGCTGTTTTCTTTCAGATCCTCACACATCACAAGACCTTTCCTACCCCCAGTCCTTGTCTACGCTTTTCCTTCTTGTCCCTTTTCTCCTTGAGGACAGCTCTTCTTATCCTCCAAGTCTTGGCTGTAATGTCATCTACAAGGATCTTTTCTTTCCACCCCCTTGTCATTCTGTGTCCATTTAATTCTTCGAAAGCACATATTGCAACTAAACTGTGAGGACTTTTAAAGGTGGTCTCCTTCTGCCATTAAAGTACAAGCTATATGGAATCAGGAACCATGTTGACCTTATTCACTAGTTTATCCCCAAGGGCAAATATAGGTTCTGGTGTATAGAGATGCTCAATAAAACATTGACCGTTAAATGAAGAACGAGTCATATTCCAATTTGTTTCTACCCTATTTCCACCCTACTCCAAACTACAAAGCCCAATTCGAGCATTTTTCTCCATTCCCATCTTTGTTCTTCCACTTCCATGAAATCTCCCTTGAGCTTCTTACTTCTCACTGTTTAGAGACAAGGCATGTGAAGTGCCAGAAGTGTTCCTGGAACATAGTGGCTGCTTGACAGTATTACCAAATTCACTTCTCCCGATGTATTCCTGTAGCCTTTCTCAAACATCACTTGTTCTCTTTCCACCTTCATGATTTCTCCCATATCTCAGTACCATGTGTTCTACATTTGTTGTAGTTTTTATTTGACACAATGTCTTCCTTCTTAAATTTATTCTTAAAGAAAAATTTATAGAAATGTAAAGCTCATTTCACTGACCATAAAAGGGGCAACTGTGAAAACTAACACAATAAAAATGAAACAATTTAGCAGCGGTTATAGATATGATAACACTAAGGTGAGTCTTTTTCCATGACACAATCCAGGAGGACTGAGAATGCTTGAATGACTTTCTTACCGTGATTCATTACTATTTAAAGCCGTAATTGTGTCCATCTAAAATCATCCGACCTACCATTCGGACCTTTCTGTCATTTTGTATTATCACTAGACCATTCTCCAAATGGTCACCTTGGTACTTATTATTTACCTTGATTGACTGTTTATACTTTTACATCTATATCTCATCCCACTGTCTTAGTTCTCTTTATTATCCTCCATGTTTCTTAGGTTGATACTCTATACAGAATATATGCTCAACACATTCTCAGTTGAGTCTAATACTTAGAGCTTTGAACCAACTTGATCAAAAGAATCTATTCTGCCAAAGTTCAAAATATTTTTAAAAGAGATAGGATATTCAGGAGTTCTGGTCTCCATTTCCCTCTGTCCTTTTGATTTTCCAAGGATGTGTACCTAAAGTATCTCATCCAGGCCACAGAAGTAGTTGAATATGATGGATGCCCCTTTGAATGTGAACTATTTTCAACTAGGAAGAGGGCCCAATACAGGAAATCTATACCTTTCATGCATGAATATACCAAATGCAAACACTCTAATTCATAGGTGAAATAATGGCCAAATAGAACCAGAAAAAAACTGAATGTGTGATTTATTATATTTAAGATTGGTCTATAAGGCTTAAATATGTCTGTCATAATTAACAGTAAATGAATGCAACTTTACAAAATTAGTATTTCAATACAGTACAGGACTAAATGTGGCAACTGTGCATTGGAAAATTAACATTTCCTCAATGCAAATATCAAACGTGCAGCACACTTTAGAAGCTTCCACTAAAAACGCAAGCTGCAGTATTTATTACAAGCTCTACGCAGAACACAAGACTACCTAAATCAAGCATTAGAGAAAAACAGTAGAGTCATTTGGGCGTAATGTGTCAGATTTGGTACAGGATTAAAATACTAACATTTTTTTTAATGGCCTGGTTTCAAATTAATAAATACAAAAACAATATAAAAATATACACCAGTTGATAAGACTGCACTGCAGAGGATCAGAAAGTTAAATCTCGCTCTCATATGTATGCAGGTATGTCTTTAGTGTCAGAATTTCAGAATAGCTGCGGCTGGTCTTTCGGAAGAAATCCAGACTAGTGAGATGTTCAATGTCCCGCACCCGAGCTGTGTGCATCTTCATGAGATCTTCTACCCATTTTGACTCATCCTCTGAGTTCTGCAATGTAAACAGAATACAATAAGAGTCAGAATTTTCCAGAGTTCTCCAAACAGTCAACTTGCGCCAAGTCCACAAATGACCTCTGCACACTCCTGCACCCAGAGCCTATGAGTGTTATTTCTTCCTGGCCTCCCTGCCACTCAACCACATGCCTGTCAGTAACATGCCACACATACCTGCCCGTGGCTGTCAACATTTTCAACAGCAATTAGCTGTACCAAATAAACGAGACATGTGGTATGAAAGGGCACTTGACTCAATCGGTTCTCAGAACGTAAATCACATTTAGGAAAACCAAAGGTCATGGAGAATTCAGTAATGTGTTGCTCTTCCCCTGCTGTCAAATTGCAATGCGGAGCACAGAGCACAAATAAGTTGGAATGCTCTTCTGCCTCCCCAGGAAAGTGACAGCTTGTGCCCAAAGCCCAGCATCATGTGTGTGCATGCCTAATCTTCCAGAAGAACCTGCTACGTCAACAACATCATCTCTTAGATTGCAAGGGATTGACATTAGAATAATGAGTTTGACTTAAAACAGCTCAGTTGATATACCCAGCCGGCACTTTGGGGCCCAAGAGGCCTCGTTTGGAACTCTGGCTCTACCACGTCCCAGCTTTGAGACTTTGGTCAAGCTACTGGACCTTCCTATGCCTCAGTTTCTCCATTGATTCAAAAGGATAATAATGCTTCCTTCAACAGCTCCCTGGAGGGAGAAAGGAGAGGATGGAAGAAGGGGGGGAGGGAAGGTAAAGTAAGGAAACATCATGGAAAAAAGGAAAAAACAAATCTCCTTCTGTCTTAGCTCCTTGCCAAGAACTGCCTCATTGGCACACATTCCAGACAAAGGACATTCAGATGTCCCACACCAAACAATCTATTTCATGTCTGAGCTGAAACTAAAAAGCAATTCAGGCGAAGCAGTTCTTTACATTTTAAAAAGATCTTCTTTCACTTTTGAGGGAAGTTGAAAGAAAGAATGACATCTGTGAGGCCTGAGGTTCATGGGGAAATGCCTATCTTCATTAGTAGACATGAAGCAGAGGAGCCTCTGCAAATAATTTCACTCTCAAATGCCCCTCAAAGTGCAACAGCTCCCAGAAGGCTTTCTCTAAGTTGAAGGGTTGTTGCACGTCCCAGGGCTGAGAATGTTCAAACATGCCCTCACCCAACTCTTTTCCTGCTGGTGGTCTCAATGAGTGACCCACCAAAGCCCAAGAACCTGCAATGGGTTTTGTCGGAGAGCTCCAACCCACACAGACCTGGACAGGGAGCTACAGCAGCTTGTGCCAGTGCTAAATATGTACCACGAGGGTGTTGGTTCAGGAAAGTGATGCCTGGCCATCCCAGGCAAAAGGAAGAAACAGGAAGAAATTTCTTTGCAGGCTGGGGAAGTAAGGATTTTAACCCTCCATGCCCCACCCTCCTAACCCAAGCTAACCAAGATCTCCACGATTCACAGGAAAGGAAAGACCTAAATATAACTCTACCCACAACGGTACTGACCAATCCTCGGTGTGACCATATAATTAACGAAGTAGGAGGTCTCCAAAGCCCTTAGGACCCCCTCAGAGTTAGCAGAGTAAGCATGAAGCTATATTTTGGGAGAATTTTCATATTCAACTCATTTATTTAATTTTCAATGGTCAGTAAGTCATTTGAATGTGTGGGCAAGGGGTGACAAGGTTTTTTTCTAGCTTAAATAATGGCCAGCTGGGATTATAAGAATTCAGGGGAAAATCTGTGTTTTGCTATTTCTTCCCTTGGGAAGTGATTTGCTAAATTCATTGGAGGGACATCCTTTGCTGGTTCTCATGTGCTAAAATTGAGCATCCCATTAGTCACTAGAAAATACTGCCAATGCTTCACATGAAAACAATGTCTTCTGCCTGATGTTGGCTGGCAATCGACAGAAGTATATGCGGAAGAAGACCCTGGTGTGAAATGCAAAACTGATAAAATTCAAATAAAAGTCCATGTGCACCAAGGGAGGAAGGAAAGGAGAAACTTCAAGAATATACAACTCAGAATATTGACGCAAACCAAGGCACAACCCAGGAATTTGCCTATTGTCTTTCTTCCTCTGAAAATTTACTGTTCTCCTGACTTTCTTCCAGTTGAGTTTGGGAATTCAAGCCCCGGCAGTTTTAAGGTGAACTTCCAAGCAAGGTGGTTCTTCAATAAGAAGCATACTGGCCCTGGACTGTCTAAGAACTATACCTCTGAGCTGTACTCAGACTCAGGAACCAGGAAGGAGAGGAAAACACATTAGTGGATTTAATGTGTCTTCTGTTTGCCAAGTGAAAATTTTGCGGTAACTAAAGAACGGTTCTGACCTGAACTTGGACCGTTTTCAAACCCTCCCCTCACCAAGTTCCCCTAACAACAGAGACATTTGACTATGTATTTCCTAAGGATCTAGGTATACCTTCAACGGCCTATTATGAATCAAATGTTCTTTGCAGTCTCTGCTTTACCTCAAAAAATGCATGGCAATTTTGAATTTCACTCCATAACATGTGTTTATTTATTTTTTTGCCAAAATTTCACCTTCCCACAAAAAAATTTTAGGAAAACTGAAGTTCAAAGAAAGTATATTATGTAGCAATACAGAGGCATTATATCCCCCTGTACACCATTAACGACTCTTAATGGTTTACGAACAATCAAAATGGAGAAGGTCAAGCCAATATGTTGATGACAACTCATCTCTCTTACAATTCCCTTGCTTCTCCACCTCTCATTCAATTCTTTATAAGATCTTACTGATCCCCCTGGTAAAATATTGCTGCTTTCCACCCTTCTTCTTAAATTTCCAAGATCACAACCCCAGTTCAAGTTGTTACTTCAATCCTGTGAACCTTACCAAAGTTCCCTTTGAGCACCATGTTTGATCCCCTCCAATTCAAATTTATTTCCCTAAAGTACAACCTAAAATGTTGCTCTTAAGCTCAAACATTTTCCATGGCTTTCTAATGCCTGTACAATAAGAAAAATTCCTCAGGTCCCAAGGTTCCACTATGGAAACCTGGTAAATGTGAAAGAGGATGGGTTTTTGGAGTCGGAAACCTTGAATCTAAAGTTCTGCAATCCTACTAACTAACCAGGTAACCATGTAACATACTTCCCCTTTATTCGCTATAGGTTTCTCCATCATTAACATGTATCCTCTGCCTCATAGAGTAATTACATGATCAGAAATAATATATGCAGAGGACCTGGATAGTACTTGGATGACAGCATGTACTCAATCAATAGTCACAACTACTACTATTGCTATTGTGAATATTATTACTACTTCTTGTATTTTAAATTTGATTTCAAAAAACGTCTAAAATCATGTCTCCCACTGTTACCCTCACTTCCAGTATTCTGGCCAAACTTAAATAGCTTTTTTGGGCCATGTTTCAAATTTGTTTTCTTTTTTTTCTGTATTCCTTATTTTCTTTGGATAGTCACAGCCTCGATCTTCACCTACAATTGAAACCATAGCCCCAAAGCTACCTTGCCCAAGAAGCTGATAATTTCTGTGGAAACTATTCTTACAGCACTTTGCCTCTTAGTGTAGCAATTCCTGCACCTGTTTCATTTGCTCTCCCCCACTGAAGGCTGACTAGAGTAGTGACTATATTTCACATGCTATTGTTTCTCCCAGTACCTTACACAATGTGGGAATCTGAGTACTGCTTGTTGACTAAAAATCCTCTCCTGTAGATTTTATCCCTGCTCCTTCTATTAAATGAAACAAAAGCATAAGACTATTACTTCTAAAATCAGCTTTGGAGCACAGATTTTTCCATCACATTAAAGAGACCTGGAGTAATTAAGTGATTTATACCTGAGAGAAGAATTACTTCAGGGCCAGGAGCACACAGAATGACTCCTGTTTACCTGTCTGGGGTGTTTTCATCATGCCATCCTGTCTCCACATAGGGATGAGTGAATCAGGAGTCATCTTGATATTTGAGAATGGGGTGACCTGTTCTATCTGCCCTTATAACTAGTAGCAAAGGAAAATCTGATTTGTGAACTATCTCTGTGTGTGTGTGTGTGTGTGTGTGTGTGTGTGTGTGTCTTTTTAAATGTTTTTGTTACAGACATTTTCAAACATCCACAAAAGTAGAGAGATTAATATAATGAGCCCCCATGAACTCTTATCTAGTTTCAACAATTATTAAAATTTTGCTACTTTTCTCTTTCTGTTTATAAAATCTATATGTCTTTTGCAAAACTGAAAACATTTGGGCACTTTCATCATTTGTCAAAATCTAAGACATAAATAGAACTACATTAAATGCTCATTCACACCCCCACACAGACTCTTACATCGAAAAATAAAAAGCCATGAGAACACACAATCCCTAAGTGTTGAGTAAAGTTTTGTTTGAGTCCTCTCTTCTTTCCACTTGGCTGTATAATCCAAATGTTTCATAATAACTGTGTTCTAGTTCAACCGTGGGAATACAAATTGAGAAATAAAGATGAATTATGTAAGCAAATTCTAAAGGACTCTCTTTGAACTCACATTGCAGCTCTCCTCGTTGTCAGGTCTGTGAGGAAGGATGAATGAGGAGACGGAGAGGGGGCCGTCACACTTGTCCGCAGGCTGAGTGAAATCCAGGCAGCTGGTGATGATGCTATAGTAGTGGGTCGGAACGGGAATGGAACTGCCTTCCACGTACCTGAAACAGGAAGGTAAAATAAACTTACAGCTGGTATAGGAGCTTTCATTTTCAGGTGGTGACCAATGACTATTGCCTAGGTCACTACAATTCCCACTCAATAGAATCAGTTTTCTCTTCTAAGCACTAGCCCACTTCTCTATCTTTGAACATGTTTTTGCTGCCTGAAATCACCCTCACTCTCAACCTGGCAGAGCAAAAAAGATATTCTAGGCAAAGAAAACAGTTTGAATCAAGACTTGGACGCTGGACATGAAGAATAGATCAATGTAGCGGAACTGTAAGGCTGGAAGAGTCAATAAAAGCCAAATTATGGAGGGTTCTAAGTGCCGAGCTGTGGCGTTTGGTCATTATTATTTAGATAGTAACGCTCCACTGAAGATTTCTGTGTAAGGAAATGTCACTCTGAGAGCCATGTTTCAGGGAAATAACTTTCATAAAGTTGTATAAAATGGACCAGAGACAGGAAACACTGAAGCTAAGGGAATAACAGCCCTTTTAAGCCACAATGAGATTCTGAACTGCGTACAAAGAACTCACTTACTAAAGGAAATACTAAGAACTGAGTGTTAGTGATGAGCCTGGGGGGATAGAACATTAAATGATGGCATTATGAATTTGTCATACTTTTATTTTCCTGCCTTCTCCACTATACTGTAAGTTCGTGGAAACAGAATATTCTTATTCTATTATCTTCCCAATAGCACCACAGAGAGGGATAGAAACTAGATTTGACCAAAGTCTATATGCAATTTCCTATTGATATGTACTAACTCTGAAAATCTAAAGGATTCTAAAAGTCTCCCCCCACCTCAATAATGAAGATAAGTGAAAATCATCATCTTCCCACAGAACAGTTGTTGAAGAATAAATGACAAAAATTGTTTTAAAAACTTTTGATACATTTTCTTTTCTGGGACGCAAAAGTGCATTTATTTTCCACAAAACCCAATTCCATTCCAACCACCAATGCCACGCTTAATCAAAGATCCAAAAGAACTGAAAAAATCATAAAGAGATTCAAAGAGCTAAAGATTGAAGGGGTATCAGTTTTTCTCCAGTACGTGAATATTTGAAGAAATAGTCTTGAGTGAGATCTTGGAATTTAAAATGCACAATAAGTGGAAATTAAAAGCTTACTGTTTGATTTTGTCCTGTGTGTCATGTAAGCCATCGAAGTCATAGTCAAAAATTGGTCCACTTATCACATTAACACCATTCCTTTCTGAAGCATATTTCTTCACCAATACCCTTTGGAAATAATTCCAGACTCCTGTGCAAAGATAAAATCAATTGTTCATGAACAAAACTCCTTGCTTTGGCCAAATTCTCTCTAGGATGCATTCTACAAGCCAAATCTCTCAACCCAAGAGTCAAGCGTGCTATTGTGATTCTTGAGTAGAATGCATCCTAAAGCAGTAGCTGTGTGTGTGTGTGTGTGTGTGTGTGTGTGTGTGTGTGTGTGATTTATGGATCAACAAAGAGAATGACATGGGGACATTGGTAAGAGAGTTTACCCTAGTCCAATAAGTCAGGGAAGGATTTTGCAGATGAAGTGGTTACTGAGCTGAGATCTGAAGGATAAGTGGGTGTTTCGTAAGCAAAGAAGTGGAGATAGGACATTCTGGGCAGAGAGAACAGGAAGTATGGTATTTGTGAGAAATAAGAAAAAGGCTTTAATCTACTTTTTCTTTCTTCATGATCTTATAGATATGCTAGTTCCCCAGTTGATGTCTCTAGCCCTGACGGAGCTCCAGGCATGCCATCCAACCATACATCTCACAATCCACTTGAATATCTAATCATGTAGAGCAAAAAATTATACAAACAGAATTCTTGATTTTCCTTCCCAATCTTGCTCCAACTCTTGGCTTTCCCATCATAGTTAGTGGCACTTGCACTTAACCAGATGTTCAGGTCAAAATCCTCAGTCATCCCTGACTTCTCTCCTTACTTCATACACATGTGACCAAGTCCTGTCAGTGCCACCTCCAAAATACATCCCCGCCATCCAATCTGACCACTTCTCACCATTTTCACTGCGTCCACCCTGGTCTAACTTACCATCTTTTCTGCAATGAACTACTGCAAAAGACTACTTGCTAGGCT
Organism: Rhinolophus sinicus; assembly: GCF_036562045.2. NCBI lineage: Eukaryota > Metazoa > Chordata > Mammalia > Chiroptera > Rhinolophidae > Rhinolophus > Rhinolophus sinicus. The sequence continues at coordinate 15,090,288 of NC_133761.1, read as the reverse complement.
CCCTGTAAGAAACTCTTGCTTCCCTGTAGCCTGTTTTCTATACAGTAGCAAGATGGATCCTTTACACCACAAATCAGACTGTATCACACTTCCCTCAACACCCATTTCTAAGACTCCAGATGATTTCTCATTGTACGTAATTAGAATAAAATCCCAACTTTGCACCTTGCCCCTGCCTACCTCCATGGCTTTACTTCCTACCCATTTCCCCTCAGGTACGTGGCTTTCTTCCTGTCCCCAACCTTGCCAACTTGTTTCCAAGCAAGCTTTTACATTTGCTCTTTCTTTTTGCCTGGAAAACTCATTCCCTGATCTGTGCATGGCAGGTTTCTCCTCCAGTATTCTTTGCTCAGTTTCAAGGTCACCCCCTGGAGAGGACTCAATTGTCCACTCTAGCTCCAGTTTACATTAGTACCAACCAATCAGAGGGGCAGGCGAGGAGCAGAATGGAAAAGAGAAAGGCAAAGGAAGGAAATAGCAAGAGAACAGGAAAGGCAAACGATGAGTTGGTTCTGAAATGTATTAAGATTCAACTTACTATGTTCCATTCTACACGGGGGTTATAAAGTTCAGGCTGTTATTACTTCTTACCTCCTCCTATTTAAAAGTACTTGGCCAGTTTTCTCATAGTATTTCAACTGCTTATACCTTCTGATACTCGAAGTGAGAAAGAACAGGCCACCAAAGCCAAAATACTGTAGATAATTATTTGCAACAAAGAAAGGAGGACAGTGGAAGAGAAGTTCAAATGTTATGCATAAAAACTAGGGAGGCAAAGAGGGAAAAAAATAACAATAAGAACAGTCTAAAGGCCAAACCCACATGTGGCATGTGAAAAAACCATTCCCTGGTGAAGAACAGTGAGCCCTCTGTGAAAGGACTTCTGCCATGCCAGCCTCAGGGTGGTACCGAGTGTTTCCTTTATTACTGCTTGGTCAAAAGGCATCAGTAAAGAATAGAGAAATCCAGGAAACCCTGATGTGTGGAAATTAAAGGAAGCTGTATTTCATGTAATATTGTGAGAAATGTGTCTCTGTAGGTTTCTGAGACATTTCTCAATTGTGCCTGAGAACAAACCAGGAAACCTTCTTTTAAGAGTATACTTTACTTTTTCACTCATAAGCAATGGATTCTTATTTTGAATAAACTTTCATTTACTAAACTAGGACATCAAATAAACTTTTTATTTCTCTAAACCATGTTGGACATTTCACCAATGTCAAAAGTTGGGGAGGCTTGCCACTCTAGATGATACTCTACAATCATTCATTCCGATGAGTCCGATTTTGAAACTTTATTTTGACCCTGAAAGTCCTGTAACATAAACTAATGTTCTTTACCAGGTAGGCAGAGGTGTCTCCCTTTCCTACCTTTCCTATAAGCATATTAGGTCTGCTCATTGTAAATGAACTAAAGGGAAGTAAAAGCTACTCCATAATGCTTTCTCTATGTATGACTACACGGATGGATGGATGGATGGATGGATGGATGGATGGATGGATGGATGGATGGATGGGCAAATGAATGAATTCTTTGTTATGAGAAATAGAAAACATTGTTTTGGCCATTGGACAATTAAGTCATAGATCTGTATAAAAACCACTGAGGTCATGCAATCAAACCTCTTAATTTTACAAAGGAGAGGTTACGTGACATTTCTATGATCGCGTCGCGAGAGGTCACTCTCCTGAGACTAAAACTCAGTTTTTGGCCCAGGGCTCATTGTCCCTATACTATTCATAGCATCATTATCATCCACAAATATTTATGTCACGTACAAAAACCTTAGAAGTGTTCAGAGAAACTAAGATACTTTTCACGGCTCTAAAACCAATGTAACATTCTAATGATTCAGAAGACAATTACGTCCTTGCTAAATTTCAGGATCAATCAGAATACATCATCACCATCACCCTACAGGAGACAGGTGCTAGTAGCTTTTACTGTAACATCCAGTAAATAAATATAGATGTTGTTAAATGTCAAGTGGCCTCCAGAATACAGAGAAGACCCTTTTTAAAGAGCTTTATAGTGAACATTGAAATAGAAAGAACACCAGATTAGAAGGAAAACACAAGCTTGGTTTCATTCAGCTTATACTATTCATAATCTGGGTCACTTCTTATGATTTGATTTCTTAATTATAAACCATGAATAAAGAATCTGCCAATCTCCCTCACAGATTCATATTTTGGATTAACAATAGAGAATTCATATGAAAGTTCTTCAAAAATCATAAAGACGAGACACAAAAAGTAGTACAGAGGTAGAAAAGGTAAGTGGCAAATCTAGAAATACTTTTTTCATAAATCATAGTTTACTAGGTAAATATTGGACTTACGTTTGAAAGCAGGATACATTGGAACCATATTTGTTACAAGGAATGCATCATATTTAGCTTCTGGTGAAGAGCTCAGATCTAAACATTAGGAAAAATAACTGTCATTTCTTACCAAAACCTATATCAATTAAAAAAAATCAATCTTCTAAAATGGTCCAAACAGCATAAAGTAGATGGATCTACTCTCTTATTCCCACGCAATCCTTCATTTATAGAGAATTTCCTACGTCCCCTCCCATTCAATCTTTCTTTTACTCAATAGTTGTCCCTCAAAATATTTTTACAATGCTTCTTCTTCCTAACTTGTCTTTGGTCAACGAAATAGTATGTAAAGAAGTCCTTGATGTCACTAGTATAATTTGGACTTTAAAAAAAATGTCATCAAGGTAATGAGAGATAATTAAAGGGTTTCACATATTCTTAAGAGATCACCATGATGGTATTATTTAAATAATTAATACCTTTTATTTTAAAGGATGAACTTTTTTTTAAAATAAATTTTATTGGGGAATATTGGGGAACAGTGTGTTTCTCCAGGGCCCATCAGCTCCAAGTAGTTGTTCTTCAATCTAGTTGTGGAGGGTGCAGCTCACTGGCCCATGTGGGAATCGAACTGGCAACCTGTTGTTCAGAGCTCACCCTCTAACCAACCGAGCTGTCCAGCTGCCCCAATTAATGTCTTAATGGTTTACTACTTCACTTTCAGATTCTCATTTCACGATGGAAAGGGCACATAGAATGTTCCCTTGCACTTTAAAATTCCTCTGGAGAATACGACGTGTGCAAGCTGGTCTCTTTCCTGGCCAATTTTAGAAGGATCCCTCTTCAATCTCTGCAACACCAGCTTGAAGAAATGCTGCAAACCACTGAAGTCCTACATACCAAGTTGCACACTCCAGACTCCACAAAATTACATCCCTCTAGAATGGTCTGATCCTGATACTCTACAACTTACAAGGGGGGAAGAGGAATCCGTAGGACATCTGTTTATCATTTTTGTAGGCCAAACAGCTCTGACTGAAACTCGGAGAAACACGGACATCAGGTCGGACGCAATTAGTTAAGTGCTCGGGGATGCCAGAGACCTCCGCCTGCGTGGTGAGTCAGAGGTATTCAGTAATGTCATTGCAAAGACAACATCAAACCAACAGTGCAAGACTGAAACCAGATTGCTGTGCTATAGACAGCCAGAATCAAAACCCCGCTAGCTTTTACTGTGGCTCCTATTTTCATAATCTGACTCCTTAAAATATAAACAAAAAACCTCAGTTTGAAATTTTCAAACTTTTTTTAGCGGAAGTCTCTTGATAAAGCTTAAGGAAAACAATGTATAACACAGAATATAAAGCAGAAATCCCCCTGTTGAAATAATGAATAGGATTCTACAGAAGACACTTAATAAATAACGCTCTGAGCAATTATATAGACATATCTCCTATAAAGAGAAAGACTGCATATATATTGCATGCGCCAGAGCATACACTCATGCACCCAACAGACATTAACAAGAAGCTACATTTGGGGTAATGGAAGTACTCATTTGTATTCAATAATTAAAAAACATATTTTCAACTGCCAAATAATATTTTCTAATTCCCGCTATAAATTTACCTATCTCTTCTTCATCAAAACTGAAACACCAACATAAAACTTTTATTAGAATACAAACAGGATGCTGATGGTGGGGGAAGCTGTATGTGCAAGGGGTACATATGGGATCTGTGCCCCTCCCACTCCATTTTTCTATGAAGCTAAACTGCTCTACAAATAAAGTCTATTCAAACCAACACACTAACCTAGGTGGCTTCTGTAACTATTGGACTATAACAAGCAGAGCAAAAGACACTAAAAGAGTGACTATATACTCCCTTCAATATTTAACACATTACCATGAAGTTATTAGAACACTGAATAAAGTCTAGTTCAAAATATCTTGCAATAGATCCACACTTGGATGTATTTTTCATCAGGAAAAATTTAAATTTTTTTCTAAGACAACATTCTGTTGAGCCAGCAATTATTCTATCAATGCAAAGAAAGTAATCATATGAAGAATTTTATTCAACCCAATTTTCTCAATGACCTGTTTGGAAACAGTGTATGATGTCCAGAGTGACATTAGGAATATTTCACTATAACCACTTTCAAAGTCAGTATGATATAAGATATTATATCTGGTCCGATAGAGCACTGCAGGCCGTCCATAGAGAAGGTGTCTCTCTAGGGAAGAAAAAAATAAACTGTGTTAAAACATAAATTAAACTTTACATCAAATGTTAAATATTGGAAGAGAGTCCAGTTGTCCAAAATTTGCTTGCTTACTTATTAATAACATAGAGCTCCTTCTCCTTAATTTAATCAAGTTAGTTTTCCTAACACTTCTGTGGTTTATCTGATCCCCTAAGTATGGGTCAAGGCTTACAGTTATCAAAACTATAACGTAAATGCCTTACTTATTTGAATGCTTTTTTTCAGTAGTAAAAATTTGAGTCTGTATAGGAAGGAAACATGATTAGTAAATTTTGAAAGGATTCAGCAGAATGAGAAGTCCACATGATTGATTTTTGCAGAATCAATTCCTTTGACCCCCTGAAAAGGCTCATCAAATTAACCGATGATTTAATTAAGAGGAAGGCACCCTTCGATCATTAGTTGCAAACAGCAACTCAAATATGCATTACTTCAGCATAAACAGTGAGCAGTAATGAGCATTTAACGTAAGCAGCTTTGCCACGAGGAGGAAAACTCTTTAGGTAAGAACTTAAAGGAACATGTATAGATAAAATAAGTCATTATTCAAGAGCACTGTTTAAATGCAGAAGAGAGGAGATCATCGGTTACCAAAGAACTCAGTTAAGACCCCAGAATGTAGATTCAGACCTCCAAGAGAAAGCTCTCCTCTTAGGAAAAATAAAAGGTCTGAAACCTTACTCTTTTAGGAAGAAGAGATGGGAGTTTAGTGTGCAAACTTTCATTCCACACCCGCAAGAAATGGCTGGAGCTTGATCTGCCCATTTTGGATAAGTTAAAGTCAGAACTTCCATAGATTCTTGGAAATTGGGGGTCCTATAGATGAAAATATTTAGAGATTGAGGTATTGAGTTTTAAGCAATGCACAATTCCCTAAGTGATAATCAAAAAAAAAATTTATGATTATTTTTATTAGAGAAAATCAGTTCTGGCAATCACTTATTAAATTATTTATACATGTTGCTTTAATTAAAGTATTACCATTCTATGCAAGTAACAGAGGAAACTCTTCGTAGACCCTCCCCAAGTAGAACTGCTGATTTGAGGCAAAGCAGTACACACTGTTACAGCACGAGCCTGTTCTGGGTAGTTTGGCTTCAGCACTGCAGTATATATAGAAGCCTTGGTTTAGCTGCCAAATTTGGGGGCCCACCCCTAAGAATTAGAATATAATGTGATAACATTATACAAATGAAATATACTGAACAAATAAAAAGCCAGCAAATCATAACAGTAGTACTTGGGGGCAGTAAACCAAGTCAGGCTGTCCCTTCAAAACTCAAACCAAACCTTTTCTAGGTTCAAAATTTCCATTAACGTTTTCCTTGTTTTCATTTTTGTTGCCTCTGAATTTCCTGGTTTCAGCTGGAAGCAGAAGTATCACAATTCTTTGAGAAGCTATTCTCTTTTTATCATTCAAGTTTTAATGCTTACCAAACACATTCTTCCAAAATCAAATGCAAACCTAGCATCCAATCTATTCTGTGAAGGGACAACAAACCAGCAGCCACGTTTAACCATGCAACACCCCTCCTTAGAGCAGCCAGCAAACAATAATCTTGGATAATCTATAGACTCCACCAACTCTTGCTCCCCGTCCAGTCCTCCTCATTTATTGGCATTTCTCAACATAACACCCTGTTCCACGAAGGCTGATTTAGTTGCAACACTGCTCATGACCATTAGCAACTCTATGTTTCTAGACACGTGACTCCCTTTCTCTCTACCGGGAATAACTTTTCTACCAGTCACGTCACCGATTCCCTTCAAATTTGTTATTAATATGTTCTCCCTCATCAAACATTTACTGAGCACTTTCTCTGTGATGGGGCTTAGGCTATAGAATAGAGATACTGGGCAAAGATAATTAAGATACAGCTCTTACCCTCAAAAAGCTCACAGTTCAAAGAGAGAGACCAACATGGCACAAACAACTGAAATGCAATATGGAGTGCACTATATCTGAGATACCTACAGAGTGAAAAGGGAACAGAGCACAATGAATGCTGCAAATGGGGGTGAGGTGGCACCAGTACAGTCCCCACAGAACATACGAAGCTAAGCCAGGTTGACCCCACACCTGGTTTATGCCTGTAGCCTTGGCATAATTGTTAACAGTGCCTCTTTTCATACTCAAAAATGATGACAAATAATATGATCACAGTTCAGCCCTCATGGAAGAGACATGAGGAGGAGGAGGAGAGAGAGAGCAAAAGGGGAAGAGAAATCTTAAGCTTCACTTTCTCCTGAAAGATTTCCCCAGTTAAGCTTCTCCACTTCTATTCATTCTTCCGCTTTGCATGTATAGACTCAGTTTTATTCAGACATGTGCACTTCATTACTTCCAACTGCGATTTTTGGCACATGGCTGCAACACAAATATATCATCATGTGACTAACTTTCTCTTACTTGTTAACTGGGCAAATACAGCATGAAGAAAAACCTATGCAATAGATTCGACAGTGTCCTGAAATTCATCAACCAAGCTCCTCAACCCAAAGAATCTACTTGGGTCTTCCTGAAGCATAATAGTGTCATCTAAGAAAGAGGTGAAATAATCTTTGCAGTAAGAAACACAAACTTCAAAATCCAGAATAAAAATTTAGACTTTCCTTTCTCATTTTATCAGAGTATCAAAGAACCACAGATACTCAAAGAGTCACAGCCTGACTCTGCTACACTTTATGACATCTGGGGCAAGCCACACATTGCATTTACATTTCATAAGTGTCCCTAGTTGAACCGTAAGAGTGTACCTGAATCTCAGTCTTTGAACCCATAAGCTCTTCATTTCCAGACAAGACTGGGAGCCTCTGCTTTGAAAATATGTTTGTCCTGACTTCCTGATATGGAACCAGCACAGTCCATGTCTTCCCAGATTAGGTTCCTACTCCATGGAATTCCAGACAGAGCCTGCATCCTACACCCCAGGTCCCTGTTTACAATAGTCGCTGGCATTTTGGGTACATGCCAAGGTTCTCCTCCAGATACCACATTTGGCAAAACACTGTGAGGCAAATCTTTTTAAGTGGTGTGGACTTCCACAGGACTCATTCTTTTCGTCTTCCAAAATTTGGTCATCCAGACTTGAGTTTGTGTTTCTTTTCCCTCCTCAGCTTCCTGATTCATACTCCCACAGATTAGCTGGCTGACTTGAGAGCCACATGAAAATCTCCCCTCTTTGTTTTGTTAAAAATGTTCATTCCCACAATAAAATGCCCCTACATTTTACCACAAAATCTCTACCCAAGGTCTTTCTTTTGCCTACATCCTTTCTTCTCCTTTGCCTACTGTCATTTACTGCCATGGCAACCTCCTCTGGGATTCTATTAGTGTTCTGTGCTTTCTCACCTCAACCCTTAAAACACTATGTGGGAATTCATCAACTGGCTAAATCTCACAATAAAATAATAAGAACAGGGATTTTACTTGTTTTGTTCACCACCGTATCTCTAGCTGCAACAATGCCACGCACATATCTACTTGGTAAATACTTGTTGAATGCTTGTTTTTATTTTTCTAAAATACCATGTTTTATGACTCTAAAGAATTTGCTTTTTAATGTGATGTGCCTTATATAACCCCAAGAGATAGACTAAGCAAATCAATATCATCTCCACTTTACTAAGAAGGAATTGGAGGTTTGTGATTTGTATACGATAATTCAGCTACATAGCAACACCGAGAATCTAGGCCTCCATTCTCCTGGTCCATTAATCTTCTCCTAGTGTTTTGAAAGCAGTCTGACTGCTGGGTTATTCCAATGGAGGGTGAATCGTAATGACGGACCAGCCACTCCTGGGCATGAGCTCTGCCTGCGTCATGCCTGTTGAGAAGCAAATGAGGACTGAAATTTGCATTAAAGCATTTAGAACTTCAGAAACAACTTCCAAACCCTGGAATGTACCAAGATTCTCTCCTGACATATTCTCTTTTTTCCAACCCTTAGAATAAGAAACACTTCCACAGGAAAGCACAGGAACTTTAGTGTCATATAGAACCAGAGTCAAATCTCATCTCAGCTCGTTATAGCTCTGTGATTCTGTACCTAAATCCCAAAGCCTCCTATTTCACTGGGATGTTGCACTGTTTAGAGGCGAAATATGTAAAGCCAGTCTTGACCCAAAGTAGTTGTAGTTATAACTGTAGTGGTTTAGTAAAGGGTTTACGCTCTACTTCAATGTCAGCAAGGAATATCGGTCAGTAAAGTTATTAAAATTCAGTATCTCATCCATCCAATTCATTGCGAATCTTACTATAAATCATAAACAATTACACCATGCATTGATTCCTTCCCGAAAACACATACAAAGATGCACATACACAGAAACCCTATAGAACAACTAACATCTTCAGCACAACATCTTCAGAAATAACAAAAATGCGAAACATTTCAGAATTGAAAAAAACTACAGAGGCGATTCCCTCTCTAGCAATAATCAAGACTCTGCCTTAAAGTTCACAAGAATTCCTAGTGTTAATTTAAGTCATTTTTCTTATCCAAACAAAATTTCTATTGTGTGTGACAAAGAGCCAAACATATATAGGTGTTAAAATGATTTTTTAATTCCTTTTTTCACATAGATAATAGTGTATGTCAACCTAAGAAAATATGAAACATTTTTATAGCAACATAAATAGAGAAAGACTAAGGTGAAAATGAATAGTGCAGTTATTCTTACAGTGAAAATTATACCCGACTGTAGTGCCAGAATTGCTTGCTATGAGAGACTTAAAACTTCCATTTTGTTCATTCATTCGTCCACTGATTCAGTGTCTCAAAGAAATGAGTTTTCATTGCACAGTAAATTTGCCAAGACATTAAGCACACATCATTCAGAAACAATGGTCATATAATGAAGATGCAGAATTCACCACACAGCTAGAAATATGATGTCTTTAGCAAGCAGTCTAGACCACTATTTTTGAAGAGTATATACTTTTTCCTCTTCATTTTAGTGAGGGACTTGATTCTATAACAGTTGAGATAGCTATAGAAAAATATTGCCTGAGATTAATTGAATATACCTCTCTTTTGTTACCTCCCACATTCCCCTGGGTTGTTTCCCTACTGTTATGCCCAGTTTTTCCAAATGTGTTTTGTATAGATGCATGAGTACTTTTATGGCATAAGACATTAAAATAGCCACACATGAATGTCACAAACAGAATGTACATAGCACGTGGTTTATTCTAAAAAATAATAATAATAATCAGCTACCTACAGGTGTGTTTAAAAAAACTCGGAATAAAAATAATACAACTTACATTTGTGTAGCACTTTAGGGAAGCAATTACTCTTAGCATAATGCACATGTGCACTCACACCCACGTGACTCAACTCAAGAGGTTCTACTCTGGTGGAGCAGACGTTGGGTATTTCAGGTGGGAGGCTCGATTTATGACTCAGGAAACACCATAAAGGCCTGAACGAGCTCTGACCAAGAAAATGTCACTTTGTAGCTAAAGAAATGACTGAGATAGGATCCTTAGACAGACAAAGACCAAGCGGCCAAGAGACAGAAAGAGACAAATGAGAGAATGCTGAGGCTTATACACATTCCAGAATCCAAATAAGGAAATGCTTTACACAAATAAGACAATGATATATAATTGTTTTTATTTCATGTAATAGTTTTAAAGTCTCCCTTGGATCATTAAAGGCTATCCCAATAGGCCTTGAACAGACCAAGGAGATGTGCTGCGATGATTCTCCCCTAATATTTTATGTTACCAATGTGAAGTCGTATCTAGGAAACTATCAGTGACACAGCTGACAGAACCAGATGTTTCAGGGAAATCTGGATGTTTCTGGGAAAGCTCCCAGTCCAGGGTAGATGCTCAACAAATGCCCATGAGAGTCCATTTCCATGAAAGTATGTCAGCTTTAAGTTTTGGTGATGTAAAATCATCTTGAAATAAGACACTTATGTTCACTTTCTAAGCAGAGCAATGGATGGATGGCGTTACTAACTATGGCTCCTTCCAGCTCTAAAAGGCAGTGACTCACCTAGAAGATGCCTCTTATTTTCATGTTCAGAAGTTTGAGGCTACTGTTTACGCTGAGTTCTGGGACTGGTTTTGTCAGATGAACACACTGCCATCAGCAAACTAAATGTAGAATTTTTTTTCCCCAGACAGAAATGTTTTAGTACCAGGAAGGGCCAGAGCTTGAATCGTGAAAACAAGCTGGGAGTCAATATTAAATTATCATAATTACCTATTTCATTAGAAGAGAAACATCTCAGTATTATTTCTCTGCCTTGGTGATTGCATATTTGAAAAACTCATATCATGAGACTCCGTAGCCCCTGTCCCTGGCAACATTCCAATTTTTCTCATTATGATGACATTGTAGTCCACTAGAGGTCAGATGTCAAACATTTCAAATGACTCCTAGAGTTTGTGAAGGACTTGTGTACCTTCCATCAACTAAATCCTATCTTCAAAGCTGTGTTCATCCAATTACATGCCAGAAAGTCTGTGTGTTCTCTGATCAAAGAGAGAAAAGAAGTGGTGGTAATGCAGAAAGGAAAAAAGAAAGATGAAGATCTTTATAAAGAGGGAAAATAAGTAAATAAAATCTACTGGTTTCCTCAACCTTTATTTAATCAGATTGGAAACGGCACATATGATAAACAGAACCATATGCAAGCTAATAACTCAAGTATTGCTCTCAGGAGAATTTGACTATGTGCATCTCTAGTGCAGTTCTATTTACTTTTTAATATACTTTCAGTCATTCCTTTGCTGTTATAAGATGCTATCCCATCTACTGCAGTGACCTGCATAGGAGCCTTTCCCGTCTCTTCTAATTTCTTCTAATTCTCTGGAATTTCAAAACCAGGAAAAAGAGCTTGTGGGATAGATTGTATTATTGTTCTTATAATTATTGGCAGCCCTTTTGTGAAGGATTATATACTTCCACCCATTGCCATGCGACTTACAGGAGCGTCCCTGTTGAAAGACTATGCTTCTCTACTCCATTGTTTTCATGTACCCTGCTTTTGCCAGTGAACTGTGAAGGGAAGTGACAAATGCCTCATAAAAGCAGAAGTGTTGCGACCCATGGCATGGTTCTGCCATTCCTCTTTTCTCTCTGCTGTGAAGAGGGCATGTCCCAGGTAGGGGCTGCTCTTTCTGCCTGGATTCCAGAATAATGAGCATTCATGGGGCAGTGCCATGCTTAGCCTACTCGGCATATTGAAATATGAGCAAGAAATGCAGCTTTCTTGGTACAAATCACTGAGAACTCTTTTTCATCACAAGCTTGCAAAAGTTGACTAACCATGCATGTTGTCATTGTACGTAAAATGAGAGATTGAGTTAGGACTCAAGATGATCCTTAGGTAAATAGGGAGTTCTGATTTGGTTCCTTCTGTGTTTCTCTCCCCACTACAACATATATACACTGACTCTCCATGTAGGTGAGCTACGGTATAGGTACCAGCTGCTACTATTTATCATTGTGACTTCTAATCCCTTCATAGAAGCTCCCATCAGCACCTTAGCTTATGACCCATCCGATAGAAAACGGTATGTTTGTTTTTCAAAGGGCTTAAAAGCTATTGGGAAAAAAAAAAAAAGGTAATGGAATATTTCTGAGTATTACACAGCTGACATCTGTGTACATAGCATAAACCCATGCCCTTTGCCAGATGGATATTAACATCACTTTGCAATCCAAACTTTAATTTTAAAAAATATTGTGCTTATGCTATGAAGTAAACAAGCAGACTCTTCAGTTTTTGAAAACTCGAGAACAAAACTTATCTGATTGCTTTTTCCATCAACTCCTTACCTTCCGTGGACCCTTTGATATGAAGACGTTTGTTGAGTTCATCCAGTTTGTTCTTCATGTGTGAAAACCAGAAAAGAGAGAAAAGAAAGCAAATCAGAAATGTTCTTTTCTGTACATTTGTCTCTACTTAGTAGCCTGCTAAATTCAAAACAAGATCCTAAACGCTATCAATATTACAAGCTGTGTGGCGGAAGTACAAATTCATCTCAAATTGACATTCTAGGTTCCTCTTCCTAGTAGCTCAATGGTCACCTTCTTTAATCTCTCCATGACTTTGTTTCCTTTTCTTCAAACTGCGTATTCATGGTTCCAACCTCCCATGCTGGTAATGATGATTATGTGGGCACATATATGCAATTTAATCAGAATAGCACCTCAATATTTCAGATTAAGCTCTAGTGACATTAAAATGATTCCCAAAGTAATTTATGAAATTGCTTTTTCCAAAGCTGAAAAGTGATGGCTCAGCAACTCTACCCTTCTCAATCTGAGAGCCATATCTGGCATATATGTACAAGGAGACTCTTGCAATAATGTCTATTGCAGCACTGTTGGGAGAAGCTAACAATTAGAAATTACTAGTAAATATTTTCATATAGGAAAATGAATAAAATCACTATGGTATATTTTTTCAATGAAATATTAACTATTAACAGTAAAAATGAGTGAGCTAAAACTTCATGCTTTATTGTGCATATACCTCAAAAACATGATGAACAAAATAATTACAGGACATACCTAGCCTAATAACATTGACATAAAAATTATATTATGTATAACTATACTATAGGTTATTTTAGGGAACTATACTAAAAATTAATTAATATGTCATTTAAGAGTTACATGTGTAGGAAGTAGAAGTATAGAGACCTGTATGACAATTATACATACCATATCCAGGATACTAGTTCCCTTTGGGGTAGGAAGGAAATAGGATTGGGAAGAGAGAGGGTACACATGAAACTTCCACTGAATCTGTAATGTTTTCTTTCTTGTGATGTGCGTATTGAGGTCATCATTTTATTAGTCTCTATACCTTTTTAGTGTATCTGTATTTTTTTTTTTAAGAATAGGAAAGTAGTCTTTTGGAGAAACCCACAGACAAAATAAAGATAATCCATAATTCCTCCAATATGGCTGAAGATACCATATCTAAAATAGTTCTCGTTGTCTAAAAGAAAGGTAATTCCAAAAACAAGATACAACTAATGGACTCCTCTAATGTTATAGTTGGAATCCACTTCAAAGACCACTTCCTGTTGACTTTGGCAATGCAACGTCTTGAGCTGAGGTCTGAGGATTACCTGTGTTAGAATAATTACCCTCATTTTTTTTTTTTTTTGTCAGGAGCAAAACTAGAAAGGAGAAAAACTAGAGGTGGGGAAAGAAGAGCAAACTGGATTCTTCCAGTGGTGAGCTTCCAAAACGGTGACTCCCAGGTTCCCTAGGAATTCTGGGAGGTAGCAAACGGTAGGGGATGGGGACGGGGCACTAGGAGAACTAGTTTCCATTTCTCTGAGGTCTAATAGAAAGAGCACAGATGTACCCATTATAAAACCACACATGTAAAAATAACTGATTTCTTTGCTTTGGGTTGGAATCACATCAACTCAGTTTGGTAACACTGATCATTTCTTGCTCTCAGAAGCACTGATTGGCAGCTATAAAGGTCTTTGATCGATATAGAATTCAATAAACAAATTATTGCTTAACACTTGTAGTTTGTTTGGTATTCAAAAATTGTCCAAACACAATGTGCTGGTTAGTCTCTATTTGCACCACCACCCCTACCCATGTTGCACCCTTCCCTACGCTGCGCTGTGTCCTGAGAGACTGACTTCCTGTTGGGCTCCATCCGTGGGAGGCTCCCGCAGGGGATTGAGGAGACAAAGACAACAGGGGTGTTGATTCCCCCAGCTTCCTCCCTATTAGGTTGTGGTTTATTAGCACCCATCTACCAAATTCCATCGTTCCTTCCTACATGGCTCTCTCTCCATGTTCTGGCCACTGCTCCCCCCCTTTATTGTTCAGGCCTAGGATTGGTACCCTGCCTGTGCCAGGGCACTTCACCATCTCTCAGTGACATCCCTTTACTCTACTCAGCCTTTGTTAATAGTCCTCTCCTGAAACACGTTTGAAACGACCCCTATAAGCGCTCTTTAAAAACCTCCTCTGTGTGGGCCACCTGTTTCCTATTGGGACCATGACTGATGGACACCTGATCCAGATTAAAAAGAGAAAAAGAAAAAAAGTCTTCGGTGGGGAATTCTGACTCCACAAAATAGCATGATGAATTCTCCTTTTTGCCCTTCGTTTTCTAGAAACTGTGCTGTCCAATATGTAGCCACAAGCCACATAGGGTTCTTTGAAAACAAAGTAATTAAATGAAACAAAATTAAAAATTTAGTTCCCAGTGTTCAAAAGCCGCATCTGGCCAGGAGCTAGCATTTTGGACAGCACAGATATAGTCCATTCACATAGCACAGAGAGTTCTACTGGCAAGTTCTGCTCTACACCCAGCCATCTCCTCCATGATAAACATAAAGGTTATTTCTACCTTTGGCTCTACCTTATCATCACAGGTGCAGCCCAGGTCAAAATCAGACTGAAGGTACATAATCCCTGGATAATTGGGTCTGGTGACTTCCTCTGGTATGGAGGGCCTGAAGGTGTTGGTACGCAGAAGATGATTCAAACTTCCATGGGTCCCATTATTGGGAGCGGGCTTCAATCCCAGGAGATCTAATGAGAAGAACAAAAAGAAGCCAGGTGCTTTGTAAATATCTTTGGATGAGATATGGCGAGAGTCAAAACCCTTCACCTTCCAAGGGTCTGAAAACTCTGAACTCAAATCAGATTTGGATAAAACCAAATTTAGATAGTAGGCACTCCCTTCTTACTCCCTGAACCATTCTAGCCTGACCATGGCTGGCCACAGCTTTCTGAAACAGCATGTGCACTGCTTGAACACAGAGACACGTTCCCCCCCAAAAAAGAGTGAAGGACTAGGGCCTTACCTAATTATTGCCAATATCTATGATAGTCACAACCCAAAGACTATCAGTGTCTTGCTTGCCTGCCTCTCCATGAAACTTGTTATCCCAAATTTTGAAATGAGACTTATAATCAATAAACAACCACTAGCCTGCCCTCTAATGCACTCCACAGAAGTCCGGGGACAAGTGGAGGCTTTGGCTCTGTGCCTTGAAGTGCCACTGTGAAATGAACAGGCTGATTTCATAGCAAGTGAATGGTTGCCAAGCAGGCACACAGTGACTTGCCTAAGCTGAGAGGCAGGACAGAGGAGAGCTCGCAGCCAAGATGGGAAAAGAACCCAGGAGACCCGACTTTCAGACTCCCCCTCTAACCACCAGACTGGCACTCCCTTACTAAATAGGAAAAGTTGTCCTCATTCAGCAACTAGAAGTTCAAGGAAGAAAAATAATTAGGAGCACATAAATAGCTGGCCAGGATGCAAGCTGGCAAAATTTTAACTGAGCTGCAATGCGAGAGATGGAGGTGGGAGAAAGCTCTGTACGCAACTCTTGCTTCACCAGGTCTCTCTGACCAGTGGTGTCAGACTGTAATGCTATGTTAGATCAGCCAAAGGCTGCCAACAGCAACACTATGAAAAGTCCTCATTAGTCAACGGGTGAAGGAAGACAAAGAAGCCATAGAAGGGAATGATGTGCTGTCCTTCAAACCAATGGGCACGTTACAACAGAATTTCTGCAAGGAGATGAGGTGGTCCCAGAAAAAAGACACCTCATTTCTTTCGCTGACATTGAGGAAGTTCGTATGGTAACTCAAGAGTGTTTCAGGGGTTGTTATTAAATATGGGACTTACCACACATAACATTGTAAAGTTCAATGTTTTCAAAGGGAGGCACTTTCGTCTTGTACTTAAATGTTGGGCCATAACCTACAAAAACAGTCTTCCAAAAGATAAGCAAACAGAAACAATTAGACATTGCTAAGGTCCAGTAGGAACCCTTCCCGTTTAGGAGTACTGTGTGACTTCACTCATACCACCGCCCCCAGCCCTCCTGAGATCACTAAGACGCAATTTCAATCCCCAGTCCTGTGATCAGACCTGCATACTGTTGACTTTGTTATCAAATCCATGGTCTCCCTGGAAAAAACATTTTCCTGATGGCTTCTTATAAACATCCAAAGGTTTCCTACATCAAAACAATAGTATAATCAGTCAGGATTTCCAGGAAATCACTGATAAAAAGCTCATTTCAGTGCACAAAATATCACTAAGAAGTGGGTTTTACACGCATATTTATCTCTATTTTAATTGCATTATTCCTGTGGTGATGCAAAGATGACGCTGTTCATTTCTCCCAAGTGTCTTTGCTTTGACAATCAGCCCAGGACCAATGTGGAGCTCTGAACAGAAGTCACTGTGCCTTCTTTGTCCCTTGCACTTGCACGGATGAAGGACGTATCACAGGTAATGTTGTCTGCCTCTGTGCTTCAGCTCCACGATTATAAGATTCTCCACAGTAGGACCATGGTTTGTCCATTCACTTCTATATGCCCCTCTCTAGGCTCCATGTCAAACACATAGTAGGTACTTTTAAAATATGTCATGTTTAATCGATGAATGGAGATCTGTATTCTACAAAAATGTTTGCATACAAATTTACCTATGGTATAATACAACTAGAGAGTATAACGGAGTGGTAAACTTAGTAATTGTGACATATCGAACAAAAGCCTAAATAATATCTCAATACAAAAATAGGAAAAGAAAACACAGCTCTCTATATATCAAAACTATTTGAACTTCCTTGTGACAAGAAGATGCCTTTTGCTTAAGTGTCATGGAGCACTTTTCCAAAGATCTTTCATGTTTATTAATACAAATATTCCCTAAGTACCTACAGGGTATGCCGCACTGCAGTGAAGTGCTTGGAGGACAATAATTAAACATTTGGGTTCCCACCCCTAGGAAAAGTACTTTCAGCTTGGGATAATAAGAAAAACACATATAATAACCCAACCATGCAAGAGTTGAAGAGAGTTACTGCTAATTAAAATGTCTTGCTTTGATCTATGCTAATTTGCTCAACTATCATCATCTTTCATTTAACTTCTACTCAACAACCAGGTTTACTTCATACAAACTTATCAACTGCACCAAATTTGTTCTCTTCTAAGCTGCCCCATATATAAATGTTCCTGCAGAGGACAGTCAGCCAAGACATTGGGTCATATCTTTGTAACTTCCACGAAGACTCCCCATGCCTTTTCTAAATGATTTCAATAATTTCTGGGCTTCATTCATCTCTCTTCATAATCCTACAGATTTAACTCTATGTACCACCACCACCACCACCGCCCCCGAGAATTACAGCAGGATATTTAGGTATTTGTCATGTATCTCTCCAGGTGTTCCATGTTGATATAAGTTCCGAGACAATGAACATTTTCTCATTGTCTTCTCTCCCTTGTAAACTCATTGAAGTCCCCAGCTAGAGTGTATATAGGAGTTGTTCAGTTACTACTACAGACTAATTCTCAACACTTTTTTAAAGGAGAAAGTCAGAACAAGAGTAAGGGGGAAAGGGCTGCTGCCGAGTTTGTGTGGAAATGGATAAACTTTTAATGATTAACTCTTTGGAAGTGGTTAGTGCTTCCAGAGGACACATTCTACAAAAGACTCTTCAATATTGGAATATTTTGTAGTTTAAAAGAAAGCAAACACCTGAAATATTTAAGTCCAAATAAAACATGTCCACAGTAACAGAGGTTTTAAGATTAACATTTTCTGAACTCCTCTATAAATGTTCCTACAAGCTAAGTCCTGTCAACTGAGACCAACTCAGTTCAGTGCTATAAAGCAGTGTCCCAGGGACACTTTTGATTTCCTCAGGAATCAGAATAGAGGCTAGAATGTAAATTCAAAAAACTGAAAGGCAGAGAAACACACAGAGATGTACTGAGAGGCCACAGAAAGCCTCGGAGATGCTGAAACCCAGAAACTAGAGACGTATTGTCTCAGCACTAGTTGTTTTGCCAGTATACAGAATCGTTGGAAGCAGTGAGATTTCCAACAGAGATTTCTCTTTACGATGGCTGAGGACCTCCTAGCACTCCAGTTGCCAAAGAGGTGGTTATGAAGATGAGAAACAGGGACAGCCAACTCCCAAGCTACCTTGCGACATGCCATCTGCGGTCCACCAATAAATGGATGTCCTCAATTCTTCTGTTGTTGGCATAGTGCAAACGTTTGGGGAGGTGTTGCTTCATGTATGGCTTAAAGTGCTGATCTGGTTTTTTACACTGAAATATAAATGGAAGTTGATCTTTAGATGGATTGTCTTCTATAGAAAGGCTTAGGTTGTCTCCCTCTAGAAAATGGAAGGAGGCTTTAAGCCACACAAAAGGTCGGTTAGTGAATCAGTGGAATTTGTTACGCCCTATCAAAGAATATAAACTGAAAACAAATAGGTTAAAGAGGATTAGATAACGCTGGAGATGCAAGGTTATCAGAGAGGAGTGAGATCCATTCCTGACTCACGAGAGTATCGCTAAGAACAACTCAGGCGCCAGGGCCTTTCCCAACAGTTTCAAGTCACGGGATAGGAGGTAGGAGGGGAAGGGAGAAGGCAGCACAGCCAGGCCTATGTGATTACATCCTCGTGGGCTTTTAGAAAAGGTCTTTATCCTGGATGGGGGAGTGATGGGTGGGTGGTGGGCCGACCTGCTTCAGAGAGAGTAAGGATTTGTTTAATCATGAGTGAATGCTTTTCACTACTAATGGAAAGATCAAATATTGTCAGTTTGTATTGCTGCCAAGACCATTAGGGAGCCTGCAGCTGTCCACAGGCCAGGAGTTTTGAAAGCTCTGAGGGGAACAGATATACAGGTCAGCAGGGCAATGAGGAAAATGTTCCTCCTGCCCCACCCCACGGGGGAGCGAACCCAGGAGATTCGCACGTGAAGCTGCTCCCAGGGAGGGCTGTACTTACCGTGAGATTAGCGATAATGGCTTTAGGGTCATCTGTTCAAAGAGAGAAGGAGAACAATTTCAAAAGAGATGACAGTGATCACTGAGAGAAATCATTTTTGCGGCCAGATGCTCAATTTTCTTCCCCCCCCCCCAAAAGGGCTATCACTTTAATGTTTTGTTTAAAATATAGTTAAATTGTGTGGGGGTGTTTAATATTTCAGTCAGTGAAAAGCAGTTCAATAAGTGGAACAATTCCTATCGTAAATTTCCCTGCTGGGTCTGCGTATCTTCTTCCGGAAGGGAATTCCTCCTTCCAAGAGCACCAGGATACGGCTAGGTCAGTTGCTTCTTTAAAATCCCCCAAATGGTCCAAAACAGTGTCTCTGGAGCCTGGATTCAGTTTATTTGCATTGAACATCAGGAACTAAACTGGGCATTTGGGGCTTTTAGTGTAACTTCCTATTTATCTGCAGATCTCTGAAACAAGTTATCATCCACTTTAAGATGAATCTCTAATCCACCTAGTTCTGTCTTCTAAAGGGAGTCTTGTTACCTCAGTAAGATCATAGGTCTTAATTACGTAGGTAGCTGCCCCTTCCAGCCGCAGACACACACATGTATGCACCTCCTTTATTTTCACTACCAGCAAACAAAGGATATTTTAGTCAATACCCTGACCTAGCTAAAAGCAAAACTATGTAAATAATGGTTGTGTATAAACTGTGGATGGGATTATGTTATCTGAAGGTCCCCTTTCGGGGGGTGTGGGGAGAAAGAGGAGATTGTAGGTTGGTTGGATTTTGTTTTGTTTTTCCAAAAATTTGCTTTAGTATGTTATTATAGAATCAGCAGAAAAGGAAAGCAGAGTTCAGAAGAGATACCAACTGTGGAGATGCAGCCCTCCCTGGAATATAAACATCGGTGAAGCCGGTCATG
Organism: Rhinolophus sinicus; assembly: GCF_036562045.2. NCBI lineage: Eukaryota > Metazoa > Chordata > Mammalia > Chiroptera > Rhinolophidae > Rhinolophus > Rhinolophus sinicus. Next base: position 15,069,995 of record NC_133761.1, on the reverse strand, counting down.
TCTGTGTCCTTTCCTGCCATATCCCCAGGGCCTGTGCATAGTAGGCACTCAATAAACGTTTGTTGATAAATATAAATTTGTTTAAAATGCACGAATACGTTTGCCTTCCAGTATAAATGCGCACAATTTGAAGACGATTTTCAGGCTCTTAGTTCTAAAGCTATGCCACCCAATGCTAAAACGTGGGTTTCATTCTACTTAAGTTGGGGTTAAATGTCAATTGCATATTTTCATGGAAAGAAAATAAGTACAACTGGGCCGCATAATGATGTTTCAGCCAATGACGGGCCGCCTATATGACGGAGGTAGACCATACAGCCCAGCTATGTACTAGGCTACACCCTCTAGGCTTATGTAAGTGCACCCTGTGATGGTCACACAAGGACAAAATCGCCTAATGACACATTTCTAAGAACCTATCCCCATCATTAAGCAGTGTGTGACTGTAATAATGGTAGCAATAATGGTTAACCCAAATTGTGTCCACACACGTGTATGGTCTATCGGTAAGAGCTTTCCAGGCACTTTCTCTCTGGTCATTCACAACAACTCTGGGAAGTAGGTGCTAGAATCTTCCCCAAGCCTATGGGCATTTAAAAGTCTGGAGTGCTGACACCCCAGGACCCCAGCACTCTGAGCAAGCCATGCTTTGAACTTCTATACTCTGTGGCCTCACACACCACAGTCTCCAAAAAGACCAAAGAGAGTAATGTCATGGTCTTCAATAATGAATAGTAATAAAGAGCATGGGGCAATCTCGTGCTCAGACCAATCCCAGAGAACTACTAGGAAGTAACCAAGGCCTGGGTCCATGTGTGGGACACCCCTCCATCAGTTCTGAAGTGCTTGGTCCTCTCATGCTAATAGCTCCCATAACGCATGAGAGTAAGAGGTCCCCAGCACAAGCGTAGTGGTTAAGAATCAGAGAATCTGGGCTTAAATCTTAGCTCTGCCACTTACTTACTAGTTGTCATACTCTGAGCTAGTTCCTTCACCTCTCTCTTTAGCCTTGATCTCTTCTGTTTCTAAGAGGGGATAATAACACGTATCACACAGGGCTTTTGGGAGGATTAAATAGGATGGTGTATATACCTAGCTGAAATAGCGATGGAACCAAGACATCATCACCATAAGTAAGTTTATCTAGCTTTGACTATGTGTAAACATGAATCAAAGTGGTATGCAATGCCCCATTTACTCTTCCCCACTATCCTTACTTTCTGGATGAGGAAACTGAGGCCCAGAGTGTTGAACAGCTCCCCCAAAGTCCCAGCGAGCACCTGGCTGAGCCGGGGTTTGAACCCGGACATCCTGCACCACTGTCTGTGCTCTTCACCACCCGATCTAAGGTCTTTCACAAAATGAAATCACATACACAAAGTGTTTTATAAAGTACGAAATATTTCATTATTTGGTAGTTATTATTTCATTGGCCCAAGGGAAGTGTTTCTTCCCCCCAAAATAAACTCCCCATTACATTTCCTGATGTCTGACATACCTTTCAAAATAGACAAACGCTTTCTCGCAGAAGCCCTAAAATGCAAAAGTAAATCAAGACGTGCCATAGGGACTAGCAGTCTGTCTCTGGCAAGGGAGGTGTCCATCTCGAGTGGGCAGAGAAGGAAGGGCATGGAGGACAGAAGGGACATCAAACAGACAAGGCAGAAACACTGATGTTTTGTTTACTTTGCAGCGTTGCCTGGAGCTGACCTTGGAACATTTCCCATTTGTGTTGACTCAGGAACGAAGTTGGGGAAAAACTTAATTTTCCAAAGCTTTACGCTTGGTGCCAATGGTTTCTTATTCCCAAGGCTAAAAACTCTAAAGCATTTCCCCCCCAAAATGCAGCACGTCTCCAATAGTTTTATATGGACCTCTCTCAAAAGCTAGGTGGGCAGCCCCTGAAGCATAAATTCAAGTTCTTGTCAGCGGGATCTTGTAACCTGAGTGTGTAAAACGTAAGTGATAAAATTATTCCTGTTTATTTCTACTCGTTCAAAACACTGCCATTTCACAAGGGCTTAATAGTTTCTCCTCCTGGGTTCTGTCAATCACTTTTATAAAGGTAAAGCGTCCCCTTCAACTGGACACCTAAAAACATTCAGGGTCTGAGTGTGGCTCTGCCAGCCCTGTCATGGACTCCCTAGCTTCAGCTAAAGAGCTAGCCGGAACATCTTGTTGAAAAGTTCTTCTCATATAAACAAGAGTTTATGGTTATACACATGTCTCAAATTAAGTGTGTTTTCTACATGATAAAAACAACAGCAAATATTTATACAGTGCTACCATGTGCCAGGAATCACTCTACGTGGTATAAATTCATGTTCACAACCCTACGGGATAGCTGCTCTTATCATTCCCATTTTTCAGATGCAAAACTGAGACTTAGAGTTTAAATGACTTCTTCAAGGTCACTTAGCTAAGAAGTTGCAGAGCTAGGATTTTTACCCAGGTATTCAGGGAAGCTTCAGAGAACAAGACCTTACCTATTCCAGTGTATTACCACTCTAACCACTTAGTATTTTAAGAATCGACTTACATTTAGCATTATTGCTAAATTTGGATCGAATTCTTCCTAGAGTTCCAGGCACTAAAGTAATGTCATCCACATTAGTCAGATAATTGCTTAAGAACTCAGTTCTATCACATGTGACATCTTCCATTCCTATGAGGAAGGGGAAAAAAAGAAAAAAGGATTTTCAGGCAATCTTAGAATTAAACTCTTAACACAGACACTAAAGATAATATCCAGGCATCTCTTTAATTCGTTTTTAACAGCTTCATGCAAGGAGCTCTCTAAGTTTTTAACTTGATTTTCAACGTTTAAATGCTTCTTTATATCATCTTTTCACCAGACTTTGATTTAGTCATATTATCTTGCAGCACTAGAAGGTTGAAAATGCATCATTGCAATTATCAGCTTAAGTCATTCAGCAAGAACAGCAAGACAAAGGAAGTAACCATAATCTTAAAAAAAAAAAAAAAAAATCTATTTACACAATCATTATGAAAAAGATCTATTCTTTGGAAAAAAAAAAAATCCTAGATTGCTTCAAACCCTTCCCAGCTGGGGGTGGTGTAAATAACTGGAATATATAGTTCCATGTCTCTTTTACAAAATGTCATTTTCCAACTCTCTCTCTCTAATATATCTCCTGACTTGAGTACATAATCACCAGTCCTCACTCTGTCTCCACTGGTGGCCTTGGATGTTACTGACAAAACAGTACTGGCAACAAGAGATGAGAAAGAAAAATGTCAGCGCCAATGACCACCCAAACCGAAAAACAAAATAAAGCTGAAAACAAGTTGTAAACAATGTAATCAGTCAAAACTGAATGCTAGCAACTAGAACACAAAAAGGGTCTAGCTAGGTAGGGAATTTTTTTAACCAATAAATATCCCTCCCCCACCCAAGATTTGTTTCCTGCCCCCATCAAGGAAAATTTCTTGATCAATGTTTAAAATAAATACATAAAAACAAAAATTCAAGTGTTAGAATCCCAGACTATGGAGGCTGATAGTGACCTTTACTGTCATTTCAGAATTTATGAGATGACTTGGGAACTACGAAATTTTAATATATTGCATTGCACAATCCAGTATGTGAAAATTCAAGAGAGGGAAAATAAGTGATTCTGTAAAGGATGTCCTAAGATTTTGGAATAAAGAATTATAACCCACAGTGGCCTGAATCCAGTAAAATTCAAATTATCACCTTCTGGGAGCCCAGATTCAGAGCCCCACCTTTCTTTTCTCTTTTTCTTTTTTTTAAATACAAATTGGAATGAAGAGAGAGAGAAAAACATACCCAAACATAGCACAAGGGTTATATACCTTGCATTTTAACATTTACACTCTCAAAAAGAAAAAGAAAAACAATAAACAGCTACTATATTCTAGCAGAATATTAACCCAGGAAGGGGAAGACTCCAAATACATATTAATGGAAGATGGGAAAAATCTTCCTTTTGTTACATTTCAAGGAAGTCACTTATGCCACCCCAACGGTGAACTATCTCTCTTGCTTTCCAAGACCATCTGTGATGTGCTTCTGACACATCATTCCCCTTCCCCCTGCAGACTGTGTAGATGGCGCTAGTGTTCTCATCCTACAGATTGAGGGGGCTGAGATGTGGAGATGTCACATAACATATACCATGTCAAATGGCTCTTAAGTGGAGCAGTGCAATTTGAATTCTACTGTAACTCCTTCTTACTCCAAAGCCCAGGCTCTGAAACACTAGACCATACTACTTTTTAGTTAAGAGATGCGGTGGCTTACCAAAACCAAAGCAATCTACACATCTCAGAAGCCTACATACTAGCAAGACAAGCTTTTAATCTACCTATGCAAGACTTTTACAATGCTCCAGCATGTGACTCATTGGGACCCATCTACTTCTTAGACATCTGGCTTCAACCTGTGACCAACTGCTCTTGACCCCTCTGGGCAACTTCAATTGAATCAGCTGTGCCACATGCTCCAAATTTTTGTCCTATCTGCAGCTCTCCACCAAGTCAGACTCATGGAGCATGATTTTCCAGCAAGTCAAATTTAGTCCTTGCAAAAGAGCAAGGTAGTCCCACAGCTTTAAAAAAAAATAAAAAAGAAAGAAAAGGAAAGATAAACAAAACCAAAAAAAATCTTCTCATAGATATTCTGGAACACTTCAAGTCCAGAGCAGAGCTTTCACTAGGGAAATTTGCCTGTTGTTCTTAACAGAACTACCAGAGTCAATCAATTTCCCTCTTCCAGATTCTCTCCTAGAAGGGAGCAGCCCCATTTTCCAGAGTTACTATTTCAGTTTGATAATTCTGGAATGCAGGAGGCACTCTCTGAAACTCCGTCTGAGTACTTGTGAAACAGGAATGCTCTCTGAGGGCCCCGTTCGAGCTCTATAATCATATAATGCTATGACTCTCTTGATCACCTCAAAAAAGGGGTCATGAATTTTTCTACTTTATACAATGACTTAGAAAAACTGCTTCCTACACTGCTTCTTCCTCTCTTTAACAGTCTTTTCTACTGAAGCAGGATCCTCTGGTTTTCATCTTGAATTCTCTTTGTGAATGCAGGAAAGTAATTTTGCTTATATGCCAGGGAGAACAATCCTCTGTCTCCACCTCCTTATCATATTTAGATTTATTGTTAGCCACATAAACTCTGTGGGTGCCTTTTGGGGATGTGGCTATCAGGGATGGGGTATTATTACCTGGTACATGGTGTTTGCAGAGGAAGTTATGCATATCACAAGCAAATAGTCTGTAAAACTTTAATAAGAGACAGATTTTGTGTAGAAAGGCTTTTCCCCGCTAAGAATAGGAAGATACAGGAAGTCCCTGGTTTTGTTCAAAATGAACTCAGCGTCACTTCTGGTGATCTCACAGTTTTGAGTCATGGATTGATTCCTTTCTCTATCCAGAAGTCAAGGGGCAGGAGGGGAAGAACACAACCTGGGATTCTGAGAGGAAAGGGCTCCTTTCCTCAACATCATCAGAAACATTACCTATGAATCTATCCTATTAGCAAAGAAGAAACAAAGCGTTACCATGGTCTCCAACAAAGATGACATTTACACAGCGATGCAGCTTTAGTTGTTTCAATCCATCCATTAATTGCCCCACTGTTTTGTCAATTTCCCTCAGAGGATTTGTCATCTGGAAAAAGGAGCAAATTAGTTCCCGCAGATTTTTTTTTTTTTTTCCGTTCACTTTCCCACAGATCTTCTACTCCTAGAACATTCTGGAAAGAAAACTTCAGGCCCAGAGGCAGAGCTTTGTCTAGGGAGATTTCCCTGCCATTCTTAATGGAAATATGGTCTAAGCATTTTTATTTGTATTCTTTTAGGAGCATAAAACCACTCCTCATCCAATCCCCTTCAAGATACTTTGATATAAAAATTATCAGAAATATTAAGAGCAATTTTTTTAAAAAAAATTTTTTAGAGATAAAATGACCTTTCTAATGTAACCATGGTCTTTAAATCCAAGAATTTTGTGACTGAGCAGAAAGTCAAATGGATCACTTAAGTCTTTTGTTCCCTAGGTGAAGTCACATTAAGCTTTGAACTATGGCAAGAAGATGGAGGCTAAGTGAATCAAAAGCAGACCGGAGGTTAAAAGGTAGCCTTCACTGGATGTTAAATTAGGACATCATTAACACAATGCAATGCAGCTAATGTTCCAAATAACTTAACTGTCAATTCTGAGAACAATAGATTCTTAATAGAAGAACCTCTTCTGAGAAACAAGCTACTGTTTCTCAATTCAGTCCCCTTCAAGCTGATTTTGAATAAAATAAGAATCTATAAGAGTCCTAACAAACAGAAGTGAACCACTGAACTTGTTCTAGAAGATTTCTTATTTAGCCTAATGAAAAACAAAAACTCGGTTCTCTGAAGAACATTTCCAAAGTCTAAGAAACATAATCCAGCTCTCATTTTTTTGCTTCAAATGCAAGTTTCTAACAGCAAGAATTCTCCCATTACTAGGGACCTCCCCTTTCACTCTCATCTCTGTCCATTGGAAAGATTTTCAGGAAACATCAGATAAAGACTTAAGAGTACTTCAGATGAATTTTACAATTTAGCTACAATTACACACACACACCCAAGATGACTGAGATAAGAACAGAAGGGATCTGCATATCATTTTTCATTCAGACACATATTATCTCTCATTAGCATCTTCTCAGATGACTCAAAACCTTTCCTCATATCATGTCATCAGTAAAGGCAGTTGTAAACTTATTTTTCTTCATGACAGAGGTCAGTATTTCAAATTCTATCCCAAAGAGGAAATCACAAGTGAAAGTTTCAGAATGATCGATGCAGCATAATCTGAAGAGACTAACAGATGAAGGAGTAAGTGGTATTTGCTTCTGAGAAAACACTGCTCTCCTCTAAGACCTTTGCCTAGACAAAGAAATACCAAATACACAACATACATCAACCCTTGACAATGACTTATTTTCCTTTACTAAACAAGATAACTCAGGTAAAATCCTTAACCTTCTTCTTAGTGATTAGTTCAGACAATCATAAATAAGATCGTGCCTTAGAGGTATCTGAAGGTTTTGAGAAAATTAACAACCTAGAGGCTGGTCTGAATATACTGGAAAAACTAGACATTACTCATTATCTCTATTTGAAACCACACACAACTCCATCTACCAATTATTTCCTCTTTCTTCTGTCTCAGCTATCCCCTTGTCTATAATATAAGACCTTTTTTGAATTCGGAAGGTACTGACCACAATTTTAAGCCAATTTTCTATTGAGTTCTAATCTACATTATTGTTGAGGATTCCCCCAGCTACCTTGCTCAGTTGTTCTACAAACCATTGTAACAAATTCTGTGGACACATGCAAGCAAAGCCCATGGCCTCCTTTACAGTCGGTCACTCAAGCCTAACTATGAATCCTAGTTGTAGGGTAATTGACTCTAAAGAAAGTAGAAGCCTCTTTTGTCCTATCTCGCTGAAAGTTCAGGAGGTCTTCACATCAGTGTTACCCTCTGAAGTATCCAATTCTTCTGGACTTCAAAGCCAAGGATAAGGCGCCAGAGTTTTCCTGAAACTTATTCAGCTGATTTTCGAAACAAGGCACTGAAGGGAACCTTCAACACACCTGCCCGCCACAAAGCTTTGGAACAATAGGTAAACTTACTTTGTCCTGACGAGTTTCCACGGCATAATGATCCATCCTATGTAATTTTCTTCTTCTTTTCTTTGGAGGAGCAACTGGTCTTTCCTGTCTCCTCTTAGGGGTAACCTTCCTCTTAGGTCTCTTAGCCGGAGGAAGAGGTAAGCCATAACTACTCTCCTGTACTGGCGGAGAGAGATGTCGGGACTCAGAAGTCGTCTGTCCCTCTGGGTCACAGAACAAAGCTCACACTTTGCCATCTGGGGTCAGCAGAGTCTTAGTTGGAAAAACTAAGGCTCCTTAAGTGAGGAAAAAGTGGGTATGAGATATTATTCAGGGGTCTCTATAGAGAGAAGCCCCCTAAATTGATCATGATGCTGCTGTCAGCGTCTTCACTGAGAACAAGAATATAACTTAAGAGGATATAGTCAAGTGGGTTTCTTTGGGCTGAGGAAACCATGCTACACGTGGATACACCTGAAGGTGACATAGAGTTCTGTATTCCATAACTTTTGCATTAGGGAGAGACTGGTCCTTGGTTATGAAAAGCTAGCCATTTATACAGTACTAGCTGAAAACTAAATAGAATATTAGCCACGTGGTCATTTCAAGGTGACAGTGGGGTCCATGTGGGTGGTTCCAATTTAGAATCTGACAGGTATCTGTTCACACCACCAACGATATCAAAGCAACTGTCACCTTCCTTGGCAAGGATCAGGAAAAATTTTACAACCAAGGACAGACTAAAACATAAATAATAAGCCATCCTCCTTGGTCATCAATGGACTTCCACGAATCAGGACTTTCAGCAGGAGAGAAAATGTGTCACTGATAATTTAGGTTTCCAGTACAGGGCAGCTCTAAGCCATGAAATAACCATAAATAGAACTTTGAAAAAATTCTCCTGTAACATGAGGTAACAAAGTCATTGAGGTCGCTTCCTTTTAGTACACATATCAAGAAAAGAGACTACTTGCATTTTTGCTGTCAAAAACCCCATTTTGGGGGGAAGGGGGGAGTAGCAGTACTATGCATCTTTTTATTTATTTTTTAATCTAGAGAGCGATACAGGCTGATACCACCTGAGTAAGGAAAACAACCTTTTGGGACTTCCCAAACGCTAGAGGTAACCAAGCCCCTGATTTGCTGATGGTGCAAAGGTGAATTAAAGCAGCAAGCTCTGCTGTCTACCTAGCTGATTTCTCTCGGTGGGACCATCCGGAGAATCATTCGGATGCAGGAAGGGGCAGAAGGAGGGACAATGTTAGTGTATCCACAAAGGAGGCCACCTGCCATGCGGTTTCACTGTTTCCAGAGCAAGCGACTGCAAAGCCACCTCCATTTCTGTCTCATCCTCTCTCTCTCCGGCACAGCGATGGAAAGATACAGCCCCACAGACTCTGGTTGGGTTCTGTTTTTTAAAAAAAATGCTACTAGTTTTAAGCAATTCTCCATAAGAAGACAAGCAAAAGGAAAAAGGGGGTTTCCCAATTCATGGTCGCCGAATACATTCAGGTAGCGCTCAATTCTGCCCATCAGACACCCGGCCATTTGCAACAGACCTCAACATTCCCAAGACTCAGAAGGCAGGCCCTTCCGATTGCAGCAGGTTAGAGGCGCAGCGGGAGACATAGGATTTAGTCAAAACGAGTTTTCATCCAGTGATTATATTGCATGTATTTCCTTCTTCGAATGTTAGAAGTAGACGAAAGCTAAGTTTTCACTGACCAGCCATACTTTAGTCTGACTTTAGAAGATTTAGCCTGAGGTTAAAAGGATGGGAGATAGAGGGGCAAATTTCCCTGCTTTTCAGAAGGATATTTTGCCATCTGAAGGTAGTAACTAGACAGCCAAAGCTCTGCCTCTAGGCCCAGAAGAGCAGCCGAATGAGGGGTCACAGAGAAAGCATAGAAGGTCAAAGAGAAAAAGATTGCGCCAAAAATCACAAGCAAGCATATTTCTCAACATTCACCATTACACTATGAAACCAGGAGCAATACACCATTTCTTGAAACTATTAGCCCAATGCTTGATCATCTAATTGAATAGCCTTTGAAAATTGTCCTGGAAAAAAAAAGTACACTCAAATATTAAGCTAAGAAAGTAGAACTTCAACTGTGTTCCACAGCACACAACACTTTGCTAGATTGAATCATTGCAATTAAACTTCAAATACAAGATATTTTTTCGTGAGATGGAAAGGGTAACATGGTACTGATTTTAAAAACAATATTTCAGCGAGTATAATCTTTACATGCACAATAAATGTAATGATGGATATATAGGTTTATAAACCAGTAATTCTACAACAGAAGAGAGGTTTTGCTGGCTTACTTTGGTTTCGTGTTTTAAAAGTATAAACTATTTTGTTTTTATTTCAGTAAAAATAAGGTTCCTAGAACAAAATATGAAACGGTCAAAATCTGAAAATATCCCTTGTATTACGAGAAGAAAGTGACCAGGTTATCAGCTTATCATAACTGGAGATACATCCCAAGATATCTAACCAAAAATGTTTTACCCAGTAGGTATGTGACAATATCCCAGTTACAAGAAATATTAATACTAAAAAGAACACAGAACGAATACTTCCAACTCTTAGTTCGTAAATACTATAGGACAAAATCAGTTCATATATTTATGAGCAGACCTGAGTATAGAACTATCATTACAGCAAATTAAAGCATCCTATATTATACTTCATTTATCATTCCTTAGCACTTCAAAAAAAGTTTTAGTTTATTTTTATGTGTTAACAGTTTTTTTAATTTTTCAATTACAGTTGACATTCAGTATTATATAAATGTCTAACCACTATGCTGTAGAGCTGGAACTAATATAATATTGAATATCAACTGTAATAGTTTATTTCTTGATTAAAACACACAAATACTTTCAACTAATTATAACTGAACTACACCTGTTAGAAATGCAGACATGCTCATTGATAAAGAACATTTAATGCCGAGCCATATAACTTTTAAGGAAATGAGGATTGTAAGAACTGTACCTCATCTGTATTGTAAAAAGCCAACTTTGATATAAAGAAAATGCTCTGTATGATGTGAATAGTTATTAACTGACGACTCTGCTTATCTCCTGGATGGAAGATGGTTTAAATGGTTCCCTGGGAAGAACTCTGGGCTGGGAGTAAGAAGTTCGGAGGTCCTATCTGTAAGTTCATTAACCAGAGAAGCAATTCGAACAGCCCCTACCTCTTTAGTTATCAGCCTCCTGCTTTTTTTAAAAAAATGGTTATACTACGTTGCCCTAAAAATCCTTATTTTGTCTATGCCATGGGGCTTATTAGGGGGATATTAATACCCATGCAAAGTTGAACCTTTGAGTAGAGCACATGGAACTGCTTAGAGATTTTTTTTTTCCTTTTTCTTTTTTTTTTAACATTTTAATAATGTGGTTCCTTTTGTTCACTTTAATCTCAAAGAAAGTCATCCTAAAGATAAAACAGCCACGCTTGCTCTGGCAAGAATAAGATTTGTGTTTCATGCATGCAGATGTTTATCTCATTTTATCATTTGTGTTCCATAATCATGCAACACTGGTTAAACATCAAAGGGAGAGGAAAAAGAGCATCAGACTTATATGACTTCAATGATTTAAGGCAAACTAAGAATGGTTTTAAATAGCCATTAGTTTCCAGTGCTTACAAAAATCACCACTGGATTAATGTTAAAGCATTCAGACAAAAATCCTTATGGCTCCTTGGTGTTTACTGCCTTTGTTTAAGCATGCTGCATTGCACTCAAAAATACTTCAACCAAGTATTATCTGTATAATACTTATCTGTATTTCCTACTCCTCCTGATGCGGAATACAATGACTAAATTATAGCCAACAGTGTTGTCATGGCCTGTTAGAGAATTGGAGGCAATTTCCATCAACAAAGAGTTTTTCAAATTATTTCTAATCCAGAATCAAGTTTTATTATGTTGCTGTAGATCTCCCCACCCTAATAAGAGTGGTAGAAAATATGTAAAATATTAAGAGGTTTAGATTTACAAATTCCATAGTATTTTAAAATCACACCGAAATGCTGGGAAGATTTCTATCTCTAAATGAAAGAGGGACGTAATAAAACATTACCATCCCTTTCCTGTCCTGAATTTGAAGTTTCACTGGATACTACCTTACAAACAGATTGTCTTCTACAAGATTCCTTAGGGTTTGATAAAGGGTGTCACGCTGCTCTGCTAAACAGATCATTCAACACTGTATTTCTCTCAGTTCAGAATTCATTTCACTTTTGGGGGGTGAGGGCTATGTTCATACTCTTGATTGTGGTGATGGTTTCACAGGTATGTACCTATGTCAAAATTTATCAAATAAAAAAGTGTTCATTGCTATAACATGCCCCGTTAACTGTATCTGCTAAGGCTATTAGCGCTACTTAGCTGACCTACTCTGTCATAATCATCTTAAGGGAGCTGAAAGTCAGTTCAATGTTTTGTATTGCAGGTTTCATCTCCAGATTCCTTTCCATTCCTATCCCAGGGATGGCAAATGCCAACGCTGCCAGATCCTTCACTTTTTGACTGCTGCCTGCAGGGCTAGACTGTACCCTCCCATGGACACCAACTTTAGGGTAAGTATGAGTATCAAATCAGTTGGAAATGAAATTCCTGTAAGAGAAACAAGTATGTTGAAGATTTATAAAAACATTTTTAGTCTTACAATTCTTTTACTCTGTATAAACCTTGCAGATACGTACACCCCAAGAGATTTTGTACACTTCATGAAATAAGGTCAGTAGATCAGGTAGCCCAGGGGCACAGGTTCTCCTCAGGTGGAGGATATGCTACTAACCTCAGGGCCAAAAGGGCCATATTTGTGTCCAGAGAAATCAGGTTGCTCGGAATAGAAGGCATAGACCGAAGGCCTACAAGAAAATTGGCAGGTTCAAAATCTCCCCCAAACCACACATAACAAATACCAGTATCCCTCCACATTAAAAAAAAAAAAAAAAAAAAAAATCTTCTCAAATCAAGGTAATTAATCTACCAACCACTATAGTCTTACCATGGAAAAAATCTTCTTATTTTTGTTTTGGTTGTTTCTTTCTATTGCATCCACCCCCCACCTCCTACACACAGACACCCCCACTGTGGCAACTGCCTGGTACCATCTTCAGGAATCAAAAGTCACAAAGACAAATCTGAACACATTCAGTCAGGTCTTTGACCCTCAAAATAATAGAGCACAGGGACCATTCACCCGGGCTATGCAATCTGCTGCCTGAGAGACAAACTCCATTAAAGTGAAAAATCAGTCTTAATGTTTCCCCATCCTTGGGATGCTGTTGGTTCATTTATCACAGCCAGGAACTCCCTTAAACTCTGCTGTTGTGGCCAGAATTAACAGCTGTAGTAATCCACGGAATTAAATGGTCCTCAATCACATATGTCCATTATATCCTTCTTAGGGAAGTAACGCTTAAGGCTAAGAACCACACAACTTAATAATACTGAACCTTGGTTATACTTCTATTTCACAGTGTATCTAGGTTTTCACCCAATTGTAAGCTAAGATGAAAATATACTGAAAAAAGAAAGAAAGTCAGGGAGAGGGAAACAAATACCTTTCATTGTCTGGCAGGGTCAGCCACTGCAGTATTGTCAATATTCTCCGCTCGTGAGGGATGACCCTGGAGGGTAATAACAAGCAAAGCATGATGGGAGGTTGCCTTTCCACAAACTCCAGTCTCATGAGCACTTGCTCTTACACCAGGCCAAATGCTCTCTATTTACCACCATCTGTTTTCACTTCATATAAGGGCCTCTTGAATCAGTGTTTAAACTTCCATTTCCATTTGCAACATATTATATTGCTCAACCTCTGCCACAGAGGATAAGACTGGAAACTCTGATTCACAGTCAAATGAGGAAAAGACCCCAGGCTCACAGTCATTGCCATTTACTGGGTAAAGCTGTTAGCTATGGCCACAGAGGGACCAGGATTTACAACCCCAATCTGCCTCTTGCAGGTGTTGTGACCTCTCTTGACCTTTAAGCCTCTTTCACCTCTCTCAGCCTCAGTTTACTCGTCAGTAAAAGAAGGCTAACACTGCACACTGAACTTCTTGGTTGCAGGGATGAAATGAGACAAAACAGGCTAAGGGGATGTATAGTGCTAGCACACGGTAAACGCTAAAAAAATAAAACATCGTATTTTTATTAATGATCAGAATTAGTTGTCATGCTGTCTCAAGCTAAATGTCTTTAGAAACATGATTTAATCCGAAACTTACATTCCTCCTTTATAAATAAGGGGTTTAGAAAGGTATTCTTGAAATTCTCTTCCAGCTCTATAAAAATCTATCAGGAATGGGTACATATAATTATGCGACTGACAAAAAGGGTATAATCTTCATCCACAATGACTTTTGTGTTTAAGTCTCATTCTTCCGTTGAAAATATAATTACCCTAAATCTGGTATTCACTTTAAGAGCGCTCGGCTAACCCGATAGCACTGTATCCTGGGCTGAGTTACGTTAAGATGCTCCAAAGCTGAGTGATGTCTTTATTCATAGAGCAATTCGCTTAATTCTTTCCTAACAAGGAGCACAACAGGCTTTTCTGCTCCCCCACCCAAGACTAGGCATTACAGCATGTTTATGATGAATTCCATCTAAAGCCCAAGTTTACTTGTGGTTAGTAAAAATTATTGTGGCCAAGAGTGAACCCTAGTAAAAACTATGGCATCTGCGCAATAATAATGTGTCCGTGTAGGCTCATCAACTGTAACAAATGTCCCACTCTGGTGGGGATATTGATCATGGGGGAGGCGGTGCATGTGTGGGGGCTGGGGTATATGGGAAATCTGTAACTACCGCTCAGTTTTGCTGTGAACCTAAAACTGCTCTAAAAAATAACCTCTACTAAAAATGTATCATGGACTATTGGGTGAGCCGTTTAAAGAGCCACTCTTGGTGGACATGAGCAAGCGGGAACAAAGAGAAAGACAAATTTTCAGAGCCAAGGTAGAAGGCTAGAGGTGGCAAGAGCTCTAATGAAGCGGCCTCCTCTCATCCCCACCCCCACCCACACCAGCCTTTAGACAGATCGTGGATTTGTTATTCTTCTGGCTCGCTCTCTGGATAAAACTATCCTACCAGCCCAGAAAATCACATTTACCACAAAATGAGTCCTAATTTAAATAAATTCCAATGCTATTGAATACATGTGACCCCGTTTATTATATCCTATAATTGAATAAGAAATAGGCATAGCAAAGACAGGTTAATCACTTAAGGTATTTAATTCTTCAGCCTCAGAAATCTCCTGTATCTGAACAAAATAATTACATATTTTGAATTCTTTCCTAATTTAAAAAAAAAAAGTGAATACTGTGGCCTTTTCATTTTCTGTTACTTCACTACCTACCATCTGCTTTATTTTATGTAATTGGTGTTAAGTCACAAAAATGGACTCCAATGAACTCACTTGATACTAATGGAAAAATGCAAGCTATTACACCCCTGAATGCTCACTCTTTAAATGTCTTCATTGGATGGGGTGCTTGACCAGTGTGGGGGGATGGGGCAGGGCAGGGAATAACAGCTCTGAGGCCAGAGTGTCTGGGTTTGAATCTTGACTGCAAATGTGTTGATGATGAGACTTCGGCAAGTTACCTAACCTTTCTGTGCCTCTGCAAAATGATGATGATAATAGTACCTATCCCATAAGGTTGTTGTAAGGATTAAAAAAGATAATACATGCAAAGCACTTAGAATAGTGCCTGGCCCAGAGAAAGAGTTCAGAAAAATGTTAGCTTTTATCACTAGATACTGGATTCACAGGTCCAATGAGATGGTGCAATCACTCATGAAGTATTTGTTAAAAGCCTATTATGTTCAAAGCATTTGTGTGAATATAAATAAAGAGCCAAGATACTCCTACCAAAACGACTTTCATGGACGAGTCCACACCATTCTGTGTGTGGAACGATGAACAGGGGATTATCATTTTCTGGACAGGGGTCTGAGAGAGAGAGAGAGAGAGAGAGAGAGAGAGAGAGAGAGAGAGAGAGAGTGTGTGTGTGTGTGTGTGTGTGTGTGTGTGTGTGAAGATTTCAAGATGTGAATTCATCCTAAGTGTCCCCTTGGGCACAACATTTTACCTCTCTAAGGCTTGGTGTTCCGATCTCAAAAATGAGGTATTGGACAAAGTGGTCCCTATACTTCCTAGGAGTTCTAGATTATCTTTATAAAACAACCTCAGACCAAAAAGACATGGATGGCCCTTACCCATCAGTGTCTGAAATACAATTTCAAGTCAGCAGAAACAAATCTGACAAAGGAAGAACGTATGTTCAAACAGATGGGAAATGGGGTTCACACTGCTGCCTTTACCATCACTGATCGATACAGAATTTGTCACGAGACCTAGTACATTAGACGTGGTCAGAAAAAAAAGGAAAAAAAGGAGGAATGGAAAAAGAAGAAATAGATGAGGTATTTAGTGATAAAGGAGAACAAATAAGCTTAGGACATATATAGACATTGTCTCCTCAATGTTCAAAGAGATAGTGTGACTAAGAAAACAAATACCATTTATTAGTTGTTCTCGATGTACTAAGTATCACGTTAAGCACTTCAAAATAAGTTCACTCATTCTATCTTAACAACACCCTATGATGAAGATATTACCATTTCCATTCACAGATGAGGCCATCAATTTATTGAGAGATTAAATCATTTGTCCAAGGTCAGCAATCCATTAAGTGGCAGAATTGTGATTAAAATCAATCTAAACACTCATATATAAAGGGAATTACTGCCCTTGGACATGAACTGACATAAAAGAACGTAATGGAGCATCAGCTAAGGATGATTTTGGAAGGAAATGCTATCACTTAAAAAGCAAGAATAATTCTTGGTTGCAGAATTATCAACATAGTACAGAACTATGGTAACAAGATAGCCTTCTAAGTCTATGGTTTGAATTTGGTTTTAAATTTAAAATTTTTCAGAATGTACTATGTGTAGATTTCCTTCATATATATTCCATTAGATAACCAGAAGTCTGACCTTTTCTTTCTTTTCTTTTTTTTTTTAAGTTATAAAAAGCTATTTTTAAAAGTAAGGAAAAATAAAATGAACCCAAGTCACTTCCAAGATATAGAGATACAAGAATAATAGTCTGAAAAGCAAAGCAAACTATAGATCTCTTTGGAGCACACAAAAGCCACCTTCTTATAAGTGGTTTGAAATGAGTGGAGAAAATTGCCGTTCAGAACCAGAACACTGGGCCTTTTCAATGAAACTTTGCAGCAGTTTCGGGGGGTAAGGGTGGGGACTAAGTATTAATTATGTTGTTGGCGCCTCTCCATTTTGCAAGGAGGCAGGTTGTGGAGCAGAAGAAATCACTTCTATAAGCATCTATGAGGGTCAAGGGTTAAAAAAAATGTAACGCATAAGATTAAATTGGTAAATCGACACGCCATTTACGTGAAACCATGTCGTGTCTAACATACCCAAACTTAGTTCTCAATTCAGAAAATCTCTTGAAAAAAAGGGGGGCATGGGGGTGGTGGAAGACTTTTAAAGGGATACTCTGTCTTAACTTTAAATCACCAAACCCAATTTCAACTTAGCCCTTCAAATCTGAAAAAGCTACTTTCATTCCTGAATGTGGAGAATATAGACAGAACCATTCTGGATTAATTTAAACCTGTGATTGCTGTCAGCACACTACTATTACAGAATTGTCAGATTTTTGTTACAGAATACGAAGAAAACATGGAAACAGCTTTAGGTGGTTTAAAAAAAAAAAAATGGAAAGAACATCTCAGTGGGAACAAAATCCCCATGAAAGTTGAAACAGATTCCTTTTCTTACTAAAGAGCCTTAAAAATAATGAACATGTTGACACTTTCATTAGGTAAGTCTCTTCTGTTTTATGAACACTAACTACTACATCACCTCTATGGGGAAGTGGTCCCATGTTTCTAACTAGGAAAATCCTGGAATTCAGCGGAAGAAAATAGGATAAAAACAGAGGCTTCTCCTTGTCTCTTGTCTGGAATAGCCAATCTCTAGACTGCTATATCAGCCGCCTGAGACCACACTAGACTTTTAAAGTTGTAAACCCAAATAAATATAGCATGTTATCATATCTTTATAGAAAATGATAATGCAAACCACACAATAAATAGTCTAAGAGAAATATATATTCCCTGGGTGGTGAGTTACCCAAAACTTATAAACAGGCACAGAAAAACCTAAAGAATGAAAAGGAGAAGAAGAGAAAAATCTTCCTTACATTCTGTTAAGAAAAGATGGGGGAAAAGAGAGATAGAAGAGGAAGAAAGGGTAGGAAGAGGAGGAGGGAGGAAGGACGGAGAGAGGACCTCGAAAAAAATAACTGGAGGATTATTTTGAATCATAAAATATTCAGAAGTTCGAGTACTTTTACATACAACTGAAATTAAACAAAATTGAATTAGTGTTTCATAAATTGAATCATAACTGTAATTTTACAAACTTTGACAAAAGAAAAGGAACTTACACAGACCAGAAGAATGTCCCAGCTTTCACCCCTTGCTTTGTGGCCGTAATCCATAGCTAATGAGGAAAATATAAGAGGCTTATAACATGTTCTGGGTTTGGGTCAAAGAAGAAAAAGGTTTTAAAATATATTACATCAGATATCTTTTGCTTTAACCACAACACACCATAAATTTCCCATTATTTGCAACCACTTCTTTTTTTTTTTTTCACATCTGGAAATCAGAATCATTATTTCCATAAATGTTATTTGATACGGTCTCTGCAAAGGCGTTCAAAGGCTCTGCTATGATTCTAGTGGCATTTTTCAAACTTTTATTTCATCCCAAAAGTCTCTTCTGTACCTATGTTGTCTGATGATTGTTTTGAACATCACACTCATACGACAGCATTCGGTTCATCAAAGGACACAGGAGTTCGCCATATGTTTCCTTTAGTATTGAAAACCCATAGAGGAGAACCCCAATTTGGCACACAGATGCCAGGATATGGGAACCCAGCTTTGTCTTGCTTTGTTTTAAACTAGGTGAATGAAAAGGGGAAAAAAGGGCTATTTTGCATTCTGGATTTTTCCCTAGTATCGTTTCCTTAGCCTTGAATAAATGGAATTTTAGGAAGACATTCCTGGAATAAGTTAAGGGAACCAAGTATTTCATTCAGACTTTTTAAAGATTCTTTCCAACTCATGCTATTGGGAGATAGAAGATACGGTGGTTAAGAACCTGAACTCAGCACCCAGGTCGCTGGATGTTTAAGCCTTGCTTCTGTCATTTACCGGCCACGTGGTCCTCCAGCAAGTTACTTAAGCTCTCTGTGCTGCAGTTTCCTTAAAAGTATAGATAATATTACCTAGCACATAGGATTATTCTAAGCTTTAGGGAGTTAATACATTTAAAGTCCTTAAAGCAGTGTCTTAGCATTTGGTAAACACTTGATCAAGTTTAATCTTAATTATTATGCAATAATGGAAATAAATGCTGGGGGTGCCAAAAAAAAAAATCTATACACATGACTTGTATTCATCTTTTGCTATCGGTATATTTGAGTATTACCATTTTAATACAGCTTTTTCTTTTCTTAAAATGTGTAGACATTTTTTTGGCATCCTCTGTATAATCTAGTTATCCTAGGAACATTAAAAACAGCTTAGCATGGCCAGTGTCCCGTGGAACAGAAGCCTGTGAGAAGAAACCCACTCACTTTAGGAGGAAAACAGAAAGGAGAAGTGTGGCTTGTTTGTTATAAAAACCCAAGCAAGAATGGCCTAGGATTGCAGGCACTCCCTTTTCTGGTTTCACTGCATCCAGACTTTTGAGAGTATCTTACAGACTCCAATGAAAGCCTGTATTATTTTTTTATTATTATTAAAGGGGGACTGAGGAGGTGTGGGGGCATTGAAGAGCTTGGCCATGGTTTCAGAAAGACCTGAGACACCTGGCCTGGTAGAGCTCTGCAAATATTCCCAGCTCCTTGTGGAGGCTGGGGTGGGGTGGGGGGCTGAAAATTCCCAGTCCCCAAAATCACAGCTGCTGCAGCTGGCACGTAAGGGATGGGGCAGGAGAACATACGCTCTTTCGCACCCTCTCAGATCTGTGGAGTCTGAGCTACTAGTGGGTATCATCAGCATGGGAGGGGTGGGGTCCTCATCCCTTTCGGATGGATCGGAGATCTAAGGATCTCAGATTGTTCCAAGTACCCTGCCAGGGTTTGGTCCAGAGTATCTTTCCACTTTCTGTACAAACACCGGCATGCCCAGGTGACCCCACCCCAACCAGGATTCAAATGTGTCTTGGGGTTTCATGCATTCTTATTCCCGCACCTCCACTAGCAAGAAGATTCATTCAGACTAAGAGCAGGACAGCCCACAGGTGCCTCAAAACCACACCAGATCCTGGAGTAACCAGTTTCTTATGTTCAGTAATCTAGCTCCATATTTATTTTAATTTCAGGGAAACAAGCTTAGTGTATTCATATCCAAAACAACTTCCTAAAAAAAATTGAGTTCCTTGATATTTCCAAGAAAGTTGTCCTACACAATATTTGGCAGATATGAAATGTAAGATCAACCTGGGGTTTTCTAATGGAAATTTATTTTTTATTTTTTATTGCAACTTTGTCAGATGATGACCCTGCACTTTCAAAAGTTGTGCTGGGGAAGACATGCTGATGTTGGCATTATCTGGGCAACAGGAAGCCCTATAAATAACTTTTAGCTCAGTAACACTCAAGGAAAAGGGTCACCAGAAGCGGTCTTTGCAGGGGTGTCAGGGGAGAGCATGAGAGAAGATGACAGAAGTGGGTGTGCTAAAACTATCACGATGACATCAGGATCATTTGTTCTTTGTATTTTTCTGTTCTTCACAAAAACTTTAGGGACAATTCACATTTTTGTCATCAGGGGAAAAAAAATCACCCAATTGTATAAAGCAATGGGAACTACAAAGACAATTTAAAGGTTCAAAATTTTTATTTCTTCCCCAAAAAATAATTCTTCTTTTATTTCTTCTCACAAAAAAAAAAAAAAAGAAAGAAAAATTCTCTCTGTTTGTTGGTAAAAATCATGTTGACCATATTATCAAAAAGAAAATTGGGAGCCAGGTCAGAAAAGTGAACCAATAAGAGAGAAATTTAAAAACACATTGAAAAATCTCAAATGAAAGACCCTAACGTTAAGGAAGTTGATCTGTCAAGTTTAGCAAATGGTATCAGATTAAAGCATAAAGTTCTTAAGTTAAATCAGATCATAAGCAGCTGTAAAAGTCCCTTTACACAGGTCATATGTATATATTTCAGAACTCAGAAGTTAAATCTAGTAATTACACAGAAAGGAAAAAAAAAAGACATTAAATCATTGGTCCAAAAGAAGAAAAATGAAAAGGAGCTTCTGGGGCTATAAAAAGAGAGAGAAAAACTAATTCCCAGTTCCTTGTTAATTCAGAGAAATGGAATTATGATTTCTCTGATTTTGAATGTAATATAAATTTCCTTAGAGATTGGTAAAACAACACAGCTGAAAAAAACAAAACAACAACAACAAAACCACTGAGCTGAGAAGACACTCGGGTTAGCCTTTCTGCCTTTATTCCCAAAATTTCTTCCATTTCCCCAATTTATCTAGACGCAGATTTCAACATTTGTGTCCTAGATGCTACATTTTAAGAAGGGCACAAATGGGAATATTATTGTACCTTCCTGATATGTTATCAGGAATAATAATAATAATAATAATAATAATAATAATAATAAGTTTTCCCACTGGAACTAGAAGGATCTAAATGTGACATACAACACTTTCGCCAATTAAGTATGCAGCTGTGGGAGAAGGGAAGGTTTGAAAAATAAGCAAAACACATTTTTCAAAAACATGAGTTATTAGTGTAGTCCTGCTAGCAGTTCTTTGTGGGGAGATTATTCCTTTGCATTCAAAGGCACAGAGCTAGGATAAATTGAACTCTGGGAGACCAGAGGGATGGGTGGGGCCCCAGTATCAGCAGGACTAAATCATTGAGATTCAGGAGCCAAAACAAAGGATGTGAGGCTGGCAGATGCAGCAGCAGAAGAGACTGTGGACCAGTGTGGCTCTTTCCAGGTGGTCTGGGCCAAAGAAGGTAAGTGAGGAAGTACAGGAAGGAAGACAGGCAAACAGGCAGAAGAGATCAACCCCAAACACAGTAGTGGGATGCCTAAAGGTGTCAGGCTGTGGGTTAGGTCCTGAGAATAAGGAGATGAATAAACCCAGTCTTTACCCCCATGGGGACCACAGTCTAAAGCAGACATGCATGTAATTTCAAAAGGATATGGTCAAATTTATGACAGAAATAATATGAAAACCCAAAGGAGGGTCCCTGAGCTTAGGCCGGGCTGGGGATGCTTAGTGAAGGCTACCTGGGGACAGATATTTCAACTGAAAGCTGAAAGAAAAATAAAAGTCTAGCAGCAAAGGGGCCAGCTGAGCACAGTCCATCCTAAGTCTGTTCAGATATAGTCAAAAGAGAAAAAACAATAGATGCATAGCAGGATATGGAAAAGAAACAACAGAATAAGGAACTGGTCAAACTCCTGAAAAGCACGCAAAGCCTCTCACTAGCAGGATAACAAACTAGGCAAAAAGAGGTAAGGGAATGACTTGCACTTTTCACCAAGCCTATCCCGTTGGCCTGGAAGCTCCCTGCTATTCTAATGTCCTTCTTCTCTTTGCTGTGTCTTCCCTGAACACGCCCCCTTTCTTGCATTTTTGTAATTCAGTAGATGACCCCAGGACACATCGCATCACAATCCTGGCAGAAAATGACAGTAGGCCTCGCAACTGACAAGTGATGAGAAGGCATCAGGCCCTCTTAGAAATGCCTTACTCCAGAAATTATGGTTTTAGAGGATTTGCATCGTGGTGACGCGTGGTCCTGTCCCTCAAATCTCCACGGGTAATGGGTCCCCTGGAGTCGCATGCATCCACCGTGCTGAGTCCAGATTTAAACTGAGCAGGGAATTTCCCTACTGAGATATCTTAGACTGAAGAGATTGCAGGGTTATAGCAGAGAGATTTTCTAAAGAAACACACCCACTTATAAAACCCTATTACAAGTATGGAACCTATCTCTGTAATAAGAAAAAAGTAAATAAGACTTTAAAACAACAACAACAAAGGGATCTCATTAAAAGACATATGAGAAATGTAGGGTCATACAGTGAATGATAACTTTTAATAAGCACACTCTGAAGATCAACAAATTAAAAGCAGACTGGACTTCACTGAAGTGGCTACATCAGGGTTTAAAAAAAAAAAGATGAAATTAAATTATACAAATTATTTTTGGAAGCCTGAGGGTGAGATTCAAATTTTTAGATGCACACTGTACAAATGCCTCATCCCACCTATTAGGTTTTAAACTAGGATAAGAGTGGTTCTTATTCACCATTTAATCTGATTCTGACATTAGTTAGCCAAATGTCTTTCATGGTTTAATCACTCAGTAAAAATAAATTGAGTTTAATTTAACTACCTAAGATGTTAATTTTTATACATATTTTTATATTTTTATTGTCCATTTTTTTTATAAATATTTTTCTGCTCCAATTGTGTGTTTTTTCCCACTGATGATTTTGTGAAATGAACAAGCTTCTGAAAGGATATATAAGTGCTTGCAGAATATTTAGTAAGGCTCAATTTTTTTATATTTATCGTTGTTGTTTTTTCACTCATACTGTAGTTTCTTTTTTTATCTTTATGAAATTTATTGGGGTGACATTGGTTAGTAAAATTATATAAGTTTCACCTTTTTATAATACATCATCTATATAGTGCACGTAGTTTCTTATACTTTCTGTCCATGTGTTCTTCCTCTATGCCAAATTTCAATAAACTATGTTTTTAAGTTATGGCTGCTATGTTCTTTGGGATTCTTATGGTGGCCTCTTGTTCAAGCAGATAGACAGAAACACAAATCAGTGTCACCACAAATCTTGGTCAGCACTAGGAAAGTACTAAACTTGGTCAAATGTGTCAATTTTGAGAGTTAGGGAGGAAACAGGCAAACAGTCAGAACAGAGACTCCACTTCATTGGGCAGGTTAGTAGCCGTCCCTCGGCTCTGTTTCTGCAGAAGTTAATGAATATGTGGACTCATCTTCTGAGTCATGCCAACCCACAGGAAGCCTAATGTCAACACTGGGTGTAAGGTGATCCAATTTGATAAAATTACTATTTATCTCTATAGCCTTTGTGGTTCCAGGCAAGTTTGCTTCCATGAAAAAATTAATATAAACTACCAACTAGCAGTCGCTTGACAGAGCTCTAATTTCAATCATTTTATTTACACATAAACTGTTCCTCTATCATAAACTTTGTTTGTGAAATCCGCCCTGTAAACAAATTTCACTATGTTGACAACCTAGGTCATCAGAGACCTCTGGGAGTCCAGCCTGAATAAAGACAGCAGAATCAGAACCTCTGCTGTAAAGAAGCACTTCTACAGACATACAACAAGTCTTCCAATGTTTATTTTTTTTTTTAAAAAGTCCATATTTAAACTTGCATACTGATTGGTTATGCAATATGAATATTTTTATCACAAATGACCTTTTCTCATAGAGCAATACCATCTGTTTTTCTGACTTTATATTCTCTCTTTTGCCCATAGACTGTAGTAAACATTTCCAGATATGAGATCATTTAGGGATGGTAGCTACAGGGACATGTGCAGACACTGCCCACTGTTCTTACCAGGAGAGATTGCACAAAGAACTCCCAGATCTCCTTCCTAATCAGTGCTCCAGGGAGCCACAGCCCCCAATCAGAGTTGACATGAGATGGAACCATTTGCCGTCCCTCTGCCTGTTTCTGATGGACTGTGTTTTTGTGGGGTACTGATCCTTCTACCCAGGGTCGTGGGCCCTTAGTTCAGCTCTGCACATTCAACAGCCATGGCGTTAGGTTGCTGCTTTGCTCGTGTCTGACGAAAGCAAGTTGCCTAACCGTACACACAGTCACAGGAAAAATATTACGTAGGAAGCCACCTACACTACTTTTTACTTTTTGCTCAGCCATTGGATCTGAAGTAAAGAGGAGAATTTCTTGCAAAGTAT
The DNA here is from genome assembly GCF_036562045.2 of Rhinolophus sinicus. NCBI lineage: Eukaryota > Metazoa > Chordata > Mammalia > Chiroptera > Rhinolophidae > Rhinolophus > Rhinolophus sinicus. The sequence continues at coordinate 15,045,242 of NC_133761.1, read as the reverse complement.
TAATTTGCTGGGACAGAATCAATGTAGGACTCCACACTCGATATGGAACTTCCAAAAGTTTGAAAAATGGATTGCACAAAATAATTCATGAATTTACTGTCAGTTTCATTGAGTTCACTTTTTTGGCAAGTTTCCCTGTTTCTGTTCATATGTCACATATACCAAAATTTGGGGGTAATCATAGTTATTGACTTCTGTTGTTCACTGCACCCCCAAATCTAGGAAATCATGAAGACCTGACTATTCCTTCTTCAAAATGTTCCTGAAATTCACCCCTATGTCACTATCATCCATTACTATCACCCTAATGAAGACACTTATCACCTTACAGTTTTATAATCATAACCTCACATACACATACACACATATATATACACCCAGACATATATATACACACATTATATATGCACATGTGTATATCCACACACATATAAATGTTATATACACATATATGTTATGTACACACATATATATTATGTATACACATATATACATACACACATATATATATATACACACAATATCAAAAAACAGAAACATTGCCACATATGAGAAAATCACAAGCACTTTTTTCACAGGTGAAAAATGTGGGGATGAAATGTTTCAATGCACAGACACACACACACAAAATCACAAAACTTACCGGTTGACCTCCCCACCATCTGTGATTAAATTTCTCTCGCCCTCGAAGATGGAAAGTGGCATCAAATACAGGATCATACATTGAATTGCCAACAATTCCGTGTGATTCTGGATATAGCCCCTTTGAGTAAAAGAAAATTTATCGTTAAAATAACTATAATAATCTACATATATTAGTTCTACCATAAATTTTCTTAGCATAGGAAGTTTTTTTATAGCAATATTTACTTTCCAAATTTATGTAAGATATATATAACCTTTATATGTTTCTATCTGAACAAGAATATTATCTATGGACTAATTATGTCATTTGAGAATCTTGACATGATTATAAGAAATTTAATATTTTTTAACAGTTGTAACTTAATAAGATGAAAATTTTTGTTACCATAAATTAACCCTTAGACTGAAATTTACTTATATGCCTCCAAAGAAAGTTCTATTTCTAAACACACTTTTCCTTTTTCCTAAGTTCTACTTCTACCCTAAACAGCCCCCTAAAATAATAATAATAAAATAAATTAATTAAGTTTTTAAAGAAGAAAGCAAAGCAGAATTGGAAGTGTCAGAAAATTAAAGCATAGCAGCCCTGAATTCAACATTTTTATTTGAAAATTCAGAAAATACACAATGGATCCTGTGGTTTATGAGAGAGGTTTAATGTTTGTGTTCAGACGGAACTGTAGTTGAAAAAAGGTTTCAGTTTTAAAGTTGCAATGAAGTTCGGTCACCCACAAAGTTTAAAGGGCATTTACTGTGACCAACTGATGCAGATAAGATGGAAAACAGAAAGATTTTCTTTGAACACTGTGGAACCTCCCTTTTAAAAACCTCCCTTTGAGTCATTTCAGAATGAAACCAGCCCTTTGGATCCACATCATTTGAGAAAATACTTACAGTGGCCAAAGTGTATAAGTTGGGGAAAGTTTTTGTTGGATACACGGGCCTCATGTAGGGTGAGTGTGTGCCACAAGACCCTGGAAACAGAAATTCAGATATTAGAACAAGAGAACCACCAGAAGTCACTTCATGTATGGAAACTCAGTTTATCTACCAAAGGCACATGTTCCCTTCACTTTTGTACTTCAAATAATAACATACATTTCAATCCACATGTGCATGGATCTCAAAGTCCATAGCTGAGCGGTGACTGTGCAGTTCATGGATTACAGATGAGAACACCGTAGGAAAGGACTTACTTAGTTTTTCAATGTTAGGCATGACCTTGCTGCCTTTCTTCATGTATGATGCTCGGAAACCATCCACAGAGAAGATGATTAATGGAGGGCGAACAAACCTTAAACAGAAACACATTAAACTTCAGAAAAACGTATTGCCACAGAGTTTCCATTATGCTGAATCATTCTCAATAATTGGCACCAAGAATTTCCATGACGAAACTGCAAGTGAGGATATCTGTACAAGCCTGGGCTTCCAGCCACGTAACATTGGTGGCAACTGAAGTCCAGAGTGAAGTGACCAAAGTCATAACATAGCCAGGGAAGGGACTGGACTCCAGATTTCCCCTACCATATTTCCTCTCCTGCTGCCTCTCACGTTGCAAACAAGGTTTGTCACAATGTAAAAAGCTGTTGTATTTGCCTGGAATATGTGTTCTCCCATTTGCTACCTGGAAAACTATTCATGCTTTAAAACCCAGCTCAAGGTTTCCTCTTCTAAAATGTGAGCTGCTCACACTCCTGAGTTCCTTTCAGATATTATTTCATACCTCTTTTATCATTGACATATATTACATTATAGTATAATGATCTGTTAACATGTTTATTTTCACTAGTTTCAAAGCACAGTTGGTATCTTATTTATCTCTCTATTTTGTAGACACATAGTAGGGATTCCATAAATATTTATCACATACATGAATGAATGAATGAATGAATGAATGAATGAATATCAAATTAATAGCAGTAGCACTGCTGTCACTAGAACTAAACACTAATAAAGGTTATTTTAGGTTTAATTACAAAATAATTTCAAAAACAATTAAAATTATTGACGATCTCTAAAAAAGTTAATAAAGAACTAAACTATCCCTCTGACTAGAGCACGGTCTCATGAAATAGGCCCTTTGTTATATTCTAAATACATAGTTGCTTAATCAGACTTGAGAATACTAAACTATGTACAAAATTGTTTCTAACAGTTAAATAATAATTCAGCAAGTTTAGGCTTGAATTTATGTGAAGCCAAATAATAAATGAAGCATATTTAAAATGAGACACATATCAAGCACTTAGAAAACACTATATAAGAGTCCATTCTTATAATTTCCATTATCATTGAACAGGGTTTCTACCACTTACACTGTCTTTCCCTCAAAAATAACTGAACACATTTAAAGTCAGAAACTGTTGTCATCCCATTCTAAAAGTCCAAAGAAGTTCACATGGCCCGTTAAAATTAAAAAAAGGAGACACAAATCAAGACAATATCTAAATACTTGGATTTTGTGTCCCAGGCTATACTGCCGAAAACAAAAATACACACAGACAAATACATTAATGAAAACACATTTGTTGACAATTTATTTTCTGCCAGGCATTTTAAGGGTCCATGAATTTTCAACAGTTTCCTGGAAGGCATAATAAATGCCTTATGCTGGTCAACCTGAACTGTGGGGTGTCACTCAGTTTTGGCTGTACCCCAGCAAAGCAGTGCTTCGGTGCTTTGTCAAGTTTCTTCAGCATCTGGTAGGAGTTACCATCTTGGATGATATTTTTAAGACGCTCTACAGCCCTCCTGCCCCCCCACCCACGCCCTCACCCCTCCACTCTCCCGCACCACCACCACCACCACCCCACCCGCCACCAAAAAAAGGCAAAGGCAGCACTTCAGGAAAAACACTGAAAAAACAAGGCCCTGCCAGAAATGTTTCTTTCCTTCTTCAGTGACATGGAGATACACTTTGTAAAATCTGCAGCTAAGGTGGAATATAGGGGATATTCAGTCTCTGACATGTGCAGAGGTCACAGGAGAAAAATAAATTTTTTGTAATTATACTGCTTCAAGATGTACATTTTAGCTTTGGACTGGTCGATGATTCATAAGCACTCAGACGTTTATCTGAGGAAGGGGATTTCAGTTTTACATCATTTTTAACCATTTACTTACTCCTCCATATTCTTTGATATTTTACCCACTAATACTTAAAATTTCATACGATTCATACACTTACCCTGCAGGACATTCTGGCGTCTTTATTTCCTCACAGTCATCATCTACCCAATGTGACTCTCCTACAAGGAAAATGGGTACATTTATTGGTGAATCTCATTTACAATGCTATCCAGATCCTTGAAGAGTACAACTCCAGAACCTGTGTCCTGGTTGATACTGGTGGTTGATGGGACACCAACTAAAAAGAACTTCTGAAATCAAATCTACTGTCTGGTTTGGTTTCCTAAAATACCCCCATACATGATGGGATAGCTAAGGTTTAATAACCCCAAGTGGTTATATGTTTAGCCTTCAGATAAAACACGAGTACTGTCAGTGAACAAAATTTCATGTTTGTTTCCCTCCAGAAATAAACTATTTGGTCATTAGATGGAACATTCTTTTCTCAGCCACTAAACATCGCAAAGCCGTAAAAAAGCATGGCATGACTTCCCCGTATTTGGGGGGAAAGCCTTAGCATACTCAGGGATGATAGATGGAAAACTGTAACGGATTATTTGTCAACGGATCTGTGTACAGCCCTCAAATTTAGGAATAAAAACCAATGTTATCTTTCACTTTTATCTTCCACCAAGATCTGAGGGCACAAACCTATGTCTTTCTTGAGTTCCTTTATCAAGAATAGAGAACAGAAAAGAACTCAGATTAAAAAATGAGGTTTTCTTTCAAGAAAAAGGAAATTATCAAAGAGTATTTGCCTTGAAATGTTCTAAAACAAACAACAATTATGAGTCTTCAACATGGATGTAAGTAAAATTTGCGACCCAGACTTTGGAGATATTACTCCCGTGTAAAGAGCATTGGAAATCTCCTAGTCAGCAAGGATCTAACTATTGACAACTGTGCAAGTAAGTACCATGCTTCTTAAAATGGGGAAGTTTTTCCCCACATGTAATAACCCAGGGCACACACGTGAGCCTCACAAAAGTACTGCAATTAGAGTTTTAAACCAGCAAAAGCCACTGTTTAATGATTCAATGACCAATGATACCAAGGGCTTTTTCTTTATTTTCTCCTCTGACAGTCTTTGTGGCTTATTGGTACATTTATTACATAGGGAAATAAAAGGGAAGAGGAAATAAATTCTCAATCAAATTTATGCTTTATCAACAGTTACAATAATTGTCTGCGTAGAGGAAATTTTCCAAACTCAGGATTACTGTAATATCCTCTTGCCGCAACTGGACACTATACATGTTTCAGAATTGATTTGTTTTTTCCCTGAAATCTTTTTTTAACTTTTCTTTCAATTACAGTTGACATACACTATTATATTAGTGTCAGGTGTACAATATGATGAGTAGACATTTATGTAACTTAGAAAAGTGATCACCCAGATAAGATCAGTACCCATCTGACACCATACACAGTTATAACAATATGATTGACTATGTTCTCTATGCTTAACAGAAACTTTTCTTGAATGTTTCACATTACAGCTAGAAAGAAGGAATTAATTTAGACACTAAAAAGTGACTTGCAGGGGCAGCCAGTTTGCTCAGTTGGTTAGAGCGCAGTGCTCATAACACCCAGGTTGCCAGTTCGATTCCCACATGGGCCAGTGAGCTGCGCCCTCCACAATTAGATTGAAAACAATGACTTACTTGGAGCTGATGGGTCCTGGAAAAACACACTGTTCCCCAATATTTACCAATAAAAATTTTTTTAAAAAGTGACTTGCAAGCTTTACATAAAGATTCTGGGATCTTTCTATTAACGTCTATAAATGGGTGCCATGGCAACTTAAACTCCTTAAAGACGGAAATTGCATCTTTTATATTTTTGGTAGCCCATTGACTGGTATTTATGATTGGAATAAAACCATCACATTCTACAATCGACCATCTGAAGTCAGCATACCTGCATGGATTGCTTTGGGGTAGAACATGAGCTACTTGTGCCCTGATCCTCTTTACCAGAGGGCACTCCCCTCTCAGGCTGCAGCTAGTGCCTCAGTTTGCAGCTGACATCCAGTGGGTACGAAGGCCAGGCCTCCTTGTCGCAGGGTAAGAACTCTAGGATTCACTTTCCAGAGCCCACAGTAGAGCAGGCGAAGGAGCGATTTCCCCCAAACCACGTCCTTGCTTGCCTCCCCTTACTCCCACTTCTTCTGTTCCCTTACACGGTTTTTCTGCAGAGCCTCCCATGTCTGGAAGTCCTGTCTGAGGCCCTGCCTCTAGGAAATCAGACCTAAGGCCAAGACAGGAACTTTAGAAATCTCTTCATTACTATGGTTCTCCATCAGTATGGACTTTGGGGTTATTTCACATTATTCAAATGCAGGAAGCCAGGCGAAGGAAGAAGTAGGAGATATTACAAGCACACCACATTCCCTCCTTCCAAGCCCATATCCATGGCGTTATACCCCCAACATCCGGGACCGCCTGGAGCACCTCCAGTGTGTATGCTTTTGAAGCTCAAGCCAATCCAAGGAAACATGTACCTTTGCAAACCACTTGGTAATTAGTACAACAGTCTCCCCTGGCCAAGCAGTCCTCGGAGCAGTGACAAGCATTGTCTTCATTTCTTACTTCTCCGCATCTGTCCTTCGTACATTCCCAGCCACCAGCTGCAATAGGCACAAGAAAACACTTTCACTGCTTCTCGCAAACCAGATGAAAGAGGCCACAATCCCTTACAAGGGTTGCCAACAAAAAGAGCTAGAATCCCACATCATTTAATCTGCTTGTGAAATTAGAGTTGGCTTCAGGCCCAGGTGATATTTGGAGGACTTACACATAGAACGAATGCCTAATTTTTCAAATCAGAGGGCGAAGCCAAATGCAATCGGGCTTCTCTGGAAAAAAAAAAAGGGAACCCTTACTGTTTGCGAACGGGTCTGACAGACCCAATAAAATGTATGGTTTGTAATAGGGGGTATATACCAGTGTAGGCATACTCACTGTTGCTCAGCTCTTTTATTTTCTGAAGTAGCTTTACTTAAATTTAATCAGCTCGACGTAAACACAAATGATAATGCCACTAAATGGCCTCTCCCTGCAATAAGATGCACCTGGAGGTTGAAGTCCTAAACAGATATGAAGAGTATATGGGGATATTAATAACACTCACAGTTCCAATCATTGACCAAAACAGGGCCCTGTCTACAATGACAGGTCAGAGTCCCCACTTTCAAGGAGGCCAGTGGATGGGTTACAGAGTTCTGTATGAACATGCTTGATGGAGAGGCCATGACTCATCCCTACCAAGAGGATACATTCAGAAAAGAAATATTTTCATTTTAAAGCGAGTGCTGTATTATTTTGTTTGACTTTTTCATTCACTAGACGGTAAGCTCCAAGGCAGGAAAACACACATCTCCCCTTCTACTATTATATCTCCAGGGCCCAAGAATGCGCCTGGCATATAGTAGGTATGCCATGAACACTTATTAAGTCTCATTGAAAATTACCATGAAAATAAAATAGGACTCTTTTTAAATTCAGGATTGCTGTATTGAGAAACTTCATAGTTCATTCATGTATTCAACAAATATTTCTATTATATTTTCCATGTTCTAGGTGCTACAGGAGTCATGAAGAACGAGAAAGACATGGTTCTGTCTTCATGGAGCTTCCATTGTAATTAGGACAGACAGATCATAAGCAAGTAAACAAGACCATTTCAGCTTGTGCTAAGTCCTGTGAAAGATAACACAGGATAACAGGATGGGATTGATAGAAAGTGACAGCGTGGGGTGGGGTGGGGAGGTAGGAGCTGCTCCTTGAGGTAGAATGATCAGGAAAGACTTCTCTGGGCAAGAGGACACTCCAAGTCTTCCTCTCTTCAAATATGTCATAAGTGGAAGGCGATTATTTTAGAAAGCAATGCTGCTCCTTAGCAATGGCGTACGAAGAGATAATATTGTCATTGAGTAAACAGATAAAAGGGGTATTAGTCGCCATGCTAGAAAATCATGCAATGACTGTTTAATGTCCAGTCTTTTAGAATTACCTTTGCATCCTCGTTCCATTCTCTGATTTTTTTATATCCCTGATTTCCACTGCCTCACTTCCCAAGCAGATTAAATACTTGGAATTCCTTTATCCAGGACCCAATGGTTAGCAATTTTCCAAGGCTGCTTTGGCTAATAGAGATCATGGTTTGTTTTTTGTTTTTCCCGATTCAAGGATAAGTCTATCTGCCAACATACTTTTTTTTTTCCTCCCCTAATTCCCTAAGAAAATCCCTTTGCTTACAAAAGAGCATCACTATTCACAAGCTAAATTTAGTGAAGAACTACTGACTTCATATAAGAATGAAACTTTAAAAATTCAGGGTTCGGAGTGAACTACAAGCAAGGTGTGAATCAGTCAGGTGGATAATTTTCAAGGCAAACATGACAATAAACAAAACATATTTAACTTTATTGTATAATAAGAAAGTTACATATAAGATCAGAAAAAAAACTTTAAAATATGAGAATATCAATTTTAAAAATGAGAATTACTGAAAAGGAAGTGGTGAAAGTCTCTTGTGCCCTCTGAGAGAAACACAAATTTTGAGAAGTGTCATTTTGTAATATCTATTTAAATTTTGAAAATGCATATATACTTCGATCCCCAAATCCCACTCCTAGGAATTTATCTTAAGGAAAATAGACAAAAACATGAATATGCTTGACTAATGTTCATTGACACATTGTTAATAATGGCAAAAGTGGGGGGAAATATAAATGCCCATCAATTACTCAATGAAGTAGGTTGGGTTTGTTCAACGGAATACTATGTAGGCATTCAAAAGGATGATGTGTGTAAAGATACATAAAAGCAGATACAGCCTCAAATGCATATAAATACACACTTGTATAACTATACATACACACGTGCATTCTAAACACACACATACTCAGAGTAGGCAGGGATTACGCTGAAACACTAATGTGCTAATCTGTAGACAGTGCTTGTGTCAGCGTAGGAGACGCTCAAAGACTTTGATTTTCTCCTTCAACCTTTTTTATTACATTTGATTCTTCCACACAGGGCACAGGTTATCTTTATACAGAGGGAAATAAACTACTTTAAACCTGTTGCTGTAGTCCATATTTATTAAACCTGGGAAGAAAGGCATGCGCTACATTCAGAGAGATCTAAGCTACAGTTGGCAAGGAGCTCTGAGCTCAGGAATCCAGAGGGCTGGGATGATATGTCAGGGACACAATACTCAAGAAAGAGAGGAAACATCAAATGGTAGTTAGTTCCTCAGTGCCAAGCAAACACAGGCTGCTGGTTTGAAATCATGTTTTAGAGCCAAAGGACTCTGTTGGGACATCTGTTCCTTCCATACATCCAGTTTACAAGGTTCATTTAACTTTTCAGACCCACACTAAGGAAACCGGAGGAGTTCCAAAGGAAAGTAACCACCCCACACACTCACATGGCCAAGTGTTTGGAAAAGTGTACTATGCAAAAAAACAACCTACTAACACTTTTCTTATTTGGGGGGCGGGGCTGGCAAACAAATCAGAACGAGTAAGGGATCTGATGTCAGTTTTCATATAAATGAAGGGTTACTTCCTCAATAAAGGTGAATAATGTCTCTGTTCTAATATCACGAGAAAGAGCAGACTAATGTCAGTGATAATGAGTTGGATTTTTGAATGAATCCTCTAACCATAAAAGTCCAAGAATGAGGAGCAATTTGTCAAGGGAGCGGTGGCAGCTCCCATCTAGGGGCTGAAGCACTGGGTTGATTCCCATGTTTCTCAGATCTGAGTGTGATGTTGCCCAGTGACAGGGTGGGACCTTCAAAGTCTCATCTGCAGCGTTGGGCTTTGGAAACAGAAGAGGTGGAATGGCAAAAGTCTCCGAAGGGGCTTTTGCTCAACTTGTGTGCATTCATTCAGAAGCCTGTATATTCTATTGATGGTTCCAGTAGAGAAGAAATATAAAGAAAGTCCGGACGATTTTAGGGCTACCTGGAGCTTACAACCTTGAGTAGAATTCCATAGCAATTTTCTACTTGCACAAAGAATGGGGAATAACGTCAGAGTAGACCAATAGTCACTATAAGATCAGATGAAATAAAACAAATCCTAGAAACTGTACAGACAAGTACAGATAGATTAGCTAGATAGATACATAGATAGATAAATAGATAGACGGCAGATAGATAGGTAGTTATAGATAGATAGATAGATGATAGATAGATAGATAGATAGATAGATAGATAGATAGATAGATAGATAGATAGATAAAAGGAAAAAAAACCCGACTCTTTAAGAATGTGCACAATTTCAGCCCATGTGCTCTAGAATTGAATGCAGGAATTGACAGCAAGAGACAGAAATAATGAATATGGGGAAAAAAAATACCTGACCACAAATATTTCCAAATCCAGCAAACAACAACTGCAGGTGCAAACAACCTTCTTTGGATGGGCCTTGTGTGTAAACAACGGTCACACGGGGTGTGTCTGTCATACAACTGCAATCATTCAAGAAATAAAACTACAACGCTCAGTTTGGTTTGGCAAAAGCAGGGTGGCAATGCCAGGGTGTACCATGGCGGGGGGTGTTTAAGCCACCTCTTTGAGGCTAAAGGACTCAAAAGTTGCATACCTGTCTTCAAACAAAGCTCATCAAAGTCATGACAGCAACTGGTATAGCTTTTACACAGGTTGTCACATCGACATTCTGGGGGTCCAACCTCTTGAAGCTCAAAGCATCTGCCCTTACAAGATCCAGAGGTGTTTGTCCAGGGGGAGTCCGATAACACTGCAAGATATAAGAAACAAAGGCAGTGAGGCTGGTGAGGGGGTCATATCACCTTGGAGGGGTGGCACTTGGGAAGTAGCACAGCGTGGTGATGCAGTCAGACTCTGGCTGTGCAACCTGGCTCCATCAGCTGCTGCTAGCTACGGTCCCTCAGCAGGTGGTTGAACTTTCTTGTGCCAGTTTCCTCATCTGTAAGTGCCCAGATGAATAAAAGTAACTGGAGATTATAATGAGCATTAAATGTAAACATCCATGCACAACACTTAGCAGGTGGTCAGACATATAGAAAGTGTAACAAGTTTTGACGATCGGTCTTATTACTTTTTACAATTATTATGATTACTGATCTTGGAGGGTTAGTGTCTTTGTGGATACCAAAGTTGCCAAGACAGAACAGAAATTTGATCTATACGCTTAGTAACAATAGCTCATTTCCCTATTTTAAAATCTATAGTTTCTTGGTTTTTTGTAAGGAAAATTGAACCTAAATGTTCTGAGTAGAGTCTGAACATACGGGATTGGAATAGAGGCTTTCAAAATCTCTTCCAGCCATAAAATCGACACCTGTAACTAGAGTTACACAAACACAAATGCCACAGTCTCGGCTTGTGAAAAATAAATCGTCTTTCATTATTTCCATATGATATGATCGTAATCTAGAAATCTCAAGAATCATGAAAACGTGAAAAGAAAAAAAGAATTAAGTGAGATAATTCCACAAATTTGTAACATACAGGCAATTAAATTCAAAAATTAAATGGAAGTTCCATTCATTGTAGTAGTAAAAGAGAAAGTATCTAGGTATAAATTTAACAGGACATATAGAACCTATATGAAGAACACATTAAAACACTACACAAAGATATTCTAAAGGTTTTAATTAAATGGAAAGATATACCATTCTGGAGGTAAAAATATCAATATTATAAAAATATAAGTTCTTCCTAAAGATTCAATACAATCACAATAAAAATATGAAGAGGGTTTCTTGAAACTTGAGAGAATATTAAAAGTTTATCAAAAAATAGATATGTGAAAATAGAAAAAAACGAAAAGGAGAAGTAATTTGGTAATGACTAGATAGTAAAATATATTCTGAAGTTAAATAATTAAAACAATTTGCCTGACCACTGCACTGTACACCTGAAGCTGAATAATACTGAATGTCAACTATAATCATATATATATACTGGTGCCAAAAAATTGTATACACATGACTTGTATTCATTCTTTGTAATCAGTATATATTAAGTATTATAATTTTAATACAGTTTTTTCCTTTCTTAAAATGTGCATACTTTTTTTGGCACCCTCTGTATATATAGTCACAGGATGTGGAGTACAGCCTAGGAAACAGAGTCAATGGAATTGTAACAGCTGTATACGATGTCAGAGGGGTAGTAGATTGGGGGAGGGGGTTATCACTTTGTGAGGGGTGTAAATGTCTAACTATTACATTGTTTTGTACACTTGAAACTAATAATGATTTAAAAAAGAGATTCCCACTTAAAAAAAAAAAGTTTGTTACTAGAAAATAAGTAGATCAGTGTTGGGAGGTAAGAAATAGAGCCAAATATATGAGAACTTATTTTATAATGAAAGTAAGATTTAAATCAGAAGAAGGAAAACTTAATCCATAAGTGAAAGAAGGATCAGTCAATAAGTAAGGTTGGAACCGGCTGACTAGAAAACATAAATAAATAAACTGGAACCTTATCCCAGCTCACCAAATAATTAATTTCTGATGAACGGAAAGTACAAGCAGAGCCATGCCTGTTGCTAAAAGTAAAAATACTTGTAAAATAGAACACAATTTGGAAATATCAACTTTTTTAAATGCCTGTAAATCTTTCACCCAGAAATGCCATTACTAGGAATTTATCTCTCATATATTTGCAAAAATTTGCCAAAATATATGTATAAGAAAGAATCACTATATCCATATTGCCCAGCCCTTAAGAAAAGAATGAGCAGTTCTGTATAGGCTAATATGGAATGATCTATAAAATATACACACACGTTTCTTAAAGATCAAAGTACAGAACAGTTTTATAATATTAGATTGTCTCTGTAACCGAGATAAAAAGAGCAATAAAGATAAAAATAAACACAGAGCTAGAGATGAGAAAGAGAAGGTGGGGGCAGAGGCATTGAGAAAAAGTGTAGCTGTGCATAACTTCTTAAAGATGCAGGTGTGAATAACATTTCTTTTTCCTGTAAGAAACGCTTTACAGGAATTACATTTGGGGAAGAATGACTGAAAAAGAGAGGCAAAGAGACTTTTTACTTTGCTGTAGTTTGAAATTTTTAAGATGTTTTACAAGTGTCTTTTTGTTTATTTATTTACTTCTCTCTCACACATATATATGTATATATACATGTGCATAATATGTAATATATACATATTATGTAATATGTATTATGTGCAAATAATCTAACAAATGTTATTTATGACATACTATTTGCAACTTTATTTCCTTATTTACATGTTTATGAAATTTTCACTTTTTTTTATAATTAGTATGCATGACTTTTAAAATCAGGAAAAGACAAAAGCGGGGGAGGACAGATGCTCAATGACATTTCCAGGTTCACCGAAGCCGTTTATCTGAACACCCTGTTCATCCCTTACTCCTCGGGCCCCTTTGAAGTCAGAATCACCCCATTGTCGTCTTTATGGCATCAGATCAGTTCAACTAAAGCAAACAGATTCACTAGACCGTGAGATGTGAAACACTTTTGCATGGCTGATTCTGGGATGTTGAAATACATACAAACCACAGCAGTTCAGTTTAGGAAATAATGTCAGGTGTCCAATGCAGGGTATTACCTCTGGTTCATAAACCTCAATTTTCTATTGACTTTGGCCGACCTATCAACAGTGCACGCTGGACCCTAAGAAACTGTGGGTGGAAGGAGGGATTGAGAAATGAAAAAAGGAGAAATAGAGAAAGTCCTATACTAGAAACAAAGATATGGTAACTGCTTATAATTATTCCTTTTTAAGGGTATTATTTAGACAGAATCACTCCAACAGCCATCTCATAAATTCTTTGTAACATTCATTCTCATAAGCTGCATACGTACGTATGCTTGGCTATGCTTATAACTGAGACAATGAGATCTCACAATACATTGTTTGCGGTTGTTTACTTGTCCTGTGTCCTCTTCTTTATGCTGTTCATTTGAAATTTTCCTTCACTCATGCCCTTTGCTTTTCCTTCATCATAGTCTCTTCACTATCTCTTTCTTTACTTTCAAAATAGTTATGAATTTTTGGCCCATTTTTACCTTTCTTCGTCCACTCTATTAATGAGATTTCACTCTTTTCTTATTCACTCTCAGAGTGGGTCCCTCACTCTGTTTTTGAAAATAATTGAAGCTCACTCAATAGCTGGCTCCTATCAGTTAGAATACTCCTTGCCAATCCTTAAACTGAAGACAGCTTTGTTAATTAAGAAAGAGTTGCCACTACACTCATAATGCAAAGCTATTATCTCATAAAAAGTATTGCACTCACAATTAGGTGACCAATGGCTTTCAAATAAGAGTAAATTCCTGTGCCTGTGTGGATTGTGGATACATGTGCCAAAGTTCATTCTTGGCTAACTGGACTCCGCTGACAACGGTAGGAAGAGAAGTGGGAAGACGAAGGGAGCCATGTACTAGCTTGAATCCAATCATCCCAAGAATTGGAACGGCTGCACCTTTCTAAATAAAATAAAATGCTAGAGTAGAACAATACTCACTTTGCCTTTCTAGAGCCTGTTCCAATCCCGCCATCTTTGAGAACAAGCTCCAGCCCCTACTCCTTTTGTCGTTCTGTAATTCATATGGCATGCGGTGGCTTTTTCATTCCATGCCCAGGTCTCATGCCCTTCTTCCCATATCAGACGAAGGGCAGATTTTAGGATTTCCCTTTTTATTATACCTGAAGGAGTCTCTGAAATCGGTAAAACCTTGTTTTATCTGACCTAAATCCAGAGAATATTGACGTGAGCACTCTGGCTCTATAATTTATTGAAAGGTGTGATGAAAACTGAAGGATCCGTGAACTTGTGGTTCCCCATAATTTCCACCTCAGATCAGTACTGAGGCTTCCGTAAAAGCTCAATACTAACAGGGAAGTAAAACACAAACAAAAACAAATCAAAACAACAACAATAAAAAGTAAAACCTTAAAAGGATCAAGTCAGAAATGTGTGATAACAGAGGTTTGGAACTTTGTACAAGGCCCTTGCCAAGACTTTCATGAGATTCCAATTTTATTACTGCCTTTTTAATTACATATTTACACGACATTATTTTACTTCAAAGATACAAGTCAGTCCCAGAGTCTTGAAATGTAAAGGTTACAGGTCTATACTGACACATGTTTTTCTAAAACAGGGACTTCAAATTTTAAAACTTACATACGTACATATATGATACGCATTAAAACAATGCTATGCATTTCTTATTTTCACACAAGCATGATTTCACGATTTAAAAAAACACCGATGTGAACCTGATTTCTTTCCTTCAAATTCATAATTCTGATAGAAACAAGTGAAATTATTTGTATTTAATTAAGACCTTATTTCTAAAACATTCCATCTTACCATATATATATACAGAGGTAGTATTGTAGCCGTCTGGTGCCATTTAGATAGGGGAAAAAACTGTTGATATTTTAATTAGACTATTGGAAAGAACCTAATTCATGACAAGAGTTGTGACCTAAACATTACTTCATCCTGGACTCCCAGTCATATTTCCCTCCAAATCCCTCTGCAAAACGGAAAAGTTCAGATTTGAATGACAGCCAATGAGGGAGGCAGTATTTCAGTTTGAAAAGAGTTAGCTCAGCCTAACTGAAGCTGCAAGAGTCTTTCTTCTAAATTACCTCTGGTCCTGAGGTCAGAGTTTGAGATATGGTACCCTATCTCGTCCTCCCGTTCTCTGTGGTTCTCAGCTCCAGTGTTACCTGACAGTGAGACTAAAGCCTGGAAATGGGTTCCAGACCCATTTTGCCGCCTCCTTTTCAAGAGCATTGAAACAGAACTGGTTCCATTCCCCTGTGTCTGTAGGGTAAACTGCAGGGAAAAGAGGCCTATAACGTGGATGACATTCCAGATGCCAACACACTCTAGAATTTAATACTGCCTTAAGCCTTTTGTGGATTATATTCCTAGTCCTGCTTTTTGTATCGAAGTTGCCATTTTGTCTTGATACTTTTGGGCTCATACCTTAGTAAGCAGCACTCACACACAGGCTTGCATGTCAGTATCTCCGCTTCCTAAATACATCACTTTCTATAAATACTCATTACAACCAGCATCACTGTTCTCTTCTCGTCACAGCTGCTGGGCCAGTTTTCATTGATAATTTTGTTTTTAAATAAACAGGTCCACCTGGGAAGTTTTCAAACACTTGTACTTCAATGTGTTTATGAGTACAACATCCTCATGCAGAAAGACCTCGTAAACTACAATAAAACCGATTCCTATGACTTCAATTTTAAAAATTAAAAACTGTAATTCAATTTCTAAACCACTCAAAGAGCATTTTTGATGGTAGTCAGGAGTGTAAATCTGAATGATTTGCTAATCTGCTGCAAAACAATGAAACATTGCCATTTTAAATCACAGGTATTGACAATGCTATAAGGTAAAATTTTAAACACTGGCTTTCAAAACATAATTGAAGATAAATTAAACCTATTATCATATACTTGACGTCTTACATTCTCATCAGCATGAATATGGCATTTTGGTTAATAAAAACCTTTTTCAGATAGAAAGGCAACATCACTCCCATTTTTCTGGTTGGAAAATCAGATTTCTAGGTCTAGTTTGAGCGAGTAAAAGGCCTGGCTAAAATTTTCGGTCATCTGAATATAACTACAAAACTGTTTTCATTAACAAAGGATTTTTCAAATTTTGTACCAAGGCTCTGAATTGTTTCAGATGTTCTTTTTAGGACATGATTTTGGAAGATTTGGTGATTTTTTTGTTGATTCCAGAATCCATGTTGAGTCTATTGAAGACTGAGATTTCTGTTTATGCAAACAAGATAGAGGATTCTGTATAGTTTGAAGATAAATGAAAAACCACTACCCTTTTAACAAAGGACTGAAAAATCTGTGCCCTCCTTAGATTCGAATTCGGATCATTTCAATCTGCTGGTATTGACTTAACCCCTCCCCTGTTGATTTCTACATTCAATTTAACATAAAATCCCATGACATGATATTCCTCAAGAGACAGCTTTCCTTACACAGCAAGGACTGTTCTATCTGCCAGCCTTGCAGTTTCCTACATGCTACTCTCCCATCATTTAAATAGCTTTGCCATCTCAATGTAAAATGAGATTCCTAAAGTTATCAAATGAAAGTGAACCTTCTCATTCCTATTATTATTGTCTTGTCTCTACGAGTCACAAAGAAAAGCTTTGTGCATCAAGCTGTTAGAGATACTTGTCATTTCACACTGACCCATGAATTTCATTCACAATCACATACTTTTAAACTTTCAAGCCACCAAAAATGATGATGAATGAAACTGAGCTCTCAAGTCTCTTAGCCAGCTATTCGTGAGCTCACACATCCCCCTTTGTCTTTAAAGTATTAGGTTGCTTATTATTTCAGAGGATACCCCATTTCTACATGGAGGCTGAAAGAGTATCTATCACAAACTTCAGTAAAATAGACGCCACCGTAACACCACAAACACACACATATGCACGTATATGAACGCACACACACCTGTATTCACGTCAATTCTCTCGCAATCTGAAAGGTGAATTGAGCTAGCTACATTGGATGTATGGGACAAAGCTGTCCAACTAGAGTGCACTTATTATTTACATTTTCTTTGAAAATTTCTGTGAGCCGTCTCATTTACCCGATTGCCCATTGTATTTACCCAACGGAAGTATAATTAGCTCTGCTCATCTGATATCTTCTAAAAAATCTATAGATCGTTTATGATCTGCTAGAAGAAATCTTATGCCTCCATTACTTCCAGTAGATCACTAGGTCCTGACAATAAATCCAGCTAACAAGTGTGCTAGTTAATTAATTATAACCATTTGTTTGCACTGCCACAGCCTTGAAACTAACACCCCAGTCCACAGTACAGCACTGAGGGGCTGCATGTGTGTAGAATGTTCTCAGCACTTGTTGAGAACTCTGAGAAACGACGTTTATTTCACAAGAAAGTGCATGTGTTTAAAAGGGAGATCTTGCTCTGGTCAGTCTGATGCCGGCCCTATGTTAACACCCTTTGTGTTCCCTCTATTTGGTGAAAACCTAGAAGCACTGAGCTTCCCAGGATTTCTTTGAACATAAAAGTGTTGCATAGAGGCATGGCTGCCCTTCTTCCTAGTTATCTTGTTCTAATACATATAGAACAGTCTGCCCGGGGTTTTCTGATGTGAAGTCTTTGCTGACAGAATAACCAACCATATGTCTTATTTGAGAAAGGCCCGTTCTAGGCACATGTTACATTTGATAAGATAAAAATGCTTCAACTCTCTGCACGAAGCTGTTACCCAGTTTCCAAAGTACATGTCTGGTCTTTATTCAGGAGACATCAACCACGGCGCCCAATACCAGACAAGCTACGTCAATAGAAAAATTAAAAAATAAAAAGAGTGCCAGCATACCAAAATCCTAAAACTCAGACTTAAATGGCATTGTATTCCAAGACTCAGCTTCATATAAATAGCATTTTCACTAATAAACTATTTTAGATGAAAGCATAAAGGCCTAAAAATAATTTATGATGTAAATAAATAATGCAAAAAGCAAACATTTTGTAGTATACATACTTCAGATCGTTTCACTTTATAGAGTATAATATAGATTATATTATTTGCTCAGAAGCAGCATTAATTCATTAGTTCCTATAGCTGTTTCTTAAAATGTATATAAACAATTTATAATATACAAATAGATTCAAGGATTAATAAATCTCTTCTATGTTGTCAAGTAGAAAGCACATAAATTCAGAGGCACTGAAACAGAACAGATAGTATCATGGGCTTTTTAATTTTTTAATTTTTAATCCAGAAGAAAAATTAGAAATCATCCAGGCCTGCTCCTCATTTTACAGCTAACACAACGGACTTGGCAAGTGACTTGCCCAAGATCACACAGCAAATTATATGGATCCCGGGTGCCAATCCAGGACTTGCATGACTGTTTTCCCAAAAAAAAAAAAAGGTCGACTTTGAAAATGAGTGACTTGATTTTACACATTCATTAAAGAAGCGGGTTTTAATATCAGTTTTAGCTATACTGACATAGTAACATGAAACAGAAAAAAAAAAGTTCCTTTGAGGCTGCATTGGAAACAACCAGCAATGGGCTCTCAAGCTGCTAGCTTGCCCACGAGACATCCTAAGGACTCAATCCCCCCTTCCATTCATAAGCAGTGACAATGTTAATGGGAGTTATACTTGTCTGGAACAAGAAAAAGAGGTCTTTGAAGGGAGCATTTGTTACCAATAAAAACAGGAGTCTCTGGCCCAGTGATCCACTCCCCTCTCTCTCCCCAACATAAGACAAGTCATTTTGTCCATTTGGCTCCATTGGGGGTGCAATTTTTATGATTTGTTTTCTCACTTTTCACCCCAACCACACCCCACTTTGACTCACGAAACTACTTCCAATATAAAATTACTTTCCACCTCCTGGCATGACGCAAAAGTGACTTACTTGAAGACTTAGAATTCTACCGACATATGCATCATAGCTTGGTTAATAAAAGCTCATGCTGGCTAAACAGAGACAGGTGAACGCCTTTTATACTGGGCAGGTCAAGAACTACAGAGCAATACAAAAGTCACAGGAAGGCAGACCAACGTGCTTAGACGTCAGCGAAAGTCAAGAAAATATTGCCCCCTAGAGTACCCTTACTTAATATGTAATTTTTACTTATAAAACCATCAGCAGCTCCAATTTCCAGGAAATTAACCAACTCATTACTTAATACCTGGTCAGTGAAGCCCCCTCCATCTGCACAAGGAGCTCCTTTATAAGAATTCCCACCCTGCTTATGGCACAGTGTATTGTGAAAGGAAAGTCTTTCACCTCAGTTCTATTAGTTAGTCAAGGTACACCATTAAAACTTACCTTTCTTTACGCCAAACGAAAACACAACGAGTGCAGGTCGACTTTATAAGCTCTTTTAAGCACCTCCTCTCTTTTATGTTTTTCCTATTTTAAGTAAATCTTAATCTGATAGTCCTAAATTTCTGAAGTTTCATAAAGACAGTTCACTGTCTTTTTTACTTCCACACCTTTTCTCCCTGATGTCAGAACTTTCTGGAGATACACACTACTTCCTATATCACATGACAAGTCAGATTCATGTAGCGCCAATATTAAACCAGCACCTGTTCTCAGCTCTTCTATTTCAGCCTTGTCTACTA
This sequence comes from Rhinolophus sinicus, assembly GCF_036562045.2. NCBI lineage: Eukaryota > Metazoa > Chordata > Mammalia > Chiroptera > Rhinolophidae > Rhinolophus > Rhinolophus sinicus. The sequence goes on along the minus strand of NC_133761.1, from coordinate 15,025,273 downwards.
ACAAGAGTTTTAATTGTATCTTAACACATATGGATGTCAGAGTGCAAAGAATTAAATAGGCAGTTATCATGAAGGAATCATAAATGTTCTCTGTGTAAAACCATGTTCTCTCACCTGAATGATACACAGAGCTGGCTTTCTTCCAGAGAAATCCAGGACTAATTTAGTTAGACTGACTGCAAGATTACCTTGAAGAGGACTTTCTTAGTGAGCTCATAGCGATCACCTAGTAGTTTCAAAAGATGGAAAATGCAAAGAGTGGCTCCACTTACCTGTAGGAGGGCCTTCATCCCACCCTTCGGCCCTCTTAACTCGATTTGCTGTGAATCCTAAGCAGATATTGGCTCCAATAGCAAAAGTGAACAGGGATATTACCTAAGGGGATAAAGAGGTCGAGTTGTCAAACACAGCTAGTAGACAAGACTAAATCGAATAATCTGCAGGTCATTCAAATGACTGCAGCATCGTCCCCCCCAAGCCTGCAACTTGCAAAATGCACCATTCAGTGCTGTCTTAATTGCGAAAACAAACAGAAGCCTTCAAAATCAGGAACTGATTCAAAAGCTCATTCCATCCTTCTCCTACCTGACACGACTGGAGTGGGCTGCTCCCTGCCATGGCAGAGGGTTCTTGGAAAGCCTTTTGCAGTGTGTCCTCTCTGCCTACCCTGAGGACACTGCTTTTTGGGGCTCTGAGCTCACTCTATTAACTACAAGTAATCCCACCTGGGAGGTTGACAGGCTCCTCTGATTTGTCCAAAGCTTGATTTCATCACAGGCTGTTCACAAATCACAGCTCTGAGCATAAGAGGCTTGAAACATCAGCCTCCTACTCCCCACCCCCTTATGGGTCCCTCCCCTAACACACAGACACTTTCATGTGGTTTCCTCTGGTAACATGAGGGTTTCTTGTGTTGCTCTAGCCAATAACAGCTCATGTTCATTTTCCTTCCCTCACAAAAACACGGTGTTTAAAAAAGAAACCAAATGTATTTTATCCTATCCGACAAAAATGAAACAGAACCATAAAAGGGTTTTGACCAGCTTTGAAAGCTTTTAAGGTTTACAATGTAGTTATTCAATGTCCACGACCTCACAACTTTACTTTTTTTAAACAAGGAAAGTTTTACAATTTATAAACCTAATAACTTTCCCTGTCTTTCTCATTTATTTATTTTTCTGGCAGTTTAAACGGCCCTGTCCCTCTTGCCACGGTCTCAGCTACTCCTGATTTCTCACGTATTTCTCACCATCAAATCTCCCAAGACTGTAACTAACAAAAGAGATAACATTATTTTTTCCCCATGTTGTTAGAGTTTAGAGAAGTAACTTTTATCAAAACACTGGGAATGCCAGCTAAGCAGCATAAAGTCCTCTGCCCTATAAGGAGGGACAAAATAATTTCAGTTTCTTCCTCCTCTTCCCCAAAAAACTGTCAGCTTTTTTTTTTGGGGGGGGGTGAGGGGGGTGGTGGAGGAGTGGACAGGGAAGCTTTATTAATGATTGAATTTAGGAAGGAAATCTCAATGGTAGCAAGAATTTAACTTTAAAGAATTGTTTCCCTGGTTAGTTGCCAGTTAAGTGATCATCCAGCCACCAAAAAACGGTGTCCTTTGAGACTCTTGTGAGAGTTAAAGTTTCTTTACTAAGCTATTTGGCAACCAAGAGAGACTTCGAAAAGAAATCAAGGCCTCTAAACCTGAAAGTTATTTAAATATTGTACGCTTTTAGGATTCAAATGAGGGAAGAAGGCTTGTCCTAGGCTTTTCTCCCCAGGCCCAGGGACCGCCATTCTTGCACAGAGCATATGTGTGTACATACACAAATATGCCACTTACCATGCAACAAATTACTAACGGAGCAGTGGCTGTGCTCAAATAAAACACGATAGTGCACACGCAAGAACTTGTTTACAGTGGGTTGCACAGTAAGCCTGGGTTTCATTATATATTCTAGAGTTTAGTAACAGCTCATTGAGAAAAAGAAAACACACGGCCAACCTTTAAGTTGCCTTTCTCAAATGCTTTTAGTTTTGCACTCTTGCAGAGATGGCACACTCATGCATTTTTCTGTAGACGTCTCTCGCTTCAGTCTGTGGGACATACTGAAATGATTTGGCGTCGGGCATTAGGCAAGGCTTATGAAAGATGTTAACCCCATGGAAGAGGTTTCTACTATTGATGTTCAATTTCGAGATGCAGGCCTGCTTTTACAGACACACACTACAAACCCCAAAGGGAACCCTCAAGACAGCCCTGAGATGGCATTCGATGCCACGGCATTGCAAATATTCTCAAAAAAACCCTGCCTCCTCTTCTGCCCAACTTCCTCAGCTCTTGCTCGTGTCCAACAACTTTAGATTCTGTCTATTGGATTGTAGAAACTTAGCTTGAGGACAATAAAGGCTCCCCTTGGGAAAAAAAAAATTAGACCGAGAAGCTGAACATCATTCATTCATCTTTTGACATGAAGAGTAGCAATGTGGCGGGGGTTTAAGTGTAATAGCCAAGTTGACCCATAATTGGCTTCTGTACAGCACTTGTTACCAATTATCTAAGATTGAGCTCAGTCACTATTTCTGTTCACCGTTCCGCCAAAGAACTTTATCTTCAATCAGGTCATTATGAAGATGGAACTCATTAACAGACACATACACACAAGCGCACATGTGCCCACGTGCACACACACACCATCTCACCACAGCTAACCAGAATTTTACTACAAGTCATCATTACACATTAATTGTCAGGATTACCAACGTCCCTACCTCGGGCATCAATTAACTACAAAATACAATGACTGCTCATTGTCTAAAACTAAGAAAACCAAAAGGTCTGACAATGCATACGATAGGTCTAGAAGCTCAACTGAAATGGCTAAAAGGTAGTCCAAACCCTTCTATAACAAAACCAAAATAAGAAAGTCCACCTGCTCTCCTGTTGAAGATTGCAGTATAACGTTATCCATGGTTGGGTCAATGAACAAGAAAGTGTATGAGAAAAACTAAAATTAACTTTCAGCATGACTAACTAACCCAGCTGTATTTCAGAAAACACTGCCCCCTGGTAGAAGAAAACCTACAATTATAAACAAATCTTTGACAGTTTCAGGCTCTAGAAATCACTCTTGCGGTTAATCAGGCTTTATTGGGCATAAGAATCACCCTGCGAGCTTGTTTAAAATGTTGATGCATCTGGCCTAGTCCCCAAGAGTCTGATTCATTAGATCTAGAAGGTGGGGAGAAGGAAGGGGGATTTTAGGGGGCCAGACAAAAACTGGCACAATAGTTTATTCTGATGCAAGTAATGAATGTAAGGACCACATTTAGAGACATGGAGCATTAGAATAAATTACTCTGAGTTAATGTGTTTATGCTCTGAATGATGAATTGCTTGGTCTAATTCATAATGTAATTTTAATATATTGTTAATAGTATTTACTATTAATTGGACATTAAGGTTTAAATCTCTTCATGACAAACCATGGCTGCTCCTCCACGGACATCATCTCCAAAATGTAAGCAGCAGAACAGTCTTTTATTTACTTTGCTGGTGGCACAAAGCAGCAGTGTGTGTATTGCTTAATTGCAATACAGTAGTTGCATTTATACAAATGCACAGTCTACCTTTTCATGAAATGGTTCTGTGAATCCTTGTTCCCAAGCTCTGATTAAGGTAAGAGGGCTTGAGGTTAACAGCGAGATCTGAAAGATATGTAATTGAGGGTTGTCATTCTTGTCTCCTGTGGTTAATCACGAAATTTTCAGGAACGGATTCAAATTTTATCTACATCCAGTTTCTCATGAGGCAAAATTAACATGCCTTAGGTGGACTTTCGTGCTGTCCCCAGAATAGTTCTAAGACGCCGCTGCTAGACAATGACTAACCACCTGAATTTTCAGCAGTATCCTATAGCAATAACTACAGCAGATGCCCTGTGAACGTAAGGAAAACACCCACATGCATTCTTCCTATTTTATTTTAAAAGCTTTTGACTTCAGCCGTGTTTTTCAGTTCTGCTTGGGTTGAGGGCTATTAGAACATTCAGAATAAAAACTGGACAACAGTCTTTTGCCAATCTAAACGGAGCGGAAAATTATGACAGCTAATAGAGAAACAAGCTGGCTCAATTGCTCCCGTAATCCAGGACTGCAAATGTGTATAAAGTAGACACCACTTAAGATGCTAAACCACAGATGCAAAGTTCTGTGAGCAATTTACGTTCCCAGGGGGTTCTCCACTGGAGACATAGCATACGCCTACTCAAAGGCAAACAGGATTTGTGCTATTTATTAGTTATTACACAATTGAGAGCTGAAATCAACACTGTCACATCTGTCAGTGACTTCAGTTCCTATCGTAAATTTCGATGCGTTACATTTACCCCCAATGGAATCCAAGCATAAGCTCCCTACACCAGACAATCCCCCCTCTCTAAGGATGATAATCCATTGCACAAATATTCATTAGCTCCTACTGTGTATCAAGCTCTGCTCTGGGCACTGGTAATACAGAGGGAGCTGAACCAAACATAGTCCTCTGCCCTCCATATTCATCAAACAGACACGGAAATAAATGGAAAAGTCACCCCATTTGAAACTTATGAATTGTTTCTTTCTGGAATTTTCCACGTCATATTTTCAGATGGAGATTGACTGCGTGTAACGGAACCTGTGGAAAGCAAACCCGCAGAGAAGGGGGAACTACTGTAATTCAGGGCTGATCTAGTCAGGAGGGCCATAGAAAAAGACTTCATGGAGAACCAACTGAGCCGTGATATGAAGGGAAATGGGCGTAACTAGATAAGAGGAGGAAAAGGTTCTAGGCAAAGGGAACGGATATGCAAAGGTTCTGTGTAGGGTGGCGGCATAGCACATGCATGAGATGAAAAGGCAGCCAGCGTGACTAGTGCAGGGAGAGCAAAAGTTCACACGGAGTGAAATGGAACTGGAGAGGTTAGCAGAGGCCAGTTCACGGGGGCCTCAATGGTCACATTAGGTGGTATTGCTGTTATCCTAACAGCAATGGAAAGGCTTCAAAGGGCTGAAGCAGGTGGAAGTTTAATCACATTTTGAAGCATTAATCTCTGTACCGTATGGATATGAAGTGGAGGGAGTCAAGAATGGATGCAATAGATCAGTTTGGAAACAATATCAGTGGTCCAGACAAAAGAGAGTGATACTTAGCACCAAAATGTTCATGGTGGTGGTGGACAGGGAGAAAACTGGGAGTGTTAGGACAAAGACTTGTTAATGAATTGGGTACGGGGGTGGAGGGGCAGGGGCGTGTTCAGTGTGACTCCTGAGTCAATGACTATTTAACAATTAACAATGACCAACTACATACTTGGGAAAGTCGCTTCTAAAGTTGTAATTGGCTTATAAGAAAGACGTAGATATATGTATCCATTTGCTAACACTCTAGAATTAAATAATTAAAAGAAGAGCTATGGCTAGGAGCTTGAAAACGTTTGTCAGGAGTTTTAAAACTCTGATTGAAAGTAAAGTTATATTGGACTCTGAAACACTGAAAAGACTTTTACCCGTAATTGAGGTTTAAAAGGAATTACCGCCAGGAAAGAACTCAGCTTTGTTCCTAAATCTAGATTATAATAACATATTTTAAAACTCAAAACTCAATTTAAGTCTGCTTCTTTTGTGCTACTGTGAAACTTGCACGCTAAATATCCAGGCGAATGGAAGAAGGTTGTAACTTTGGCGAGATGGCTCACCAGCATGTGTGTGGGTCTCCTGAAAGTTCACATCTTTAAGTCCACTTTTTAATGTGGACTGTGGAATACATGATCAAGAATGGAAGGGTGTCTGATGAGAGAAAATTGTTGTACCAAAAGTTCCCCCACATGGCCCAAGACTTTCATTTTGTACCCGTCTTATACAGGCAGGCTGAGAAGCTATTATCAACTCCGCTTGCAGATGAAGAAATAAATGGAGGTTCAACGAGTATGTGCCAGCTCCAAAGTGGTAGGACAAGCGATCGAGCCATGTCTAGAAACCAGGTCCCCAAAGGCAACTCACTCCTCTTTCCACTACAGCATGAACGTCATTCTCTTATACCACACAAGGGCCTCAACTCGACACATCCGAGATGCAGCTCCCTAAACAACCCGTTCACCCTCCCAGCTTCCTTTCTTTTCATGGAAACCTTAACATTATTTTTTCTTCTGCTGCAACCCTTTCATCTCGTTTCTAATCAGACACCATAGGTTCTAGTTATTAATCACAATGATTGCCATCACTTAACAGAGCTCTCTGAGTACTTTAGTACCTACATTATCTTCTTCTGTGATTACTTTTAGGCTCATCCCTTCAGCTTCAAGCTTCTGGACACGCACTAGAAAGTCATCTCATAACTGCTCTTCCTTTGCCCTCTCTACCTCTTCCGAACACCATTTCATTGAGTCTTCTCTTAACCAACCTGTCATTCGCTCCCATTCATTGCCCAGAGAGCCCTGCACAAAATGCAAATCTGATGATTTTTCCTTCCAAACTGGAAACCTTCCAATGGCTGCCAATCACAGGAGTTCTCAAAGTGTGATTCTAGGCTTGGTAGGGTTAGAATCACCTGAACACGTGTGAGAAATGCAAATCCTTTGCAGACCTACTCCATCAGAATTTTGGGGCGGGGGACGGGGGTGGTGTAGAGCCCCAAAGTCCACGTTTTAACAAGCCCCCCAGGTGATTCTGATGCAAGTTGGAGAACCACTGACCCAGAGGATAAAATCCAAACTGCTTAGCAAGGCACCCAGGACACTAAATCTGAAATTAAGCTCCCTGGATTCAGATCTCAGCTCTACCACTGTTTAACTATGAAACCTTACATGACCCTTTTCTGTCCCAAGGCTCACTTTTCTCATTGGTCTCCAGTTCATAGGATTCTTAAGAGTATTACATGAAATAATCCATGTAAATTGCCTAGCACAATGCTTGGCACAGAAGAATGATTAATAAATGGTAAGTTTTCTTAATTAGAGAAATATGTGGTATTCCTTGATTAAGTTGTGCTCTCTCACACCTTCAGTCCTTATTATATATTGTTGCTCTGGCCTAGAATGCCCTTCTCTACCTAATCTCCCTGGCAACTCCAACATACTCATGGAGATTCAGGTGAGGTAACACCACTCCTCTGTGAAGCCCCCCACCCCCGATTTTGCCCTTCCCATGCAATAGGCTCCCCTGCCCTGCTCCCAAATCATCTGTAATCTCTATTTCAGCATCTCTAGCCCTCTGGGTATCTTCAAATGCAGGGACCAGTCTTCACTGCACTCAACAGAGCTTTGCATCTTTGCTGGGAGATAATAGCCAGACAATAAATGTTTGTTGAATGAAGTTACTTGGCATCAAAAAACTTGAATTGGAACTTGAATTCTTGCTCTCTTACTAACTAGCTGTCACTTCAAACCCACGTTTCTTCATCTGTAAAGCAGGGTTATTTGGCTAACTGAGTGGTTTATAACCCCTTTTTGAGCATGAAAACCTTATTTTCAAATGAAATCTCAAAATGAATACCAACATTGAAATTTGGAGTGGCTCCACTTTCAGTGGGATAGAGAGTCTGGTTCTCAACTAACCAGCCACCTCCCTTCTCCCTACAGCACCTTCTCAGAAATCTGGAAATTCAAGGAGGACAATTTGTGAAAACGAACAAATGAAAACAATCAATAACTAAGTTAATTCCACTATTTAAATACTCTTCTAAATCCAGCCCTTTGTTGTAGTATTCAGATACCTACACATACCCTAAAATCTGGCGCAAATTGCCCCCCGGGCCAGGTCTTTCATTGATGAGGGACAGAAACTCCTAACCTATTCAAGCTCTTCCCCCCATGAGTCCAAGCCCATTTCTCCATCCACACTTCTCCTCCCGCAGTGTCTCAGCCCTGAAGTCTCCTCTTTCCACTGTGCTCCTCCAAACTATCATCAATCCACAGCCTTCCCCAAAGCTCAGGATCTTCACAACAATCCCCCCTCAACTGTCACACTCACTACACCATCCTCAATTCAAGAAACTGTGGATTCTACCCAAGACGTTTGTCCCTTGTCTCTCTAAGCGTCCTTGTTTTATTTGAGTACTTCTCTCAGCAACAAGAGCATAAATTCCCTGAGAAAAGGAGAAAGAAACGACATGATATAAGGACTAAGAATCTGGGTTCTGGAATCCAAACAACCTGGGTCTGCCACATTCAGTCATGAGACCTTACTTAAGTTCTCTAAAACTTGGAATTCTTTTAACAAAAGTAATAATAGTTCTTGTCACCCAGGGTTGATATGAAGATCAAATGATACAATGCATGTAAAGTAAGTAGCTCAGTGCCTGAAATACAGAAAACACACAAATAGTGGCCATTATCACAGCCAGGGAGATAAAGACTACATCATCTGCTATCATGCTCTCAGCATTCAGCAGACTGCTGGGCACATAAGAAGTGCTTTGTCATGACATGGGTTCTAGGAAAAGTCATTTTACTTATGGTGAGATTATAGGTAAATTAAAGTTAGAAATGTTATGAACCACTCTTTCCTCATTCTCTCTAACCTCAAGAGAAAATGACCAGCACTTTGAAGACAGCTTTAAAGGCACAGGTTTCAACTAAAATAATAAAGACCTTTTATTTGGATTGGAAAGCCCCAAGAATTTGAGCTTCAACTCAAGAACTATGTTTCAACTCACACTAAAAAGGAAGTTTATGCTTTCTACTGGAATGGCATCATCACATGCTTTATAGTACAATGGTACCCTCTCAGGGAGGAAGCAAAACTGCCATTTCTGTGGTTTCCCTTGCAATCAAACAATAGCTAGAGAATTCTACTAACTAGGAACTTCCTCCTCCTGATAAACGACTTCTACAAAAACCTCACAGCTAACATCATACTTCATGGCGAGAGACTGAATGCTTTCCCCCTAAGATCAGGAACAAGACTTCTCAGGAACTTCTCAGGAACTGTCTTCTCTCACCACTTCTATTCAACACTGTACATCTAGCCAGGGCAATTAGGCAAGAAAAACAAACAAACAAACAAAACATTCAAATTGGAAAAGAATAAAACTATCTCTATTCACAGATGACATGATCTTGTATATAGCAAATCCTAATGAATCTATTTAAAAAACTATTAGAACTAATAAATGAATTCAAGAAGGTTGCATGTCACAAAATAAACATAAAAATCTGTTTTTAATATATGTTTAGCAATGGACAATTTATCTAAAATAAAACTAAGAAAATGATTACATTTACCACAGTATCAAAAAAACTCTAAAATACTTAGGGATAAATTTAACCAAAGAAGTGTGAGACTTATATATGGAAAATAAGATAGCACCATTGAAATATATTATAGAAGACCTAAATAGGTGAGAATATATCCATGTTCATGGATTGGAAGACATTATTGTTAAAACGGTAAGAAAGTGAAATGATGGCTCACAGAATGGGAGAAAATATTTATGAATCATATATCTGATAAAGGTCTAGTACCCAGCATAAACAAAGAACTCTTACATCTCAGCAATAAAAGATACAAAACCCAATTTTTTAAATGGTCAAAGGATTGGAGTAGACATTTCCAAAGAAATGTCTCAAAAGAAGACATATAAATAGACAATAAGTACATGGAAAGATGCTCAAAATCATTATCGATTAGGGAAATGTAAATCAAAACTACAATGAGATACGACTTCATACCCACTAGGATGGCTAAAATTAAAAAGATAATAATGAGTGTTGGGGAGGATAAGGAAAAACAGTAATCTTCATATATTATTGGTAGGATTATAAAATAGTACAGTCACTTTGGAAAACAGTTTGGCAATTTCTCAGAATGTGTAAAAAAAAAAAAAAAGATATCATATGACCCAGCAGTTCTACTCCTATATAAATACCCAGGAGAACTAAGAACGTATGTTGACACAAAACCTTGTACATAAATATTCATAGCAGAATTATCAACTGATGGATGGATAAACAAAATGGGACATATTCATACAATGAAATATTATTCAGCAATAAAAAGCAATGAAGTCCTGATACTTACTACAACATGGATGAACCTTGAAAACATCATGCTAAATTTTTAAAAAGCCAGATATCAAGGCCACATATTGTACGATTCCATGTACATGAAACAGCTGGAATAGGCAAATCCAAGAGAAAGACAGTGTGTTAGTGGTTGTCAGGTGATGTGGGAGTGACGCTTTTGTGCATGAAGCTTTGCTTGGGGTGATGAGAACATTCTAACATTACACAGTGGTGGCATTTGAACATCTCTGTGGATGTATTAAAAACCATTGAAATATACAGTTTAAAAGGCTGGATTTTATGGTTTATGAATTATAAAAAGAGCTTCTGAAACAGAGAGAGAGAGAGAGAGAGAGAGAGAGAGAGAGAGAGAGAGAGAGAGAGCCAGTGAGATTATCCCTGCAGGGAAGCAAATTCCAAAGCATCTGAACTCACAAAAAAGGAACATTAACCTTGACCTTCAGCTTTCAGGTCAGTGGCTTCAAAGCTGTCTCCTGAGTCACCTCAGTTGCCCTCCAAACCTGACAATTAACAGGAGGACTAAAGAGTGAGTCCTAGTGTGGACCTATTTTAACCAGCCCCTGTATTTGATGAAACCCTCTACATTCCTAAAAATAGGAGGATTTCCTGGGACTTTCTCAATGCATTTCAGGCCCTCTGCCATACCACTTGCATCAGGTTTCCTGTTTCATTTTACTTTCAAATAAAATAGCCTAAGAAGAGAACCCAGTTCTCGCCTATAAATCTCAATGGGTTTGAATCTTAATGGCAACAAACTCTAGGAATTTAAGAACTTGTGGGAATTTAAGAACAACATCTTGGAACAACATCGATGGAGCTTGATGCCATTATGTTAAGTGAAATAAGTCAGACAGAGAAAGACAAATACTACATGATCTCACTTATACGTGGAATCTAAAAACAACAATAACAACAAAACCGAGCTCATAGATATAGAGAACAGATTAGCAGTTGCCAGAGGTAGGGGGTGGGTGTGGGTGAAAATGGATGAAGTAAGTGGGTCAAAAGGTACAAACTGCCCGTTACAAAATAAATTTCCTGGGGACGTAATGTGCAGCAAGATGATTATAGTTAATAATCCTGAATTGTATATTTGAAAGTTGCTAAGAGTAGATCTTAAAAGTTCTCATCAGCTGAAAAAACATTTTGTTAACTAGGGTGTGACCGATGTTAACTAGACTTATTGTGGCAATCATTTTGCAATATCGACAAATATCAAATCATTATGCTGTACAGCTGAAACTCATGTTATATGTCAATTATACCTCAATGTTTTAAAAAATAATAATATCTTGCATTTGAAGAACACTTCTCAAAAAGAAAACACACACAGTCTTATATGTCAGAAGAATCAAGGCTCACTAACTCTTCCCACTTTACAATCAATAAAATCGTAAGGTTGCTCATAGGCAAGATTGCAGAGCTAAAGTACCTCTGACTGGAAGAACAGGACAGCTCATATGACAAACGGGATGGAGAAAAAGGGAAAAGAAAGTATTATGAGTTAGTTATCCCATATCTGGCACAAAGCAGACACTCCATAAGGGATAGCCAGTATCTAGTAACTGTCTGCTTTTTGCAGGGCAACATACTAGAGATATTTACATATAGTACCTTATTTAATCTTCATAAAACCCATTACGGTATTATCATTGTCAATATATGAGAGAGAACACAAGTTCAAATATATCAGGCAACTTGCCCATGTTCAAGCACCTATTAATTGGGGGAGCCATCTTTTCTCTCTGATACCCCAATGAGGATTACAAAACTGGCAAGCTCTAAAAGCAATGGGAATTTCAACTATTTGCGAGAAGAAACCTAGCAAAAGTTTATTAAAGGCAGAGAATCTGATAAATTTTTGAAAAGTCTTTGATACTCGATCACGTTTCCTAATTCAGAACATATCAGAAGCCACAGATACACTTCTGTCCTTAACACTGACCTGGTTCTGACCCAAAATGGAAGAACCGGTTGAGCAGGAGGAAGTGACCAGAACTGTGGGCGTCACAGCCATGTCATTTCAAAGCTCCTAATAGATCAAAGAGAATGCTGGTCATTGTGAGACAATGCCCTCAACTTTGGAAAACCAGAGTTTTACAAATTCATATAATATTGGTTCAATGCAGATTTAGTAGGCGTACGCCCTAACTACATTAGTTAATGCTTATTGGAAGCTTCCTCTGGGCAAAGTACTACTTGATATCAGGGATATTGATTTTTTAAAAGCATGTGTTAATTGGGAAATTGCATAGTCAACAGTTTGTTAAAACATGCTATCGTGAGATCTGTCATGGAGGTATGTGACGGGTATGTGCAGAGGACACTGGGAACTTGCTCGCTCAATCTCTGCCCCACCCCACTCCCAGGGGGCCTTCCTGTCTTACAGATTTTTTTTTTTTTTTTTTTTAGAATGCACTATACATACAGTTTGTAGACCCTGATAGTTATGTTCCTGAGATGGTCATTGTTCACAAGAAATTTGGACAGCATAATTGAGACAGGATCCATCTTCCTACCCCTTTTAGTGGTTACTCTACTGGGCAAACAAGACTTTGGAAATGGAAGGTTTTCCGTAATGTTATTTATTTCAGTGTCCATTTTTCAGCTTCCTATGCATCAGGAGACATTTGTGGGGTTGACAGAGACGGTAGCTTCCTAATTCCTAAGTCAAGTATATGGGGGTATGTTCTTGAACTCAATATTCCAGTGTCAGCTAGCTGCCAGGTAGTATGTACCATGGACTGAACCAAAACTCAAAACTATCTTGACAGTTTGAAGTAAAGAGTTGGAAAAAAGAGAGAGAGAGAGAGAGAGCCAAATCAATCTCCCTGGGATAACATTCTTGAAGGAGAATACAAAATTCAGTTATACAACTTCACAGAATTTAAGAGAGTCCACAATTGATGACAATTCTTATAAAAGAAACCTGGGAGTTTTCATTACCTGCAAGCTCAACAGGGCTTGACCACAAGTCAACATGACCTCATTTTATCTTCCTTTCCTTTAATGAACAATTACTACCCAGATCCAGGAGAGAAAAGTCCAGCTGAGTCTAGGCCTGCCTGGACGCCATCTGGATTGTTCATTTTGGATGGCTCATTTTAGGACATCACCACTAGACAGCTTTGAGAGACAGCATGACTAAAATCATGAGGAATCCATACCATCCAATCCATTCCTTAATTCATTCGTTTGTTTATTTACGCATTGAGCACCTCGTATGTTTCAGGCGCTGGGGATACAAAGTGAACAGAATAAAGGCTCTGCCCCATGGGTCCCACACTCTAGTGAGAGAAGGAATATAATGCCAGGTAATTAAGTGATAACAGAAATAAACCAGAACATGAGTACAGAGAGTTACGGAAAGAGCCCTTTTCAGTTGGGTGGCACTGAAGGTCTCTGAAGACAAGACGTCTGAACACGCTACTGGATGGGGAAAGGGAAGAACTAGGTGTCTTCAGAAGGACTCGGCACGTGGAAGGCTCTGAGGTCAGAGTAGCCTTGTGGATGTTCAGGAAGGCCAGTATGACTGGAGTAGAGTGAGAGATGGGGGAGCCATGGCAGAGGAGGTCAAAGAGGCCATCGGGCTTCATGCAGGACCTTACAGGCTATAGTGGAACCTTTGTGTTTCATTTTGGGCGTGATGAGAAGCCACTAGAGGGACTGGAGCCCGGCAGTGACATAAAAGGCTCACCCTCACTGGTATTTAGAGACTGGATATTTAATAAGCTCCCCTTGTGGCCAATGCTTGAGGAACGTGTGACTATGTGGGGTGGGGGGCGGGGGCCCTGTCAGAATGATGGGAGAAGGTGGGTGTGGTTGTCTTTCTTAAATATTCAAAGGGAAATTAATGCAAGACATATGAGTTTGATTTTGTGTACTTCCTTGGACAAAACTAGAATTTACAGAGAAGTATGTTTCATCTCATACTATGAGGAACTTTGTAGCAATCAGCTGCCAGAGTTCTCTTACAAAACAAGAATTCACAGTTAGTACTCACAGACTAGGCAATGTCGGTCAGGAATTCTTATAAAGTATCTAAACTCAGAGGAAGACGGGCTATACAACATGCAAAGTCCTTTTCAGCTCTAACCATCTAATGTTTTCGTCCCTTCTTAAAACTCTCTGAAGAGGGCGTTGTCTTCTCCCTCTGTAATGATCAGCAAAGAGCTACTCAAATGAAATGCCATAACCAGAATTCAGTTTTATTTTTCCTGGATAAATCAAAAGGAACGGTACACACCTTGTTCTTACTTTTTCATCTCCTGAAGGAAATACACAGATGATACTGATAGGTATGGATAGAGATATAGCTGGTGTGTGCAATTTAATTTATGCCACTTAAAGCGAACACTGGTCAGGGCGAGGCTAAGGAAAGGAGAAAGCAATACCTTTCACAAAATCATGTGATGGACCCCCAACAAGAGATGAAGTAATATATTTCTGGGTAGTACACGAGTAGACCGGAGGAAGGTAAGCTGACCTTATTTCACCTCTCCCAGCCTTATAGGTCTCTCATAATCCTTTGTAAACAGAGCCACTGCAAAGTTGAAATCCAATAACCACAGCATGCCACTAGAGTATTACGCAAGAGGATGCCGAAGTCCTGGCCCTTACGTTGTCCCGCTAAGCTTCTGTTGCTCTTATTAGAGATGTTATACAACTTGTTAATTACTAAAATCCTGAGCTGTCAGGCTTGGTTGGAGTCATGGCTCAGAGGCTCACTAGCTGTGTGGCCTTGACTGACTTAGGAAACCACTCTAGATCTTTGTTTCCTCAGATGTAAAATGGGAATAATCCCAGTCCTTTCCTCTTAGGGTTGCTGTGGGGATTAAATAAAATAATCCATGTATTGTTCACAACAACAGCTACCGTCCATTGAGGACCTAGCATGTGCCACACATCGTGCAGAAATGATCTCACTGAATTCTCTCAACGCTCTTGTAAAGCACATAGTGCTTTCTCTTTTTTGACAGAGGCTTGGAAGTTTCAGTAATCTGCCCAAGTTCACACAAGTTCATTCAAACTCACGTCTGCCTAACCAGAGTCCAGCGTCTAAGCATTTCTTGCTGTAGTCCACACTGTTATGGTACATTTATTTTTATTACTTTGAAAAGAAAGTCTTCCAGTCTCCCATTTGGAGAGCAGTGGGGTTTTTCTGGAGTGCCTTTACCAGTTCAACAACAGAACAGATTCTGAACCGTTTCTCACTTTGGCACCAACTAGAGGTTGGAGCCATTATATACCAGCGTATTCTTTCTGTGTCATCTGATCGTTGCAGCTGGTTTTGCATGCCTTCAGGTTTGGGGCTGGGTAAATCTCGGTCACAGCCATGGAGCCTATGGCCTCATGTGACAACATATTTTTCCAAAGATGCTGTGTTCTCCTTTTCGCAGTCTTGCCTCCCTTTCTGCAGCTGTTTCCACTTCTTCCTGAGAATTGATAAAAATTCTGAAACTCTTATTTTTGCAGTCAGTCTCATGTGACCTTACCCTGACAATGCCCTGGTTGTTTCACCCCAACGACAAAAGAGCTCATGAGACGCCAGTGCTAAGAGCAAAGATCGCGGCCTGACGGAGCTGGGAGCGATCTTTATGTATCGGTGTCTCTGGCAACACGTATCATATTCTAATGATCATGGTGACACTATGCTCAGAACCAGCTGTGGTGAGACAGGAGCCTCCACTTGCTAAACATTTAACATAGGATTTAGCATTCATTCACTGGCTCATTCATCCATTAATGCAGCAAACAGTTCATTGAGAACCTACTATGGTCCAGGAGGCACAGTTTTAGGCCCAAAAAGACATCAGCAACTAACCAAAGAACCCAAATACCTGTGCGTGGTGCTTCCATTTTATGGGTTGGAATAACATAAAATATAAAAATACCTCCATTAGTGATAAGAGCTATGAAAAAGAATAAATAGAGAGGTAAGAGTGATCTGAGAATGAAGTGAGCTCTTGAGCTACACACATAAGGCCGTGAGGGCAATCCTATTTTACAGATGAAGAATTTGGATAATTTGCCCAAAGTCAGCCAGTCAGTGTTAGAACAGGACTCTGCCATATTCTGATAATAACAATAATAAATCTAGCAACAATGATTATAATAGTGACTACCTATTCAGGCAGTTTTATAATCGCACGAAGTAGTTATAGAAATCCCATTTTATGAGTGAAGAAACCAAGACTCAGAAAGGTGAAATAATTTGCTCAGGGCTGCACAGCAAATGGTGGAGAAATGATTTAAACCCAGTCTGAGTGGGTCAGAGACCCTGATTGTTCCACCACTCCTTGCCTCTTCTGAAGAGTTGGAAATTCTTCTTACTAAACTGGAAGTTCCTCAAAGACAGAGATTAACTCCCCATCATCTCCTGAAAGTTCAACAGCTTTCTAATGTAGAAAGCTGTTGAACTTTCTATATAGGCACGAGCTGCATCTCTCAGACAGACAGAAATCGAAATGCCTAAGGAAGATGGCTGGCAATTCTAAGTTTCAGGAGTGCTTGACCTCCCTTGGCAGTGGGTTGCAGTATCCCTTGAACCTCAGAGTGCCAAATGACATTCAGAGGACAGGATGCAATGGCAACCTGGTAGGATCAGCCTAACCTCCCCAAAACACCCACCTTCCCACGCGGACTTGTGGCCTGGACAGACTTGTTTCCCTCTTTATTAGACTTGTGTTTGTCTAGGAATGAGAGGAATAAACAAGCGGGATGCACATGCCCTGCATTTTAATCAAAGTCATACCTTATGGAGTAAAAGGGGCATTTGGGATGAATTTGAACCCCTTGTGATGAATTTGGACTATTACTGCATCGCAACTCCAGTCCCACATGCTTTTCTCAATGCCCCTCAGCAGGGGTGCTCACAGCTGTACTTTGCGCTTACGTCCCCATACATCATGGCTTAACCCACGGTATGTGATCAGAATCGCTGAATGAATGATTTTCCTCATTGTTGCTCAAGTTGCTTTATGGGAGGACCGCACAGCTGAATGGAAACTTTTGAAGAGCAGGTATAATTTTTTTTTTTCTTTTTTGCGATTCAGTGAAAAGTAGTTCTCAGAATCGGGCAAACCTAGGTTCAAACTTCAGTGCCGGCCACTTACTAGCTGGTTGAGTTTGGAAACCGATTTGTCAGACTTCTCTGCTCTCCGGGAGCCTTCAGTTCTCAGCTCAGAGAGAGGCCTTCCCTGACCAAGTCACCTCCCCACCCCATGATTCTCCTTCTCACCCCACCTTTGTGCCTCAACACTTAACCTAACCCCTGGCACACGTGCCTCTCCCCCTGGACTGTAAACTCCACAGGGTTAAAGACCAGGTCTACATCCCCTTCCCATGTATCCCCAGAGCCTAGCACAGAACCTGGAACATTCCATTAACAGCAGCTTAGTAACTTAAGAAAGGAAAAGAATGGTGAAGAAAGAGGAAGGGAAATGCAATCAGAGTGTGGAGGGCTGTGGCAGAGGAGAAAAGGGATCAGGCAACTGCCTTGTAGCTTTACTCTCTGTGAAATGGCAGCTGGGTGGCTGGGGACTTCTCCCATAATCCCATGCAGCAAAAACTGCAAAACCACACCGATGGTGTCCATGCAGTCATGCCACTTCACTTTAGCAAAGCCTCCAGCTGTCATGGCCGCCAGAGTGACTAGCCTTTGAATTGTTTGTTCGTAGTATTGAACATTTTTCCAGTCTTTTCAAGCCTTACGTACTACATACAGATTTTATTGCGAGTGATTCCATATACAAAATATGCTTTGGAGGTGGAGGAATACTGGTAAAAACTGATTTTTCCCCCTTGTTTTTGTCTAAGGATCAAATTATAGATTGAGGTGTTCCTGAGGATACTTGCTTGTCTTATGTTATTTAGGAAGGTCATGCTCTGGTAGCCCGATTACATTTTTAGTCAATTGGGAGCCACTGAGAGTGGCTATTAGGACTATAAATATCAAGTAACAGTAATAAGAGGTTTAGAGTCCAGCAAACACTGGATGAACATCCTGTAACACCTCACAACACGCCTTCCCAAAGCAAACGTGGCCAGTCAGGGACTAAAAGGCACGTTCAGGCCAAAGACATCTATTATAAAGAAGCTGGAAGAGCATCTTTCCTCGCTGTTACCTGGCAAGCAGGGGACACTGTGCTCTGTGAGCTTCCTGGCTGAAGTGTTCCGTCACCCAGCCATGCTAGAGGCTCCCAACCTTTACAGGCTCTTGATGTTGCCCCTACTTTGGAATAATACTTATTTGAAGTAAAAGTAACAAATGTTTTGTAGACCATTTGCCAGGTGCTCTTCTAATTACTTTTTAGACATCATCTCATTTAACTCCAGCAATAATCACACCAATAGGTACTATTATCATCTGTAATTCACGTGGGTAGAAACCGAGGTACAGAGAAATTGAGGGGTGTAGCTGGGATTTAAGTGGTGTGGCTCCAGAGCCTCAGCTTAACCACGACACCACCCCCATCTGCCTTGTCTTGGAGATGGACGTTTTTAATAAGAAATCACAAATTGGTTTCCCCATTGTTAAACCCATTGAAGACAAATGTGATTGACAACCAGCCTTTGGATCAGCTGTAGTAAGAGCAGAAGTTTTGAAATTCAACAGACCCTGGTCTGAATTCTAAGAACTGGTGAGACTTTGCCCAGTTAAATCTCTTCAGGCTTTCATTGTTTTCATTCTAAAAATAGGAATAACAGTAACTCTTTCAGAGGGTGGTTTTCAGCCGGTATAGGCAAACTTTTTCTGTAAAGGGCCAGATAATAAATATTTTAGGTCTGGAGGGCCATACAACAACGATCTCTATCACCACTAGTCAACTTGCTCTTGTAGCGTGAAAGCAGCCACAAACTATATGGAAATAAATGGGGGTGGCTGTGTTCCAATAAAATTTAATTTAAAAAAACAGGTGGTGACCAGATTTGGCCTGCAGACTATCATTTGCCAACACCCAGTTTTGAGGATTACATGAGATAATGTATGAGCTTTGCATGATCCCTAGAATATAACTCATCAAACATGGTGGTATAATTATGGCTTCAGCATGAGATAGTCAGTAGTTTCAAGTTGGGTTAAAAAAAAAAAAAAATCCCAGCTAAAAATCAAGGAAAATTAACACTATCAGGAACCTCTGGAGCCTTCTCAAGTAAGGCTGTATAATTTGCCTAGACTTTTGAAAATGATCAATACTCAACCTTACAGGTAGGGTTGCTCTACCTCCAATACTAGCTTATAGGTAGGGTTGCCAGAGACAATACTTTTTTTAGGATTTTCAATGTTTGGAACATATTTACGCCCCAAAAAAAGTATGCATCGTTTATTTAAAATTGAAATTTAACTGGAATATCCTGGGTTTTTGGTTGTTATTGTTGTCTGTTTTGTTTTGCTTTCAAAATCTGATAACCTTACCTATAGACCTCTAGGGTTCCACAATGTGGGAACCACTGGTTTTATTTATAACAAGAATAACCAAACACAAGCATCATTTTGTTCTTTCTGGGAGGAAAAGAATGGCATTCTTATGGAATTATCCCCAAGGTTCAAAACTAATAAGTCCCCTGGGTAGAAGCCACTGAAATACTATGAGACAACCAGTGCTCTGCCCTCACCGGTGCCAAGAACAAGCTTAGGTCACCCAAGGAAAAAGTGCGATAATCTTGCATTTGTTCCTGCCGATTAAACTCAAGCAGCTTCTTGGAAAATGTGAGGTGCCCCTCACACCACTATGTTGAATTAATATCTGAGCAGTATTAATGATGGAAAAACTCAATTATATCCAACACATCCAAAGTTTTGCAGTTGGATTTGTCAGTAATTAAACTGTGTACTGAGAAAGCCCAGTTTGTCAGTAAACAAAGCTTTCGAGTGGAGAAGAAGTAGTCTGTGCACGTAAACACAGGCGCCTAAATTCCCGATAAATATTTGATGATAAAGCTGAGGGTGGCGTAGGTGCCTTCCAGCAACAGATAGCCTCCAATAAGTAGGATTATAAAATCATTTGGGGGGGGGAGAGAAATCTGGCTTAGCATGCCAAACTCAGGTCTTTTCAAACTTTAAAGAAGGAAGATGATATTTGACACGTCCATGAAGATGAAAGGCATCGTGTTTTAATTAATTAAAATAGTGCAGTATTTAGTATCAAAAAACCTATGTCTGAGTTTCAGTTCTACCACTTCCAAGCTGCGGAAACTTGGATAATTCACTTAGCCTCTTTGAACCTCCATTTCCTATCCCTGAAACGGAGATACAAGAAGTCCCATTGCTTATGCTTCGGTCAGGATCAAGGAGATAATGGATATAAAAATGATTTGCTAACTGTCGTGTATCATCTCTACGAAGAACAGCAGAATCTCTGGTGACTGAAGAGCAAAATAATGCTGTGTGGCGTGTTCCCAGCAGAAACCATGCTAAAGGAATTATGCTGTCATGAAACCTGTATTAATTTCCTAGGGCTGCTCACAAACTGGGTGGCTTCAAACACATACATTTATTGCCTCACAGTGCTGGCGGCTAGAGGTCCAAAATCAAAATGTTGGCAGGGTTGATTCCCTCTGAGGGCTGTGAGGGAAGGATCCATTCCAGGCCTCTCTTCTTGGCTTGGAGATGGCCATCTTCTCCCTGTATCTCTTCACATCATCTTTCCTCCGTGTGTGTCTCTGGGCCAAATTTCCCCTTTCTCTAAGGTTGCTAGTCATATTGGATTAGGGCCCACCCTGATGACCTCACTCGACTTTGATTACCCTTGTAAAGACTTTGTGATGGTTAATTTTGTACCAAGATCATTGGGCGAAGGGATGCCCCAATAGCTGGCACAACATTTCTGGGCATGTCTGTGAGGGTACTTCTGGAAGAGATTAACATTTGAATCAGTTGAGTAAAGAAGATGGCCCTCAGCAATGCATATGGGCATCATCCAGTTCATTGAGGCCTGAAGAGAACAGAAAGGGCAGAGGAAGGGTGAATTTGCTCTGTGTACTTAACAGGGACATCCATCTTCTTCTGCCCTTGTACATCAACACTTCTGGTTAGGCCTTGGATTCAGACTAGCACAAACACGATCAGCCCCCCCAATTCTTTGGACTCAAACTGAAACACACCACCCATTTTCCTGGCTTTCCAGCTTGCAGATAACACATCATGGGATTTCTCAGCCTCTGTAAGCCAATTTCTCTCTCTCTCTCTCTCTCTCTCTCTCTCTCTCTCTCTCTCTCTCTCTCTCTCTCTGCCCCCGCTCACTCTTTTTCTTTCTTTCCCATAGAAACACATACTAAATAATTTACAATTGACTTTTAGGACCCATGCACAATACACTTTATATCTATCTCTGCACACTTCTCCTGAAAATAAAAAGGCAAAATGGGCTACAACTTATTGATAGTTTTTGGACTCCTAGTCCTTATGCCCTTTATCTGAGCAACTTTAATCAGTGTTATAATGTCTTCATGGATGTTTAATGATATTTAATAAAACAGGAATGAAGACAGAGCCCAGTAGCATACCAACGAAGACATCATCTATTAACCTATCTGTTAATCATCTCTCCTTTAATAAATATATTCAACCAGTCATTAATCCAGCCTACATGCATCCTTCTAATCCAGAAGAATATCGTAAGATCTGGGCCCTTCCTGAAATCAAGGTTTGAAATTCATTAATGTGAGTTGAGTATAACTATATTCCAGGTGCTTTCACATATTTTTGTTAGTGAAAATTCCAAACACCTGTGATCCTTTTTAATAGATAATAACACAATCACTCCTAGAGAAAGTAAATTTACTAGTAAATGTCAGAGCAGGGGCATGAGCCCAGGTTCTGTGACTCCAAGTTCATGGTTAATACCACACATTACCCTGGGATCCTCTCAAAAGAGAAAATATGCATAACTGGACTTATGCTGGCTCCTATAAATCACTACCTACTCTCCCAACTATCCATTGAATGAATTAGTCCTTTGATTAAAGACACTGAACCTGAGGTTTATAACAACTCAAGGGGGTCCAAGGGTAGACTTGTATGAACCCCATGAAAGTTTGTGAAAAATACTATGTATTGTATATTGTACATTTTTTTCTTAGGTTAATGTACATCCAAATCTCAAAAGAACCACAGCTTCAAACAAGAACTTGCAATTTAAATAACTCTCTATAGAACTTAATCATCATTCATCTTTCTCTCTAGAGTTTGGGGATGCACGTATTTCCCTCTTTAGAAAATCAAAATTGAGTTCTCTCATCTCTAGTGTCCCAAAGTCTCTCCCAAAGCCTCGTCATTCTTTAGAAGCCCTTAGAGATCTCACCTGCTGGACCCTTCTGAGTCCCCTGAATATCTTCTCTGGATATGCTGGATACATCAGCATCTACCTTTGATACCAGCTTATTAAGGCTCTCTTAGAAGCCCACCTCCCAGTGTCCTCTTCCCATGTCAGGTTCTAGGCTGAAATGGGTCCCTTTGCTTTCACAAAGCCAAAGCAAAATTGCAAAAGGTCTTTCATGCAGTTGTTCCCAGACTTGGGCATGGTTAGGACAGATGCAGGTAGCAATAGAAGAAACCCATCAGTGGAGATGTGGATTGCAGAGGGAGCTGGTAGACCCTGAGCCGTGGGCATTGTCTCAAATACCTAGAAAGTCTAAACCCTTCCTTGGTTAAATGAGTGGAAGACTGTGCCTCTTCCTGATAATCATGGTTGATTGTCATCCTTCTTTCTTCGCTGTATTGTTTACAGGTGATAATTTCCAAATGTGCTTTTGTATCACTGTCATGCTAGTCACTACTTGAGAATAGCAGACATTGACAAGAACTGCACAAGAATTCACAAGACGTCAATGAGCATCTCAGGGGGGTCCAGGCTCTAAGGACGCTAAGACAAAGAGCTGATTCCTGCTCTTGAGGAATTTACAGACCAGTGGGGGACAGACAAGTAAATAGATAGTTGCAATAAAGAATGGTAAATGTTCTCACAGAAGGAATAAAGGACACTGTGGGACAATGTAGGAGGGCCACCTAATCCATTCTGGAGGATAAAGAGCAGATGGTCTGGGTCATCTCCAAGAAAAAAAGGCTCTCAGCTGAGTCTTTATGGAAAAACAAAGTTAGACACAGACCTAAGAGTAGGAGGAAGAGGAAAGCCATGTCTAGCAAATAGCTTAATTGCCTAAACTTGCCCACAATGTGCTTAAAATGTGCATAGAATGTGGAGAGTGGATGGTAAAAGATGAGGTTGAAGAGGAAAGTACAAGGCACATCACAGAGAACCTGTAGACACCAACATTGTTCCTAAAAGGAGAAAAATAGGAATCCACTGAAGACTTTTCAAAAAGATCCACATGATCATCTTGCATTTTAGAGAGACCAAGTGACACAGTACAGGAACAAGACAGGAGATTCGGGAGTGGGCAACACAGCCCCCAAATAAGACTAATGGGTAGTTACGACCAGAATAGCACTTAGGGTGGTACTGACTTAACCTGAAAGAGGAGCAGCAGAGCTGGAAACACAGGTGTGTATGAAGCAGGCAGAGTAGAGGACTTGGGAACTGCGTAAGTGTCGTGAATGAAAGAGAGGCAGTGACCTAGGATGATTCTGTTGTGTCTGGCTTGGCGACTGGCGATGCCATGTGAGCGGTGGAAAATGGGAGAGGAGGAGCAGGCCTGGGAGAGGAGGGAGAAGACAAAATCGGTTTTGAATGTGTTGACCTGAAGGTTCTCCATGGTACGTCACCGTGGAGATGTTCTCTATAAAAGGTTGGTCTCTAGGAGAAAAATAATGGGAGGCTGATAGGTATGCAGGTAGTGTTTGAAGTCTTGGGAATGATGCCAGTTAACTGGGTGCAATGGGGGGTAGAGAGGACATGGAAACAGCGACTGTCTCTCTTTCAAGAAATTTGGTGGGAAGGAAGAGAAAATGGAGATGGCAGCTGGAGGGGAAAAGCAGAAGCTCAAAAACTAATGAAAGGAAGCGGGAAAGACCTCTTATCCTCTGTGGAACTGGGTGTGTGATAAACACATAAGCAAACACCAGTGCAGGCTTCTCTCTTCTCCTGCTGAGCCCTAGAAGGGCTTTTGTTTTCATTGCCTTTATCAGTGAGAAATGGCTCTGGGCTTAACCTGTTAAAAAGAAACTAGAGTGTGGCAGGGCAGACGACCGGAATCCTTTGACCCACAGCTCGCACCTGAACACAAGAGGTGCCCTCTCCCTCCCCACCTGCTCTGTTTGCCCTGGGAGATTTCCAAGTCAGGATCAAAAGCCCTCCTACTCAGTTGAGACCCCAGGCTCCTTCAACTCTTATCCAAAATGTGCTGGGTCTATTTGAAAGGCTTGTTCAAATAGTGAAGTACAAAGGGCCAAGAGACTGGCTGCCCCAGCTCTGTGCACGCCAATCACCGTCTTTCCTTTGTGGCTCCCGAGAGGGGACGCTGCGGTGCGGAAGAGGCTCCCACCCTCTGGGAGATGATTCGATTTCCTTTGCATCCCAGAGAACAGGACCGAAACAGATGGCTTTAAAAATCCCCATCCTTCTTGCAAAGCCCTTGTCCAACAGGTAATAAACAAAACGCAGAGCCGCCTCGCGGCCCCACGGGGACAGAGCTCCCCGTCCCCCTGCGACCCACTGGCTGTGCTCAAGCGGGCTCCCACTTGGCACCGGTTCGAGGCCCCTCTCTGCACGTTCCACCGGCTCGTTTTTTGCGAAACGAGATACGGATTTACAAATCCAAACACTCCCCGGCAACGAAAACTCAGAATGAGTTAAGCTCTGCATCTTGCGCGCCTGGAAACTGCTCCAGCCGAGAGTGCACGGGAACGCAGCCCAACAGGGACCGTTTTCTGGCAAATCTGGAGGCCCTTTGCAAGGCTTCTCGACTGACAGAACAGCGGCTTGGACCCGGGAGCCCAAGCAATGGAGGACCGGAAGAGAGAGGCGCCTACCGTACCCGATCGGCGTGGCGGGTCATGCTGTGGGCGTCTGGGTGCCTGGTCGTGGCGCGGCGCTGCGGACGCGGCCTCTGAGCTCTGCCCCGGGACAGCTGCCCCGAGCTGCTCTTGTTTGCACTGGGCCGTTTGCTTTTGGGATTTCTCCAATGCAGATGTAGTCAGGGGGCCGCTGTCCCGGGGGACAATGATTCCATTGGAAGCTGGCCTTTGACAAGACTCACACATGACCTTTGACTAAAATGGCTTTGGGGAAGGAAAGTGTCCGGAGGCTGAAGACGGGGCATCCAGGGCAGCGGTCCACATTCCCACCCCCAACAGTGCCAAGTTAATTTTTCATCTCGTAATCTTTCAAGGAGAGCCTCCGGGAGGTTTGAGTTGCCATTGCGCCTTCATTCTGCAGGATTCTTACCCTTTCCAAAAGGGTTTTGCTGCAGAAGTCCCCTGCTGTGTTGTTGATGAGTCCCCAGAATTCGCATTTCCAGGTTAAACGTGGGCAGGCCTACCGTGTAGAAATTCCTCTAACGCTCTCTCAGAAATAATACCACAATTTCCCCCCCTAGAGCATGCTACAGTGTACAAAGGGCTTTTCACAATCATGCTGTCATTTGGCCTCCCAGACAATGCAAGGGGCTGAGGGGGAGGCTCTGCTCTTACTGCCATTTTACACACACATAATAAACAGAAGCTCCAGAAAAATAAGGTATCAGCCCAATCCCCCAACCAGAGAGTGAAATCTGGGTCCTCTCCTTCCGCGTCCTGTCCACAGGCACAAAGGATCCACCTCCTGCCAGGTGACCCGCCACACTAACAATTATCACACGTAAACACATAGCATAATAATAAAATTATAACGTATGATATAAAACAACAGTAGCTAATAATTATTTTAGTTTTTTGAATTATAAAAGTGACTTAGAAAATGTCTTAATATAAGAGCTGTTTTGGTTATTGATCCCCACAGGTATCTTGAATTTATTAACCATATTTTTTTTTCTAAATTTTTCTCTTTATCAGCTGCTAAAAGGATGCCCTGGGAACCAGACTGGCCTCTCTGAGGTACGGGTACAAGCCAGGGGTTCCTGAGACTGCGACAGAGCCCCCAGAGCCCGTCCCTAGCCACCATCAGAGCCTTTCCCCTCCTTTGTCTGGGTCCTTCCAGATGGTGATACACTAAATAAAAGGGGATGGGGCTGTGAGGTTGTAAAGAGAATCCTGAACAAGGAGTCAGCATCCCAGAGTTTCAGTGTGATGCCCAGAGGTATGGTGGAGGTCTGCAGAGATGCCTTAGGGACGCGTGGTGCATCAGGTGGCGTCCTGTATCATATATGATATAATATGATATAATATGATATAATGTAATATAATATAGTATAATTAATATAAATAAAGCACATTAGCTTTAGCTTTATATACTATAATATATTATTATATTATATTATATTATATTATATTATATTATATTATATTATATTATATTATATTATATAGTATATAACACCCGGTATGATATTTTTTCCAGCCTAGAGAAGGGGAAAGGGGGTGATACTCACACTCAGTTTGCAAGAACTGGAAGGAGTCTGCCAGGAGAAGGACATCACCAACACAGACAACACCATGTATCAAAACTGCCCGGTGCCTTGAGTGAACTGAAAATAGTTCCTGCAGGCTGGAGTCCTGGGTGTGGGAGGCTGCTTCTAGAAAGGAGGGTGTGGGCTGGACTCTGACCGGCCTCCTGTGTCACTCGAGGAAATGTGGAATTCATCCTGCAGTGCTGAAGGGATTAATATAACTGGCCCTGGGTTATCAACTCGGAAGAAAAGGATGCAGGAGTCCTAAGTTGCTCTACGACAAGAAAGACACACACACACACACACACACACACACACACACATATATATATATACCTATATGTATCAACCCAGTTTGGTGGTTACGCGTATTAGCGTTAGCTTTATCAGACAGATGCAGTTTATTCTTCTTCCCAGCTACAAAAGCGTCAGCAATATACTTAACCTCACCTAAACCTCAGTTTTCTCATCAGTAAAATGGCAACAATGGGATAAGCTAAGAGGATTGAATGCATTTAGTTAGGTAAAACCCTTTGCCTCCCTTCGGACATACAGTAGCGCTCAATCAAATGTATCTATTGTATTTCAAAGTAATTTCATGTGTGCAGAGCCTACTGTGGAGTAACAGGAACTCCCTTTTTTGTTTTTTCCAGATCTCTCACTCCCTTCTTCCTGCCACATATCTGGCTTTCGACTCGTTAGAGTTTGTCCTTTGTTTCTTCCACCTGTTATCTTTCAGGTCCTTCTCGACTCTACTTCCTATAGGTCCCAGTCTAGACTTTAATATCGGTTTCCATCCGTCTCTCCTTCCACCTGAGTGTGTTCACTTCCTTGTCCTACCACGGCCATACCCATCTGCAAAACCCCACCTGCTACAGCTACACATTGTCACACAATCATGCCCATCGGCACCACCATTTCTGTGTGCTCTGCAGTCCCAGCGGCGTGCCCCTCAGCACTGCATGCCCTACAAGTGTCCCTAGTCGGCCCACCTCTGCAAAGCCACTATTCCCAGCTCTTCAGAACCCTGAGCCCACTACAGCTGGCTCTCTTTCAGCAAACAACCTCCCCTTCTCCAGCAAAAAGCTCCACAGCTGTCAGGACGGACTCTGCTTCCTGCCCCGGCCCCAGAAAACCTTACTTCCAGTCTCAACTCCTTCCTTCCCACCTCAGAGGTGCCCTCCCTGTGTGCTATGGACTTCCTCCCTTCCATTTCCTTGGTCGCATTTTTTCATCAACCATGCACCTATCTTTCCATTTCTCCTCTCGTGATTTCATTAGTTCGTTTATTCAGTGAACATATATAAAACAACTACTATACGCAGTCAGCATCTTTGATTCCGGGTATAAAAGGATAAATAAAACACCACAACCTATAAACACATCCAAGTCTCTCCCATATAATGAACTATTTTTCTGCTGATGCATTCTGACTATGTGCCACACACACACACACACACACACACACACACACACAGCACCTGTGTCCACTGCCTGGAACACATCTCCCATGGATTTTCCAAGTCCAGTTCCTTCCTACAGAACCTGGCTTCAAGTAACCTCAAAGAGACCTTACCTGACCAGCCAGTTTGGGAACTAGCCTCCCATTTGTTCTTATCTGTCAACCTTCTCTATTTCCATCATATCGTTTACCCCATGTTGTAATGAGAGACCCCTCTGTAGGTTTACTTCCTATTTTCTATTCCTTCTACCAGTCTGAACCTTTACAAGGGCTGGGATTCTCGTCTTTTATTCACTGCAGTATCCCCAGTGCCCAGGGTGCAGCTAGGAGGCTCTCAGGAAACATTGGTTGATTGTAAACTCCCAAGTGCTGTGAACCACTTTGCTTTAATCTTTGTTTTTCCCATTTCGATCATACAGCCTACTGGTTTTCTACATTGATTCCAAATAGAATTTCCTGAGGAGTTTTGAAAAATCCTGATGCCCAAAGCACCCTAAGACCAGTTATCTGTGGGGTGAGACCAAGGTATTCGTTTTTGTAAGCTTTCCAGGCAATTCTAAAAGCCAAGCTTGAGACCACTAACCTAACCTCTGCCTGACACAGAGGTGATCTCAATAAAGAAAGGAATGGATGAATGAATGATTCAAGGAATGGAGTCATGTAGCTCCTGCTTATCTTTCAATTCTCTTCTCCTTGGTCCTTCTATACATGATCTGTTATTCAGGGATGCAACACCCCCCATCCCACCCCGCCTCAAACAAGCCCTACACTGTTGTTTGTCCAAGTTTCCATATGCTACCATGAACAGCCATACCCTATCTCGGCTACCTTAGGAATTTCCGGGCTGGACCACCTGCTAAAATCTGGGTTTGGGCTCAATAGTATCTTCTCTGCCAGAGCTTTCCCAGGGTCCCCAAGGGGCTCCTCTCTCCTTGCCATGTCCCTGTTAGAGTAGTCATGCTGCTGCCTGCTGTGTCATGACTGTTCTTGTCCCCTTGTATCCTCATGTGCAGCAGATGGCCCAACCAGAGATGGCGTGTAGCAGAGACTGTGAAATGAATTCATAAGTTAATGGATTAACACACTGAATGAATGTTTGAAGAGATGATGTACAGTCTTTTATTTGTTTGCTTGCTTGTTTGGGGGGATTTTTAAACAGCTTTACTGAGCTATAAATCACATGACATACAAATGCCTCAATTTAAATTGTACAGTTCCATGGTCTGTAGGATATTCACAGAGCTAATTGTCACCACAGTAAATTCTAGAACATTTTCATCACTCCAAAAATGAAACCCATTAACAGTCACTCTCCATGTCTCCCCAGCTTCCCAATTCTAAGTAACCACTAATCTACTTTCTGTCTCTATAGATTTGCCTCTTTAGGACATTTCATTTAAATGGAATCATATAATCACTGTTTTTTTGTGATTGGCAGCTACTGTGTTTACCCGAAAATGAGACTGGGTCTTACATTAAGGTTTGCCCCTAAAGACGCATTAGAGCTTATGTTCAGGGGATGTCATCCTGAAAACTCATGCTAAGGCTTATTTTCCGGTTAGGTCTGATTTTTGGGGAAACACGGTAGTTCTACTTTGGAAGAATTATTTGGCCGCAAGCATCCCTTTCACATGGAGTCAACGTGACGGAATATGGGCTCTGGTAGAGGTCTTGGGGGACAAACCAAGGCAGTATTTCTTAGACCATATTACACAGCAACCTGGTAAATCATCCAAATTCCTGAGCTGGGGGAAGGAGTATAGAGAAGCTTGGATGCACTTGCTACAGAAAAAAAGGAAAGGGGGTGGATTCCAAGATGGCGTGTCTGTGCCTCTCCAGCCCCGTCCCAGTGAGGCCACTGGGGCCAGACCTCCTATGCTCTAAGGCTCCCACGTTGAGGGCAAACTGCCCAAGTCAGACTCTAGCTTTGCCACATATGAGCTATCACTCTTTATTCCCTGCTTCATCTTTAAAAAGAGGATAAAAATAATCCCTACCTTATAAGCACCCATCGCCGTATTATAATAAAGATTAATTAAGGGAAGGCCTATCGACTGCACAGTACAGCCCCGAGGCATTCTAAATGCCTGATAAATAGTTATGCTACTGTAGTTGTTCAAGTTTGGCCACAGCTACTTAGATATTGTTGTTCTACATAAAGTTTAATATGGAAAGAGGGTTCTGGTGTTTTAAAAAACGAATGAAGACTGTTATTCTAGGAAAACTCCATGCTGATAGCCACGGCCCGATGGTCCTGTGTGTTCTGCTTGATGAGAGTCTGGACAATGGCAGGATTGAGCTAAAGCTGAAGAGTAGCTGTTAACGGAAAGTGGGGGGAAGGGGTAAGTGAGGCCCATTCCTGGCATAAAAGCTGATGGAAGGAACCTTGGTTTTCTCACCAAATGTTCCTCAGAGCCACTAGCAGGAAGAACATGTTGGCTCCATGGACCTTGGCTCTTGTCTGTTCATCTGCATTTCTCTCCAGCAATTTCTTTATTTTCCTTCTATTCTTATGTGGCAGACCTGCCTGTGGCATCCTCTGCTAAGTGCTCCTGGGGTGTCTCTGAAGCACATCTAAAATCAGAACTGGGGGGGCTGACCCGTGGAAGGCGATCCAACGGTCAGACACAAATATTGTAGCAAGTGGCCACGGGACAGACCAATTTTGCTACCAATTGATAAGACAATTATAGTGCCAGGTCCAGGAGAGCTGTTCTTGCGTGCAAGCATTGAGCGTCTATTCTGAGTTATGGAGGGAAGGTAAATTAGTGGGCCTTCATCTGACTTCCACTGCTTTGAATGGTCTTTCTTGCACATCTGACAAACCTCTGTTCAGATTCAGCTCAACTGTCTCTCTTTCTTGCCTTCCCCTCCCCTTCTATGATCCCATAGTTCCCTGTACATGCCTGAGGGATAGCACTTAGACAGGTCCAGTTATCACCTGTGTATATGACCATCTCTTCTGCTGGACTGCGAGCAAATAAAACACAGGGGCCTCTTTCACTTATCTCTCCTATTAATAGCCCTGGGCCAGCACACAGCGCTCATTCCTCCCATTTTACAAGTACATTTTAAGAGCCTACTGTGTGATGATACTTCAAAATGCAAATATTCCATAAAAGCATGGGAGTTTTAAGGATGAAAGAAATTTTGAGACAAAGAAATGAGTCCCAGAGAAAGTTGTCTTATCAAGTTTCCCATTTTCTGGAGAAGGGAAAATATTGAGGATAGAATTCAACTCTTCTGCACCTTGTTCTTTTATGGCAGGGATTTTTCCTTTGGTTAAAACAATAGATTTTTTTTCAAACGTGATTAGAAAACTAAAGAAACTATGAATGATTATTTTATTTGTGGGTGGTTTTTCCAGCTTGAGCAGTACCCTTCAAAGCACTGCTGGGTTGGGATTGAAGCTGTTAACACAGACCAACCAAAATCTGCAAGGTGGCTAATTTCACTACTGTCTAACTCTCTGTAATAATCACACCCCCTGTCCTGGATTCACATCCCATGCCAGGCTGACCAAGGGCCTGTAAAAATTTAACTTGGTGTGATTGCACAATCATAAAAGCTTGAGTTGCTTTTTGGGGTGATGAATACAATTCTTCAATTGTGAGAATGTTTCCAGTGGGAGGGAAAACAGACCAAGTTGTCACAATCATAAATGTCCCCGTTCAGCTCAGATGAGGTTATTATACAACTAAAGGACATAAGGGACACAGGTTGGGGTACAAACAGAATCTTGTTCTGTTGCTCTTCTTATTCCTTTGTTGAATATCTATTGTTAAGAACCCTTTCGAAAGTGATGGATATGTTTATTACTTTGATTGGTGTATGCATATGTCCAAACGCATCGAATTACAGACATTAGATATGCAGTTTTTTTTATATTAGTTATACCTTAATAGATTTGTTTTAAAGGAAAAATAAAGACCTGTTTCCTCAGTGAATCAAAACCATGGTCCAGCAAGCCCAGTGGTCTGTGTCTGTCACAAAGACAGACTTTGGCAAGAAAGAGCAAGACTTTAATTCCTACCTAGCTCCTACCAGGCTGCTGCTGAGTTTCTCTTAATTACTCATGATGGCACTAACTCCAACAAATGCCACTATTTTAGGCCAGGTCATCATCACCTTTCATCTGGACCACTGAGAAAGGTGCCTACCCATCCTCCTTAACTCCAGTTTGAAGTCTTCTAACATGTTTTCCACATTTCAGCCAGAGAGATGGTCCTAAAATTCTAAGCTGACTGCCTACTTCGTCTGCTTGATACTGTGCTGGGTTTCCCACTGTCCTGAAGATAAAGCATGAACTCCTTCACGTAGTTTAGGAATCACCTGGTTAAGGTTTCTGCCTAAAGATCTCCAGCAAGGGAGTTGAGTGAGCGGGAACCCAATCCATGTTCCACATGTCAAGCCCTGAGGCCTGGCACTGGCCCACTTCTGCCCTAGACCCCAAAAGAGATAGAGGTGTCCCCTGCAGGGCTTGTTACTTGCTGCTGTAAGGTCATATCTCATCGCCCCGACACCTGCTTCCATCCTAACCTCAGCACTATAATCCCACCATATTAGAATCTCAAAATTCTCCCCCTTCAAATATATGGTGATGGAAGGAGAACTGACTCTGAGTGGTGAGCACACAGTGGGATATACAGATGACGTATTACAGAATTGTACACTTGAAACCTATGTAATTTTACTCACTATGGTCACCCCACTAAATTTAAAAAAAAAAATTCTGCTGTCTTGCTTTTGCCCATATTCTCCTCTGCTTGAACTTTTCATTCTTCTCTTCAGCTGGGTCCGTCCCACTCTTCCTTCTGCTCTCCGCTTATGCATCCCCTCCTCTGACCCTGTTGGGCTGCGTTAGGTGCTCCTATTATGTGTTCTCAAAGCACCATGTGTTTTTCATAACAGAGTGCTCATTCTATAGCTTTATAATTGCCTATTTATCTGTCTTTCCTTGAAAGCAGGGACTGTATCACAGTACTTTGTAACGTCCTTATGTAAGTATTCAATAGATAGCTGTTGATCAAAGAAATGGATGAATAAATGGATGGATACATAAAAGATGTTAAGAAAAAAATGTCAACGCATGTTTCCAACAATCAACACTTTTTTACTAAAAGCTCCGAAAGCTT
This sequence comes from Rhinolophus sinicus, assembly GCF_036562045.2. Lineage (NCBI taxonomy): Eukaryota > Metazoa > Chordata > Mammalia > Chiroptera > Rhinolophidae > Rhinolophus > Rhinolophus sinicus. Next base: position 14,992,115 of record NC_133761.1, on the reverse strand, counting down.
ATTACCTACTGTCTGTAAAACAGCTCCCCCTCATCCATGGTTTCTCCTGCAGTTTGAGTTACCTGCAGTCTCAAAATATGAAATGAAAAATTCCAGAAGTAATTCCTACGTTTTACACTGAGGGCCATTCTGAGTCCTGTGATGAAATCTTGCACAGTTCTGCTCTGTCCCTCTTGGGACGTGAATCATCCTTTTGTCCAGCATCTGCGGGCTGGACACCCACTAATCACTTAGGAGCCATCTGGGTTATCAGATCCACTGTCACAGTATCACGGAGATTGTTTTCATGTCACCCTTATTTTATATAATAATAGCCCCAAAGTGCAAGACTGGTGGTACTGGCGATTGGGATATGCCAAAGAGAAGCCATAGACTGCTTCCTTTCAGTGCAAAGGGGAACATTTGGTACTATCTGTAGTTTCAGGCATCCACTGGGGGTCTTGGAACGCATCCCCTATAGATAAAGGAAGTACTACTGTATTTGTCTTAACTGTATTTTTTTTCTGCTTTCACAGAACGCACTTGAAAAGACAGAGCTCCAGGAATTGGGAACTCATCTTAGCTCCTCCAAAAGCACAGCTTTCCTATTTTTTTATAGACTCAAAACACCAGACTTCTTTCTTTTTAGTCCAAATGAAAAGATGCTGGTCTTTCTAAGGTGTCTTCATTCATGGGTCTGCCCACCCTCCCCCAACATGGCACCCAAGGCAACACCTGTGGGAGGCCTGGGATGTCTTGCTGAGGAGTTTGCCATTTGTCCTGTGGATGGTAGGCAATCATTAAGGGCTTAACACGGAAGAGTGACATGTTCAGATTTGAGTACTTGCTCTAACAGGGGTAAGGAGGATGAGAGGCCTGGGGGCAGGAATGTGAGAAGGAAAGCCACTGGAGCAGTCCAGGCAAGGGATGAAGATCTTGACCAGGGAAGGAATCGTGGCAACAGAGAAGACGAGGAGAAACCAAGAAACGTTTAGGAAGAAAAGTCTCTAGGACTTGATTAAATATGGTTGTGAAGGAAGGAGAAGAATCAGGGATTCTGGCTTCAGCAACTGGGTCGCTGGTTGTGCCATCATGTGCGGTCAGGACTGTGAAGCTAGTGAGTTCACTCTAAGATGTGTGCGGTTTAAGTCATGGACTTCCGTAAGAAATAAAGGTAGGACCCATCTCTGCATCCCCAGTTTCCGGCATGCCTTGTGCATAGGGGGTGCTCACAATGTTTCTTGAATTGAACTGAAGGTGGAGTACATCCTACTTATAGAATTTTCAGTATCTCATTTCAGCTCTGTCTTTGGTCAAATTCCATGCAAAGACCTGTTCAGCCATACGCTCTACCATTAACATGATATAATATTTATCTATAAGACAAGCTAACATTTCAACCCCCTGGAAAATATGACTAAGAAATGTTACTGCAATAATTTTCACTAAGCAGTGGAAGGAGTCAGGAAAGGAGACAGTTATTACAGCAACCACAAATTGGTCCAGAGCTACACTTGGCTTTCAATTTCACTACAAATTTCAGAGAAGCCATAAAAGATTCAAATGAATTCTGGTTGGTTGATTAGAAACATTCAAAGGAACCCCAAGCAGGCACGTGTTTCATATTTCCTGCTCTGAAGTTTGCCAAGTATTAATCATCATCCTCCCTGTGTTATTCCAGAAAACAGAATCACTCCAGCTGGCCTTTTGAAGGGACAGAACCTGGGTTAAGAGAATGTCCACAAATCCAGGACGTCCATAGGCAGAGAATTAGCAGATAAATGCCATGCAGAAGGAAGGTTGCCACACCCAATGTCCCCCATCGTCCCCAACCCTGCTCCTTATGTCACCCTCCAGGAGGCCACCCTCAACCAGTCTGTGGTCCCCTCCATGTCACAAGAGAAGAGGGAGTTTGCGGATGAAGCCTCTCAAGTGAGAACACTGTTGCTACATCCTGAACCTCCCTCCCTCCCTCCCGAACACAGATTCCAGAACGGAACAGGCACAGGCTTTGGAGACAGAAACTCCCACACTTGACACCAAACTCCACCTTTTACTTTGTAGAATTTACTTAACCTCTCTGACCCTCAGATTTCTTCATTTACAAAACAAGACCCACGTTGAAGGGTGAAGCCCACATGAGGTAATTTATGGAAAACACGTATATGTGTGTGATGGGAGCAAACGTGTTTGGACCCTTCTCACACCCCCTTCCTTCTGTATGACGACTTGCCCAGGCAAGTGTGGAGCCCAAAGTGTCACTACACATAGTCTCACTCACAGCAGTCCCAAGGGAATGCAGTCCAATTCACCCAGCAACTGGGGACCTGATACACGTGGTCCTCCTGTCACTCACAGAGCAGGTGAGATAACAGGTCTGGCCTCAGACTAAAGTGCTACGAGAGCAAGGATGGAAAAGCTAATTTTGCCTGGAACCGTTGGGTAAGACCTCATAGATGAGGCATCGTTTAAACTGGGCCTTAATGGGTGAAGAACATTTTTGGGGGGAGAGAATCAGAGATATTTCATGCAAAAGGAATAAATGAATAAAGACACTGAGGCCGCAATGTGCTAAAAAAAAAACAATAACTGGTTAGCTACGGCTAGACGAGAGGCAAACGAGAGAAATGTTGGGAGATGGGGCTGGCCAGCTCAACTGGGTTAGTTTACCAAGAGTTTTCCATGCTAGGTGGAGCTTCTGGACTGAGTCCTGTAAATAAGGCAGATTTGAAATTTTGTCTTTTGCATTTTAGTGTACAGATGCTTCTAGCCTTACAATGGGATTACATCCCAGCCAATCCCTCGTAAATTGAAAATACCGGAAGTTGAAAATGCCTTTAATACATTTAACCTACTTAAACTTGCTCAGAACCAATGTCCAAAAAATGCTGGCAACACAGTCCACTGCGGAGCATTGGTTGTTGGTTGATGCTCGTGATTTGTGTGGTTGACGGGCAGCTTTGGCTCGCTGCCACCGCCCAGCCTCATCAGAGAACATCATACCACATACCACTCGCCCAGGAAAGGATCAAAATTCAAAGTACGGTTTCGACTGAATGCCTATTGCTCTCGCACCATTGTAAAGTCACAAAATTGTTAAGTTGGGGACCCACTGTATTTTGTTTTTAGCGTTCTCTATTCTCATTATGAAAACCACATACATAGTACCAAAAAAAAAAAAAGTATTCAAACAGTACAAAAGGGGATCATAAAAAAATGAATCCCTCTCTTTATCCCAGACTATGGAGTCTCCTCCTCAATATTAAATCTTCATTCTCTCTCCTTCCAGAAAACTTCAGCATACATATGCGTTAGTCTTCCTGTGAAGGAATAGTTTTACTCTGCACTGTACATGCTTCTTTCGCACTCTACAATGCATCATGAAGATCTTGCCATTTCAGCATATATAATTTTACCTCAGTATTTTAGATAGCTGTGTGGTGTGCCACACAACAAGATTGTTGCCTCATCTTTTCTTTAATTTTTAGTTGGTATGTATTTAAGTTGTTCCCCATTGCTTATTATTACAAACAAGGCTGTAATCCATCCTCGTACTTACATCTTTGCAAATATGTGAGAATCTTCCTGTAGGAAAAACAACTAAAAGCAGAATTACTGGATCAAAGGGAATGTGCTTTTAAAATCTGAGAGCTGTTTTCAACTTGCCCATTAAAAAAAGTACCTATTTATACTCCCACCATCAGAGTATGTCTGTATCTGTTTCCACATACCCTTGACATTACTCTTTCCTCAAACTTTTAAATCTTGGCCAATATGATATTTTTTAAATTCTCTTGTTTTGACTTATATTTCTATAACAGAGTGAAGATAAGCAACTGCTAATACTTATAAACCACTTGTACTTCTTTGTCTGAGAACAGTTTTTTTTAATTTTCCTCACCAATTTTTCTATTAGTTTGTGGTCTTTTCCTTACTGATTTATAAGAGCTCTTTATATATTAAGAAAATAGGCAAATTAACCACAATTTCATTTATGGCTTCTGGGCCCTAGCCAGTTCTTAGAAATGTCTCTTTCACTCACTCCAATATTATTTTAAAATCCACCCATGTTTTCCTTCATACTTTTATGACTTCCTATTTCATGTTTACATTTTAGATTTATCATGAGTTTCTTTTCCTACAAGGTATCAGACGTGGCTTTTATGTTATTATTCTTTCTTTGTGTGTTTTAAAAGGTCATTTTACCCCATTTAAGTCTATTCACGTGATAGATGTGTTTTTAGTTAACCTAAGTTATGTTTTCTATGTTTAATGCTTCCTCTGTTTTCTAATTTTTGCTACATGGTCTATTTTTATTTTCTTTGATATACCTGTATTTTTTTTTTTTTCCTTTTCTTTACAGAGAACTAACTATTTGATGGAAAAACAAGGCGGTCTGGCTGGCACACAACAAAGCCTCATAGGTCAGAAGTGTTTCCCGTGCATGTGTCTGTCTGCCTGTTTGTATCAGTTAAATCTGGTGTGATTGCCATCTACCATCTCTACTGTACCCTCGCGCTCTGAGAATTCTTGTGAAGATGGCACCTCTCCAGGATTCTCTTTTTGGCTCACTTCCCAGGACACTTCACAACGTGGGACAGGGACTGGACACATTCCTTGTCTACCCACAACCCCACACATTGCTGATTCGGGCACAATTGGCCCTTGAGTGGTGTGTTTCTTCTTTTTGGAGACCATTACGGAAATGCAGATTTACTCTAAGAGTCTTCTCTCATTTAGACCCGAATTTTACTGGGTTCAGCAATTATTCTTCAGAGGTTGAGATTGTAGGTATTTTCTAAGTTCTTTCACGGTAAACATTTTCTTTTTTTTTCAGTTCATTTTAGAAGACAGCATTGGGGAAAAAACAGCTTTATTCCTCTGTGTTAGCTAGAAGATAGTTAGGCAGGAGTGACGATACTGATATAAAACATTAGGATGTGAGAGGTGGCCATGGAGGCACAAAAACCAATTAGGAGGCTAGTGCAGTCACCAAACACGGAAGCCAGCTGAAGCAAACCTGGAGTAGGTGGTGGGAGCAGTAAAGGAAAGTCTAAAAGAAATTCAGTGGGGCAAATTGACAGGACTTTGAACTGATTAAAAGGGAAGGTTAGAGTAAGTGGAAAAGAAAGAGGTCATTTAGTGGATGGCCATGCAGTAGCTGAGAGAGGGGATACAGCAGAGGGAAAAGTTCCATTTTTTTTTTTTTTTTTTTTAATATGGTGAAGTTCCTGGGACATTCAGAAGAAGGTATAAAAAAGCAAGCTGTTAGAAAGACGGGGCTGAGATTCAGGAAAGAGTCAAGGCAGTAGGTATGGATTTAGAAATCTCCAGCAGATTGAAAGTGGTGGTGGCTGGAGACACGAGATAGATTACTTTGCCAAGAAAGACAGTATAAAGTAAGAGGTGGGTGAAGACGGAAGCGAGAGAACACCAGCCTTTAAGGAGCTGGTGGGGAAAGCTGAGCCCATGAAGCACAGAATTGTAAAGGTAGGAAGAAAACAAGAGACAGTAAGTAGCATTATGAAAAACAGCAGGAGAGAGTACCAAAAAGGATGCATAGTCAGCAGTGTCAAATGCTGAAAAGGGTTATAAAGCACCAAAAGTTGTCCACGGAATTTGGCCATCTCGTGAGAGCAATTTGGGGAGTTAGGGAGGAGAGCAGAGGAGAAGATAACAAACTAATACTAAGTATCTAATACACACCAGGCAATACACTAGTGTTTTGCACATGCCATTCCAGTTAATCTTCACAAAAATCCCCCAGAAGAGGAAACAGAGGCTGAAAGACATTAAGTAAAACTTGCACCATCACCCAGAAACTAAGAAGGGAGCTAGATTTACACACAAGCTTGTCCTGTCTTCAAAACCCCATCCTGTTTCTTTCAAGATTGTAGTCAATTAGCAAATGCCTGTGGCCTAAAAAATGTAGTGTGTTTCAGATCATAGTTTCTCAGTGACTTTGATAACAAAATTGTTGTTAGATTCCTGTAACAAATTCTGGCTGTCATCACTGCACCCAAGACTGGGCTGGTACAGTTTTAGGCTGGTGCAAAAGTAGTTGCAGTTTTTGCAATTCTTTTTCATCTTTTAAACCCCAACTATGTTTGCACCAATCTAGTAGTTTACCAGCCCCACTCCTATCAAACAACCAGACTGCATTCATGGGCTTCATTCCTGGCAATGGTAAGTGCCCAGCAAACGGTAACTAAATTAACACAGGTCACAAAATTAGGGGCAAAAGAAAAGCAACCATGTAAATATCTTCCTACTTGCCCTGATCATTTTTAATAGAAATTTCTCCATCCTGAGTTGTATATATTAATTTCCAACTACCTAGTAAAGAGATGAAAGTATAAGCTTTCTTGACCTGAGAGCTTATGTTATAATCATCCTTTCTCAGGATATCATCTTCTCTTGTGGATTCTGTCTCTCCCAGGAGCCATCATTGGTCTTCACACTTAATACAGTACTTGCCACACAGTAAGTGCTCAATGAATGTTTGTTTTACTGAGTCTTTTTCCCAGTCCACGGTTACCGCAGGTGATTCTATAACACATTTGCCTCTCTTACAAAGAGATGAAAAACACCAAGGCTGGGGTACATGCCCAAGTTCATTGCTCAACGAATTCAAAACCAACCAATTAATGATATTGGTTGGGGGCGGGTACCAGGAACTTTATAGTGTCCTTCAATATAGGAAAAAGACATGTTTTGTGGACATACTTATAATGGGAACGTATTTAAAGATTCTGGAACCCTTCTATGCCATTTCCATCCAGGGCACCTACCCCCCAAACACAGAGAATCCTATGAGTAATGGTATTTCCCATGTGGCCACAGGACCAGGACCCATATGTACAGAATAGTCACAGCAGTGATTCCCCCAACCAACTTAATTAGAAGGAAAGAATTACTTCTTGTTTTGCCACTGTGGTGACTGCAGCTTGAAAGGCATGCATCCTCTAGCTGATGGATGGTATAGCTTTTACTAGACATGCTTTCATGTATGCATTTTCTCAACAGGGAAATTATTAAGGGAAAAAAACAATGAACACTATCATTTATTGCATATTATTCACCTGCCAGGACCTGAATTAATTTTTCCAACAATTCTATGAGTTAAATGCCTTCACCAAAGTCACACACATGCAGTTCGGTAGAGCTAAGGTTCAGATCTGTTTGTTATTAAATCTAGAATTTTAATCATAAGACTAGAGACTGATGATCCTCCCCTAATTGAAAAAAAAAAAAAAAGACTGAAATATTGAAGTGAAACATTTCTTTCAGGAGTTGTGTCAGATCCTGCCACTTTTCTCCCTGATCTCCGCTCTCCTTCAGTAATTGAATGCCTGATATTTAGGTGAGCCTGCAGCTCTGCAAAAAAGACTACATTTCCCAGACTCCTTTGTAACTAGCTATGTCCATGGCTAAATTTTGGTTAATGTGATTTAAGCAGAAGTGGTATATGCAATTTCTTGGAAGTATTCTTAAAGGTAGGGGCATATTATTCTTCATCACATCCTCCTTCCTGCTGGCTAGCATTTATGTGTAATCCAGCAGCCATTTTGGAATGGAAGCCACACTCAACAGTGCAATAAGAAAGAAGGTGTCTAGATCACTTGTGGCAGAAAGTGCTGGCTACCGCCTACTGACATCCTGAATGTGGGGTAGCAATACACTTCTACTGCCTTTGTTTCCTATTTCCCACAGTTGTGTCTAATCCTAACCAATGTAGGAACCTTATGACATCTTGTGTATTATGACGTCCTGTAACGTTGTTGAATGTAAGTTAATTTAAGTTAAACTGTTATTGGATATGCTAAGTCCTGTGGACAGAAATGACTAAGACACAGTCTTGCTTCAAGGAGGGTTGGCTTTAGAAAGGGGGAAGAGACATGTCCATGAGACTACAATAAAGGGAATAGTTGGTGTGTGAGTAGAAAAGTTCTATGCACAGTGTGTTTTTAGTATGTTTTGGAGTCTTTGTATCTATTTTCCCTACCTGGACGAGAGAAAGTCTTCACTTCTCTGTTGTCTTTGTTTGTTTTTTACCCTTGCATACCAGCAGGTACTCAATAGTTTGACCAATTGATAAATATATTCAATTGACCCACTGCACTTCAGTAAAACTGGAAATTTGGAAGGCTTCTTGTTGGAACCACTAAGCCCTGCCCCATCTTCCTTCTGTGCAAAAGAAAGATAAAGATGCTAAGAAGAGGAGCACCAAACACATGGTCCCTTCCCCTGTAAGAAAAAGAACCAGGACCCCTTTCACTAGCTCTGTGCACCATAGAAACTCAGGATGCCCTGAGAGAAATCCTGGAAGAGGGTTCTCAGAATAAAGATGTAGGTTCCAGCCCCTGGCTCTGCCTCCTCTTCTCACCTCTCTGGGCAGCACAGTCCTTAATTAACAAGAATTAATTAATTAACTATAACAAGAAGGTTGGGCTCAATGGCCTCTAAGGTCGTGTTTAGCACAAATGCTCTGTGACTCTACGGCTGGAACAAGCTCTAAATAGGGAGTTGGGGAATGTACATCTCATTGGGTTGATGACCTTAAGAGTGATATGTGACATCTGCTAACCTCAGGTCTTTCACCTGTAAGATAAGGGAGCTGAACAAGATGCCTTACAATGTTTCATAGCAGTCAACTAGTCTATAAATGCTTTATGCACAATTATTCTTTCTTGATGGAAAAAAATCAAGTTAATAACATTGTTAGATTTTAAATCTATAGGTTGTCATAACCACATGCACAAAATAAGGATGGTTTCTTTATCAAAAGTGACCACCCTGTGAGAATAATAATATTGGCTCAGAGATGGAATTTTGCATTATCTTTCATTATTTCACACAGGCTGTTAGAGGTCATAATTAAGGTCAGAAATGAAAATATCCCTTATAGAAATACAAGTGCCTCTAACAAGCAGAGGGGTTCCTGTTGATAAGCACAACCAACAGTCTTAACGTCATGCTGTTCCCCTTGATCCCAAGTCAAAATGTTCTCTCTTATCCAAGTCCAAACAATTCATCTATGTCCACTGGAAGAAGATTGTTCAGCATCATCTATCCTTTCTTTTCACACCCTGGAAATCCTCCTTTATAGTAAAAGTCAGCCTAAGGCCAGCAAAGTATCATGGTTTTTCTTCCCCCTCTTTTAGAGCTTGTACAATGTGTACACGTTTCCAGAGCAAGACATTCTACGTCAACTCTAGGCTGTAACTAAGGACTTAGTAAACAAAAGAGTCAGGGCTGGTGAACACAGCTTAGTGCCAAAAATGGAAAAATTGCCATCTTTATCAAACAGTGAAATCCCGAGTGAATGGAAAATTTTAGTGCTTTGGCTTTTTCAAGCTGGTTTTCAATTTGTCAGAAGAACACGTGTTTATTTACCCATTAAAGGTAAACTTTAACAAAATAAACACCCCCAAGCTTCTCCCCTTCCTGAATTGAGGCTGAAAGTTGGAAGCTCCATGTTACTATAAGCTGAATTGTGTCCCCTCAAAATTCATTGGTTGAAGACCTAACCTCTACTACCTCAGAATGTGACTATACTTGGAAATAGGGTCTTTAAAGAGATAATTTAGACAAAATGAGATGATATGGATGGGCCCCAATCCAATATAACTGGTATCCTTATAAGAAGAATAGATTAGGACACAAGTAACACACAGAGGAAAGACCAGGTGAACGCATGAGTAGAAAGTAGCCATTTGGAAGCCAAGAAGAAAGGTCTCGGAAGGAACGACCCTGATGACACCTTGATCTTGGACTTCTAGCCTCTAGAACTGTAAGAAAATAAATATCTGTTGTTTGAGCCACCCAGTCTGTGGTACTTTGTTATGGCAGCCCTATAATCTAATATACTTTGCATATTCTGTCTCAGACTTACAGATAGTGAGTCTCTTCTGTCTCTCAGAGCTTAGCACGTTGCCTTGGACAGTGTAAACACTGCCTTTGTTTGTCAAAAAAATTAATTAATTACTTTCAAAATGAAACCACCACTCACCTAGATTTCCCATGCTTAATTCTCCATGAGGTGATAAATGGAAATGGAAAGACCAGCCGGGTTTTCTTTCATCCTCCTCTCTCCTTGCCCCCGCAATATCAGGCCACTATTTCCATTCAAGTTTTTGTTTTGTCTGTGAAGGCAACCACTACTCTTATTATATTGTTTTCATACATGTTCTGGATTCTTCTAGAATTCTATCCAAAAGTGAGGAAGTAATCTTAGTCTCTTGTGTGTAGCCTTACAAGATGCTGGAATAGTGGAGAAAATGTAAGAGTCAACTTCAAAGGCCTAAAGAAACTGATCCATCTTGAGAGTCGAGGAATTGATAGGACCAAATAAATAAGAATCGCCTAGTCGTCTGGTTCCCCATTGTATGTCTTCCCACTTAACTCTATTGGGTTGAAAATTTACTTGCGCTCTTCCTTCCCGTCCATCCAAATGGACAGAGTCTCAATTATAAAATTTATCTTGGGGCAGTCTTCCCTTCCTACTTTATATTTCAGCTATTTATAAACACATCTCCAAGGAACTATGGAACTACGTGAGGGCAGGATCAACATGGCATACAGGGCCTGGCCCACAGAGCGCTCAGTAAAGCGGTGGCGTCAGTGAATGAACAAGCATCTCGAAAAGATGCCGACAGTCATTCAACCAATGATTTATTAAGTGCATCATCACTGCAGATGTAGTGAGCCGGAAGTGTCATCAAGGAGCTCCAGACCACACGGAAGTGCCCTGAGTGAATGGCAATGATACCATGTGACTTTAGCTACAATGTGTGTAAAGAGTCAGTGTGTAAACAGCAAAATGAAAAACCAAAATATCATATGGCAAGGACTCTCATCTTTTTTCTGACTTTTCAATTTCATGCACTTCTATAATATTTGACTCATTACAAAGAGTGTGTATGTATCTTGTAAATTTTTGAGTCCTATTGTCTGAGCTTTTGAAAAGAGCAGCTTCAGTTTTATGTCCTTGGGGGAACTCTTTTCTGATGACCCCACAGTTGTCAGCTCTCTGCCTTCCTTGAAGTCATTTAATAATGACTTCAAGACCACCTAAGAGACACTTCAATTATTCATGTGAACTGCTATTTGCCTCAAGCATAGCTTGTATGTTATACCTGCTTAGAGACTGCAAGCTTCTGGAAGGCAGGAGCCATGTCTACTCACAGCATGTTAGAAACTGAAGGAATCTAATGGTCATTTGATCCAGCTCCATCTTTCACAGGTGAGAAAACCCAGAGTCGAGGACATTACCACTCGCCCATAAGAACACACAAAGTTAGTAAAGGAACAAAACTAAAATGCAAAGCCAGAATGACTTACAACACGTATTAGGAGACTAACAGTCCTGACCTATTTTTCCAAAAGCCAGCATCTCCCTGGGTTTTCGTTCTTTCCGCTGATATCTTCTCTCTCTTGAACTTGGTCCCTATAAAATGAAATAAAGAAATATTTTATCCCTAAGGAATAATCAACCTTTTGCTCACGTGTGTGTATGCATCTGTATGGATGTGTGTGCATACATACACGGAGCAGTACTGTGGAACACTACACACTTTGGGTTGTGTTAACTCCAGAGACTTTGGAATCAGACAGTCTGGGGTCAAATCACACATCTTCCACTACTTTTTTGGTTAACTTTGGGTGTCTCCAATCTCAGTTTCCTGATCTATCAGATAAAAATTAGAGTACCTACCTCTTTAACCTCTCACAAGATCAGAGTTGTAAGTGTTAGCATAATGCATCAAGTAAATGCTCATGACATTTAAAACTTAAAGGCATAGCCTTTGATAGGCCCCTGTTTGACTAACATGAAAAGTAAAGGTAAAAACAGACGGATAAAGGCATCATGTAAACTCTTCATATACCATTACACAACTCAAACCTCAGCATCCCTAAATTACTACTTTTCTTTAAAAAAATGTCTTTAAAGATACAAAAATTCTTCCCTTTCCAACCAAAACTGAAGACCACAAGCGATCCCCCTCCCAGTTAGTGAAACTACTTTCTGAGTGAAATTACTCAGAAAATATTTCAAGGCGTTTATTTCTGTTTGCAGGGTGAGAAGACAGGCATGAAGGTGAAAGCTGCTATTCATTCCATCTAATCCCCTTTCCACTCTCATACAAAAACAGGAATCAATTAATTTCCTTCAGACACCCACCAGTCAAGTCCACTGGGCATCACGGAAGGTTGCTAAGGACTTTCTTTTGTCAATGATGTCATTCAGAGCTTTGTGTGTTTCCTTCCTCCCTGCATGTGTCTTTCTTCAGAGCAGGACATTCCATTTACTGCTCTTTTTTCTTTCCTGGTGGAAAAATAAAAATTTATGGTAACAGTATGAAAAATGACCCCCATTAGAGTTTTCCTTCAGTGCTGCCAAAACAAAGCAAAACAAAACAAGGTTGCCACAGAACTTGCGGAACACGCAAACCAGTCCTCCAAACACGGAGAGGGACTGAGTGAGTTGTCTGAGTTCCAGCAGACAATGTGAACGCTCCATCCCTGGAGGTCTTTCTGCCAGGGAGCTGATGCTCTAGGAAGAAGCGACCAAAAGCCTTTTCTCTCCTCCTGGACTCTCCAAACAAAACAATTCAGGTAGGCTCACAGTGGCACTCTGCTGAAGCCAATTGGGCTCAAAGGATATGTGTATTTCTGCCTGGGAACAATGCCTCTGTGAGTGCAGCATAAAGAGTAAGTGGAGAGGGCGTGAGAAGAGGCCACCTCCCTTCTGCTCCCACCTCCCTCCCAGCCATTCCTCCCATGGCGGAAACGCACCAGCACGGCGCTAGCAAAACAGTGAGGTACAGCAGATGGGCTTCTCTTCGGGGGCAACCAGGCACACGAGTCCATCACAGACGGGGCTGCTTCAAACTACCCGTTGGAAGCCTGTCCAGCAGGGCGGGGATGCTCAAACTACACTGTGACCAAATCACCCCAAGTGTTTGTGAAACGGGCAGATGTCCAGATCTCGCTCGTGAAAGACTGATTTGGCTGCACAGCAATCTGATGTTTTAATAAGCAGCCCAGGTGGGACTGTGGTATAGGTGATGAGACCATACATCCTGCAGGACTTCCCGGGATAGTGGGTCAGGCCCCACACCCTTCTTTCTCAAAACTCACCCTCACCCTCAGCTAGCCGTCTCCCTGGAAACCAGCCATCTCACAGAGCCCAGGAGGTAAGAACGAGGACCCATTGCTCGCCCAGAAATGTCTTTTCGGTTTAATGGGGGTAAGAAAAAGTAGGTAGCTGGTTTAGAAAAACACTTTGCCATAAAGGAAAGGTGCATGCCCAAGGCAACGATGAGCATTTCAGTAGGGACGGAGGGAGACCGCTGGCTGCTGAGCTCAATAGTGAGAGAGCTGCCTGTTCATGAATCTTGCAGGTACAAGCCCGTCACACAGAACACATGAACAGAGAGCCCACGCCCAGGTCTCTCCCTGGAGCGCGGGGCAGGGGTCCTCCTGGGCAGTTTGAGGGAGCCCCACTGTGCCTGGCCCTTTGGCTTTTCTTCCCATCTGTCCAGGAATCTCCAGCTTCCCGTTCTCGGTTCTCAAAGTTTCTCAGGGGACTTAAGCCCTCCCTGAAGTTGTCTCCCAGTCCACATTCTACCTACTCAAGCTGGGTGTGTTTGGCATCACCAGGCACTGGTTTCTTTTGTAGTTTTTGTGTGTTCGTTGCACTTTTCCAATGCAGGATATTATGCGTCAGGGGAGAGCCCTGAAGAGTGAAAAAGGTGATATTCTCAGTTCTCTGTTGGATGGAAAGACTAAAGATTACAGGGGCGGCCAGATGGCTCAGCTGGTTAGAGCGCGAGCTCTGAACACCAGGGTTGCCGGTTCGATTCCCACATGGGATGGTGGGCTGCGCCCCCTGCAACTAAGACTCAAAACAGCAACTGGACTTGGAGCTGAGCTGCATCCTCCACAACTAGATTGAAGGACAAGGACTTGGAGCTGACGGGCCCTGGAGAAACACACTGTTCCCCAATATTCCCCAATAAAATTTAAAAAATAAATTTAAAAAGAGACTAAAGATTGCTCCTCCTACATTGAAGACACCTAACGCATGCGTTGCTGATTCGGGCTGTACAAATGTGATTCAGTATTTTTGCTCATGAAAGCCACGGAGAGGACGGCATGGTGGTCTGTGTTCAGAGCACCCACTAATTCCCAGACACGGAGCTAAGTACGCAACACCCACTGTGCAATTTAAATCTTCTAAGAGCCCTGCCCTGAACAGGAAATGTTATTACGCCCATTTAACAGATGAAGAAAGAGAGGTTCAGAGGGGTTTAAGTGGTTGAAGTCACACACCTGGAGAGCAGAGAGCTGGGATTTCTCCTCTGACTTCATCACCCATCCTCTTACCATTACACCACGCTCCCTTTGGCACATGAAAAATTAATTAAAAGTGATTAATTTACAAGTACTAATGTCCTGAATTGACAGAGTGGACGCTCTATATGTGTCCTTTTTGATACCAAAAGCCCATACTATGTGTTTCCCCAGAATTGTGACTATCGTTTAATCAAAACCATACTGTACGCAAACAGCCACCAGATACTCATGACGTGTTTAACACTCTAGAGAAGGAGGTACTGCAACATAAAACCCATCCGAGCAACATGCTTAAAACTGCATTTGCAAACGTCATTCTCCAGTCAACCAAAAACAGGATGGCTTTTTAATTCCAGGGAATTAGTTCAAATCTGTTCTAGATTTGAATCAACAGAAAATTCTTCCCTCCTGACAGGCACTCATGCTCATTCTCGGCAAGCTGGTGTCCCAGCAGGCAGAGCAGCCTGTGCACAATTCTGAATGCCACCGGCCTCTGCCGAACCCCATGGCAAGAGTTGGGGGAAACCGGAGGAAAAGACTGACTTCCTTTAAAAACAGTCCCTAAAGGAACCCCACGCTTAAGGCAAAACAGATGCTCCTGAGAAACATCAGGCTAAAGAAAGGCATGTGTCCTGCCACAAACCATCCCTTAATTCAAAGCATCCCTTTGCCCAGGTCTCCCCTTTTTCCAATCCTCTTCTTTTGTGTCTTAAAAACAGCATCTGCACGTGCACTCGTGTGTATACACACACACACACACACACACACACACACACCAGAAGTCCTGGGTACAGCTCCTCAGGATGACGGGAAATCTTCCGGCTTTCCACCACACTGGTTGTGTGTGACCCTATCCAATAGCAATGCAAACAGCTATGTGTATTAAGCACTTAATGTGCCAGGCCTGAGCCAAGTGCTCCCTGTGGGTGTGTAGAGGAGGACTTGGAGGCTTCCAGAAGTCATCATTTCCAAGGTCACATGCCCAGCAAACAGTGGTCCTCTGACTGTTTATCTGGCAAGCCAGACCACCTCCATCATCCTGTGGTCCAAACTGCCATCATCTCTCACTGGATTATGGCAACTGCCTCCTGGCTGGCCTCTGCCCCTTACCCTCATGCCTCATACACAGAGAATGAACCTTTTAAATGTTAGACCAATTCACTTGTCTACTCAAAACGCTACAATGACGTCTCATTCTCCTTGGAATAAATTTCCAAACCCTCATCACAACCGGCAAGTTCCTACACGTACTCTGATGACACCTTCACCCATTCGTTCCTCACTTACGCTAACGCAATAGTTCTCAAAGCGTAGTTCCTGACACCCTTTTGGGGCTCTGGAAGTCAAAATTACTTTCAGTCTAAGATTCTAATTATTCTAATATGCTAGTGTTGTTTTCGTGCCCATTTTCTCAAAGGGGGACAGAGAACAAATATTTCATTGACATAGTTTCTGATTCCATATTGCAACTACCCTTTAAAAAGACTACCATTTATTACGTTTTGATGTCATATCAGAGAAGAATAACTGCAGATATCTGAAAAGGCTGTTAAAACACTGTTCCATTTTTCAACCACGTACCTGGGTGAGGCCAGATTTTCTTAATATCCTAAAATCAAAACAACATAGTACAATGGATTGGATGCACGAACAGGTATGAGATCCAGCTGTCCTATAGCAAGCTCGACATTTAAGAGATTTATGAAAATGCAAAACAATGTTATCCTTCTCATTAAATACTGTTTTGCAAAATACGTTTTTCATAAAAATATTACTTTTATTAATGTCATGTGCTTATTGTAATTTTTAAACAAACCAATAAAAATTTTAAATTTTCTCCGTTTTAACTTCTAATATGACAAATATCAATAGAATCCATATCACCAACACTCTTAGGGAGCCTCAATAATTTTTCGCAGTGCAAACGGGCCCTGCGACTAAAAAGTTTGAGAACCACTACTCTCAACTCATTGGCCTTCTCACTGTTCCTTCCCATGCCAAAAAGAGGTTTACTCTAAGAAACTGGCTCACCGATTATGGAGGCTGAGAAGGTCAAGATCTGTAGTCAGCAACCTGGAGACCCAGGAGAGCTGGTGGTGTTAAGTTCCAGTCGGAGTCTGACGTCGAGAATAAACCAATGTCCCAGCTAGAAAACAGACAGGCAGAGACGGACTTCTTTCTTACTCAGCATTTATTCTATGCAGGCCGTCAATGGATTAGATAAGGCCCACCCACCGTATGGAGAGCAATCTGCTTTACTCAGTCTACACACTCACTTCACGTTAGTCTCATCCAGAAACACACTCACAGACACACCCAGACGTAATATTTAACCAAACATCCGGGCATCCCGTGGCACATTCAAGTAGATGCATAAAATTTACCATCACACCTTCCATTCATTTAGGTCACTGCTCAAATATTATTTTATCAAAGAGAGGTTTCCCTATACCACCCTACAAAAAATAATACTAATACTCCCATATCCTATCTCCTTAACCATGCTCCAGTTTTCTTAGCATGTATCACCATTATTTCTTCCTGCCCCACTAAAATGTAAGCTTTTTAGACTACTGAATAGTTTAGTTCCCAGTTGCATCCTAGAACCGGCACACAGTAGTCTCAATAAATACTTATTGAATAAATATGTCACACTGTTCAGCCTTAAGGCTATAATTAAGGTTTGAAGAAACAAAATTAATAGGGAGAAAGCATGGAGTTCCCCTGAAGTGGATTTTGATGTGTATATGTCAAATGTAGTGCTTTCAGCAAGGCAGGTATTTATTTTTCTTTCACCTAAAAGTTCAGAACTAGGCAATTTAGGGAAGGTACAGCAGCTCTGCTTTGCAAAGTCCCCAGGGACTCTATGATGTGGCCCTTGTTTCTTGGTCCAATAGGGCAAGTAAAGAGCCAGCCATCATATGTTCCTTCCAAAAGAAAGGAAGGGAAAAAACTAAGAAGAAAAGCGAGGCAAAGGGAACATAACAGCTATTTTTAAAGAAAGATTTTCTGAAGTTGTCCTACAACAACCTTACATAAATTCATATGCCAGATTTAGTCAAATGGCCACACCTGTTTGCAAGTGAGCCTGAGAAACATGCTTTTATTCTGGATGGAAACATACACACCGTGTTTCCCTGAAAATAAGACCGGGTTTTATATTAATTGCTCCAAAAGACGCATTAGGGCTAATGTTCAGGGGATGTCATCCTGAAAAATCATGCTAGGGCTTATTTTCCGGTTAGGTCTTATTTTCAGGGAAACACGGTAGCTAAAACATTGGGGGCGGAATGGAAGAATAGATATTGAGAGACCATTAGCAGTCTCTGCTATAGGGTAGTTATTATTTCAGTCTGTCCTCTTCTTCTGGTAATGGAACCCCTTTTCCATTAACAAACCCTTCCTCAACCTAGAGGATTTCTTGTGATGCTGATGATGTGGGCTACACAGTACTTCTTCCTCTAGCAAACGTGGGATTGTGACGAAGGCTGGGTGAGTCATCACACCCTATCCTCTTGGCCCATTGATTGGTCCGGAGATGCGCATGCGACCAGAGCCAGCCCTGCAATGGACAAGCATGGACAGACAACTTCCTCTGAGATTTGTATGCAAATGGTGGAAGGGAAAAGCTGTTTTGTCCTGGGGTTGCTAAGCTGGGAATGAGTGAATGCCAGGATACTAACATCCATTTCACCCCAACTCCACATTTTAAGTCCTATCTGCAATTGGAGGAGATAAGGCCAGCACACCAAGGCAAGCAGACCCCGGAGGCTGGAAAGATGACATCATCTGAGTTCTCTGATCCAAGTGTGCCTGCAGCCTGATGTCTCGTTGACAAGATCCAGCAAGTTCCTTTCTTCGCTTACGTTGGTTTTTGTTGGATATCTGTCCCTTGCATTTGAAATTCCTGACTACTAAAATGTGTATCATGAGCATAAGTTTTCCTTAACATTTGTTCTCAAATGTTACTTACGACTCAATAAAGATTAATTCATGAGGCAAAATGGAGAAAGTGTGTATGTTTCTGCCTCAAACACACATTTTTGAAGTCTGGGTGTCCTCCGTTGGAAGGCTTTCCCTGACCAAGCTCTCCTTTCCATGGTCCCTGCCCACCTCTGCCTGCGTGGTGACCTGTTCTCTGTCACACAGCACCTGGCTTCCATCTAACACAATACATATCACGTTGTATGGTAACTCCTTGTTTCTAGGACCTGTCCCTTGCAATGACGATGCCCTTGAGGACAAGGGACATCCTGTCTTACTCACCTTTCCATCTTCATAACCCCAGCATTGACCTCAGCAGGGTGTACAGTAATGATTATATTAAACCTAGTGTTGCAAATATGTACACACAACTTTTTATCACCACCTCATGGTAGAGGATCTAAATGACTCTTCCATTTCCTTTGGAATGTATTGATTGAATACATCAAGTCCCCTTGGAAGTGGAAACTACAATACCAAAGTAATACGTTATAGAATAATTCCTGTTCAGCTGACTCAATTAGAGTAAAATTCGCAAAAATGGGAGGTGCTGAAAGGTTTCTAAAGCAAAACCACCCCCCAAAATAGTAGGCCGATGCCTCTAATTTGAAATAAATCTTAACAAAGATCAAATCGTAGGAATCCACTTTGGGAGCTAAAGTTTGGCTTATACTTTTGAAATTCGTATTAGGTCAGAGGATTATTTTTTTAAATTCTGGTTCATTTTTTGCATAAAAGTGGTCTGAAGTCAGTAAACTTTCATTTGTTTCTGTCCTTGAGATGAAAAGCAAGGTCTGGTGCAATCACAGTGCCTGGGCAACCAACTGGTTGCATTTCAGTATCAACAATAAGAGACCTGGGGAGGGGTAGCTGTGGCCTTCTCAGCTTGCCCCTCCTGGCGTGGGATCTTCATGCTGTGAATGACTTAGGACGATCAGGCCCCTTATTCTCAGACTACTGTGCTCAGGGAAGAGCCTCCCCGCTTGGGTAAGTGGGGGCTGAATGGGGGAGGGGTATAGCCCGCCTCGCGGCTGCAGTTACCAGGAACTTAGTCTCTGTAACTTGAAGTTGGAGGCAATTAGGGAAGTGGTTGGCCTGACCCTCCTGGTAACTGACAGGATTGGGTGCTGTCTTTTGGGCCCCACCTGCCTGGAGTGGAGCTTCCATGAAGCTCAGCGAGCAGGCACAGAGGGAGGGAGAGGCTATGCATGGTTCCAGCACCACTGACTGGTGCTGGATCTTACATACTTGGCACTGTTCGCTGAATAACTATTTCTTCCTTTGCTGTATGCTCTTAGGATAGTTTCCAGAGACTTTACATGGTTCTATGGGGTTTTTGGATCCTTTTTGTTACTAGTTGTGGTTGTTTCAGTGGAGAATCAGTCAGCAGATCTCTTCACCCCTTTCCAGAAGTTTCAGCCCCCCCGTTTTTTTTAAAAGCAGAATTCCACAAGCTAACATTAGAACTGCTAGCTTTCATTGTCACTCTTGTTGGCTGTTTCATTTTCAAGTTATAGTAAGTGCGAGTAAGGTAGAGAAATGCTATTTTTTTCCTGATCAAGTTGACTTGCGTCCTCTGAAATAAACAAACTGTATGTAAATCTTTAAAGAGAAATGGGAAGAGGAAACCAAGTGGGAGCAACATTTTCTAATTTGTCAAGTTAAGAATACAGGCACTTTTTTTTTTTTTTTTTTTTTCAGTTTTAACAAACACCAAGACTTAAAGTGAATTTGTATTTTACAAAGGAAAGCAAGCATGTAGATACTGGCTACCAAGCTGAGCCCCCAAGTTTTTATTCTATATTTGAATGTAGGTAACTCACCATGATCCACATTTCTGCATCTATTACATGAGCATCTTGCTTACAATATGGCTTCATTAATTGGAACTCTTTGGGTAGGGTCCATATGAATTAACAAAAATAATTAATAGTTATTGTTCTAAAAGCTAGCATTTACTGAGTGCATATGCCAGGCCCTTTAAAAACTGTTTTAATTGTATAATTTCAATTAGTTCTAGCAAACATTACTATGAGGCAATTTGGATTCTTACTATCCCCATGTCATAGATGAAGCAACCGAGGTCGGAGAGGTTAAGTTACTTGCCTAATGTCGCACAGCTTATCAATCAGTGGTGGAGGCTGGATTTGAACCCAGACAGATTAGTTCACTGAACCTTTGTCCTATGCTAATATTTTTTTTAAAAAACTGGCTTCATTACCAAAAATGCAGCCAGTAACCTCCTAAGAGTGGTGCTTAGGAAATCTTTGAATTTTTCATTCACTCATTCAACAAACTTACTAAGCACCGACTACAGTCATGAAGATGGACGGTTCAATTACACATGAAAACTAAATACCAACCTTTTAGGATAAAAGTTGACTCCTGTCAGAATGGAAAATAACTTCATGAGACTCAAAACCTGAGAGTCACGTTATTAAGCACTAACACGGGCTTGTGACTATGGCAACGGTCTTAACATTTTAATGAGCATATACTACAAGCTGGGTGCCATGTTATGCACAAATGCTTTATGTAAGTATTTCATTTCATTCCTCCAAAAATCACTGGGTAAGTGGTTAAGAGGTCAGGCTCCAAATCAGCCTAGTGGGGTCTGAATTCCAGTTCCATCAGTGACTAGCTGCATAAATCACACAAATTATTTAACATCTCTGGGCCTCAGTTTCCTCATCTGGAGATTGTCGATCATAATGGTACTTCCTGTAATAGGAATGTATTCAACCGCAAGTAAAGGAATATCTGACCATAGTGGCTTTAAGATAAGAGTCTATTCTTCCACATAATTGGAAATCTGGTAAATGGTTACTGTAGATGTTGGTTTAGCATTTCAACAATGTTATGGCTGGTATCTGTGATTCTTTCATCCTTTCTTTCAGCACAAGAGAGCTGCTGCAGTTCCAGACACAATGTCTGTGTTCAGGGTAGAAAGAGCAGAAGAGGTACCAGCCACAGGGGTCCTCTTGAGCAGGAAAGCCAAGGCAGAACCCCCCTAGATTTCCACGTACAGATAATTTCCTAGAAAAAGTGCTACATACCTCATTGCTGTACATCACTGTGGTCACCTTCAAAGTACTCCCCTTGGGAAGCTCTGCACTGAGCCAGCGCCTAGTCCACCCTTCAAAGCAATTTTGGAACTTTTTCTGGAATGGCCATCAGAGCTGTCATTGTATTAACCTTGCCGTCCCAAATGTCATCAAAATGTCTTCCTTTCAATATTTCCTTTATCTTCAGGTAAAGAAAGAAGTCACTGGGGTCCAGATCAGGTGAGTAGGGAGGGTGTTCCAATACAGTTATTTGTTTACTGGATAAAAACTCCCTCACAGACAGTGCCATGTGAGCTGGTGCATTGTCGTGATGTAAGAGCCATGAATTGTTGGCGAAAAGCTCAGGTCGTCTAACTTTTTCACGCAGCCTTTTCAGCACTTCCAAATAGTAAAGTTAGTTAACTGTTTGTCCAGTTGGTACAAATTCATAATGAATACTCCCTCTGGTATCAAAAAAAAGGTTAGCAGCATCGGTGCAACAAGTTCGTGAACTTCATTGTCAGACCTTGTATGTCTCCATGACCAGAACTCCGTCAAACATGGCTACTCGAGCTGCAAGTGAAGCTTGAAACACAAATATGTAGGAAGCACATTTTCACCCACACAAAATCAGGGCTCTATAAGTGAGGGAGGGGAGAAGGCCTATCATTGGTGAGCACCTAAACAGTGTCTGCCATGCTGCCTCTTGGGGTTGGGAGGCTTGAGAAAATTCATGCTACACACTTAACACACCGTCTGTCATCGTCATCCAGGGCCCATAGACATTAGTGGTTTCATTTTGCAAATGAGGAGGTTAAACAGCTTACTCCACATCACAATTTCTATACAAGAGAGATGAGATTCAGAGGCAACTTGTGAGTCCAAAGCCTAACCAGTAACAGCATGAAGAGTCTTTAGGACAGATGGGTAGAGGCTGTTGCTCCTGAATCCCTTTTTGTACTCCATTTACGCATCACACGTTTCTCCTTCACAGATATGCTAAGGTACGCCTCAGCTGGAGCCCCTGCAGGCATTAGTGGAAAGAGAAGTGAAGTAGCCAGCTCTTGTGTTAAGTCTTCTGAATCACCAGGCAACCACCTAAGATGCAGCATTAGAACATCTGTATTTACCACTACAAAACCTCTGTATTTAATAGGAAAAATAGCCATGAAACTCGCTCATTTAATTAAGCATGGAAACCAAATCCTGACCTCTTAGGATAACCGCTGGCCCCTCTCGGAATGGAAAAACAACTGGATGAGAATCGAAACCTGATGTGTGAAGGGTCCCCTCGAAGCAAGATATTCAAGAGACGTTAGAAGCTTTCGCCAGGAAAACAGACATCTCTATTTTTCAGTTTTAAAAAAAAGTACCGTTACTAATTAAAACCACAATATTTAAAGAATGATGTCTCTCCTATCGCATGAAAGGACGTGGGTCTGTATTTGCAAGGTGTAAGGAACATGTGAGGTCTGGTGACCTCATACATAATAACTCTATGCATATAATTACTGTGCACAGAGGTGTCTGGAGAGCAGATTTGTAGTCAGTGCCAAGACAGCCTGTATTACATTAATAGAAAATGTAAAACACATGGTTCCAAGTTGGTTTGCTCAACCCTAAAATGAGCAAAGAATTACTGACTTGACTCCCACCCACAGGACGAAAGAGCAGAAGATAAGTTCCATCAGACACAAGCTTATGTTTACAAAGTACTGAGGGCAGTGGTTTCTAGACTTGGGGAATTCAAGGATTATCAAGTCTGACCTTGTCAAGTAGGAATATTAAAATGATAATCAACCAGCCAATCAACAAACCACCTTCCACTGCCATAATCATTCCCTAAAAGGACTTTTTAACACCGAGCAACTAGGATGGACATACTGATTCGCAAAGGCAGTACTCTCAATGGAATGAATGTTATAAAATTTCACTCCCTCATCCTGATTTTCCTCATTTGCTAGGCACAGATTAACATGCAGGAGTCCCAGGGTCAGTCCTGGCATTGTTCTCTCGGTCCTGGATAACCTATCTGGACACCAGATTTCAAGGACAAGAGGGCTCTGTCAGAGCATCACAGGCAGGGCCCAAGAGTTTCAGGATACACACAACTCTTCACTAGCGATTTCTAGAGCGTATCTGTAATTGGAGCAGAGAACTTGGCAAGGCTCTCCCCACTCCCTCCATCGCCTGCCTTAAGGTATCTCAGTAGTTTAAGTTTAGACTCCAGGTCCAAGTTCCCGTTATTGCTACTTATGGATTCATTTCAAGTCTACAATTAGAACGGAGACTCCCTGAAGGCAGGGGGCTTCAACTCCCCCCTGGAGTCTCACACTCGACAGGCATCCAGTGAGACCTATGGACGTGGTAGGACATTGATGCCTGTGGGGCCTGTGAAAGTTCTAAAGGCCAGCATGGCAGCTGACGGACATCCCTGTGCGCTGATCTTGGGAAGAAGATAGGTCTGTCCAAAGAGGTAAGAAGAGAAACCAGTTCACACTCAATTGAAACTTTTCATAGTCATACAGCTAACTACATAATGTCTTACGTACCTGCTCTGAGCGTATACAGATGGTCTGAGGCTAAAAGGTACGTTCTTTTTAGAAAATTCAAATAAAACCAGCCAAGGCTATCTGCATTTAAAAACTGAAACAAGGGCTTTATAACCTAATGTTCTTAAACAACGTGTGACCTTCTCTATGGATATACTGTACAGTGGTTAACAGAATAATCACAGGAGTTTGGCAACCGGCAAGAAACTTCGAGACAATCTTATACAGTCTTCTCATCTTTCAAGGAAATTAAGCTGCAGTGCGTTTGGGTGATTTATTTGAAGCCACAACACTAGATACCGTGAAGGTGGGACATAGCACCCAGGTTTCCTGTTTTCCAGAACCATCTCTCCACAGAGTTATTTACTCTCTGGCTCATGAAATCACCTTCTGCTTTTACGCTCAATAAAATTCAGTAAAAACAGCCCATTTTAAGTGCCAGTGGTGACTTGCAGTGTGGCACTAGATAAAGGAGAATAAGCATCATAAATAGGATAATGAAATGAACTCAGCCCTCACTCAGTGACTCATAATTAAACGGGAAGGACTTCACACACCCAAGTAACATGTTTCTGGGGTAAAAGTTTATCTTGAGAAATAATAAAATTTTCTCCCTTTTCGACCCACCCCATTTGCTGAGTCCTTTCTTCTTTCTCTACTCTATTCATACTATCTAACACGTGCACATTCCACAGAATACCTGGTGCAGACAACTGCATATATCCTTATTGAAAAAGCAAAGCCCTCTAGAGACAGCTTCTTGACGCTGGTGAGTGGAAAAATGAAATAATATACTCTATGCAATTCCCCTTGGTACAAAACTCTGCACATCCGTCTATACCCTGCCATGGAACTTGTAACCATCATACCAATAGAAATAAGAATGCCACTTAAGTGGATGTACATCCGTGTTACGCTAAGCAATGTTCCAAGCAAATACCATCGTGGTAAGAGCAATGAAGACCACAAGAGTACCTAATGAACTACGTGAGCACTGTATGAGTTACACATGAGAAAAGAGTGAGCGAAAGCACTAGCTCTCAGTGGCATGATCTTTCAGGACAGGGGCTGTCTGTCTTATTGACTAGATTATCATAGTAAATAATTTAGGTTATAGAAATGATCCAAATACACTCACAGCCTAGAGGCATGACAATTCTGTTAATTTTCTTCTTAGCAAATATTCCCATATATCCTTCACTCAGTTTCTCCTATGTTAACATGTTACGTTACCATAGCACATTTGTCAAATCTAAGAAATGAACATTGGTACATTCACTAAGTTCCAGAATGTATTTTGATTTCACTAAATTTTTTTCTGTTGCAGGATCCAATCCGGGAAAACCCATTGCATTGTTGTCATGTCTCCTTACGTCTCCCCTGGTCTGTGACAGCCTCTCCATCATTCCTCATTTGACATGAATGTAATAGTTTTAAGAAGTCTTTTGTGGAGTATCCCTCCTTTTGGGTTTGCCTGATGTTTTTTTCTCACTAGACGGCATAGATTGGGATTGTGGGTTTTTATGCTCCCAGAGAAGCATACCCACAGAGGTCCTTTCTCATCTCATCATACTGAGGACGACATGGTATCAATGACTTCTCACTGGTGACATTTACTATGATCACTTGGTGAAGGTAGCGCCTGTCTTTCTTAACCGTAAAGTTACTAGTTTTCCCTTTCCATACTGTATTCTTTGGAAGTGAGTCATAAAGTCTAGCCCACATTAAAGGTGGGGGTGCCAGAGATCATGAGCTTTGAAAGACAGTTTTACTTGGGCTGGAGCACATTTAATATGAAGAAATTTCACTTACTTACAGTAAAAAGTTGGAAACAGAAGCAATGGGTTAGGAGAACAGGATGGGAAAAACTAAATAGCTTTCTCGCTATTTACCAGACAAGGATTTCAATGTAAAGATGATACTTTGATCAAAATGTCTTTTTAAGGAATTTACAAGACTTTGGTAGTAAAGTAGCTTCTCTATTCTCTCCTTAAGATTCATCCAAAAGAAATAAGAACAAGATATGAAAATTGTAACTGTCAAATTCTAAGAAACTAGAAGGAATCTGAAACGCAAACCCACAGCACATGAGGAAGGGTTGACAAGTGCAGAGTGGAGCGGCCAGGAAGATGTTGAGAGACGATGCCCATTCTTGCAGCTCTCAGGCAAACTCAGTGCGAGAAAAAAGTCAAATAAAAGAATAAATTAGACAGTAAATGTATAAAAATTAGAAAAGTAATAAAATTACCATAATTTATAGATGTAGTTATTTTCAAGTAAAACCCAAGAAATGCATTAAAAATATTGCAAATAATGAGAATTTAGTCACGTAGCTGTGATGGTTCATTTTATATATCAATGTGACTGGGCCAAGGGATGCCTGAATAGATAGCTGGTTAAACATCATTGCTGGGAGTGTCCACGAGGGTGTTCAGCATCTGGATACGTGGACTGAATAAAGCAGATGGCCCTACCCGACGTGGGTGGTCATCATCCAATCTGTTCAGGGCCTGAATAGAACAAAAAGGTAGTGGAAGGTGAAATTCCCTCTCTACCTGACTGTATGCGAGCTGAGACATCGATCTTCTTCTTGGCTCTCATGCCTCCAGAACTGCAATCTGTCCTGTGGGCTCTCTTGCTCTCAGGCCTTTGGACTACACCATGAGGTCTCCTGGGTCTCTCGCTTCAGACAGCCGACTGTAGACCTTCTCCACCTCCATAATCATGTGAGTCAGTAACTTATAACAAATATGTGTGTGCGTGTGTGTGTGCACGCACGTGTTCTGTTTCTCTGGAGAATCCTGATGACTGCAGTAGCTAAGCACAAAATCAGCATGAAGAATAGACATAACCGTATTAATGAAAAACACCATTTTTCAATATCAAACACAAAAAAATAAACCACCTTGTAATATAGTTTAAAAAAGTACTATGTCAATAGATAGTAATATTATCCCTAACAGGAATCATCAAAATCAAGATTATCAATTCTAAGTTAACCCTTGATTTAACACACAACAAATACCAACTACAAAAACAATTTCGAGGCTAGAAAGACTGATTCCAAAATTTACATAGAAAAATAAACCCACGAAAAAGTAAAACCATAGGGACGGAAAATCGATCAGAAGCCAGGGGTTGGGTGGTGGGGGAGGTGACTCCAAAGGGACAGCACGAGGGAATTTGGCAGTGACGGGATGGTGGTGGTTGGATCCACAAGCCCAGAGCATTTGTCAAAACCCATAGAAACATACACCACAAGGAATTAATATTACTGTATATAAATCAGTAAGTCAACCAGAAAAAGAAAATAACCTACACGAGTAGCCAAAAATTTCTGAAAAAGAAATGAGCAGACGCTAACTCTACCAGATCTGGCTACAATAATCCTACGTGTGGTATTGGCAGATGAGTAGACATTTCCATGGAAGCAGCTACAAAGTTCAGAAATTAACCTAAATATATAAGGGAATTTAGAATATAACTCTTGAATCTAGAGAGAAAGGATGGAGTTTTAAATACAAGGTGTTGGGTAGCATTCTGGAAGGACTTATCAAAATAAATCCCAGATGGATTCTAGTTGGATAAAGGATATAAACCTGAAAACATAAAAACTTTAAAACCAACAGAAAAATTGGGAGAATTCTTTTATAATCATGGAATAAGGAAGACCTTTGTTAGAATAATACAAAATGTGGTAGTCATAAAAGATAAACTATACAAAAGTAAAAAACAGTTTCTGCAAGTATATCATTCGTTAAAAAGTGTATATTCTATATAGACATATGTGTAGACTAGCTGTGGAAAAATACATGTAAGGCTGCAACAGTGCCTCTGGGGAAGGATATTGGGAAGACTTACACTAGAAGTTTGTATTGTTTGTGTGTAATTACCTATTTCAAAAATGTGAATAATTTTTTGCATTATCTGCTCCTAGTCACCAGGTTAAATAGCTGAAAGCTTACCATAAAAAAATGTTCTTCATAAGAAACATCCAATATAAATATCCAATTTAGACATAACATACACAATATACAGTTCCTAGTATAAAGCTTGATATGTAAGAGGTGCTTAAATTACGTAGGTAGCTATTATTTGTCCCTGTCTTCCTACAACGCTGATAATTTTTTTGAAATGCATCCTTACTATTTCAAAGTTGGGAATTCTATATATGGTATAACTGCACACTGTAATATAAAACATTCCATTTTCCAAAAATAATTTCAGTTGGCCAACACTCAATTAATTGGACTCTTCAAGTAACTGCCATTGAGGCCCTTCAGTGTCTGATCACGTTCCCTTTGCACCTGACCTGTACTCCAAACCGACTGTACTGCTTTACAATTATGGAACATACCCTTGCTTTGCACTTTTGAAAATACTGTATCTTCTGCTGAGAGAACGTCACCGCATCTCTGCCTACTGAAATCATTCTTCCTAGCAGGGCCAGATCAAATCCCACCTATCCACAGCGCTCTCCCCAAACTTTGTGGACAGGTATATTACATACACACAGAAAGAGAAATGTAGCAAAAAATGGAAAAAGATACAAAGGCAGAATGATCAATTTAAAAGGTTATTTATTAAACAAGTTAAATGCAAATAAAAGTATATTTAAAAGTCTAACATATGGGAGCCTTTTAAAATATCTATTCTGGGAAGAAGTATCTTCCAAACTTCCTAATGATGAGGGAAATGATAAAAAATACAACAGGGATGAAAAACATACACTTTTAAACAAACAAAATAAAGCACATGGTAAATTCAGAAATAAAAAACACACAAACATACAAACTATTGACGTATAAAACTAAACATTTCATTTGTTTTTAAATGTTTATGGTATGAGGGCCGAATTGTCCATATCCAAGTTAATAAACAGTATATAAACTTTTTTAAGGTACCATAATTTGGGTAATATAGAAATAATTTTAGAATATGTGTTGGGTATGTATAATGTCCACATTTAGCAAATTTTTTTTATGTATGAACATATATTCAATTACACTTAATGAAAAAAGCCAATTTAAACATCGTGATTTGAGAACTACAGATTGGATAGTTCTGTTAAATTCCAACATCATAATTGCTGAATGCATTATCAAAAGACTTACTCAATTGTTTTTCAAATGCTGCTTCTAAAAATTTCAGTATTTTTGGGCAAAGGAAAATATCAGGTATTCTTGTTTATAAATTGATATTTAGTTTCTCTGTTTAACACACACACACACACACACACACACACACACGCAATAGAGAAAAGATTCTATAAGAAAAGCCTTTCTCAGTAGTTCCAAATGGTGGTATGTAATATGTCACTAGTGGTTTCACCGCAGATTTGGCAGTCGCTTCTGTTTAAAACATAACTTTTGCCTGATAACATCCATCAAAGGCTTGAAAACATAATCGGCTTTGGCAGTGCACATGGAGACTGTGAGGGCCGGGAATGAGGCTTACCAGTGGAGACTAGGGCTCCTATGAAAAGGTTTGGGTGGGTGGGTGGGGGTGTGTGTGTGGGTGGGTGTGTTAAGCAGCAAACGGTGTAGTCCGAGCTGTAAAACACGTTTTCCTAATTACATCTCAATTGTATAAATAATGTAAATCAAACGTTTAGCACTTAAATGGATTCTGAATTTTTAGAAGAGGCCCCCGTTTTTTTCCCTGTTATCCTTCTTGGTAGAGGACAAAGTTTTACTTGTGTACATTGTCCTGGACACCGAGGGAAAGGTGTCCTTGTCCCCTCCTCAGTCTGAAAGGGAAGGAGAACGGACAGACCTGCCGCTGGCGGGGCTGGAGAAAGTGAAAGCCTCCTTGTCCTTCTCCTTACTGTCGTGCTTGTGCTTGTGCTTGTGCTTGTGCTTGTGCTTCTTCTTCTTCTTCTTGTGCTCGTGGTGGTGGTGGTGATGGTGCTCACTGTGTTTGGAGGACACAGACTCCTTAGAAAACACTGAGAGTGGCGTTGTTGCAACCGGATGCAGAATACTCATCTCCAAAGGTGACTGTTCTTTACCTTCAAGATTAAAAACACCCAAATGAATTCCTGTAGGTAACAAGGAAAGTGAGACGAAAGTAAGAGGGAGCTGATGACAGTAGCGAAAAGAGAGATTCCTAAATGTTTCTCCCTTCCCTGGAAATAATTAGGAACAGGAGAAGTATCTAAGTAAGACACCCAACTGGTTACACACAAATAAGTTTTTAGCACTGTGGCCAGGAAGTTGAATATTTCAATCCCTTACAGTCTATACAAATTATGACCTATACCATTGTGTCACCAAACCATCTTCCAAACATTAGTGTTCAATATTTTACAGTACAAAGAAGCAACAGTAATGAGTACACAGGTGTGTTACAGGTTGAGACCCATATTGGTCCATGAAAACATAGCTCCTTCAACTACAGTTCAGCCCTAAGGTATGCGGGGGGAACGGCAGTACTATATTTGTGCCACCTGTACAACAATTAAACACACAAAGACATGTAACACTAGTTACTCCTAATGATCTCAGCAAAAATTCCAATTTCTGTAGTTCCTTAAGACAATTTCTGGGGCTAGGCAAAGTGAACTATTCTTATATTATTCAGTATACTTAGTTTAAGAAACCCAGAAAAGGTGGATAGTCTACAGAGGGGATGTCTCTAATTTGAAGACAAGAGTAACGTCATTTTAAAATAAAAACAAACAAAAACCCCCTGAGAATTAGGAGCCCTGTGCTCTAGGACAGGTTCTGTTAACCTTCAGCACATTTCATCCCTCTTTATTTCACCTAAAATATGAATCAAATGTCTTTGAAAGTTCTTTCCGTTTCCAACATTCTCTCTGTCCAGGAATCTACAACAGTAGTTTTCAGACTCTCGTGTACAAGAATCGTTTCCTCCACTCTACAATCCTTGGGCCACACTCTAAGAAACAACTCTTTCTGTATTATCCTAGGTTCATGTTACTGCTTTCCATGCAGCCAACTAAGAAGAAAGCCTGAGAAACACTTTAGATCCACCCTCCCTTCCATTAATAGATCTAGTCGGTTACCAAATCTTGTTGATCTCACAAGTATCTCTTAAATCTGCCCCCTACCCTGTCTGCAACTGTATTAATTCCAATCACCTCACCTCACCTGGATTACAGTACTAGTCTCCTGTTAACTGGTTTCTTGGCCTGAAGTGTCGTGTACTCTAATCCTTACTTTACACAGCTACACCAGGAGTGGTTCTCAACCAGAGGCACTTTTGCCCCCACGGGGTTATTTGGCAATGTCTGGAGACATTTCTGTTGTCACAACTGGGGTGGGGTTGGGGAAGGAAGGGTTACTGGCAGCGAGGCCACAAACACCATACGATGGACAGGGCAGCCCCTACAACAAGGAATTCTCATGCCCAACCTGCCAGTAGCGTTCAAGCTGGGGCTTGCCTGCTTCACAGTGATCTTCCAAAAAACAAAGCTGGTCATCACTATCCACTTAAAAATCTCAGTTGCTTCTACCAATAGACTAAAAGCCAAAGTCCTTGGATTTCCGTGGATTTCCGTGGAACAGTTTCTGAAAAAACATATTTTTTTTAATCCAAACTAAAAAAACTACACTTTTCACTAAAATGGACTGCAATGCAGTCCTTTCTTTTCTTTTTTAAAAAGTAAGTTCTCAGCACTAATTCTGATCCAAGCCAGCCCCCAAAACTAATTTTACTGACAATTTATAATCTGTCCTGAATTTACCGTTCCAGCCTTATTTTCCACTATTCCCTTCTATACACTCTAGGCTAGCCGTTTCATAACTCTACGTATTTGTAAATGCTATTCCATATTGCTCTGAATACCCATCCCATATTTCTTCTCTGGCTCACACATTCATTTAACAAATAGCAGAAACTACACGGGAACTAGAGAAAATAGTGATGAACTGGACACACTTCAGTCCTCCTGGAACTTACAAACTAGCAAAGAAGGAAATGGAATAAGCACACCTGAGTAATGAAAAGATAAAACAGAGTGAAGGAGGAGCAGAACAGGAGAGGTAAATTACGTGGGAGTGGGAGTTGGAGGGAATAAGAGGCAAAATTCTCCAAGAAAGTCAAGTTTAAACTCACCTAAAGGAGGGGTAAGAAAAAGAAAATAAACAAAACATTTTAGGCTCCAATAATTTAAAACTCAGCTCAAATGTCATTTTGGGGGGACCCTTCCCCCAAACTGGACCACGCCTCCATTAGTTCTTTCATTTTCCCACAACATAATAAAGATGAGAAAATTAAGGCACAGAGAAACTGACTTGCCCAACGTTGTTACCAGCAGATCTGAGCTACAAAACCAAAGAGCCGACACCACAATCTGTGCTCTGAGCCATTCCGCCCGTCCGCACACAGCACGGTTCAGACTGCAGCACAGCTTTACTTTGGGTCTCTGCCATTAGACTCCTAACTTCTTGAGGACAAGGAGTCTGTCTTGTTTCATCTTTGTATCCCAACATCTCACACAGTACCTAGCAGACCCTACATGCCACCTCCCCACCCCTGCCAAAGCTTGCTAGACAAATGAATTAATATAACAGAATTATAATTGTTGTGTTTCTTTTTAAATAGAATGTCAGGTGCACCTAGTCCAACTAAATGCAATTGGAAGGTCACCGATTTTGAAGGCAGATGGATAAAGCACAGAAACTAGCACAGATCTTTTGTTCAGCTGGTACTGACTGACTACTGTACTTCTCCGCGTCAGGCACTGGTCCAAGTTTTAGAGCAAGTGAAAGAGTCAAAGTTCCTGTCCTCACAGATTATTCACATTTAGCTATCACAAAATTATATTTTTTATATTCATATGGTTTGGGGTAAAGCTATCACTCATTATTATAATACAAAAACTAAATAAAGAAATTGTTTATATAGAAGCAAGCCTGGAGATCTATACTCTTTTGCAATTAATTGGTTCCTAGCTATTCTTCAGAAAAATAAAAAATTGAAGAATATCTGATTTACAGTATCAGTGAAATATACCACTGTATGATTTTAATTTAGATTAAAAAATGAGTTACATGAATATGGTCACAATTCTATAAACATGGGGAAATAGTTTCACATCAAACAGAATACATAGCCAGGTGATGAGGAGAAGTCAGAAGAGACTTCAAAGCCTCATGAGCAAATTGGTGACATTTTGCGCCTATCTCATTATTTAGTCACTCTGTATCAACAGGCGCTGCAGCTTTCCAATTGGCTGTCTGCACTACACTGAGAGTCTGTGGTCCTTTTCTGAACTGGGGGAAGCATCATCATTAATGCTAAACACTTGCCAAACGACTTGGACTGCAGAAGAGCCAATAGTTATATTGGAAAACGTACTTCCCAGCAGAGGCAACTGCCAAGTGGACAACTGAGTACACGTGGGTGGGTTCTTTTCCAAGGAATACTTACTTATAACTGTTTCCAAAGTGCCGATTTTTTATCTAGGGGCTTTATACTTTGCATTAAAGATATACTGACTGATTATAAATCTTACATTTCTCTTGATTTGTATGAAGTCTTATTAAGAAGACAATGGATTAGCTAGATCCAAGGCTGAAGGTATTAGGAACCAAGGCTCCCAAGGACAAATGGCTGATCGCAGGTCTGCGCAGATAATTTACAAGATGAGCATGAAACATCTGGTATAATAGAAAGGAAGATAAAGTCTTCTTAACAGACTCAAGAGTCAACTTAAGAGGTTCTCACTGTCCAGAGGTGGGACAATTTGAATACTGGTAAGGATAACAACTGCACTGGGCTGGAACTCACTGATCACACAGGAGGATGCTGGTTAGTCAATTTATTATTTTTAAAACTTATTAAGTAAACAGAGAGAATCAAGCCTTTATCTTTGTTTCCCTTTATGACCTATTACTGGGCAACAGTAGATGAGGGGGAATTTAGCTTTATAAAAACCATCCAGTTGATAAATAAAAATGGAAAGCTAAATTAGAATGTCACCATGTCACAACCCTCGGAATTACTGAGTTGAGGCCTTGAGCATCTTCATGACTAACCTTACAAAGTCACCAGACACGGTGTGCTCCCACACTGAAAAGCTCACCACCATCTAGAAACCTGAATCCGATGAAGCTTCTAGATACAACTACAAATTTACAGGCAATATACAGGACTCCAATATGTTAATTACACCAGAGGTATACAATTCGCAAAACATAGACTTGAAAACTACAGATCAAAACCTGATTTCTTTCACAAATACATGTACATTGTAAAGCGGTGGGGGAAGAGAGATAAAAAGATCGACTGGAAACTTTAAATTTAAAAAGATGTAAAGGATGTATCAGCCAACTGCAATGTGTAGACTTTACGTGAACACTGACTCAAACAAATAAATTGTTCAAAATATAAAAATAATGGCATTTATAAGTCAACTGAAATGTAAACAATAACTGGATATTTAATATGAAATAATCCAATTTTTAAAAATATAAGAACATTACTGTGGTTATGACTTTTTAAAGTCCTTATCTTTTAGAGATACATACTGAATTATTTACAATGATGTGTGGGATTTGTTTCAAAATAATTCAGAAGAGTGAAAATGAGTAAGGGTATAAATTACACAAGACCAGCCATGATCACTGTTGAAGCTGAGGAATGGATTCATGGGGGTTCATTATACTAATCTGACTAGTTCAGTTTTCCATAATAAAGCGTTTTTTTAAAAAAGGAGAAGGGAATTTGGCACCACCCGTGAAAATGTTAAATGCCCATATTCTTTGATTTAGAAAATTCATTTCTAGAAATTATCCCACAAATGTGTTCATGCATATGTGCAAAGATATATTGTAATATTCATTAGAATAGTATTTGGAACAACAGAACATCTGATAAAACCTAATGTTACTCGATCACCATCAACAATCTTTAGCTCTTTTCATTTATTGTAGACAATGTGTATTTTCTCTATCTTTCCTGAGTTTTACCAGGTCTAATCCAAGGTGATAAGAAAGTGCACTTTCCTTCTCATATGGAGTTGTATTAAGAGTCAGACTTGGGACACATGAATTTACTTTCATCCTAGCATAATGAGGTCATCAATAGAATCTCCATTGAGAAAAATGCCATCTCCCTGACACAAACATTTACACACATAATTTCACATAATATTTCAGGGGTTTATAAGATGCCTAGGAACTTGAGGCCCACCCAAGGTTAAGCACTACTCATTTTTAAGCCAATGAAAGTCCTTTCAGTAACTTGAAATATGTTTCTACTGTAGAATAGCAGATATATAAGAAAAAGGACATAAATGTACAATTCACATTCTATATTTTCTATTTCATGTTATATAGAAAGAACAAAACAGCTGTTGAGTTTTGTTATTCTGCCCACAATAAAATTTTTCCTAGAGACCTAATAAACTGCATTATGGACAAGGGTTAGCTACAGTCAATTTAACAAATGTAAAACAAACAGAAAGAGGTACTCAATATAAGCCTAATGTGGAAGCTTTTCAGCCATTTGATAAAAGTGCTGATAACAGGCGGTAAATAACCTGCTAATTCTCTTAAATTCATTCGCATTAGGTATATATTTAAATTTAACAGAATCTGCAGTTTCCATTAGGAAAAGTGTGAAGTCTGTTCTTTGAACTCTTTAGATCACTATAAAAAAGTGTAGAATTATATCGTTATAATTTAAGAAAAAAGATCAAAGTCTGTTTTTCATATGAGAGTTTCGAAAGAAAGAACTCTAGGGCTCTCAAGCTTTTTTTTTAAAAGGATTTCATACACCAGAACAGTGTTTTGCTGCCTTATGCAAGAAGGTGTTACGTAATACAGCAGCCCTGGCTAGGCAGTTGCTGGAACTCTCCGTCTCACCCCCACAGAAGCCACTAGGGATTTCCCCCACTCCTGCTCGTGTCATTCCTTCTCTCCACTTTCTCACAGCGTCCCCTGCACCGCCTCAGGCTTGTGTAGTGGTAAAGAAAGGACATGGTGTGCTTAACCCATCACCACGGAAACCATATAGCCCTTTCTCCAAATTCCCTTCCTTAGACTCAGGAGAGGGAAAGAAACAGTAATGACGGAAAACACCCCTGTCACTTCTCCTTTCTTACTCCAAATGGCTTAACCTATCACACATGTATCATCTGTACCCCTGAAGTATTCTTCTCACTATCATATGCAAGGAAACAGAAAATTAGGGGGTGTGGTGGGGGGAAGGTTAAAAAGCAAGCCAAACAAAACCGGTCCTATCCCTGCTTCATGGGACCGAAACCGGCATTCCTTTTTTATCCCTCCCAGATGACATCGCCAACTCATTCCAATTCTCATCTTGCTTCCTGGCTCTAAAGCACCCGTCTCAGACTTGCTCATGAATACAGGAAACAGGGGTCCAAACTCCAAAGCTGCACTGAAGGAGGCAGCATAAATGAGTATACAGATTACAGGTGCAACACAAGGGGAATCAATGAAATAAAAAGCACATCCCTGCCTAAAAAAGGCTTCTCAGTTAATTAACTCTTTTTCACGAGAACCTGGAAATCCAGATTTTTATGTGTAATCTCTTCATTTTTAGTCAACGACTTCAAAAAAATTTGTAACACTTCTATAGGCCAAATAAAAGATGCCTCAGTTGGAAAAGCTGAATAAGGCCCCCAAAACCCACTTGAGAATTTTAATCTAGAATCCCTGAAGACTTAAGAGAGATCACAGCTCACAGCTTCCCTTACCACTCCCTGTTCTATGCCTTCTCTCCTGAACCCCCAACTCTCAACCCCAGGGCAAGGCTCTCCACAGAAGGAGACCCCCAGCTCTAGCCGGAGGCCACAAGAGAGGACGTTCCTGTTTTACTGCCAACTTTACTTGGGTTAGGTTAAAGTTGTGCTTCTGACATTCCAAAAGATGGAGCTATAAGTACTCCTCTCTCAGCAATATTGTTACACGCAGTGGCTAGGTTTGATACTTCTGTTCTTCACGTATAAATTAAGAGGGTTTCTGTTGGATAGTTTGGGAAAGTTACCTATCAAATACAACAATGTGTCTAAGGGAAAACTGCATTTAGAATCGCAAAATAAATACAGGTATAAATAAACATTTGGAACATTAGCATTTGTAAAATGAGGGTTTTTTAAATTCTAATGGTCACACTAGTGAATTTTAAGACTTGGTCAATGGTCACAGGGTAGGTACCGAACAGCATAAATACATGTAAAGAACATTGCAAAGGCACATTAAAGAATATATTCAAA
This sequence comes from Rhinolophus sinicus, assembly GCF_036562045.2. Classification (NCBI taxonomy): domain Eukaryota; kingdom Metazoa; phylum Chordata; class Mammalia; order Chiroptera; family Rhinolophidae; genus Rhinolophus; species Rhinolophus sinicus. The sequence goes on along the minus strand of NC_133761.1, from coordinate 14,954,988 downwards.
TCAGTCTGTATATAACATACTGGTATACATTTTTGCCTCATGACATAAAAGGGTCCCACAATGATAACAACCAAAGCTGAAATTTTGAAGCTTTGCTATTTATTCCCTACCACTAGCCCTGTATCTCATCCCGTCTTCCCACACGATGCCATGAGAACTATAAGACAGTAAAGAGAAATTCCAAAAAAAAGTAAAAATGTATGTTGTAAAGCAACATGGGACAATAACACAAAGGCTCATTGGTGGCACAAAAAGGTGTTAAGATTTGCTTCTACATAGGTTAGTGTGCCACACAATGAAGAAAAACCAAACAAACGTACGTATTCAGATTATCTTCTAGAATAGGAATTTGACTGTTGGAATTTAGACAGAATTTATTTTTCTTAAAGACAAGAAAGGCAGGCAGAAGTATCACTCTCAAACTATAGCAACAGGTTTGAAACATCTGAAGCATTATAATTTTTAAAAATGTAGAAAAATTTTCACATCTGGTAAAATTGCAATAAGTATAATGATAATAAAGCATAATTACACCCAAACCAAAAACAAAACCAAGAGAATACACAACGGGCAAGGGCCAAGAAATGTCAACATTCACTTATCAAAGTAAGTTCTAAAGTCTCCAGCTGATTTCCTTCTGAAATACATTTTGTGAATCTATTACAATGAATGCATAGAGCACACCAGGAGATATAAGCACCCAAAAGTCTGGGGTCTCAACACCAAAATATTTTGATGTGTTGCTTTTGTTTGAAGTCTCCTATTAATCACAGTTAATTCCCTAAGCCTCTCAAATAAATAAACAGTTACTCTTGTTTATATCATAAAAACCCAGTTTATATTATATAAGCAAAACCCATCTGTTGAAATTTTAAAGCCTGACTAATGAGTTTTGGAAAAACTATTCTTTAAAAATGATTTTGCTTATGTATCTTGTTTTTTACTCTCTGTTCCTCTAAAACTTGAAGGCTGAATGTTTGTTCATCAGCACTGAATGTTCACTCTTCATTTGGATTAGAATCTTCTCTTTGTAGGCAGCAAAAGAACAATATAAAATAGGAGAATCGATCATAAACATATATGAACTGAGTTACCTTTCATAAACTTAAGGCCAATTAGTACAATTTAAAAAACAGAACATGTTAGTTTTCCTAGTATAGCATCAAGTCTTAGGGATTGACCAACTGTAAATCTTTCACAGGGAGTGGGAGGAGCAAAAAAGTGATTCATTTCTCTATTTTACAAAAGTATAAAGGCACAGATTCGATAGTTTCTACTGAAGTTGGCATTTTTCATATTATAATATTCTTAGAAAAAACACTGCAAGGAATGAGCAAAATGTTAATATAATGGGTATCTTCAAATGGCATAATGAGGGATGATTTTTTTTCCCCTCCTTTCTACTTTTCTGTTATTTCCAAATTTTATGTACTAGGGGTACTCTACTTTTGAAATAGTAAAATGTTCATTTAAAATAGTCTGTATATTCAATAATATAAATTCAATGTGTTGCAAGGAAAGCAAGTCCTCAGATCTATCTTTTTTGTTTTTTTAAATTGAAAAGGAAACTTATGAAGTTTATAGTTTTGTTCTTAAGCAAAACAATAACAATAATTTCACCTGTTCCCTTCCGTGCAAGTTCCATACTCCACGGGGGTTTTGTGGCAGGTGTGCCATCACAGCCTGGTGAGTGCTGGGGTATTAAAGCAGACCGGGAGCTAGCTGGTCGGTATTTAGACAGCCCTAAAATGCCAAAGAAGAAGGAGAACAGGGATTTATTTCCTTGTTTCCCAAAAGAAAAAAGAAAAACCTGACAGTTTTTTATAAGTTAACCTTAAAACCAGAAGCAGTTCAAGAGTAAAATTCTAATAATAAAAATAATACTTTTTACTACTGATGATCCCATTTGATTTAATCCTTTGTAACGGTTCCTATATGCTTAAGTCTGAGAACAACACACATTCGAGAAAGACAGTAAGTTTGACTGGCCTGCTGAACATATAAATTGGATTCTATACTCTGGGGCAGAAATCATGTCACGTTTTTTATTATTTATGTGGAACTTTGCATATAGTAAAGTTTGCCATCCCCCCTCAAGATGCTAATAAAGTCCATTAAATATTTACTCAACAAATCAATCCAAATAATTTAGGGGTTATAGATGATATTAGGAAATGGTCTAACGTGAACAGCATTATAGTAGGTGTCAGGAGACCCACGTACTGATTCCAAATTATCAACAAATTAGATATATTATCCATGTAAGACATTTATCTGTTTGTGTCTCAATCCCTTCATTTGTCACATGGAAAAAGTCTAAGATTTGGGTCTAACCCTGAGTTGGCTAGTACTTGACTCTGTCATTTTAGGGCAAGCCATTTGATACCTTTATGTTTAAGTTTACTTATCTGTGAAATGGATAGAACAAATAAATAATTGTTAAGATCTCTTACAATTATAAAAGCCAAAGAATTCATAACCTGTCAGTTTTCAAACATATCTTAAGCTCATATTCTACCTGAAGCCAGTTCTCAAATTCTACTAGTGCATCCCAGATTACTAGATAATGAAAAATAATTTAGGTCTCATAACTAAAATTAAACAAAAGGCCAAATAAACAAAAAGCAGACCAAAGTAGATAGTAGATAAGAGGGATTTTGCACAAATGCAACATGTTAAAAAACAAACAAACAAACAAACAAACAAAAAACCTCATCCTCATTCAAAAATAAAAAGATCATAAAAGACAAATAGCAGAGGGTATGAATAGGATTTTCCAATAAAAAGAAACAGGAACAGTACCCCCCAAAAAAAGAAGAAAAGAAAAATCGTCATAATTATAATAAAATAAATGTATTATAAAGTAAAATTGAATTATCATTTTATAGTGTATCAATAAGTATCTTTCAAGTTATAACACTGATAATAAAACATGACATAAAAAATTATAAATTATAAACGAAAATTAATGAATTACACCTTTTATCAATAAATATGGATGAATTTTAGAACAACAACATTGAGTGAAAAAAACAAGTCATATTGAATATCATACCATTTTCATAAAATTCAAAACCAAGTGCAAGTAAACATACAGATCATATATCTATGTGGTACACTATAAAGAAAAGCAGCAGAATGATTATAAAAAAGGAACAACAGAAAATTCAAGGCAATATTTACTTGCAGTGCAAAGGCCAGTGAAAAGAATCAGGGAAGAAGCACAGAGGGAACGGGTGAAGCATGGAGTAAAATAGGTAAGGTGGGTGGCAGTTCACAGATATTTGTTTTATTACCATAGTTCACAATTCACATGCAAGTTACATCAAAGCTTTATTTCTGAAAATTAAAAAATGCTGATGACATAAACTAGATATAATCTCTTCAAAAAGTATTTTGGCAATATGAAGCAAGAGCTAAGAAAATCTTCTGAGGTATCTCATAATATAGCTAAAATTAGTCATTTTGTCAATAATACCATGTTTCCCCAAAAATAAGACCTAGTCGAACAATCAGCTCTAATGCGTTTTTTGGAGCAAAAATTAATGTAAGACCCGGTCTTATATTACATTATATAAGACTGGGTCTTGTATTATAGTAAAATAAGATGGGGTATTATATTATAGTATATTATATTATATTATAATTATAATTATATTATGTTATACCGGGTCTTACGTCATAGAAGACCCGGTCTTATATTATAGTAAAATAAGACCGGGTCTTATATTAATCTTTGCTCCAAAAGACGCAATAGAGCTGATTGTCCGGCTAGGTCTTATTTTCGGGGAAATGGTATATTTTGGGGAATTTATTGTTAGAACGTAATTTGATTAAAAAAAAGAAAAAAAAGCTTTTGTATGAAAATGTGCAGTGCAGAATTACCTGTAATAAATAAAAATCAGAAATAATGTAAATGTCTACCATCAGGGAAATAAGGTAAACTATAGTATAACAACTCAATACTGTCTCAGGTAACATTTTCAAAAAGAAAGATTATGATGTTTGAGATACATTTAAAAACATCTATGATACGCTATGTGAAATAGGCAGACAAAAAGGGAAGTAGCTGTGTTACAGGTGGCACTACCTTTAGTCAAGAAATGTTTAAATATAATTATGGTTACATTATTAAAAAGAAAATAGATCTAGTATTTTATTTTGAAGTTAAGCCTATTACAAGACAGAAAGAGAGAGAAAAAGAGAGAGAGAGGAATTAAAGTCATTGGAAGGAATTTGATGAATGGATTTTTTTAAAAAAACAAATCCAGAAGAATATCAAATATTAAAAATAAAATATAACAAAATCTAAAGAAACACTTTTTTTAAAATTTATTCCTTTGCTGATATGTGTTATAATGTAATATTTTATTTTATACCATCTACTTTAAAACTTTACAGTTGTTCACTTGAAAATAACACTACCCGCCTTGGAATAGTGATACCATGTGAACTCTGTGCATCACCCCAGTGACTGCAGTAATGCCAACCGTACCTGGAGTTGACGGCCTTTCAAGCATGTTCAGGTGATGGGAAATGAATGCCTGGCTATCATGAACGGTGTCCATATCAATCTCCTCCTCGTCTTGAGAACTTGAAAACTAAAACACACACACACAGAACAAAGGAGAAAAAGGGCCATTGTATCACTTTATGCTTGGATCTTACTTAGCTCTTAGGAAAGGTAGCAGAGAGGCCACAGGCTATACCCCCAAAGAATCTTAAAAGGAAAAGCAGTCTCTTTTTCTCAAAAAGTATTAAGAGAGAGAAAAGATTATGTGATTTTTAGCCTCCCAAAGAAGCTGACTGGAAACGTAACAGCAACTAAAATCTATTCCTATGTTGTGGGAAGAAGTAGTGAGCTGTGGTAGACTGTGCACACATAGTTCCTCCCCAAACAGAGAAGAAGTACGTGATAACAGAAGTTAAACAATCAACTGGAATGTCTGAGATGGACACTTGGGTTCTTTTATGATTCAGTCTGCCCCATCTGTTCCTAAGGAAAAACCATTGCAAGTATTCACAAAGATTTATAAGAAGATGAATATCCTACACTGTTAATACAGGCTTAACCTGTATTTCTTACTCTGATTTTCAGTTTGACTTTACTGCTATCCTCATTCTTCTCCAGTATTTGACCAGGTTCTAGTGGGGACCCCAGTGGTGTATCAGCCTTCCTCTTCACTCCCTGCTGATGAGCTGATATATTACATGATGCTTCCTTGGCAAGGTGATCATCTTCCTGCAGCAATATTCAAGATCAAAATTAGATTCCTGAAGACAAGCAGCTCATATTATAGCTGAAAACTAACAGCTACAGCAACCATGCAGATTAGAGCATGCCCAGTGCCTAAAAGTTATCAGCAATGGGCTTACAATAAATTTCACCTTTTCCTGTCTGCTGGTTTTTGATTTTTTGGGGGGAGGTGGGGGGGGGGGGTAAGGGAGAAGGAAGTTATGTGAACTTTTAGATCTTTCCCAAAAGAATACTATCTTTTGGTGTCTTTTTCTCCTCTTATCCTGAAGACTCCAAGTATGAATGTGAATAAATGAACATATATGAGTAAGAATTATAAACACATTCATTTCTATAGGTTTATAAATATTTAGATCTGAAAGAGCTCTTTAATGAGACTCTTTTCTGCTATGGAAAAATTTGTCTTACTTCTTTATAACCCAAACTCGAGGATACATTTTAAATTTATAACAAATAAGTACAATTATATTTCAGAAACTCTAGATGAATAAGTAATTTAAAATGACTATGTCTAACTAGCATAGAGAGAATCTCTATGTGTCAAAACACCAGTAGGGAATTGCCAGGCAAGTAATCTGGTCTAAATATTGGTGAAAAATGAAGCTTGAAATATTGGGGACATTTTGTCATCAATAAGACAATTTCTAGAAAACTTTCTTTAAATTACAATAAAATGACTGATATGTATTCTAAAGGTTTTTCTATAAAAAGTCTAGTACTTTTATAATCCATAGTCACAAAGAAAACTTTTCTAAAGGCAAACACATACACATATATATAAATTTCAAAATGTAATACATAATCTCCTCCCAAATCAGATTACTCATTTACCTGACCATTCGTCATCATTTCTTTGTTTGATTCAACAAGTATTTGCCAGGCACTTTCATATGTTTAGAACTGTGCTACCGTGTTTCTCCGAAAATAAGATCTAACCGGAAAACAAGCCCTAGCATGATTTTCCACGATGACATCCCCTAAACATAAGCCCTAATGTGTCTTTTGGAGCAAAAATTAATATAACACCTGGTCTTATTTTGGGGGAAACACGGTAAGTAATACACAAAGTAGAAAAAAAAAGTCAAGGCCCCTTGTGTTGAGTTTGCCACTACCATATATGGACAATACAGGTTAGTATGTAACAGGTTAAATATTCATTTTAATTTTATACTACTCAAAGAAGAAAGTCTATGCTCAAGTACAAAATATTATTACATCAAAACAAAAGGAGTAAATGGACTGGCAGCACTACATAATTGTCAGCAACACTTTATAAATTGTAAAGTGTTAAATTAATGTCAGCCAGATAAATTCATGGTACAGAAAACTTAGTGGCTTTAAAATTTGCCAGTTCAAAAGAAGCAGTTCTCTCAACAGCTCTGTAAAATCAAACTACATCTTCTGTAAACATGTGATTCTTACAGGGTTCTGAAATCCAACTAGCTGTGCATGACTACTTGGATTAATAGCAGTTTCTTGGTTGCCTGCGATGGCCTCTGGAATTATGGTTGGATTCAAGACAGCTTTTTTCTCTTTCAGATTAAGAACCAACCCAAGCTCTGGCAAGGGTAAGCAGGAAGGTCTACTGAGGCCAAAAAGCGTGAAGTACAAGTCCACAGCACCACACCGTAACCTCCAGTCATGCGAAGTCCCTAAGAAGTAAATAATAAAGAAATAAAAGTCAATATGAACATTTATCCATACATTTTAAACTGTTCCAGAACCTGTACAGAGGGAAGAAAGGGTTATGATGCCTAAAAGGAGCCATCTATTGACTAGCCCCACTGGCAAACCCTCTACCTTATTAATGACGTATCTTAACACAGATACTTACAAATTGTTACAGGAACAATGTCAGTGAATGAACTAATGAATTTTATCATTGGAAAAATTTTTATCACACCATTCTTTTTTATAAAATGAAAACAAAAATATAGTATTTTTTCTGCCTCTAAATCTTCCTTTTAATTTGCCTGATTTTCTTCTTTAACAGCCTGTTAGGAAGACACTCCATGAACCTTCAGGAACCCTACCACTTGAAACAAATTCTTCTAACTCCCGGATTTATTACTTTCGGGTTTTAAATAAATTATAAGAAACCCTACAACTACTTGAAACAATACAATTCTAAACTTGGACGTATCATAGAGGAGGAAAATATTTTGCTAAACATTTTCTACTAGGCATTTGTTTAAAAAAAAAACACATACACACACACACACACACACACACACACACACACACACACACACAGAAATAAGCAAACCCTAGAGGTGGCAAAAGGTAGTAAAACAAAACAGGTATTGACCAGAAGAAGACTGCCTGTGTAGACATTCAGTTTAAAGTAGTTGAGAGACTAGAGTCAAGTTCTTTCCAATCCCTTGATGAGTCTCTGTTTTTCCATGTCCAAAATAAGGGTGCTGGTCTCAGACTATACCTTGCCCAAAGCAATGACAGACCAGAGCACACTGACACCAGAATTCTTTCTCACTTTCCTTTTTTACCCCAGAGAGCACCCCAGGTAGACAGTACCATCAAACAGAACAGACTGATGGATGAAATCTGTCATCTAGGGTTAGATCATTTTTATGGTTTCTGGGCTGAATTTAAAATTATTTTAATTTTAAAAGGCAAATAGAAATGCATACTTTGATGAGCAAGGTAAGGGTGTTCGGTGTTCTGAAAGTCAGAGTAAGGATGATTCGGTAGCACACTGAAGGCCGCTGAAATTGCATGAAACCCCTAGACTATGGGTTTTGTGACTTTATTCCTATGTGGGCTTTTCGGTTTTGGTTTCCCTTCAGTTTGGATAGAGGAATGAATGTTGTTTTGTTCCTGAGGGAAGTTCCTGATAGTTTTTTTTTTTTTTCAAATAATTGACTTACAAGTATTAAAATTTAGGGCTGATATAAGGAAGCTAAAAAATAAACAGCAGTGCTTCTGTTAAAATTACAAAAGAGATAAAAAATCAGAACTCCACTGTATTTCAAAATCATAGAATAAAATCTTATAATGGTTGTTATTACAGTGGAATTAAGTTGAGCGATACAATGGGAAAAATCATTTCTGCTTAACTACCAGCTACCTCTGTGATGATCTTGGGCAAGTCAGCTGCCTGGGCCCTAAAATAAGAGCAAATACCTTAGATGATCTGTAGGATCCTCTCAGGACTAAAAATGCTCCGATTTCAGATCAGTCAATTCCAGTAGAGAGAGGCCCTGAAACAGCTGCTGATTTCGGTCCTCGGTTACAGCATTTTGAAGACCTTTCTTTCATCTTTTGCCTACCCCACCCACCCCAATCACTTAAATGGCAAGGAATGTTCATATACATGAAAAAAACTAAATCGTTCTCTCTCCTCTCGGGTAAAAGTGCCGTCTGTTCTGTCCACATTAGCAGTTATATTAATGCTTTGGAACCAACCCTGCTTACCTGAATCAGGAGAACAGCACTCAAGAAGCAAGTAGGAAACCCCACAGGGATATTCTCTATTCAAATCAGAAAATATCTAACGATAAACCTCTAAAATAGCAAATCTGATCCTAAAAAAGCCCATCTCTTCATTTTCTAAAGTAACTGCTATTAAAGCTGCTGAGAAGAAAGCTCACTGTGAAAGCCACTGTTTCAGGACATTTTTCAATAAACCCAGCATTCTTTATTGACGGCAGAAGCTTGGAGCCACATACAGTTGGGCCAGACAACTGTGCAGAATGCCAGAGGGTAGGTCTGCCCTCGTCTTTCTGTCCATCTCACACTAAGTAAAAACAGCAAACTTCATTTATATTTGTGTGTGTATATGAGTATATAATGTCCTAAGAAATAGGTGAGAAGACTTATTTCAACTCTTGGTAGCCTCTGAAATAAAAAACAACAGTAACACTTTGCCGGTTCATGTTTGAAGCTCTTTAAATATTTCAGACAGTCTCACATAAATTAATATTTTTGTTTCCTCAACCACCCTGTGGAATATATCCTTAGCAAATGTTATCACATCTACTGATGTGAGGGTAAGTGCAGTAAGTATCCACCTTAAAAAAAAAAAAAAAAGGAAAAAGACAAAAACTACCCACAGTTTTATAAGTACTGAAAACCTGTTATAAAATGAAAACACACCAATTATAAAACATTTTGAAAAAGCCATTGCTGTCTCACCAGAATTCATAAGTTTCCAAAGTTGATCTACCAGGGCTTCGTTACACAAGGGGGACTCCATGTTCTTCGTAAATGGTGGGTTCTTAGTCAACATGTTTAGAATTTTATGTCTGAAAGATAAAAAAAAAAAAAAAAATTAAACTTTTGCTGACCATTAAATAAAAACATTTGAAAATTACCTATAGTTCCTCCTTCCTGTTGTACCATCTTCCTTTTTAGAGCTAGCTTTGTGTTTAAACTTAGTTTAATTTCAAAGGCATTATGCTACATCCTAAATGTTTACTGTTATTTTTTCACTAAAAAATTCTGATGGGTTTGTTCTTTCTAAAATTGGCATAGTGTACAATGAGGTCTTCTAAAACCTGACTCCATGTATTACTAACCAACGTTTCCCATCCTACTTCTAAAATGAACATTTTACTCTCTTTAGAAAAGTTTACAAAAAAAAAACAAAAAAAAAAACTGGTCAGTAAATATAAAAATCTTACAATGGGGCAAAAAAACAAAATCACATATAGGTCAAGAAGAAGTCTACATTTGAGATAATAAAATAAATGTAAACTTCATTATTCTGGTATTTTTGTAAAGCATGTAAAGCATTTTAATGAAAACGTGCAGGAACATTTTAAATATGGAGACTGCAAAAAAGTTTCCTCAAAACAAGCTGAGGTTTACAAGGGCCAATTAATAAAAAAGTATTCTTATAGAGTGTAACAGCTAAACTCTGCTACTGGGAGATTTTATGTACTGCACACATTATGGAGTCGTCTGAAAAACAGGACGATGTGACTAAAACAAACTTTGAAAAAGAAAATGTTCAATGCTATGAGTAGGAGAGACCACAAAAAGAGGACAGAGAAAGAAAAGGAGAAGCAAGGAAGCTACGGGAGTCATTTAGCATTTAATGATGGGGTAAAAGCCAGGCCTAGGACTAGGTCTGAGAAATTCAAGACTTGAGAGTAATGAAATGCTTGGATAGAATGGAGGAAGAAAGAAACTTAGGTTGTACTTTTATTGAAGCTAGCAAACTTCAAAGAAAGTGTAAACCCTGGAAATTTTTATATTTAATTGTTGGTGGACAAATAACAAATGGGATTAGTACTTGAGAAAGAGAAGGGAGGAAAGTGAACTGCTAGTTGTAGTTTCAGTTACTTAACTCCTTTTGGCTTTAATTTTATGTCTGTAAAACTGAAATATGTGGATTCTCACTATTAACATCGTTTGTGCTTTGAAATTTGAAGACCATTTGAAAGACTATTGAAAGGCTATGAGAACAAAAAGTGAAATGTCATTATAGATGCAATTTACAGACAGGTAATATGAAAGAGGATACATATCTTTATGGATATTTCATATCAAATTTTCATACCATTATGGATAAACACAATTCCTGTCCTTAAGGACCTCAAAATCTATTTGTAAGAATAAATCAGTATTATAAATAAATAACATCTTTTAAAATGTGGATATGTCTGCTGTTTAGAGCATGTTGATCTTGTTATACTTTTGATTCGCATGAGGAAGAAAAGTTACTAAGTTTCTATCCAGCTGCTTTCCCAGTTACTACAAATACCAAAGTGGTCCGGCCCAACTAATAAAACTTGACGATATTTACTCAGATCATTACAAACTCTTTATAGCCATGCCAATGAAGTGTAAAGGGTGCTCTGGGGATATCTTTCAAATTACCACTAAAAGAGCAATAATGATTAGTACATGTATTACTTTACGCAATTAAATATTTCTTTAAAAGTGTTGTTTTTCTATAAAGCTTAGGTAATAGAAGACTTGTACAAGGAAATATTTATAAAGGACTAAACACTCAAAAGCAATGCTCAGAGATAAAGTTTAATGGAAGACAATGAGAATCTTATGCTTAATTTTTCAGAGATTGAACATCAAAATTCATAGTAAGCATATGCTTCAGACATATGGAACAGACCTGAAGTAAATCCTGGGAAAGTCATGGGTTTATGTTATATTCATAGCAGCAAAAACATCATGTTATATCTCTAGACACTTGAGAAGTTTCTTGGTAGGCTATCACTATCTATAAAAAATGGAGTCAAATTAAAACCAAAAAACTGCTCAAAATCTCTCAGGAGAAAAACCATTGGATGTATGAGGTGTGATCAAAATACATGGTGAATGTTTCAATAAAAAAAATTTATTACAATAAAAGACACATTGCCATTAATCACTCTCAAAATACTCCCCCTCGCTTTGCACACACTTATCCCATTATTCTGGCCACTTTCTGAAGCAGTTCTGGAAGTCCTCTTTCGTGTCATTAGTTGTACTATTGTGGTTGCCTCGATGTCTTGAATTGATTCAAAACGTTTACCTTTCATGGTCATTTTGAATTTGGGGAAGAGGCAGAAGTCACACAGTGCCAGATGCAGTGAAGAAGGTGGATGAAAGAGGACACACCGTAATGTTTTTATTTGAGAGAAACTGCTGTACCAGAAGTGATGTGTGACATGGAGCCTTTCTGTTGTGATCACAAAATACGGTGAATGCTGTTGCCGGGTGCCATCCAATGGAAAGGCAGAGATCTTCAATACGGGAAGTGGCACGTCCAACCTTAGTAACAGTGTGTGACAAGTCTCAACTTGTTCGGTGCAGTCGGGTGTGAACTGCAGTTGAGAGAAGGTGTGTTTTAAAGTGTGCTGTAAATCATCCTCCATCATGACAATGCTCCGTGTCACACATCACTTCTGGTATATGGCAATTACTGTCAAATAAAAACATTATGGTGTGTCCTCATCCTCCTTACAAGTATGAACTGGATCTCGCACTGTGCGACATCTGGCTCTTCCTCAAAGTTAAAATGATTCAGGACATCGAGAAAGACACGATAGTGCAACAAAAGACACTCACGAAAGAGGACTTCCAGAACTGCTTAAGAAGTGGCCTTACTCTTGAAATTTCAATGATATTAACAGTTCTACACAATATTTCAAAAGCAATCATTTAGATTCTATAGTATATAATTTAGAAATCTAAAAACTTTAAATATTACATGATACTATAATCTAAAATGGTCTTCAAAGCACAATTCCAAGATCTCAGAAATATGCATCTTAATGTTAGTTCTGTTGATGGAAATTAAAACATAAATGAAGAATACATGGTAAACTCTATTTATACTGTATTTATACTTTCTGTTCCTACTTGCTATCAGTAGGATCTTATTATAAACTTTCAGAGATGAGGCAGCTTTCCTGCCTATCGCCTTTTGTCTGAATATATACTTCAGAATGGGGGATTATGAGATTTTTGTCCATGTCAATCTTACCCTTAGTATGTACCAATCACAAGGACAAATTATTTAAAATACAATTTAGATCACAAATGAAGAACTATGAAGTATTAACAGCAAACCTTTGTATAAAGAATGCTTATATAATAAACATCATTTAAGACACTGAAATATAAAGTAACTTAACCAAGAACTCACTGCTACAACCAACCCGGAAAACTACTGTTGGCAGAAGATAATGTCTCTGTTAGAGAGCTGAAATCTCTTACGTGGATTCCTCGTGCCATGATGCATTTCAGTGAGGTTAGAAGGCAGAGTTTACTTGTTTGTCTTTTTAGAAGAAAACAACTATGTGCCAACTGATGTGTAAAGTTGAGCAAAACAATTCATGTCTAGGTCTGTTCCTCATTGGAATGGCTATAATCTAAGTTACTTTCCAGATTTCTAATTTTATTTTATGAAACCGTAACATTGAAAAATAAAAATCTGAGTGTCTACTATGTGCAAAGAAAGAAAGACAAAAATGGTCAAAAATTTAATCCTATTCAAATATACAATAAACATCCTACTTTGCAAAAGAAACAGCAGAAATGAAGACTGGAAGGGAACACAAAAATGAAAATAATTACTGTGTCATGACTAGGGTTTTCTTTTATTTTCTAAAATTTTTGAAGTGTTACATTACATTTTTTAATCCCAAGTCTATTTAATAAACCTTAAGATTTTATACGTGATAGAAAGGAACAACTGATATACACTAAAACTTTGCTCTTAATTACTTTTAAAGTAAATTAAATCAATCAGTACAAAGATTTCATCATTTTGGATAAGGTATAATCCATGTGCATTACAAACTATTACGTAAGCTTTTCTTTAAATTCCAACAGAAATCATATGTAAAATTAGAGAATAAACTTTACTAACAATGTATTTTTAAAGGCAAATCAAATTTAAAAAGCAAATTAAAAAGGGCACCAATAAATGCATTACATATTCCTATGTTTCCAAATATAACAGAGACTTGTTCCATGCATAATATTCTGAAATTATTCAATTTACATTAGACCTTACCAAAAAAAAAATATATACATAGCATGAAAACTAACCTTACATAGGGCACAGGGTCATTCTGAATCATATTAAGCAGCCACTGCAGTTCTTCATAACTCCTGTCCACTGAAAATAAAAATGAGGAAATGTGTTTGTTGCAATTATAACAAATTAAACAAGTGATAAGCAAAGAGTTTACACTTAATATATAGAACTCTGCCTTCGCTGGATTTCCAATCAGAGTTGAAGGCTGCAGGCAACTCTCTTCTTTTTTTCTCAAAATACTTGTCTAATTTCTTTCTTTTTTTTAATTTATTTTTATTTTTCAAGTACAGTTGACATTCAATATTATTTTATATGAGTTTCAGATGAATAGCACAGTGGTTATACATTTATATGATTTACAAAGTGTGCCCCCCAATTAGTCTAGTATCCACCTGACACTATACATAGTTATTACAATATTATTGACTATATGCCCTACGCTGTACTTTGGGATGTAGACTTCTTTATAATTTTTTATATAATAGGCCACTTTGTAAATTTGTAAGTATTATGCTATATGCAGCCAAAACATAAAACAGGACTAAAGTGTGCATTTTTCACTACAGTCAAATCAATGGCAATTACAACATAAGCAAATTATAATTTATTAAGAGCCCTAAATAAGAGATGACTAACTCTAAATGGACAAAAGGTGTTTAAATAAAATTGTGTAATTTGGTGCTTAAATCAAATTATAGAGAGGTATGATACAATGGTGTCTCAACTACATTATACTACATTATAAAGTTTTGCCAATAAACGTGGTTTTTTCATTTAAGACTAAAGAGAAGCCTTAACTTTTCAACATAACATAAAAGGCAATCATAAAAATAGTGCTATAAATATAACTGACCTACAAAATGACTCATTAGCTATTTCCATTCACCTTTTTAACAAGTTATATTTTCCATTTTCAAATGATCTAAAATTCATGGATCACATTTAAACTTACCTTTCAATTAAATTACACCTACTAATTTGTGTTCTTTAGGAAAGAACTAAGAATATTGGCATTCTATTCCATTTCAGGTACCGCGTTTCCCCGAAAATAAGAACTAGCTGGACCATCAGCTCTAATGCATCTTTTGGAGCAAAAATTAATATAAGACCTGGCCTTATTTTAATATAACATAAGACCGGGTCTTACACAATATAATATAATATAATATAATATAATGTAATGTAATGTAATGTAATGTAATGTAATATAAGACTGGGTATAATATGATATGATATATATAATATAATATAATATAATATAATATAATATAATATAATATAATAAATATAACAGGTCATATTAATTTTTGCTCCAAAAGACACATTGGAGCTGATAGTCCGGCTAGGTCTTATTTTCAGGGAAACATGGTAGTACTAATTCATGAAATCTTCCTCTTTATGTGACAGTGAACATCATTCACACTCCTTGGGAGAGGAGGTTGGGAATATTGGCATATTTAGTGGATCTCAGGACTTGTAGATTTCATGAATTGGTAAAATGTTAAAACAAAGCTGGAGACTTTACAGAGGTTACATTTTTTTCTTGCCAAGAAATTCATTAAAAGAAAAAAAAAATCAGTATTGTCACCATCATTTCTTAAAAGAAAGACTATTTTAACCCTCAATAAAGAGGAAGAACAAATGAGTCCTTTCAGAACTTAGACCAACATATAAAATATACACAAGATATTGCCCTTACCCTTTTACAATTTCTAACTATAAACAAGTATTTCTATAGAAACTTACAAAAAAAAATAAAGATTTGAGTTGTATTTTCCCCTAATATGTAAAAATTAGTAAATATCTCCTAAAGAACTTCCCTCACCCCGTCCTCTCTTTCCACAGTCAGATGAGAAGTTCAGCATACATTAACTTCTTCACTCATCTCCTATTTTAGTGCTAAAATCTGGAATTTTAGATGTAGATTATTTTTTTACATTTCCATAGTATTTTTAAAGAATTATTTTTGAACTTTGCATTAAATTTTAGAACCATATTAACAAATATTTAAGCTTAACTCTTTATTTTACAGGCATAGTTGCTCATCACTATGTCTTTCATTTCAGTTTCAACAATCTTGAGCTATTACTTTGATTCGTTTCCAGATCAACTGAAAATTACCTTTGAGAATTTTATGTTTTTAAATGTCACACAGGAGGTGTACTTCTAAGCCATCAAGGCTACCTGAGCAACAACTTGGCAAAGGAGAGACTCTTAGATCATAATTTTCCCTAAACATTATGTTAGCCGTTTGTTCACTGTCTTTTGAACTCTTCATATTCTGAGGAGGTTACAGGCCACATTATTCTTTGACGTTACACAATAATTGGACTTTGATAGTCCTAGGAACTTACACATTTTTTCCTTAACTTTAAAATTTTAAATTTTATCAGACTCTAGCTTAGGTCAGTTTCATTTATATTCTATCAAAGTATTCTATTGACTTCTTAAAATATTGCTTTTCTGCCACTTGTCCAGTCTTCATGACTTAACTTTTTTTTACATTTTCGTCTCTTTATCTTTCTCCTCTGTATTTTTGAAAATGTTATAAATATGTAGTTTTCTTGTCTTCATTGTTTAGTTTTGTTTTTATCAACTTCATGAATCCTTGCCTAATTCCCCTACTGAAGCTCCTGTTTATCTCTCTTGCTCTACTTTCACAAATTTGTGAAAGGTGCACGACATTTTCTTGAATTCTTCTTATATAGTTAGAAATTTCACAAAAATAACATGTAATTAAAGCTGTAAGAATGATATACTGACTTCTTGGAAAGACCAAAAGTATCTATAATTTTATTCTTTTCCCTCATTTATTAATTCTTATACAAATTCTACATTTACCAAACATCAGTGAGTCAAGAATTTAAAATTAAAATACCTGCATGGCACACAGCAAACATTTCTTTCTAAAATGATATGCACATACATTTCTAATGCATTACCTTTAGTATAATCAACAACTGCTTCCAAAGCTGCTATCCTAATGTCCACAAAGTGGCCATATTCTGCATAAGATTTAAAAAGGGCTGGATCGCTTGGCACATGTCCATTCTTCTGAAGCACGCGTATGGCTCTCAAACAACTAGGAAAATAGTATTGACACTTAAATACTTTTGTTAAAGTGTTTTCAATCAAACTCGTTTGCCAGACATTAGAAATTAATCTGTAACAGTAAACTGAAAAATTGGTAGGATATGAATCCTTTTCAATTTTAACGTTAAATTTTTGCTACAAATGATCATAAAAATTAAAAATATCTAAATCCTATTAAAAGACAACAAATTCTAAAACTTGTTTAGAAATCCAATTTCTAAGTTTTTATTATACTTAATATTTTCTCCAAAAGTTGTAGTAATATACAGCTTAGTAAATAATAAATGTGGCAAGTTAAACTGTTCATGTTTGAATCAGTGAATGAAATTTATTTTAGCAAACTCCTAAAGAAATGAATTTTTTGAAAGGCATATACAAAGATGTTGAAAGAAGTGAAAAGTCATCTTAAAAGAGCCTAACAGTAGAAGGATGTATATACAATACTCATTAGGATAAAAGATTACGCATATATCAAAAATCATGCTTATGAAGAATTTATGATGATGAGAAAGTATTTATGATATAAGCAGGATACAAAATCTCTACATACAATATATGTTCAGTAATTTAAAATTTATATTGTTACAAGAGGAAAAAATTTAGAGGGTCACTCTCCAAAATAGTATAGTAATAATTTATTTATGGATGACAGAATCATAGGATTTTAATTTTCTCCTTAACTTTACCATATTTTCTAGTTTTCTATAATGAAAATAAATTTCTCTTATAATTATAAAAACAAATAACTTTAAAGAAAATGTAAAGAATCATCATACCTGACAGTAATGGTATGTCTATAACTCGGAAGAAGTTTTTCCATATTCAAAAACCTGGTGATTTCTTCTAGAATGAGTCGCACATCCGGATTTAAATTATCCAAAGTTCGAACTTCATTATTCACACTGACTGCAGGCGTAACAGAGTTAGCAAGGGCATCAATCATTTCTGCACGATAATAGTTATCTGAAAACTAAGCCAAAAAATAATTATAAGAAGATAACAAAATTCACGCTTCTGTTCAAAAATTAATAAAATATTTATAACTTAAAAGCATAATTTATCTGAAAACATAAGCAAGTTCTCTGTTAAGTACTCAAACTCTGTCCTTTGCATAGAGTTACACATGGGGAAAAAAGTGAAAGAGATTCACTAATTAGTAATATATTAGTTTACTCAACAAATATTTACTACATGAAAACCACTCTTATAGTAACCTCTCCAGATTCCTCTAAAAAGAAGACCACAGTCCACAAATCCTGCTTGTAATAGAGCTTCATATACGCTATCTAGTGCTCTACTCTCATATATAAACACATAACCAAATACTATCAGATAATAACCAAATATTATCAGATAATTGAGGACAGCACCAACATAAAAAAGACACACCAGAACAAAGGGAAAAAAGCAACTTGAAGGAAATAGAGTATGCAAGGAAAAAAAAATGGCGGGGGGGGGGAATCCAAAAACTATCATTAATATTGCCTAAGAAATAAGCAATGATATACCTTCCAATAGTAAAACATATTTTTAAAAGAAGAACGATACGGAGAATCAGGATCAAAATTAAATTAAAATATAAAATTGAAAAATACTCCAGTAATTTTGAGCAAAAAAAACAGGAAGGAAAGTACAAAGGAAATGGGAGGGCTGACGTATAAGAAACAACATATGAATAATAGGAGTTCTAGCAAAGGCAGAAAAATGGAAAAAGGAAATCATCAAAAAGGAAATTAATTCCTAAATCCATATCCCAGAGAAGCAATTTATTGAAAGGCAATCAGGGTGTAGCTAGATTTAAACTCAGCAAATCAGATGCTCTAGGCTGGGAATTTGAACATGGCCCAAGCGAATTAATTCTACCAGCAACACAAACTGCCAGGGACGAAGGAGGAATACCTGTCCACTTTTGACATCCATGGTGGAGGCAGAACCTCACACTGACACACATGACAACAGAGTCCTTAAATATTCCTATGTTCAGATGCTGGGCGGGAAAAGGAAAGTAAGGCACACAACAACAAACAAACAAAACAAGAAAAACTACTCCACAAGTGTATATACTATGGACAAAGTTTTGTTTTCAAACCATTGTTTAAGTTCCCTTCAAGTATTTGTATAGTTTTATTGTTACTTCCGATAACTACTTTGAAAAGTCCATTTATTTGATCATTGTTTCTGACCTAAGTATTTGGATCACAGAATGAACTCAGAAATCAAAAATGAGAATGGGTTTTGGGTGAAGTAGGAAAACCAAAAGATTTAACATTTACCTTCAGACCACATCCAGTTCTCACATATACTATAATCCTAACTGAACAAGCTAGTTTATCTGATCATCTCGAGGTTATAAGAGATAAAATGAAATAGAAATAATTTGTGGAACACACTGGGGTAGGGAGGCATCTAGGACAACAAAAACTTCTAAATAAACATACTTGTGACTTTTTTTTTTTTTACTGTTGTAATGTTTTATTAAACTTTTCATGAATTTGACCTATCCTACCAGTTATATGCCTCTTTCTATGTGCTGTTCCTTCTGCCTCGAATAACCTTCCCATACTGACCCTATTCACAGACTTGGAAAATCCTATTTCTCTTTATGACTCAGTTTGAGCATCACCTCTTACATACAAAACTTCCCTGCGCCTTTCTCTCTATACCCCTGGAAGAAGGCAATACTTTTGAATTCTCCTAGAAAATTATGTATATACACCTCTACTATTGCAGTTATGAATGGCTGTTAACTGTTTACTTGTCTGATTTCTCTATTAGGTTGAATCTTGAGAGCTTAGAATCAGATTGTGATATGCAGCAGTTGTTTAATAGATGCTTAATAAATAAATGAAATTCCAGATGGCGTCTACCATCTCTTTCTATTTAACATGGTACACTGCCTAGCATAGCGTATATTCTCAAAAACATTTGCTCATTGTAAGACTAACAAGGTGAAATAATTTTGAAGCATGGCATCTAATAGCTATTTGCTAAATAAATGAATAAACACACATAATGGTTAAAAAAAAAAAAAAAAAAGTCAAATTCATCAAAGGAAAAGTTATCCCAAGAGGGAACTGTTTTCTGGGACTCACTTGGTAAAAGAAAAAAGGAGTCAAAATAAAATTGGGCTGTCAGACTTTACCAAAACAAATTCTAGCTGGCTTCCCCAAATTTGATGCACTACTATCTCCCCATTACAACAGCTATGAGGAACATGTAAAAACCAGCTAATCTTGGTTTTCATCCACTGGTTAAAAATAAATCCTGTTTGTATGTTTCTGTCTCCAGAAATATGAAGTACAATGGTCTCAACAATAAATTCACAGTCTAAATATTTCTTTAAAAACAAAATATCACTGGGTAGTTATATAATTAAGGTATCTTACCTTATTTTTTCTGTTGTCATTGTACTTGATTAAGTCTAAAATAAATGTTAAGACTTCTTTGGGACAAAGGTTGTGAACATCTCTCAATAAAGCCATCGCAACTGGCATAGTCTACAAAAAAGAATAAAAAAGAAAATGAAGCATATAACTCATTACTACAACTCATTGCAGTGCATGTAGAAAAAGGGTTCTTCTGGGGCTGGCATGGGTATCTGGATGGAGCCCAACCACCCTCACTCCCACCCCCTCCCACTGGGAACATGTCTCTAACATCCTAACAAAAGAGAAGAGCTGAGCAGGAAACCAAGGGGAGAACTGCACAACTGGATGCACTCTGTAGCCCATGTGCCTTTGTCTTCATTTGTTAGAGGAAAGTATATGTGATGTAAATCACATAAATTCAGTTCTGTGTTTTACAGTGCAAAAGATATGGATTTTAACATTAGAAAACCATGATCCAATTCCTACTCCACTACCTACTAAAATGGATTATTTATGCTACTTGCTTAGGAACCAGGAGCCCCACAACCATTGTCAGGATTAAATAATGTAGTGGGGTGGAGGAACAGAGCAGACATAGAGTTCATGATCAGTCTGAGAAGACACTGATTCTTCAGGACCACCCCATCTCAGCTTAAGGGAAAATGGTAAGTTATCTGAAATCCAGCCTAACTTTCTCCTTCCCAAATTTTCACAGGCAACTTTTCTAAGGAGGTAGAAACCTGACTCACACAATGGTGACCTCTACCAGTAAAACGAAGCAACTCAAGGCAGAACTACAGATATGAATAGACACCACGGGCCCCAGTGCACAGTGAGATTTGGACTATCCCCTCTTCTGATGCAAAGTAACTATACCCTCTAACTGAGGAGCAAAGAGAAGGATGGCTCCTTCGATGGCTTGAAGGACCAGAAGCAACAGGAGAGTCAGTGTTACGACACTATAACAACTGTCAGTGTTAATGCTCGAAGAACAACTGAGAAAAAGCCTTTTTCATAGAAGTATCTGTCCTACGCCTGTTCTGTCCTTTTAGGACTCAAGTTTAATTTAGGTACTAATCTCTGTTTTCTGCCACTAGAAATATTATGGGAAAGGTGAACTGGTCTAAAAGCACAGATTTTCCAACTTTTTTGATGGGTACCCACAGTAAGAAACACACTGACATCCCAACCTAGCATTGGGCGCGTACACACACACACTTAGATGCCACATTTATAAACTTAAAAAAGAAAACCCAAAATACCTTATACGTGCCCTCATTATAAGTGCTGCATTATGGTACTGCCTATTATTTTTTATTTAAAAAACAAACAAAAACTCTCAAATTGATTTCATGACTCCTTCACCAACGGATCACAACTCTCAATGTAAATCACTGATCTGTTGGTATATGGAAACACCAGGACACAATGAAGGAGACATACTGGGCAGACACAGACATTAACCTGCTTCCATACCATAAATGAGTGAAATGGCCACAGAGCTGAGCCAACATGTCTAAGGACCATCATATGTTCAGTCCTGAAAACTCAAATAACTGGATGCCACCGATCTTTGATCACACCAATACTGGCTTTCCCCCAACTTGGATCTTCCTGAATCTGTTCTGCTGATGAGATTCACTACAAGTAAATTACGACTGCCCTCCCAGCAGGCGTCAGTGTTGCCGGGAAATCCTTTTCCTTTCCCTCTCTCCTATACAAACCTCAACTTGCATAAAATCTCCTTCAACATCTATCATTTCACTTACTTCTAATCTTGCCTCCAAAAAAGGCAGGTTTTTTATCTTTTCTAAAATTAACCTCTCACTACTAATACCTTCAGCTTTCGCTCCATCTTCCCTTTTTTACATTTACTCGCTCCCATTGCATATTTCACCTCTCCCTCTCCAATGGTTCCTCTCTGTGCCAAACATGCCCCAAGGTTTTTCTCTCTACACAAAACAAAAACAAACCCAGAACGTCCTTTCCTCGGCTGTGCTTTATCCTCAACATGTCTCATTTCTCATACTTTTCAACAGCAAAATCATGAAAGAATAGGCTTCATTAGTGTTTTTCTACTTTAACTTCACTCCTCCTTCTAGTTCATCTAGTAACTCTAATCTCTGCCTTCATTATTATTAAATTACTCAAAACATTTTAAAAATGATTTCTTAATTGCCCAAATGCTGACCACCCTGCCATGCTCATATCCCTTCCTGAAACTCCATCACACCACTTTCTAAATTACCATTTATAAAAAACTTACTATGTGATAAATATAGTCTAAAACACTTCACATGCTTGATCTTATTTAATTCTGAAAAACAGAAACTTTACGATTGAGTAAACCGAAGCACAGAGGGTAAAGAAACTGGTCCTCATGCAAACGCTAGTGAGTAGCACAAGTGGACCTGACACTAGAGTTGTGTGCTGTGCTCTGTGACTCATACACTGTCCACTCTAGGAGGCCTGCCATCAGGACTTACGCGTACTGCCATCCCCCAGGTAAGCAGCCAAATATTCAAAATAGCCACTTCTACTTACTTCAGTATTAATGTGGATAGTGAGTGACTTGCCTATAGCTCTTAAATCAATGAACCACCACTTAAATAAAATGTTGGACAAAATTTTAGCAGCAAAAGAAGAACAAAGGCAAAACCTCTCAGAAGATAGTAAACACATCTATTATTTGAACAGTCTCCAAGTTAAACTGAAATATACAGAGAGCGGCATAAAACAATCATAAGAAATTTAGAAAGTAAACTGTACCTTCTGTAGAAAATAACTTTGAAAGCTCATAAAGTTGTTTGTTTTCACAATGTTTGGACAAGTTTTACAACAAAACATTCTAGTAAAGAGTGACTTCATGGCTGGTGGTCCTGTCCACGTGCTCACCATTGAATTTGCAATCTGCAAATAATTAGAAAACAAGTAATTTCCATCACCACTGCAAATACAGTTTTAAATAAAACAACTTTCTAAAAGTTTTCAATACAACTGGA
Organism: Rhinolophus sinicus; assembly: GCF_036562045.2. NCBI lineage: Eukaryota > Metazoa > Chordata > Mammalia > Chiroptera > Rhinolophidae > Rhinolophus > Rhinolophus sinicus. The sequence continues at coordinate 14,931,759 of NC_133761.1, read as the reverse complement.
TTAGTTTTCAACTTCAATTCTCAGAAATTTAATATATTTCAGTTTTTCATTATCATTTCCAAGAAAACAGACAAACTCACCCTCCAATTCTTATGTAACCTTATAATTATTTTCTGCAAATTAATTTCTAAATCGGAGCACTTTTTATGTTTTAAGAAAACATGTTTGCAAAAAGCTTCTATTCTAAGTAAGTTTGTATTTGTCCATTTAGACAGATGTAATTCTAACATTTTAAATTTATCAGCTAGAAACATCACCATGGATTTTAAATACGGTTTTAAACTCTACCCTAACTGAAAAACAAACCAAGTATAGTGCTACCATTTAAGTTTGTAAGAATGCTTACACAAAAACCATATCTTGCTATTGATACTTTTAGTGTATAAAAACATGTCTCAAAAGAAGAAAATTATAATTAACTTTATGTAACAGTCAATAATTTTATGGATCTGCTAAGAATTTAGCATGCAAGAATCACAAAGATCTTTCTAGAAGCAATGAAATTATATCCTTAGCATATGATTATCAAAGAAAAATCATCTTTTCCCTCATATACCTGATAGAATGTAGAAATCCAACTTCTCACTAGTTACCATAAAGATAAAACAAATCTAAAACATTACAATCTGTTAAAATGTTGGACAAATGAATTTAGCAGTGAGGAAGGCAAGAGAGTCACTAAATGGGAATGAACCTATTATCAAAATGCTTTTTAAATACCTGGAACCCAGTATTTCTGGCCAAATTTTTGCGTTTTTCTGGTTTCCATTTGTTCTACCTTCAGTTATTTTGCATCTAAAGAAAAATATTTAGTTTTCTTAATAAATTAACTTTTCTAGCATGTTAAATTCTATATAGAACCTATCATTTAAAGTTACATACCACTAATACTGATTACTAAGCCCAAAAGATGAAATAATCACCATAGTAGGTCAATTAAGATGAACTGATTTCATGTACTATCATGTAAAACGTCACTCAAACCAATGAATTTCTTACCAAACACATTCTTTGCTTTAACAATGTGGTTGGCAAGTCAATAAAATGGTGAAAAAATTTTTGGTTTTAAAATCTGACTCTCAGTTTGACAATTATAAAATTTTAGTGCCTTATCTATTTTCAGGTCAAAATATGTTTCTTTCAAATCAGTCTTGTTAAAAATATTTGGCAAAAGCTTTCAAGGGACTGGCTACTGAATGAAATTAAAGACTATAGCTTTTATTTCATTTTCAGAGTTTGCTGGTTTCTTCTTTTTTAAACATGCAATACTCATCTTGTTTTCTTGCTACTGCATGTAATAATCTCACCTTTGCAAGGCAGAAGCAAGCTGACATTCTTACTCGGTAGAAACACTGTTCTTGTTCTAATATGTCAGTGAGCGCCAGCCGCGATGCTGGAGTGGGGAACTTCTCCAAGGCCAAGATGGACTCCTGCTGTGCAACAACATCCCTCTCATAGCGGAGCTGGTACTGCCACATAAAATCAGCTTGCTCAAATTCTACCTTCCTCAGTACTGACATATCGGGATCTATTCTTATCCACAGCAAAGGGGAATCAGCACTGATGGAAAATACAATTTTCGTTATTTTTTTCAATTTTATATACTTATAAAATAAAATCAAAGCATTTATTACCCAGATTCTCTTCTACAAATAGTATTCAAGACTGCCTGGAGTTTTACTGTATTCATTTTTTTTAAATCACATGACAACTTTCTCATTATGTTTAATATATTTCAACTTTATCACAATGTCTAATCTAAAATATACAGGCACAATATGGATGAATAAAGAGTTTCAGCTATTTTTAAAAATGAAAATCAATAAAATTTGGAATAGTGACATTTAAATTGTGTTTTGCAAACACAGAGAGCCTCAAAGAGCTGAGAATTCATCAGGAATGCAAATTATGAGCACTGCTAGTGAAGTGCTGGATCAGAAACTGAATGTTAAGAACCCCAAGTGATTGACATGTATGTTATAGCTTGAGAAGCACTGCTCTAGAAGCCAGCAGGGGAACAAGAAAGCTGTCTGAGCAGAAACTGTGTTCACCCCACAATTATCCTGTACTTCCTCTTAATTTTACCAGGGCCAGGCTAGATTTACTTCTTCCTCTTTCATTATTTTTTTAATTAAATTTATTGAGGTAACATTGGTTAATAACATTATGTTTCAGGTGTACAACTGCATAATACAACATCTGTATACTCTATTGTATGTTCACCACCCTTCTGTCACCTTATATTTCACCCCCTTTACCCTCTTCATTCTCCCCTAACATCCCCTTCCCCGCTTCCTGTCTGATAACCACCATTCTGTTGTCTGTATCTATGAGTTTGTTTGTTTGGTTTGTTGTTTTTTTCTTTTATAACCCACATATGAGTGAAATCATTTGATTCTGGTCCTTTTCTGTCTGACTTTTTTCTTTTAGCATGATACTCTCAAGATCCACCTGTGCTGTTGCAAATGGCAATACTTCACCTTTTTTATGACTAAGCAGTATTCCATGGTACAATTTTGTGTCAGATTTGCTTTTAATATAAGGTTTCCACTGCCTTTCAAAAGTTTTAAAAGCACTAATTCAGGACATTTACATACTTTTAGATGTACATAACAAGACAAATGAGAATGCAGAAAACATTATGTCCTTAAAGTTAAGTAACTTACTCCATTGCAGAAAGATCCATGTCAACCTCTTCTCCATTCATCAGTGGAATTTTTTTCTTCTTATTCCTACATTTTAGAAAAAGTTTAAGTTTTAAATCGTAACATTTCCAGTTCTGAAAGGAGATAAAGAGCAGCTGAAGTTCAAATTAAGGATTTCACGCAACACTGAAAGATACCTTAAGGAAGAAGGAACAGCAAATGTAATAGAATTTAAACACGACACAATCTGTTTATTTTGAAGTTGAAGGGAAGGAAATAAACAATATTGAAATGTATTTCTGACCAAAGTTTAACAAAAAGTGAAAACAGGCAATTAAATGTCAACTTAAAACATCTATTTTTTTCCCTCAAGAACTGGTAGCTGCGGTTTTATATAGAAAAGAGATTTATCAATAAAGAAATCTTCTATAAAAAAATTTAAAAATAACCAGTCCTGAAATAAAACATAAATAATTCTGAACAGAGGCTATATGTGCAAGGGGCTGTCCTATATGAAATGATTAATTATAAAACATCTTAATAGTACAAAATAATATGTACAATTAATATGCACAAGATTTAAGGTAAGCAAAACAAAAGCAACTGCTTCTATGCAAATTACTCTTGAATCATAAAATCTACTGGATAACACACTAAAAACTTGGGTGAGGATGACTAAACATAGGAACAGAGAAGAATCTTCCGGTGGTCTTCACACCAAAGAATTGCCAAATGACATAAGTTTCCAAATTCAATTTGCCTTGAATTTTGCCTGGCTCCAAACACTCAAACTCCATTCCACTGCCCCTACCCCTACAAAATAAGGATTCTCAAACCTAAATTGTAAAATTAATTATTTAATTCTAAGGAAAAAAATACTGTCAACAACAGAAAGCAAATGAAGAACGTTTGGTAATACTAACTTAAAGTAAAATGGAGAAAAAAACCTGAGGAAATGCTATGAAGAGGGTAGCAATCAGATGTTCCTGATCTCACAGGTGGACAGGATAACAAGAAATGGGGATTTCACTCTAAAGTAAGAAAGAATTTTCACAGAGAAAGAACGATTGATTAATTACAGGGAGATTTCAGAATCAAGTTATGAAGGCCATCAAAATCAACTGACATTCCCATCTGTCTGACATGACCTAAATGTAGTCATGCATATAAGACTTCTGTTCCTAAAATTCTGACGTTAACTAACATTCCTCCAGTAAAGCACAAAGATGTTCTCACCTTTCACTACTGACAATATATGCTAATGGTTGATTTAAAAAAAAAAAAAAAAAAAAAAGAGTGGTAAAGAAAAAATACATTAAATAAAAGATGAACTGCTGGACATCTTTTAAGTAAACTGATGATGTTCCTTTGAAAGACATCAAGAATGTTCTGTAAGGGCACTGGTGATACAGAGAAAAAGGAGAAAGACACGTAGTACAGAAGACGCAAGGGCTTTTCATGACACATGTATTCTGCTCCCTCCTTTAAATTCAATGACCATTTCCCCAATATTTCCTGTAGATATGAATCCAACGAGACTAATAAGAATGAACCTAAGCAATCTGCCTTGAATTTTTCCTGGCTCCAAAAATTCAAACTCCATTCCACCTCCCTTACCCCTAAAAAATAAGGACTCTCAAACCTAAATTGTAAAATTAATTATTTAGTTCTAAGGATAAAAATACCGTCAAGAACAGAAAGCAAATGAAGAATGGTTGGTAACACTAATTTAAAGTAAAATGGAAAAAAAGATACTAGATAACATGTTCTCCACCTAAAAAATTAGGTTACATTAGGATTTTTATTTTGGCATTTTAATCTGTGAGACTTACAATTTAACTATAAACTTCAATTTATAATTATGATCCAATGCCTACCTTCTGCTTTTGGAATGGCAGGGTATATCATGTTTAAGGCTGTTTTCTTCAATTTGTAATGTATGATTGAAGGATCCATCTAACTCCTGCACTGTCACTTTAAGTGGTCCCTTTAAAAAGAAACAAAATGTTGAAAGATAGTGCTAGAAAGATAGCAATATATTTTCTTACGTGTATAGGTATATATATCAAGATATAAAATAATACTATACATGATGTGTATCTATAGACACATAAAGGCAGTTGGTACCAAAGCAGGGGAAAATTGGAAAAATGTGTGTCCTCTGAAATCTCCATTTCCACCTGTAACCCCTCTTCTCTTCACTGATACTTGTTTTCTTCATTTGATTCTTTGCAAACAAAATTTCACTATGAAACTTCTAACCAGCTCCCTAACCATAAATGCTTCTTATACTGAAATTGGAGAGAAAGCAATGCAAAAGGCCATTTTGGAAAAGAAAACTTACCACATATTTCTGGGTTCCAGGAGATGTATAATCTTGTTTTATTTCCAATTCCAAAACATTTCGTTTTCTATTAAATGCAAAACTTCCGTAAAATTTTACCACTCCACTCTGGTCTCTGAAGACGTGTAAAGGAATTTTTGCATACTGATATAAATATGTACTAAACAAATATTCAATATGTTAGTAATAATTTTCAAAAAATGCCTTCCCACCAGTTCAAAGCTTGAGAGTGTATTTCACTGTAAACCAGGTGGCAAAGTATTCAAAATTCTTGCGAAAAATGTTTCCCCAGAGTTAAGCAAAATTTCTGAAACATTAATAAATTTGTGTTTTGAAAGAAGTAAAACCACTCTACTGGGTTATTAATGTAATAGTGCTTCGAAATGAGAAAATGTAAGAATTGAAAAGCTCCAAGATACCACTCAAGTTGTGCCGACCTCTAACCACATCTAAAAGTCACCAGACCATTCTATTTTACAAATAACCCTACAGGTCTGTCTGGTGCATGACTTACTTCCCCTACCATCAAGCCTATTGCTATACTCACACACTAAAAAGCACTTTAAAATATGCCAGATTTTACAAATGCAGATGTGTATATGTGTATCTCAATAATTAGTAGGCACCCTTAGAAGAAATGATTTATAGCTCCTGGTTATTTCTACTATTATTGAGAAATTTAAATAATTCCTATCTCCTTTCATATCCCAAATCTTCTCCCCCTTCCCCTTCCACACATAACCTTATTTCCTTCCCCCCTGTCGTGAACTGCTATTTAAAAGGATACACCCATTGCTTTATTAAAGGCTGAATGTCTTTGCCAGAGACATTCGAGATGGATTTCAAAAACCCCGATGTAGAAACCAACATCTGACTCCACATATGTGACTGGAACTTCTGAGATGAAGCAGTACTAGCCAAGCTTAGCAGTTTATTGAAAACCTGTAAGGTAAGTGTCATTTAGTAAGTTTGTATAACATAATATATACCTTGCTTTCAATTCTACACTACACTCACTTTGCATTATGACATTATTATTGTCAATTACAGAAGATGGTAATTTCACATTTGACTACATAGATTGTTCTAATTAAAAACTATTACCAGCAGAAGCATGCAAAGATTTAAACAGCCAGACCATTCTTCTAAACATAACTGAATTTTAATGATGTCCTGGACAATGAATATTGTGTTTTCAATAATTATAATAATAATAATATATAATACCTATAATTTATTGCGCTATGAGCTTTAGATAGAAACTAAACATTATTTAAGAAGTTGAGAATGGTCATTAATTGATCATCTCTCGTTCAATATTTCTTTTGTTTACTCTGAAGGCAAGGTGAAGAATAGAAGGATTAAAGAAACTTAATTTTAGGTCAAATGTAAAATGCTTTTAAAAAACGATTACTAAGAAGTTATTTTTCACTCACCTCTAAGAATGTTATCAATGAAAAAAAAAACAGTTGAACATTTATAATATATCTGGTTTCTACTACCTCAACTATTACATCTCAACTACTTACACCAAAACTTGCTTAAAATACATAATAGAATTCAGCAGTAGCAAAGATAAACATCTTTTATTATTAGTTTGCTTTTTTCTATTGAAAACATTTCTAAATGGCACTTAGTCCTTAATATTCTAAATAATGCCAAGCACAAAGTCATATACATAAATAAGTTTTACTTTCATCCTCACATTCTAATTTTATCTTCATAACAATCCTGCACTAAGTGGGTCAAGTACTGATATCCATTCTACCTCTGAGGAAACACAAAAAGCACAGGCACCTTAGCAGGCAAACAGCTAATGAGAAGTACTAGAACTCCAGCTATAAACCCAGATGCCCCATTCCTATTCTACAGAATACTATTCAGATTACACACACATGCACAACAGATCTTTACAATTGTTAAGTTCTCAACTTAGACTTACTTGTAGCATAAATTCCATACTGATCCTATTTTCAATCAATCTCATCACAAGGTGAGCTTTACACTGAAACATAGTGTAGTATTCCCAGGAGAGTGTATGTGGATGCTTTATTGAAAAGTGTAAATGGGATGCCGGACTAAAAAAATAAACAGATTTATGTATTATAACAAATTTTAATATTAAATAAATAATAAATTTCATGGCTACATCAGGACATTAAACCAAAATCCTCATGGGAATACCATGCAATTTCCTGAGTATGAGAGCAACTAAAGACTAGGAAACATCCCAAAATAAACTTAACTGGAAGAGAATAATGAAGTTTTATGACAGGACATTAAAACTTGAATAAATGGAAACACATGCCAAGCTCCTAGCTAGGAAGACACAACAGTAGTGTAAATATTTCCAGGCGGTCTAAATTCATCAATACAATCAACGCAAGTCTAATCAGTATTTCAAGGTTAAAGCATACACACAAATAATTTCAAGATGAATTACATATCTAAAACAAGAATAGTTATAAAAGTACTAGAAGAAAATAAATTTTTAAAATTGCTGTCCATAATTTTGGGGTGGGAAAAATCTTCCAAAGGAAATATATTTATAAAACCCGGAGACATTAACACTAGACTATGTAAAAAATTAGAAATGCTGACATGATAAAAGAGATCATCAGCAAATTAAAAGAGAGGTAGTTTTGTAGAAAATATATATGATGTATATGAACATTTAAGATGTTTACAATTTTTCACTATCTCAAATAATGCTGTCGTGAATATCTTTTTACACATGTTGCAAGTATTTCTGTATAGCAAACACCTAGAAGTAGAATTTCTATATTACATACCTAGAAGTAGAACTATTGAATCTAAAAATTACTTTTAAAAATTGATTGGTACCAATAAATTACCTTTTAAAATCACTGTACCAAATTATACTCTCAATGTATAAAAGCATTCATTACACTTCCTTAAAAATGTGGCATGTTGAAATTTAAGTATTTGCCAATTTTACATTTGAAAAATTACTTTTATATTTCACTTATGACTTCTAAGCTTATAAGCAGCTTTATAAGCAGCAATATGGAAAAGGTTAAATAAATTCCAAAGTACAATGGATTATATAGCTCTGAAACGGAAAAAAGTAAATTTATGTATAGTCACATGGAATGCTTGCCAAAATATATCAATATGGTTAACAAACAAATATACAGTAAAATGAGTATGACTAAATTACATTTTGTAAATGCCATCTATACATAAATATAGACACAAAAAAAAAAGTCCCATATATTGGAAGACAATATACCACATGTATAATCACGGTAATCTCCAAGGAGAGGAACTGGTGGAAGTGAGGGGTGGCAAAAGAGGGCTAAAAAGGCTCTTTTACTTTTTATTCCACATGCTTCTAAATTGTCGTTTTGAATTTCTTCAAAGAACATGTACCCATGTGCTGCTTGTATACATAAATTTAAAAAAATTAAACAAACCACAGAACTAAATAAATGTGCAGAACCAAGGTAAAAGCATTTAGTGTAAATAATATTTACACACAATGGGAATGCCCTAATGATATGCTAGGAAACTGCCATACTGCCGACAGCCAGGAGAAAAACGTGGAAGATACTAACACTTACTGAGTGTGTGTGTACTGTGTGTGAAGCTGTATCTCGAATAATCCTCACAACCAACCTGGTTTTAAGATGGATCATCACTGTCACTTTACACAGTAAAACACACCCCCATACACACACTCTGAAAGTTTACGCAATCTTCTTGGATCACAAAAATTAACTACGATAAAAATCTAAGTTTGCCTAATTCCAAATTCCTATGCTTTCCCACTGACTTCATCTTTCCCCAGTGACCATGCTACAACAAAGAAAAGGCTACTGGTTATACAACTTCAAGTTCCTTAACCTTTGTTGTGCTTTTAGACACTTGGGTAGTCTGGCTAATCCTATAAAGTGTTTTAAAATGTACAAAATAAAATTTACAAGACAACCAAAAAAAAACCAAAACAATTATAATGAAATGCAGCTATCAAAATATTAAAAAATTAAGATATATCAATACATGTGCTAATCTAATAATGTATTAAATAAGGCCTACTACAGTAATTCTGAGGCAGTGATGAGTGCAAAGAATATTTCAAAACATCTGCTAACAATTATAATGTGACAGGAAAATAGCCACGATTCTGTTGTTGACAAAGTCACAGCACTGTCTGTTGCCTATGTTCATAAGTAAAGAAAATGCAAAATTTCAGTTAATGGTTAGTGAAAATTTAGAAAAATTTCCCATCCAATTCAATCCATATTCCCTTAGGGAATCCATGGACCCTAGAACCTGCTAGCACCATTATTTTGTTCTAAGTAGCTGTCTCCTTTACAGTGACTTGCTGAAAAACAAGAGAGAGTGAAAGAAGGGAAAGAAAGTGAGAGAGGACAATAAACAGAAAAAAGGAAAGAGTAAATCAGCATCTAGATAAGTGAAGATTCAAATAAACAGGTATAGGTAGGATGTCTTAATGCTGAAATTAGCTACTTAGATGTAAAACAGTAATTAGTGGTATGAGAACAAAATACTTGTTTTCATTGTTTTAAATTTTTATGAGAACAGCATGATATAGTAGCATTAAGGAAATTAACAAGGGAAAAAGAAAAGAATTACATTTTTAAGAGTCTTTTTTTTTAAGGTTTAAATCCACTCATAGTCATCACATGATTAAAAACAGTAGGTAACGAAAGGAGTAATGAGAAGATTACCAGTACCAGTGGCCACAACGTTACTACCTACTATTGGTGTTACTGTTCTGGCCTGTGTGGCCTCAACACACATACAAATGATACTAAACGAGTCACACCATACAATAAGGTTTATAATACCATCTCTGAACAATAAACATACTTATCCTTCTCTTTTCCTCCACCAAATATGGGATGTAGTAAAACTCCACCAGTTTTCAGTTCATATGCCACTATTTTGTCCAGCTCCTTAAAAAGATATAAAAATAGAGGAGTCAGCAAAAATTGTTTTACATATAAAACTGAAAACTGAACTGTGATTTCTCATTTCCCAGAATTAGAATGTAAATTTCTTGAAAGAAATTGTATGTATTTGGAGAGCAGTTTATGTTCTTACAAACAAAGCACTCTGCACAGCGGCTCAATGACAGAGCCTAAAACGCTTCTCAACTCTGTGACTTCAGGGGTGGCCAGCAGCCTGGCAACTTTTCCTAATGGCTCTTCCCAACCTCTCTGACTAGTTTTGCCAGTTTATTTCTAAAGATCCTTCTCTGTTTTGCTTCTGATGAAGGACTTAGGCAAGTAAAAAGGAACGGGAATTAGGCATCTATCATTTGAAAACTTCTCTACTCATCTCTAATATGACATACACCGCATTAAAAAGAAAAAAAGCTTAAATGAAAAAAAATAACACAACTGTGCTGGAAATTCATGACTAATTTAAAGCAGACTATACAGGCAGAATAGAGAAGTGGTAAAAAATAATAATAATAATCACAATGAAGTGGTTAAAAGCCAGGTCTAAATCCTGGCTCTACTACTTACTAGCCGTGTAACTTTGGCCAAATAACTTAACCTCTCTGTGCCTCAGTTTCCTCATCTGTAAAATGGGGATAATAACAGAGTAGTTAGGAGGATTAAGATAGTTAATGTTTATAAAATGTTTATAACAGTTCCCAAAACATGGTAAGTGCTATATGTTATTTTTTCCCCCTTTGTTAATAGTTTTTGAAATAAAGAATGGACTCTTCCAGTTCAAGATGTAGGAATTCTTTTATAGTTCTAAATGTCTGAAATCTTTTTATAATTACTTTTTGTCTTATTTAAGTTCAGAGTTGGATGATGAAGATATGTAAAATGAGAAAAAGGAGATGACGGGGGAATCTATTTAATACGCATAGTAAAGGCTGAAATTTTCCGTGAGAAGGAAGAAGCTAAGCATGATATGATTAAAATGTGTATGTCCATGAACACAATGGACTAGCAAAACACAGTTGATTTTTTCTTTTGGGCCAAATCTTTCAATCCTAGGAAAAAGATGTGACAATGACAGAGAGCATAAATGCACTAAGGGATAGCAGCACATAATAAGCACTTACTATATACAAAGAACCATGCACATTACATGTATGATGTCTCACAATTCTCAACCATGGAGTGACACTACTACTACTCTCCTTACACAGATGAGGCTTGGAAAGATTCACCAAAGCCACAGAGCTTGTAAATGGATGATATGAGGCAGACAGAAAAAGCAATCTGAATCCAGAACCTGGGCTCGAAACCTAAACAAATTTAGGAAGCCAGATACAGTAAAAATGACTACTATGAGGAGCTGGAATATATCTAATGACTAACTTGATGGGTAACGACCTTAAGTATTCTCTTCCTTAGCAAAACCTCTTTGGAGGCCAACATTGACAATGGAAACTAGATAAAACAGGCCATTATTCTTTCTCAGTAAAGTGATTCTCAGTTTATGGGGAAAAAAACAGACTTTCAAATGACATTAAATATTTTACAATAATTAAAAGTAAAGGACATGCAACTTGGAAATCAGGATATTTCCTGATACTGACTGCTAAGTGGATAAGGGAGTCAGCTTTTTTACCTCTTTAATCCAATGGCGGTATTCATTAACACCAAAAGTTTTTTTCATCCAAAGTCCATAAATATATCCCGAAATTCCCTTCAGTACCCATTCATCAGACCTAAGCAAAAAGTAAAAATATAAAGTTTTAATCATAAAAATTCTTCAGAGAAGACCCAAGAGGATAACAGAACAAGTGTAGTGTATACTTCTCTGCCTTCTTAAAGAAAATCAGTTATTAACAAATTATTTGGTTTTCTCACTTCCTCCAGCTGAGTTCTACTTGTACATTCCTTACACCCTCTTTACACCTGGCTTCACCTTTAACGGTAAGACTGCTTTACAGTCTTATTTCCATATAATGTACCTTTGTTTGTGCTGTACTCTGGCACTACTGCTTCTCCCTTGTCCTACTCTGTCCACATTGTCTGCCTCTAAAAAAATACCTGCCCGTAGCCAGGACTGTACAGCTGAATTCTTACAGTCCACATTCTATTACTGCCAATCCCATGCATAATTATCAGTGGGATTCCAAAACCTGAAGTTTATTTATTTATTTTTTAAAGATTTTATTGGGGAAGGGGAACAGGACTTTATTGGAAAACACTGTGTATTTCCTAGGCTTTTTCCAAGTTAAGTTGTTGTCCTTTCAATCTTAGTTGTGGAGGGCGCAACTCATCTCCAGGTCCAGTTGCTGTTGTTAGTTACAGGGGGCGCTGCCCACCATCCCTTGCGGGAGTCGAACCGGCAACCTTGTGGTTGAAAGGATGCATTCCAACCAACTGAGCCATCCGGGAGCTCAGGGGCAGCTCAGCTCAAGGTGCCATGTTCAATCTTAGTTGCAGGGGGCACAGCCCACCTTCCCTTATGGGAGTTGAGGAATCGAATCGGCAACCTTATGGTTGAGAGCCCACTGGCCCATGTGGGAATCGAACCAGCCGCCTTCGGAGTTAGGAGCACGGAGCTCCAACCGCCTGAGCCACCGAGCTGGCCTGAAGTTTAAGTACTTATTTAGCTTTTAAGTTTCTCAAGAGGAAAGGCCATTGACACCACTCATTCATTTATTCATTCGCATCTTTATCCATTCATTCATGTGTTCATTGCAACATTTTGCCTACCATGTTCCAGGCACTTTTGTTTAATGGAACTATGTAATTTTAGGAAAACTGCAAATCAAAAGGCCTTACCCTTTGCCTTCTCCCCTCCAAGAAAGGAAAATATACGTGTGTGTGTGTGTGTGTGTGTGTGTGTGTGTGTATACAGAATAGTGTTTTTTAAGGTAACTATCTGCAGTTAGGACAAAAGTCAGCTTAAACTGCAGGAAAAGAAAATAAAAACAAAATTTCTCAATTCCTTCTTTTTTATTGGTTGTAAACTTTGAAATTACTCACCAAGACATTCTGGATATAAAACATCCAAAAAACTGCTGGGCCAAGGACTGGGCTAAACACCTTCTAGTCAAAGGTGTCTCATCTATAATCATAGCACTATGTAGCAGATTTGTGCTGGCAATTAAAGGAAGACACAGCTAATTATAACCAAGAAATAAACAATTATTGAGTCAAATTAAAATAATCACACATTTAGAACATGGAATTTAAGTTAGGCATAAAAGAGAAAAAAACAGAATATTCTCCCAAAGAGCTTTGGCATCTTTTCAAAATGTAGCTGAAATCCATAATCTTGATAACTTTTGCTTAAAGCAATGGCTGCAATGTTTCCCAGTGATTTCCACAAAAAATATAAAAACGCTTTTTGGGGAAAGGGGAAAGCATCACTAATCAGAAACTGGTGTGTTAACCAGAAACTTGTCTTCCTATGAAAGGCTCTTATTTCAAAAATCTTTTCCAAATAACCATTAATTTTTTGTGCTCTATTATTTACTTTCATATATATTGACCCATGAGATCCTTCTAACAACTCTCTGGAGAATGCAGAGGCAGTATTATTATCCCTTTTCGCAGATGAGAAAATTTAGGTCCTGAAAGAGTAAAATGACCCTGAGACATGTAACTTCTAAATTTGGAACTTTTCAAGAAATGAAAGGAAGAAGAGAGAGAAGTAAAGAGGGTAGAAAAAGAAAAAAAGGAAAAAAGAAAATGAAGTTCTCTTTTTCTTTTTTCTTACAATAAAATTTCTGATTATATTAAATTTTTAAATAACGCTAAAAAAAACTCATTAGCTATCCACATATAACTTGTATGGTTTTTTAAATTGCATAAGCAGAAAAAAGACTAAAATATGTAAAATATTAATATCAATTCTGGATGAAGGGAATATGAGTCTTTTGGGTTATTCTGAAATTTTCTTCTTTATGCTTTTCTACATTTCTTAATTTTAAAAACACTAGATTTTCCACAAAGCCAACCATATCTCCATTAAAGGAAAAAAGGTCAAAACATGAAAACATGTCTTAAAATTGATCACAAAATAACCTGTTTTTACATCATTACCCTAATTTAATAATTTCAAACTTGAAGAAATACCAACCTAAAAATGCTCATGGAAGCATAAGCAGCCACTTCAACATAAGCCTCATCAATGAATACAGTCTTAAAACAAGAGTATGGATATCGACATGTAAGAATTTCTTCATAAAATTCAAAAACTTCATGAAGATATGATGTGGTATGCTTAAGCAATGGAAGAAGTTGGGGTAAACAAAAATGAGTAACCTGAAAATGAAAAGCAAGGAGGAAGATCATTAAATAAGTTAACTTTGATATTTTAAGTTTCCTAATTGTCTCAATTATAAACAAATGTTCACGTAAACCCATTTTTTTTTCTTGTTTACAAATTAATGGTACTGAAATAAAATGCTGGTGTAAAATTAGTGATTAGTTCTACTGATTATATTTACAAAATATTTATTGTACTTAAAAATTAAATTAATGATGGATTGTAAGTCTGTGAAATGCTCAGACCCAAAGAAAATAAAACTGGTTCCAAATTAAGTTAAAATTTCTTCTGCATATGCATACCAAACAAGAAAGATTTAAATTTCCGAAACTTACTATAGAGCTCCCTTCGATTCACAGGTATCTAACATAGTAAATATGGCACATGTCATAGTACCATGTTAACAATTAATAATGTTAATCACACTATCTTTACTACACACAGGGAAAACTTACTGTCATCCTCCTCTACTATCTCAACTACACATTGAAAGCTGCACGGGAGCTTGTTTCTATTTGGGAAATAAGAAATACCTGCAACAAAAATAGTAATTCTGATTTTCTTAGTGGGTAACATCTCACACCTTGGACACGACACACAAATATCACATACCATCTTCCTGATTCTGTGCCAAAGGAATGGCATCCAAGGTTATAAAGATCGCTATTAACTAGAATGACTTGGCAAGGTTTCATTCAGGAGAATGAATGTGAGCTAATCTTTTTTAATTGAACCAAAGTTTGATAGGCAAGGAGAGGAAAAGAGGACATCCCAAACAAACAGTGCCAGAGATAGGAAGAAACAAAGTATGATCGGGAAAATCGAAACAAACTATATTGAATGCAACAAACATAAATAAGAAAGTAATTAGAAAAAAGCTAGACAGGAGTATTAGGGTCAAATTTTAGAAGATCTTAAAAGCCACGCTCAAGAGCTCTGATTACCGCAGGACTGTGGAGGCAAGGAATGTTTAAACATATGATAAAAATTACTCTTCTAATAGCATTATAAAGAACAGATTAGAGAGGGATGAAGAGCTCTGTATTATTAATGGACAGGGCCCAAACTGCATCATGATTAGCACTTCTCTTGATACACAAACAAAAACTAAATTACTATTTATCAAAAAAATAATTCACTTTCAGACAAACCTACACAATAGCAAATCTACTGATAATGGGGTAAAAATTAAAGCTATTTATTTGAGACAGAGAGACTATGTCATGGGCTCTAAGTAAGTGTTCAAGAAAACTGCTTCTTAACTGTCATTTACCTTTCTCTCATCCAATGGCTCAGAGTGGGGAAAAAAAAAATCTTCAAAACACAAAGTAGGTTCTCATCAAATGATTTTAAGGTTGGTCATTTACCAAAGATAAGAAAATTCAATGCCAATCTTATCAGTGAACATACTCTTAAGAGACACTGTCAAGACAGTACAAGCAAAACTGTTCACAAAACATCTTGAATATTTTCCAGGAGTGACGTTTAAAACCTTGCGAATTTCAGGAAAGCAAACGTAAAAGCAGACTGAGCAGCTCACTAATAGTCTCAACCTGGCTGCCCTCCATTTTTGATCATATAACTCAAAGAAATACTGTTGAGATACACATGGTCACAGTATAAGCCTAATATAATGTTTATTATATTAAAAAATATTAACTAGAATTGAAAACATAAAGGACTAATAGTAAATAAAAAGATATTCAATCAAATGTAACTTTAAACGTGTGCAGTAGCGAAGAGGGTCACTAACCGATGAATTACTTTCTCACTACCAGAAATCCAAAGCTTGCAGAGGCCTAAAGCTCTGTCTAGCTGGTCAATTGATACATGATTTGTCACAACATACAGGATGGGAGGAAACTGGGGGGGCCTTCATGAGTATGTTGACCAGAATTCTAACGCTGCATGAGCTTTTTCTCTTTTCCTCAGTGTATACTGAAGTGAGAACAAATGTTGCTCTTTAATTTTGAAATTGCCGTATTTTTCAGATTCCAGAGATGGACTGAAAACATTCATAAACATATGCTAAACAAAAAGATGACAATAATAATAGAATTTGTTACAGAAATCAAGCTATACTCTAATCAAGGCATACTTGAAGCTCTTTTTGAATGCTAAGCCCTCTTTTGGAAAATGTCTGAAAGTTTAGTATGACAACATTTTGAAAGGAATTCATTCAGGAATTCATGTTATTCAATATATCAGCTAGGAAAACCTTTTTGCTGTAGTGATATTCTTGAGAGCGAAAAGAAGAGTTAAGAAAAACTTAATATTTCATTAATATCTTTCTTTTTATCAGGCGTAAAAGAGTGAAAGGAGAGAAAGGAGCAAGACACCATACCTCATGCATATATGGATCGACAAGTATTTCAAAAGGTCCAATGGCCAAGGAGATATTTGATGCAGCTGTTGGGATGGTTAGCATGTAATGGAAGGTCTTCTTTCTCATATCATGGGTATACACTGTCTCCACCAAATCTCCATTGGAAACAGCCACCATTGCAGCATCCACCGTAAATTCTAATTTCCATGTACATAATTCAGAGTATGAATCAACACATGGGAACCAAAATCTAGAAAAAAGAACAACAGTATAGAAAATATGTTGAAAGTGTAACCTACATTGTTTTCCCCACACATTAAGTTATTTTAATATTTACAGAATACGTACAAGAGCAAATGTCAACTACTGGTCTAACAAAATTGAAGTAGTTTACTGTGCAACTTGAAAGAATTTAATTAAAGACAGAAACCTGACTCCAAATATTATTTGGTAATATTAAGAAAATATATCATGTGGTACCTTCAGTTCAAACCTTAAAAGAAGTAAGCAATTCCTAATTTCCAATTTTTAAATTAAAAATAATTTTCACTTATATATTCACATTAGTCAGTTTTTACGTAGCATTCATTTCCAGACACTAAAAAAGCTTATTGTTTTAAGAAACACAATTAATATTCAATCTACTCCATAAGTTAAGAAACTGCTTTTTTGGAGTATATGATGCATTGTATAAATTCAAACAGTGCTGGTAAAACCAGACATGAAATTTGTATCCAACTTTCTATCAATTAAGGTTGGGTTTTATTAAGTGCCAGGGTTTGTACCTGGAACAGAAACACAAAGAAGACATCATGGTTGGCTTGGAGGAGTTAATAATTTGAGAGAACACATATTATCAAATATATTTCAATAACATGTAATCAGCTATAGAACTATGAGAATGAACTACAATTATACACAAAAATGAAGGTAAATCTCACTACCATTGTGTTCAACAAAAAGCCAGATATAAAAAGCATAACGCATGTTTCCATTTTAAGTTCAAAGGCAGGTGTAATTAATCAACGGTATTTTAGAAATCAGGATAGCGGTTGTCCTTGGGAAGGAGAATATCAGGTGGAGAAACAGTGAATGGAAGTGGGTGGCAGGAGGACTCTGTGATGCGCTGTGGTAATGTGCTTTTTCTTGACGTGAGTGTGGATTCCACGGCTTACTTGAGCAAATGTGTTGAGCTTTCTATTGACAACTTGTGTAATTTTCCATGTTGTTTTACTTTCTGTATGTTGTTTTTCTATACGTTGTCTTACTTTAATTTATCTCAAGTTAAAGATTTGAAATAATTTTAGAACAGTGGTCTTGAGAAGGACAGAGAGGGAAGACAAGACTGAGGAGGAAGGACTGATTGAACAAGATTGAGAAGAGGGAGAAGTTTGGGGGATCAAGTTGGTAGTTTTCATTTTACACTAAATACGGATACTGTATATTATATATATAGAGAGAAAAAAAATGAAATTAACTGAAATATATAAGAATTAATAATCTACCTTGTGGAATTTTGATACCCACAAGAGAAAACATGAGCACCTCTCTCTGCCATACTTCCCTCTACACTGGGTACCACAAAATGAAGACCTCCTTTTGGCTGATCCAAAGAAAAATTGATGTGTATCTTTAGGACCTTTAACTCTGAAACAAATAAATACACACATTGATACATAAATATATAATTAAGTAACAGTGGTCTATATAACAAGGGCAGACTTACATTGAACATAAAATGGAAATCAAAGGCTCAGTTTTACATGAAAAACCACACTACTTAACCGAGTTCAGGTTTTCACTATCTCTCTACCTGTGTTAACTCAACAGCCTGCCCTCACTGGTGTCCTCACTTCCATTTAATTCTAGTCACTCTTAGCTGTGTTCTCCCATAATGTAGCTCTGGTTATGGCATATCCTCCTGTCAACGTTTCTGACAATGCAACACTGCCTGAAGAAAAAAAATTCAAAATTCCCACATAGGACACTTAAGTCTTTCAAGATCCATTTGAAAACTTACTTTTCAAGTTTGTTCTCTTATTACATTCCCCCACAGACTGTCAATCCTGGTTAACTTTGGGGAGTAGATGAAGGAGTGAAGGTTGGGGTAGATGGGAAAGGCTACCCAAGAATTTATGTTATGCAATATTTATTATGGTTTCTGTTATGTTTGATTTATACATAATAAATGTGTTGCTTTCAAAAATAAGATTAAAAGACGTTTCTTTGAATTTCCCCCAAAACATTATAACCCATATGGACTATCTCTAATCTCTGAACATAAAATGACCTTCCATGCCTGTCCCTTAAATTGTGCAAACCCCTACCTTCCACCCCCCAAAATCCACATCCCCCACAAAAACTACCAAAAATAAGCACAAACAAAACAAAAAATGTTTTACTTCCTTATCTTGGTTAATTTTTATAAAGCTAAATAAAGACTATACATAGTAATTATAATGGCTAAAACTTGATGCAAGAGAAAGTAAACATTTAGAAATAGTAAGACTATTTTCAAAAGTGTGCAGACTGGGTGTTACAAACCCTATGTTCTAGCCTTGACTCTCCTACTAATAAATGACCTTCAGTGGGTCACTTACTCTCTTTGGATTTCAGATGACTTTTCTGTAAAAGGAAGGAATCAAACCAGATGATTTTTTTAGGATCCTTCCTGCTATAAAATGCTGTAATTCTAAACTGATTTGATATTGTGTGGGTTCAAATCTTGACAAATTGTTCCATCCATCCAATTTTTTTAAATAACTTTTCACTGTAAAAACAACAGTCAAATGAGTTGATTTTTGTCACAGCCCTTGATTGCTATTTTCCTGTTAGCCTGTGATCCTTAAGGGGGAAAAAAAAAAGAGCTTCCAATTTGTTCAACTGATTAATTTACGATTCTGGCATCATTAATTTTCAAAGTTCCAGTCACTGAATCTAACAAGATTTTACTGTACAGTCAACATATTCTTGATATTTTACCATCAACGTGTTTCCATAACTCGGACGGCACCTTAATACATAGCTCTCCATTTCCTGCATCAGGATCCACAGCACTAACGGCAGCCGCATAAGCATTGGAAAAATAATTGAGGTTTCTCCTGAGGGGGGTAAAAAAATAATAAGCCACATATTTACCAAGCATTTTCTTAAATATTTGCCACCATTGTTTGTAAGCATTACATTGTCTTACGTAATTCCTAAGAACACCTTTCATACAAGTAACTGTTGCTCTACTACCATGACAAAAACTTTAAACTATAAATATAATGATATATATATATATATATCATTATAGAGATATAGAGATAGAGATAGAGATAGAGATAGAGATATATATAGATAGATATAGTCCACTCACCAATGCTCTGTGAGGACTATTATAATTATCACATCCTTCATTAATTTGGGAATGCCAAAGCCACTATACTTTCCTGATACAAAGGTAGAGAATATATGTAGAATTGAATAATTAATTTATCAGTCTGGCAAAAATTTGAGACGATTCAACAAGCTTTATAATCTGACAGAAATTAAGATGTTTCCAACATGTCAGCATGGGAAACACATCCTGGAAATGTAATACTGTGCTTCACTCCCCAGTGCATGACAATGTAAGCTTAAAGACAGAGGCACTTTCGGCTGGTTCATTGTTATAGCCCCTATGTGCCAGGGGACACTCAAGAAATATGTGTTCAGTAGTTGCGTGGCTTTATTTCCCATTGGATGAAAACAATACACAGTCGTCTTATGGAAATATGAAGACATTGCTCTCATTGGCTTTTCTCATTTTATTCCACACAAACAACATACATGTGTGTGTACACACACACATAACATTCCCTCACTGAAATCAGTTAAAGGACTATGGAAGAAATGGGAAAAAGAGGAGACACAGGAATGGCAGGGCAAGAAAACAAGATGAAAAGACAGGCTGTGGGCCATATTCTTGTTATGCACCTTCACTTCTGTCCCCTGCCATGAGATAAATCCACAAAGCAACGTTATTGACATTTCACTAGCCTAACGAATTGTCAGCCTAGTAAAAAACAAGTTTCATAGACTCCACAGACTGATCATAGGGACACACCGTTCAAGAAAACATTTGAGTTACATGCTCTTAACCTGACAGAGACCACTCCTCCATCTCCATCTCTCCACTACCTAAGAAGGATGTAATATTAACTATGGCATTTAACAACTACACAACATCAGGCTCTGGAAGTAGTTAAACAGACCGCTCAATAATTTGAACAATTTCTTTTTGTTAGTTAAATATGTAAAATTAAGGTGTGAAAAATTCCTGTGTTTTCACACACCGTCTACTTTTTATC
The DNA here is from genome assembly GCF_036562045.2 of Rhinolophus sinicus. NCBI lineage: Eukaryota > Metazoa > Chordata > Mammalia > Chiroptera > Rhinolophidae > Rhinolophus > Rhinolophus sinicus. The sequence continues at coordinate 14,910,867 of NC_133761.1, read as the reverse complement.
ATACAATAAAAGTAACTTTTTTCCTTTGGTATATAATTCTATCAATTTCAACACGTGTAACCAACACCACAGTCAGAATATGGAACAGTTCCATCATCCCAAAAAGTCTCTTGTGCTATATGTGCCTTGTGTCAAATAAATGGAATCACAGAATGCGACCTTTTGAGGCTGGCTTGTCTCACTCAGTGTACCTCTGAAATTCATCAAAAGTGTTATATGTACCAATAGTTTGCTACTTTTTAGACTGAATAGCATTCCATTGTATAGACTATACCACAGATTGTTTCTTGTTTATTCACTCAGCCACTGAAGGACATCTGGCTTGTCTGCAGCTTGTGGCTATCACAAACAAAGCTGCTCTGAACAACTGGATTGGTTTTTATGTGAATTTAATTTCCATTTCTGTTGTACAAATACCCAAGAGTGGGACTCCTGAGTCATATGGTAAATATGTACTTAGCTGTGTGAGAATCTGCCAAACTGTTTTCCAGGATGGCTGTACTGTTGTGCATTGCCACAGCAAAACATGAAAGGGCCAGTGGCTCCGCAGCCTTGCCAGCACTTAGTTAACGTAACGTCTGATTTTAAAAACTACTTTGTACATCTACAAAGTTCCATTTATTTTCAGTAAAATTTCAAAAACATGAAATTTGAAACATAGTGGAAGAACTTGTAATCTTTCCCGTTATCTGTGAAATTCAAAAATGCCAAATTTAAACATTACATATTAGGCTGCTCGGTTTCTTTATGGACACGTACTCTCTGAATGTCCTCATTTCCTGAGAAAAGGTAAAGTGGTCCAAATGAAATGGTGAGTCACTATAAATGGAACAATCATCTCAAGGTTTGGATTTCAGTGTTTGCTTTCATACTGTGAATCAAATATGTTTCCTTTCATAATAACCTCATAAAAGCCAAAAATTACAAGGCAAGATTATAATAAGTTTTCAGAGAAATAATGACTACAAAATATTGCCGGATAACCATCTCCATCCCCAACCTCCCCGCCCTGTCCTCCTCAAGGAAACAAAGCTGAAAGATGAGTAATGTTGTAGGGGATATTGAAAAATTAGTAAATTAAGGTGATCAAAAGAATTTTCTCTAAGAACTGATTATATATAATGTGATCACCCACATTAATTCAAATAATCTGTTAATTCTTTGTCAAAGAATATGTGCTTCTTGTAACTATAGGTGCAGATTTTGCAAAACTTAAGATTAAATTATTTGTAAACTTTTTTTCTATTAAAAATATTTCATGGAAGCACAACATACATCAGAGCAGTATATACACTGTAAGTACACAGCTCAATGAGTTTTCACAAAACCCAAGGAGCCAGCATGCAGGGCAAGAACAGGACTTCACCAGCCTCCGGAAGTCCTCCTGTGCCTCCTGTAATCACTAAGCAAACACCACTCCCTGTCACCAAGGGTAACCCATTATTCTGACATCGAATGTGATGGATTAACAACTCAGCATCTTCTTTTGTGTCTGACTTCTTTTATTCAACATTAAGTTTGTGAGATCCATCTGTATTACTGCGTGCAGTTGTTAGTCTTTCATTCTCATTCCTGTTTAGAATTCCAAGTATGAGACTACCCCATAATCTACCATTCTGCCACTGATGGGTCTTCGGATGTTTTCCAGTTTTGACTATTACAAACACTGCTGTGAACCTTTTTGTACATATTTGTTGGTGAACTCATGAACATGTCTGTACCTGGAAGTGAGACTGCCAATCAAAGAGTTTGCATATATTCAACCTCAATTTCTATCAGTAGTGTTTGAGAGTTCTAGTTACTCTACATCCTTGTCAACGGTTGTTTATTTTCTTTTGTCTTCAGTTTTAATAGTTTACAATAGGAAGAACAGAAAAATCCATTTTCTAAAAATGGAACCAATACCAAAATTAATAAATAAAAATAACTAAAACAACATTTAATATGAAACCTTGAAATAGTTGGCTTAAACAAAACTCTACCTTTTTCTATGAAAAAGTATAGGGGATTTTACTGATTATAAGCTCAAACTTGAGTGAACTATTTGAAGTAGCTATCTGTGAAGGGTTAATGAATTTTAAGCTACTAGAAAGACTGATAAGCATAAAATGGCTCTGCTGAGATGCATGTGCAGATCAGTCCACATAGGAAACCTATATCTAGTTCTAGGATTATTACAATTAAGAAACCTCAACGCCAAACCAGGTAGCTTTCAGAGAAGGGCAAAGAGAGTGGAAACAGATTTGGAAAGAATTTTAGATGAGGAATGGTTGAGAGTATTGATATTCTATAGAAGGGAAAAGAGAAAACTTAGAGGAAAACAATATTTAATGAGGATAAGTTTGTGAATATTATAACAAAGCAAACTTCAGCTTGACGAAATAAAGAACTTTCTAGTATTTAAAAATCATGAAAGGGGTGCTTTAAAATATAGCAAGCTCTCCAGAGCTAGGAGCATTCAAGCAGAAGGTAGAACAGTACAAAGAATACTCTTGTTTAACTAATTTTCCAGCTATGAAAACTTAATTCCAAGCAATATTATTAAAACAAATGGCAGTAAGGCGTTGTGGCTGAGTTAAAATATAAAACTATTCATATTACTTAACCATAATCAATAAGGGAGTCAACCACTTTTATATGATACCCGTAAAATAACATTTAAAAGCCCTATGTAGAGGTCTGCATTAAAATACACGACCTAGTCCAAACCACTGACATTTCCCCAAAAAATATATAAAATAAAATATAGGACCTAGACAAATCTTTAAAAATATATAGTAAGTTTTAAAAATCAACTCTACATCACTTTAAAATTATAATCACTCAACAGCTACTTCATTTATATCTTAAGATAGCTTCATTTCTACTGCTACTCCTTAGTGAAAAGGAAGACAGAAGACAGGAATTAAACTGATTCTTGGAACTTTGGAAAGTTGAAACTTCAAGCAAAATAAAAAAGGTCTTCTTAATGTGGCAAAGCCTATGTGGGAAGGGAAAGAAACATAAAATTCCCACCCTCCCCCCCAAAAAAAGGAGAGAGAGAGATATTAGCCACAGTAGGTACCTAACCACAGAAACAGTTTCTCTGTCAAACTGCATTTATTCTATTCTAAGATCGAAATGTAACCAAAAAAAGGAAAGAAAAATACCCATCAAAGAGCCCTAGCTCCTATGGGGGCAAACTATAATCTATAATACATAAGATTCAAATACAAAATACATTTGGAGAAACTTCAAGTGCTGCAATTATTTTACTGGCAAACAAATGAAAAAACAAAAGAAGGGAGGGAGAGAGAGAGAGAGAAAAAGAGAGAGAAAAAGAGAGAGAGAGAGAGAGGAAACCTTATAAATGTTATATAACCAGTAGGGTTTTTATTGCTAGTACAGGTAATTTTAACAACTCAGCTAACAATCACTTGACTAAAATAGGTAAAAATGCCTTTCAGTCTCTTATCTAAATGTCTCCCTTCCTTACAATCCCCCTACAGTCAACGGTGCTGAATCTCAACTATGGTAAGAAAGCACACTCTTTCCATTAAAAATAGGAGGGCCTGGCACCTTAACTGTAAAACAAGTAAGAAGAAAATGTGATGAAGTAGTATATTACTTCTTTTAATGTTAGGACATTCTTGTATGTATAAAAGATCAAATTTTACCACTGATTTTTATGTTTAATTTTCAATTTCAAACCTGTTCATTTCTGTTTCAGCTTTAGTGGAAATTTTAGTGGTTCATTAAAGAAAGAAACTTGAGAAACAAGAAAGGTAACAAGTATCTAGGGACATGGTATAAGACCTTAACTATCTGCCTTTCCCAAAGTTCCCTTTAAAAAATGACATCATCAACAGGAGATATTTTTCACATCTAGCCACTAAGAAAAGCAGTAGTTCTTCTGAATAACTGGTATGCTTCTGTCTTGTGTCTTATGAATCTTATAAGTAGTAAGTGACAGTGTATATAAGTGGTATAAGTGGTACTGTTTCCCCTCTTTGGTATGGCAACCAGAAATATGAAAACCACATCTAGATTTCCTCTAATATTCGTGCAGTTAATTTAATAGTGTGTACCTACCATCCTGTACAATTTTTATCCTTCATGCTAATTTCATTAGTTACTTTTTAAAACTGTTGTCTAATAAAAATTCTAAAACCAATCTGAAATCCTCTTTTGAACAAGAGAATAAACAAACGCCAGCAAAAATAACTAATGTTATGTCTTAAAAAGTAATCAAGATTCCAGAGCTAGGCAGAAAAGCAGGGGTAGTCAGTAAGTATTTACTAAGTGACCATGGCTAACAGAACTCTGGTTCTACTGGAAAAGAAAATGTAAAAGATATTTCATCTTACCCAGTTTGCTAACCTAATTTTTGAAAAGATTCTCCCTTATGACTTCCTTTTCTTTATTTATAACACTAAAAGTGAAAATGTACCTTCTCTATCATTAGAGAAAAACTGGGGGGATATCATCACCTAACAATAAACACAGCAAAAGTAAAACATGCCTCAACAGATTTGGGTCCATTGTTCCAGTCATTGCATTGTCACAGATTATCTTCTTTGAGACCTGAGCAGCAACAACTGGTAAAACAGATGTCCAAACACTGTGTTATGTAACTGGAGAATGGAGAATGGAAAGGCTTCCTACCCATGAACTCTGTCATCAAAGTCAGAGTTCTAGGCTCAATAGGGTAGCTATTTTGGCCTTCTGGAAAGGTAGTGTCTCCCCTCCCTGCCTTTTCCATTCCTTAGTGGTATAGACTTACTAATCCAAAGGCAAATGATATTTTTCTCGGGGAAAGAGGATACAGATGATTTTGTAATAAGTCTTTTTATGTCAGTTATACAGGTGTGTCTGTAAAAGCAATGTAATCTCAATAACTCACTTTTATGAAATGGAAAGGCCTGGGAGCAATTCAGAGATTCTCTGTACTTTCCCAATAGCATTTTATTTTCTCTTCTCGGAGTCTGAAAGCTTCTAAACCAGTGATTATTGGGATCATAAATATGTCTAAAACAAACCTTTCTCAATCTTCCCGATCTCTTGAGACAGTGGCTCTCAAGCTTTAGCTTGTATCAGAATCACCTGGCAGGCTTAGTTAAAAACACCAATTGTAGGTCCTATCCCCAGTTTCTGAGTCAGGAGGTCTGGGGTAGCACCTGGGAATATGCATTTCTAGCAAGTTCCCAGGTGATGTTGATTGTCTGGAAAATGTATTTTTAAAACTGCTGCCTTAAGACGATATTACACATCTCACCTAGTTCAAACATCATCTTGACTAAAGAGTTTATAATTTATAAAAAAAAGTTTATAGCTTGGGACGTTCTACCCCAAAACACTGAGAATCGCAGAAAATATATTTAAAGTTCTCCAATAGTACTTGTGTAGTCTGAAGAAGTAAAACTTAATAATTTCCTATGTTGGACAGAACTAGTAAAATTTCTTGAACCAAATGTGCAGAGTGGTAAAAGCAATAAAAATTAAAATTAGCAAAAAAAAAAAAAAAAAAGGAACCAGAGTCTAATAATCTAAAAAACTTCTACTTAAAAAATTAATCCAGAACTGTAACAGCTATATACGATGTCAGAGGGGTAGTGTGTGTGTGGGGGGGTTATCACTTTGTGAGGGATGCAAATATCTATTACATTGTTTTGTATACCTGAAACTAAAAAAAACAAAAAACAATCCAATCATATGAAAAAAAACTGTTAGAAATAATTGAATTTTGAAATGTATAACTTACTGTTTTGATTCATTGTGACAAACTTCCAAGGTTGGATCATTATAAATAAAAGCAGCTTCTAAATCATTGATCCTTACTCGGTATATTCTACACTGTTTGCTGCTCAACTTGATTCTATTCAAGTTTGCAACTGTGGGAAATACAGTCAGTTCCACAAATCCCTGTAAAGATAAAGAATAACTCAATTATAATTAAGATTGGTATGTTTTAGAACATATTTCTTTGATACACATAGTACACTCCAGAGACAGAATCCCAAATAGCTACCGACATACAAGTGCGCTCCAAGTATCTTCATTTCAAACATGGTTATCCTAGTGGCTGCATGGGTGTGAATTATATTCACTTCATCACCCTGGTGGTTCACATTCACTAGACCATCTGCTAGAAAAGTGTAAAAGAACTTACTACTCTCGAATATTATAATTTCTAGACAGACTAGAACCCAAACAGGGAGAAAGGAAGGAAAAAAAAAAAAAAAAAGACAGCAGAAAAAGAAAGAAAACCAGGTTGGTGAGTGAAAGAACATGGCCCCAAAACAGGGCAAAAAACTACACCAATGAATCTAAAAAGTATGAGTTTCTGCACATGGGCGGGGAATCAGAACATGTAAAGCAGCAAGAGCAACAGCAGATATTCAGGCAAGTAGAGAAAATCTGCTGCCTCCAAGAGCAGTGGATACTTCAAAGTACTGAACGGCCCCAGTACTCTGCGGCCCCAGTGGCCATATACATGTAGTTAGCTGTGTGGTGAGCAAGCTATCTGGAAAATGTACTGAAGACAAGAGACACTGCTACATATACTGACTGCCCACCACCCTCGTGTTGAATCAAATGGGAAAGACACACCAATGAAACATGAATATATGTCCAGTGAGTCAAATCTCCTGGGTTGAACACTGATGGTCTCAAACATAACATGTGAGGGCATGAAAGAGCAACATTTCGGGGACTGCAAAGTGGACAGAAGAATCTCAGAGGCTGCAACAGAAATATCTAAGCTAAAATTCAGGCAATAACCATAAAGCACTAGATTACAACAATTATAATGGCTACTATTTAACGAGCATTACTAGATGCCAGATTTTACACTATATACTTTCTTAGGTTCTCTCTAATCCCAGTAACAACTTGAAGAGATAAGTATTATGTTATACTTTTTACACGTAAGTTAACACAATTAAGTATATCATTAGTAAGTGGAAAATTGAGTTTCAAATCTACTTCTAAATGATCCTAATTGATTTCCACCCATTATGCCAAAATCTTGCTCAGTACCAGGCTTTTAAATAACATGCAAGAATTTCTTTTAGATAACATGCAACCCAACTGCTCAAAAACCTAGATTCCCTAGCTCCTTTCCCTCCAATCCCCAAATAAGAGAGCCATACATCGTTAAATTAGACCATATGGACAGATCTACGTGGAAACAACTGAGAACAGAAAGAGGCAAAAATAATGTTGATGACATCTCTGTGTTTAAAGGTGTAACCTGTAAGCAACTGTGGGGAGGAAGACCCAAATTCCCTCAATTAGCAGATCAGCAATGCAATGACCAGTCTCCATAAAGGAGCTTGGATCAGCTCAAAGACCGCAAGCAGAACCGAGATAATGTCACAAGTGAACTAGAAAAGATTAGGGAAAGTGCTGCCAACAATTAGCTACATGGGTGGGACATAAGAACAGGATTTGGCTTTCTAAACTAAGGTTAGAAATATTCAAACAGTGAATGGAGTGTATTTCATGAAGACAGGAAAGCCCCGTCTCTGAATTCAGTCAGGTCTCTGACACCACCTGAAGTCCTAACCTGCAAGGTTGCCTCTTTTCCCTTCCACTAATTTATAGCGAAAGAGGAAGTACCTTCTTGTCAAGGGGGATTCAAGAGACTTTTCCTCTAATGCTAGAAAGTAGAGGAGTTTTTGGAAAGGTTGACTGGCACAGGGGAGGTTACTGGAAGTAGGAAAGGGACTCTGAAAGGATGGTCACCTGTGAAGTGGGGAGAGAGCGAGAAGCAAGGAGATGTTAGAGGACCTGGGGGGTTTGCTGTTACGTCAGTTGCTAAGGACAGCGGCGGGGATTGGAGGCTGATCAGTGGGTCTGAATGTAGGCAGGTGTAACATTCACAACCTTGAAGTTTCCACTGCTACTTCTAGACCATTTCCAGGATTTTATACAGCATATAGTAAACGAGCAAGGGCAGGATAGTGTCACTGTTCCATGCGTGTGTTCTGAAGACTGGCTGCATTCAAATCCCAGCTGCACCAGCTAGTAAGTGTGTGATCTGGGGCTAAGTTACTCTAGCTCTCTGGGCCTAAGTTTCCCCATCTGTAAAGCAAGAGTAGTGACACTACATACCTTTTGGTGTTGGCATGCCAGTTGAGCAATTTAGTACAGGGAAAGCATTTAAAATCATAGCTGGCACGTAATAGTATGTTTTTATTGTTCTTCTCTACTTCGTTTCTTTGTGTTCATGCCATACAGGTATACCACCCTCTCTATTTGTCCCAAATTCCCCAACATTCACGGAAGGCTCATACTCTCCCTTTCTAAACCATCACTGTAAGTGACTTGAATGGAGATATATCTGATCCACGCAGTAAAACTGCTTCAAAATAGCTTGACTTCAATTCCTAAGATCGTCACTTTTATTCCAGGACAGCAATTGAGATCACACTCTGAAAGACACCTCATAGGCGCTCAGAACTGCTTGAGGCTAACATTTTAAACTTGAATGTCCACCATGTCCATCCTTCTGCCCCTTATTACTTCTCTCCAGTCCTGTTCAACCACATTTAGTTCTCCTGTTCCTTCACATCCTCGTTTCTCACTACTATCCCTCCTGGCACCTTTAGGGTGACCTTCTTCTCCATTCACCAAAGCCCCTTAACTTCAACCATTCTTCTGCCAACTATCAATTCTCTTGACTTTCTGTTACATGTCCCTGTCTTTCCCTCCTATTAAGAATGACCCTCCCACTAGTCCGCTACAGGCCATCTTCTGCAGCATCCTCAGAAATCCTGCTCTGTCAACAACCCTCCCCATAATTACAACCTCTCCTCTCTATGGGATGTTGTCCCATGCACTACAAACATGTTAAAGCCTCATGTTATCTTCCTTTCAAAATCTTGAGATCTACATTACCCCCAAATGAATTAATTTTTGCCTTTTTCCTGGAATTATGCTTTAGTTCTGAACTGACAATAATCCCTGGAATCCCCAAACATTACCACAGTCCACTAATCAGACTGGAAGTCTTTGGAGGTCAAATAATAAAGGGGGTCATGGCCAAGTCTATCTCAGAGTAGCACTAGTGCTTATTTCCCTAGTCCCAGAACATATAGGATAGATTTTAGTAATTGGCAAATACCCTTATTCACTCTCTGATCAGTGGAGGGAGGACCATTATGGAAAGACTAAGTGAAAACCACTAGACAGCCCATTTTGCCTGCCCAAGATAGTAAACCAAAGCAACTAGACATCCCTTGGGGAACTGGAGAGATTAGTATCACCAGAGATTTGAAAGATGTCCACTACATCTTCACTTAACTGAATTACTTGGCTAGTGCAAAAGTCAAATAGGTTTTAAGAATAATGGTGAATTATCACAAACTTGTCAATCACAACCATGTTTGCAGATGTAGGATTTTTACTGAAGCAAATCAGCACAGCTCTTGGTAATTAGTGTTGCAGTTAATTATCAAGCAAATGCTTTTTTCCCCCAGTTCTTACCAGAAAAAAAAAAAAATCAGAAGCAGGTTGCCTTCAAGACAGAAGAATCTCTTCACTGTCATCTAATAACTAGTAACTGTATCAATTCTCCTGCTCAATCAAAACAAAGTCGAAAAATTCCTTGATTGCAGGATAGCCCAGAGAATTACACTGATATATTACATTAACATTTTACTACTAGACCAAGTAAGCAGGGAAGAGTAAGTTCTCTAAATGACTTAAACAAAAAAAAAAGAAAAGAAAAAATACAGATGGGAGAAAGAGGCATGAAACTTCGTGGGCTTCTTTGGATTCCGGAGGCAATATGCACATTTGGGCATACTGCTTACCAGGCAACCTATAAGGCTATCAGTTCTGAGAGGGGTCAAAGGCAAGAAAGGGTTCTACAGCAGGTCCAGGTTGTCATTCAAGCTGCCCTGCCACTTGGGCCTTATGACATAGCACATCCAACGGTATGAGCAATGTCCACGGCAGACAGAGATGCTTTATAGACTTTGGTCTTCTCCAACAGAATGACAGTGCACGTTCCTGGGGTTTAGGAATATGGCCATGACCTCTTCTACCAACAACTATTTCCCAACTACTGGTTGGCTACTAGACCCTAGAGTAGAGACTGAACACGTGACCATGGGACTCCCAAAGACTGTGTTATGTGAAATGGCCATTGTGAACTGAGTGTAATATGACACTGTGAAGAATAAAACTGAGCATGCGCAGCAGCTTTCCACTTTTAAATGGAAACAACACATCTGAACTAGGCCAAGCAGTCTCTTAACACACAAGCGAACAGTGGGACTTGCTCCCACTACTTCTCCATTATTTCTTCCTCAGTCCACACCTATGGCCTCATGGAGAGTTCCCCTTGCTCAGCTAACAGAACAGGACAAAGCATAAGCCCGAATTATGAGTAAGTCTTCACAGAATGCTAGCTCCTGTCAGAAGTGGATGGTAGTTGACATCAGAATCTCACTGAAGTGTGGCCCTGAATCACAATGGTAAAAAACTCTCCAGTGGACAGAACGTTGGAAAATACATCTGGCTTCACACACTGTTTGAGGCAGTAGAGATGTATGATCTCTACACACCTGCACGGATCGGTGATCAGTCAGTTACTCATAAGTTCGCCACCTGGTTACAGACTTATACAGAACAAGATTAAAATCCTGAAAATTAGAAGGTGGTGGAGAAGTATAGGAATGGATTTCTCAGAACGGGTATAATACAAAAATACTCATGTTGTTATCACAAAAATGACCATCAGAGAGCATCCACTGTGGAGGGAGCCCTCAAATATCAACTGGCAAGATTACCTCCCCAGTAGATGTCAGAGACTCTTAACCTAGCCACCCTGCTCAATACACAAAGTGGTTATGGTGGCAAGAATGGAGACAACCCATGAACCCCACAACATGGTCATCCCCCACCAATACTAATCTGACTGATTTCCACCACTGCTGAGTGCCCATCTCCCAACAGCAGAAGAGCACAGAAGCTTCTAATATGGGACCTTCCCAGGAAGGATCAGTCAGTCACTTGGTAGAAAAATAACTACATCATACAGTTTGCATCATAGAGAGGGACAGTGATTTGTCCTTTCAAGAACAGACACATATTCTAGATAGTCCATCCCTAACTACAATATATAGTTGACCCTTAAACAACTCGGGGGTTAGGGGTACCAGGTATCCAGTCAAAAATCCACGTATAACTTAAGTCAGCCCTCCGCAACTGCAGATGGTACATACAGTTGACCCTCGAACGTGTGTTTGAATTGCGCAGGTCCACTTACACACAGAAATCCACATTTAAGGGGATCCGCACAGTTCAGACCCGTGTTGCAATACTGCATGTATGCCTCCAACCAAGTGTATAGGGAAGTGTAGCAATGGGCTCTTAAAACACACGAAACTTGCTGGTTTATCCTGTGCCCTTTCACATAGAAGCAACTGGCATTATCAATTGCTAAAGGCTCAGTTACAGCACCAGCTGAGGAACCGCCAACAGGGTGCTGTCTCACACTAGTGAACAATACATAGGGTCACTTCTCCACAGCCAGAACAGATCTGGGAACCAAGGGGTAAAAGTTGGAATGAACATTTTCACTATTGCACCAAAAAGAGCCAATGAATTTTTGCTTCCTGTCTTTGTAACCTTGGGTTCAGTGTATCTGAAGGTCCTAGTGGCTAAGGGAGAAATGTAGCCACCAGGGTACATAATCATGGTTCCATTAAATTGGAAGCTGAGACCATCCTTTGACCACTTTGGGCTCCTTATGCCATTGAACCAATAGGCAGAGAAATGGGTCACTGTCCTGGCTGGAATGACTAACCCCAATTATCAAACAGGAACTGAGGTTCCGCTATACAGTAAGGACAAAAATTACATTTGGAATTTTGACCAACACTCCTACTCAATGGAAAACTAAAACAACACAATAAAGACAGGATGCAGATTTAGAGGAATGAAGGTCTACGTCAAACCAAAAGGGATGCTGGCAAAAGGAAAGGGGAAAATGGAATGAGTGGAGGAATAAAGAAGCTGGTGTATCACCTTTGGCCTTGACACCAGCTAAAGAGAGCAGGGGCTATAGCAATTAAGTTTCACATTCTTTTACAGTTTTCTTTCCACTATCTAGTATAGGTACTGGTGATAGCTAGTATTTTAGGTGGGAAGAGTACTGATCTGCCATTTCCTCACAGTATGACATTAGCTCAGGGATCAGCAGACTTTTTTCTTAAAGGGCTAGATAATAAACAGGCTTTATGGACCACAGTTTTTGTCACAGCTACTCAACTCTGCCATTGTAGCTCCAAAGCAGTCATAGACAATATATAAATAAATGGGTGTGCCTGTGTTCAAATAAAACTTTACTTACACAAACAGGCAGTTGGCTACTGCCAACCGCTACAATAGCTGACAGGGCTGTTAAGTTCCCTGTGTTGGGAATACTAGCTTTTCATCTCAACCAGACAAGAGGGGATATTTTGGGGCAAAAGGGGTAAACTGTTCTAGATAGTCTCCTTTTGCTTCCCCTTGTCTGCTCTCCACCCTACTCTGCACCCCAGGAGCTGCCGTAACTGGACACTAGCTCTGCAGCTTTTCCTGGGGTTGGTCAAAAGGGAGGCACAGAAGACTGAAGAGCAGAAGGAAAGGGAGCCCTTGTATTCATTCCCCCAGGTTAGTCTCTGCCAGGGTGAGGGACGCAGTAGCTTCATTCTTCTACCAAAGGCCATAGCTGCTGTAAGATGACTTTCCTACAGCTACGGTAGGTTCTAGTAACCTCTCCCTTCCTTTGTTCTTTTAGGTTTAAATGTAACTTCCTCAGTGTTAATCTAGTGTGTTCCTCCATCTACAGTTTGTTCTCTTAACCTTGTTTGTTCATGAAGTACTCCTTTCATTATTCCCCCTCAATTAACCTGTATGAATGTGACATTTGTTTCCTTCTAAGACCCTAACCCACACACCATCCAACCAATTTTTCCAGTGGGAAACCTAAAATCATCCACAATTCCTTGCTAGCATTTAGGGATGCTAGACTCATCGGCAATGACTTTCTGCCTGTCATTTTGCCAGGGGTAAAGGAGGTAGAGAGGGGGACAATAGACAGAAAGGTGACTCTTAGGTCATCCTTAATTAAAGATGGCTCAGTCATTTGCTAACATCATGCCCTTAAATTGACTTAGTCCCCATTCTTTCAGCTGCTCTATTTATAAAAATTAAAATTAGAATAGTATCTACCTCACTGGGTGAAGATTGAGTGAGGTAGGTCGTACACATATGACCCTAGAAGATAGTCTTATGCGTAGTATGTACATAATAAATTCAATCATGTCAACTCTACTTCTATGCATTTCACTAATATCACCATGCAGGGCTTCATCAATTCTCCTCTAGATTATTCCAGTAACCTCTTAAATAGACTCCCTAATTCTTATATTCACTACCCAATTTTTACAACACAACATACCTAAGGTATCCTTCCATGAAGCACAAGGTAAGGAATCACATGAAAGGAAATTAAAAGAGAAATTCCTTAAATGAGGGAACTGGATTTAATGAACCTTTAAGGTTCCTTATAAATCTAAGATTCTATGATTCTTTTGAAAAGGTTACATTTTTTTAAAAAAAATCTATACAGCTCATCTTAAGTAAACAAGTTGAAGAGGAAAGGTTATGTCATCACTCAAAGAAAACCAGCTCTCACTAAGATTTTGGTCTACTTTTTACCGGTTCCCCTGAGAGAGTAAATTAAGTACTTGGGTTGTCAAGGACTTTTCAAGAGTGGGTTATATCCACAATCAATTACATCCACAATCAATACATCTAAGTGGGGGGAAGGTTACTAGATTTCAAATACCTTATCTAAAATTTCACTAGCGAGCAATGTCACTTAAACCAGATCAGTCACGAATCAGAAAAAACTGGCCTCTTAGCGGCCAACTTAAGTCAGTGTATGCACTAACCTTACTTAATTTTTTTATAGAAGAAATCTCACTATGGGGATATTCTTGTTTCATGCACAATTTTAACATGCTTGGTAATACAGACATTCATATTCCACAACATATTAGAAGGAATAAAACTTTAATCAGGAAATAGGACAAAAAGGTGGGTGGGGAGGAGATATTCGCAAGGCCATGGAACTTGAAGTCATACAGACTTGAACGCTAATTCTGACCTGTTCTTGAACCACAGTTCTGGAAGGAAAAGTTTCCAGGTATTGCAAAGGGTGGACTTGTTACTGCTTATAGTTCTTGAGATTAGACTTACCACAACAGATTTCCTCTGGAAGTTTATGTTGTTGATGCAGACGACCTGATGGGTTGTATATTAAAAAAAATATAAAAATAAAATAAAGAAAAGAAAATAATTCTATTATTAAATGAAGCATAATTATATCCACGTATAAGCAACGACTATGTCCTAAGCAGCTCAAAATCACCCTTGCTGTCTAATTTTAAAACCCTGCAAATTGGGTTAACTTGCCTGTTTTCAATTTAACAACAGCCACAAAAATAAATTTCTTTGGACAAATACAGTTTAGTACTTTTAAGAAAACGGTTTATTAACCTGCAAGGGACATTCAGTCTGTCGAAACACACTGTCATTCAAAGCATTTTCCTCCTACAAACACCATTTCCATGATGGTGAGTGGGTTCTCGTTTCCCACTAAGTTTCCCAGGCCCCCCGAGTCAGTTTCAAGCAATCACAAAATATAATTAAGGAAAACAAAACCCAGAAGAGGAAAGGGAGATGAAAAAAATACTTATAATTTATACGGCCTCGGGCTTTCAAAGCCCTTGTCTCCTTTCTTCCTGTTCATCCTGGCCGGCTCTAAACCAGTGGGCGTCATGAAGCGACCCCGCGGAGCCTGGTTCCCCGGTTCCCGGAGGCTGCGGGCGTTACGGGGCTCCGGCACCGCACACTCCCCACTGCCCCTCACGCTCAGTCACGTCCCACGGCCGGGCCTCCTTCGGCGCCCACGCCCGGCCCTGCCCGATCCGCCGCCTCAAACACGCTGTCCCGACTCGGCTCCCTCCAACTGCCTTAGCCGAGCGCCTGTCACCAAGATGCTCCTCTCAAACGCCGCTCAAAGCGACCGTCGGCCGACATCTTGCCTGTCACCTATGACCTCCAGCGTCTGCGGAAGTAGGACGGAGGGACCGGAAGTTTCGTCGGGGGCGGGGCTTGAGCGACTGTGGGGGATTTTCCTGTTGCCTTTCCAAGCACATGTAGAGGATGAGAGTAGTTAACGTTTAGGAAAGTGCAGGAGGGCAGGAAGGAAAGGAGGGGACCTTTCAATTTTAGAATAAAGGTCTAGCGCAAACACATGGACAACTATGGGAACAAGGTTTGCGAAGAGCCCAGAGCTGGGGGCTAGTGACCTTTGATTTGCTGTGTGAACAGACACCCTAAACTCACTGGGTCCCAGTGATTTCAGCTGTAAAACATTTGATTAGACACCAGGTAGTCTAACTTAAACTCCAGAGTACTCACTGGACACTGCTGCCTCAGTGTTTATTTAAAAAAAATAATCCACATAATCCCCAAAAATGTTTTGAAAGGACAAATACCTTGAAGCCATCATAGCTGCATTCCATGTTTATGAAAATAAAACTGTAAATTTTAATAAGTTATATCTTGGTTAATTAATTGTGGATTATCCATTAACATTGCTTTTTAACCTTAGATCAGATTTAACTCTGGCCTACCCTCTCCAACTGTCCTGGTGACAAATTCATTAGCTAAATTAAAATTAATTTGACCTTTGGTCTAAATGAAAACCAATTAAGAAAATAAAGCTATAAAAACGTCATCAAGCATTCCAAAACCAACTAGAAATTACTTGTATATAGCTTTCTAGTGAGTATGACCTGTATCAGTATTCTCCATTAGAAGGTTATAAACCGCACTATTAGTGTCCTTCACATAGGATTAAGGATTGAATCCATTTCATCCCAAAGTGTGTCTATACCAGCCAGGAAAACAGAGGAGTAATTATCAAGCTAATTGCATCAATGCGAAGAACTAATATAGATAAGTGACAGCATCTTATGACTTCCTGTTTTAATGGGAGGTTGAAAACTGAAGGGGAACCCACTTACTTGAGAAATGACATTTAAGTCAATAAATAATTATCTTCTAGGAAACAATCACTAGTTCTCTGAAAACTTTTAAATTTATTAATGATTAGAGTGTCAAATCCTGATTAAAGAAATGTAATGATAAATACAAAAAAAGCAAATTCTTTTTATATAAATAAAATCGTATGGACTAGAGATATACTAAACATAAGAACTAAATATAAACATACTTTCTTTTGTCCTTGTTTACATTGTATACACCATGTACATAATACAAATATAACTTGAAAGATATAGAAATATCCTATTACATTTACGAAAAAAGAAGAGCAGTGGTTTCAAAATACTTAAGATGAGGAAAAAAGTGACTCAAAGCCCTAGGTTTTTAAAAATCTGGGATACAAATACAGAAAAGAATCTTCTACTTATAACCAGCAACTTTATATAACAACTTTAGTCCCAAAGGAAAAGCTGTTGTTCTTTTAAGAAATGGGTCTTCTTGAGTTATAAACTTTAACACCATTTTGCATTGAAGATCGAGCATATTTAGTGAGTAATGCACCTGTGGTTTGCTTCTCTCCACACAAATCTCTGTGGGAACAATAAAACAAGAAATGAATAGCATGAATATTTTAGGGAACATCACTTAATATTAACAGTATTAATTATTTATATCTCTCTTCTCTAAGTCCATCTTTCCAAAAAGCATAAGGGCGTGTGTTTGTGGGCAAGACAGTGTGGGAGTAGTTAGTAAGCCTTAATTGAACTATATATATTACATGTATCTTCAACCTTCACAATAAGAGTATAAGGCATTATTTAACCCCATATTAGATATGAGGAAACCAAGGCTCATATTTTGTAGCTACCTCTCATGTTTTCTCCATTTCATCACATAGCCTCCAAATTAGAAATGCAAGCAATATGATACAGTGGGGTCTAGACCCAGAGAACCTGGATGCCACACTACCTGTGTGAGCTTGTCTAGGTTACCTATCTCCCTGAACTTCAGCTTCCTCTTCGGTCCCCTAAAGAGAAGACTATGACTGGAACACAATTAGGGAAAAGAAGAATGGGAGGACATGAACTAGAGAAAGGAGGCAAGGCTAGATCATGTAGGGGCTTTGAAAAACATGGCAAGGTGTGGTGATTTAATTCTAAGCATAATGGGAAGGCCGGCCTAGGAGGGTTTTAATTAGTGAAGTTTAATATGATCTAAGTTTTAAATAATGGAAGCAAGGAGTTGGTGATTATGGAAGCCGGGTGGTGAGTTCATGAAGGGTTCATTACATTATATTGTCTCTCTGAGTGTTTAAAATTTTCCAAAATAAAAAGTTGTAAAAGGAGGAGAGGGTAAGGGGGCAAAATAGAAGCAGGGAGACCAATTCAGAGTCAGGTACAACATGAGCCATCAGGATTTGCTCATGGTTTGAACCAGGGGGCGAAAGAAGAAACAGACAAGGGTGATTCCTAGATTTTTTGTTTGAGTAAATGGATTAATGGTAGTGCTGTTAAGAGAGATGAGAAAGATTGGGTTAGGACAAGGGGGTATCGACAGTTCTGTTATAAGCATGTTAGGTGTGCAATTCCTAGTAGATATCCAAGTGTAAACGTTAATTAGGCAGTTTGATCTAAAAATCTGGAGCTCAGGGAAAAGGTCAAGTATGAAGATAAAATTAGGAAGACACTAAATTGAAATCCAGGCCTAGATGAGGGCATCAGGGGAAAAAATATAAACAGAAGAGCTGGCCAAGAATAGTGTCCTAGAGCACTCTAACATTTAAAGATTTGGAAGAACAGGGAGACATCAGCAAGAGACAGAAAAGGAACTGCCTTGGCAGAGAGGGAGAAAACCGGTATATTTCAAATAAGAAGTGGTCCAGTGTGTCACATTGTGCTAAGAGGCCAAGTGAACAAGGACAGACGATTGGCCACTGAATGTTGAACGATGGATGGCACTGGGGTAAGATGTCATTGGGTTAAGGAAAGAATGGGCTATAAAGAAGCAGAAAGTGAGCACACAAACTTTTAAAAGGAATTTTCTTGTGAAGGAGAACAGAGGACATGGGGTCCAGTAGGCTGTGATTGTTGTTGTTTTTTAAGATGAATAATACTACAGAAGATCGTATGTTGCTGGAAATAATTCAGCAGATAGGGAGAGGCGAGGGGAGAGGGGTAACTAGAGAATACAAGTCTTTACGAGGCCAGAAGAGATTTGTCCTTAGAAGCAGGGATGGTTCATACATTATATAGGAGGGACTGCAAAGCAAATGGGTGCTGACACAAGGAGGCTGGCAGATTTGGCAGTGGGAAAGACACCAAACAGTTCTTGCATTGCCTTGTCTGTTTCTATTTTCTCAAAACACAAGGTTATAAGCTGAGGGTGAAGAGAAAACCAGGTATTGATGGTATGAAAAGAGAAAAGAAGATGTACAGTGTAAAGTGAGCTCCAAGCGTAGAAAAGTTCATGAGGAAATGACGCCTTGCCAGGGGCTCAGTACCACTTAAGTTCTTAAGTGAACCTGGAAAGCTCCACTGTGTATATTTCCCCCAGGAAATTTAAGCTGCCCATGTGAAGGCACAAAGCAAGCAGAAAGTTGGGTTTCATCTTTGTAGATTTGTGCCTAGGAGGTATGATCAGACAGGGACGGGGGGCCAAAGGAGTAGCATGTGCAGTAAAAGCTAGAGAGACTGACCAGGGAATCCAATCTGGGTAGAGAAGAGAGTGGACTAGACAAGTGAGACACGGTGAAGCGGTGGTAGTGTTAGTGGATTTGGGGTCCTGTAAGCAGTGGCTTCAGGGCTCCCCTGTTCTTCTGCAATCTGGCTTTCACCACACTGTTCAAGCAAGGCAGCAGAAAAGATAGGAGGCAATCAAGAGAGGGGTGCTTGCATTAGAATCATAGGGGGGTATCATCTGACATCCTTCTAAGCGTTGCAATTTTGCAGGGAGGAGAGCAGAGAAGTGGTTTTCAGAAGCTGTAGTAAGGAAGGAATATAACACATACCCAACCTCCAGGATAAGTAGTTGTGGAGAATGATAGAGAAGACAGCCACCACTTGAGAAAGTTTTGAAGGAAGCAGTGTCCTCTGGGAATACTCAAAAAAATTCTTTTTGTGTTCTAATAATAAATATAAAACCCTATGCCACTCTTTATTTAAAAAAAAATACAAACTCAAAGTCCAGTTTTAATAATTTACTTACTTAATATATGGAGCAATGTCTTCTTCTGTCCACTTCTCCCTTAGAGAAAATAGACTATTAAAACGTTCCTGATTATCCTCAGGTAAATCATCTACTTTTAGCAAAAATATGATTTCTGGTCTCGAGTGTCTATCCACCAAGGCTAAACCCTATTAAGAAATAAGAAGAAAAAGGGACATTAATGTAATGGTCTAATGTTTAAATATAACTCATTCTTTTAACTTTAGCCTAGCCCAAGGCATTAAAAATGTCAGTTACCCGAAACTTACATAAACTACCCAGAGACTTACAATGGCCTTTTCATTACAAAAAAAATCTCCTTTAGACAGCGAATTTTCCTTTTCCCTTCTGCAGTCTGACTTCTAGCATACAATTTATCTAGACAGCTCTAGTTCAGTCACAATAACCCATCATTGTCACATCCAGTGGGCCCTTTTCTTGGATTCATCTCATTAGCCCTGTTTTCCGTGTAATGTTGATTACACCTCGGTCTGTGAATCTCTATCTCTGACATCAACGTCTCATTATTTTCCCCCTAACTTGATGTGGCAGTTCCCTGGGCCTCTATCCTGACCTTTCTACTTGTCTCACTGTCAACTGTTCTGCTAAACCTGTGATTTCCACCACCATTTACTTGCTAGTGATTGTAATATTTGTACCTGCAACTAAAATCTCTCTTCTGAGCACCTGCTCTCTACATGCAAACCTATAAGTGAACTCATTGTGTTTGTCATCCAAACCTGCACTAGTCCCACTGTCCTAGGAAACCAAGAAAGCTCGGTGTCACCCTTAATTCCATTATTCAATCTCCACACCTAAGTGGTCACTACATCCTATAGGTTTTAAAACCTCAACATTTCTCCCTATTCTCTATCACCTATTTCTTTGGCCAGTACTCTCTTAGTTAGGAGTATTTAAGTGTTGAGAGCCTGAACAGTTCTTTTTCATCATCTAGTCTACCGTCCATGCATCCATCCTTCCATCCATGCATCCATCCATCCATCCATCCATCCATCCATCCATCCATCCATCCTCATTACTGTCATAGGTTCTTTCCAAAAGGCAAAACTCACCAGGTAGCTCTAGATTCTAAGTGATGTTAATGAATGACCCCAAAGAGTTTTCTACAGAGTTGAAATTCCTTAGCACAGTCCCGTGCCCTCACGAGCTCACCGGCACCCTTCACTCCAGTCACTCATCCCAAACAGTGCCCCAATTTTTATCCCTCTATGCTTTGGAACACGCTCTCCCATCTGTGCCCTTCCATCTAGAGTGATAGTTCAAACTTGACAGCTAAAACATCCATTCCTTCCGAAAATCATCCTGATTGACCAGTCAGATAGACAAGTCCCAATTCTTTGTTTCTGTAACAGCTTGTGTATGCCTTTCCCATGGCACAGATCGCTCTACATTGTAAGGAGAGATTTATACGTGTAATGGGCATTCCCCCTTCCATTGCTAGTCCCCAGGCTGATGATGTTGAGGTACCTTGTGTGATGTTTTCTCCACAACATCTCGCATGGTGCCTAATCATAAAAGGACTATATACTAAGCAAATCCTTTCACTTATTTACCAATACTTATCTTACTGAGCATACCCTACATGCCAGGCAGTATGCTATATATCGGCAAGCAACAGTGAACAAAATTATATCAAAGTAGAGAGTGGGGAACCACATAATTAAACATTTTTACAAAGCTACAATGTTTTCCCGAAAATAACACCAGGTCTTATACTGTATTTCCCCGAAAATAAGACCAGGTCTTATATTAATTTTTGCTTCAAAAAAACGCATAAGGGCGTATTTTCAGGGGATGTCTTATTTTTTTGGGTACAACAATCTACATTTATTCAAATACAGTCATGTATTTCTGGAACATCGTCATAACGTACTAAATGTGTCTGTCTGGCTGACGATCTTAACTGGGGCTTATTTTGGGGGTAGGTCTTATTTTCAGGGAAACAGTACGTGATAAGCGCCATGAAGGAAAAATATAGGGTGCTATGGAAAAGTAAAACAGAGGGCACTTTTTTTTAGAGTGGAGAGCCTCCTAGATAAAGTGACTCAAACATGAGTAGGAGGTAGCCAGGTGAAATTAGGGAGAAGATCATTCTACAACAAAAAGGCTTGTGTGAAGGTCCTAAGGTAGGAGATAACTGGATGGTCTTGAAAACCTAAAAGAAGGCTGGTATGCAGAGAGCAGGAGAGAAAGTAGCAAGAGATGAAACTACATGGGGGATTACGAAGGGCCTTGTAGGCCAAGATACGAATTCTGGATTTCATATCTTAAATGCAATGGGCAACCATTAAAGTGATTTAAGCAAGATGTTCATCTAATTTGACTGGCATTTTTAAAAGGCAATTCTAGTAGCAACACAGAGAACGGACTGGAAGTGGGCAAAATTAAAAGTATGGAAGGCCTGTTTAGGGACGTTATTGGTATTTAGAGCCACGAAACTGATACTTTGGGCTAAGACGGTGCTGGTAGAAATAGAGAGAAGTCAAATCCAAATAGATACACCAGACTGGAACTGGGATTAATTGTAAATGGGTCTGAGGGACCTCAAGGAGGTGATAAAAATGTTCTAAAACTGGATTGTGGTGATGGGTGTGGAACTCACTAAATTTACCTAAATTCCTTTTTTCAAAAGGTGTGATATGTAAATTATACTTCCATAAAATGTTGGGGTTTTTTTCGTTCATTTTTTTACAGATTTTGTGCTGGATTAAGTGTTTGGTGCACTCCTAATGGGTGCCTAGGAAAATAAATACTGGCTCCAAATTGAGTTCCAATACAAGTTTCATTTCACCTAGTAATTTACGTTACCTTGTTGGGTCACGGTACCAGTCACTATGGCTATCTTACCTTAAGCTGGTCAAGCCTCGTTATCATTCCTTCAGGAACACTCTGCTGCCACACTTCTTGAAACTCAGCAAGATTGAATTTCACTGCATTTTGAAGTAGCATTTGTGCTGTTGCTCTGCATATTTTATCAGCACTCAATTCAAAATAAACTTCACCTAAGGAAGAGGTATCATAGTTTCCTATTTTCTTCTTACAATTAAATACACTACTACTGTTTTCTTTTCTTCCATGCAGTTCACAGAAGGAATTATACACAATTCATCTCCCACAAACCCATGCAGTTATTTTTAACATGAACACACCTCAAAAAGACATACCAATTTTAACATGCATGAGTTAAAATACCCATTAAAATACATTCCAAGTCGTACCTTCTTCTATATATTTCCTTCCATAACATTTAAGACAGTGTTCGATCATCTCCCTGAAAAATTTAAAACACTCATTTGAAAAGTTATCACATTTTTATGCATTATATTTTAAATACCACTGCTAACTAGAAACTAAGATATAAACTTGAGATTTGAAATAGTATGCGATTTCAGTTGCCAAGTAAAACTTTACATTAGGAACTAACTAACTGAAACATACTAACTAAAATATGCTAAGTATTTTTACATGAATTATGTGAGCATGCATGAATCATTTGAGCACACATTATTACAAAATAGCTTAAACATAATTATTTTATATTTTTACGAAAAAAAAAAAGAACGTGATGCACATTTATTCATCCCAGTGACCAAAATTCCCAAGTCCTTCTTGATTGTACAGTTTTTAAATTTCTATACCAAAATAGAAGTAGTCTATGCCCTGGGTTTAATTCCACCCTTGAAAATAATTTTCTTCCCTTTAAGGAAATCTGGAGGGACAGTGATTAAAATACTTACTCTGGCTCTAATGGTCCAAGTTCCTGAAGGCTTATACTCAAAGGAACTTTACTAAAAGACCAAGATTCAGAATCCACAAGCTGAGTTACATGAGTCAGAAGTTTCATCTCATAATCAAATTCAAGAATCCTCCAATAACCTACAAATTCCAAAAGTTATATTTATCAGAGAACATACTAAGCAAATCAATTGACTAATAAATTAATAAAGTAGCTGCATGCTCTTGCCCACTGCAAAAAAGGAGACACTAAAAGTCTTAGCTTTCTTCACCAGCAATGCTTCTTTTTATGCTTTTCTCCCAGTCATTACAATTATTTCTCGAGGGAGATGAAATAGTTTTTAAAGAGTACTTTACATATGATTAACACTGACTTTTTTCAAGTGCTTTAATACTCAATTATCTCACAATAATCTTGTTGTTCTCAATGGAAATATAGAATCCTGTAGCTGGTACAGTCATTTCATTGGAATGTCCTACAAATGAGATGAAGGTCATAGGTTTGATATTTCACAGTCCCCTCTGTTGTGGGGTACTGCCATGGCTATCATTCTCATCTCGGCTATCTTGCAGAGGTGTTCTCATGCTCAAAAAGAAGTCTAGTTCATTTAAGAGACAAAAGATTCAGAGGTATGATGTAGACCAGGGGCAAAATAAAGGCTGGGCATCAAGATATCTTTCCCTATTTCAGGAAAGATTATGAAATGCCATCTTATAATCGAAGGCACACCCACCACCCCTGGAGAAACAAATCACGTATGCATCCACCATTTCCAAGGGAGAATGTTGATATCCTTATGTGGAAAAAATAAAGGCAAAAATAAAAATGCAATGTGTAATATAAAACAGAAATAAAGCTAGGAATGATCTATGCACCCCTCCCTCCCAACATCACCAAAATGTTATCTATCCCCAAGTAGTAAGTGAATAATGCACAGGGCTACATTAAAATCCACTGTTGTTGGTTTCTTAACCTTAACATTTACAGAACCCATATACCACAGCAATTAGCAGCAGGTATCCATAATTAAAACCTTTATTTCCTATTCTTAGGACCAAATGTGTCTCAAGAAACCACCACAAAGAGCTAAGTGCTTCCTGTTAGTTCTAAAGTCATGTGCAATTGCTTTATTCAGCATAATTTGCCATATTTGAGAGTGAAGGTCTCGGGAAAGCTAATCTGGCTTGGCAGATTGTGAGTAAATTGAACAGTGCATCTACCAACCCATGCCAATTTCGTCCTTCCTAACACATGGGTACAGAGTTAAGCTGCTTCTCTGGGCGAGCTTAAAAGGGCTGAAAAATGCACATAAACATCTACTCAAGTATTACTGCAGGCCCAGATGCTGGAAAAAAGCTCCAACTCCAGACCAGAAACCAGTCAAAACACTCAAGAAGGTACTACCAGGCTTGTCTATCAACCTGAAACCAACACACACTACTGGATCTTTTACATAGGTATATTATACTAACTACTTAACACATATTCAAAAATGTGGTAAGAGTTATCACAAGAAGAAACATAGTCCCATCTTCCAAGCAATTTGGCAATAAAATGAGTTCATTAAGTTAATTCTGAACCAAGAGTTCAAGTCAACCTGGGTTCTAAGCCTTATCCTATCACTAACTCAACATGTAGCCCTGGACAAATGGGTTTCCCTTTCTAGGCCTAGTTTCTTCACCTCTTAAAAATAATAAAGGCATTAGACTACCTGATACCTAAGACCTTTCTCAGTCTAACATGGTTCTTCCATTACCACTTAACCCAAAGAAAAAGACCTGTAAGGAGGGGTTCAAGTCAATGGCTACACCCAGACCTCCTCATGTAAAGACGATCATATGTAGTCTCCATCCCACACCCAAAAATACAAATATCATCAACCTTGAGCCCAAAAGATTAAACAAATAACATGCAATAGGGTGAAGCTGTCCAAAATCTTCTCTCTCTCATATGATGTCCAATTCTATCATCATTAATAACAATAGTAATGCTACCTCCAATCTCACAGGCATTTAGAACTTGTAATTGGGCCATTATTTCTTCCTCACTTGCCTGAATTTGATCAAGCAAATCTTCAGTTGTATACTAAAACAAAGAAAAAAACAAAACAAAACATTTTAAGGCCTTTGAAGAGTATTTTTTAAGACTTAATTGAGTTTGAGGGAATAAATACATAGCACAGATTAAGGCAATATTTATACACTAGCTCAATTTCTTTT
Organism: Rhinolophus sinicus; assembly: GCF_036562045.2. NCBI lineage: Eukaryota > Metazoa > Chordata > Mammalia > Chiroptera > Rhinolophidae > Rhinolophus > Rhinolophus sinicus. Next base: position 14,885,634 of record NC_133761.1, on the reverse strand, counting down.
GTTTATGTATAATGATTACTACATGAAGTCAGAGTATATCTTAGATAAAAACATGGAGTAAATCTTCATGATGCTGGATTTAGCAATCATTTCTTAGATAGGACACCAAAACACAAACAACAAAAGAAAAACAGATAAGTTGGAATTCATCAAATTGAAAAACTTTTGTAGTTCAAAACATCATCAACACAAAGGGACAAATATTACATGAGTCCAATTATATGGGATATTTATAGTCAGATACACAGAGACAAAAAGTAGTATAGTGGTTGCCAGAGGCTGCAGGCAGGAGAGACTGGGGAGTTAAGTGTTTAACGGGTACAGTTTCAGCTTGGGAAGATGAAAATTTTCTGTAGGTGGATGGTGGTAGTGGTTGCAGAACAATGTAAATATACTTAATGCCACAGAACTATACACATATGGTTAAAACAGTAAATTTTATGTTATGCACATTTATAATTTTTTTAAAAAATCAAGAAAGTGAAGAGACAACCCAGAGAATGGGAGAAAATATTTGCATATCACATATCTGATAAGGAACTTGTATTTGGACTACATAAAGAACTCTCTCACAACTCAGTAATAAAAAGACAAATAACCCAATTAAAAATTAGACAAAGGAGTTCCTCGAAAAGTTATACAGTTACCACATCAAATCTACTCTTAGCTAAATACCCAAGAAAAATGAAAATATAAGTCCACTAGAAACTTGTACATAAATGTTCACAGCAGTGTTATTCATAATAATCAAAAAGTAGAAACTATTCAAATGTCCATGTGCTGATGAATGAGTGAATAAAATGGGGTATATTTAAAAATAGGGTATTATTCAGCAATTTAAAAAATGAACTGCTGATACATGCTGCAGCATGAATGAAGCTAGAAAACACGTGCTAAGTCAAAGAAGAAGCCAGTCCAAGAAGACCACATATCATATGATTCTATCATTTGAAATGCCCAGAAATCAACAGAGAAAGACAGTAGATTATGGTTGCCTAGGGCTAAGGTTGTAGAGGGAAGGAGGGAAACGTAGGAGCACATGGTTTCTTTGGGAGGTGATGAAAATGTTCTAAACTTCTATATGGTGATGATTGCACAATTCTGCGAATATACTAAAAACTGTTGAATTAAACACTTTAAAATGAGTGAATTGTTTGTTATATGAATTATATTGAAATAAAGCTGTTACAAAAAAGAAATCAATCAGTCAACGGAGAAAAAGAGAACTTCTGATACAAATATGCGTATGGTCTTCAGGATACCAGTAGAGTTCTATAATTTTGAATTGAATTACATTAAAAATGTACCACTTTTTAAAATTTGGTTTATAAACTTTTTTTCATACTTCCAGGAATTAGTCAATCCTGATATTAAAGTAAGAATACTCTCCACAATGTATTTATGTAATACAGAAAATCCAATACTTATCATCATTCATTTTCTCAAGTTCCTAATTATAATTTTTCATTAAATAAAATTAATTTAACCTGTAAAAAACTATTGTTGCATAGTTAGGAACATGACCTTTCAATTATGTAACCATCAGCATGATATCCAGGATTTGGTTTATTATGCTCTAGAAAAACAAAAACAAACAAACAAACCAAAAAACAAAACAAAACAAAAAAACAAGGTGGGAGGAAGCAGGGGACAGAAGAAAACAAGATTGACAAAATATCAATAACTGTTCAACTGGGTAATGGATATATGGCGGTTTTTCCACTTTGGGGTATGGTTGAAATTTTCATAATATAAACTAAAAAGTAAGAATGTCACCAGTAAGTGCCTCTAATCATAGCTCTATTTTTTAAATTCCAAATTTAAAAATGATAATAATAGTCTTACTTTTGAGCAATTTGAATCCTTTTCTTTTTGACTGTCAGGTCCTTCGTAGGTATTCTCCATCAAAAGTCTCTTTAGCTTCTTTAATTTAGGTCTACACCTTCTTAATTCCCAATAATTATTAGAAAAACCAAAGATCTAGAAATTAAAAACATATCATAACCTTTTAGGGGCTGTTCTAAAAGAAAATTTCATACAAAATTTCAACCAACCCACCTGCCCTCTACAAGAAGCAAGAAAATGGAGACTGGATTTCTGCGTTCTCTTAGGAAGGTACTCATCCAGCCATCTCAAGCAGATAGATGGGGATCTTCAGGAAACATCTTTTCAAACCCCAATTAAGAACATGCTGCCGGGGCGGCCAGTTGGCTCAGCTGATCAGAGCACAGTACTCATAACACCAAGGTCCCGGTTCGATTCCCACATGGGCCAGTGAGCTGCACCCTCCACAACTAGATTGAAAACTATGACTTGACTTGGAGCTAATGGGTCCTAGAAAACCACACTGTTCCCCAACATTCCCCAATAAAAATTAAAAAAAAAAAAAAAATGTGCTGCCAACATAGAACCAATAACTGAGCTCCATATCTCAACTGTCTGAAAACTAGAATGTGCCCAGAAAAGAATGACCAACCAGGATGGTGACAATTCTGCAAACCAGGCAGAAACAACTGAAAATGAGTATTTTTAGGCTGAAAAACAGAAAATAAAGAAGAGACATTATCACAGTCATCAAATAACAAAAGGATGTTAAAGGCAAGAAGGGGTACCCTTGTTGCTCATGACGTCAAAATTAAGCAGAAGTTAAGGGACAGAGACTTCGATTCAATGCAGGAACTTCTCTTTATTTAGAATTGTAGCTATTATAGTTCCTTACTGGACTTATGGAACAGTGAGAGGTCTACCACTCACAGTACCGACAGTGGCTAAATGATGGATAAATATGTTATCCCTCTTTGTGTCTCCAGAACTTGCCTAGTGCCTTGCACGTAGTAGGTGCCCAATAAGCGTTGCACATGAAAGGAGAAAAGGCTGAACTGGATTATCTCTGGGGTACGTTCCAATTTGAAAATAGAAGGCCAGCGGATGCTTCCACTCTCAAACTATTATAAAGCTTGATTGCCAAAACAAGGCCCAGAGCCTGATGAGGACGCTGCTAAATTTAAGGCCTTCAAAAGAGGAGCTGAAGAACCAAACCAGAAAGATTGATTTCACAAACTGGCAGCCTGCTGGCTGTATCCAGCACATAGACATTGGTGTGTGCTTTTGGATTAGGAGAAGGGGAGTAAGTTTAGCATAGAGTATAAATTAGTGGCCAACATTGAAAAATTAAGAGTTTTTGACCCCAAAGTCGAAATTTCAAGCTTTATTTGGGAAAAAGAAATCAGGAGACCTGGCAATGCTGAGTCTGCTTTCCCACAAGGCCAACTAGTGGTCAAACGCCTACTCAGGCCTTGTGTTGTTCCATTTGCCACGGACCCCACCATTCCCTATTACTCCTAAGACTGGACATCCACCACCATTTACCAAGGCCAGCCTGCTTTGTTCATGTGCATTCCTTACCTAACCTTTTTAGGCACCCGAAGTACAGCCACAATTTAAAACTTTGGTTAGTAGACCTTTGCTAAGTTTTACTCAGTCTCGGTACACAGAATTCCCACAGCAAGGGCTCAAAGGTATTCATAGATACTGTTGGACCCTCACAAAAACACCTACAAAATTAGTGATGAGAAAATAACCTCTTTTACCAAAGGATGAACTGCCAATATTTCTAGTTAATTACAGTGAAAGACATGACCCTACAAAGACCAAAATACAATATTTATTGCAAGTTCTTCTGTTCTAGCAACATCCTATAAATCACTGAGACATCCCAGTATTTTCCTTTATTTCTATTCCAATTTTTTTTTTTTTTACAAAAGTACTTGGCTTGAAGTTATTCTGACAGAATTAAGGGCTGTGCTTTGATTGTCATATGTGTAACAATCTAGCCAGGATGGAGACTTGTTTGGTATCTGTCATCAGTAGTCTCCCCAAAAATTAAGAATTTGTAATACATGGCTAGAGATAGTAATGAACTAAACAGACATCAAAGGTGGGTAATACACTTCCCACAAAAACTCAAAGTTCTTCATTTCTCTATTCATAAATATTACCTAACGCACTAGTTATGATTTGAGGGAGTCTTTTCTGAAAACATATCCACAGAAAAACTTACCAAAAATGGATAAAACTCTTAGAATGAGTCACCTGATAGCAACTTTCTATGTTACAGAAAATGATCAACTTGTCTGGGACTCAAAACTTAAACTGGGAAAAGAAAGACAACTTCACAGGACTACAAACAAAATAATGCTCAGAAATTTCAAATTTCATTAGGGAATTTTTCAGATTTCCTGTGATTATACATTTCACACCTGAAGTTTTTAACTAAAGCCAAGATTAGGACATGTCTTGCCATTCTCATCCTTATATAACTCAGGAGACAGAAAACAGTATACCTCAGTGTGAGTAAGGTTACAGTGTGTTTCTTCCATCTTCAGCTGGTCTGGAGTTTTACAACCAGGAATTACAAGCAACATATTTGAAGTGTCTGCTATCTTCAAGTCGTATGTTTTGTCTCTACTGCACAGTACAGCCGGCTCATCTTTATCACCACGAATCACAAGGCTGCAGGAAAAATGGGAGAAGAAACCACATGGTCTATTGAAATGCCAATGGACACCTTCATTATAAACAGCTCCAACATCCTCTAGGCTGGTAGAATGTAAAATTTTTCCTTAATGAGGCTGTATCTGGTCCCTACTCTCATCAGGTGGCCTCACTAAGGAAAAATAACTCAACACAGGTAAGGCGTCAAAGAGACCAAATGTCACCACATGGCACCTTCGCAAACTGCTGGGAAGAGCACAAGACAAAACTTCAGTCACGGTGTCACACTTCTAAAACACGCAAAAGTAATATTTCTGAAACTTATGCATAGGCATCTTAGGGAATCTTGTGAAAAAGCAGATCGGGATTCAGTAGGTCTGGGATGGGACGTTGGCTTCTGCATTTCTAACAAGCTCTCCGATGACGTCCATGCTACTGGTACTGGTTCCCACCCAGCAGTGGTCCTTCTTGTTTTGTTCTGAGAATCCCCTAATAATCAATGGAGCACATCCTGGCCTAACCATCAGCTATGTTGCAAAGAAATCGGGAACTTGTGAAAACAAGACTACAATGCTGAATGAAAAATATGTAAAGATGTTTACAAACTGGTCTACCCGAAGTCTCTGACAAAGGGTCACAGGTACAAAAAATAACAAGAAGGAAGAGGAAAAAGAAAGACCAAAGACAAAGATGATGAAATGACAAGAGTTGGTTCTAGCAATTTTCCTTGTCTATAAAGCGTTTAACCCTCCTGTACACGATTCACTTTTTTGAAATAAATGATAAAAAAAACAAAACCTGAAATACAAGGCTGTGTAAATACTGTTTAAAACTAAGCTTTCATTTTAAGTGACAAGACTAAAAAGTTTTTATTAGCTTTCTGGTGCTAATAACACTTACTATTCCCGATACCTACCCTAACGTTTATTTGGACATTGTACTATCCCTGCTCTGAAGTATTTTTAGAACCAGCCCACCCCCCCACAAAAACTTTTTAACACACATTTCCAGATTAACTATATGAGCTAGATTAACTATAACTGGACAAAGCGAAGGTCCTCACACCTGAAGTCCTTTCTCAACTCTGCACCCACTGAGGTGGAATGAAAACCCATGAATGAAGTTCTTCAGTTCCCTTAAAGATACTTTGTGGCTACCATCTGAAGACTGGCCAGTTAACTGATGGGTAAAGTGTGAAAACTGATACAGCCCAAAGGATTCAATTTAAAGGAACCTATAAGAGAACAAACAACCTAATAAAACACAAGTGTTGGGGGAGCCAGCAGTGCAGCAGCGAATCAAACCACGACTCCTAATCCTAATTTCCAGGAGTTGGGACCGCAAAATTAAGAGAAAATGATTCTTTAGACTTCTCCTTTGACTGTGTTTTTTAATCCATGGTCTTGCAGCAAATGCGTAGTTGACCTCTAATTAGAAACAGCTTCAGATTCCCATTCAGTGACGCAAAACAGGTCTGTTTTTTTGTTGTTGTTGTTGTTGTTGTTTTTTCGTGCCTTCCACAATTACCAAATCTGTAAAACGGCTTTAAACGTATTCCCTACGGTCCTACACATCGTGTGAGTAAAATAAACATAAGTAGAGGGCAAGAATAACTGTATAAACATGAGATATGGCCGTTGGATTTTCACGTAGAATGGCCAAAGGTGTTCTGTGCAGCCCCCGGGCATCAATATGAATCAAACTTCAAAAGGTCTCTTAGGTTCTATGTCCTGACCTGTCTCTGCGGACAGTCCTCTAAGATCAGCTGGAGCAGGCCTATTTATTGATCACCTCGAGTTCAGCTAACCGGACGGTCTAGCAGAGGCATGGAAAACGCGGGTTTCCTCTCCCAGCCTAGAGAAAAGGCAGCGAGCGCGCTGGGGATCAGGCCACCAGCCAGCTGTGAGCACCGCCCCCCTCTCCACCCAGGCAACTCAATCCACCTCTCAGGCCCCGTTTCATCCTGCGTTTTCGCGCAGAGAAAATCAGAAGGTGCTGGCCCGAGGCTGGAGAGGCGGTCGACCCCAGCTCACCTGCTTCCCGCCTCGAGCTGCTGGCACAGCGCGGGCTCCAGCTCCAGCAGGCAGAAGTCGCCGGCGGCCGCGGCGCTGGCCTCGGGGCGAAAGCTCAAGCAATGCACCGCCGGCAGCAGCTCGGCCGGGTTCAGCTTGGCGATCTGCAGCGTCGCGTCCACCTCCTCGCGGGTCCTTCTCATCGCTGCGCGGAGTCCCGGGTTGAGAGCGCGAAAACCGAGGTCCGGACGCTGCCGGGACCACGCAAAAGCCACAAGACCCAGAAGAGACAGTTTCTAAAGCGCGCCAAGGCGGCTGGCGGCGTGTTTCCGGGGCGGAGCGCGCCGCGGGCGCGTCCCCGGAGGGTCCTAAATCTTCGCGCGCGAGCGTGGCGGGTGTCTGGTCGCCCCCAGGCTGAGCTGCGGCTGCGGCAAGGAAACCCACTTACCCCGGGTGGTCTGTCCCTGAGCTCGCCTGGGCAGAACCGCGACCCGGCGGGGCGCCACGCGGAACTTTCAGCCCCTTCTTCCGCTGCCCGCTCCCCGCCCCCCCTTGTTTCCCGCCAATACCCCATTTCCTCGCAATCAAAATAGTCTCCTGCCACTGGCGTGCCTTGTAATAAGGGCTTTGCATGCTTAATTTCACGGACCCTTCACCACACCCCGTGTAAAGTGGGCCCTTGTGTATTCATTTTGCAAATGAGGAATCAAGCTCCTTGCCCGTGGTCGCCCAGCCGGGAGGTGGCAAAGTCTGATTCCAGCCCATTCTATGACTCTAAAAGCATCCTGCCGGGATTCGTGCAAACACCATTGGCCTGGAGCGAGGCCCTGGTAGAACTGGGCGGGGTATCTCACTTCCTTGGTCTGGAGACCAAGGTGGGAGTCTCTGCCACGTGGTACTTAGTTTCTGCCAGGTGGCAGGCTGGGACCGGTCTCGAGAGCAATGCAAACTTTCTGGAGCTGGCAAGTTTGTCTCTCCTGCGGGAGACAGGCAAACTCGCCACTGCAGGGTGGGTAAAATGCCCACTTGGTGTTCTCCAAGGTGTCTGCTAGAACTAATCTTACAGTGATCTCAATGCAAAGTTTTAAGAGAACTCAGTATATCCACAGACATGAATAATTTGTAACAGCATAAGGTGGTCAACTCTCCCAGGGGTGCTTGCAGGCTCAGTTTGGGATTCTTGCTGCCCGTGGGAGGAATATTCCAGTTAAGAGATGGTGGCCCCTTAGTAGTTGGTGTAAATTTGGTAGAAGTAAAAAAAAGAGGGTGGGTAAGTGAGTGGTTGAATTCGAAGGAAATGAGCTGGCATTTTTTTGGGACTCCTGCGTGAAATTATATGCAAATACAGAGTAGAGCATGGGGGAGGGGGGGTCTGGGTTGTGTTTTTGTTGATGGTGGAAAGGTTCCTATGACCTACGTCTTCATTAACCTTCTCTTTTACAACAGTTGAATGCAGTGGAGCAAAATGCTGAATATGAAGGCCTTTGCCTGCTGAGAATTTATGGTTAGGAAAGGAATCTATCACTGTGAATGTTCTATTAAAGGGGAAATACCCTACAATGAAAGCAACTTAGTATAAGGAGAATACTAGCATTTACATCAGACAGACCTGGCTTGAAATCCCAACTCTGCTCGTCCTAGCTTTGTGACCTAGAGCAGTTTACCTAATTTCTCTTAGTACAGCGTCCTTATCTGTAAAAATGGGATATTACTACCTACATTTTAAAGTGCGTGTAAAGCAAAAGATGTTTAATAAATGGCACCTTTTTGTTGTTGTTACCTAGTAATTTATTCTTACTTATTAAATAGTATTACTATTAATCAATTAATGACATCAGATTATTGCTATTGTGGCAGGGAGCTGGACCTGGGTTCCTCTCTTAAAACCGAATGATAGTTTTTATTAATTCATTTTTTCAGATCATGTTAGTGGATACATTTTTCTAAAGTAAAATTTTTTCTACGTATTTTTCTTAAATGTTTGAGGCTTGCTCATTTATCTGGTGACAGGAATAAAGAAAAACTTTTTAACAGGTAAATAAACAATTACAGAAATACTTCAAAAGAGCCAAGCATACTAAAATTGATAGTTTTTATGGACACCATACCCTTGATTATAATGTTCATGTATTGTGTTTCATAGTATGAAAAGTGAATTTTATTTAGTAAACCATAGTTCACATAAGAATTACACATGAGCACTTTTTGTTTGTTTTCCCTCTGTTTTATTCTTTTGTAATTTAGTGAAGAACACGGTGATATCCAGTCATTCCAAAAACTTAAAACGTCTCACAACAATGGCTTTGGTTTGGCTCCTTTTTTCCTGTTACTGTGGCCTTCTAACAGGTTTTCCTGCCTTCCATCTCCCTTCTCCGAAATTCCAAGACTATTATACATATAATTAGTATCTTCGAAGAGATGAGAGATAAAATCCATAGGTAACAACCAGCCAGAGATCAAAGATCATTTCCTGGTTCCCAAATATCATTTTCATTTTTAATGATGTCTTTAGTTGGCAGCCTCTCACATTACGTAGTATTTCCTTCACTCGTAGTCTAAGAATTATTGTAGTAGAAAAGGCAGAGTAGAAGCCCGAAAACTGTCTCCACACAGATGTTAAAAACAGTATCAATTAAAAACAGGGGTAATGGCAGAAATGAATGCTACTGTCAAAGACTTAAGGGCGCAAGGGTAGTGGGTCAGCTCATACACCCATTTAGTTCACCTGTCTTGCCCCTGCATCTGCTATACTGAGTGTAGTATTTTTCCTCAAGCAGATTATCACAGCCTCAGGTACACGGCATGCAAATGTAGATCTGATATATTTGACCTCATCTCCGTCATCCTTTTATTTCTCTATTTACTGGGCACTTTTGTTGTTTTGTTTCCTCTTATTATCTTACATTGTCTTTCATTGAATTGATTGTGTCTATTTTTTTTTTTTTTCTCTAGCAATTTGGAAGGTGTATGTCCTACTCTGCCTCGCCTGCTTCTGCCTTCCCTCGTCCTCGTCAGCACCTCCATGTAGCATCTGGCAGGCACACTGGTTCTCTGTGAGGTCTTTTCTCTCACTAAGATGCCTCCTGCCATTTGGGGCTCTGTCTGCTTGGCATTTTCTTCCCCTCCTTTTTGCCTGGTTTAACACCTATTCGTTCTCTAGCTGAGCACTCTCTGATAGAACTTTCTGACATGTCGGAAATATTCTACTCATACGTATGTCTGCACAGTTCAATTTGGCAGCTACCAGCCAAATGTGGCTTTTGAGTGCTCAAAATGTAAATAGTGCAAATGAGGAATGGAATTTCAAATTTTAGTTAATTTAAATTTAAATAGCCACATGTGGCTAGTGGGTACTTTATTAGACCACTCAGCTATAGGTCCAGTAGTCACTTCTCAGAAACCTTTCTCTGACCTTCCTGATCAGATTAAGTCTTTCTAATATATACTCTCACAGCAGCAGGTACCTCCTGGGTTTTCCTAAGTTGCAATTTTACATTTATTTTTGTGATTGTTTAATGTCTTTTATCGTCTCTACTAGTGTAAAACTATTAACTTCGCTATGATTTTGGTAATCATTGAGGAGATTGCCCCGCACATAATAGATCTTCATATATATTTGCTGAACGATTGAATGAATTAATAAATAAATGAATTGTAATGATGTTTACCTGTAAGGAGGGTAGTGAAAGAGGACACCAAAAGAGATTTCTGGTTTATCTTTAATGTAAATAGGTAGAAAGGTAGAAATGAGCAGGAGAAGGAGGGAAATAGCCCCATTTTAAGAGCCTCTTGCAGTTGCTCTTACTTGGGGCACAAACACCTTGCTTACTCTGCAGGATATTGAAAACAAAATATGTCATTACAAGAAGGAAAAATGCCAGACAGGGAGGGAAACCATCCCACTTATCAGAATATACATCCTATTTCTCAGGACCATTTTAATGAGCTTTTCAAATAAATTGTGGAAAATTGACAGGTTCGTGCTTACACCCTGAGAAATAATCTTCGGAACCAGAAGGGAGGACAGGACACCTCAGCAGAGAGAGGGGAAAATAATAGGGAGAGGGGGAGACAATTCTATCCATAGAGTAAAAAACCCTCACACAATGTAAAGAGAAGCTGCTTCCCTCTCTTGGGTCAGCCCATTCCATGTCTTGGAGTGTACTTGCTTTTGCTGATAAACTTCTTGCTGTCCCATGCTGCACAAACTCTGTCTTTTGCCTGAATTCTCTCCTTCAAGAAGACAAGAACCGAAGGACAAACATCATTCCTGGTAACAAGAGAAGAGCATATCATGCATTAAACGTGTAATTAAACGCATTAAAATGTTTTTCCTCAATATTAAAAAACCCAACATGCAGACAAATAACTTCAAATACACAGGTAATAAATCATATATGAATAGAGAGCAGAAGGGAGAAAGAAAGGAGAAAGAAAATAGTTGCTCATTCTATTTTGTGGCACAGATTAAAGAGAGACAAGAGTAAAAGTAGACCGTAAGAGAACCCAAATGAGTGATGGAGGTGGCTGGGTTTGAGAAATAATTTTTGAGATAGAATGGACATCCATGGCTACTTGATTAGACATCGGGAATAAAAGAGGGGAAAGAATCAAGGATGGATTCTAAGTTCCTGCATAAGGATTTCCTCTCATGTACAATGTATTGTAGGGAAGATGGGAACAGATTTGGAGTGAGTTAGCATGAGTTCTGGTTTTGCTATGTGGAGATTGAGAGGCTGTGGGAGTATACAGGTGAGGACATGCCGTGAAGTTGGAAATTGAATAAAGGTCTGGCCAGAAGATAAAAGGTAAAGTTTTTGTTTGTTTGTTTTTTAAATTTTTATTGGGGAATATTGGAGAACAGTGTGTTTTTCCAGGAGCTATCAGCTCCATGTCAAGTCGTTGTTTTCAATCTAGTTGTGGGGGACGCAACTGAGCTCCAAGTCAAGTCATTGTTTTCAATCTAGTTGCGGAAGGTGCAGCTCACTGGCCCATGTGAGAATCGAACCTGGTGACCTTGGTGTTATGAGCACTGCACTCTCACCACTGAGCAAACCTGCCGCCCAAAAAAATAAAGTTTTTAAATGCACACATATGGTAGTTATAAGAGTGCCTATGAATGAGATCACCCAGGGAGAGTGTGACTTACAACTGAAAACTGCGCTAAAAATGAAGGCTTACCGGCATTTGGGGTGGAAACCTTGAAAAGAAATATCTCCTCGGGGAAAGAATTGCAAGTGGTAGTGGAAATAGAATAAAGTGGTGTCTTGGAAACTACATTACCTTATATTTACTGAAAATCACTTCAGATAAGCAAGTTCTGATTTATTTAATTCTATGGGTGATATAGTACCATAGTTTAAAATTTAACTTCACGTCCTTTGTTAAATTTTAAGGCTTTGCTTATAAAACAATCAGGATTTTCCCCACTAGATGGTGATATTGTTTCATGTTTCACATAGACACTGCCTTAGAACAAGCAAAGGAATATGAATCTATTATTTACTGAGCAGAGTACCCTGTATGTTATCCTACCCAATCCCTACAATAATAAAAATCAGATCACAACATTCCTCTGTTCAAAATCCCCCAATGGATTCCAATCTCCAGAATAAAAAGCAATGGCCTTAACTAAGGCTCCCCCCCCCCCTTTTTTCTCCTCTCCACCGCCCCCTCCCCAACCCCCCAACCCCGCACTCCAATTCAAGCTGTTGTTTCTCAGTTTAGTTGTGCAGGACACAGCTCCCTGGCCCTGCTGGTGTTATGAGCCTTGCGCTCCCCCCGGGCTGAGGCAGTGATTGCCGGTTATCAATCAGCCGCTGCTAGCTGCTGGCCGCTCCTGGCAGCACACAGCAGCCCACGGCAGCCCACGGCAGCCCACCTACATCCTGGCTGCTCAGCTCCAGGGTGAGCCATTGTTCATAATCTTAGCTGTAGAGGGCGCAGCTCACTGGCCCATGTAGGAATCAAGCTGGTGACCTCGGTGTTAGGAGCGTGGCGTTCCAACCACCTGAGCCACCTGGCAGGCCCAAGGCTCTTAAGGCCTTATATAATATAATCCCTTTTACAAGCCCACTCCCACATTCTCTAAATTCAAAAGATGTACTTCTGTCTCAGGGACCCTTTGTTTTTCAATCAACCTGACTGAGATATAAATTAAGTAAAATAAACTGCATCCATTTAAAATGATTTGACAAACGTAGAACATTCTCATCATCTCTCCTCCCGAAGTTTTCTCTGTGTCCCTTAGGGAAAAAAAAAGAGAAGGAACATTTTAAAAATATTAATTGCTACTTACTTTAGGTTTGCTTTACTCTTTTTTCCCTAGTTTTTTAATCATTGATTTTAGGCATTTCTTCTTTTCTAATGTAAACACTTAAAACTATATTTTCCTCTAAGCTCTGCTTTACCTGCATCCCACAAATTTTGAAATGTTATCTTTCATTATCACATGTTCAAAATATTTTCTAATTCCTTTTGTAATTACTTCTTTGACTGAATAGTTTAGGAGTGAATTGTTCTTCCAGATGTTTGTGATTTCCTAGATTTTTTTTTGAGGGGAAGCAGTTTGCCACTCAAAAATATGCCTTTTTAAGATATTGGCTATTTTAAGCTAATTATTTTTACGAAACAAAAGACTCAGAAAGAACCTTTGACTTTCACCCTGCCTGAAAGGATTTAGATAGAGGACCAGGACCTGCTCCAGGAAGGTAAGTGTCATAGGTAACTATAGTTTAATCTGAACTAGAAAGTGATAGACAGAGAGGAACCTAGCAAGGCTCTTTTAATCAAACTCCTCTCTATGTCCTGTTGTTTCAAGATGGGTCAACAAACATTTGTTTACTAAACATTAACTCTTTTTATCTCCTTTTAAAATTGTCTTACTTCCCTTTGAAGTCCTAGACCCTTCTCTCCCCTCTTTGGTCGAGAATGACATATATACCACATTTTGCCTCACAGTCTTGGGAGTTTTCATGCTTATGTGAATTCCCTGTGTGCAGGTATTAAAAACTTAATTTCTCCTCTTACTCTACCTTATTTAACAAGCCAGAAATACTAAGATGGAAAGGGAAAGTTTCCCTGTCCCCACAACATCACTTTGTCTTGTTTGGCATTTTAAAATTTAGCTAAATGACATATTCCTATACAAACACACATATAGAATCACCACAAATGTAGACTGAAAAAGGTGTGCTGTACTCCTTTATGCAGTGAGGTTTCACTTGTGTACTAGGTGCATATATTACACAACTGAAATAATTTTATGCAGTGACAAACCTTTCTTGGTAAAGTTCTGAAGAGAACAAAATACAGTCTTTTCTTGATGTACACATTTTTCTTGATGTAATAGCATTCCTGGACAATTCAAGATTATATTAAAGTTGTTTTAAAAATACCTTGTGTTTCTATATAAAACCAAATTAGGTTCTAGGCTCAGCTAACAGCAAACATGAATCTTCATCCACATGAATATCCATAGAACGTGAGAAAGACATTTTGGACTTAGGACAATTCAATTCTTCTTTGTGAAGTGCTCTTCCAAGCAAACGAGAATATCTATTAATAGTATGCCTGTTCACTAAAAGCCAGTAGCATCCCCAATAACGTGACAAACCACAGTCCCCACCAAAATTTCCCAAAAGGCACCCTTGTGGGTTACCCTTATAGGAAACCCATTATCGTTTAGTATCATTGCAAAAGAAGTCACTAGGTGGCAGTATATACCATAGTACTATTAAGCTTTTGGGGACACCTTTTTAGCACCAAGGTCTGCACCGGAACCAAGGTTAAGACTTAGAAGACTTCTTGGGAGGTGAGCAGGGCTAGGACTGGAGGACAACATGACCTCACATTTATTTATAATGTGTTATGTCTATCACTACAAAAAGATGAGTCAAACACGACAAAAATATTAAAAATGGATTTAAATGATGAACATATGAAAATGGCTTTTCTCTACCTTTACATTTATTTATTTATTTTAAAACTTTTATTTAGTTTAAGTGTGTTTTTCCAGGACCCATCAGATCCAAGTCAAATAGTTGTTTCAATCTAGTTGTGGAGGGCGCAGCTCACAGTGGCCCATGGGGGGGATCCAACCGACAACGTTTTTGTTAAGAGCACCACACTCTAACCAACTGAGCTAACTGGCCGCCCCTACATTTATTTTTTAAAGACAAGTTGTCTTTATTAAGAATCTGTCAACAGAAGTATCTGAACAGGATATTGCTAAATCATCTATCTGCTTTCATTCATAGAGAAAGAATAAAAATTGTGGCAGCATGAAAATCAAGATAACCATTAATGGTTCAGAACAATGTAGATCTTCTGATACCATGTGTCACGCAGGGTCTCAGCTTAGAGATTGTCAGGCAGGGAGTCAGGCGGGGTCTCTGGTCCTGCTCCCCACATAAGAACACAGGATATGGTGAGGCCTAAAAGGAACAACCATGGACCCATAGGTAGGGGAGTCATACTACTATATTCTCACTGGCAGCTGGGCCGGAGACACAGGAAACAGGAGCCACACAATCTGCAACCCACCGTCCTAATAGCAATCCGCTCTTGCTAGCTCAGCCACCATCTTCTTGCTAGCCCCCGTTTTGCTGCTAGTGTAGCCACAGCAGTTATATTAGTGGCCAGTGTCTCACTGGTTACAGCTGATGGCCAACTAGCCATAACTAATGGCCATCCAATCACAGTTGATGGCCATTTACTACCTGAGCCAGCACCTTCCTACGTGAGGCCAAGAGCCTGGAAACTGCACTCCTGGCTCTGTCCCCACAGAGATACAGGAAACAGGAACCACATGACCCACAACCCGCTGTCTGCTTCTCTGCCAACCAACCAACCAACGTAGCCACGGCAGTTATATTAGTGCCTAATGGCTAACTGGTTACAGCTGATGGTCAACTAGTCACAGCTGATGGCCATCTACTACCTGAGTCAGCACCTTTCCATGTGAGGTTGAGAGCATGGAATCTGCTCTCCTGGCTCTGTCCCCACACCATGAAAATTCAAAGGAAAAGAGTAACAGACTGCTTGGGGGAATGCAAAATGGTATCACAGAGAGGGAGGATTTGAATTCATCTTGAAAATTAGGCAGGAATAATACAGGTGTATATTAAGAGGCAACAACAATAATGACAGCTAACATGTTATTAAGCTTCATCATTCACAATACTCTTTTGTGAAAACACGTTTGATTCAAGTTCATCTTCTTACATAACTATTCACTTTTAACCACTACTACTCAAAGCATGGTCTGCCAATGGGTGACCACCACCAGTTGTCAACGGAAGAATGTCCAATCCTGTAGAAAATTTTTATAAAACTTATTTGAGCCAAACAGGATACACCTGGAAGCAAGAGCTCAACAGGCTGAGATAAATGCTTAGGAGAGCAGCAGTTTGCAGTTTATTTTATGCATTTGAGATTAAAGAGGGAACTCAGGGAGATTACACCAAGGTGGGAGAAAGCAAGACAGGAATCAGATTACACAATAGTTAAGATTGTGTGCTCTCTTGCAGGCTTTAGAAGGAGGGGGTCTAAAAGGGTGATATTAGAAGAAGGGATCTGAAAGGGCATTTTAAAGGAGTGTTAACCTATAGGCACAGAAACAATGGACAGGGCTTGCTTAGCAAAGAAGCCTTTTTAGCAAAGAAGTTATATGCTTGGGGTGTGACTACCCAGCATGACAGTTAGGAAATTATGACCAGATCACTGTTGCTTTCCCTTTTTTCAAACACACTATAATGAGAGACAATAATTTAGAAATATTTATAGCAACTTGACAATTTTCTGTCTATTGACCAAAACAATTAAAAAAAAATGAGATTCTGTTTTGTATTTTTTTTTTTTTTAGATTTTATTGGGGAACGGGAACAGGACTTTATTGGGGGAACAGTGTGTACTTCCAGGACTTTTTTCCAAGTCAAGTTGTTGTCCTTTCAATCTTAGTTGTGGAGGGTGCCATTCAGCTTCAAGTTGTTGTCCTTTCAGTCTTAGTTGTGGAGGGCACAGCTCAGCTCCAGGTCCAGTTGCTGTTTTCTAGTTGAAGGGGGCGCAGCCCATGTGGGAGCCGAACCAGGAACCTTGTGGTTGAGAGGATGCGCTCCAACCAACTGAGCCATCAGGGAGCTCAGGGGCAGCTCAGCTCAAAGTGCCGTGTTCAATTTTAGTTGCAGGGGGCGCTGCCCACCATCCCTTGCAGGACTCCAGCGATTGAACTGGCAACCTTGTGGTTGAGAGCCCACTGGCCCATGTGGGATTCCAACCAGTCGCCTTCGGAGTTAGGAATATGGAGCTCTAACCGCCTGAGCCACCGGGCCGGCCCCTGTTTTGTATGTTTTTTTATTTCATTTTTATTATATATTACTAAAGAGTCAGTCTTTAATGAACTGAACACACACACACACACACACACACACACACACACACACACACACACATCCCTGTCCCTTCCCCACCAAAAAGTTTGAGAAGCACTGGTTCCCGAGCACCAAAACAGCCAGAAGGCATGAAACAGGTAAGTAGGGAGAGCTATAAGAAAAGGCTCACATTTAATAGTTCCCACCTGTAACAGTATGCTCACTAAATTTTATTTAATAATGTCAACAACCCAATAAGATTGGTGGTATGATCTTGACTTTACAAAGTAGGACAGAAAATTCAGAGAAGATAATGAACTTGCCCCCGTGGAGCCAGGAATCCAATTCAGGTGTCTGAATTTTCAGCCCTTTTAAGATCTTCACACTGGATGAATCTCCCTGTCAGTACCCTTCTTTTGTATACCAGTACTGTAGAGCACAGTTGATTTGGGGACCAGTTGTTCCAGAGCTCACTGGCCCACATTGGTGCTCACATGTCCTCAAGAGTCAGTTCACAAATCTTTCCCTAAGTTAGGAAAAGGGTCTGTCTTCTAACTCAATGGAGCATGGTGTGTCTCATACATCAAAAGAAAGGTTAAAAAAATAACAGAAACCAGTTCCTCATTTCCTGTTCACATTTCCTGTTTACACACACACACACACACACACACACACACACACCCCTCTCCTTAAGCATGAAAATAAATTCTGCTCTTTCCCTCTCACTGGAGTAGTGGTATCAGGTATTTTCCTAAATTTAATGTTTTCCCCTTATGAGAAGGTGCTTTTTTTTATCATAGTTTTTTTTTTTACCATAAATTTTATGATGAATTTTGTATCATAAACATTTTATCAGAAATTATTAAACAAGAAATTATTCTACAACAAAACATTTTTAGTATTTATTTTTCAGACAAAGAAAGATGCTGGAATTCAAATGAAAACACGACTAGATTGAAAACGGTGAAAAAAAATCAAAGACATTCACAACACTGATAAGATTTACATATGTAGGTAGAGCTTTGGGATAAAACAAAGTGTTGCTTGAACAATGAATAATTAGAAATGTGTAACAATGTAATGTTTTCTCATTCTGCACTTTCAAAAAACTTAAAACCATTAAATCAAAGAGAGATTTAGTGGGGCCAGGTTTGTATGTCTCTTTTCTTCATTTTGCAGGCCTACTAATAATTTTAAAAATTAATTAGAGATAACTTGAGAAAAAGTGTTTTGTCTAGCATCATAAAGAGAACAGCTATTGAACACATGTCACGTACCCGGAAACTTTATATAGTGTTATTTCATTGAAGCCATACAATATCCCAAAAGATAGGAATTATTACTCCTGTTTTATCAATAGGAAATTGAGGCCCAGAGAAGTGAAGTAATTCGCATAAGGTTACAAAGTTAATAAATGACGGGATCAGGAAAGAAACTGCATATTTGATGTAAAGCCTATGCAAACTTTTGATGTTCTGTGTTATAGGATTAAAACATGAGTGACAGGCAGCTGTTAAACTCATTAACTCTGGCATCTCTACTTCTGTTAAATGATTTATGCAGAATGAGGCTCTTAGAATCACATGCACTTGGAACCTTTTCTCACTTGGTTTACATTTCTGCCACAGTCTATTTAAAAAGTTAAGAAATTTAGGTAACTTCTTTTGGTGAAAATGTTGCCTAAAATATACTGTTGAATTCATGAAGAAGTTGGACAATTGTTCTCTTTAAGGAGTATGGTTGAACATGGCCTTGGGAATCTGTAGAAGTAGGGTTCAAGGGCTGTCTAACTGATTTTCTAGGTGTGAAATTTAGGCAGATTACTTCACTTTTCTATGCTTAAGCTTCTTCGTTTGTAAATTGACAATAAGAATACCTAACTCAGGGTTTTTGTGAGAATAAATTAAACAATATAACCAAAATGTTTAGCACCACATAAAGCACAGAATAAATGTTCAATGAATTATTGCAAATTTTAAGTAGTGATTTTGTAGAATGTTGGAAAAGACTTCAGGGATCTTAAAAAAAAAATGCCCACAAGACAGAACAATAAAATACAATGAGCCTGCATGATGGTATAAATACTCTCGAATGGCAGAATTGATAAAAAATATACAAAGAGGTGGGTTTTCAATAGCCCTCTCATTTTCATTTTTATGTGTAGACTTATAATTGATATCTGCAATTGAGAGATTACATCTTTCAAGATACTGTTAATTTAAAAAAATTAGTTTCACACTTACTAGTTGTAAGAGTGCAGAGACTTGTATACAGAAGGTGCCAAAAAATGTATACACATTTTAAGAACAGAAAACTGTATTAAAATTGTAATATTCAATATATACCAATAATAAAAGATGAATACAAGTCACCTTTGACTTCTGCAATTACAAGAGGTGCTCAAAGTGGTTACCATCAGTGTCCAGACACTTTTGATCATGGCGAACTACTGCTTGAGCAATGTTGACCAAAGTGTCCACGTGTATACATTTTTTTGGCATCCCGATATATCCAAATATTGTAACAAACTGCATAAAATGTCAATACACAGATAGGTCTTTACTATCACAATGATCTCTGCCATTAGCATTACGTGGTTTTGCTGCAGACCAGACTCTGACACTGCATGGGATAGAAAAACAGGGTATTTATTTGGCATTAATCACAATTCTTTCCATATTCCCCGTAAGGTAGACAATACATCATATCCCCATTTTAAGAGGCAGTCTTTTAAGAACACAGCTTTGAAGCCAGAATGTTCTGGGTTTGATTTTTACTTCTTGCACTTACTAGCTGTTACCCCATCTCTCTGAGCCTGATTCCTGATGTAAAATGAGGACAACATCCATTTTATGATTTATTGCAATAATGAAGGAAGGTAACAACTACCTGAAGCATCTTTAATGCAGCAGATGTCAACAAGTGGTAGCCACAATTATTTTCATTTTGTAAAGGTAGAAACTGAGGACTAAGCACAATTAGGTAAGAAATTATAGGCGTGGAGCTGGATCCCAGGCCAGCGTTCTTTATTGATTACACCATAAAGTAAGTAAACTGTCTTTGGTGAAGGGGGTTGGGGCGAGAAAAATGCTTAATTTCTCCAAGCCCTGTAGTGACATGTATAGCCTTCGTCCTTCACTATTTAGCTGTATTGTTATTAGTTTTACTCTCTGGCAATTTGGAGCACAGAAAGTATAATAAAAATACCTTCCTACTAGTCTAGTAGCCTCCTAGCCTGTCTCCAGGGACCCCCAGCAGGAGCGCCGTGGGTAAAGGAAGGGGCGCTCACCTAATTCAATCTCCACTGCACACAAAACGCAGAACCGGCGCCCCGCCCAAATGTTTATATTTTCCTCCCTCGGCCCCGCCCCCTCGACCACGCGGGGTTCCAGCCACGCCCTCAGGCTGGAGTTCCTGGAGCACACGCCCCCAGCTTCTCAGCCAACCCAACCCACCGGGATTTCCGCTCCAGCCAATCGGGTCTGAGCAACGGTATTGCCCCTAACAATCATGGCGGGAGCAGCTTCTGTGAGGGCAGACTGATTTAACACCCAAACCCGCGGCGGCCAGCAAAGACAGTGGTAGCGGCACGGCCCGGAGCATGGAGGGTGGCAGCGCTGGCAGTGGTGGCAGCGATAGCAGCCCTAGCGGTAGTGGCGGGGCGCAGCAAAGGGAGCTGGAGCGCATGGCTGAGGTCCTGGTCACCGGGGAGCAGCTACGGTAAGGCGTGGGGCAGTGACGGTGGGCTCGCGGTGGCACTGCCAGACTGTGTCCGCAACATTCCCGCGCGCACGCGCGCCGTGGCTGGTGGCTTGTGGCTTGCGACTCGTGCCGGGCTCCGGGACGGCTGCGGGCGCGTGGACAGTCCTCGTGGCGCTCCTGACTGGCTGCTGCAGCCCGGCGCCCTGCGGACCCGGGACACAAGCGAGCGAGTGGTGCGCGCTGCAGCCCTGCGCCCGCAGACGCGCTGGCACCCACCGCGCGCGCTCCCTCTTCCCAGGCACCTGGGCGCTGCCAGGCCTCGGGGCTGACAGCCGGCTCCTAATGCTCCCAGAGAACCACAGGGGTCTCTGTGGGGCCCCGAGCCGGCCCCAGCCCCCACCTCTTTGCTCCTGGATAAAAGGAACCACCCCAAAGATCGCCTTCACTTGAGGTTTTCCTTTTTCGCTGTCAAGTCTTGCTTCACTTTTCTGACCTTCAACATTTGCATCTGTAAAATGGGGCTGAGCACCGCAACTCTCTTATGGGTTATTGTGAGGGCTAAACCTCACAATAAGAGAGAACATTTTTGAAACACTGTACCTATCACTAAGTAGGCACATCCTCGTCAATCGTCATGTGTGTCCGCAGGGGGGAGTGGAGGCACCTTGTCCCGCTGCTGGGCTGCTGTGTCAACTCCCCCAGCGTGCACATTGTGGACCCCATAACCGTTCGGTCCCGGGCTGCTGCAAGAAGGAGGACTTGACGGGTCTGACGCCGCCCAGGAAAGGCAGTGACCCCTAGAACCTCCCTTACTATTCCCATTCCATCCACATCCTTCTTGGATTCATGTTTGAGAATTGTATTTGTGGTCCGACCGGTTATGCAGCTGCCCTTGTGGTCATAAATCAGTTTGCCAGGGAAAAACCTGGCTGCGCGTTTGAGCCACTACTTGCCTGCGGGTCCTCGCCCGGCGGGAACAACACGCACAGCGGTTCCTTCTAAGTTCTTGGCCTGAATCTTCAGGCTCATTGTGGTTTTTAAATACCGTGTTTCAGGGTCTGAAGGAGAGAATCTTGCAAAGATCCCTAAGGTTTGGTAACCACCCTGCTTAGAGCACTTACATTAAGAAAGTAAATATTGGAAGTCATAATTAGTTGAGTTTAATGTTACAAAAGGCAAATCGCACACTTCTAGTCCTTGATGATTTTTAAATGTGTAGCCAAATTAAAGGGAATAAAAACTTGTTTCCTTCATCAAGAATATATTTTATGATTCAATCTGAAACACTTTTTAATAATTTATTTACTCCTCATCACTATATTGTCTTTTTCAAAGTCCTCAATTGGGCACTTTTCATTTCCTTTAAAATAATAAATTATATGGTGTCTCTCTTTGTCCAGTAAGCACTTTCTCCTTCAAGATGTACCTTAACTGCTCCTTCTTGGGTGTTCCCCAGAGCTTTTGGTTACCTGCTTCTTCCCTAGCACTCTTCTACACTATGGCAGGTTTGAGAACCATGCTTAGTGTGTTGGTAACTAGACAAAGGACAGAGGGTTCTCTCTCACCCAAGAGTTATAATAGATCTGGGTTTGAATTTGTTTTTTTTGGGGGGGTGGGAGTTGAATTTCTGCTCAGCAACTTTATAGCAAAAAGTCAGCATTAAGTTGTTTGGACAAGAATTTAAGCTAGAGTGAATTCTGGGTTTGCCATCTATTAGTGTGGGACCTCAGACAAGTTTCTTAACTAAGAATGATGGGTAACTATGGACTCTACTTCACAGTGTTGTTACGAAGATTACATGAGTTAGTGCTTAGAACAGTGCCTGGTATATAGTAAGCACAGTGTTAGCATTAGCTATGACGGCTCTGTGAACTTGGACACATTCATTCAATTCTCTGAAACTCTGTTTCCTCCTCTATAAAATAGTAATGAAGATAAGTTCTTAATGAGTTTGTTGTGAGAATTTGCCCCTGGGATTCATATATGAATGAGCAATCAACAAATGGTTGCTGGAATTAATTAGTATTATTAATCTCTGTGTGTCTCCACGTGACTTCTAGCTGAGCAAGATCTGACAGGAAGGATTGGGTGGTGACTAACAACATGGCATAGAACTAATAGAACTAGGCTGCCTGGGTTCTTATTCTGCCTCTACCATTTTTTATTAGTTCTGTGGCTTTGGGACAATTTACTCAACTTCTTGGTGCCTCAGTTTCCACTTCTTGTGCAGGAATGTTGTGAGGATTAAATGAGATGATATATATATAAAAGGCTTAGCAAATGTTGGCTATTTGATTTTACTTTGGAAAATTGTAATCATTGGTTTTTTGGTTTAAATCCCAATCATTTTCACACTGTGCCTAGCACATAATAATTACTCAATAAATATTTGATTGACTAGTGTATGCAATTATACGACTGTAAGAACAGATAATATAATATTCTGAATTTAGGGACTTAAGTGGCCTTGTGCCCTGACTTCTTCATTACTACAGGAACCTCTCATAAAGAAGCGGCATGCAGCCATCCTTACCGTCACTGTCACATGTTTTTGCATCCCTACCTGTTCTCTCCCAATCTGATTGTGGGGACTTTGTGATGTGCAGGCCTCCTGCCTTTAATTGCTTCACACACACACACACACACACACACACACACACACACACACATAATTCTCTGCCTTCTCATGCTTTTCCATTATTTTCTGGGTCACCAGAGATTAGGTAAATGAATGTGATGAGGAAAGAGGAAAACAAGGATTGGGATTTGAAATAAGAAAATTTGGCTTCCAGGCCCAGCACTGTGAATTTTATTTATTTAATGTCTACGTATACATGCATATATTTTTAACTACCTTTGTTGGGAGCAAGTCAGTTAGCTGCTCAGGGTCTTAGCACCCAGACCTGCAGAATGAGAATAACAATATCCTTCCACATAGGATTTGTGGTCTGGGATCCAATGGGATATAACATGGAAAGGAACATTGTAAAATAAATCAATAAAGCAAGATGAGTTGTTATGATTATGATCAGCTCCAGATGTGAAATGGAGGCCTGGCTCCACAATCCTAACACTCTGGATAGGGCGATTGGTTGCATAAGGATATGAAACTGAGTAACAGGCTTCAAAACATCTCCTGCTTCCTTTTCCAGCCTGACCACAAAATATTTTTCCTAATCGCTTCATGCTTTCCCTTGTCATAAAATATTGTACTTCCTGCCCCCGATATTTCCATGTTTTTACTTCTAAAAAATGCATTTAGATACCACTTCACACTCCCAGGACGGCTATAATAAAAAAAGACAGATAATAACTAGTGTTGACAAGGATTTGGGTAAATGGGAACCCTTGTACAGTGCTGGTGGAAAGGTAAGATGATGTAGCCATTTTGGAATTTCCTCAAAAATTAAACATGGAGTTACCATATGACCCATCAATTTTACTGCCAGATATATATAGATAGATAGATAGATAGATAGATAGATAGATAGATAGATAGATAGATAGAGATAATATAGATCTATAGATAGATAGAGCTATATATATAGATATGTCATATACATATATCTATATATTATATATCTATATATATATAAAATATTTTTTCCCGAGAGAAATGGAAGCATGTCCACATAAAAAAATGTGTACCCAAATGGTCACAGCAGCATTATTTATAATAGCCCAAAACAGAAACAACTCAAATGTTCATCAACTGATGAGTGGATAAACAGTGTGTGGTATATCCATACAATGGAATATTATTTGGCAATAAAAAGGAATAAAATACTGATACATGCCACCACATGGAGGGCACTTGAAAACATTATGCTAAGTGACAGAAGACCGACACAAAAGGACATATATTGTATTGCCATTTATATGGAATGTCCAGAATAGGTGATCCATAGAGACACAAAGTGGTTGGCAGCGGCAGTGGGGAGGGGGAATGGAGAGTGATTGCTAATGGGTATAGAGTTTCTTTTTGGGATGACGAAAATCTTCTAAACTTGATTGTGGTGATGACTTCTATAATGGTACATATCCTTAAAACCATTGAATTATCATATTAAATCGATGAAGTGTGTGGTATGTGAATTGTATCTCACTAAAACTGTTACAAAAATGCATTTCTTTCCTTCTTTTTTTTTATTGGGGAATATTAGGGAACAGTGTGTTTTTCCAGGACCCATCAGCTCCATGTCAAGTCATTGTTTTTCAATCTAGTTGTGGAGGGCGCAGCTCAGTTCCAAGTCAAGTCATTGTTTTCAATCTACCGTGTTCCCCCGAAAATAAGACCTAGCCGGACCATCAGCTCTAATGTGTCTTTTGGAGCGCAAATAAATATAAGACCCGGTCTTATATTATGTCATATTATATAAGATCTGGTCTTATATTCATTTGCGCTCCAAAAGACACATTAAAGCTGATGGTCCGGCTAGGTCTTATTTTTTGGGGGAAACATGATAGTTATGGAGGGCGCAGCTCACTGGCCCATGTGGGAATTGAACCTGCGATCTTGCTGTTATGAGCACCATGCTCTAACCCCTGAGCCAACCCCTGAGCTCAGATCCAAGCTCAAGCCCAAGCTGTTGTCAATCCAGTTGTGGAGGGCACAGTTCACTGGAGCATGTGGGAATCGAACCGGCAACCTTGTTGTTAAGAGCTCGTTCTCTAACCAACTGAGCCATTCGGCCACCCCCAAAAATGCATTTTGTTGACACATTAGAATGATAAAACATAAAATATTAAAAACTTTTTTCTTTATTATTTTTTTTTTTTAGTTTTTATTGGGGAATATTGGGGAACAGTGTGTTTCTCCAGGGCCCATCAGTTCCAAGTTGTTGTCCTTCAATCTAGGTGTGGAGGGCACAGCTCAGCTCCAAGTCCAGTTGCCATTTTCAATCGTTAGTCGCGGGGAGCACAGCCCACCATCCCATGTGGGAATCGAACCGGCAACCTTGTTGTTCAGAGCTCGCACTCTCACCAACTGAGCCATCCAGCTGCCCTGCTTTCTTTTTTGATTGGCCAAAGAATGCAATTATATCTATCACTAACTCAATAACACATTATCACCATACCAGATGGGACTGACATTTTACATGTATGTTTTTATAGCATTCTTGATTCAAAGAAAAGGGGCCACAAAGACTCAAGATAACCTTCTTAGAATGTTCTTAATTGAAAGATATTAACCATATAAATCATTAATATTAGTGTGGTTTCATACTATAACTTTTTCAAATCATTAGTTATTTTTATGTGTTTTATGTATAAATCCTTTCTCTTGAAATTTATCTGTGAAGTCATAACTATGACTCTCTAGTTAAAACATCCAAAATCTATCTCACATTTCTTCTATAGGCTAATCCCAGTGATACTTAACAGGAAAGTGGTTTGTAATAAAGCAATTAAATAAAGCCCAATAATATCACTATTCTCTTTGTGGTAATGATAAGCATGATAATAACTGTAACAACATGCTATTTATTACTGGCCAAAGACTTTTTTATTAGGGAATATTGGAGAACAGTGTGTTTTTCCAGGACCCATCAGCTCCAAGTCAAGTTGTTTTCAATCTCGTTGTGGAGGCCGCAGCTCACTGGCCCATGTGGGACTTGAACCAGTGACCTTGGTGTTATGAGCACTGCGCTCTAACCACTGAACAAATCAGCCGCTCCCCAAAGACTCTTTTGAGTGCACATATATATTACTATATATATATATATATATATATATATATATATATATATATACACATGTGTGTATGTATACATATTTTTACCCTTATTAGGGTAATAAGTATATCTTCTACATAGAGTTGCTATAAAGATAAAAGGTGTGTGTGTGTGTGTGTGTGTGTGTATGACTGTGGCTTATTCAGCCAGAAAGTGGTAGAGCTGAGAGTCCCTGCAGGATGCTAGATTGTCACTTAATGGTGTCCTCAACTAGCAATTTAGAGGGTTAAAAAATGTAATGATAGGACAAATGTAAAACAAAATTATGTGTATAAGACTATCACATGCTAATGTGACAGCTTTTGCAAACAAGTAGACAAATAGAATGATTTTTCCATTCTGTTGGGGGAAATCTAATTTATTTTTAGAAGTTTTTATGTTTTGACAAGATTGTATGGTCACTCTTCTCTACTATTAAACCAGGTCTTCCTTGCCATGTGGTTTCGAAAACTTAATTTGAACTCCACTTGTTCTGAATTTGTAACCATTTTAATGGGAAGATAAATTGCAGTTCACTATTTTGCCAGCTGTGAGGGTGGCAGTGGGGTGGGCAGGAGTATGAAGAATGTAATGAGGAATGCTAAATTAAGAGAGAAATGTTTCAAGCCTTTCAGTTATGCTGATCTATCTAGACTAAATATATTAATTACAACAATCTCATCCAATCACTAAAACTGGTTTCCTAAAAGAAATTTGCTAGGAAATGAGTTTTAGCTAAGCTCTAGGAAATTGCATTTCCTTCAAATTGTTTGCTGTTTTTGCTTTTTTGTTATGACTGCCTTTTGCAGACTCTTACAGCCTTACTGTTGCCTTTTACATAAAACACACACACACACACACACACAAAAACGTGTTCAGTAAATGTTGAGTTACTTTTCTGAGTTTGCTTTGCAAGTGTTAGCGCAGGCTGTAGATCAAAGGTAAAGATCATCTCATTGAACCAAAGACCAAGCTACAATAAAGTAAATATAAGATACAGAATTTAGAGCTACAGGATAGAAAAGAGAGAAATAGTTCCATAGTTTTATTGCACTTAGAACTTGAGGAACTTTTAAAAAAAATTTTTGTTGGGGAACAGTGTGTTTTTCCAGGACCCATCAGCTCCAAGTCAAGTTGTTTTTTGTTTGTTTGTTTGTTTGTTTGTTTTCCAATCTAGTTGTGGAGGGCGCAGCTCAGCAATAAGTCAAGTCGTTGTTTTCAATCTACTTGTGGAGTCATTGTATTCAATCTAGTAGTTGTGGAGGGTGCAGCTCACTGGCCCATTTGGGAACCAGGAACCTTGGTGTTATGAGCCCTGCACTCTAACCAATTGAGCCAACCAGCCGCCCCGAACTTAAGGAAGCATAGAGAATGTCTTAGGGGGTAGCCCCCACTGGACCATTAATATGGAATTTAGGTCTACTAGACACTAACTGTCTAGGAATAGCAGGAAATAGCAGGAGAGCTACTGTCCAGAAGCTACTACTGAAATCTAGGAATCCAAATGGAAAGAATACACTTTTATTCTTCTAAACAGCACAGATGATATCCTAAAGTCAGGAAATTACTGCCTTTTTAGATTGGGGGGGGGGGAGGGTGGTGTCAATTTAGGAAATGGAGAGTCACTGTATTTGGAGTCAGTGCCAAGAAGCCTGGTGTAGGGTGTTGAATTACCTTTGAATCAGAGGCTTTTCCAACATACACACCCATTCCTGTGAACATCTTTTCTGCTTCACTAATTGGGTGTTGGGGCAGTGAGCCCAACCCTGGCACAGAGTGGGCCTTTCAGTAAAGATTTTTCTCATCTGGAAAGAGAGCAAGTGAAAAGTATTTTGTCACTTATAGAAAACATCATGCAAATGGAAGACATTTAATAAGTGCTCAATAAATGATTGTGGAATTATTTTATACCCTTAGGTAATTATGTAAACCTTTTTTTAAAAAACACACAACTGGAATGTTAATCGTTTATGAATAGTATATTTGTGATTACTCTTCTAAAAGGCCAATTCTGATATTTAAGTATGGTTCCCATCAGCTTTGGAATCAATAAACCTGAAAAGAAGTTGCACACACCTCAAAAGGAGAAAATGGGAGGAAGATTGTTTTCCTCTCGTGTTATTTCTAGTATTCATTCAGATCAGCAACTCTCTTCCTTACATTAGGGGGTGACTCTTACAAGGCTGGTTTAGTGCTTAGGAAAAGACAAAGGAAACAATGAGCACTTTTCGGTGTTTCTCTGGTTATCTACCAAGGAGGGGTGGGTTCCAGATCTGAGATCCTTGTTCCAACATTTATCAGCCTTCACCAAACTGGGAAGCTTACGTCAGTGACTATTTTCATGGGTTATGAGATACTTGGAGAACAACAGTGGAGACGAGTGGGAACAGAGGGCTTTGTGGGTCAGACAGCATGCTTGCAAGCAGCTGTTGGGGTAACGAGCTATTTTCATCAGGGCTGGCGGGGATGGTGCCATCCTGCAAGAGTTTAGAGAGAACACTGACTTACTCAGGTCTACACAAAGAATCATTTTTTCTGTAGATTTAACACTACTTTTTAGGTTGGATAGGAAAACAAACCAGGAGCGTGGGATAAGCTATCCTTCCCTACATGCCATTTTCAGATAACAGCTGTTGGCTAGGGTGTGGCAAGAGGGAACAAATGCCAGGGCCTCCAGCTCGGGGAAGCCATAACAGCTGCGGAGGAGGTTAGCAGCTTGTGTCACGAAGAACCGCTCAAATCATTCCACACTTCACCCTCAGCTGCTACTTGTGGTTCTGCTGGTGGTGGTGGTGGTGTTTGTTTATTTGTTTTAATCCTGATGACACTGTCCTCCTGCAATACTCGTACCTACAGATTGTGATTTGGATATTTGCCCAGAGTCCCAAGCCGTGGCTCAGCACCCACTGAGGTCTTGGCCTTATTTAGATCATCCAGCTCTGGGTGGCTTTCCTTGGGGTGGCAAAACTATTGCAGCTACAGAGAACCGAACTTTGTGTTTTCTGGCAGGCAGATCAGGCAGAATTCAAAGACCACTGTTAACACAGAATAGTCAGTAGCAGCTGTTGAGTATTGACTTAAGGTGTGGGAAACAAGTGAACATTCTCTCAGGCAGAAAGTATCATTCCATGCTGTCTTATTTTCATTAGGTTTGGGTTAGTCTCTGCACTTTTATTATTATTTTTAAAAAGTGTTTTTTTATTGGAGAAGTTGAGGAACAATGTTTTTCCAGGACCCATCAGCTCCAAGTCAAGTCATTGTCCTTCAATCTTAGGTGTGGAAGGCGCAGCTCAGCTCCAAGTCCAGTCGCCATTTTCAATCTTTAGTTGCCGGGGCACAACCCACCATCCCCACCATCCTATGCGGGAATTGAACCCGCAACCTTGTTGTTAAGAGCTCACGCTCTAACCAACTGAGCCATCTGGCCCCCCCCCCCCCGCATTTTTATTATCTGTGAAGTTTGGTCATTTCCTAACAAGTTTTGAAATTCTGGAGAGGCATATACTGTGAGTGGCATCTTGACAGAAAGAGCAAGGAGGATTTGGAAGGTGGTAGTATAGAGATATATAAGAACGTGCTGGTCTAAGAACAACCAATATATGAAAGTGCAAATTTACAAAGCAAATATATTAAGAAAGGATCTTTTTTTTTTTCCATGTTATAGAAGGATTTAGCACATATTTCTATTGAGGGTCCTGAGTTAGTTTGCTATTTAAAATGCAATTCTCCTTATAAGATTTGCACACTTCTTTCAGGCACATATATTGAGTCCAGAATAGTGTGAATTTCTTTGATTGTAGAAGTACTGTTTTGCTTCCCAGTTCCTTTCATCTTCTCCAGGAGGAGAGGACAATGCGGTAAACTTAGGTCCTCTTTTTGCTGAATTTTTTTTTTTTTAAGTTCTACTTACCTTTACTCTTTAACTTTTCAACAAGTGAAAGTGACTTTCACAGAATATATTCCCTCAAAAAAGCAAGGTTTTATGCTCTGTGGTGATACTATGTCTGTGTTTTACATTGAGGGATAAAGTGCCCCTTGTATCATCTTTACTTAAGCTCTCATAAGGTTGATAAAATAAGAATTTACCAAAGCTCCTAATTATTGTACTATTTTCTTTCTGAGCACTAACAACAAAAAGCAGCTTAAAGATGAGGTCTTAAGGTAGTGATCTGATGCATAAACATGATTTGTTTTCCTTCCCATTTGTTAGAGTTCACTTTATTAATGACGGGTGTGTAGATCGGATAGTCAAACATAAGAGTAGGTATAACCTAAGTCATCACAAGAGGGTGAATAGACCTTGGCTGCCATGGTAAAGAACTGCTACCATACTTCCAAGACTTACAAGTTATCCCCAAGCATTTAAGGACATCCCAATATAAAAACAAGAGTGAACTAGTGCTTTTTCCTCCAACATTTTATTATGAGAAATTTCAGACATACAGAAAATGTTAAAGACTTTTACAGTGAACACTCATATCCACTTAGATTCCTCAAGTAACATTTTACCATTTGCTCTATTACATAACTATCTTTGTGGATATCCCTTCTACCCAACCATCAATTCATTTGTTTTATTTTATGTTTTGGCATTTGGAGTAAGCTGCAGACAATTATATACTGCTAACACCTTCAATATGCAGTTTACTAGCTTGTATTCACTATTTGTTTATGGTTCTTTTTTTTTAAGCGATAAAACATATAAACCATGAAATGCACCATTTGATGAGTATTGACTAAGACATACATCTAAGAAAACGAAACCCCTCTCCAGATATCTTTGAATGCTTTAGCTGCAAAAAACAAAATCAACGTGAACAATGTACTGACCCCCGTAACTGGAAATCCAGGAGATGTGGTGCCTTGAAGGTTAACTCATTCTCTGTAGCTCTGTTGGTTCTCTCCTGTAGTTCCTACATGTATCTATCAGCCCTTTCTTTGATTGGCTGCATCCTTAAGCCAGCGGTGGGATAGGAACTTCAGGCCTCACGTGGCTCATAGTAATGTCCAGGGGGAAGAAAGGGAACCCTTCCACCCAGCATCCCTGACACAATTTCAGAGCTTTGCTCTGATTGGACTGCTTAGGTCACATGCTTGCTCATGAACCAATGAGATTGTGTTTAGGTGAGTGGATGACACAAGCCAACTAGGTGTCTTCTCCCAAAACACACATATACTCTCTCTACCTCTTTCTCTACTTTGATCTCTACCTCTATCCCTATCTCATGGGTCCTTCAACAGTCCATGCATTCCGTTTCTACCATTTCCAGAAGTTTTTTGCTTGCTCATATAATTTTCTTTTACTTTAAGAAAGGGGAAAAAAATCCACTAGTTATAGGATTTTTTGAGGAAAAAAATATAACATTAGAAAATAATTAAAACACAAATATTTTATTTCTCTGCAGATGTAAAGCTATGATGTAGGAAATCAAAACTGTGAGACTTAAATACTTAGATTTTTTTATAGACAACTATACATCAGCTCATTTTACCAGAATTTCTTGAAACCAACCTTATTTTAGGTGGGTGCTACCATTTTTCACTTGCCCAGCTCATATTTATTGAGTGTCTGTTATATTTCAGGCATTACACTACTTGCAGTGAGAGATACAAAGTAAAAAAAAAGAGAAACTCTTGCTCTTGAGGAGTTCACACTATAGCCTGTCTAGTCTTAACAAGTGTGTGTACAAAATAGAGTTTATAATCTAAATCCACATTATATTAAAGACAGGCATTCCACTCAACCAGTAAGAAAAATAATCTGGAGAGAAATAGTCCTGTGTTGTACCAGTTTTCATCTTAAAGTCACCATAGCGTTTATTTGAAAATGCTGTGTTTTATTGGAAAGAGAACACAAAAATCACATTCTCCCTCATCTAGGTGGAATAAATGACTCCAGATAAATTAACCAAATGATACAGTGTGCATATGTCATTATGTTTCTTCTGAAATAATGCTGTATCCTTAGAATTGCGATACCGTGTTTCCCTGAAAATGAGACCTAGTCAGACCATCAGCTCTAATGCGTCTTTGGGAGCAAAAATTAATATAAGGGCCAGCCTGGTGGCTCAGGCGGTTAGAGCTCCATGCTCCTAACTACCAAGGCGACCGGTTGGATTCCCACATGGGCCAGTGGGCTCTCAACCACAAGGTTGCCAGTTCAATCGCTGGAGTCCTGCAAGGGATGGTGGGCAGCGCCCCCTGCAACTAAGATTGAACACGGCACCTTGAGCTGAGCTGCCTCCCGGATGGTTGGAGTGCATCCTCTCAACCACAAGATTGTCAGTGTGACTCCTGCAAGAGATGGTGGGCTGTGCCCCCTGCAACTAGAAAAACGGCAACTGGACCTGGAGCTGAGCTGCGCCCTCCACAACTAAGACTGAAAGGACAACAACTTGACTTGGAAAAAAGTCCTGGAAGTACACACTGTTCCCCAATAAAGTCCTGTTCCCCTTCCCCAATAAAAAAATCTTAAAAAAAAAAATTAATATAAGACCTGGTTTTATTTTACTATAATATAAGACCAGGTCTTATATTATATTATGTTATATTATATTATATGACCTAGTATATTATAAGACATATTATATTATATTATGTCATATTATATTATACTAGGTAATATAATATAATATAACAATATAATATAAGACCTGGTCTTATATTAATTTTTGCTCCAAAAGATGCATTACAGCTGATGGTCCAGCTAAGTCTTATTTTCGGGAAAACACGGTACTCTACTGTTAGAATTGTCATATGTCCAGCCGTTGCCTGCTTTTCCTTTCCAGAACTCTGAAAGTACTGCAAGGCTGAAGGAAAGTTTGGATTTTATGTTTTGGAGCCAAAAGGGGGCTGGACAGTGGCATGAAGGGCTCTGCCATCCTGCTGTATTCCATGCAGTATTCCTCTCAATGCCGAATCATAGATTCTAGAAACAATCCCTGTGCCCCACCTCGATGCCAGACGTCAAGTTAGGTGCTAGGAATAAGAAGAGGACCTTCATTTCCCAAACTGCCCTCTGTGATCACCTGTATCTTTCAGAGTTTCGAGGCCTTCTGTGTATCAGGCACTTGACGTTCACTTTCATGGTTCAAGATTTCCAAACTGTAAGATAAACCCTATGCAAAATAATAAAAAGATTATAAATCCTAGGAGAACATTTCTGGGTTTGCTAAAGGCAAGAGTTCTTTGCTTGTTCATTTGTATTTGTCCTGAAGCAAAATTAATTTCCTAAAGGGGTGGGTACCTCAGAGAAATGGGAGCTCCAAGGATGCCTGGGCAGGGAAGGGCAGATATCATCTATTGCCTGAATCTCATGTCTCGTATATCCTTTTATAATACATTTATTTGAACATCTCTAAAAAAAAAAAACCCACAATAAATCTAATTCAATGAATGCATATGTTCATAGTTCAGTATAATTCTATCAATATAAAAATGGAGAGACATTGAAAAGAAATTATTGAAAATCTAAGGATGGGGGAGTGTTGAAGATTCTACATTGAAAAGAAATTATTGAAAATCTAAGGATGGGGGAGTGTTGAAGATTCTGTCAGGCATTTACGGTGTAGGACACTTAGGAAAGGAAGCCATGCTTCTAGCATAAGGGAAGATAACTGCCTCAGAAACTCCTGCAGGGCAAGAGGGCCCAGTGACAAAAGAGGGACAGAGGCTGTATACCTAGGACAAGAGTGCTGAGTCCATGAGGTGATAGACACCACCTGCACGGTGGGAAACCCAGCCGGAAGTGGCCTTCTGGTTCTGCGTTGCCTTGGATGTGCTATTCTTCCCTAATAAGCTTGGGGTACAGTACAAAGACCTTCTCATACCTTACAGAGACACTGGGGACAAAAAAATTCGAGAAGAGAATCATTGCAGGGGAGGGTGATCAAGTTGTATATTTTTATATGTAGGTTGTAAAGAGAGGACTAGTTGGACAAATCAGTAATAAAACAATAATAATAGTGAAGTGTCAAGTCCTAGTCTATGCATTTACATGTATATTCTTTCCCTGAATCCTGCTAATGGAAGAAACTAAGGTATGAGCAGTTTGGCCAACATGATACAGGTAATAAATGTGGGAGCTTGGTTTTGAATCCAGGCCTCTTGGAGTTCCTACTAGATGCTTCCAACTGTGGAAGTAGCTTTGTCAAATATCCTTTTGCCCTCGAGTCACAGCCTAAGCAAGGCAGAGAGGGAAAAAGGCATATGCATTTAAGTAATATATAGGGACAACACATAAAGGGTAATTTATAGAGTGGTTTAAATAATGAAGGGGATTTCCTGGCTTACGTAACCCTACATTTCAGAGACACGAAGGTTGATCAGGATTCCAGGTCTGTTTCCCTTAAATTGTCTTGATTCTGTCCTTTGTGCATTAGCTTTACCTTCACAAAGGCTTCTTTTGTAGTCATTTCATAACCACTAGCACCAATCAAGACTGAAGAGAGAGGGCTGGCTGCCATCAACCATTAACAGAAGCCTTGAGCTTTGATGTTTTTGGACCACTTTAACTCACAGACTCACGAGATATTAAAGCGGAGTAACGTTCTTCACTGGTTTTCTCAGACTTACCCACATGCAATGTTGTGGCAAGGAGGAGAGCATTGCCCTGACTACCTTAGGTCAGGTGGGACCCCTTTGTGGATAAAGGTGGGACCATAACTGCTATGTTCTGGAGAAAGGTTTCATTGAGTGTTTGGGGAGATAAGCAGAGTGTCCTCCACAAAAGGTAGTTTTGGCTCAACGATGAGAAACCAGTGGAAACTTTTTGAGCAGGGTACAATGTGATTAAGGCAACATTTTAGGAGAAATAACTTAAAGTTGGGAGGGGAAGCTTATGCAGAGAAGGCAGTGCCCACAGAAAAGCCACAGAAAGATACACCTTGGGAAAAGTTAGGAGACATTGGCATACGTCTTGGACTCTACTGCTTTCAACGTAATTTCCCCTGTATTCTTCCCCACCATGATGGTCACCTGTTCAGCATCCGTGAGCTTCCTTCCTCACCTCCCACCCCTCACCACCCTCTGGTCTGGAAGTTATTCCCCTGCTGTTCAGTAATAAAAGTAAAATAGGATGCTCGACTAACATGGCTAGTGACTCAGGTTCAAATTGCAGAGAATGTTTTGTATCCCTTGGGTTTTGATGTCTTTCCAAAGAACACCTCCACCCAGAGGTAGTCCCAGCCAAAACTGTAAAAAGTTATCTCTTTGTTTACGCAAAAATTCTTTCGGGAAAATTAAGATGCAGGCTTTCTGGGAAAGTTGCAAAATGTTCTTTCCTTATAGAACGCAGCGAAGAAAGGTCTTTCTGGTCACGTGTTTCAAATGTATTTTATCAATGTTCCCCCTCCCTTCTGCGTACATTGGAAATGCGAGCTACTTTTGATTATCAAGAAGGCAGGTTTTTCTCCACTGTTCATACAATTTAAGCTTATAGCTCAGTAGCACTGACATTACAATAGTGACTTTGGCATTGATTTTTGTACCGCATCTTACCATAAGTGTAATAGGAATAAATCCCAATAAAAGTGGTTTTTTCCTTGGATAACACTCCATGAGTTTGGCCTTTTAGTCTTCAAAATGGAAGCGAACCAAAATGGAAGCCTACAAATGCAATGAACCGTTTGTACTCAAGTACTGACAAGGAACTGATACAAAAAGCATGATTTTTCTTATGCCTGTGTTGACTATGAAAGAGAGAAGCGCCAGTTGAACCCATTGAGAAGCATCCATGAAATCTAAGAAGCTGGGCTTGGAGCCAGCCCAGCTTTTGTCTCCATGTTCACCATTTGCTGACTTCGCACGGATGAGGGCTTTAACCCCAAAAGAGCAGAGTCTGATTATTAAGGACTTCATTATAATTTACAATCACGTCTTTCCAGCGAAGGTGTAGTTAGGGCCAGGAATTCTGTAGAAACCACGATTCCAAATGCACCCGGATTTGTCGAGCCGTTTTGTTTATCACGGGGCAAAACGATTTCATTATTTACATGCTGCATTAACCAGAGGGAATCCCTTCAATTGGTCTTCCTGTTAGCTCTACTTTGGGTGGTTATTTTGCTACTAGAGAATTTTACTTCCGAAAGGGGAACACAGAAAAGGAGAGGAAGTTGGTTTGGCTACTTGTCAGCAGTTCTGGAAGAATGTTTATTCAGGGCAGAGTTTGAGACCTGAGAATTCGGGGGAATATCTGGACACGTTCAGTTCTTTCATGT
This sequence comes from Rhinolophus sinicus, assembly GCF_036562045.2. Taxonomy (NCBI): domain Eukaryota; kingdom Metazoa; phylum Chordata; class Mammalia; order Chiroptera; family Rhinolophidae; genus Rhinolophus; species Rhinolophus sinicus. Next base: position 14,849,125 of record NC_133761.1, on the reverse strand, counting down.
TGTCCCTACCCTATCAGTCCTCCTCGGCTGACCTTATAGCCTCTGCCAGAGAAATCTCCAGTGGCCAGAACTCAAGCAGTGCTTCACGAGCTTCTCAATGTCTGAGTGGTGGAGGGAAGTCCACTATTAACACAGCAGTCCTACTTATGGAATCTAATATACATTTGGGGAAATCATTGCAATCCTCGTTGGTCGTTCGTGCGAAAGGAAGTGTTGTTATGAAATTTAGCCTAGCAGTCCTTAAAAGAACACTCACCTATAATAAAATTTGACAGTTTGTTTTATTTTATAATCAATAATGCTATCCTTGAGGGAGCATAGGAACAGTTGTTTAATGACACTGAGGAGTCCATGGAAAAGGGCCTTCCTAGAGATTATAGTGCAAAATGTAACAAAGAAAACACGTGTTAAAAACTATACGGTAGTCTATTCAGAGATGTACTCAAAGGTTAAATTTGGGAAATTCAGCTAGTCACTTAAAACTGCATTTATTAGAATTTTTCAGTATTTTTTTCAGGCCTCTTTCCAGCATTACCCTGTGAGGCCTTGAGAACCGTATCTTATCGACGTAACCTAACATGCCTTCCATGGCAGGACTGTGAAAGTGAAGTATGTGATTCTCAGAGAGAAAATGTTTTCCTCTCCAAGAACCCCCGTGTCTAAATTTGATAATTCTCCTGGAGGAAGGTCAAGGTGATTGCAGGCCTATCTCCCCTTCAGACTTTTAGGAATAGGAGGTGTAAGCAAAAGGTGACACCTTCTAAAAGGAAAGTCCAGCTCTCATTGCCAAATTTATTCTAGTGAATTAAAAGACTGGTGCTCCCACCGCTTTGAGCTTCCCACTACTCTGTGCAGACTTCCATCAAGGCCTCTACAGCCCTTCCCCTTTTTTGTCCCCTTTATGTGATGAGGGGAGTGAAGGTGAATACCATGTTTATGGTGTGGCTTAAGGAACACATGTACTGGGGACCCATAAGTACAAAGGGTCAACTAAAAGGATGCGTCGTCCTCCATCCTCTTATTATCCCACACAGAAGTGGGCATGAGCTTGAACCCTCCGGACCCTGTCTCCCTGCTACTCAACCTTCCTATAATGCAATGAGGATGGCATCATTTCTGCGTTATAAGTAATGTGAAATCAGGCACCGAAGAGACTGAGCTGGGAAGTGCCAGGGGCACAGCACCTTGGAGACCTTGGGGGCTTGCTTGAAGTCACAGTCCCTCCTGCTGGGGAAAGGAGACCATCAGTCCTAGAGGAAGCTGGGTTTGGGTACAGCCCCTCCTGCTGGGGAAAGACCAGGCTCCCTGTCCAAGTCCTCTTACTGCCTGGCAAATCAAGCTGGGCCTCTGAGATCACATCCACAAATCCTCCACAAATCCTGTGTGTCCTCCAAAGCTGGCAGGTCTGTGCACTGTCCAAGGTGAGGTCCAGCACCATATTCATTCTTAGACTCTGAGCTTCCCTGCCTAAAATCCAGGAAGAGGCATTCCATCTTTTTTTTTTTTTTCATTGGGGAATATTGGGGAACTGTGTGCTTCCCCAGGGCGCATCAGCTCCAAGTTATTGTCCTTCAATCTAGTTGTGGAGGGCGCAGCTCAGCTCCAAGTCCAGTTGCCATTTTTGATCTTCAGTTGCAGGTGGTGCAGCCCACCATCCCATGTGGGAATCCAACTGGCAACCTTGTTGTTGAGAACTCGTGCTCTAACCAACTGAGCCATCTGGCTGCCCCTCAGGAAGCTCAGTGGCAGCTCATTGTCTTCAATCTAGTTGTGGAGGGCGCAGCTCACTGGCCCATGTGGGAATCAAACCGGCAACACTGTCGTTCTGAGCTCACGCTCTAACCAACTGAGCCATCCGGCTGCCCACATTCCATCTTTTAATGCTACAAGTGCATTTCGACTTACTCTGAAATATTGAAACTAGGACTTTAAACTTTACCTTATTTTTTTAATAAACGAGAGTGTTTAGTTCAAAGTTTAAAGTGAGTTATGTCTTTTTAACCTCTGACTCTGTTGTTAATTGCTTAACACTGAACTTACACCTATTTTCCTTCTGCCAAGATAGATAAATCATTCCTTGGCAGTAGACTGTAAGTCTTATTACTATGCTATTTATTGCCCATTGGTTTGGTATTATTCTGATTTTTTTTTCACCTTCTAATAAATAATAGCAATAATAACATAATAATAATTAGTACTTATTGACACTATTTTATGTTATTGATAATAACTAGTATTACTATTACCAGAATGCCAAGTCACATGAAAAGCATTTTACATGAACATTTGTATCATTTAATCCTCAAGTAGGTATCATTAGTCCCATTTTAGAGATGAGAACACAGAGGCTTAGAGAGGTAAAGAAGCTTGCTGGGGTCACAAGACCTACAAAATGGAAGAAAGAGCTGGGCTTTGCAGCTCCTCAATGTACCATTAAAAGCCACGCTCTAAGAGTTCAGAGGTTGAGGATACAGCTGGGGTCATCCCTAAAGCCGTGGGAGCCCGAGATCAGAGGCCGAGAATGCTTCTGGTACTGTGGACGTGGAGTCCAGACCTTTGAAATTTGATTTGTCTCTGAATAGTTGTGTTTGTGTTGAGTAAAAATTAAACTTTCTAACGTAATAAAAATATCCACTGCATACATGAAAATGATGAATAGCAGCAACATGAATACATTTATTTATTTTTAAACATTAATATAGTCAAAAATTAAGAACCATTTCAAAGCTACAAAAACTTGGGCTAGTTGTGTGAATAATTAGCTATGTATACTACTTCCTATGCCTAGTTACTAGGAAGCATGCTGATGAGTATGCATACGTGAAATGTGTCAGATTAATTTTTGTGTGTTTTGTAAAACACACATAATAAATAAATAAGAAAAGATAATACTACATAAATACTCTTCACCTATAGACTTAAATTAACTAAAGCTATTAGAACTTCTGGAATGTGAGCCCAGCTGATCATACCTTGGGCTCTAGAAGGAAACATGCTTATTGTGGCTTCTTAGTGACATGAAACTCTAGGAAAATGCAGAGCCCCAGACTTACGTTTTGCACCTAAGGAATAGATCAGTCAGTATAATCTCGTGCAAGAAACATTAAAAAATGTTCCAAATATTACTGGGTACCTTGTAGCTTAAGAGCTTTTCAAGGTATTGCTCAATTTTCTGTTTAGAGCTAGAATAAATTTTTACTTGATTAAGTGGAGATTCTTACTATAGACTGTAATATAGTGTTTGACTCATTGTTCTCAAAGAGTGTAAGTTGAAATAGCAAAATAAGCACTGGATATTCAGTTCAAGACCCTCTTGCTTCCTTTATAGGAATGGGTAAGGCAATACTTTTATGATCAGAACTGAATTTTTTACACTAGACCTTGAGATTTGGTGGAAAATGGGTCCTGTAGTTTAGGTGTTGATTTGAGGATTAGAAAATTGCAGAATTTTAAGGGTTGGGGAATCTTGGATTCAAGACTATACGTATAAAGTTTTTGTAAGACATCAGGGAATATTTGGACATAATGCTAGAATTTTCAAATATCCTGAGATAGAAAAAAAATTGCTTTAGCAGAAGAAAATATAAGGAGTATTTAAAGGGGAGGTGTGTAGTCTTGGCACGGGTTTTTGAATAAATGGCCTGTCTTGATACATTCCGGGGCTCTAACTGAGCACTCTGTTGACTAAATCAACTTAAAGTTCTGTTTTCTATAAAATGGGAAGAGTAAGTAGGGTGCTTGAGGTTACATGCATATAAAGTTCTTAGAATAAAGCCTAGCATGTAGAGAACACTCATTGTTGTTACTGCTATTAATAATAGTAAATAGGTCACTGTGGTTCGGAGTTAACATTCTGGAAGCACTTTTTCATCGATTCTGAAATGAGAGTGTACACATTTATTTATGATGTTGAAAATCATCATGTTATAAAAGTCAATCATGTGTGATGGGGACAGGCAAAAACTATGGCTGGTGGGCCATATCTGGCCCACAGCCTGTTTTTGTAAATAAAGTTTTATTGGAACACAGCCATGCCCATTCATTTACATATTGTCTGTCACTGCTTCCTTGCTACAGCAGCAGAGTTAAGTAGACTCAACCAAGAGTGTATGGTCTGCAAAGCCAAAAATATTTACTATCTGGTCCTTGATAGAAAAAATTTGCCAACCCTTGATGTAAATCAGAGAGATGAGAGAGAGAGAGAGAGAGAGAGAGAGAGAGAGAGAGAGAGAGGTTTGTGCATGGTTTTATTTTAAGGGACACCTATTAGAAATTGATGACATCCTTTTAAACAAGAGATGAATATTTGGCAAGTTTATAAATTGATTTTGAGAAGCTTTGGTGTTGATTATTAAAAGCCATATTTTATAGTAAGAAACCCAGGTTAGAAACATTTTGATAATTTTGATCAAGGATAAAACTGTGCTCAAATCATTACCCATACAAAGTACTAAATCATTTTTTTTTCTAATTATTTTCTCCCACCATGGATGCCTAGTACCTGTTGCACTAGTACAAAAGATGATGATAACATAGAGGCCAACTCTGGACTAATGGATGTTCTCTGTGCACTCCCACGCCAAAGCCCATATTCCTTTTGTTAAAACCCATATCAAGACCATGCGTTGCTGTTTGACCAAATGTGAAATGCTGACTTTATTTTCTCCCATTTTTTTCTCTCTTCACCCAACTCTCTGTCAGCCACAATAGATTTCAAAATAGTGTTGTAGGTATAAAGTCTCTGTCCTGTGATTTAATTTCTCCATCCTGTGATAGAATACTTTCTTCATTTTCGTACACATTGAACAGTTGCTTGTTTGTGTTTTCAGGCTTCTTCATGTCACTAAACAAGAAGTTACACTAGAAATCTGTTATTACATAGCTGGTTTGCACTTTAACCAAACCTTTGGTAATTCTTGCTTTTGGTCTCAGTACCTGATAATCTAGGAATTGAATGAAACCCGAAAAGGAAATTACCTGCACTTTCTATTAGTTTCTTTTTTAAAATGGAAAAAGTTACCTATCAGATGGACTAAGAAAGCTGCATGCATTCATTTAGACACTTAACATAGGCTTAGAGAAGTTAGTGCTTTAAATCTGTGTAAGAATCTGTATATAAATTGTGAGTCAAGAAGCTCAGTTCAATACAGTCTTTGGCAATTGGAAAGTTTTTGCTTTCTGCGATCTTTTTTTTTTTCATAAATCAATAAATTTGGGCAGCCAGTTAGCTTAGTTTGTTAGAGAGTGGTGCTCTTAACAACATGGTTGCTGGTTCGATCCCCACATGGGCCACTGTGAGCTGCGCCCTCCACAACTAGATTGAAACAACTGCTTGACTTGGAGCTGATGGGTCCTGGAAAAACACACTTAAAAAAAAATAAAAGTTAAAAAAAAAATCTTTAAAAATCAATAAATTTGTTATAACACGACCATAATTTGTATCCCCTGAATCATTCACTATGTAGCTCAGAGAAACTTGCTAGCCTGTTTCAAGACCATGTAGTCATCATCATCTAGAAGTTCTTTAAAGTCTCTGGGAATTTCTTGCCTATCTAATTTTAAATCGTTCTCGTGGTCCCCTGCTTCCTTAATGAGACGCTTGAGCATACTCTTAGAGGTACACAGTTCCTGTGTTTCCTGAGCTTCCTTCTTCAGCCTTCCCTTGAATTTGTGAGAGCCTCTATATCCATTCAGTAAAATCCCTTTTTGCTTAAATTAGCCGGAACTAATTGTGTTTGATATAACGGTCATTGACACAGAAATTAGTACCAGGAATAAGGTGTATAAATATTACTTACGTCACAAAAATGACGGATACCTATTATACTCTTCACCCAACCACAAACACATGGAGTCAGGGTTATTTCCATAAAATTATTGCCAAGTACAACGTGTGAAAAAAAACACAAAAAAACAGGCTAATTCTGCTTGGTGTAACATCATTACCTTATGATAACCTCACATTTGTCTGAGCTTTAATATGTAAAAATGTTGGACTTCAAACCACATTTGTTATATAGATGGCTGTATGTTATTCTATTTATGTGACCCTCGTGGCTTCTCCACTGTTCTAGGAATAAGGTAGAATATTAATAAATGCTCATTAATTGATCCCTGATCGAAAGTGAAATTGCTTTTAGTTTCCAAGTAATGTAATCTCATTCTTCCCTTTCCTCCTTAAAAAAAGGGAAAACTGGAGTTTTGGGAATTGGACTTCTCTGTTTTGGGGTTTGCACCGGAAGTAAGAAGCAGAGAGTGTTTTATTTAATTGATTTCATTTGGTTGTTTGCAGTTTTATTTATTTATTTTTTGCATGGCTTAACTGGTATTTTTATTTTATTTTTTAATGAGAGTTTAGTGGGATGACAATTGTTAGTAAAGTTAAATAGATTCCAGGTGTACAATTCTGTAATACATTATTTATATATATCACATTATGTGTTCACCACCCAGAGTCAGTTCTCTTGGTTGTTTGCAGTTTTAGATATTTCCATGGACAAAGACACTTGAGCGATTCTATCATGAGCCAGTTAACATTTTTTGGTCCTTTTACATTTCAGTCTGTCATTTCAGTGTGCTGTTAGAATTGCAAATATTTAGGCACAAACATTAAAATCTCACTATAGAGTCAGCTGATTATGCAATCGCAGGTAAGATGACACAAACATTAATATTTTCAGCTTTCACAAATGCTATTAGAAAGATGTAATTACAGCCTCATAGATTCATAGCAACTATTACTTGATGGCTCGGATGCCTTCGGAAAAAATGGGAGGAGGTCATACTGTGAGCCTTTGGTCTGTAAAATCATAGAACACTTGCTGGGTGAGATGAATATATAAGGAAATTCCATTTCTCTGACAATTTTTCCTTTCCTTTATCTTAGTTTTGTGATACACGTTCGGAACAACACCTAACATTGAAATAGCAACTTATATTTTAGAAAGGGATTTTCCTGTATCATTCTGTTGATCCTTAACATTCTATTGATCCTTAGCCTATGAGCTAAGAGGAATCTGAGTGATTATTTTGATTCCCAATTTAAAACTGAAATGCTTTCCTGAAGGTCCGTCATACTTTCTTGCTCATTCTTATATCCCTAGGATTCAGCACATGATAGATGCATAGTTGACATGGGATAAAAATTTGCTAAATAGCAAAATTACTGCCGCTCAGGGAGAGAATAAGTGGTCTGGCTAAGAACACACAGTTACTACCGTGTTTCCCCCAAAATAATACCTAGCTGCACCATCAGCTCTAATGCGTCTTTTGGAGCAAAAATTAATATAAGACCCGGTCTTAGCTTTTATTATGTTATATAAGACCAGGTCTTATATTAATTTTTGCTCCAAAAGACCCATTAGAGCTGATGGTCTGGCTAGGTCTTATTTTCGGGGAAACACGGTAAGTGATGGAAGCAGAGCTTTTTGATTCCAGATCCCACACTCAGCTTTGTACTGCTCATGCTCCAACAAGGGCAACTGAAGTAGCTTTCAGTGATGAGCTAAGATAAATAACATTTAAAATATTCAAATGCAGAGCTCTTAAATTGGATGGGGGATTATTTTTAGAGCTAACATTAAGTTCTGTCGTGTTCAAATGGAATTTTAAAAAATATATGAAATTGGAGAGGAAATCTTGAAGGCCATGTTAGTTTGGGGTTCATACTGAATTATCTCATTTCAGGGTTTTTTTGATATGAAAGCACTTTTCCATGTTGTAGACAAGGAAAAGTGAAGTTTACCAACCTGCATAATCCGTCAGGGTGGCCCATGTTGTCTTGTTCAGTACTGTGTCCAGCGTTTGGCACCATGCCTGCTACAGACTAGGTGTTCAGTTAATATTTGTTGACCGGGCAAGGTCCCGAAATCTACTGTAGTTGCTCCAAGCCACACCATCGTGAAGGTCTTCCTAATGGTTGATCGAACTATGTTGATCAACATACGCTGTCATCAGCGTAATCAAGTGGTTGACTTTAGTGATCCTCTAATCTAGCCCTTTGAAATGACTCTTGCTTGGCCATTTGACTTTCTGCCAGAGCAAGACTAAAACTGATAGTCTTGGTTCCTCCCTCCGTGCTGACTCTGAAAGTATTTATGAGGAATCAAGACGATTTTCTCTGAAGACCGAGTGGCTCCAAGGTAGGTAGTGTATGAAGGGTGAGGCCTGTAACTCAGTCCTGAGCTCCTTTCCTCTCAGTCCCACAGGCGTCTTCATAAGACTATGCTGCCTGAACACAGAATATCTCTGCATTTCAGACTTGTTCTTCCCAGAGTTAGCAGTATGTGGTCTCCATCTTTAATGCAAGATTGAAACCGGCCAGCCTTCAACCTGCCATCTTGCGTTCCCCGTTCCCCCTCCCACCGCATGTGTGAGGTAATTTGAGAGGTAATTCTCAGCTGGTCCATCCAAGACCCCCTGAGCATAACCCTAGTCCCTGCTCCACCCTCCCTCATGGCCCCATTTCCTCTCCAACAAGATGCAAGAAACTATCGTGAACCAAGAGAAACTCACCAAACTACAGGCACAAGTGCCCATTGGTGGGAAAGGAACTGCTGGCAGAAAAAAGGTGGTTCACAGAAGCTACAGCAGATGATAAAAATAAATAAATAAAACTTCAGTTCTCCTTAAAGAAGTTAGGAGTAAACAGTATCTCTGGTCTTGAAGAGGTGACTGTGTTCCCAAAGTAAGGAACAGTGAGCCACTTCAGGCATCTCTGGCAGCGAACACTTTCACCATCAACAGGCCACACAGAGACCAAGCAGCTGACAGACAGACTACCCAGCATCTTAAACCATCACAGTGCAGACAGACTGACTAGTTCAAGGAGACCGGTTCTGCCCAATCAATCTGAAAAGCACCACTTGCTACCGGAAAGAATGATGCTGATGAATTTCCAGATCTTGTGGAGAATTTTGATGAGGCTTCCAAGAATGCAGCAAACTGAACTGAGTCAACTTCTGAAGAAGTTACTAGGAGCTGCCATTGTATAGTATGACTGCTTTTTTAAAATGGTGTTCATGGGTCAGATAAAATCTTGATCTCTGACATTTTAAGCCCAAGCCCCTGGCACACTGCAGCTCTTTCCAGTTTTTGCTGGTACACAAATCACTCTTTGCAGCTAATTAAGCTGAAAGAGCTTGGCAATAAAGTTTGAAACAAAGATTAAATACACACACACACACACACACACACACACACACACACACACACAAACTGGCCAGCCCTCACTGGTAAATTGGAAATGTATTGCTTTCTCACATCCCAGCTCTAAATTTTCTACCTAACTGGGGGGTCAGGGTTTATATTCTAATTCCTTGATCATGAACACGCTTCCACATCCCCAAAGCACCTCTGTCTCTCCACAAGTGACATATACTCTGTTTGCCCATGTGAAACTTCTGTCTTCTTCAAGGCAATTGCGATTAGAAAGAAAAATTGTGACTAGATTTCTCACATACATTGTGAGAGTCTCATGGGCCAGACACCAGTGCTAGCCTGTAATAACCATAGGTAAACCATAGGAAGGAGCCCTGCCCGAGTGGAATTTATAGCCGGAGATCTCAGCCAGCTAGTGCCAGAGATGGAAACGTGGACAATTACAATGCAGTGAGATCATTTCTGCAATAGAAGAATGTACAAGGTGCAGTGGGAGTGGCAGATGGATGGAACCTGAGGGAGAAGAGACTCGGAGATGTGAAACATCGCGGCATGTTCAGGAAAGTCCAAATAGTCCTTCAGTTCATTGGTTTTCAAATGTTTCTGTAAACATATTTTGAGCATAGATTCTCCCCCACCAAAAGCACATTAATTTAACAGTTGTACCCATGTCCTTCCATTGCGATGCACTGTGTATACCATAAACATACACAAAAATAGAAATTAAAAATCCCTTTGGAGGTGAGATAAAGTACAGACACTCTGATATTTTCTGGCTGCACCCCAAAGGATGGTTGTAGACCTCTCCTTTGTAAGCTGCTCTCTAGACTCTAAGCCCCACGAAGAAGGCCAGGTATGTCATATTCGTGGCTGTATCTCCTATGTCTGGCACAGTTTCTGGCATTACTAGGTACCCAATCATTATTTGTTCGATTGAGTTGATTTTCAGTATTGGCAGAGAGATAGGCTCAAGTGATAAATTGGTGACAAACGTTTTTCAGCTTTACTATGAAGGAAGACCTTCATAGATTTTCCCAGGGCTTTGAGTTGAAGCTCTGACTCTCACTCTTCATCTTAGGGAGTGAGGGAAGCCCTTCATATAATTTCTCTGTGTCTCATGAGGGCATTCATACTGCTCAACAGGGTCAGTGATATTCCTGCACGTCACATGGCGCTTGTGGCGAGCGACTAATAAAAGTGACATTGTGAAGCACTTGGCTCTGATGAAAGGCCTACCAAAATGGTAAATAGCCCTTGTATGAGCAGCCAGAGAGAATGAGGGCCATTCTTCCTCCCACCATGGCTCTTCTGTTAATGATAACAACATCAGAAGCATATTTTTCTGTTTGACTTTTGAATCCAGGGATCTATGATGTTGTAGCAACAGAATTGTCTTTTTCAGATGGCAGCACACAAAACATAAGGTCTGTCACAGTGCCTTGCAACTAACAGAAGGCTTTGAACAAGATTTAAGGCAACATTTTTAAAGTGCAATTAGCATTTTAGTATAGATTAGTTAAGATTATATACTTTGAGGTATATAGAGAGCCCAGATTTCTTAAGCGATTCTCAGAGATGCCTGCATAGAGCATGTTTCATCTTTTCTTCCAGAATCATTCTCTTGTACGTATGCCTGCTGATACTATTTTGTCTTCAGTTACTTAGCCTGCAAGTATTTGTAGAGAGTGTAGAGGGGCAGCTTTTGTTTGTATTAAACAAGGTATCTAGAAATAAATAGCATGATTCCTGCCCTCAGGAAGATGACTTTTCGGTAGAGAAATAAAAATCCATGAATAAATGGAGGATACCTGAACAGAATATCACGAAGAACCCTGGAGAATGGGAGCAACGGTTTTAGAAAGGAGACATCCTTGTAACCTAAAAAAGAAGGAGATGGTTTCCTGCTGAGGTGGAACATAAGGAAAGATGAGTAGGTTTTCTAGAAGCCCAAGGGAAGAAGGATGGAATTCCTGGCAGTGGGAATACTATGGATAAAGGCACAGAAATGGGATAGACAGCATATGTGCCTGCTTGATTGGAGCAGAAACCTGAAGTTGGGAACAGGGGTGACCACGGTTGATAAGGTGGACAGGCAGAGTGAGGGAAGCTCACAGAGAGAGGGCTTTTATTGCTGCAACACGGACTCAGAGCCTCTGAATGTCCGTACGTAGGACAGGTGAGCTGGGCAGCAGCTTTGTATTGGAAGAGTGGAGACCCAGAGACTAAAGGAGGAGACTCTGGACTGGAAGAGTGGTTGGAAGGTCGATAAAAGGAAGTTTCCAAGGTGTCAACAACAGAACTTGACAACAGCTTAAACCTAGGGGATGAAAGAAATTTAAGTACAAGAAACCTTTTATGAGCTCCTCTCAGCACTCTGCCGAGTGCTGTCCTTAAGGAGTTCTTAGGTCAAGGTGGCTGAGAACATTCCTAGAAATCAGATGGTTGGGACAAGGAACGAGTTTAGTAGGAAATGATGATGACGAGAATCTGTGTGTTCATGGGTGGACGTAGGGTAGGGAAGGAAGGAGTAGAGAAAGATGGAAGCACTGAAATGATTGTTGACAGTATAACAGTGAATGCCAGGGATGGTCGTGCTTGTCTTGTCCTGTAGCTTTGCCACCTTTGCCCCACAGCACAGCTGCCTCTGGCCCATTGCCTCACAGAACTTGAGTAAACATGGCCCTTTTAGATTTGGCTCCTTGAGGCTGCAAGGTACTTTGGCCTTCTCCAAATTTCCTTCTTCTCTGGTGGTCTGGCTCCTTTGCGAAGCAGTCAGTGGACTCCTGGAGGGCCCCGTCCACCTGCCTGAGCCATACCTGTCCAGACCTACCTTGTTCCAGGCAGCAGACAGAGCTTGAGCTACAACTCAGATGCCTGCTGTGTACACATTCTGTGAAGATTAGCACAGGCTCTTCTTGAAGGAAGAATTATTCAACATTTCTTATCCAGAGGAACAAAACACACACCCAGGTGGTCCAAATACGCCTTCATATTAATAGAAAGGCAATGCCAGAAGCACTTTGAAGTGTTGCTGAGTATGTACAACCTGGGTGGATAGGTATGCGGCCACCAACGGGACCAAGACTAGAGGCTCAAGTTTTGCATTCCGTGCTGTGCTAAAGATTCTTTCTGTCCGGCTGAAAACAGAGATGAAAACCCAGTCCCTTATACTAACTGGTTATCACTCACCATTAGCCCTGCGCCAGACACTTTGGGAAATATGAAAGAAGAGAGAGTTTTTGACTCCTATGATTTGTAGGATAGTGGACGGGAGAATGAATGCAAATAAGAGTAAAGTATTACAAAGTAATATGTGGGTAAACGTGAGCGTTATAGAAACTGTATCACAGAGGAGTTAGGGAAACTGGACCATATCTGGCTGGATGAGAGAAGACACAGTGGAAGAAGGTTGAGGTAAGCTAGACCTTAGTGGATGGCTAGGAAAAGAAGGGGAGCATATCCTCAAAAATCATACATTTCGGGACAGAGGCACAAACGGTGATGCATTTAGCTCAAACAGGAAATAGAAGAAGAGGAAAATAATGATGGATCGATTCAGTTTTAATATAGAGACTTTGACTAGTGTGTGTATGTGAGTCTTATACACATAGAATGCAGTTTTCATTTTGAAGAAACAATACCTGTTTCAGTTACATGGTCCTTGAACTACAGAAACTAGTTCACCATGAGCAGTTGTTTGAGTTATGCCTGGTATGCAGTTGGGGTTCAATAAATGTATATGAGTTGAGACACCTTTTACAAGCCTCTTCGCTGGAAGCAGCCTTTAATAGACCTGCCGATGTCCCTGACAACACTTTCGAGAGCCTGGAAATATTTTTAACCCCGGAGAAACCTTGCCTATCCTCATGTTATATATACTTGCACACCCAAAGCCTGTGGCATTTTGGCGGCTGCCGCATCTGTCCTGGGAGCTGAAATAGATGAGTGCAGTCCTAGACAGTATTTGTGCAGCATGCTTAGCACAAGGCTCTGTGATGTAGTCATCCTTGTTTGGAAGCCCAAAGGAAAGGAAATTGGCTGTTTTGTGTTCTCTGGCCTTACGGTTTGCGGTAGATCTTTTCAGTACAAAATGTGCCCCAAACAGCCTGTTCTGTTTTGATCTCAGGAGTGAGGATTTACCCTGGAGGCTCTTCAGGGTGTCCACAAAAACACAGACGTTACCGTTGAAAGAGATTTGAGAGATAAATCTAGTCAGCTTCCTCATTTTTCCGATTAGGAAACCAAATCAGGTCCTAATTGGTCAAGAGCCCTCGCCCGGGTCACGTTGCCTAGACAGAAACAGTAACTGCACACTACCCTTTAGGTGGCCTGATGCGTCCCAGAGACCACACAAAACTTGCCTTTTGATGGTCCACCCATGCTGGGTTGTTGTGAAGTCCGCTTTCTGAGCCCCGCTTCTGCTTTGGGCATCCTTTCCCACCAGCAGGACCAACCCTTCCTCTTCTTCCTTCGGAATCATGTGCCTTCCTACTTTAAACTTCCTCCTAGTCACAATGGGAACAGATTTCATACCTTCCTTTATACTTGCTGCTTAACTGGTTACATTTGATACATGTGAGCTTGTCACCTGTTCCTCAGCCAAGACCTGCCTTAAAAAAAAAAAAAAAAAAAAGAGTTTTCTGACTTTTTATTGGATGGAAGGCTGTGCTCCTGCTCGAAGAGGGGTGCGTGTCAGTGAGCAGGTGGGGAGACCCATTGAAAGAAGGAGGGGATCTAAAAATGATACTGTAAGTCTGGCCAGGGAGTTAGTTCATATGTTAGCCTTGTAGGGTGTTTGCAAGGTGAGAGGCTTAGACTCATAGATTCCTGATTTGTGGGGCAGGGCACTCCAATGCCTGGAAATGGACTCCTGGAGAGCATGTCTCACCTTCACCACACCCTGACCCACAAAGGTGTGCTTGATCAGCACACACCTGACAGACCGCTCTCCTCCCTGCCTCCTCCCATCACCCTCTTCTTCTTTTTCTTCCGTCACAGCATGCTGGCTCTGTTTCACTCCAACCCAATGGTTCGCAAAGTGTGCTCCCTCCGAAGCAGCATCAGCATCCCCTGGGCACTGGTTGAAAATGCAAAATTCTTGGGCCCACCTCCAGATCTGCTAACTTAGAAATGGAGGAGGTGGGGCCCAGCCATCAGTGGTTTAACAAGCCCTCCAGATGATGTCACTGCAAGCTGGCTTTGAGCGCCCCTGCTCGCACCTTCTCTAACTTGAATCTCTGCCTCAGTCTGCAGATCTCCTGGCACCGATTTTTCCTGTTCCACTGAACAATATTTTAGTTACTATGCCAATGATCTTTTGTAGTTAATCTTTCTCTGTATTTTTTTTTTCTGTCCTTTGTCTAAAAAATTGGCCCCGAGATTATTTCTTCTCCGGGAAAAACATTCAGTTTCCAACACTAAACGTTCAGTTGCAATGCAGTGTCTTCCTCAAGGTGCGAGTGCCGTCTGGGTGTTACCAGAGATGATTTGCGAGGCTGTCGCAGACAGAGTCCAGACCAGCTGTCTCATCCGTGGGCCACTCCTCGATAAAGTGCTAGATTAGCAGCAGTAGCCTCTGGGCTACTGTCCCACAGTGAAGTTCAGCAGATAGTTTGGTCAGAGTGAGGGGGCCAAGGTTAAAAGTCCCAGTGGGAAGAATGTGGTCAAGTCACCTGGCTTCTCCAAGTCTCAGTTTTCCCATCTGTGAACCAGCGATGTTAGGGAGGGCTTGAACTAAACAGCCTGAAAGTTCTTTCCGGCTAAAACAAGTCAGTGATTTTTAGATCTCCATTTGGTTCTAGCAACACTCAAACTAGTTGCCAGCCCACACTGGTTGTTCCGAGTGCCAGAGACACTAAGCAAATTTAGTGTAAAATTCCTGCGTCTGTACTGCAAAACAATGGTCAGCAACCGTGGACCGCGCTGGTTCTAAAAAGTGACTGAAATGCCTATTTATTGGCTTCTTGATGGTGCATCTGGCAAAGTCAACAAGGAACTACATTATATAATAATAACAGGGGTAAGAGTTCACACTGAGAGCTTATCATGTGTGAGGCACTTTACATAGAGTCATTTAATCCTCACAATATGTGACCTACATTATTATTCCCATTTTATAGATGAGAAAGCTAAGGCATAGAGACATTGAATGCTTTGTCCTAAGTTACACAGAGCATCATGGCTGGAACTTGGGTCTGGCCCCACAGTTCTGCTATGAGTGAATGATGAATAGTACATGACGAGGGCAGGAAGTTAATTTCCTAACGTCCCTATTCCTACCTTAAAACTGTACTTTCTTGTCCCCCACTTGTGGCCACCTGAACAGGACCGTTTATTGGCCCTGTGCCAGGTCTTGGGGAACAGGGGACAAGGGAGGGATATAATGTATGCTCCAATTTGAGAACCACTGTTGTGAGTGAAGAGCAAATCCCTGTTCTGGGGAGGAAGGAGTCGGGACTCAGCGTCCTTCATTACAGAGGAGGCATGATGGAGCCAGCGGACCAGGATCAGAAGCCATCACCGGCTGTAAGAGCGGCCCAGTCCTTTAACACGATAGCAAGGACCTTTACCAGCACTGGCCCTGTGAGTCACTCTGTGTCCTTGGCGAGTTCCAGAGGCCATTCTGGGCTTGTTTCTTTACCTATAAAATGGCAGTTAGAGGCCGATACCCCTGGGTGTGGTATGTAAACACATAATGACTTGTTAGAAAAAAAAAAAAAAATCTTGGAGCTTCTTGGAAAGGCGCTGTACCAGCAGGAAGAGTGCCCGCTCTTCTGACTCATCCCAGGAAGCGATCAGAGCTGGAGCTGTTGATGCCATCATAGCCCTTTGTTCCTTTAGAACAGGAAACCCCTGAGGAAAAAGCCCAGGTGGAAGAAGAATGCAGTGAAAATCTCAGGTCTAATGAGATCAGGAAGGCTGACGTAGGGACCTTCCCATCTTGACCCTGTATTGACCTCTTGTCTCAGGGATCAAATGAGAGATTTATGTATTCATTCATTCATTCATTATTTATTTTTAAAATTTTCAATTACAGTTGACATACACTGTTACATTAGTTTCGGGTGTACAACATAGTGATTAGGCATTTATATACCTTACGAAGTGATCACCCCGATAAGTCTAGTACCCATCTGGCACTGTACATACTTATTAGAGATGAGAGATTAAAAAGGGCCTCATGAACTTTTATGCATACGTCATTAGAAAGTGTTTGTTAGATGTCACACATGAACTGATGCTGACGGGTGGTATCGTTCACCAGGTCCATTTCCTGCCCCGTTCCCCGCCCCCACCCCCAGGAATGTCATCTCACTTATACAATATTTATTGGCTCGGTGCAGACATGAAGACAATGTGATGACTTCTTTTGTAGGCACTTCTGTGAACCCCATCTGTATTTACGTCAGCAGCAGTCTCTGTACGATGTGTACATTGCATAAATTTTCAGCTTACCCATGGAACTTTAGCATAAGTAGAATGTTGTCTCCTTCTGAGCCGGTAGGAGCATCAAACAGGCAGAAGACAGGTACTCCTGCCCCTAAAAGTTTGATGGCACAGAACGCGCTCTCAGCTTAGAAATCAGAAGATCTGGGTCCAAGGCCTGACTCTGTTCCTTATTAAACATGGGACTGGATCACGTCACTTTAATTTTTCTGAGCTCGCTTCCTTATCTATCAAACCAGTGTGCCAGTGCCTTCCTAATGCACAGGGATATCAGTGCAGCTCCCCTCTGACAGTGTGTGGCTCCATTCAGATGCAAAGTATTACTGTTATTGTTTCTGCTAATACTCCATCATGATTTCGGATATAGTTCACGGTTTACGGGACTCAGAATCAAATATACTTCCTTCCTGGGTGTGTTTACCATCTCAATTCATGGCGATGGCAATACACACAGTGTGCATGGGATTTTGCTTTGTTCTGACTTGACATTAAAGCGGGAAGGGCTCTGTGTAGAACTGACTTTGTTCCTGATTTACAGAGCCATTGCTTATAGCCCTCCAAAAGGAGTCTTGCTGGTGTAACATTTGACATTACCACTGTAGCAGGTGTTTACTGCAGCTTTCTGCAGTGTGTGTGTGTGTGTCTGAGACAATTCCTTCTGGCTCTCCAGAATCACATGTTGTCTGTTTATGTTAACCAATTCTACTTTCTTTCATTCCTATCGCTGTCTGTATTTGCTCTGTTGTTCTGATCAGGCTGGGAGAATTCAAGCGTCTTCTTGAAGCAAAACACCATGAAATATGTATTAGGATCCCATTTCACATGCAAATATAAATATATAGCCATCCATGTAGGTGAACATAATCAAGTTTTGCAAGAATACAGATGCAACTATTAATATTGGGTTCCTTCGGGAAGTGGGGTCAGGGAAAATTTCAAATGCACCCCCAAATAGATGCAGTGGTGTAGCAAACTCCTATGCATCTGTGTTCTACCTTCAACAATTATCAATTCATCATCAGTTACCCAACTTCATATGACCCATATTTGAATTTTGTCATCTATCATGAACATACATTATTTTGATCATTTGAAATTCTAATTATAAAATAAATCTAAACATTCAAAGGAAATACAATATGTTAGATTTCACTTGTTCCTGTGTTGTTGTTTTTTTTCCTCATCCTTTTAGACGCGGGGCCTTTCAAGGATAGGTGATTATGAGTGATTTTCTCTAAGTTCTCTGATCCCCAGGGACAGATATTGGCTGTTGCACAACATCTGGAAAGGACAAAAGCTTTGGTTTAAAGCACATGTATGTCAGAGCTATGGCCCAAATCACAAGGCTCACACTGTCAGCCCCACTGTTTGGCTTGCTGCGTTTTTTAATTAAGCTGTTTACTTTGGCTGAGATTTATGACGCTGTATTTAAATGAGAATCTGTAGTTTCTGTCTCCCCCTTTGTTCCCTGGTTTCCACAACCTGCTGCAGTTTTCTGCAAGCTATTTTCAAACAACAGTTTCTCCACTTCTTATCAGATGGACGGTACTTTTGTGGGGATTATTAATTAAGGCCCCGCCCTCCCTTCTGTAGTGTTTGTTCTCCTTGGGCTAGAAGAGGAAATCGTCTGATGCAATTTCAGCAGCTGGTTAGCTGGACAGGAATAGAACATTACAGAATCACCTTGACTCCAAAGCCTGTGAGCCAGCTGTCGGAAAGGAATGATGGCAAGGGGGGTTTTGTATTGAAATTCCTTAGCCGGTGGGATTCAAAAGGCAGCTAAAAGAGAGATGGTTATTCTCCCCAGTGGTGCCGTGTGGATTGATGTGACTGATGTGGATTGATCCTGAGTGCATAGCGTGCACCCGTTGATTGTTTTCACATCAGTGAAGCTCTATCCCCTACAATGTGCCAGGCACGAGAACGGCAAAAATAAATCAGCAACTCTCCTTTGCTATTCCTGACCTTATTTAATTGTGATACCGTGGGATGAACGCTTTGGTAATGTCATTAAGATATTATGGGAGAACGAAGGAGAGAAGGTTGTTTTCTGGCTTTGGAAAGCTGGGGGGAGGTGCCTTTCAAACTGAAGAGGAAATAGATTTATTTATTTATTTTTTTTTTTGAATTATTGAAGGCAGGAGGAGGGAGCAGAGACATGGAGGATGAGGGCATGAAAAAAGGCCCAGAGTGTCCAGACAGCAAGGGGGTAGTGCTTGTGGTTGGGAGGTGAGAGAGGAAACCTGGGGTTGGGGTGGACTGTCTGTAGAGCGTGCTATTCCAGGAGACACGCCTTAGAACCCGGATGGGGAGGTCCTTGGGGGTCCAGGGAATCGAGGCTTCGGCAGCTACCTGAAGGGACCGCTCTGGTTATCAGTAGGGCGTGCATAGCTTAGAAGAGGAACGGGAAAGCTCTACAGGGCCAAGGTGCTCCGAGTTGTCTTTTGCCATCGCATTTCCAACTTCAGGGGCTCTTTCTCTCGCTCTCTCAGCTTGGCTGTGCTGGCCTGCCCGCCTCCTGCGCGGCCCATTTCCGTGTGTCTTCTAGTGTGGGGATTTTTAACCTTGGTTCTAGGAGTTCCATGTAGATAGACAGAAAGATGTGGAGGCTGTACGTGGGAGAACTGAGTGGGGAAACCGGGAAATGCTCTGGACATGGCAGCCATACGCTTTTGGAGCCAGAGCGCCCCACTTTGCTCTGTTTTACACATTGACATCTGGGTAGGTTCTACTTCAAGAACGTGTTGCATGGCACAACTAGAGTTTGAAAACTTCAACTCTAGTTTAAATCTTGGAGGGAGCCCTTCTGCGTGGCTTCGCTACGTACTGTCACTGGAAGTGGGGAGAAAGAATTTTGTGCTCCTGCTCTCCATGTTGAATTGCCCGGGGGCAGGGGCAGGGGTCTCTTCCAGTCAGTTGTGCCCCATGCAAGGAAAACAGGCGGGGCTGGGGGAGGTGTGGGGGAGCAGTTTGACATCAAAGAGCGTATTGGATGTGGCGGATCATGAAACTGATGGGTCCAGGCAAAATACTGTGTTTAAAGTGTGGCTCACAGCCGCTCACTCAGCATTTCATGGAGTCTTTCTACAGAATAGTATTCCATGAGAGGTTCAGCGAGGCAAAATTTTCGTTTTTAATGAGACTCTGAAATACTGCGTACTCTATCCCCATTTTGGAGATCGTCATACATATAGGTGTATTAGAACCCCTGAAAACTTGTAAGGGGGTAAGGTTAGTTCAGATAAAAGGAAATACCTTTTTTAAGCACACACACACACACACACACACACACACACACACACACCACACAGAGGATTAAATGTCTGGAAATTGATTATCCTAGAAGTGAAAGCATAAATAGTTTTCTTTATAAAAGACTTAGATCAATTCCGTGTAATACATGGTTACTAAGTTGTGGGGCGGGAACTCCTACTAAGTTAGTGAGGAGCCTCCCTACTTTTAAAAAAAGAAAAATGGTTTCATTTCTATTCGTGCCCTTGTACATTCATTTGTTCACCAAATATTTATTAAGTACCCACGGAGCCAGGCAAAACACTTGATTATGTGTTTGCAGTATAAAAATTCTTACCTCTTTATTGGGATACTTTTTCTGGACTGTGCAATTTTCAGTGCTCATTTTTAGAATACTCTGTTTCTGACTAAAAGAGACAAAAAGATAGTAACACAGTTGCTGAACATTTTTAACCCCTGGTAACATGTCTAAACCTATCATGTTCCTGGCTATTTCCTGGATCCAAAGTTCTTTCCCCTCCATCATGCTTCTGCTCAGTTTTCTAAACACGGCAATGTACCAGGCTCTCGTGGGTCTGAAGGGATTGTGTCTGGTGCTTCTCCCACAGAGCAGGGTGGGAGTCCGTGGGAATCAGGCATGCTCAAGAATTAGCACCACGGGCAATCGGTTGGTTCAGTGGTTAGAGCATGGTGTTCATAACAGCAAGGTCGCTGGTTCGAGTCCCACATGGGTCAGTGAGCTGCACCCCCACACACACAACTACATTGAAAAACAACCACTTGACATCCTGGAAAAACACTGTTCCCCAGTATCTCCCCCCCCCAAAAAAAAGAATTAGCACCAAGCTCAGGGTTCATAAAAGGACACTAACTGAAAGGTTCTATTCTGTAGTATTTAAAGATAAACATTACCTAATATATTTTTTTTTAAGTTAGAAAGTTTACAGGAGCTGAACCTCCTCTTTTGGCTCATCACCTATTCCTCCTTCACCAAATTATATGGTAGCTTATTCCACATTTCAATTTCTAAATAAATTGGTCTTCATTATTCCTGAATTCCTGACAGACATCACATCTGAGAATTAATGTTTCGCATTCTGCCACTTGGAGCCCGTTAAACAAATTACTCGGTGCCATTGCCACTGAATTCATTACCAGGATTCATGTGTTGACTTTAGCACGCCTATGTGAACATGTTTTTATGTGTTTATTAGGGCTCATATATTTTCTTAATTAATAATTACAACTTTACAGTGGTATCACTTGTGGTTTTAACATGACCCACCTCAGGGAGCTGACATGACAATGAATGCCAATAAAAGCAGTTAAAACTAAGCCCAGCACATAGTAAGAGCTCAAGTGCTATTTTTATCTTTATTAAGGAGCTTTGTGACAGTGTGAGGAGGTAATCAAGGTGGGTACCATTTTCCCCATTTTCCCAATGAGACTCTGATGCTCAGAAATTTGATCATCTGGAATTACTCACCATGTCAGGAAGACAGCCAAGTCTTCATATCCTAGTCCTTTCCTCATAACTGACCTTTTGGGGTTTTGTATTTCTTTCTTTTTTTAATTTATTAAAAAATATTTTTGTTTGTTTTTCAATCACTGTTGACATTCGATATTATTGTATAGCATAGTGGTTAGACATTTCGGGTTTAGTCTTTCACCATGTCGGGGGGATGCAAACACTCATGCCACAGCAGTTAGTTACGTCAGCATTTGTGAAGCTGCTTAGTGCCATCCTCGGTATATACTAGGGAACACCGTTCAGCCTATAACAATGTCTCGCAAGGAAGAGAAGCTTAGCCTCAGAGCTCCAGCCTAGGCAGTTTCCTACTCACAATTGCAACCCTTGGGATTGCAAGGTCCGCTGAAGACAAATCGAGGAAACTCTTTTTTTTCTCTTAAAGGCAAGTTTAAGACTCTTTGGGAAAAAAATCATTGAGTTCTGAAGGGAATAAGGGAAGGCTCTGTGTCAACCACTTTTCCCTATGATCATCCATCAGCCTGTAAATAAATTGTATTTGTCCAACAGCTTTACTCCATCTTTCCTGGACTTTTTGCTTATCCCTCCCTAGTTAGAGGCAGCGTGATGTGGCCATTGGAAAGCTGGACTCAGAAGTGAGGCCATCAGGGTTCAAATCTCTTTCACTACTTGTTAATTGTGTGGTCTTAGGCAAGTCACTGTATGTCTCTGAGGCCTCAGTTCTTTTTATTGTAAAAAAAATAATAATAAGAGCAAGAGCGAGAGAGCGAGAGAGAGAAATCAATAGTAACTTCTGATGAAGTTGCCGTGAATATTAAGTGATTCCATCAATATAACATGCTCAAATTAGCTGCTGGTACCCAGCAAGCCTCACAAAAGGATTGACTGTTGCCTGTCTGTAAACGGGGCCTGCAAAAGTAAGGATCTTTGTGTCTTTTCCGATGTTTGTCTCTAATGCCTAGAAGTGCCTAATAGGCAGGTAATAGACACTCATTCATATTTGTCATATGAATGAATAAATGCATGCAAATATGGTGGACCCTGAGCAATCTGTGATAAGAGGAAGTACCTGGTTTCAGCTGGAGTTTTTGTTCGTTGGTTGATGGAATCCATAAGCCCACACTGGTAGAGCAATAAAGAGAAGGGATGAGGCAGGGTAATGGGGAGAGAGCTTTTCTCAGTCTCCTGAGTGGCAGGAAAGCTCTAAGTTGTCTATGGTTGTTTTTCCCTCCCACTTACCTGGATCACCTTTGGATCTGAGGGTGGAATCACTTTCTGGGGCCTCTGGGTTATGTCACCATGGAAATCACCCACTGACATCAAGATATTTGAATGGTGCTCTGGTGTGTTTAGAGCTTCCGTTTTGTCACTGCTCTCTGGGATTGGTTTAATCATTTGTGTTGTCATCAGGATTCCTGAAGTGATTGCCAAAATTTCTTTCCAGGCTCAGGCTGCATGAAGAAAAGGTTATTAAAGACAGGCGACATCATCTCAAAACCTACCCAAACTGTTTCGTCGCTAAAGAACTGATTGACTGGCTGATTGAGCACAAAGAAGCTTCTGATAGAGAGACGGCGATTAAACTCATGCAGAAATTAGCCGACCGGGGCATCGTTCATCACGGTGAGTGAGGTGGCGACAGTCAAAGTCACTTGAGAGATGAAGGACTACAGCTCTATTCCAGATGCGAACCTACCCATTTCCAGAATAAAACATTTTCCTTCGTCTCCTCCGTGTACCGCTGCTCAGTTGCATTCCCTTCCTCCCTCCAAGAGGCACATGGGTTCATTTCTGTGGACTTCCTTACACTTTTCTGTATATGCATCTCTTAGCAACATGTATTGTTTTAAATAATTATAGAGGTGCGTGTTTGTTCTTTGGCACACGTTGTTTGGGAGAGTCATCCCAATGATAGTGGATCTCCTGTTTGCTCATTTTTATTGCTATGTATGCCGCGTTTAATTACGCCATGACCCACTCATCCATTCTCCGACTGATGGGCGTATACGTTGTGTCCAAGTTGTTGCTGTCACTCTTCAATGGTTCAGTGAACATTCGGGCCCATGTCTCCTTGACATCCCTAACCTTGGCCAAGAACTTTCACATGCGGTTATTCCCTTGGGCTGGAATGCCCTTTCTCTTCATTTTGCTCATTTGCTGCCCATTCTTCAGGTCTCCACTTATATGCAGACTCTTCAGAGAAGCGTCCGTTCCCCAAAGTTAGGTTACTGGGGTACCAGGTACTCCTTCTTTGGGCTCCCACTGCAGCATCGCATCATCTCTTTCATAGCCCTGTCACACCATATTTTAATTACATGTGGCCATCTCTACCTCACTCGATTTTATATTCTTTGAGGCTGATGGCTGCCCCATTATCATGCTCAAGAAGAGTGTGTGGATTGAGTGATTAATTGAGACATTTTTTATGGATGATGAGGAGGAGGAAGGTGATACCTAATAATATGAACACTTATTCTGTTTGCGCTACTGTGCTAAATACGCTACATGTATTACATCACATAGTCATGTGCTTGAGAAATTAGGGAGAAAAACAAATCTTAATTCGCAACTTAGTTTGGTTGATTAAATAATTTTTTTTTTCTTGTTTGTCTTTCTCTGTATATTGTGTTTCAGTGTGTGATGAGCACAAGGAATTCAAGGACGTCAAACTCTTCTACCGCTTTAGAAAGGATGACGGCACCTTCCCCTTGGACAATGAGGTGAAGGCCTTCATGAGAGGACAGAGGCTCTATGAGAAGTATGTTGCACATGAAATTCCCCAGTGTGCTCTCAACGTGTAGAGAGAAGCAGGGCTATTTTAGTCTTTTATCATTTTGACTTCAGCCTGGCTCTTCCATGTGGGATAGTTACATAAGTGTTCCTTTAATAATGAGAAAACTTCCTCCCTCATTTGCTTCTCTCCATGCCAGAAATTAAGTCATGAGATTCTTAATAAAGAATTTATTTAAATAGTGTTTTTTTATATATTTAGGTCGATTTGACAAAACCCCAGAAGTGAAAATAAAAGGCTGGAGCTTGATGTTTGCCATCAAATGATGCAGTGGCTCTTTCTCTTTTAAATACTGTTGTATAACTTGGAGGTTTAGTCTTATGAACGCCTAGAGACACAGTGTCAAGGACAGAGGAAGTTCAAGTTCAGATCAAAAGATGAGTTGTTAGGGAATTTCAGATAGTAGGATGGTCTAAGAGAAAGAATCTCTGAGCCCTTTGGAAGACAATTTGGTTGGTGCGTCTTGAATCTCTCCAGTGGTCTGTCTCTGAGCTGATCTGCTATTTCTGTGCTCCCTTCCCCGTCCTTCCTTCCTTGTTTGTTTTTTACTCCCAGGGCAACCATTAGAGAAAGTTGTGCAGGAACAATGACACCCCCTCCTTAGCTATGGCTGCCTTTATAAACAAAGGCATGCAAAAAAATAAAAACAGGCATTTATTGTGTAGAAGAGCCTACGCTATGATGGATGGGTTGGTGCCTGGGGAAGAGGGGCCCAGGTGGTCAGATTAAGTAGCAGGATGGTTGAGAGGCAGACAGTGTTTGAGTTCTAGCCCTGTCACCTTACCTTTGTAAACCCTAGTGTCCTTTTGTATGACCTGGGAGTGGTACTATCACCTACCTCCTAGGTGTTTAGTGCTGTGCTGTTATGGAAATTAAAAGAATAAACTGTGTCACGTACTAAGTATTCAGCTCAGTAACTCTGGTATGTTGTCAGACCCCACTGATGAAAACCGTTTCAGATTTAACATGATATGGATGACCACCCTCCATTCTGTCTCTCCTGTGCTCTGCCTCTGTCCTAGTTCTATT
This sequence comes from Rhinolophus sinicus, assembly GCF_036562045.2. NCBI lineage: Eukaryota > Metazoa > Chordata > Mammalia > Chiroptera > Rhinolophidae > Rhinolophus > Rhinolophus sinicus. The sequence goes on along the minus strand of NC_133761.1, from coordinate 14,823,959 downwards.
CACCTCTGTTTCTGTAGCTGGTATTGTCCAACCACTTAAGGTCCACTATGTACTAGGTCTCCTATCACTTGCTTTCTATATCAAAGTATAGGAAAAAACCCCATCTCCCTGACTCACATGAATTTGAGTGGAAGGGATCCATCAACACTTCCATTTGTCTATTTGAGTGTACATACATGTTTTGTTGCTGTTTTCTTTTACTTTCTTAGTTCCTTTTAGAAAATTCTAGGTGGTCTTAGGTATTTACCATGGTGGTCCCTTCAAACTACAAGATTCTATGTTGTCAAAGACACACTTCTCATTTCCATGGAAGGAAGCTGGGGGTTCTCTAACCCTCTTCTCTAGCTATAGTTTATCTCTGGGTAACCACACTGTGGGGGTTAGGGTTAGCAATGACTGAGAATGTCTGGTAGAGAACTGTTTTGCTAATGGGATGGATATAATGGCAAGACAAAAATAAGAAAAGTTGAAAGAACGTTGTCATACCTTCTGTAAAACAGACTTCACCTCTAGCCCCACCTGCTGTTGCTTCTCGCCTTATACCTTATGTGCTGTTCACACTGAACTGTGTCACCAGCCTATGCTCCTCTCAGCCTTCTGGCCATTTACCAATTCACGAATTATACAAGAAAAATGTACGGAGCCCTTACCACATGCCAAGCACAGCTATAGGCATTGGAAATGTGTCCTGAACCACAGGTGGACAAAGCCTCTGCCCCCATCATTTTAATTAAAGAGAGAGGCATTCAATGGATAACACACAAAGAGGAATGTGGTAGAATACAGGTGGTTTTCAGTGCTAGAAACAAAAGTAGACTTACTGAAGGTAGTGAAGTATTTTAGATAGGGGAAGGGACAGGAAAGGTGTCCCCGAAGAGTGATCTTTGAATAAAGTGAGCCTGGAGGATATTTGGTAAAAGAGAGTCTCAGATGGAGGACACAGCAAGGATAAAGGCTTGGAAGCAGGAATGTGCTTGGCATATTTTGTGACAGTAAGGAAGCCAGAGTGTCCAGAGGGCAGGAGGAAGGAAGGGGAGAATAGTGGAAGATGAGTTGGGGCCAGATCATATTTGGATCCTTAAGATCATGATAGGAATTGAGGGTATTAAGTATAATGGGAAGCCATTGAGGAGTAGAGAGCAGAGAAGTGGCATTCTGATGTGCGTTTTGCATTTGCTGTTCCCTCTGCCTAGAAGACGCTTCATGCTACTCTGATCCCTTTCCCTAGTTCACTCTGACTCTTTCTTGCTTCATGTTCTATATGACCTTTTCTGGGAATCCTTCCATATCCCCTTAGGACTGAATTAGGTGCCACAACTGTGTGTGTGCCCATCAAAGAGCCTCATTAAGATTCTGTCTTTGTTTATTGCATTAGATCATGAAACTTAAGGGTGGGGACTACGTTATCCTTTTTTGTATTTCTGATGGTTTCACAGGTGCCTAGCCAATTGCAGATGGTTAGATATTTGCTGAAAAGTATATGAATGAGCTCTTTGATCCCTGGATGAGTTGTTCAATATTGCTGGACTTTTTCTGGGTGCAGTTGACTTCCCAGTCCGTAGGGTTCAGTGTCTCAATTTCCAAGTAAATTTATTTCTTCACAATGCTTGTGAAATTAGCACTAGGAAATGGCATTTAATTAGTACTTAGCCTTGTATGAACTAGCTGCTACCTCACAAATCTCACAAAGGCCCCTACTTTTGGTTGCTGGAACATGTGTGGAACAAACTTTGGGACCTTTGAAATTGATGGTTCAGTTTCCCTATTGATCATTTTTGTTTAGTGTAATGATTTTTGTGCCTTACACGTAATTATTTTTTATGCATTTTCCTTGTTTCCCTGGCCATTTTTCCATGAATCTCAACATGTACTATTAATTTGTAAGTTTTGGATACTTTCTTTAATTAACATTAAGAAATTCATAGTGGTGTGTTCATAGCTCCTCTTTTCAAATACTTCATTCATTTTAGAATTCAAGTTTTTTCTTGTATTATTTTAGCCAGAACTCTTGTTTAGGATATGTCTAACATTTGTGAAAAGTCTTGTAAAATACATATGTTCCTTTCATTGTTTTCCTTTTAAGAAAATAACAATGGATAATAATTGTTGGTTGCTAACTGGGTATTAGACATCCTGATTTATCCATTTTATTTAATCATCATAATACCCCCTAGTTAGATACTATCCATTTTATAGATGAGAAAAATGTGGCAATGTACCTAAGGTCAACTCACTAGTAAAAAAAACAGCTAGGATTTGAACCCAAGAGCCCAGAGCCCAAACTTATTGCTACTAGGCTATTAATAAATCTTTTTTGTTTCCTTTAGTGGAGATTAAATGAATGAAATCAATGTTGCCTACAAAATGTAGATTATCTTATAATGTAACATGGAGTTTCTAAATATGGAATTGTCTGTAAATAATTTACGGAGAATATTCCAGAATTCTAAAGTAGACATTGGCAAAAGAGAGTGAAATGATACATTTCATTGTAAACCTAGATGGTGTTCTATAAATGTGATGAAAATAACAATGCCTTTTATTTGTAAATTAAGTTCCTCACAGCTTACATTAGATATTTTATAGTAAATAGTGATATAAAATAGATGGGGCATTATGGGATGGCATCTGGGACCCAAAACAGTGAAGTCATTTCTGGGTGATGGTGCTATCGTTTAAGAGGAACAGGGTCTCACTTGCAACCAGGGTGTCAGGTGTGCAGGTTGCTGTTCTCTCCACAACCTCCCACCAGCTCAGAGGGGCTGTCTGTGTTGTCAGTATTTCCTTTTTGCTCTCCCCTTGTTTGTTTGTTCTGTGTTATTAATAGGACGTTGTCAAACTTGGTGGTTTCTGACTGCGGTTTTGCTGAACCCTGATGATATTTGGGGCTCCCTGGCTTTCAAACCCGTAATGGTTGGTGTTTCTCAGTCTGCTATTTTCTAGCACAAATCGGGGTCTCAGAACAAAGTTCAGTGACTCTGCTACCTCTTAGTCTCTTTCTCACGCCAGTTGCTGTAACCAGGGGTACTTGAATGAGTGGTAGTTCAAGGTCAGACGCTGTCCCTTTCTAGTTGTCCCAAGGTGAGGAACGTGACAGGTGAGCTAGTGACATGAATTTTCCCATGTCATAGGTGAGCACCGGTGTGGGCTTTGGAGTCACACAGCCCTGGTCTCCAGTTGCAGCCTGTGACCTTGAGCAGTCTGTTGAACCTTTCTGAGCTGTGGTCTTAAATGGAGATAAGGCTGGGCCCACTTGGGAAGACAGTTGGAAGAATTAAATAAGATGCAGTCTGTACAATACTCAGCATAGGGCTTGGCACAGAGCGGTGAGGGCCCCAGAAATATTAGCCGCTGCTATTAGGATAGCAAATAACAATATAAGCAAATGATACCTATGATTCTTATTATCTTATTTTAAAATGTAACATAGTGTTTAAGAGCCTAGGAGCCAGGCTACCTGAGTATGAATCCTGGCTCTGGTCCTTGGGGCATGTGGCTTCCCCTCTCTGGGCCTCCATTTGCCCATCAGGTAAATGGAAACATTCACAGTATCGACCTCATAGACTTCTTGTGGGGATTTGAATGAACGAATACATAGAAGCACCCAGGACAAGGCCTGGCTCAGAATATGAGGTATCCTACTGCTCGTCTCCTGCTGCCGGCTTGAAGGGAATATGAGAGAGACGGCGTGTGCTCCTGGATCAGGGCCCAGACTTTGTCATTTTGAGGAATTAATCTGAGCACGTCCAGGCCACAGTGCACTTCCCTCAACAAACTTTCGTCAAACCTTCACTGTGGACTGAAGCTATAAAGAAGAAGGCATGACATCTTTCCAGGAGAAGCTTAAGAGTTTCCCACTTAATGCTGCGTGGGCACAGATACCCCACACACATAGCACATCAGCCTAGCGCACATTCTTCTAAGCAGTACAAGTTTTAGTTTTCAGGTAAAGCCTTTCTAAGCAGGATAACTATCCGTAACTGGAACAACACGGAATCTGTGTACCCTGTTTTCACGTGGCAGAAGATATTTGGGGTGCATGTACCAAGCTACAAAACCTGATTATCTTTCAGCAGTTAGCAAAATCTCTCTCTCTCTCTCTCTCTCTCTCTCTCTCTTTCTCTCTCTCTCTCTCCTCCCCCCCCATCTCATTGTGGTTTTAATGTGCATTTAAAATAAATCTCTTTTAAGAAAAAGTTGCGCTCAGGATTATCAGGTGTGCTCTATACTGACAAACATAATTAGTTGTAAAAGAGAATATGAGTTTCAGGTACAATTTGGACTTTCCTAAAACTACTAGTTGAAATGTACATTTCATACGAACCTTCATTTCATCTTCAGACACGTAGAGGAGACTTGTCAGTTCTAACTTAACCTCAGTCTTAATATGGAGTTAAAAACTTTCTAGGTCTGGTTCATAAAAACATTAGTTTAGTTTTTCATCTAAAAGGCCTTTGGTTTACTCAACAACAGGAGTGTCTCTCTCCAGCTACTAGCAGTCCATTTATTCTGCCTCTGAGTGTCGACCTGATTGAAGAATTGATTTAAATGCCTATATGCGATTCGATCTCTATTGAGTCCCCACTGCTTCCTTTATATCCTCTTGTCCATAGGACTGAAGAGAAATAAAAGGGAGAAACTGTATGTAAAGGGCTAAAGCCCTTTTGTGTGTTTAATCTTATCAGAGGTTTCTCTACCCTGTGCCCCTGGGATCTTTTTCCTGCTCCCTCCCAGCGCCTGGCACAATAAATATTTGCTGAAGGAACAAAGGCCTCTGCGGGCTGTGATTGCGGTGAGCTGCTGAGCTTGTACCATGAAAGAGCTGCAGGGAGTTTGCTTTTAATGACAAGCAGCAATAACCAGAGGTTTACCTTGTCTTGCCTCTTCAGCATTTACAAAGCATCTTATACATCAACACATTTGATCCTCTGTACAACTCTGTGAGTTATACCCAGTAGGCACAATGAATCCTACTGTAGAGATGGGGGACATGAGCTAGAGAGACGTTGAATGACTGATGTCACCCTAAATCATCAAGCTGGAGTAAGAGAAAAAAGTCTCCAAGCATTTGACTTCATTGTGTTCCATCTCTGGTGTAGACATGCTTTTCAAACTGCTATCCTGAGTTCTGCAAATTGATTCAAATTTGGTGTTCAAACTTGTTTTAATTATTTTTCCAAGTTTACTAAAAATACTTTCTAATATAAATATTATGCACAACATTTTCATTGTTTATTTGTGCTGCCCAATTAGTAGCTTCATAGAATCTTAGACTAAACATTTCCTGCCTTCTTGGTCTATGTGGAGAGTGTCTAAAGATTGCAATGTAAGTGGGTTAAAGTTGTTACCTTTTGCAACTGCTTGACTTTGATACAACTGTATCAAAGGGTTGACTTTGATACAACTGTATCAAAGGGTTGACTTTGATACAGTATAACTAATGTCAAGAACTGTTAAGAGTCTTGGGATTTTACCCTACTTACAAGCCAACAAATTTGCTTGCCACCATTTCATGGGTGCTGGCAGAAGACATGAGACCCCTGGGTTAGGGACAAAGGACAATTTATTACCTTCAGCAGCAGTAATAACTAAACTATCATCATTTTCTGGAACCAGTTTCCCACGCCTTAATTCCCACAGAATAGCATAGCGAGGTCTAGATGATACCGGCCTGGGTTGGGTTATAGAAGAGGAATTCCAAGCTTGTGGAACCTGAATCTTTTGTAATAGTCTTCAAGCAAACCTGCTCTCTGGCCCAGAGGCAGACCTTATTTCTATTATACTGGACAGTAAGCAACTCTGCCCTTCTGCTCTGAAAGGAGGCACTGCCTTTATCTTCCAAATCTTCATTATGCAAACTTTCTTGAAAAGACAGAACATAAGTTGTCAGTGGTTCTGCTTAACAGGTAGGAAGAGATGTGAGAGACCCACGGAGAATTGTCTCCAAACAACTAAAACAAAAGGCACAAACTAACTGGATTTTGTAGTTGATCATGGGGGGGAAACAATTTTTCTCCCCACTTCTCTTATTTCTCTCTCTATTTTTTTGTGTTAATCAAAACTATCTTAAAGGTTTCACTGTTTAACTTTTGTAAATAAATTTTGTTATAAACATGAAATTGAAAACTGGAATTTTCTAAAGGATTTTATTTGAGAAAAGAAGGTAGTTGTTTAAAAGTTTTGAAACTATGCTATTTTTAAAGGGCCCCCATCTCTCTCTTTTTTTAAATTAAAGTTTATTGGGGTGACAATGGTTAGTAAAGTTACATAGGTTTCAGGTGTACAATTCTGTATTACATCATGTATATATCACATTGTGTGTTCACCACCCAGAGTCAGTTCTCTTTCCATCACCATATATTTGATCCCATTTACCCTCATCCACCACCTTCTGCTTCCCCCCTAAGCGTCCCCCATCTCTTCTCACAGGATGTTTAACAGCAACTTTGGAACAAACATTTAAATGGTTTCCCTGTATGTGCTGCTCTGTGTAGAGTGATGGGAACGTTTTGAGCCAGAACTACATCCTTCTTGGACACCCCTAAGCATCTCCTTCCTTCTCTATTTCTTCCCTTTCCTTTTCTTTTCTTTTTTTCTTTTTTTTTAAGTTTCTTTGTAGCAGGCCATGCAAAATTGCAGAGTTTTGCCTGATGGGTGATTAAAAGGCTTAATAATTTGCCCATCAGGAGTCCTAAACTGGAGCGACTACATGAAACAAATCTGTTCTTTTGTTAAAAAAACGAAATTCAACTGAGTAAATTTGAAGATCTAATCATTTGGCTTTATTAAGTGATTCATGAATCCGACAGAATCCAGTCTAGTAACTAGACGGGAGCTCTGAAGATTGTACAAGATGGAAGGTTTTTATAGGAAGAAGTGGGGACAAGCGAGCTAATACTGAAAGAAAAGAAAGGATTTGGGAGGGTGGGCAGGACATCTCTTCTTTGGGGGAAGAAGAGGGGCAGGGTTTTTATCATGTAGATTATCTCTTCTTTCTATGGAGGATGGAGAGGGCCCATGTGACAGATTATTTTACTGGTGCTTGACCAGAAAATTCCATACAGGTTGATTAAGCTTATGTTTCTGGGAAAGGTTGAAACTGCAATTAGGTGAGGTATTTAATCTAGGTTTTGGACCTGTGGTTTTTCGGTTTTTTTGTTTTCTTTAACAGGAGCTGAAGAGACAGTAGATTAATTAAGATGCTGATGATAATGGTGAAAGCAGCAAACATATTGCATGATTGGTACTTGCTGTATACCAAGCATTTTACATACGTTGTCTTATTAAAGCCTCATTATAAACCAATGGGATAAATACTGTTATTTTTCCCTTTGGCAAATAAGGAAATTGAGGCTAGAGAGGTGAGTTAACTGGCTTACCTTCACACAGCCAAAAAACACGTGGAGCATTTCAAACCCTGGTTTCCAGCTCCAGAGCCCAAGATCTTAACTGTTTTTCAGTTTGTGGCTTCTACTTTGCACAGATTCTATAGCTTCAATGCAAGGCGACAGCAGTAATGAATACCACCAAATAATGGTAAACAATACACAGCTTACTAGAGTTTTGTTTTTTTTTTTTTTTTTTTTAATTATTATTTTTTTATTTTTTTTTTAGATTTTATTGGGGAAGGGGAACAGGACTTTATTGGGGAACAATGGTCAAATTGTTGTCCTTTCAATCTTAGTTGTGGGGGGTTCTGTTCAGCTTCAAGTTGTTGTTCTTTCAGTCTTAGTTGTGGAGGGCGCAGCTCAGCTCTAGGTCCAGTTGCCGTTGCTAGTTGCAGGGGGCACAGCCCACCATCCCTTGCGGGAGTCGAGGAATTGAACTGGCAACCTTGTGGTTGAGAGCCCGCGCTCCAACCAACTGAGCCATCCGGGAGGCAGCTCAGCTCAAGGTGCCGTGTTCAATTTTAGTTGCAGGGGGCGCTGCCCACCATCCCTTGCGGGAGTCGAGGAATTGAACTGGCAACCTTGTGGTTGAGAGCCCACGCTCCAACCAACTGAGCCATCCGGGAGGCAGCTCAGCTCAAGGTGCCGTGTTCAATCTTAGTTGCAGGGGGCAGAGCCCACCATCCCTTGCGGGACTCGAGGAATTGAACTGGCAACCTTGTGGTTGAGAGCCCACTGGCCCATGTGGGAATCGAACCGGCAGCCTTCGGAGTTAGGAGCACGGAGCTCTAACCGCCTGAGCCACCAGGCCGGCCCTAGAGTTTTAAATGGGTCTGAAAAAAGTGTTCGTCTCCTGGCTCATACCAAGTCCTTGAATCTGGTTCTGGAAAGCACATTCTCCTACCTGTCTCTTGGCAGTGCCACCTTCCCCATCCTATATAATAAATGGCAATACTATTAGAGCTTTGTTCACACATAGAGCAGGTAACGGGACAGCTGTGCTTGTTAGAAGTCTTCTGCCCTAGACTGTCATCTGCAGATCTCTAGCTCTGGCTGATTATTTAGAAATGATGAGGTAACGGTAAACAGGTTTCTGCTCTGACAGTAGACTGGATTCATTGATGGAGATTGGCTGTACTAGTTACTTCTGCCCAATACTCCTAATCCTGTGTAATTGCAGGACAACCAACCAAGTCTCTGTAACACTGACTTTGCCAACCGATCTCTGTAGTTACTTTTCAATTCGGTAGAACCATTTAAGATTTCTGGAGTTGGAGAGGCATGTGTCAGAGTTCTTTCCCTGCCATGTGTTGAGACGTTTCAGCCTTCTCGAGCCTGATTTTCGTCTGTGAAACGGGAAGAAAATGCATAATGCACAGACTTGTTGTGAGGACCAGAGACCAAGTTCAGTGGAGTCTCATCTCATGCAGGACATGTTCTATTTCTAATATGTGAGGGAAAATACCTACAGTCAAAGTATCCTTGTGTTACCCAAGTTGCGTACAAAACATATGCCTCTGTATGCTAGAGGTATATTCAGCGTGATAAGATGCTCAGCCATTATGCAGGGCATTTCTGTTTGTCCTCCATATCCATTCTCCACCCTTTTCCAACCCGCTGTGGGCTCAGGAGGCTGACGTAATATGGCCTGCATCCACAGGCTCCATTGCTATTGGCTGGTCAGGGGGAAGCACTAGCAGAAAGGAGGTAGGAGGGAGGAGAGTGAGGTCGGAGCATTTATTTCTCTGCTCCCTCCCTGCTATTGAAGGCCACAGCTCCTGTCAGGCATCCTTTTCCTTACCTGTGTCTGGTTTAGGTTCTGGAAACTGCCCTCTCTCCCTAAGCCTAAAGTGACTGACCTCAGCCAGCAGCCTGCTAGCCTAGGAGCTTCACCATCCCTTTGAGTTTCCCTTAACCCTTTCCAGAGCTTTATTATTATTATTATTATTGTTATTATTGTTATTACAAACTACCTTTTATTAGCCCATGTGCACATTCTTACAGTTTCCTGCTGAGACCCTGATGGATAGAACCTGTGAGGCCCACCTGGGAACTGAAAGGAGTTGTTGGACCAATAAGGAGTATGGTTGGATGATGAATGAATTATTTTGGCTCCCTTTCTGCTCCTGCATCACCTTGGTTCCTAGCCCAGCAAACATAGCAGCCATATCTCCAAGGTGATTGTGTTTGATATTTCAGTCTCTCCAGACACCCTTTGGGGTCATGGACCTTGAGGCCACACCCAGCTTTGGAGCCTCAGTGTTCAGCATGTAGCATGGACCCAAGAAATGCTGGTTGAAGAGACGAATAGATAAATGAACACATGGTCATTATTTAGGAAAGAAGTCAATGGGCAGCCCCTTTCTTTCCTAACCTGTGGAAGATTCAAATGTGAGAAAAACCAGTAGTGGATATTTCCCATTCTAAGATCACTCTGATCCCATTTACTCATTGTAGGTTCTGATCAAAACCATTGAAAAGATAAGAATAATAATCATAGCCATCATTTACTGAGCACTTCCGTGCTCTGGGCACCATCCTACGTATTTTCATGCATTATTTAAGTGAATTCTTCCTACACTTCTAAGAGGGAGAGATTTTTACCATCAATTTACAGGTAAGGAAAGTGAACTTGAGATAGGCTACGTAACATGCTTTAAAACTCCTGTTGCGCAAGAGTGCGCCTGGCCAAAAGTTACCCGTGGTGCAGGCTCTCCACTTTCCCACAGTTGGCATTAACATTTTAAAAACTTCCTTGAGTGAACCTGTAGAAATTGAATATCATACAGAGCATTCTTTGAATCCAATGACTGGTTTACAGCAAGTGTCATTTTTATTCCATCTGGAAGAGATTAAGAACCCGGAGTCTTTTCTAGAGGAAATAGCTCTTGTTTGCTTTTAAATGTTGAGATTCTAGAGTGAATGGATCAAGGGGGTTGGTGCAGCCTGAGGTTATGCCAAGGGAGACAAAGGTGAAAAAAAGAAATACACAGTAGACTCGGGGGCAGGCCCTTCTAAGAGGCAGGAATGGAAGCAAAGTAAAAGTGGATTGTGTAGGAGTGACAGCCGTGGAAGGCATGGCTGGGAGTTTTCAAGTGAGGAGGGTGTTTCTTCTTCCCGTTATTCACAGGCTTTGTGTTGGGGTTCCCAGGGTGGCTGGCTTTGTCTTTAAATGCAGAGACATTCCCCAGGAGGTATAGTTGCTTTGTTGTTTTTCTTGTTTTGAAAACAACTCTACTTAAGGTTTCTTCACACAGAGCTGGGGAGTGTAAGCAAAGGCATTGTTCCACCAAATGAAAAGAAGCACCACATTGACAAAAGGCATTAATTAATTTCAGGGCCCCTAACAAAAGGCTCGAGAGAAAGACAATCCAGATAACATTTTTGACTTTATTAGTTAAATTTGTTGAAGTGTAATATATATAAAATACCCATAGCCGAAGCCTACAGCTCAAATTGTCACACCCTGAAAAATTATGGAACTACCACCCAAATAGTATTTTTTTAAAAATTGTCCTCTGGATTGTACTGTAATTTAATATCCTAAGTAAAATTAACTTTTGTGTTAGTGTTAGCATTCTCTAGAATGTAAAATGTCCTTTTAAGTAATTGAACTCTTTGGGTTTTTTTTGTTTTTGTTTTTGTTTTTTATGTTTCACCTATCTCTTGAATGGCTTGGAATTGGTTCTTCTGGCTGGTTTGCACTGTTGTCCAACTGATAGAGGAATATGTTCCTGTGATTCCCCAAATGATGTAGATGATGTTGGATCTGCCGGCAGTTTCTGGGCATAGGCTGGGATCCTGTCTTGTAAGACAGAAGAATGGAAACACGGATCCAGGAGAGGCAAAGAGTTTTAAAAAGAGGATAGTTTATTGAAAGCAAAGAGTCAAAGCTCCCGAGCAGGAGGGGGTCCCAAATTGGGGTGGCCCCCTGACTGATGCAAAAGTTCTTACTTTTATACCTTCCCTTGCCTGTTTGGGGAAGGGGAGCTGACTGAAGAAGGGAACTGTTTGAAGAAGGGAACTGACACCTTCTAATGAAATTTGTCTACCAGGTTTGTTCTGCTTGCCCATCCTGGAGGGATTAGCAAAGTAGCCCACTCTTATCTGTCAGATCTGTTCCCATTTGTCAGGCCAAAAGGAATTTCATGATTATCCTCAAGACCTTGTTACATTATGTCCTGGAGCGAAGGAATGATTTCAAAAGTGTTTTAGGATATGGCTGTCTTTTGTTTATTCCACCAGGGACCTCCCTGTCTGCCTAGGGACATGCTAACTCTCCTGTATCATAACCTGACAAGGATTGACAAGAGATGATATGGGTGAACTCTCTGGAGAGTGTGTGTGTGTGTGCGCGCGCGTGTGTAGCTGTGTGTATCATTTGTTCACTGCTACTTTGTGCCAGGTTGATATGCTAGCTGCTTTATACAGATTAGCTCTAATTTTTACAACCCCACTGAGGTAAGCATTATTATCCTCATTATATACAAGAAGAAACTGGATTAAAGCCCAATCACCGCTTGGAAATTGCACTTCAGAGATTCAAACCCAGGCCTGCTTCACATTGCCACTGTCTCTCCGGAACAGTTTGTGCTAATAGGCACGAGCAGAGCAGAAGGTAGTCAGTCAACCAGCTCCCTCCTGGATTCCTCTTGCTTGGCTCTGGGGTGTTGTTTTATCCTTCTATTTCCTTCCTGCACTAGGACACAGATTCAGAAATACTGAAGGCTCTCCTTTCTCTCACATTTTGTAATCATCTCAAGTTTTTTGTGCTCAGCGCTTCAAAAAGGCCAATATTGAAGAGATCAGAGTTTGGGATAAGGAAAGATTTATTGATGGAGAAGGCAGGAGCTGTCAATAGTTCAAACCCATCATGAGAGTGCCGCAAGTTTAAGTGTCTTTTCTGTGAAGGGAAAGGAGGCGGGATGGGGTGAGAGGTGGGATCCTAGGAAGAGCACAAGTCTCCAAATCTCTGTTCCTGGTTGAGTCTGTCCTGAGGTTCCTGTATATCTTTGATAAAGTTATTGTTTCACACACATTTTTCCACCTCTTCAGCAAAAATTCCTTGGATTAGGGGCTGTTTTGCCTCAAGCAGAATTCCTCTAGTCAATTAACATGTCTATAGCAGGAGCCTTCAAATGAGTCTGAATATGAGAGAGAGAGAGAGAGAGAGAGAGAGAGAGAGAGAGAGAAGGAGCAGGTTGTTAGCATCTACTGGAACACCAGTGGTTCCGGTTTGCCATGTGTTTCTTTATCCCATTTCCCCTAGACTGAGGTTAGCAGCTGGTCCTTTGGTGCTAAGGACTCCCTATTGGTTTCCAGCAGATGGATGAAATCCAAGTGTATAAGAGCAGTTTAAAGAACTTTAGTTACCTTGCTTCCTCCTGGTCTTCCAGAGTGATAACCTTGACTTACTCTTTGTATTTCCAGTGACCATCCCAGGGCGCTGTCCTCATTAAGTGCTGATAGCTCATTGTTGAGCTGAAAGCACAATGGCCGTAATAAAAAGCAAAAGAAGGACTGATCATCATTATACAAAAGGACCAGTCTGCTGCCATCTTTGTTATCTTCATGACTCACCTGAGCTCAGAATTTATGCACTCGATTCACCTTTAGGATCTGAAGACTTTCTGACCTGAGGGCTACCTAGGCCCAGGCTTCTCTCCTTCTACTGTGTGGTCCGTCTTACCCCACCGCTCCCCCATCCTGACTCTACTTAACACTGAGCCGCTTCTCCCGACCTCTCCTTGTATGATGCTTTTAGTACTTGCTGCTCCTGGATCCTGGATCCTCTCACTGCCAGAGCCAACTCCCATTTCTTCTTAACTTGGAGCTTGGAAGCTCCCTCTGGTAGACTTAGGGATTTCGTTCCTTGCTTCCTTTTCATTCTGTGTGTATGTCTTACTCTGTTTCAGTGTTTATCCGCCTTCTACATACCATGTTTCCCTGAAAATAAGACCTAGCCGGACAATCGGCTCTAATGCGTCTTTTGGACCAAAAATTAATGTAAGACCCAGTATTATATTATATTTATATTATATTATATTATATTATATCATATCATATCATATCATATCATATTATATTATATTACATTATACCCGGTCTTATAGTAAAACAAGACTGGGTCTTATATTAATTTTTGTTCCAAAAGACACATTAGAGCTGATTGTCCAGGTAGGTCTTATTTTTGGGAAACACGGTAGGTTTGTAATGTTTGCTTCCCCACTGGGCAGTAAGCAATTTAAGGACAAGGGCCTTTTCATTTCTGCATCTCCTGAGACATAGAAGACGCTCAATAAATATTTATTGAATTAGTGAATGAGTAAATGAAATGACCAAAGTAGTGATGTTTTAACAGTTTTATTGAGATATAATTCACCTACTACTCAACTGGCCCATTTAAAATGTACAATGTAATGGCTTTTAGTATATTCATAGATATGTGCAACCATCACCATGATTTTAGAACCTTTTCATCCCCTCAAAAAGAAACCTCGTACCCCTTAGCTATCATTTCCCTATTTTCCCATCCATCCAAAAGCAACCACTAATTTACTTTCTACCTCTATAGATTTCTGTTCTAAATATTTTATACGAATGCAATGATATAATATATTGGTCTTTGTGACTGGTCTCTTTAATATAGTATTGTGGACGGAAAAAGGTGTTCTAGGAAAGTAACCTCATAGCATGATCTGATCATAAATTCCTAACTGGGCAGGTCATGGTGGGGAGTCAGGCCTCAAGCATAAAACTTTTTAGTGGAAGGTTTATCTTTGCTTCAGATACAAAAAGACAATAGACAGGCTCACTACGGTAACAATTAACCTTTGTCAGGGAAGCTACTGGCCTAGGATGTGTCTACCCATCATGACGCACTTTTAGGAATTTTTATGTTCAGACCATCCCATGTGGTCAATTTTGGTGTGTGGGTTAGTAAGGCCCGCCATGTAGGCTTCCCCGTGAGCTTGTTGTGTTTAGTATGTGGTTCCTTTTTCATCCACACTGCTATGAACATTTGTGTACAGATTTTTCTGTGGACATGTTTTCATTTCTCCTAGGAGTAGAATGGCTCAATCATATCGTAACTGTATATTTAATGGTTTGAGAAACCGAGAGACTTCCCTGAATTGGCTGCACCATTTTACAGTCCCACCAACAGTGTATGAGACTTCCAATTTCTCCACATCCTTACCAACACTTGTTATTATCTGACTTTGGTTCTAACCAACTACTGGGTGTGAAGTGGTGTCTCGTTGTGCTTTCGATTTGCAGTTCCCTGGTGACTAATGATGCTTCGCGTTTTCCGATGCGCTTATTGACCATTTGTATATATTGTTTGGATTTTGTAAAGATCATTTGCCCACTTTTAGATTGGCTTATCTTTTTATTATTGAGCTTAAAGTGTTCTTTATATATTCTGGATGCAAATCCATTATCAGACGTATGATTTGCTAATGTTTTTCCCCCTTCTGTGAGCTGTCTTTTCACTTTCTTGCTGGTATCTTTGAAGGATAAAAGTTATAAATTTTGTTGTAGTGCAGTTTATTCATTTTTTTCCTTTGTCACTTGTACTGTTGGTGTCTAAGAATCCTTTGCCAAATCCAAAGTCATGAAGACTTAACCTTATATTTTCTTATAAAAAATTTGTGATTTTATCTCTTACATTTAGGTCTTTAGTATATTTTGAGTTATTGTTTGTATTGGGTATAAGATGAGGGTCCAGCTTCATTCTTTTGCATGTGACTCAAATTGTCCCAGCACCATTTGTTGAAAAGACTATTCTTTCCCTGTTGGATGGCCTTGACATCCTTGTCAAAAATCAATTGACCATTAAACGTATTAGAACAGTGATTTTAAATCTGTTTTAAGACAGGGAGTCTTATGACTCTACAATGTCAGACCTTGGTTAAAAAAAAAATTGCAGAAGCTGTTTCCCTTCTTCTTTCATGCTACTTCTGCAAACATGCAGGACAAAGTGGTCTTACTGTCACCTAGCCCATTATCCTGCAGAAAAATGGTCCTTACTTTTCATTGTGTTCAGTTTTTTATCATTCTTTCTTACCTCTTTTAAATATATTCATTTAATTTTCCCTCGTTGGTATTGTCTTCAAGTTTTCTTCATTACTTCATCTTACCCCCTCTAAATTTTTTCTTTACCCACTCTTTGTTTTTGGCAGCAAATCCTTCTATTTTCCGCTAATTATAGAAACATCCACAATAAATAATAACCATTCCCTTTAAAAAAGCTTTCATAATATGTTTTAAAACCAGCTTCCCTTGACAGTTATTTGAAAAGGCTCACAGTGATTTGAATTGTTTTAAATTCAGTGTAAAAGTGCTTGGTTTCTCTCCTTGTACAATTTTACGGTTATGAAACCATAGTTGAATGTAGCCTTTTAGGATGGCCATGGACTTGGACTCCACACTTGGCTTCTATCTAACGCTGATTCAAGTTCTGAAAATGTTTAGTGCCACCACACTAAAAAACATGGGGGATGTGACAATTACATCTTGGGTTCCAAGATATCAGTCTCTTCAGAGCATAAAACCAGCATTTAAAAAGTTCCTGCTTTTCTTCCAGCAAATTTAAAATAGCAAACAAAGAGGAAGGATTTTACCTTTCAAAAACAAATAACACACTCCATTACTGTTGCTTGTGGTGGTCTTAGGTTTCAGTCAGTTGATGAACAAATATTTATTGAGCACCTAATATATAAACTCCTCCCTGGGCTGGGTTTTCTAAGAAGTAAAAGCATTTAAGACAAGGTGTCTATCTTTCAGAAGTTTCTAGTTTAGCTACAGGGGTAAGTATAGTGCATTAAAAACTAAGAGGATATGTAAACACTACTATTCACTTTAAGGTAGTACCTAATCTAGCCTTTTAAAACAGAGCCCCAGGATCTCATTTATCACCTTTATGTAAATGAGAACCAGTCACGCTTTTGACTTTTGCTTCAGGCTGGTGCTGTCTCTCACCTCCACAGGACAGTTCTTGGAGAGTTGGGGCTGGATTTTTGTACTTGTTTTCCCCGGAAGCTAGTTTCCCTGGAGCAGTGAACAGCCTGCATCACTGTAGAGTGAGCCCCTTTTTATGAAGAGTAGTTTGGATTTCTCCAGGAAAAGGAAGGAGGAAAGATGTGAGGGAACAGACTAAGGAGCTAACATGAAAAGGAGTATGTTCAATTCAGTGTACAACTTGGCGACAAGTGAAGGAACGTAAAGGATATTTGTTGGCCAAGAGTGAAAAATGCTATTTTTCCTCCCTTTCCCTCACCTTTTCCAGGATGTGATATTTTTACTCATAAGTATTAACCGAACAACTTTCTGTTTACTAGTTGCAAGCGTAATTGTTGTGAAAATTATGTCAATTTATCTGTATGACATCTGTTCTTTAGATAATAGCATCATACTCAAAAATACCAATGCTCATGGAAGCATTTCTCCCTAATTAATACTTTCTTGCTAATCATACAAGTCAATGTTATACATTCAAAGTGTGTATTGGAAGCATACATCTAAATACATAGTTTATACATTGGGAACTACTTTATTATATTGGGTATTAATATAAGCATTTTTTGAGGAACAAGTCATCTGGTTAAACATAAACTTAATCTTAATATAACTTTTTTATTGATAACATTTTCCCTCAGTTACAAACGTAGTCTATTCTCTCTGGGGAGTAATTTGAATAATGAAGGATTCTATTATGAGTTAGGAAACAGTTTTAATACGCGATTATCCCCTGGGGGAAGTAGCACTTTTGGAATTTGGGTGAATGAGTTTTTAATTTTTAATGGTTGTTATGTATATAAAGTTTTATGTTTTGCTTCTAAAAATAATTTATCATTATATTAACACATTACCTTTTTTTTTTTTTTTTAAAAGCGCTCTCTCTCTACATTCTAAAACATGTTTTTGGCTAGCTAACCCATGGGTCATTTTGATTTCCTCCCTCACTTGTGCTCATGTATACCATTCACATATGTTCCCACGTTCTATAGAGCCTTTCCAACTTTTTTGAATATTCTCTCAATGTACAACGAGATTGCTATCAGCTTATTTCTATTCCTGTACTGGCCCCGAAATGTAGCAGTTCCTTCTATTGTAATGCTGCCTTCCCCCTGGGTTAAAGTAAGTCTGGGAAATCTGGCTCAGATACATATCCAGGAAAGATTGAAGTCAGCTCAGAAACATGATAACAATCTGGTGAGTACTTGCAGGAGGTGAGTATGTATTGTTAATACCTAGCACCTTATAAGGTGTGTGGCTTTATGGCATGATTGTAGGCCAGCACAGGACAATTCTGACTAAAAATGTTTTTGTTCCATAAAATGGAAGCGTTTCAGCACGTCATACACATTTCTCATGACTAATGAAAATGGACCTGTTGTTCTTGTGTATAGAAATACACCCAGAACCTTGATTCATTTTGCCACAGAGACATGTTTGATTTTATCGAATAATGGTTCCAGAAAACTTTTGTCATCATCATCATCATCGATCAAGTGTAGTCAGTGTGTATGGTGTACCTGGCACCATGATTGAAGCATTTCATGCATTGTCATACTTACGCTGCCCAACAATCCCACAAGGAGGTTATATCCCCACCTTACACTTGGGGAAGCAGTCATGGAGCTAAGACGGGTGCAGAGTTAGGATCTGAAGCTATGTGTGTCTTTAGAGCTCATGCTTTTAAAACGATCCCACACTTTAGGGAAATTAACAAAAAATTAAATTAATGAGGAAGAGACAACAAAACTGTGAATGAGCCATAAATATTGAAATTACCTTTCAGCTGACTAATTAAAATAAAGCAGTATGGTAGCTAGTCAGCAAAGATGACCCCAAACATTTCTACCTTTTCCTATATGAGCATATTGTTCTTTCCATGAAGATGTGGCATGTATGTCCCCTACCTTTGAGTCTGGCATGTATATGATGGCTTTAGCAAATATAATTCAGGGACGTTGACATTCTGTATCTTCTGAGCCTCGGCATTGCATAGTTGATTGATTTTTGACAAGGGTACCAAGATATTTCACTGGGAATGAATAGACTTTTGAAGTAATGGTGCTGGGACAACTGGATCCACACACACAAAAGAATGAGGTTGCACCCATAACTCAGGCCTTGTAGAAAAATTAACCCCAAGTAGATCAGACAACTAAATATAAAGACTAAAGCTATTAGACTCTGAGAAGAAAATATAGGAGTAAATCATCGTGGGCTTGAGCTAGGCAATGGTTTCTGAGATGTGACACCAAAAGCACATGTGACAAAACAGAAAAAATGGATAAATTGGATTGCATAAAAATTAAAGACTTTGGGCTACAAGCAATACCATCAAGAAAGTGAAAAAATGACCCACAGAATGGGAAAAAATATTTGCAAATCATACGTCTGATAAAGGACTTAACAGTCAGAATATCTAAAGAACACTTAAAATTCAATAATAAAAAGACAAGTAATCTAATTATAAAATGGGCAAAAGATCAGAACAGGCATTTCTCCAAAGATATACAAATGGACAAATTAGGCACATGAAAATGT
This sequence comes from Rhinolophus sinicus, assembly GCF_036562045.2. Classification (NCBI taxonomy): domain Eukaryota; kingdom Metazoa; phylum Chordata; class Mammalia; order Chiroptera; family Rhinolophidae; genus Rhinolophus; species Rhinolophus sinicus. Next base: position 14,805,012 of record NC_133761.1, on the reverse strand, counting down.
GCTCAATGTCATTAATTATCAGGGAAATGCAAATCAAAATCACCCCACACCCATCAGGATGGCCTTAATAAAGAAGAACAGATGATAACAAATGTTGGTGAGGATATGGAGAAGTTGGAACTCTAATACCTTACTGGTGGGAATGTAAAATGGTACAGCCACTTTGGAAAACAGTCCGGTAGTTTCTCAAAAGGCTAAACAGAGTTACCATATGACCTAGCAATTCTACTTCTAGACATATATCCAAGAGAAATGAAAATGAATGTCTGCACAACAACATGTATAGGAATGTTCAAAGAAGAATTATTCATAATAACCAAAAATAGAAACAACCCAAATATTCATCATCTGACGGATGGATAAACAAAATGTGATATTTCCAAACAATGGAATATTATTTGGCAATAAAAAGGGATGCAATACTAATACATGCTACCATATGGATGAACCTTGAAAACATTGTAGTAAATGAAAGAAACTAGTCATAAAGGACCACGTGTTGCATGATTCTGTTTATATGAACTCTCTGGAGTGGGTATAGTCTCTAATTTATAGATACAGAATATAAATTAGTGCTTGCACAGGGATGGGGCAATAGGGAAGTGGAGAGAGATTGTTAATGGTTATGGGGTTTCCTTTTGGAGTTATGAATCTGTTCTAACATACATTGTAGTGTTGGTCGCACATCTCTGTATACTAAATACCGTTCAATTGTACCTGTAAAATGGGTTAATTGTATGGTAAGTGAATTATGTCTCAATAAAACTAGAAAATTCCTGGCAGCATCTGCTTTCTTCCTCTGGAGCTCTGCATTTCAGTGTCTGGCCTGCCTCATTGGAGGAAGAGGCTCTGCTGACTCAGAACCTCAGGGTTAGACATCCAGCCCAGCCACCATCTGCCTGCAATTGCATGCGTGACTCCAAGCGAAAGTGAGGGAGGAACTGCCCAGCTGAGCCCCAGGCGACCCTTGGAATGTATCTTTCAATGGTGGCGTTTTAAAGCCTGCACATTTTGGGGGTAGCTTGTTACATAGCAAAACATAATTGGAACAAGTAGTGAGTCAAATTCTTGCTTTAACACTGTGACTACATATTACTCCTAAAATTAAATCCTGTGAAAGGCTTTGTCTTAAGCAGAGGAACCTGGAAAGGGACATTACTTCACTTTAAGGGGAAATGAAATAAGGAAGAGCTAAGTGTGGTGGGAAATGTTTTCAATGCCAAGCCGAACCAACCCAGGCAGGCCTGCCAACTGGTCTTTTTTCAAAGCGTACATTTGCAGCAGCAGCTAAACAATGACTTGTCCAGAGGCCACCAGCTACGTAGCAGGAGCTGTAGAAGGCTGGTACGTCATTTTTCTGGTTAGAAGAAGTGACCCAAGTAAACCTCCATCTTTTTGTCCTCCCCACACCCTGAAAGGAAAATCGCTGAGCTGGAAGGGACAGAGTGGTTTGAAACAGAGATAGAGGCCAGGCCTCTGTGTCTGTATCATAAATGGAGAGTGTCAATAAGGCAGAAACTCTTGATTCACCTTATCTCCACACAGGGTCATCCTAAGGGGTCATTTTTAATATACTCTTGGATAATGAGGTGTAGCAAGGGAGTACAGAGAAATGAGTTTCATTTATTCATTCTGCAGATATGTTTGAGGACCCATTGTGATAGGAAACAATTGTGAAATACAGAGACAGGGACATTTGTCTCAAAAGGACTCTAAGAAAGGCCTTGCAGAGAAGGAAGCAGGGGAGCCCTGAAAAATGGCACATGGCCCAGGTTTGTGGGACCAGAAGTGACTTCTTAGAGGAAATAATGTCTATAACTGGAAAACTCCTGAGGTGCTAATTTTACTCTATTTTCACTCCAAAATACCTTATTTGAGGGTCAAAAGAAATCAAGAAATGGTGGTATTCCTATTTGGGCATGCACGTGGGCCCTTTAGTTGTCCTTTGTAGATTCCTATCACCAATGTATGCTCCCAGGTCCAACACCATGTGGCTTTCTTCCATGCAGTTTATTTGCAGGAGCTTCCAGTATTCATTCTTTGTTCCTACAGTACTTTCTGAGTGGTGCGGCATGTCTCTTTTTGTGGGTTTTCACATCTTTTTGCCATTGCCCATTGATATGAATGTTATCTCATCCTGCAAAACGTATCACCCTCAAACTTAGTCATTTAAATGATGTATTATCTCTCCCGATTCTGTGGGTTGCATGGTGATTCCTCCACTCGCTTCATCTGGGTTCATTCAAATGATTGCTGGAGGGTCACCTGGGCTGGAAGGTCCAGGATAGCGTCACTCACATGTCCCAGAATTGGTGCTGTCTGTTACCTGAACATCTCAGTTCTTCTTTTTTTCTTTTTTTGAATTTTTATAAAAGTTTATTTTAGTTTATTTGAGCCCAACTGACAGCATGCTGGGAAATAAGATCTTACTTAAATGCTCTGATGAAGGACAGTTTTGCAGTTCTTTTCATACATTTGGAATTAGGAGGGCATGTCAGGAAGATTACATAAAGGTGGGAGAAAGCAAGGTGGGGGAATCTCTACGATTGGATTACAGGACAGTTCACAAGATTATGTGCTCCCTGGAGGGTTCAGGTCTCCTTCTTGGGGCCTCCCTATCTCTAATAGGTGAGACTTGCTTCCTTTCATGATGGTCTCAGCCTGACACTTCAAGGGGGCGAAGGCAGAAGTTGCAAGACTCTTACAGCCTTGCCTTGGAGTCACATAGCATCGCTTCTGCTAAATTTAGTTGGTCAATGCAATTTATAAAGCCAGCCCAGGTTCAAGGGAAGCGGAAGTAGACTCAGTCTCTTGATGGGAAAAAAAGTAAAGTCACATTGGAAAGGAGCACAAGAGGAGCTGTTGGGGCTATCTGTGCTCATCGTCATCTGTGTATGCACGAGGTCATACATGTGTGACGTATTGTCATACATGTCTATGCAACAGTTGCCCTTTCTGTCTTCTAAGAAGGGCCTGGTCATTATTATAGGAAATATAATTCTAATTGCTCATACCAACTCAGCTGATACTAACCCTGGGAAGCAGCCTAGTAGCTCTTTCAAGGATGGATTAAAAGCACAGAAGGGGATTGACTTTGGAAAGGTCTAAATAAGATTTTTAAGTGCATTCTGTTAAATGCCAAATAAGAATGTTTTTAATGAGTTCTGTTATATGCTAATAGCTTTTATAAACATCCTTAATATAAAAGCATACTTTTATGTACTTAGAACTTTTTTCCCCTAATATTGTTTGATGATAACAGCAACCCAGGGAAGGAAGTAGAAGAGGCATCATTTTCTTCATATACTGTGAGGTTGGGGACACTGAAGCTGTGAGAAATTATGTTGATTAATTTGTAGCAAAGCTGTTTGGGTCTTAAGTCTCCTACTTGCCCATCCTGTGCCCCTTCGGTGGCTTCCAAATGGTGGCACAGGACCAGGTTTGGGGGAAGAACATGAGTTCAGTTTTGGGCTTGTTGATTTCGAGGTGTCTTTGAGATGCTCGTGTGGATAGAAAGGTGTGGAGTTAGGAATACAGGTCTGGTCTAGGGATAAAAATTTGGAAATCCTTGGGGAAATCCTTGGGGCAATTAAAGCCATGATGATGAAAGAATGTGATTGAGAAACTATGGAATGAGGAGGAGGTATTTGGGGAACTGAATCTCAAGGAATTCCAGCCTTTAAGGTCCAGCGAGATGAGGAAGAGTCAACACAAAATTAACTGAGAAAGGTGAGACCAGAGGGCTGGGAGGGAAACCAGTACAGTGATGTCCCTCCAGCTGAGGGGAGTGGTCAATAGTATCTAATGCTCTTCATGCCAGCCAAAATGGGGACCTACAAAATGCCCATCATAGATGGATGCAAGGGAGTCTTCTTATGATCCCCACAGGAGCTATTTTGGAGGTATGGTGAGGATAGGAGCTAGAGAAGCTGAAGAATGCTTGGGAAGGTAGGTGTGAGAAACAAGCTATATGGGGATAGGGGGCTTGTAAAGGAGTGACTTAAGTAGCCTTAGTCAGTTTGGGCTGCTTTAACAAAACATACCTTAGACTGGATGGCTTAAACATAGTTTAATAACCAAGGGAGTTGTCTAAGAGAGTGTAAGACAGAAGCCACGATGTCTTCTAACTGAGCCTTAGAAGTCACATACTGTCATTTCCTCAGTGTTCTCTTGGTTACCAGGTCAGCCCTATTCAGTGTGAGACGACTATACAAGCATGTGCGTACCAGCAGGCAAGGATCACCGGAGCCATCTTGGCTCTCACAGGAACACAGTCTAATAGCCAAGTTTTATGACTAGTTTTATATAAAGGTATAAAGAAGAAGCCACATCGAGACTGAAAAAATAATCACCTTCGTGGCAGCACGTGCCTGACACATCTGTCTGTCTGACAACTTTGCTGCGATGCTTCACAGAAGCCTATGATGTAGGATTTCAAATGAGCTCTTTTCCTTTTGCATAGGTTTATTTTGTTGTCCCTGTCTTCCTCCCAGGCTGATGAGCCCTGAAAACACACTCTTGCAGCCCCGGGAAGAGGAGGGAGTCAAGTATGAGCGCACCTTCATGGCGTCTGAGTTCCTGGACTGGCTGGTTCAGGAAGGCGAGGCCACCACAAGGAAAGAGGCCGAGCAGCTTTGCCACCGGCTTATGGAGTATGGCATCATACAGCACGGTAAGTGTATGGGTCAGCTTTAGCTGTGGTAACAAACAGCCCTAAGGTGGCTTAGAGCAAGTGTTTATTTCTCACTCATGGGCCTGTAAGTCAACTGTGCCTCTGCTTGGGCTCAGCTCAGCTTGTCTCCAAGCTGAGCGTTAAGTCAGGTACATGTTCCATGCCTTCTCATTCTGGGACCCAGGCTAAAGGAACATGAACTCTCTGGGATACACACCTGTTTTTACAGGTGAGCGCAGAAGCTAAGAGGGCAAGTTGATCCTTGCAGTATCTCCAAACACTCCTGTGATTTAACATTACTGCTCCCGTATACAACTGGCTACAGGAAGTCATCTGGTCAAATGTGGATGGGAAGTAATGACTCTTACAAAATTGGTTGCAAGGGGAGAACAAAAACTTGCTGGACCGGGCATGGTATAAGCTGCCAAAGTAAAAAAGCAGTAATCCAAAAGGCCTTCATAAAACTTTCACTTTCCTTTTAGGGCTGAATCATAATGATGCAATATAACCTATTGGTTAAGAACTATATTTGTTTTCTGTTGCTGTATAAAAAATTACCCCCAAAACTTAATGGTGTAAAACAATAATAAATGTTTATTCTCATCTCGCACAGTTTCTGTGGGCTAGGAATTTGGGAGAGACTTACCAGAGTGGTTCTGGCTTAAGGTTTCAATGAGGTTGTAGTCAAGATGTCAGCTGAGGCTGTAGTCCTCTGGAGGATTTACTTCCACAGTGGCTCACTTGTGTGCCTGACAAGTTGGTGCTGGCTGTTGGTAGGCCGGAAGCTTCAGTCCGTTGCTCTATGGACTTTCAAATAAGACTGAGAATTCTCATGACATGGCAATCAGGCTTCATCCAGAGGGAGTTGTCTAAGAGAGTGTAAGACAGAAGCCACGATGTCTTCTAACGGAGCCTTAGATGTCACTCACTGTCATTTCCTCAGTACTCTCTTGGTTACCAAGTTAGCCTTATTCAGTGTGAGACAACTATACAAGCATGTGCGTACCAGTAGGCAAGGAAAACTCCAAGCCATCTCAGAGGATGGCTGTCACAGGAACACAGACTCTGGATTCCCAGCCCCACCAGTTATTAGCTCCTTACCTTCTCTCATCTGTGAAATGGGGATACCTGCATGGGATGGTTATAGGAGTATATGGGGTAGATATAAAGCCCTTGGTTCAGTGTTCTGCTCTTAATAAGTGCTCAATCAATTTATGAATATGGTGTAGCTGCAAGGTGTAGGCTTAGAACAGTGAGGAAAGGGCTGGGAACTAGATAGGTGTGGCAGGAGAAAGATGTCAAGATGAAAGGTAATACCGGTACTTGAGTCATTCTTTCTGTGAACTGCTAAGACTTCTATCCCAGGGCTAGGAAGATAAACTCGAATTACAGAGATGAAAGAAACTTTTGAAATTATTTGGAGCAATGTTTTACAAACTGCAGAGTGCAATACTTTCTTTAGTGGGTTGTGAAATAAGTATAGAGATACATTCCCAGCATTAAAATTTTTTTAAAGTAGACTATCCCGGACTCTTACTACTCAGAGTGTGGTTCAGGGACCCAGAGTGTCACTGGAAGCATGGTAGCAATGCAAACACACTCTATCCTACCCAAGTCCTGTGGAATCGGACCTGCATTTTAATGTGAGCCCCGAGTGATTTGCATGCCCATGAAAGTTGGAGATACCCTGGACTGGATTTACTTAGAATGGAAAATATCAGAGCACATTTTATGTAGTCAGGTTAAGCATTGTCCTGCAAAACTTTGATTTCAGTTAGATTATACACTATACAAGCATATGGACTTTTTCATGTGTATATTGACTTGGTACATAAAAACTGTTCCTCTGTGTTGGGGTCAAGTATTGTGAAAGCTACCGATCTAGAGACATTGGTTAGAAAGGCACTCAAGCCACTCAGTGTATCCCAGGGTGTTTTTTCGTACGTAACATTGCTACAGTCAAAGTCACAGCTGTTTATCGATGGCCTAATCTGTCTACTGGTGGGCCAGCTTCACCGAGGGTGGGAAGGTGGATAGAAAAGTGTAGTGCCAGTGTGGTTCCTGGCCTGAACCAGCTTATCATCTTATTGGGACTAGAACATGGAGCTATATGCAAGGACAGAACAGTCCAAGCTGTACTGTCTATATTTTATTCGTTCATTTATTTATTTTACACCATGTGCCACACTGTTCTAATGCTTTGTACACCTATTAACTTATTTAAACCTCTTCAACTCTTTGAGGCAGATATTCTTTTTGTTGTTGTTAAATTGATCTTATTGTGGTAAGAACACCTAACACGAGATCAACCCTCTTCACAAAATTTTAAATGGACAATATTAACTAGAGGCAGGTATTCTTCTTATCTCCATTTTATTGAGAAGGAAACTAAGACACCAGTAAGTTAAATAATTTGTCTGAGGTCACTCAAGTAGGAATGTCTAAATAGATATTACTGCTAATAATTGTGAATTCATAGTCGGTTGGGGTAACTGGGGTTCCACAGTGAAAAATGGTGTATTTGGGTAAGAGTCAGTTCTGTCCTCTTGGCTCCAGACAGAAAACTTGGTGACACCAAGTTCTAGGAGAAAATCAGACTGTTAAACTACAATTTACTGACTGACGCATCTTGACTTCAGAGAGAAGATAGAAGATGCCACAAATTGTTTCCAAATGATTTCCAAAGAGTGAGTAATTATACTTCAATTGCAGTATAATTTTGTAATGCTGTAAACATAAGTGCCATGAAGTCACGAGGTAAAGGATAAAATCAGGAATTAGTGATTGCAAATCTTAACCACAGACGTTTGCTTTCCATAGTTTTAGGAGGATTGAATATGCTCTATATGTAGAAGTCAGAGTTACTGAGGTTAGTTCCAGTTTCCCAGCCCAGCAAATCATTGCTAGATCACAGGTTCTGAGTTATGAAAATACGGCCACCACTTATGTGTATGTGAGAGATGAGAAATACCATTTAGTGTCTCAAGCAAAGCTCTAGATTTTCCAGTTAATAATTTATTTCACAGCTTAAACATTAAAGAAAGTCTTTAGGGTTTGAGTGAAAGGTTTCTGGATAAAAGTAGTTCCCTAGATTGAAACTGGTAGGTGTAAAAATACGGTCCAATTATGAAATCCTAACTGGCTTCCTTTATGAATGGTGAACGATGCTCTATAATCAAGACAAAACTTGTTAGAGGAGTAATTAACTTGTGTGCATATCTGTATGTGTGTATCTATTTATCAATATGCCCATGCATGTAAATATATATGTATATACTTATGCACATGTATGTATGTTGACCATGTGTGTACATGTTTATCTTGCTGTTTCATTTATTGAGGTTTATTGTGTACCAGGAACTGGGCTAAATACTTTATAGATTTTACTATATTATATATTTAATATGGACATGCTTCACATATATGACATGTACATATGTTATTAAATCCTCACCGCAGTTCTATGTCATTGTTATAATAATAATAATAAAAATTATTATTATTACAGTTTTACAGTGACTACATCTGAAGTTCAAAAGCCTTTAGGATATCTTCCCAAGGTCACATAACACCAGTAGCTGAGTAGACATTGTGCCTTAGAAAGTTTTCCTTGGCCCAGGATGTAGGTAATCAGGTGTCGCTGCCTGGCACAGTGGAATGAACAGGCTTTGAAGGGAGACAGACAGGATGTAGGTCCCAGCTCTTTCGCCTACTAAGTGGCCATGTCGACATCTCAGTAAATTAAATAAGTTTCCATTCCTCCGGTTTTTAAATTTATGAAATTAGAATCACATTATACACCTTCGAGAGCTTTTATTTATTTATTTATTTATTTATTTATTTATTTATTTATTTATTTATTTATTTTATTGGGGAAGGGGAACAGGACTTTATTGGGGAACAGTGTGTACTTCCAGGATTTTTTTCCAAGTCAAGTTGTTGTCCTTTCAGTCTTAGTTGTGGAGGGCGCAGCTCAGCTCCAGGTCCAGTTGCCATTGCTAGTTGCAGGGGGTGCAGCCCACCATCCCTTGCGGGACTTGAGGAATCAAACTGGCAACCTTGTGGTTGAGAGCCTGCGCTCCAACCAACTGAGCCACCGGGCCGGCCCCCTTTGAGAGATTTTTGTTTTGCTTCATTTTGTTTTTGGAGACCTGTGAGCACCCACCTGTACTAGAGGGACTCAGCATATAGTTGAACCTGTGGCTAAGATTTATTGCAGTTAAAGGACATAGAGAAAGATCCACAAGGGAAAAAGACATACCAGGTGTTGTCTGGAGAATCCAGGTGCAGGCTTCCCCTCTTCTCCCTCCCAGGGCCACACAGAACTAGCTCCTTCCTTCAGGAGGGCCATGACTTCCTACCAGCATTCCAGACTCTCAGAAGGAAAGCATGCATTCTCCATAAATCACAGTGTTTGCACAAACAGTCCAGGCAGGCTGGTTTAGCAGAATTCAATACCTTAGGTGGGCAAAGTTGCCTTATCAGTTAGTAACTTAGGGACCCTTCCAAAAGCCAAGTTCTTAGATGCTAGCCATGGGCCAGCCCCACAAGCAGACCCTTTCTGTATCAGGGCTGCTATGGTAACTCTTTCCTGCATAGAGTTGCTGTGAGAGTAAATGACAGTGATTGGCAAAGCTTTTAACACAGCATCTAACTCTTATGGCTCTCAAATGCCAGCTATTGTATGTGATCTGATCAACTCCAAATAACAGTGAAAATTTATAGAGCTTCTACATATACCAGTCCTGTTCTAAGCACTCTGCTCATTTATACATTTATTTCACTCAGTAACTCTATGAGTTAGATATCACAATTATTTTTAAGATGAGGTTCAGTAACTTGCTTAAGACAAGAGCTGGTAAATGGTAGATTCAAGATTCAAATCAAGGCAATCTGGCTCTTAATCACTAAAGAAGATTGGGTGCTAATTATAAGCTCCACTAGACTATAACAAAAATTAAAAAACCCTCAACTTTTATTGCGTCAGCCACACAGCCTGGCAGATATTGCAACTATAAAAATTGTTAGCCCATAAAATATATAAGATTCTTTCAGCAAACCATGACTAGGTACCTTGAGATTTTTGTGTAACCTTTGCAAATGTGAACACATTTTTTTTTTTTTTTTTACTTACATAAACTATCTCCCTCAACTGCTTTAGCTGCTCTCCAGCTCTGTTGTCCTTAAATGGAGAGAGATAGAAATCAGATAATCACGTGGGTAAATTGTTCACAGCTGCAGCAGCTGACCCTGGGTAATCAGGGTACTGCTGCAATGTCCAGGCGTATAATTTCCTCTTTTAAAGATTTAGAGCAGTTCGACAATTTCAACACTCCATCAAGCCTTTTTGTCTTTTACTTTTGTTTTAAAAATATATTTATATAACATTTTGCAATATGCAAAGCAGTTTTTTACACATATTACTGTTTTAGTTCCCCCAGCTGCTTGAGGGTGGTTGTGATAACCCCATTCTTCTGTGGAAAACAGTAACTGAGACAGTCGCTCTGGTGGACATGAAGAGAGAATTTGGGGTCTGCTGCAGAGGGAGCTAGGTGCCAGATCTGGACAGGAATTATACATCTTTTCAGTAATTACGATCACTGAAAGAGTTCAGCCTAAGTCTGGAATAGCCTAGCCCAAGAAAGAAAGAAAATGAGAGGGAGAGGAACAGAAGATGAGGAGGGGAGGAAGAGGAGAGGAGAGGAAGAAAGGAAACAAGGAAGAAAAAAGGCACTGATGATTGAGGCTAAAGGCGAGATTGTAGCTTGCCCAAGACTGTGTGATATTACAGAAAATTATTTTGACACTTGTTGAAACTGTAAGGAAGACTTTATTCAAAACTATTGCAATAGGAGTATTATGGTAGGGGAGGGAGATGGGGCTCAACTTGAAATACAACAAGGACAAGTGGGGATTTATAGCCATGGAACAAGGAGAGCGGGTCAGTGGATGGAAATTTATTAATAGAGGACATCGAGGGCAGGGAGCGTCTTGCTAAACCAACTTCACCAAATTCTTGCTAAAGGTCAGGCCACGGACTTATATATCAAAGATGGAGGATGAGGAACTTCATCCAATATCAAGGGTGATCAGAAGTCCAGGGACAGGGGCCTCACTAACCTGACTTTGCAAGATTTTTGCTAAAACTGGGCTGGGCAGGCCAAAGAAAGGATGAGAACCAACATCAAAACTTAGTTGGAAAGAGGGCTCAGAGGGACATGACTAAAGTCAGGAGAAGGACAAAGTCTTTGTCAATGGTGACCTCCCCTTGCTTGCTTACGCTCCCTCCTTCCCTCTCCATCAGGACCCTCCAACTCACATTGTCTTACTTCTTGCTTTTGGTAATTCCTTGCCACCAACAAAATAAAGATTTGTCCATTACAAATGGTACCCAGTATTTTAGTCTTCCTTTACCCTTAACTAGAGTGCAAATGCTTTGAGGATGGAGAATTTATTTTCTCTGTCTTGCCCAGTGGCTTGGCATTTATCTACTTGCGACTCAGTAGAAACTGTATTGAATGAATGAATGAATGGCAGCAATGAATGGCAGCAGTGACCACTTATTGAAGACTTACCATTTGCCAGGCACAGTGTTGGGTATTTATGCCAGCTAAAGTTCTTTGAATATAAACAGCCCCAATCATCATTGGCTTCAAATAAATGGCAGAGCTAGCTGACAGTTAAAGGAAACATTGAAAAACCAGGCTGCCTGGAGAAGAAGAACTGGAGCAGCTCTTGGGAATTCCGGTGCCAGGAACTAGTGTCTAAGGGGCAATCATTTGCAGCCACTAACAACCAGATAAACCAGCTTTAGCTATTTTCTGCCCATATAGTCGCTCTTTCCAGATGTTAAACTCTAGAGAGTGACTCTTGATTGGCTGAGCCTGGGGCGTGGGTAGGGCATTGTTCCACAAAAAAAAAAAAAAAAAGAAAAGAAAAATTTTTGAAAGTTCTGTTACCACAAGAAAATGAGTGCTGGGCAGGTGAAAACAATAGACTGTTTTTAATGCTATTAATTTATTTAATCTTTCCTCCCCAAAATTAATGCCCTTGTTATTAGGTGGCACCTTGTTTTCCATGACAAGGTTGAGGCATTTGCAACTAGTGTGTTAGCTTCTAAATGTTAAACTCTGAATAGAAAAATAATAAAGATTGGGTAGACTATGTTCTCAATCTTCTTTTAATAATTAATATTTCAAGCATAATCTCTATCAGCAGCTGTAATCTAATGCATTTTTTTTTTTTTTTACTTTCTCAATCTAGAATTTCTGGGAATTTTCACATTGTGCCCCTGATATGCTTTGGCTCTGTTTTACTTTGTGTTATAGCTGAGTCCAAAGCAGAAAGAAACACGGACACAGCCAGAAGGCTGTTGCAATGTAAACATTAGGGAACAAGGTGGTTTGGTAAAGTCAAGGGCTCACATGTTCGCACACAATACAGTGTTGATTTGGGTTCAAGAAAAACAGGTCTGCAGCTGCACCAGGCCTTAGCTTTTCGAAAGTGAGAAGGGAATGTGAGATGCGTTATCTTATGTAACCTTTCAAAAGAAATGTTATGCACGGGGAACAGAGGTCTTTTGTGAACAATGTCATCACTGTAAATGTTTCTCTTCTTACTTGACATCAATATAACTATTCTCACATGTACAGAAGCTGATCCTCTAGATACAGAGCACGTTTGGCTCTGAAGCCTGTGCTTCGACGGACTCCTGCCTCGCTCTTGACAGCTGGTCACTCAGTGTCCCCTGTAGTGCACAGTCCTCAGTTTGCCCAAACACAATGTTTTTATACCAGTATGAGGAAGTCTTAAAATACAAGCACACAATCTGGGGCAGTTGAAGTATATCGAAGGTGTGCGCTCTTGTATTATATACTCAGCTTGGCCCTATGTCGTAATGTAAGGACTCAGCTGGGTTTCAGTGGTCACTTTTAGTGGGACACATAGGTTGGGTTTATTGAGAAGAACACGTCAGAATTCTCTGGGTGGAAGGAACAGTTCAGACTGCTGATTCTGATATGCCCCTGCCCCCTCCTCCTGGTCAAGAAGCATTGTGGTGTTAGGTCCTGGTTATTGGTGAACATGAACTTGACCATAGCCTTCCAGGCGGGGTTGGGAAGGTGGGAAAAAAGTTAAGAGGCTCTTCTTTAAGGAACCAACCATGTCCACTGTCTTTCCCATCTCAGACCTTGTTTCTAGCTCGGACCCTGTGTGGGTCTTGGGTGAGCGCCTTATGTCAGCCCCTTCCCACCTGGGAAGTGTGGGCTGGGAATTGTGTCTGGGCCCCAGGCTCTGCCTGGGTACTTATAATGGTTATTCTCTCAGCCATTTCATCCTTGCTTCCCTGCTGTCTCTCGTGGTTCTTCCTTTAGAAATTCTCCCACTAGCCCCTTGTGGCTTGAGATTCTTAGCTGCTCACTTTAACTCAGTTTCTCTTAGCTGATACCCCTGGTATCACACATAGAACATCTGGATTGTCTTTTGTGTTCGGGCCCATAGTTCTTTCAAAATCTTCCTTCTTCCTGCTCCTTCCTCTCCTCTTCAGCCAGGAATGAATAAACAAACTAAAGGATATTAATACCACAGAATGATTACTAGGTATAAAACTGACTATATGTAAACTCTGATTAGTATAACAACTATGGAACAGGATTAAGTTAAAATTTAAGGAAGGAATTATATACACAGACATACATATCCTAATTACAATTGGAAAAATATGTGTTTATCAATCATAACAAATTTTAATCTAACTTGGAGAGTAATCTTTTTGTAAAGTGATATATATGTTATTTTCAAATTGACACAAAAATTTAAAGGTGCTAACATTTTATCTAAGTTTTTTTCTAAAAAGCTCTCTTTCAATTCTTTGTCCCAATGGTGATGACATTTGACCCAACAATAGGCCCACCCCCTCTCTTCTATCCTCATCCAAGGAAGACTTACATTTCAAAATCTATGTCCATTCCATTTTATTTTAGTAATTCCCTGGGCTGCTGCCCACATTTCAGTCTGATTAGAAATTACCAAAGCCACCATGCCAGTGGAGAGGAGTAGGTATTGGTTTTGCCCACTGGCTCGCACCTCTCTCTGATGTCCTCTTTGACAGTTGCTGAGAGCATGACGTCAGATAGGGATTCCTATCAAGTGGGGAACATAGTGTGCTTCCTCATTAAAATGAAGGAAGTAGGATTGGGGAGGTAGGGTGAGAAAAAAACAAGACAGCGATAACAACTCTTGGCTGTAAGAAGCTCAGGTTAAGAGTTATCTGCTATGACAAATAACTCAAAGTTATTGGGATGAACTTGTATGTTGGTTAGCGTGTCTGTTCCTATGGGATACCAGTCTCTATACGAATCCTATTTCCAATATTAAGATGATGTAAGGTACAAAAGCCATCCATATATGTGATTTTAAATTTTCTAATACCCATAGAAACAGGTGAAATTAATCTTAATGATAGATTTCAACTCATTATCTCCAAAATATTATCATTTCCAAATGTAATCAATATGAAAAATACCAATCAGCTATTTTGCATTCTTCATATTCAATCTTCAAAATCCAGTGTGTATTTTACACTCAACAGTTCATCTCAGTTTGGACTTGCCACCCTTCAAGTGCTTGGCAGCTGGCTCCATGTGGCTAGTGGCTGCCGTCCTGGGTGAGAACAAGCACAGCTCTAGACCCTTTGGAAACCAGTGCAGGGCAGGTGGGATCCTGGTGAATGTATACAGTATGTCCTCACTTAACACTGTCAATGGGTTCTGTGACTTTAAGCAAAATGATGTACAACGAAACCAGTTTTACCATAGGCTAATTGATATAAACGAGTGTTAATTTCCTACAGCATCTCATTAATGTTAATGAAATGACATTGAATAAAATGTTATTCGAGAACTTGCTGTATTCCATTTTTCAGTCCCTTGTCTCAGAAATCTTTGTTCCCCTGTGGCTGAGACTCCTGAAAGTTTGTACAGAGGGAGCATCTTGTTGGGTATACATTTTACAGTGCTGATTTGGACCCTCAGATGAAGCTAGGTGTTAACCACACAAGTGTCTGGAATGGAGACAGTGCTTCACCACTTCCCCTGTGATTTCAGTCATGTTTTCTTTCTCCTCTGATTTTTTAATACTTCCTTTGATTTTTAATATATTTTCACACGTCAGAAACAGTTGACTGCCATCGTTTGACTGGACCTGATCTTGGCAGTTCTCTTTTTGCCCATAAAGGACTTACCCAATATTTGGCCCAAAATTCAGGAGCACTTTCTTAAATTTCCAGTGTTCACTGTGGGATCCTTTGGGTTTTTGCTGGCAGCTGGTCGATATTATTAATGGTGCATTGGCATTATTGAAACCTTGTCTTCCAGGGAGCTGTGGGTTCTAATATGTTTATTAATTTCACTTTTTTTGGATAAAAGAAGTTATTGTAATTTCTTTTCCACAGATGGAAAAATTGAGGCCCAGTGACTGTCGGTAACCAGTTCTGTTACAGGGAAATCAGGGCCAAGCTGCTGGAAGGCGTATGAGGTGTGATCAAAAAAATACATTGAATGTTTTGGGGCAGCCAGATGGCTCAGTTGGTTAGAGCGCGAGCTCTGAACAACAGGGTTGCCGGTTCGAACCCACATGGGCCAGTGAGCTGCACCCTCCACAACTAGATTGAAGACAACAAACTGCCGCCGAGGTGCTGGAGGGGTGACAGGATGGCTCAGTTGGTTGGAATACAAGCTCTCAACAACAATATTGCCAGTTCAGTTCCACATGGGATGGTGGACTGCGGCCCCTTCAACTAAAGATTGGAAACGGTGACTGGACTTGGAGCTGAGCTGTGCCCTCCACAACTAGATTGAAGGACAATGACTTGGAGCTGATGTTCCCCAGTATTCCCCAATTAAAAAAAATATATATAGTGAATGTTTAAATAAAAAAATTTATTACAGTAAAAGATACATTACAGTTAACCCTCCTCAAAATACTCCCCCTCACTTCGAGCACACGTATACCATTGTTCTGACCACTTTTCTGAAGCAGTTCTGGAAGTCCTCTTTCGTGAGTGTCTTTGGTTGTGCTGTCGTAGCTGCCTTGATGTCCTGAATCGATTCAAAACATCTTCCTTTCATGGTCATTTTGACTTTGGGCAAGAGCCAGAAGTCACATAGTGCCAGATATGATGAATAAGGTGGATGAGGACACACGGTAATGTTTTTATTTGACAGAAATTGCTGTACCAGAAGCGATGTGTGACATGGAGCACTGTCATGATGGAAGATAAGGTAAAGACACTCACGAAAGAGAACTTCCAGAACTGCTTCAGAAAGTGGCAAGAATGATGGGATAAGCATGTTTGAAGTGAGGGTGTGTATGTTGAAGGGGATTAGTAGCAATGTGTCTTTTACTGTAATTTTTTTTTTTAAACTTAAACATTCACTGTATTTTTTTATGACACCTCATATCTTCCGTCTGCATGACTTTTTTTTTTTTTCCCCAGTTTGCGATCTCTGGGAAAGGTGTTCCCTGAGGTCCTCTTCTTTTTTTTTTAAATTTATTTTTTAAATTTATTGGGGTGACAATTGTTAGTAAAATTACATAGATTTCAGGTGTACAATTCTGTATTACATCATCTATAAATCCCATTGTGTGTTCACCATCCAGAGTCAGTTCTTCTTCCATCACCATATATTTGACCCCCCCTTACCCTCATCTCCCACCCCCCACCCCCCTTACCCTCTGGTAACCACTAAATTATTGCATGACTTTCAATCGAATCATTCTTGGCTTACGAATCAAGCATGATTGGTTACAAGGTGTGGGCTGCAAATAAATAGAAATCATTTGTGTTTTAAGCCTTTGGTTTCCTATCTCCAGGCCTAAGTTAGGAGCAGTATAAGATTTGACTTTTGCTACAAATAACAGACAATTTGGTAATCACAGAAAAGCTCCCTTGCTCATGCAGCCTGCTGCTCCAGGTGGGGAATCCTAGGCTTATAATGAAATGGACCCAGGCTCCATCTGTCTGTCTGCTCTGCTGTTCTTAGTGTACACCACACCTTATATCGACACTCTGGCAGGAAGAAGATGAAATTACAAAGGAGTAGGGGGCAGAAGGGTGTCGTCACCTAGCAAGACTTGGCTTTTTAGTTAGGAAGAGTTGCCCCTCCCAGGGATTTCTACCTACATCACATGGGCCAGAACGATATCACATGGGCCAGAACGATGTCACAGGGCCACCCCTTGCTGGCAGGCAATCAGTGAATCAGATATTTTTAGGCAGGTACACTACTTCCTTGAACAAATCATAAAGGAGGAAGAAGGGAGAATGGGTTTTGGACGTGCAGTTGACTTGTTGGCCACAAGGACAAATGTCTTTTTTATTAAGTACCTTAGTGACCTTCCCTATGAAACAGGAGCTTCCAAGGAACAGTTTTCTTCCCATGTCCACACACTGAGGGCTTTGTGGCACTAAGCTAGATTTAAAATAGGCAGGTGGACCCATGTTGGTGTTTTAGCCATGAGCCGTGATTATATTAACATTGGGGGTGGTGTACTATCTTTGCAACATTTCTGGAAATCTAAAATTGTTCCCAAATATAAAACTTACTGGGAAAAAAAGTAGATGAGGTTTTTCCTGTGTCATCCATCTTCCTCTTTTGTTTAAGAGGTGAGTGCAAATATAACTAATATAGAAAATATATGAAGACATTTTTAAAAACACACACTAAAGATGCAGGGCTTGAGGGGCACTCCTGGCCCTGGTGCAGGGAACTAGCGGCCCTGCTGGCATCTGCTCAGCCTGTGGGCCCTGGGGGTGCCCCGCCCCCTCGCCCCCTCTGCAGCTGTACCTGTGCTTCATGCAGTTGGACAAGACCATCGGAACCTGGCTGCTGTATCTGCCACACACCTGGAGCGCTGGTTTGGCAGCGGAACCAAGTTGTTTTCCAGATTGGTACATATTATCACTCTTTCGCACTGGAGCTCTTCTGATGTGTAGCAAGCTGTAGTATTAATGATATGTGGGGCAGGGCTAAGATAAAAAGGTTACAAGAACAGCAAATCGTGTGGCCGGTTAGCTCAGTTGGTGAGAGCGCGGCGCTAATAACACCAAGGTTGACAGTTCGATCCCCACATGGGCCACTGTGAGCTGCGCCCTCCTTAAAAAAAAAGAACAGCAAATCACCCAATAGCTGCTGGAGACATTGCGACTTTTTAGTCCTGTGTTTTTCTCCGGGGACAGCTGACCTTGGCACTGAGTGTCCCTCAGTGTTCGAATGACTACAGTGTAGCTCTGGGAGCAGCATCTCTGCTTCTCATCATCACCTGCTCGCTAGTGGAAAGCGTTACGTACCGGCCTCAGTTAGCCTTGGGGTTGACCTTTCACTGGGGAGCATCACGTGGATGGTCTGCTCGCAGGGGCTCTATGATCCCTGTGTTCGCCTGCCTCTTTGTTTTTGTGCAGTTACGTGGACTGTGATATATGAGGTCGGACAATTAAGTTCACGGACTGGTTGCAACGACATTGCTAACCTTTTTCAGTGTCAGAGGAATTATTTGTTATGAATATGTACCAACTGGACAAACAGTTAACCAAGTTTACTATTTGGAAGTGCTGAAAGGCTGCGTGAAAAAGTTAGATGAAAACGACCTGAGCTTTTCGCCAACAATTCATGGCTCTTGCATCACGACAATGCACCAGCTCACACGGCACTGTCTGTGAGGGAGGTTTTAGCCAGTAAACAAATAACTGTATTGGAACACCCTCCCTACTTACCTGATCTGGCCCCCAATGACCTCTTTCTTTACCCAAAGATACAGGAAATATTGAAAGGAAGACATTTTGATGACATTCAGGACATCAAGGGTAATATGACGATGGCTCTGATGGCCATTCTAGAAAAAGAGTTCCAAAATTGCTTTGCAGGGTGGACTAGGCACTGGCATCAGTGCATAGCTTCCCAAGAGGAGTACTTCAAAGGTGACCATCGTGATATTCAGCAATGAGTTATGTAGCACTGTTTCTAGGATGAGTTTGCGAACTTAATTGTCCAAGCTCATATGGTGTTATCCATGCCCATCGGGAAAAGAGCGATGGTGCTCTGATTGGTAAGGCCACAGCTGTGCAGTTCTGTGAAGTCACCAAGCAGTGGCTCGGTGGCTGCAGTGTAGGGTGCTGGGGGCGCTGAGCCTGGTGAGCAGAGCTCAGACCATACCCTACTCCACTGCTCTGACTGCTGTCAAGCCCATCTGGCCACCAGATTTACACTCTAGATGTCTATAGACCTGAGGATTATTGGGATAAATTTGCCTCCAACCGAACACTAGGACTAATAGTTCTTTTAGGGGTTGTCCTTGGGAACTTGTGGAAAGACAAGAAGACAGATGAAACACAGAAAAATATAAATAATAGAATAGAAAGTTAGCAGATGAAGCTTATCTAGGAATTTTTCAACTCTCAGATACATAATTCAAATAATGAAATCTATAACTCTATTCTAGGTCTTTTGGAATTGCTGGCATAAATCCAAAGGCCTAATTAAAGCACTTCAGTGATGGCTTATGTAACAAGTTGATATTCAGCATAGAGTACATATATGCTGTTGTTTAAGACCAGCAATGGATGAGGTCATCCAACTTTTATTAAGCTCAACCCACCAAGGCGTCTGATGATGAGAATGTTGATGACAAAAATAATGATAATGACAACGAGCTAGCATTTATTGAGAGATACTCTGGGCCAGGCCCTGTACTAAGTGCCCTGCTTGGTTATATCACTTAGTTCTCATAGCAGTACTATGACAAAGCTATTGTAGTTACTCCCATTTTACAGATGAACACACACACACACAAAACCACACACAAAAAAAATACTAAATCTCACCACTGATCTTTTTTTCTGAATGTCTGTCTTCCTCCTTCGGGGGTCCTAGTCTTTTATAGTGATTCCCTTTTATAGATGACAAACTAGGGAAACGTCATTAAGTGGAAACTCCAAGACAGGACCACTGACAGAGGAACTCTGGAACCCCATCCCTTCATCTTTGTAAACTTTTACAAACATTCTCAGTCTTGTTACCACATAATTAGATCTGAATATGCCGTCTTAGGATACGTTGAAGAATAAAAACCAGAAGCTGAAGCCTTCGAGCTATTTGCCTGGATTTTAGTTCAAGTATTTGCTAGCACAATTCTTCCTCTGTCACAGAAACCAGGGACTCTTCAGGATTTGAAATGACCTTGAGTGTTTAAGCTGATGCATTCTTCTTGTAATTCTCCTCTGTAGTTATGGGAACTGGATGTATTTTGGCACTTTAAAAGGAACCAGATGTGTATCTCATCTAAATGAATGTCGGAAAATGGACTCTTTTTAAGGAAAAATAAAAGCTGCTACAGAAAGTTGAGGTTTATCGTTTTTCAGCGTGACCTTTGCTCACTGCCAAGAACTGTAATTCAGAAAACCATTTCTGGTGTTTTTTTTTTTAATATTTTAGGAGAATTTAAGTAACCGAAACATTTTACCTACTATAAAAACAAAACAAAAGGAAAAAACCCCACACAAAAGAAAACTACCAAATCTCGCCACTGAAATCTTCCTTTCCTGAATGTCTGCTTCTTCTTCCTTTGTGGGTCCTAGTCCCTCAGTCCCCTGAGGAACCCCTGATGAATTACTGTGCAGGAGAACACCAACAGATTCATGAGGTAATCTTTCTGGGAACAGTAAGAAAATGCCGTCTAGGAATGAGCCTGTGAGGGGCGTTCACACCCAGTGGTTCCTGGATAAGATTTTACTTCAGGACCCCCAACATCACCTTGGATGTCCCCTTCGGTATTGTTGGACCTTCTGAAGTGATGTGGTTTGGGTAGGATGCCTCCTTCTCCCCCAGACCTCCTACAGTTGCTTCCAGACCCTTCCCTGGTGTAGGTGAAGTCTGTAAAGTCTTGTACCTTGGACTGGCATCCTTGGGCTCTCGATTTGACACCACATATGGCTAACCTTAATTGAGGGCCTCTATGGATCAGAAACTCTCATGGGCCTTTCACCCATCTTGTGTCCTCATTCCTTCCCTCATTTTACAGCGAATAAAATTAAAGTTCAGGGCATTTAGGTAACTTAGTAAAGAGTGAAACTGGTCCACCCAGGGCCATCTGAGGCCAGAGCAGTGTTTTCTATGTTATTGCTATGTCCTTGTACTAAGCAATCCCAAAGTAATAAACATTTTGCTCTGGTGAAGAATATTGTAGAAAACATCCCCAGCCAAATTGCCTTCTGTAACCTGGAGGTGGGACTAAATGAGGGAAAAGCAGACTTCATTTTCTTGTGTTTGTAAGCTCACCTGCCTCCAGGTTTGGCGTTATTACATCTACGGATGGGTGACAGTCTAGAGAAGAGAGTCAGGGCTAGGGTTCCAGAGTTAATCTGTCAGTGTTTCTGTCTTGGATCTTCCACTTAATGATGATGGCCTCGGGCAAGTTTACTTGGGTGTTCCCTAGTTTGTCATCTATAAAATGAGAATAACTATAATAGACTAGGACCCTCGAGGAGGAAAAACAGACATTCAGAAAAGAGATCAGTGGTGAGATTTAGTGTTTTGTGTGTGTGTGTGTGTGTGTGTGTGTGTGTGTGTTCATCTGTGAAATGGGAGTAACTACAATAGCTTTGTCATAGTACTGCTATGAGAACTAAGTGATATAACCATGCAGGGTGCTTAGTACAGGGCCTGGCCCAGAGTATCTCTCAATAAATGCTAGCTCGTTGTCATTATCATTATTTTTGTCATCAACATTCTCATCATCAGACGCCTTGGTGGGTTGAGCTTAATAAAAGTTGGATGACCTCATCCATTGCTGGTCTTAAACAACAGCATATATGTACTCCATGCTGAATATCAACTTGTTACATAAGCCGTCACTGAAGTGCTTTAATTAGGCCTTTGGATTTATGCCAGCAATTCCAGAAGACCTAGAACAGAGTTGTAGATTTCTTTATTTGAATTATGTATCTAGGGTATTCCATTTGCCAGACAACATACGCTTGTTTTTAGACCTCTCTGCACATCTAGGATCTAGTCTCTGAAAAACAATCTCATCTCTGAAGAAACATACTCTTTGTTCTGAATTTTATCACTAATAATAAAAGTTCTAGTCTTTGGAATGAACCCAGCTGTTATTTAATGATGTGTAGAGAAGAATAAAACATAATTTGACCTTCCATCGGTACCTTTACAATTCCAAAGTTGTATAATCACAATGTCATGTTTTGACATCCTTCCTTCCTGCTATCCTTTGTTAAGTTACTTTAAAAAAGTTCTCAATTACAGCTGACATACAATATTATATGAGTTTCAGGTGTGCAGCATAGTGGTTAGACATTTATATAATTGGCAAAGTGATCCCCCAAAACAGTCTAATACCTACCTGACACCATACATAGTTACTACAATATTTTTGACTATGTTCCCTGTGCTATACTTCATATCCCTGCCTGCTATCTTTACTAAAGTTACTTTAAATCCTCTTTTCTTTCTCATCCCCTCTCCACCCTTCGATCAATTAAATAAGTATAATTGGGTTCTAATTTTGTGAATGAAAGTGTTTTGTTTGAGTAATATCAGTTAATAGGACTTTATCCCTTAAAAATTAATTTCCTGCTTTCATATAGTCTTCTTAATTTTGTCAGTGCTCGGGAAGTAATTATTTTAGTTCTGACTCACTTGTTATTGCCTTCTGGAGAGGTTTGTGTCTCAAGCACTATCCTTATGTGACGTAGCCACTTAAAAACAGTTGCTTAATGTTCTTGAATCAAGGACTTTTGCTGCTTTAGGAAACAGAGCTGTATCAAGCCTTAAGGATGGTTTGAGATGGTCATAGTTATGACCTTATATACAGCTCAGATTTTCTTTTAAAAAGAGCTTTAATATTCTGTTGTAGTTAATATGTAATGCCTATTTTCCACCAAACAAGATTAAGAAGCATAATATTAATATGTTTTAGTCTTGATGATTTTTTAAAAAAATATGCAACATACTAAATGCTATCTGATGTTTGCACTCTGTAGAACTGATCTAGCCAGAGCAGGGAGCCAAAGGAGAACAAATTCATCCCTGGATATGTGGAACGACTGTACACTTTTGTCTTATTGACAGGGATGTGGCAGCATTTTCTTTTTTTGGGGGGGGGTACTTTTCACTTTATTTTATTTTTTCTTAGCCATTGCAGAGTGTATTGAATTGAGAATCCCAGTTGTACAAACTCCCTGTGAGAGAAACGCAATGTGTCAATCTGGCTAGTGGGGGCTGGCCAGTTTGAAGCGAGCAGGCTTGGAGGGGCTGGGAAATTCAAATGATTTTTAGCATATCAAGTATTCAAAAAGCCCTCGTTTCCCAAACCAGCTCCTCGGATGCTTTTCTCGAACAGGGGGCAGCATTTTCATACGCAGAGTTTATTTGCCTTTTAGAAGCACCAAGTCTGAGGACTAGATCTTCTATTACGTACCAGCTTATCCTTGAAGTCTGTTGGTACACTTAAGCAATGTCTGTAGGTCCTAAGTGGTCCTTTTAGGAGGAGATACAGGGATCAGACGGGGATAAAAAAGGAAGCAAAGGAAAATGGAGAGAGTCCGTCAGATAGAGTGACATCCTTTTTGGTCCCAGGTGAAGTAGCGAGCTACGCCCACCTCTGTATTGTGGAATGTAGTGATGATAAGATTTCTAACCACAGCAGCTAGTGAGGGTCTTCTGGCTCTAAGGAGACCTGGGAGACTGTTAGTTTTGACACAGGTTTGCAGGTTTGCAGCCATGGCCCCCTCAGCCTCATCCTTGCCGCTGACCTTTCTTCTTCCTCATCGTAATCATCATTATCCGTATTACTCGTCTGTTTAAGCCCCCTTTCTACTCTGCTCAATTGTTTGTGTGATCCAAAAGCCAAGATTACCTTTTTAAAAAGCGCCATCCAAAAAGACCAAAAAAAAAAAAAAAAAGGAGAAAAGAAAGAAAGAAAGAAGAAAAGAAAGAAAAGAAAAGAAAAGAAAAGAAAAGAAAAGAAAAGAAAAGAAAAGAAAAGAAAAGAAAAGAAAAGAAAGAAAGAAAAAAGTGCCACTCAAGGAACAGTTGATAATCTGTACATCTTATCACACTGCTGGATTCAGGTCACTGGTTTCATGATATCTGTTGTGTTGTGTCATTTGCCAGCAAACATTTCAAGGATGGAGGAAAGTATGTGACCTTCCTCCCTCCAACTAGATAAGTAGCCTAAAATATCTTATATTCAACTGAGCTTATGTAATATGATTTTGCATTGATGATAACATTTTATATTCATCCTTACTCTGTGTGTGAGAGTGGAGCAGAAGCCAATTTCCCCCGTTTTAGATATTCAGCTTTTAAAAATTACGCTGTGTTTGAAAAAAAAAAAAAAATCATTCTAATAATTGATAAGGGCCAAAACAGCTACATTATCCCCACAAAGAAGACTGTATCTGACCAATGTCACTTTATTATTTTAGTAGATTACGTGACATTTCCCTCATGCTTTCTGAAAAGTAATGGCAGACAGTGAATAGGATCTGTTTTCTTTCACCAAATATCAGCAACATTGTAAGTTTAGTGCTTCTAGAGCCCCTACTTTCCTAAGCAATACGATCCTGTTGTATTTACATCGCTTCAACTTTCTGGTTGTGTCTGTTCTTCCTCCTATTTTATGTTTCGCTGAATACTAAGGCAAGCCTCTAGAGAATTCCCCTAGTGCAAAAGAGAAGGCTTGGAAAGTCCCAGAAATTATAAATTGGTTGAGTACAAAATTGTCTGTTTTCAATTACAGCTGTTGATAAGACCATAATTAGCTATTGAATGTCAACTTTGAACATTGTCTCTTATGTCTTCCTGTTTAGAGATTAATATTCTCAAGGAACAAAGAACAAAATTTGTTACATTGCATATATCACAACATTTACTATAATATAAAGGTCCTGTATAACATGGAGATCTGAAACAGGAAGATTTGGAAAAACCTTAAGATTTGGAGACACCAATCACTGTTCTCCTTGATTTTTCTTTCCTTCTCTTTATTTTTTTACCCCTAGCTCTTAGGTTATTTTTTCTGTTTTACAAATACCAAGTTGTTTATGCAGCAAAGGATTTTTATTTTGAATATGGAGAATATCAAGTTGAAGTATAGAAAGAATCATCTCTTTTCTCTCTCTGGAATATAAACTATATGTCATGTAGCCGTTGTTTATTTCTTGAGACCACGTATGTAATTTATGGCTATAAAAAAGAAATCTTTGGCTTTCGTAATCTAGTTACTTTCTAAAACATCCTGTGTCTTAACTCACTCCTTCATTTCTTGCTTTCCTTCGACTTCTGAGATTTAAATGTCTTCTAGTGGGATGCTTGCCAAACTTGGTCTGGATATCTGGTTAAGATTTCATATTTTTCATGAGTGAAGAGGTGACAGAAGTTCTCGTAGGAGATGAGCAAAGTGATCTTTGAAAGGAGGACAGAAAAGAGAAGAAATGAGTTCTGTACTGAAACTTAAATGACCAAATGAAGTCAATCTTTAGGAGTCTAAGAACACTGAAAACACTACATGTCAGAAGCCATTCCAAATCTCTTCCATAAATTATCCTATGTGTTCTTCATAGCCTAACTGCAAAAAAATTGGAGGCTTAAAACATTTTACTAAGTTGCCCAAATAACAGCTAGTGAAGGCTGCAGGATTGGGACCAAAACCCAAGTCGTCTGACTCTAGAACCTTTGCTTTCCATTGCATGATACTATTTTCTAAAAGTTATTGGGCATAAGGGAGTTTTTTAAAAAGTCTCAGTTGTTTTGTTTTTGTATGAAACAAGGTCTCTTTTAGCAGACTTTGGTATTGATGAGTTTGAAAAAATGAGCAGATGGTGTCATATTCCAATCACCATGCTAAGATAGATAGCTGGGATAGTGTGGGACACTTAGTAGGTGCTCAATTTGTTGAATAAGTGAGTGGATGTCATGTGTGATTGATTGATGCTATACTATGGCTGTTTACCTGCACTCTTTCAGCTTTTGTAACTACGATTATCTGTGTTACACCGAGGGCTACACTCACAAAGCAAATGTATGTGCCTCAATGTTCGTGTCACTAAAACTTGAATGTGAGGGGGAAAAATACACTTTTAAAAGCAAAAGAATTCATTGAAAACAATGCAAGCAACATGGGCACTTGTCACTTCTTTAATCTGAGAAGAGAATTGGACTCCATCTGTGCCAGGCACACAGTTGGAGGATGAATACATGGAGACCTTTGTTTCACAGAGGGTGACTGCTCCTGAGTCTCTAAGTCCTTGAGAATTGAAGTGGGGCATTAAATATAGTGCCTCATAAAACTAAATTCCCATAAACCAAGTGGCAGTCTATCGTCAATAAATGATGATAACAGTAAAAACAACAGTGGTTGTAAAATAATAACGGTACAATTTATTTTACTTTTTAAATGTAGTTTTACTTTTTATTAAAATATAGTTAATATACAATATTATATTAGTTTCAGATATACAATGTAGTTACTCAAAATTTATTTCCCTGATGAAGTGATCACCAGGATAAGTCTAGTAACCATCTGATTGAGTGCTTACAATCTGCTTGGCATTATGCTTAATGTGTATAATCTGCTATCTCACCATCCTTCTTTTCCCTGATTTGGGCATGTTCAAGGTCATCTACACTATTGAAGAGAGACTGTGATGAATAAGGAGTATTTAAATGTAATTCTTGTACCTTATCTTAGACGGTATGTTTACCCTTTTAGCTCTCAGTGGTATGGAGCTGGGGAAGTGGAGAATGGAGAAAGAGTGTAAATTAAACTCTGGCTGGGTAGTTGAAGCCTGAAGAAATTAAATTAGTAGTGAGATTCCCATTTCAATTAAAAATAATTTTAAAGTGCTTTTATCTGTTAGGGAGTTTGTTTGGATTCAGAATGCTTTCCTGGATTTCTTTATGCCAGAGCCGGTGTTTTGTGTAATTCACTGTACAAATAGTAGGTCTTGATAAATGTGTACAGAGCTATGTATTTTCAGGTTATAATTTAAGATACTGTTGCCAAAGTTAACTGGAGGATTTTAAAAATCACAATAAACTCAGGAAAGGTTTCCAGAAATAAATAATTTACCTAGAAATTTTTATTATTTTGTTATTGAATGTAGTGGTGTAGTAAATTTATGTGAAAATCTGACTGTCCACAAAAGAGCCACTATTTATAGATATTATATCAAATGTACTTGGCTTATTTATCTCTCGGTCCAGGATGCATTCAGCATCTCCAAAATCCAAGCATGTATTATTTACTAAGAACATGCAGAACTACCAATGAATTGAAGGTTTTTGTCTTTGTGGCCATCATTATTCACTTAGGCAAGGTGAACAGTTTATTACCATTTAAAGACTGTGAAACACCCAGATGAATCATTAGGTTACATGTTGGCAGAGGTACACCCTTCAGAAGGCCCCTCCTTTCTGAGACCTGATGTTCATGTAACCAGAAGAGCTATTCATTAGCAAATGTGGGTGATAAATACAGTTACAACCATACATTGCATTTGCTGGGATTGACCCAGAATGAAAATTGTTTGTAAAACACTCAAGGTGGCTGTTGAATCAGCATTATTGATAAAGGAGTTAATATGATACCTACTGGATTGGGTTATATTATTTTCCTAGTGATTTACAGAATTTTGAATTTCAGTCAAAAAACAAACAACAACAACAACAAAAAACCAAGAAAGCCAAGAATGAATATTTTTTAAAAACCCTTCTATCTGTTTTTACCATCATTTTGTTTAACACTGGACAAGAAAAGTACCTGGCATGTAACCCAACTCATTCAATAAAAGTTGAATAAATGGATGGATAAATGAATAACAACGTTGTGATGATATAATTTCAGAATAAAGGAAAGACTTTAAGTGGAATATACTTAGTTACAGGAAAAGTTAAATGCATTATTCCCCATGAGCCAATAAACTCTTTTTAGCCGACTGTGAGCCCACAGATTGGTTTGGGGAAAACTGTTGCCCAGACTAGTAACTAAATAGTTCAAAATTAGCTGTGACCGGGATGCTGCCTGATCCTCTGACACCCCACCATGGACCATTCACTTGCAGCCATTTACCTAGCACCTACTCAGCCAAACACATAGTATCTAGGATTTGAGGGTGCCATAATGAGTAAGATACAGTCTGGGCTCCCACACCAGGTGACTTAGTTGGGGAAAGAGACATACTCCCCCACCATCAAGAAAGAAAACAAACAAACAAAAAAACGTTATACCTGTAATATGCTAAGTGTCACAAAAAGACTGCCTATCACTAGGTATGTGGGGACAGAAAAATTAAATTCTGTGATGAACCTGGGAATGAGTGTTAGATAACATTTTACTAGAGTCTTCTCCAATAGCTTCTAGCCTGTGTTTCTAGGTAAACACGTTGCTTTAGGTTCGGAAGCCTTAGCTTGTATGGAGTTGGGCAAGTTACTGGACTAAGTCTCAGTTCTTGCACTGTAAAATAAAGATAAGAGCAGTATCTACTCTGCAGTGTTATTGTGAGGATAACATAATATTTATAAAGTGCTTAGTATGATGCCAAATAGTAAATGAGCTACTGGTTGTATTATTATGCCTAAACTTCAGCAGAGTGGGCAGTTAGTGGACACGCAGGCTTTTATTAAATGCTGGTGGGCTGAAATGACGGTGCATCCATCACAGAAATCAAGATAAAGGTCAACATTTGACCACCTGAGACGTGTCGCAGGGTAATGGAAGGAACACCGGACTTGGTGTCAGAGAACAGGTTGCTAATAGCTAATAGTGCCTCTGCCAACTGGGCGTGTTGTCTCTCTTTCTTCTTGGTAGAAGAGAGGAGTCTGAGCCATCTTTTCTCCCTGAAAAAAATCATTTAAGGTTCATTGTTGTTAAGTTATATTGAACTTTTGTCTTCTAATGTTTTGGATTTGATTGTTGTTTTGGGTTTTTCCATCATGCTTCCAAATAAGCATCCTTTTGTGGACAGCAACCTTCTCTACCAGTTCAGAATGAACTTCCGGCGGAGGCGAAGGCTAATGGAGCTGCTCAATGAAAAATCCCCCTCCCAGGAAACGCACGACAGTCCCTTCTGCCTAAGAAAGCAGAGCCACGACAATCGGAAATCTACCAGTTTTATGTCAGGTATGGCCTTTCCATTGTTCTCTGGATCACATGTTTTTGTCTTTTGAGAAACAATATAGTAATATCTCCCTTGTGTGAAATTCTGTTTTCCAGCAAATATCTGTTTATTCATTACCAATAAGTATGCCAAGAATTTAAAAAAAGAAAACGCCACCAAATTGATCCCAGGCACTCAACTTAGATGTCGTGAAATCTGTTTTATAAAATTAATGTAGTTGAATTATAGAAGACCTCGCAAAGCTCTCCCTCAGACATTACTTACTTTTCATTTTTAAACAATTCCTACATATCATTAATGACTGTTTCTAAAATCACAACATTGAAAAGCTACATATTTTAAGGATGAATAAGGACTTCTGAGAGAATATTACAACTAAAAGGCAACTGGCTGTCAATCCATGATCAATCAGTGACACAGAACAAGAAGTGTGAAAAGCAGACAGAGGGGATGATAAATAAAGCGCAGCAGCCTGGGACATTACATGTGAGGTCAAAAAGTTTTGTATTTACCATCAACCCTGACAGAAATGATGGTGTTCACTTGATAATGTTTGTGACTGAGTTCGCTGAGATCACCCCACTCATCCAGAAAAGGTTACCTTGAAGTGTCGTTCTGTGTAAGAGGCTGAGGTGCTTCCAGAGGTATCTTGAGCTCCTCTGAAAACTTGGCATCGACTCAAGGAACTGGTTGGCCTGACGTTGGGGAGCTCTGTGCTCCACCTGAATGAAACTCAGGGCAAAATGACAATGGGTGTCTTGGTTACATACAGCACATGACCATGAGAACACCTGCAACTGTATTGAGAACTTTCTGTGCCCCGGCACTGAGTCAAGCTTGGTTGCATGAACATTCTCATTGAATTCTCATAATAACTTGAAGAGGAAAGATGTTGCTCTTATTCCCATTTTACAGGTGAAGAAACTGAGGCATGGAAAAATTGAATGGCTTACTAGAGGTGACACAGCCAGAAAGTGGTAGACAGAGCTGGATCTCGCACCACTTCTCTTTCGTGCCTCTGTTACTGTACTATCCCCTCCCCAACTTCCCACATCCCAGATTCCTTAGACATAGATGGGATGGAAGAGAGAATAAAGCAAGAGCTGCTCTGGGAAACGAAGCACCAGCCAAGGGCAGCAGCCTGAGCCTGTGCTTAGACACAAACCAGTTGTGTCCTCTTGAGTTTGTCTTCTGCAAATGCGGAGCAGCCATTCACGTTCTCGTGAGTCCTAAGGTTTGCCTGTTTCTTAAATGGTCCCAACAGACCTGAATAAGTGACGATGGTGAGAGGGTGCTAGAGTAACAACAGTGGTCACCTTAAAAGCCAGCATTTATTTTGTGCTTCTCATGTGCCAGGCACTAAGCGGAGTTTTTTCCTTGGCCTCTTTCATTCCATCATATACCTGGCTCTCCACTCCTTGCCAGCTCTGTGGCCGAGAGAAGCAGATCAGGTCATCGAAGCCACTGCCTCACATACACTTTCAAAACCTAAATATGTACTCTGTATTTTAATCTCCTTTGCCATGGCTCTGGCTGATTCATGATTTCCTATTAAATCAGGAGGCACTTCTTAGTACTGTTGATTCATTAAGCGTACAGCCAGCATGCAATTTACTTCCTTCCAGGGACTGTTCAGCATGGGCTCAGTAGCCTTGAAATACTATTTTAGGTAGCTGAGTACTTTCGCACATTATGTAATCCACTCCTTGCACCAGTCCAATGAGACAGCATTAGTCCCAGTTTACATTTGGGGAAATTGAGGCTCAGAGACCTGAAGGGAACGGCCTCAGATTGTGTGTGCTATTGGTAAGTGGCAGAACTGCTACTCAGATCTTGGCTTTTCTGACTCCAAGGCCAGAGTGCTTTTTGTGGCACAGGGGATTCGCCTCACGGTACCTCCCGACTGAAAGGCCGTGTGCTCTAGGGAACGGAGACCACCTCGCTCAGTGACTGTGTGTTTTCGCCCGCACAGTCAGCCCCAGCAAGGAGATCAAGATCGTGTCTGCGGTGAGAAGAAGCAGCATGAGCAGCTGCGGCAGCAGTGGCTACTTCAGCAGCAGCCCCACCCTCAGCAGCAGCCCCCCTGTGCTCTGCAACCCCAAGTCCGGTGAGTGGTCATTCCCAGGCGAAGGGAGACTGGTGTTCGGGGATTTTTCTTTTTTTTAATTGAGTGATATTGGGGAATAGTGAGTTTTTCCACGAAGTCAAGTCTTTGTTTTTCAATCTAGTTGTAGTGAGGGGTGGAGGGGGGGCGCAGCTTACTGGCCCATGTGGGACTTGAACCGGTGACCTTGGTGTTATGAGCACCTCGCTCTAACCACTGAGCCAACAGGCCACCCACCGGCGGCTCAGCTCCAAGCTCAAGCTGTTGTTTTCAATCTTGTAGAGGGCGCAGTTCACTAGCCCATGTGGGAATCGCACTGGCAACCCTGTTGTTAAGAGCTGGTGCTCTAACCATCTGTGCCATCCGGCCACCCCCGGTGTGTGGGAATCTTATTACCACAAGCTCTTGAAGTCCACGCTTGTTGAATGGAAGGGCAGGACGTAGGTTTGGGCAAAGGGAGAATGGGGCTGTAGTGTAGTCTCCATAAAGGCTGCAGCTTACCCCAAGGGGAGCTCTGGAGTTGGGATGGCTCTTCAGACTTGTCCCAACTTTGGATGAGGTGGCCAGGCCTTTATACCCTCATGTTGACTGGTCATTAAATGTTGGCTGCCCCTGGGAGTAGGGCATGACCTTAGGCAAGGCAGCCCTCTTCCGAGAGATAGTTCCAAGGACAGTGGAAAGCATTCGCAGTCTGAGGGCTGTCTGCCTTGGGCAGTCCCAGCGGCTGGGAGGAGCCCTTGAGTCTCACCTGAAGGAAGGTTTGAGCAGCACATCCGTGTTCCCTACAGCAGGGGAAATAACACTTCCTCAGACTGCAACTGATGCAAAGATCTGTCGGGTCCAGCACCCTGAAGGAAGAAGCATGGTCTGTGCACACTCAGCTGTGCCTGGAATGGACTCAGAGGCTTGTGTTTTCAAACTCGACTCATCAACCTCTATGGCCTTTACATTCCAGGAATAAAAAAAAAAATCTAGGCATAAAGATTGTTGACGACGTACTTAGAAACAATCCTTCATTGGCCCAGTCAGTTCTTCAACCCCACTAGACCCTGGAACACACTGATCCTACCCCTTTGTCGTTGTCTCGTGCCCGCCTCCTTCCCAGGATTAGAGGGCATGGCCCATGACGATAGTCATTGCCTTGAAAATACCCTCAGCTCCATTTTTTTTTATTTTAATGCACTATCTACCCTCAGTTTAGTGTCACCTTCAGGGAAGAGACTGTTCCTTTTGTTCATGCTGTGTTTTACCTCATCACCAGAAGTTGAGGATACAAAGATGAGAGGTCGTGACCCCTTCCCTCAGTGAACACATCATCTCTTCAGAGAGAAAAAAAAATTAGGCGTTAAGAGAGAATGAGGACAAATAGGTGTTGTTCAAAGGACTGTAAGAGAAAACTCTGTCATCTAATGCTGTTATCTAGTCAAGTGGGCATTTTTTTTTAATCTAATTTTTTTGCTGCTTTCTGGGAGGATTAGCTCTAAGAATAAAGTTGTGACTTGCAAGTGAATGAAGAAACTTGCTTCCACACTGACTGGCTGGAAAATCATTGAGTACTCATACACTACCGGGTTTTCCAATCCATGAAGCATTTCTGATAACTCAGAAGGAGAAAGAAGAACTACATTAGAAATAGGGTGTTTGAAGCCCTGATAGAAATCTGACAGGTATCCCTCAAAGTTAAAGCAAAAGAGTCCTTTTCAAGAAAGGGTCAGTTGTGCCAAAGCCACTTTACATGTTCTTTATGCAATAGTAGAATATGAACAAAGTGGTAATTACTTAAATTAACTGTACATCCATCTTTCCGAAATAGGTTTGTAGTGCTTCCTCTTTCTCCTTACCCCTTGGCTCAAAGGGAAGTTTACTGTGAGGCAGGCAGGGGAAAAAAAAAAAAAAGAAAAGGTCAGGTTGCCTTTTTGGGTCTCTAGGGACTTAAGGACCAGAGCTGTCAGGATTTCACTGTGGTTCATTTAAGTCTGACCTTTTACCCATATTCTGACAAGCTCCTCCGTCACTCTTAAAAGAGGGATTCCAAGATGCAGTAAGCTCGTCTGTGATTTTTAAGCAAGCCTTCACAGTAAGGCATTTAAAATTAATCATTATACTACATACACCAGGATATATATTTTTTTATACTGCACATAAATGCCCGAGGCCAAACCAAATAAGTGCTATAGATGTTACCATAATTGGTATCATTGTGATGAGTAAATAAATTTCCAAGGATACAAAAAGAAGAAGCTGAAAGATAACTCCTAGGCTGCAGGGTTTCTACATATTTCAACATAAGAAAGAGAGAAAGTGTATTGAAATAAATGGTCGGTATTGCTGCCAAATACAGACAGCGTGATTCAAAACCACAATGAGCTCCCATTACCTCACACCTACTAGAATGGTTATTATAAAAAAGATAAGAAATAACAATTGTTAGTGAGCATGTGAAGGAAAGGGAACCGTGTGCACTGTTGGTGGGATTTTAAATTGGTACAGCCACTGTGGGGGAAAAAATATGGAGGTGCCTCAAAAAGTTTAAAGTAGAACCACTATGTGATACAGCAATTCCACTTCTGGGCATTTATCTGAAGGAATCAAAAACACTAAACTGGAAAAGTTATCTGCACCCCCATGTTCACTGCAGCATTATTTACAGTAGCCAAGACATGGAAGCGACCTATGTGTTGATCAGTGGATGAATGGATGGGGAAAATGTGGTATATATAATGGAATATTACTCAGCCATAAAGAGAAGGGAATCCTGCCATTTGTGAAAACATAGACGGACCTTTGAGGGCATTATGCTAAGTGAAATAAGTCAGACTGAGACAGACCAAAACTATATGATATTACTTATGTGTGAAGTCTAAACAAACAAACAAACTCATACACAGAAAACAGATTGGTGGTTGCCACAAGCTGGGGGTGGAGGGTGGGGAAAATGGGGGAAGGTGTCCAAAAGGCACAAACTTCCAGTTATAAAATAAATAAGTCGTGGGGATGTAATGCACAGCATGGTGACTATAGTCAATAACGCTATTATATATTGGAAAGTTGCTGAGAGAGTAAATCTTGAAAGTTCTCACGGTGAGATAATAAAATTTGTAACTATGTGTGGTGATGGATGTTAACTAGACTTATTGTGGTGACCGTTTTGCAATATATAAATACATCGAATTGTTATATGTCCATTCTATCTCAATTTAAAAAAGAGGGAAAGAGCATTAAAGTAAATGGTTAGCATGATTGCTAAATATTACAGTACAGTGTGATTCCTATATCCACGTCCAGAAACCCCTGAAGGGATTATGGGGGGTGAGAATGGAGTTGCCTGACAAGGAATTAAAAGTCTCAGTTGTCGACTGTGGACCCCTTCTCTTCCCTCCTGTCCATCTGCTGAGAGCTATTCTTGATATTTGAGCTACTCCCTCTTGTTTCAGAATATAAATTCATTTTCTCATTGAGGAGCTTTCTGAAAGAAAAAAATAATAACCCCTGTCATCTCAACAGGAAGCACATCGTTGCCTTTAATGGAAAGGCACTTGTTAGGTAAGAAGGCGGCTCGCGTAACCGCCAGACAGGGCTCGGCTGCCTGGTGGGTGAGCCAGGCCTCACCCCACGCTCCCTTTCCTTCTCCCACTGCACACTTGTTCCACAACTGGCATGTGACCTCCAGATGCCACCAACAAAGGGAGTTGGAGGCTGGCACTGCGCCAGGTTAGGCCCCTGGCCCCTCCAGTTACTTTATGACGTTCAAGTTCATGATGCCTGTAGAACTTGGGTAGGATGCTCCCTGTCCCCCGACCCCACTGGCCGCCCTCGGTGGCTGTGGCCAATCCCTTTCCAGTTTTTAGTGAGCACAGGATGATTGGGAAGTTCGTTATTGGTGGGTTTGTAGGCAGTCGGCAGGTCAGAAATTGGCCGCTGTCTTTGTCACCTTCGTGGGCAACAGTAGAGAGCTGATGAGAACAGGTGTGCGAGGAGGACCACACACCACTGCCTTCGGAGCTTCTGAGCTCTTTCTTTTGCTACAGAGACAGCATCACGAGAGAAGAATCATGTAGCGTGGTGGCTGGGAGTGTGGGCGCTGGCACCAAGTGCCTGCGTTTGAATCTTCATGTTGTTACCCATTAGCTCTGAGACCTTGGACGCAAGCTGTTGAACTTTCCTGAGCTTCTGTTTTCTCACTAACAAAATAGGGACAGTGATGAACCTAACTCATTCATTAGCTCTTGTGATGTCTAAATGAAATAATATGTATACAGCACGTAGGACAGTGTCTCGCATGTGTTGAGTTTGCAGAAAAATTCACTAGCATTATGAGTCAGGGCAAAAGGCAGCGTGTACATACAATCCAGCGTCTTAAGGAAATGAATGAAGCTTTGGCGTGTGGGATGTGTACAGTATGTTGGGGAAAAGTGTTGAATGGCGTCAACTTTCGAAACGTGGCTATCAGACCACTAGAGTCAGGTTTTCTCTTCACTTTGACATGTTGAATGCATTATCAGAATTTAAAAGAAAGAAATACAAAAACTAGAAAAGTGTGGCCTTTTTCTTTATGGAAAACATTTGAACCCACTCCTTGCCCCCCACCCCTGGCCCTGTTGCTTTCCTACCTCCCGCTCCATTTCTTCTTCTTTCCATAGCTCTGTAAGTTAGGTTCAGGCTGATTTATGTTGGATGATATTGTCTGTCTCTAGTCAGCTAGAATATAAGCTGTGAGGCAGGGGTCTTTTCCACTTTTGTTCACTGATGGTCCAATATGAGGCAGTCAATAAATGCCAGCTGAGGGAATGGATGAAGGGCTCAGAAAGGTTTGCACCTGACGTTGTGTCTGTCTTACAGTGTTAAAGAGACCTGTCACTTCTGAGGAACTCCTGACACCTGGGGCTCCTTATGCAAGGAAGACATTCACGGTAGGCTCATCGTTTGGCATTTCTCCTGTGCTGCTTGTTTTTCTGGCCCATGTCAACATATCGATGTGTCAATGTTTAGGTTAGGGATGGAAGTGGAAAACCTTCTCTTAATTTTCCTTCAGTTTTTGTCATAATTACCATAGCGGACTCTCTTGACCCTTAGGCACTAAAATGAATGAGGACTTGACATGATATATTATAATACAGCGTTTTAAACTCCTTTTGTCCGTGCCAAAGATTCCCGTTATGTCCTTATTAAATACAATGACAGATTTTAGGGCACATGGTCCTGTAAATACTGCAAATAATTCCTTCTGTGTGACAAACTGTGGGACAAATTGTTCTACCCCAAGAGATGGTGCTTTTGACCATGTCAGCATGCCTCAAGTTATATAAGCCCCTGGTAGGAGAGCACTGTGTTCCTTTGAGCATCTCCTGACCCCCTGCCTCTTCTTAGAGGTGCTTCAGCCTTCCTCCCGCTCCTACCGGTCCCATTGGTCTTCTTCACACAGAACCTAAGTGCTTGCTTGACAGCGTCTCACCCACTCTCCTTCCCCTGGCCTCTTCCTTCAGTTTCTTTCCATCTACCTCCTCTTTATTTTTTTTAAACATTTTGTTTTTATTAGTTTCAGGTGTACAAAACAATGTACTAGTTAAACATTTATCATTTGTATCCCTCACACAGTGATAACTCCCCTCCCCCTATCTACTACCCCTCTGACATCGCATACAGCCATTACATTTCCGCTGTCTCTATTCCTAATGCTGTACTCCACTTCTTGTGAGTATATATACATATAAACAATATATGTATGCTAAACTATATATACATATATATAGTTTATTATATACATATAAACATATAAATGTATATATATTATATACATATAAACTATATATGTATATATGTATATATAAACTATGTATGTAAACTATATGTATGTATATATATATTTTTATATACATATAAACAAACTATATATACATATATATATATATATATATATATATATATATATATATATATAAAATTGTAGTTGATATTCATTATTGTTCAGCTTCAGCTTCAGGTGTACAGTGCAGCGATCCTCTTTAAAACACGTCTCTTTCCTTCAGTCTTCTCACTTTGGTTTTATTACCTCGGGCGGGGCCTGGGGGGAGGGAAGAAGAAAACTTCCCACACTCAAATATTTAGTAGTCAAGGACTACTTCACACTTCAAGCACTGAGGAGTTAAATAGGATGGTCCCAGTCATAACCAGTCAATATGAAAACACACTTCTAATATGTCTGCATCAGGAGGAAAGGGTAAACTGCATGTGGAGGTGAAATGAAGTGTAATAGACCCAAAAGCTAAATGCAATGCCTAAAACATTTTGAGAATGTCCACCAAAATTTCATTGGTTTCCCTGCTTTTCCTCCATCTCCAGCATGCAAGAGACAGTTGATTGCATCTCTAAAGTAGTTCTTTTTGGTTTTAAATTCAAATGCCAGCATTGCTAGGAAGGGACTGTGAATGTGTTTCATCCATGTTTCAGTTGGGGTGTGTTAAAGATGTGTCTGACAGAGCTACCCAGGGACCATAACTGCCATTTCTAATAATGATTCTGTGGGAAAAGGCACCCACCGGTTTCAAACAACGTTTGGACCAGCGTCTACTTGGAAATTGTGACCTTCGTGCATTTTTCCACTTTCCTTTCTTGGTAGAGAAAATTGTGTTTCAGGAAAGCTAAAACTTCATATTTCTCACCAGTTACAATTTAAGTTGTTATGTACTTTGGACGACAGTGAGTAGCAGGATCATCAAGAAAATATCATTTCGATTTAGGGGGAAAGAGCAAATAGAAATTGGATCTGGAGAGAAGATTCAACCATATGTTTAAGGTCTTCTAAACTTTTCGTGTGAGTCTAATATTAATTGCATAGCAACCTAAGAAAGAGGCAGTCTGCCAGTGATTTATTGAGCAATGCCCTCACAGAAGCGTCTTTCTGTCGAACAGGTGTCTCATGACCACAGTTTCCACAGGAATAGGTCTGCATTTATGATAGAAGCAAAGTGTTCCATTCCCCTGACAGGGTAGAGATGAAACGGAGAACTATTTCATGGCCACACTTAATCCTGGGCTGGCTTTCTCTCTCTCGGAAGGACAGAATTGCCAGGGACTGTCTGCTGCTCACTAATCGTGATTTTCCTCTCTAGATTGTTGGTGACGCTGTTGGCTGGGGCTTTGTGGTACGAGGAAGTAAGCCATGCCATATCCAGGCCGTGGACCCCAGTGGCCCTGCCGCGGCTGCAGGAATGAAGGTACCTCCAATAGAGAAGTGTCTAAATACCTCGAGCTGTATTGTTGGTGCCACCTGTACTTTCTCTCCCTAAGTGTTTGGTCCCATTATTATCGTTTCCTTGTCCCTTTCTGAATGGGGTTGAAAGGAAGCCACGAGCGTAGGGTGTAGCTGGTGAGAGGAAAACTTTTGCGATCCCTCTGACGGTGCCTTCTTGGTCTCCAATCACCCTTGGTTTTTCACATTTCTTCCCTTACCCAATACTGAGTTTGAAAAAAACAACAGCAAAGAAACGTACTTTCTTTTTGCTTACATCTTACATAATAGCTCTACTGCTTCTGTTCTATACAAAGTACATTCCTGTAGGGTTTATAAAGCCATCTAGCCAAGAAAATTTGGACAGTACAGACAAGTAGGATATAAATTATAATTGCCTGTAATCATTCCTAACTCAGTGATAACCACTATTAACATTTTTAAGCAGCTTTACTGAAGTATGGTTGACACACAATAAAGTGTAGCACTGTTAACATTTTTGATTTATATTCTTCCAGACTTCTTGTATGTATGGAGACATATGTAGATACATACACATACCCATATATAAATACATAGATACACACATTGGTTTTATTTATACCAAAATGTGATAGAATGTTGAGAACGTTGGCTTTCTCCTGCAAAACACCTTTCTCTAGCACAGTTTTGTTCTGTCATCTGTAAAACATTCCACAGAGGACATTTATCTCTGATTACCTGGGCGGATGCAGAAGGCTTGAAGGCTACAGATTATTTCTCTCATTCATTTCTTCACGACTTTCATCCTCTCCCATCAATCCTTTTCCTAGACCAATAAAGCAGCAGAGCAACAGGCAGGATTTGGCTCTCCATAGCTCTGATTCCCAGCACTGACCCTCTGGTATTGCCTTACCTGCTGGAAAGATGGGCAGCAGAGGCTGGCTCAAGGGAACACAGAGCACAGATTACTGCCAGCCTGGGTGATCAGTGCTGGTAGGATTGGGGGTTGACTCGGCCCCCCCCCGATTTGAACTCCTTGTTCATGCAGAGAAGGGCCCGTGCTCTGGGCAAGTTACGGAAGCCTCGTTGGCTAAGGTGGCCTGTGTTTGAGGCCCTTCCTACCTCCTGGGTTCTTCAGTGGTCACAGCACCAGAGAAACGCAAAGCAGGAAAGTTGGCCAGAAACATAAAGGGTGAACATTTGTATCTTTACCGAAGCTGAATTTTTCATTTTCTAACGGAACTCTTGGCTATGGGAAGAACTTTATATTTTATTTCCACAGTGAATGACCAAGTAGAAATTATTTTTGGCAGAGTGTTTCAGTCCTGAGCATGCACTCACTTGCATGGGGCTTTGACTTAAACTACGTTTCCTTTGAAGAAAGCAATGGATTTACAATGCAGCTAAAGACACTGTTTTGCTTGGCTAAGTGTATTTGATTGACTTTAGTCCATCTTTTTATTGGTTAACATGTGTAACTGTTCTAGGCATTGGCAATTGATTAATCAATTCTTTCTTAGTGTCTATACCCCAATAGATGGGTAACCTGATATATATATTTTTTCAATTTCATAAGCTAATACTACATATGGTTTTATTCTTGGTTTCTCAGGGAGTGTACAATGGTTTTCATATGTTGTAGAGCAGTATAGAATTCATTAGAGCAACATTTCCAAAGTTGTGTTATACAGCTCTCTGGTCCACCAAAATATTCTGTCTTGAGGTTCTGTTATCCAAATAGTTTTAAACTGCTGTCCACTTTATGTTTCTCTTGGAAATTCACAAAACACATTCGCATGTTATAAATTCTTTTACATACAGCAGGGGGAAAAAACCCTGTTTAAATTGTCTACCACAACATTTTATTTTTTATTTTTTTATATATATTTTTAAAGATTTTATTGAGGAAGGGGAACAGGACTTTATTGGGGAACAGCATGTACTTCCAGGACTTTTTTCCAAGTCAAGTTGTTGTCCTTTCAATCTTAGTTGTGTAGGGCGCAGCTCAGCTCCAGGTCCAGTTGCCGTTGCTAGTTGCAGGGGGCGAAGCCCACCATCCCTTGCGGGAGTCGAACCGGCAACCTTGTGGTTGAGAGGACACAGTCCAACCAACTGAGCCATCTGGGAGCTCAGCGACAGCTCAGCTCAAGGTGCCGTGTTCAATCTTAGTTGCAGGGGGCGCTGCCCACCATCCCTGGTGGGACTCGAGGAATTGAACTGGCAACCTTGTGGTTGAGAGCCCACTGGCCCATGTGGGAATCGAACCGGCAGACTTTGGAGTTAGGAGCATGGAGCTCTAACTGCCTGAGCCACTGGGCTGGCCCAACACTTTATTTTTTAATAGAAACATCCCAGTGGAATCTTCAGATTGTTATGATATGGCACTAAAACTGTTTTAAGGAGCTGCTTTTGGTCAAACTCTGTATTGGAATGAATAGATAGATAGACAGGTTTTGAATTATACTGTTGGTGAAATGAAAATGATGGACTACCATGCTTTTCCATATAATCTACCTGCGTATATTCATTTAAATTACTACATAATTTCCTGGTAGAAAACAGTGACTAAATTCTCCCTTTATCATGTATGTTGGTTATAGAATAACTTCACTGACATAAAAAAACATTTGCATAATCCAATCCTACAGGCTTGTTTCTACCCATGGGTCACATCCCCACTACCCTCGTGTAGGAAAACTGCAGGGTGGCATGTCTGGCTATGCAGGGCTGAGGGGGTGGCTGATAACACTACCGGGCCCGGCCCTGTGCGGAAGGATCCGCTTACCCGGCCAGCAATTGACTTGCTTGGTCTGGGTGGTAGCAAATATCCAAAATTCTGGCCAGAAGCTTCCTTTTAGCATTGGTGACTGGCAAGAGCTGGCCTCGATCAATGTAAAATGCCCCCGCCCTGCTGTCTTCAGTGTC
The DNA here is from genome assembly GCF_036562045.2 of Rhinolophus sinicus. NCBI lineage: Eukaryota > Metazoa > Chordata > Mammalia > Chiroptera > Rhinolophidae > Rhinolophus > Rhinolophus sinicus. The sequence goes on along the minus strand of NC_133761.1, from coordinate 14,763,911 downwards.
ACTCTCCACACTGAATGCCAGGCTCGCCCCTCAGGGCACGGCCCTGGTCTTCTGCTTTCCAGTGTGGACTAAGCCTTGCAGGTGGGTCTTTGGGACCTTCAGCCCAGCGGGATTTTTATACTTTTACTGTGGCTGCTTAATTTTACTGCTTTACTTGCCAAAAACAGACATGATTTTATAGCAGAGTATTTACTGTGAAGTATTTCTCTCTCTTTTGTTTCATCTTTTTGTGGGGATTGGGACATTTGAAGGCGAGGGCCACCAGTATGTGGACAGGGCAGGCCCCAGCCTGAAGAGACTGAGTGCCATTTTCTTTCTTTCTTTTTCTCTTTCTTTCTTTCTTTCTTCTCTCTCTCTCTCTCTCTCTCTCTCTCTCTCTTTCTTTCTTTCTTTCTTTCTTTCTTTCTCTCTCTCTCTCTCTTTCTCTCTTTCTCTCTCTCTCTCTCTCTCTCTCTCTCCCTCTCCCCCTCCCCCTCCCCTCCCCCTCTCCTCTTGTATGAATGAATTTATTAGATTTTTGGTGAGAGCAAAGAGGGGAAAGGGTCAGGAAGACAAGAGGGAAAAGAGGGTGTCATCAGAGAAAAGAAGGGAAGCCAGAGGGACCCAAGGCAAAATGTACGTGTGTCATAAACGTGGCGAGCTTGATACAGTAAAGGTCACTGAGCTGGCAGCTCCCTACAGGCTTAAAGGTTTAGCAGAAGCACAGCCTCAGTGGAGAGTGCCAATGGCTGGACAGAGTAAAAGTAAATAGATACCCCCAGGAGTGCAGAGGTCCTCCCGTGCCAGATCCTGCTAAAGCCACTGCTGTTCAGTGGCCCACACCTCCTGTTTCCTTCAGCCCAACTGGGCACTTCTCCGAGCCCAGCCCCATTTGACAGAACTCCCCAAAGACAGGGGTGCATGCAGCTGTGCAGACCTGTGCTTCTCTAGTGTAATATGCACACCTGACACCGGAGCATCTTATCAAAATGCTGATTCTGATTCAATGCGTCGAGGTGGGAAATAGTAGGACATGTGTTTTACAGTCTGGTTGCCTTCCCCATGCGAGGCTTAGGGTCCTCACCCTGGATGTCCAGGAGGGTCTTGGTGCCAGCCTTGTGGTGCAGCTCATCGATGTTTTGGGTGATGATCCTATGGCCCTGCTAGTGCAGCTGGGCCTCACACTTGGCCATGGCAATGTGCTCTGGGCTCGGTTCTGTGCTCTGCAGGATTTCCCACCGGTAGTGATGGAACTCCCTCACCTGGGATGGGTTGTAGGCAAAGGCCTCAGCAGTGGCCACGTCCTGAGATCGCCACTTTCTCCAATAACCTGTGGTTCCTCTGAAAGTTGGAAGCCCACCTTCAGCACTTATGCCAGCCCCTGAAATGACAACTATGTACTTTGCTTTTGCAAAAAACTTCCAACAATTGGCCATATTTGAACTTGGATGAACCACTGTTAGGCAAATCTTGGTCCTTGTGGCAGCTGGAGACTTCAGTCCACAATACAGCTGGGAAAGTCATCTGCAGAGGTCCCATCAGGTTTCCTTTGTAGTACCGATTCTTGGGGTGGGAGCTCTTCTGTGTGAGGATCTAAAGGATGGGTCATCTGCGGGATAGCTGCAGGAAGCGGGTATGGCGGTGGTGGCGGCCCCATTTTCTTTCTGTTAACACTTCTAGAACTTTCCAGACCTAAAGGAGACCTCTTTGAGTGGTTTAAATGGAACCCTTCGTCCATGATGGGGAAAACCCTCATATATATATTAAAATTTACTTCCCTAAAAAGTTGGGAAGAACTCCAGAGAAAAATGTGTCCTTGGGGAGAGTGACAAGGTCTTCTCTGGATCGAAGTAGAGAAACCAGTGACCTTTCTTCCTAGGGCATCTTGCTCCAATATCCCCGAGCTCTTCATGCCTACAATCTCTATACAGCTGACTTAGGTTGGCAGAAGCTGGACGGGTAACTAAGCTGCAGGATGGGGTTGCTGACATGCTGGCCCCGGAACGGATTAAATATGCAGATCAGGAGGGTTCCAACCTGACCTCAGTTGTAAATGGAATTGAATTGTAGGTGTTTTGGTCAAATCTGAGGCTTTTACACTGTCTCAAGATCAAATTTGAAAAATCTGCCTTTATTCTAGTCTGTGTTTGCTCTTCCTTTCTGATCACCTTCTTCTCTTCACGCAGTAGTAGCATATTCGTTCTCAAAGACCAAAAAGGAAACAGATGTGCCAAGAGGCCACCACTGTTGGGATTGCTGTTAACAGAAATTAGTTTAGGATCTTAGACTCAGACAGAATCCTGGCTCCACTCCTCAGGCCTCTGTGATGTTTGGCAAATTATTTCATTTCTCTGGACCTTTTTCTCATCTGGTAAGTGAGGGCATATGTGGAGTCTTCCTCACACTTCTCCTGGCCAGTCACTCTCCTTCCTTTCATCTGACCCATCACATTCCCTCTCTCTTATGGCCAATCCTGTGTACACCGAGGACTCTAGTTTCCAGTTTGTGCCTGGCGCTGGGTCGTATTATAAATGGCCTAGGCTTTCAGATACTGGATGTTTGCATCCCAATTTCACCCCTTCTGTAGGAACCAGGATAACGACTTAAACAGTAAGCTTCAAATTCTTCTCCTTAAGATGGTGCTCGTAGTGGTCACCATTGAATGAAAACTGTCCTAATACAGTAGCTGACTCATAATAAACACTCCGTAAGTGTTTGTGGGTATCATTTATTATACTGGTGGTTATAAGCATTGTGTTATTCTGAGTCCCCTGGCTGATTCTTGCTCAGATAAGCTTATATTTATAAATATGTGACACAAAGTAAGAAACCTGTAGCTGACGTGGGCTATCCTGATGGGCAGGGTCTATAGCATATGCTTCTGCCATATTGCAGTATGCTGTTGCAGTTCTGTCACTTTCTTAGAAATGCTAAACCTCTGTTTCTCATCTTAAAATGGCAATGATAATTGCTTCATGGCATAACTGAGGGTAAATTTAAAAAATGTGTATAAAGTATCACACCCATGCCTGTTAGGTGGTAGACAGTCAGTGAGTAGCATCCAACATATTTCATCCAATACAAGGTGCACTGATTATACGATACGACCCAATTTCAGAGCTGTTCCAAGTGCATGTTAGAATCAGCGATTGTTGGCATTACATCAGGTCCCAGCTCCTGCTGACTGCTACGCGAACATCAGTGGGTTTGTTTGTGTTTATTGCTGAGCTTGTTTAACATTGAGTTGAAACTAAACACTTTTATTCACAACTATGGACTGAAGTCATCTTTTTGCAAAGCAAAGACATAGCAAGTTTAGAAATGTCTTGAAATAGTCCTGAGCTGCTCCTGAATTGATCTACTGTGGGCTCTAACACTGACTTTCTTTGTGCTGGATCCCTGGAGATGCCACCAGGTGTAAAGTTAGAGACCCTCCCCACCCACCATACCAGACTGACCTATACCTGGGATAAATTCCGAGCTGTTTCAAGCAAGGCTGGACATCTCTTTCCAAAGCCGTCCTCCTGGATCTATCCATGATCGATCCCTGTTTCCCCGAAAATAAGACCTAGCCGGACAATCAGCTCTAATGCATCTTTTGGAGCAATAATTAATGTAAGACCTGGTATTATTATATTATATTATATTATATTATATTATATTATATTATATTATATTATATTATATTATATTATTATATATTATATTATATTATATTTTTGGGGAAACACAGTAGTAGTGTCTTGACTATCACCACTGGTATGTGACTTACAGAAGATTCCATAATTTTGGGATTCCATAATTTTGGGAACAGCTATAATTATGTTTCTTTGTGAGTGCCATGAAATTCTTCAAAAAAAATGGTTAAAACTAGTATTTCTTTGTCATGTAAAAGCTGGAAGAAAGACAGTCCAAGGCTGAGTTGTGTCTCTGTGGTCTCTGATCTCCTGTTCTGTAGTTTCACTTTGTTCAGCCTCCATTCCCAAGGTCACATCTTGGTCTAGGATGGCTGCTGGAACTCTAGCCATTAGGTTTACATTCCAGCCACTCATAAAGGAAGAAGGGAAGCAGAAGGATGCAATTGCTCCCTTAAAGATACTTTCTGGAAGTTGTGCACAATACTTCTGTTTATAGCTCATTGACCAGAACATAACCATACATGGCCACACTTAGATGCAGGGGAACCAGGAAACGTTGAGTTTACTCTAGGTGAGTGTTGTGGGTTGAGTTGTGTCTTCCTAAAAAAGATGTATTGAAGTCCTAATCCCCAGTACCTGAGAATGTGACCTTATTAGGAAATAGGGTCTTGAGAGAGGTAATCAAGTTAAGATGAGGTCATTAGGTTAGACTCTAATCCAATGTGACTGGTGTACTTAAAAAAAAGGAGGACGAGGGAATTTGGAAATAGGGACATATATGTGTGGAAGAAAGACAATATGAAGACCTACATGGAGAAGGTGGCCATGTGACTGGAGTGCTGCTTCTACGAGCCAAAGTATGCCAAGGATTGTCAGCAAACACAAGAAGCTACAAGATGCAAGGAAGGATTCTCCCCTAGAGCCCTGCTGATGCCTTGATTTCATACTTCTAGTCTCCAGAACTATGAGACAATAAATTTCTGTTGTTTTAAGCCACCCAGTTTTTGGTCTTTGTTACGGCAGTCGTAGGAAATTAATACAATGGCCTTGTGTCCAGGTTTTATTAATACAGAAGAAAGGGACAACGAATAATTTCTGTCATTGACCAGAAAAAGCTGTACAGATATCCTTCAACAAATACTTAGCGAGTGCCTACGGCATATGGTGTCCTATGGGCAACCAGTGGTGAGTCAAGCTAATGAGATTCCTGCCCTCTTGGAGCTTCAGGTTTCATGATGAAGCAGGTACTAATTACTCACACAGATATTTAATTATAAACTGTGGTGTGTGTGTATTGGGCAGGAACATGACTGGGTGCAGGACTTGGGGTCTCAGATACAAATTTTGGTAGTTTTGCACATTTCACCCATTTTCAGAATTCCATGATGAAGACTATAAAGTCATGTGCTGAGTCTGTCATTTTGCCTTTAGCTGCAGTCTCTTAATTCCACCCACCATTTTTGCTCTGCCAGATGAAATCAAATATTGTTGGCATTGCAGTTACAGCTATGGTTCTCAGAAGACAGCCAGTGAGAAAAAGTGAAATGATGGAAAGGAAAATGGGAAAACATTCATTTGGCAGGAATTATGGACATTGAGTTGATTGAATGCTTTGTTTTGCACATTCCTGTTCCTCTTCCACTCTTTTCCATCTCAGTAAATATTATTACCATCCTTCCAGTTGTTTGGGCCAGAAATCTACGTAGAAGTCATGCTTACTTTTCTCCTCTCCCTTTAATTCAAGATGCTTCCAAAATGTATCTTGAGTGCATCCATTTTTCTTCATTTCCCCAAATCCAAAGCCCGCCTCTCACCAGGACTACTGGTGACTCTAATTAGCCTCACAGCTATTCTTGCAACCTCATAATCCATTCCCCCACGGAGCAGCCAAGGGCACGTTCTGCCACTCTCCTACTTGAGATCCTTCACTGGTTTCACATATCCATTTAGGATAAACTCTAAAATCCTTTCCATGGCCTACACAACCCCGCATGATTTGACCTCTACCTGTCTTTCAAATCTGCTCTCTGTGCTACTCTCTTCCTTTGCTCATTTCAGTTGTCACCTGTTAGTTCCTCAGACCACTGACTGCTTTCTGTCCATAGGGCTTTTGTACTTGCTGTTCCTTCCTCCTAGAATTCTCTTCTCAAGGCTTTTCACAGCATGGCTACACTTCACCTTACCTGCTTCCTCCTTTTTTATGTTGGGTGGAAATCCTTCATAGCATTTCTGTTCCCATCTCATTGGCTGGAATTATGTTACGTGGTCACTTCAAAGGGGGCTGGGAATTTGAATATTTCATTTTCCAACCTTTATTGGGCAAGAGACAGAGAGAGTGGGATGAGGCAAGGTGAACCAAACCTATAGTATCTGCCAGAGCCCCTCATTTGTCTCATAGCACCCTGTTTATTATTTTTTTACACATATGTATTTATTTGCTTTTAATCCCTTTAGGACATAGGCTCTATGAGTGCAGGAATTGTATATAATTCTTTAAAAATAATTTGTTTTTTATTGTATGCTCAATAAATGTTTGAGTCAGTAAATTAGTTTCTGTGGCTGGGGATTGTGGTACTCTAGTCTCGGCATTGTGTCTGCTTTACTAGAGTAAAAAAGGCTTGTTAAGGTAGCAGGTATCCAGTGGAATTTTATTCTAGCACCTACCATACCAGTGTCAAGTGCTCAATAATTTTTTTATAGGTGCTCAATAATTTTTTTTTAAAATCTCAGTGAATTGATTCCATTTATTTTTATTCAAGTCTTACTGTTTCTAAGATATTAAATAAACTCTTGGAAGTTGTTTCCCAAAGCCCCATCATTGTATTCTAAGACAGATGGACAAATATACAATGTACTGCAGATGAGCAGCAGCAAGACAATTCACAGGAAAATCCCTGGCATCATGCCTGGTACGAAGTTGGTACTCGTTTTTTATTTCTTAAAAGAATTTGAGCATGTCAGAGGATGTCCAGACCATATTTTATCTCAGTCAGATATAGAGGCAGACAACACTAAACATATTTGCCTGAAAAGGTAATTTTTCCCTTTAATGTTTTTTGGGTACATACCCCTCCTTTCAGAAGATTTATTGGAGAACTTGTGAAAATAGTTCTAAGACAAATTAAAGCAATATTTGTTCAGTGATAGTACATGCTAGGTGCATTATCTCTGTTTTGTCACTTATAATAACAATCCTGGGGCAAAGGCATTTTGTCCATTTTTACAGATGGAAAAAATGAGGTTCAGAGGGGTTCAGAATTTTGCATAACATTAAGACTTTGTATATGAATTGAGACATGCCTGGATCTAGAGCCTGTGCTTTGGAACCATTATTGTATATGTGTGAGACTGATTTTATTAAGAAAGATATAGGCAAAAAAATGCTCTTAATGTCACAGGGGTTTAGACGGTCCCGTGGATAGAAGCATAGTAATGCATTTGGGACCACTCTGCATTGGTTCTCTTGTATTGTTTCACCCTCAAATAGCATAGACCCGAAAGATGGCATTCTTGTGCGTTAAGAAATTCAAATTCATAAAATGTTTAAAAGTGAAAGGACTGAGCTTTGGAAACTGGAAAGAATACATCCTTGTCTCTGAACTTTCTGTATCCCAAAGATTTGAGCAGCCCAAAGCTGTTGATCTCTAGGATGTAATATGAGACTCAGCATTTGAGCTGGGCTCCTGGACGAGTGTTTTCTGTTGGCAGGAAGCCCAACAGCAAGAATCCTAGTTTGTCATAATATCAAGTGGAAATTCTGATGACGTGATTAGGGATAGCCTTCAGCAAAGTCTGTACTAGACATCACGAGACACCGGTTCCACCCACGGCTTTCGAATCTGGTTTTTCCTTAGTCTCTGTTTTTTCTGACACCGGTTCAGATTCTTCTTCTGGTTGAGTACAGTCTTTAGACTTGTCTCTCTTTGCCCTACTGCTTTATTTTCTGCCCCATCTGTCCTTCAGCCCCCACATGCCAGCGGACTCCTTTCATCAATGCCACTGTGGACCTAGAGTGCAAGATCTACAGACGACCTCCGGTTTGGCAGGGGCCCAAAGATGCTCTGATTCCCACAGGACCGCTCTGGGAGGTGACGGAAGCCTTTGACAATGTTGAATTGTCATTGGTTAGCCTTTATTCTTGGCTCTTATCCAGGATCTTGCATTAGGTAGATTTGTAAAGGAAATATGTTTGAAATTCCCCATATGTAAATATCTGTTGAAATTCCAACACCAATGGTAGTATTATTTACACTACCAATCATCAAATATTTAGAGCTGGAAAGATTTTGCTGATTCTTTACATTATTAGAGGGTCATATGCTTCTTTGAGAATCTGGTGACAGCTATGGACCATCTTCCCAGAGAACAGGTGTGTGTGTGTGTGTGTGTGTGTGTGTGTGTGTGTGTGTGGCATTGCATACAGTTTAATACTGTCTGTGGATTATCTATTATCTGAAACTTATGCATGGACCCCAGTATAAGAGTCTTGCAATAAAATTGAAAGAGCAGAAAAGAAAATTAAAAAAAAAAATAAAAAAAAATAGAATCTCCCAGTCTAAACTCCTCATTTTCTAGCAAAGAAAATAAGGCCCACAGAAGTGAAATGGAAGTCTGGGATAAGTGAGATAACCAGTACTAGGATCTGGTCACTCCTGAGCACGCTGATAAATGAGATGTGTGTAATAGACTAACGTCAATGCTCGGCCCTTTGGGCACCCAATTTTTGTTATTCCCATCTCTCCTCTATCCCACTCCTACCATCGTAGTCATTTCAGTAACTAATATGACCTCGGCTATTTGAGTTCATACATTATGTTCAACTGGTTTTTAGCAATAATTAATAATAATAACAATACCTTGCTTTTGTAAGATGCGTGTCAGAGAATGTTGCCTTTATCATTGTATTCTCACAGCATCCTGAAATAGAGGTGAGTAAATACTAGTAACTCCATTTTACATGTCAGAAAATCAAGACCCAACTCAGTTGTTCGGGGCTAAGTGAAGAATGAATTCCAGCCCTTCCTGTGTGGTGAATTTCACTTTAGGGTTACTGGGCTTACATAAAATCCTCATGTTTAAAACAAGCATGTACAAGAACACAAAGATCCTTGAATGGGCCCAGACCAGTGTTTCTCAACTTTTACTGTACCTCAAAATCACCTGGGAAACACCTAAAAATTACCTGAAGATACAGACTCAGTTGGCCTGGGGTGAGGCCCAGATTTGGGCACTTTTCAGAAACTTCCAGGTGATTTTAATGTGCCGCCGCCAAGAGGGCCAACCCCATCCCAGACCTCTTAAAAGATGGATGCAACGCTGCATGATCCCTTCATGTTGTTGGATGAGAGGCTGTGTGGATTTTCGTGCCTCAGATTCAAATGGAAGGCAGTGTTCCAGAGTTTGATTTTGAAGCACGAGTACATTATGAAGGCATTTGGATAGTATACGTTGGGCATTGAGGTATTTCCTTGCAGAGTATCAGTTACAAGCACATTTGGAAATATATTAGCACCAGTTAATGTCAAAATTCACATGGAGCAAAACAAGTAAAGAAGCAGCCCCCAAACCTCAGTCACACCGTCTTCGAGCCCATATTGCTCATGCTTTCATCCTAGCTGCTTTGACTCCTTACAGATGTGCTGTGTGGCATTCGAGAACCCCGCTTCCCCTAACGGCCAGCATAAAACACAGCTCTTGTTCTATGTCCCATGCCGAGGGATGGGATGTCAGGATGGGGTTTCAACCCCATTTGATGGGGAGGCTGCCAGTGCACAGCTGTGGCTTGTTCCCTGGGAAGGTTCCATGGTGTCCTGTTCCCTTTGCGCAGCAGAGGCTTTTTAAAAGAAAAGGATAATTTACTGCCTACTGTCCCAAGGAAAGTTTAAGGCTGGTTTAAGGTGGAGGTCAATTTTGTATTAATTTAAATATACTTTGGGGCTTCAGTTTTCAAAGATGGATGTTTCTGTGCTGAGGAGAAAATGTTTACTTTTTGCCTCCCTCTTCCTCTAGTCCTGTAGCCTCCCAGATGTGGCAGAAATTGTGCTGACTGATGAAAAGTTCGCAGAGCAAGGTTTTAAATGGGGCACTCGTGCTGGTGCTGGAGTGGGGCAGCGACTTGCATAAGTAGGGCCCACAGAGTCCCTCTGCAACGCAGAAGACAAAGCCTCCTCTGTCATGGCCACATGTGACCAGCTGTGGTTACCCCAGTGGGACCACAATGCCCCAACTAAACTGTGTCGGGGGGGGGGGCGGGGGCAGTGGCTTTACCCACAGCTGGGGTTGATGAGATCAGGTTCCACTTCACAGAGCCAGAGTCCTCAGGACCAGGCACGCACCATAACTTTGTAGGCCCACAGGTAGCATGACTGTCTCCTGCTTTAGCTGGGTCAGGGGAGGCAGAGTACCATGGGGTACTTAGATCTGTGTAAGCCGGAATCCTGGGCTGCGGGCACATGTGTGGAACATGACTTATGTGTCTCCAAAGTCATTCTTTCCAAAACCTTCTGATCATGTGGAAATAGGATATATACGGAGAGAAATAGCTGGGGAAAACTACACATTTGTCTACCGTTAGCTGTTTCATTGTGTAGCAACAACTCCGTGCCCAGTGCCCACCACGTCACTCATCACCTCTGCGTCAGTGACTCCCAAAGTGGACTCTTCTCAGGGCTCTCTCAGAGCTCCAGGCCCATAGTCCATCTTTTCCTGGGCACCATATTTCATCAGCATGGTGTCTTCAAGTCCTTCCTTATCTTTGCCTTGAAGTCGCTTCTCTTATTAATCCTCAGCCTCCATCCTCAAGCCTGTCAGCACTATTTGCATATGCAGCGAGCTTCCATTTTTATGCTTCCCTTCGATTCCCACCACTACACCTTGAGTTCTGGCTCTTTCATCCTCTGTGTCAAGCCTGAGTGACTAGTTCCTTTTTTACACTTATTTTAGTGAGTTTGGTGGTGGGTGTGAGATTTCTTCTTGTTAGCGGGGCTGGCAGTTGGGAGGAAGAGCCAGACACAGCCATGGAGAGCAAAGACAAACTGGAAGTTACCAACCCTTCTCTACTTCTCTCACCTTAAAAGAAAGTGAGAACAAATTATAATCCATCAACATCTCTGCATGTGTATTAATAGCTCCTTTGTTCTACTAATTTCATATCCTCTGGACCCTCAGCAAGTGCCTCAGTTGTTTATGGTTCCCAAACCTTTATTCCTGGTTGGGTGACCCTAGTTTTCTTTCCTAAAGGGTCTAGAATGGAGCTGTAATGGAAACTCAGGAAATAATCTCTAGAAGGCTGTGATCTCATTGGCTGGTGAGAGAGGCTTAAAGTCACTATTGGTCATCAGGGCTGTCCATCAGGGAGAAGAACCCGAGGTCGAGCAGCCCTGAGCCAGGACAGGCTGGAACTCGCCCACGGCAGCTCAGTGTGGGTCTCTCACTGTGTTTTACCATGGTAGCCATGAGTAATGTTTGCTGCTTTACTTCCGCCTTCCAGATAGTATGCTAATTTCTTCCTGTGGTCACCTTGGACCTGGAAATGCATGGGAAAGGGAATCTAGGGCATGTAGTTCTAGCTTAGTCACCACCGAGTTCTATCTTCCTTTTTATATTCATGTTCTTCCTGATATCTGGCCCACAAAATGTCCTCAGTACCAGTATGAGGAAGGGATGGGGAGAATGAATATAAGATCCACCCAGTAAGGGAGAGGAGAGTAAGGGATAGAGAGCTTTCCTTGAGTATTGTACCTTGTACATGCATATGGAATTATATTACATTCTAGAATCTTCCACCTTTGTCTTTGTAAGCAGGAACTATCTCTTTCTTGTTCCCTCTGACTCCCTGGGGCAGGGACCCAAAAAAATGGATGAAGTGTTTAGGATAGGAATCCTCTGGCTTTTTCTCTCCAAACATCTAAAAAGAATTAGTTCTAGCAAACTCTAGTTGTGTACGCAAGATGGCTTATTTCAGCTACTTTATAAAAGACAGAAGAAATATGACCAGGCTAAATATGGCCATCTGGAAAACTTTCCTGGAAGCGTTTTTCAATGCCCAAGATGGAAGTCAATTTTCCAGGCTTAGCCTATAAATTAATCACTTTTTTGCACAAAGATTCAGCAAAGGAGCTTGGCCCTGGCTAACAATCCAGTGGTTTGGCATTAGAAGTAAACATTCACAAAGTTGGGAGCTGGCCTAGAGGGTAGACCACTTAATGTAACGTCATGTCTGGAATGTTCCACAGGGATAATGGGGAGAAGGGACCAATTATTGTTGAGTATCTTGTTGGGCACAGGGCTAGTTGCTTAATAGGTGTCATCTCCTCTAATCTTTGTCACAACCCTATGAGCTGGATATTAGTTATATTTTACAGTTCAGGTTGAAAGACTTTGAGTCATAGCCTCTGGCTGTGCAAACTGAATGTCAGAGTCAGGAGCCAAACTAGTCCAGCTCTGTCTGGCTCCAGAGCCCTTGGTCTTACCATTGTATGATGGTGCCCTTCAAATGTGTTGAAATTATTTTATTTTTCTGGCCCTCAATTTCGTTGCCTGACTAATCTTGGCAAGATATATTACCAGCTCTGCCAAAAATTAGATATTTCTCTAGGAATAGAGATATTGGAGGGAACCCCAATCTTCAAATCCTTACAGTTCTCTGGGACTGGTGTGCGAGGTGCCTATAGATGACATTCTCCAGAATACGACACGCTGGGCCACTGTTTATTGCTAGACCATGGGAAGTAGAAGGTTTTGTCCCAAGCTTTTTTTTTTTTTTTAAACTTCTATTTATTTTACGTGTGTTTTTCCAGGACCCATCAGCTCCAAGTCAAGTAGTTGTTTCAATTTAGTTATGGAGGGCGCAGCTCACAGTGGCTCATGTGGGGATCAAACCAGAAACCTTGGTGTTAAGAGCACCACACTCTAACCAACTGAGCTAACCAGCCGCCCCCTGCTCCCAGTCTTTAGCCAACTCAGTGTGAAACTCTCGATCCTCCAGCACAAGTTCTTGAACTGAAACAATCCTGAGTAACCTGAGTGGGGGCCCCTGTCCCTGGCCTCCAGATTGCTTGCACCTAGATCCTGAATGTAGCCTGAGGTACAGGTAGAATCAGGAAGGGCTTCTAGAGCAGAAACCGGAGGCTTGGCTCCCTCCCCTGGGGGCACACAGGTTCCATTAGCCTTAGCAAATAATGTCTGAGGTTGCTTAGTCCAGATTTCATCACACCCATGCTTAGTCAGTACTATTTATAATCCTTTCACCTTTCCCACCAAAACTACCCATGAGATGGTGGCCTGCGTGTCTCTGCAAAGTGTGAGCATGCATGCGCGCGTGCACACACACGCACACACTTTGTTCTTAGCCCAGATCAGCGTAGCAGCACCATTTTGGAGGGAGAATAAGGGGAATGAGACCTCGGCGTGCCCTTACAGGTAATATATGAAGAATGCATTGGATTTGTGAAAACAAATAATGCAATTATTTGACTGATGACCTGTGTGAATGTGTACTGCATCTCATTGAATAATCTATCTTTTAAAACCTTTGATATATTAATTTCACATTTTAGCATAATCTAGAAAAAAAAAAGCACAACAATTTATGGGTGTTAAATGCTCACAGCAAACATTCTAAGGGCAAGCAGCTAATTGGGTTAAAGATTCTTGTGGAGTAAAGAATTTGGGGTCAGGGTGGAAGCCTGACCTTGTGGGGCGTCTTTCAGTTGTAAGCTCCTGTGGGAGTTGATATGTGTGTGTTGAGAATGTGTCTCTTGCTGTTGGAAGCCCCAGTGTGTAATTACTGTAATTCTAAGGAAATTCCTGTATCCATTGTGCAAACCACGTTTGTTTGGGGAGCAGAGGGAATGGGTAGGAGTGAGAATTTGCATGTCTCCTGTGGTATCAAGGCTCCCAGGTGACAGACTTCTTTCCTCCAGCAGTAAAGAAAGTCCATGGAATCTTGTCGTTATTACGGGCAGATGTTGCTTCTCTTCAGTGTCTGAACATTTCTTATTTGGGAAGCTACCAGCTCGAGAGCATGCTGTCTGTCCCTAGCACAAGTAGAGTTCTGGCAGTGGTCCTAGTGTAACCATGAGCTGCCTGTGGGGAGGGGATGTGAACCGCCAGGGAAAGACACAAACCCTCCATTCAGCCTAATCCACGTCTCTAGAGAGAATCCCCAGGAAGGCAAGTGTTCTTCCTAACTTGGGAATCCAAGTATTATGGATTGAACCAGGGTTCCCCATATCTCCCCCTCCTTTAAATGCAGTACCGTCTCACCTTGGCTGGCCCCCTCCCTCACCACCACCACCACCTGAACCAAGTGGACCAAGGGCGAGCCTAGGTCTGAAACAGACCTTTAGTCCATTTTGGCTGGGCAGGCAGGTTCTGTGTGAAACCAGCAGGCACTTTGAATTTATGCATTTGAAACCAAAATTCTTTAGAGTGGCTTTCTGTTGTTGTTGTTTGATTGTGAAAGAAAGTCCCTCTTCCATATGGTTGGCTTTCCTTCAAGGATCATTGCACAGTCTGTTCTTTGGGGAACCACATCTCCATAGAGCATGCTTCAAATGCATAAAGCTTCGAGGAAGACTGATTCTCTGGAGAGAGAATCCTGTGTTTGTCCAAGAACTGGATCTCTGCCTCCTCCCACAGCAGTCACACCCCCGCCAGTTGCATATTTGGTGGAGAGGTTTATGGAACTGAACCGTCAGCTGCAAATTTTCTTTTCTTTTTTTTCCAAGAACAGTTTTCTGCTATGAGGGCTATTAATGCACTAAACATAGACATACAATTTATTTACTAGAACACCGTCCAAAACGCCTCAGTAGTACCTTGCTGGATGAGGACATTTTTGTAAGCATAATGCGTTCTGTAGATGTAAGGAATTCATTCTATAGATGGAATTAGCACATCTTCTCTCAGCTTCTGTCTCTGTCTAATATTTTGGTGAAGGACCATCCATGAGTCTGGTTACATTGTACAACTCCTTCCATTCTGATGCAGCTGTTAAAGTGAGTATCTTATGGACAGATGCAGAGATTCCTTACCCAAACTCCACTGCTCTGTTTATTTTAGAATTATGTTGATATTTTATAGTGGCTTTGGAATCTCTGTCTTTGTGGGATACTCTTGGATTGGGAAAAACTGTCCCTTATCACCCTGTATTTTTTTTTTTTTCAGTTTTTTGTTTTTTTTTTATCAGAATGGATAACTCCAACTTGAGATGTATTTCCATTTCCCATACCACCAGAACCCAGACTGGCTTTCCTGGGTATAGACTCATACAATGGCCGTCTCTCTTTCGACAGTCTGCATTCACTGGGTTGTTTGAAGCGGAGAGATTGTGCAGGAAAAAGGACAGAAGAGAAAAGCCAATATGTATTTAACACACTGGTATTAAGCACTGGGCTTAGTACTTAATCAGATTTGATCCTCATAATAAACTCGATCCCCATTTTACAGATGCATGAAGTGTAACTCAGAGAACGCGTAACTTGCCCAAAGTCACATAACTAGGAAGTTATAAAGGTCAGTTACAACTATTTGTATTGCACTCAGTAAAAAATGTACAAGTTATTTATGTACATCTCAAACTATTACAAAGTGAACTACTAGGGAAACTACTGCCCGGGAATTCCAGGACTGTAGATTAGTTGTCTACTTCTGAAATTTCTATAAATAAACCATGTTGTCATAATATATTAGATACGTATCTAGGAATGGAATTACTGGGTCATAGGTTATGCGTATGTATTACATGGGTTATGCCTAATTGTTCTATTCTTTTTTTTTTAAGATTTTTTTTTATTGGGGGAGGGGAACAGGACTTTATTGGGGAACAGTGTGTACTTCCAGGACTATTTCCATGTCAAGTTGTTGTCCTTTCAATCTTAGTTATGGAGGGTGCTGTTCAGCTTCAAGTTGTTGTCCTTTCAGTCTTAGTTGTGGAGGGTGCAGCTCAGCTCCAGGTCCAGTTGCCATTGCTAGTTGCAGGGGGCACAGCCCACCATCCTTTGCAGGACTCAAGGAGTTGAACCAGCGACCTTGTGGTTGAGAGCCCACTGGCCCATGTGGGAATTGAACCTGCAGTCTTCGGAGTTAGGAGTACAGAGCTCTAACCACCTGAGCCACTGGTCCGGCCCCTAATCGTTCTTTTCTTTACTGAAAATGGAGCAGAATACTCTCCAACTATTATTATTGAATTATCTATTTTGCTCTTGAATTCTGTGAATTTTGCTTCATGTATTTTGGTTTTTGGTTTTTTTTCTTGTTGTTAGGTATGTATGTCGGCTTCATGTGTTTACAATTTTTGTATCTTCTTGATGGATCAAACCTTTTATCATTATAAAATATCCCTGTTTCCTGCAGTGCTGCCTTTGTCATAAGTTAAGTGCCCAACACTACATAAGTGTCTTAATAGAATACAGCTTTACAGTAAGTCCTTTAGACTTTTGTTGTTGTTGTTTATGTGCCTGAAACACAGTACATGAGAGAGACTCTCGTCTTACATTCTTTCATTTGTTTGGTTCTGTATTTCAGTTTACATATCTAAAAATAATGTCTCCTTTGCGTATTTAACATAAGCAAACTCCTGGCCCGGTTTTGGCATGTAAGTAACCAGTAAACTAATGTTATTGTTCATAGACATTTCAATCACTAATAAATAGAAGGGTTTGGTTAGTTAGTTAGTTTGTTTTTTTTGGCATAGAATTTTAGAGCTGATAGGTGCTTTAAAGTCCATAATAAATATAATTTTTTTTCAGCTAAATTTATCAGATGAGGAACTAATGCTGGGAGAAGCAAAGTAATGTTTAAAGTGACTCAGCTCCCTGGCTGCAGAGCTGAGACTAGAACTTCCTTCCTGGTCCTTTCTCCATTATTCTGCTTAATTTTACCCTTGGGGACATTCTCACTGGGGAGGGAGGAAGGAAGGATAGAATCCCTGGAGAAAAACTTCTTAGAAAATCCATGTTTGCTGTGGATAAACTAAGCTTTATAGGCAAACGAACGGTGCCTCGCATTGAGCCTGGTAACACCTGTGCTGTGCCAATCAACTGGTGCCAACATTCTCACGTACCCACAGAAGACTTATGAGCATATTGACTCTTCTGCCATCCTGTTTCTATTGGGAAGCAAAGATTGCACAGTGAAAAAGGAATGTGAGTGGAATGGGTGATGCTAGTTAGCGGCACAGCTTAGGTAATGCGTTCACCGTGACAAATGGTATGGTTTGGGGTTTGCCGGTGGAATTATATGCGGTGTTGTTACCAAGGGTGATTGTGCATCCTACATTCGTGTTATGTCTTTCCTCCTGGAATCTTTCAAATCTTCATCCAGGAGTCATTAATCATTACCGCACTCTACCAGAAGACAGGAGCTACCTACAGTGAGAGGGACCTTCCTGCTTCTCCGCCAGGTTATAAAGGAACATGGTTAGTTAAACTCGGGTTGAGGATAAGAAGAGTATCGATGTATACTCCTGTCGGGGCTGGCCCAGATCTGAAGATTAGCCCGAGTTACTCTTCAAAGAGTGAAAAGGCCTCTTCCCTACCACTCCCCATCATTTTCTTTCCTGATGATGATGGTGATGGTGACCAAGTGAGCGTTATTCCATTTTCAAGGATGGTAGATGGAAAATAACAACTACAATATTCTTAAAAATATTCACTATGTGTGGGTGCTTAGATACCAGGGTGAGGTGTTGATTCATGGGTATCAGTGTCAATTTTAGGGGGGCTGATGACCTGTTACTGGGAGGTAGGGTAGCCTATGGCTTAAGTGTTGGAATTTGGAGTAAAAATTTTAGTTCTGCCCCTTACTAGCTCTGGTTACTTTGCTTCTCTGAATCTGGATCCTTGACTGTGAAATAGAAATAAATAATAATAATAGTACCGGCTGCATAGGGTACGTTGGGAAATTTAAATGAGATTACGCATGTAAAGAACTTCGGAAAAATGTTAGGTCTTCCTATTACCTGTTAGCGTTCCACCCGTGCTAACTGACAAGTTGTGGCCTAAGAAACGATCTGACTGTACACCTTCAACTTACACAATATTATATGTCAATTATATCTCGGTAAAGCTGGGGATAAAAAGAAGGCATATAATCACACACACACAAAAAATAAAAATAAAAAAATAAGCAGTTACAGGAATGGCTAACTCTGTCTTGTTAATTGTTTTGTTATTTTCAGGGAAGCAACCTTAACCTTGAAGCTTTCTTTCTCTTTCAAGATGAGAGAGAGAGAGAGAGAGAGAGAGAGAGAGAGAGAGAGAGAGAGAGAATCATTCACATGAATGCAGCAATTTCAGGGATGCAAGTGTCTTGATAAATACAGATTTCCGTGGCAGTGAGAAGACACGTAATCTTAGGTATATACTGTTCCTCCCCAACCCACTCCCACTTTGGATGAAACAATTGAATAATTGTGATGGCACTCCAGCCACACAAAAACCAATGTGCAAATGCACAATCCCATGGGCACTCAAGCTGTCCAGACGGTTGTCAGACATCTGCCAGGACGGGCGCAGGGAGAGAAAATAGAGGCAAGATTATTTCGTTGGTTTGGCTCCTTATCAGGAGGAAGGCTGGGGTTCAGCCTAGGTATTTATCCCAACCTGACCACACCCTGAAATGTGCTGAGTCCTGCCTCCCTCTTCCTGTTAACTCTTACCAGACCTACTGTGGTTTTTAGGACTTTCCTCCACTTCCCTCTTGCTCAGAGATATCATTTACCCATGACTTAGGACGGTTTTATTCTTCCTTTTCATTAAGAATAATGTCCTCTAGAGCCCTTCTTTATGAAGTTAAGGTCCTATCCTTCTTGTAGGAGATGAGTTCAGAGCAGCTGATGAGCTCAGGATTGATACTTTTTCTGTGAACCAGGGAAATGAGAGAATTTCAATCAAATCTTTGAAAACAGATCTGACAAAGCGGAAGAAAAGCATCTTAATTTTCTTCTGCTTTATCATTACCACCTATGGGTGGCATCCAAGTCTCCTGGCCCCAGGTAGGACGTAACATGTACCTAAGGTACGTCTATTCAGAAGTCATCATATAGTCTGTTTTTTTGCATGAACTTGCTTTTTCATATAGAGAAAAAATTTTATCCAGGCAATGTGCTTCTTGTGGTTACTTGTAATGTGTGTTTATTGCAGAACACAGTGTACCGAAGATGGTAATTCAAAGTCCATTATAACTGAATATGTTACATAGTTCTACCTGGATTTCTAGATCATTTTGCACATTTTTAGTAACAGGACATTGCAACTGCTGGAACCATAGCAGTTGTTGGGACCACTTAGGGAGAGATGACGTCTTTCCTAACAGCCTGACTCTAAAAATACTACCTTGAAAATAAGCATGACAAAATGGCTTTTTTTCCCTAATTCAAAGAAACAATTTGAAATAAATGTCTAAGTTTAAATATTGTTGAGAATTTTAAGTGACACAAAAAGCAACCCAAACTTAACCAAGTAAAAATCTTCTTATGAAGTTGGAAGAGCCTCAAGATATTTGAATGGACCTAGACTGTTTAATTAACAGGTAAAGCAAAGAGAAAAAAATATTTGCCTTCTATTCTCTGCATTTCTCAAAATTACCTATGCATATCATACTTTATAAATTTGTATTTGTGTTGGGCTGCGGAGTCATATAGAGTTCAGATGTGGCATTTGGTTGTCTGACCTTGTGTCAATACCGTCTCTGAGATTCACTTTGTTCATAAAGATTGTACTAGGGATCATGGATTGCTAATGATAGAAAACAGCTATTACTGATAAAGGACAGGAACCAGGGCAGACCTGGGGAGCTGAGTGCCAGAGCAAATCAACTTTCTCTGCTGTTTTACTCAGCTCCAGATTCAGTGGTCCGGGAGAGGGTCTGATTGGCCAAACGTGGGTCACGTGACCCCATGGATAGGGGTGGACACCTTGATTGGTATTCCCATCCCTGTTGCCCACAGCAGAAGAAAGGTGATACGCAAAAATGGTATCAAGTTGCTTTCAGCAGGATGATAGCTGTTTGGCCAAAACCCAACCGATGTGACCCCATGGCTGTTAGGAGGATTTTAAATAAAGTAATACCTGGATTGGTGCTTGAAAAAGAATAGGTTTTCAGTAAATGACAGAATTTATTGAGAAGTTGCCTGCTGCTTTGAAAGGGTCTTGCCTGTGATACTTTTCCTCCTAAATTAAATTGTAAGCTTCCTGAAGGCAAGGACTCAGCTATTTAAATCTTTATTTTATTTAAGTTCTCCACACACTTGTTGGTACAAGATGTTTTAGCTTTTGTCCCCATCACCTGATGATAGAAGGTCTTCACGTGATCTTAATACTCTTAGAGAAGGGATCAGGGGGCAGCCCGTGTAAAGGATTATAGGATATGAGTGATTCATGATGTGTTCGCTCTAACCCACTCTTGTTCTCTGCTGCTCTGGAGAGCCTGTGGGTATGCAGGGCTTGAGACTGTTTTTATGCGTATGGTCACCTTGAATCAGCCTTATTTTTAAAAAGAGCATAAATCAGTCACAAGCTTGATATTTGAAAAATGAGTGTGTGTGTGTGTGTGTGTGTGTGTGTGTGTGCGTGTGCACATATGCAGGCAGAGATCTATGCACTGCTGACATCAAGCCTCTTCCCTTTAATTTTTTTAATAACAGCTTTGTTGAGATATAATTTACATACCATACAATTCACTCATGTACAGTATACGATTCACTGTTTTTTGATGTATTCATAGGGTTATGCAACTATCACCACAATCAAGTTTGAAATGTGTTCATCCCCCCTAAAAGATACCCTGTACTCATTAGCAGTCGACCCCCATACCTCCCCCACTCCCCAGCCCTAGGAGACCACTAATCCACTGTCTGTCTCTGTGCATTTGTCTATTCTGGACATTTCGTATAAATGGATCATACAATATGTGGTCTATTGTGACTGGCTTCTTTCACTGAGCATAACATTTTCAAGGTGCATCCAGGTTGTAACATGTAGTTTGTTCTACTTTATTGCTGACTAATACTCCATTGTGTGGATATACCAAATTTTATTTGTCCTGTCATCAGTTGAGGGTCATTTGGGGTCCTTCAGTTCCTGAAGCACAAGCATCCCTCTGGCGGCCCCAGATCAGGACCACAGACACAATTTTCTGTCAACTAGGTATAAGAAATACAGGAAGTGATAAGAAATGAGAGAACATGTGCTCATCTAGAAAGGGTAGCCCCTTTTCAGCCACTGCCACGTGCCCATCCAGGCATGGTGTTGTTAGATCTTCAGACTGTTCCAGGGAGACCAGAATCTGGATTTTTAATGTTAACATTCCCTAACTTTTCAATGTTGGTCAATTAAACAAACACTCTATGGTAGAGATAGAATACAGTTCTGGTTGAGACCAAATGCTAAAGGTGACCCTTGAGTGATGCAGAAACACATCTCATTTTCGGGAGTCTGTGAAGGGTGAGCTGGAGTGTCAGATCACCCGGCAACTTTTATCCTCTCATTTGGCAACACAAAAAAGGCTGTTCCTCTTTTTGGAAGAAAGGAGGACCCAGGTCTAAAGCTAATGCTTTAGATCAGGAGGAGAGTATAATGCCTCTCCTTCTTTGTGTCATGAGTATGCTGGAGTAAAAAAAATAACAAAAGACCAGCTAATGTCTTCATTAAATTGGTGCTAAATTGTCCTGTAAATTGCTTGTGTCTGACTTCAGGGTGGATTATGACTTGTTAGCGTGACTTTAATTATGACTGTGACTCCCATCATGGTTGAGAACAGCGGATTCTGTACAAAATGTTCCCTGAATCCACGAGGACAGATTTGTGGAAATGGGAAAGGAGACACAGCGATCATATACTCTCCTTATGTCCAAAGATGTCATAGTAATGGAAAATATTGAGCTTCATGACAACAGCAAGTGTCTATGGAGTAAATAACCACTCTGCTTGTCACTGGCCACTTTCCACTTTGTTTTGCATGGGACCATGAAGTAAGTTAGTATTTTTAAAGGCACAGAAGTTTACAGAACCCTGCTTGATATTTGCAGAAGTTTTAAATTAATTATCTAATTCAAACTTTTGAGGATAACCTTGTTTTATAAACGATGCTGTTGAGACATAGAGGAGGAAAAATGACTTGATTAGGATCATCCAGCAAAGGGGACGAGGAAGTAAACCCCTATGATTAGATTCCGCATCCCACATCTTTCCCACATATACACAGCTGCCTTTTTAATACTTTCCAGTTTTGGTAATAGGTATAGTATTTTTAGACTTAAAATGCAATATTTTGTTTTATTTTACATATTATATTTCATATTTACATTATATATTATAATAATGCAGTATTTGAGTTTGTATTGATACTACTCAGAAAACAATAAAGGGAAATAATAGTGGTTTTCAGGGGTTTTCGTATTTTCACATTCTTTGAGTTGTTGATTAACTAACATTAATTAGCTAATCAATTAATAATTGGGAGCAAGTGTGCACATGAGTTACTCAGGCATTATACTTAAAGAAATATGATAATGGGAACAGCAGAACAATAGATACGGGAGACATTAAGACATGGGAGACCCTCCAGCTAACCCTTCCCAGGCTCCCAATGATGAGATGTGTTTCTACATCACTCAAGGATCACCGTTAGCATTCAATCTCAACCAGAATTGTGTTCTATCTCTACCATACAGTGTTTATTTGTTTAATTGACCAACATTTAAAAGTTAGGAAAATGTAACATTAAAATCTCAATCAAACTATCTCCTGTCCCTCCCTTCTCCCTACTTTGTGTCCCTTCTTCCCTTTTGTCTTCTTTTCTTTCCTCCTTTTTATTTTCTTATTTTCCCAGTAAGTGAAGGGATACTTTATAAGAAGCCAAGAAACCCTTCAGGCTCAATCCTAATTGTGCTTTTTGGCTTCTTACATTTACTCATTCAATTCATTCAACAATGAATATTTGTTGAGTACTTCATCGGTTTCCTATGGCTGCTGTAACAAATCAACACAAACGTGTTGGCTTAAAACAATGCAAATTTATTATCTTATAGTTCTGGAGTCAATCAGAAGTCTAAAATCAAGGTGTCAGCAGGTCTGCATTGCTTCTGGAGGTTCTGAGGGCAGAATCTATTTCCTTGCCTTTTTCAGCTTCTAGACATCAGTTACGTTCCTTGGTACCTGGCCTCTTCCTTGTATCTCTCCAACCTTTTGCTTCTGTTGTCACATCTCCTTTGACTTTCTCGTCTCCCTTTTATAAGGACCTCTGTGATGACATTGGGCCCATGTGGATAACCCAGGATAATTTCCCTATGTTAAAATCACTCATTAGCACCCCAATTCCATCTGCAAGTTTAATCCCCCATTGCCACATGAACTAATATATTCACAGGTTCTGGGGATTAGGACATGAACATCTTTGGGAATTGGGAATATTATTGAGCCTACCATAAGTACCTGCTATGTGCCAGGCACTGTATAGATTTATATCCTGTTGGATTGTGTTTTGCTCTTATCACGGACAGCAAGAGATCCGTGTGTCTCTGCGTTTTTCTACTTGAGTGACATAAACAAATCACTCATATCAAATGTCCACCTCTTCAGACACACAACCAATATATCATCTGTTCATTTGTGTCAGTTAAATGGAAAGTACCCAACATCTGATGCCACCACCAACCTCAAGAGAAGTACTTCCATTTGGGACAGTAGGTATGGGTCAGTTTCAAGTTCCTATGCAGAGTGGCATCTCATTATTGAATGATGCCTTTTTACTATCGTGTTGTAATTCTCCTGTCACAGGTTAACTAACACTGACTTAGCCTAAACATTGAGCTCTGTTGGCTGCATCCTTTTCGTACGGATGAGAAATACGGAAATGTGTGGAGTTTATCAGCTGGGACACTTTGACAAGTGACAGGAGACATTATTAATAATTATGCAGGTCTGAAAGAGGACTGTCCTGGGAATACCAGGTCATAGGGTCTCCCTGTACATTGGGTCCAAATGAATAATAACAACCATAAATATTGTGACTATGAAAATGTATATTGAGTACCTCATAGGTTTAGAGCACTATACTATAGAAGCTTTATACACGTTACCTCATTTAGTTTTTCCAACAATGTTAGAGGTGATATTATTGTTGTTGTTATTATTATTAATTATCCTTATTTTAAAATTAAGGAAAATAAAGCTCAGAAATGTAAATACCTAGCTTAAGCTAGTAAGTTGCTGAGTTAGGATTTAAACCCAGTTTTGTAAAATGTGACAACAAATGCTTTTCCCATTATGTTGCCTTCCAGAAAAAGTGTAGTTTCTTGGAAATTGCTAAATTGCAGTTGTCTGCTAAGTACGGTGGGGTATTTTAAGAATGATGTTGCCTGTTACAACTACCCAGTGTCTTTATTAGAGGTCTGTGAAAAACCAGGAGCTATAATAGATGCTTTTTCTTTGTCTTTCCTTTAGGTCTGTCAGTTTGTCGTCTCTGTAAATGGGCTCAACGTGTTGCATGTAGACTATCGGACGGTGAGCAATCTGATTCTGACGGGCCCACGGACGATTGTCATGGAAGTCATGGAGGAGTTAGAGTGCTGAGGAGGTGGACCACCCTTTGAGTGGGCTTAGGATGAGCAAAGCCAAAACAACACAAAGCAATGCAACGAGAAGACTTCCATACAAATCTTTTCTTCGTACATACACATCTTCATTCAAGTTTCTTACGCTGTGTGAATGTAAAAGAACCTGATAAAACATCTTAAAAACAACAACTTATGTCAGTGTAGAAAAAAATTAGAGAAACAGAATTTTCTTACTTGGTAGAATTGCCTTACTTGATTTCTATTTGTAGTTCTCATCCACTGTTTTTTTAATCTTAGTTTGCAGAAAGTTGTTGAAATGCTTCTCTAGCCAAAACAGCAACATGCTAAAATCCCCTTCGTTGGAAACAATAAAGTAGTTTTTAGACTCTAGATTGTATTCTCACCAAAATGAGCATTGAACCGTGTATTAGAGGCTGTAGTTTCACTGAGCTTCAAATTAAAGCAACATTCAAAGAAATAATACCTGTTAATTAGCATTTTGAAGAAGGTTCAAAAACATTCAAGTACTTAAAAGCAAGTAAAAAGTGGCTTTTCCTTAATTCCTATCCTTCGTGTCAACTTCTAACTGATGTTTCAACTATGGCATTAGTTAAAAAACAAAACCTTTGGGATGATATGGATAGGTAAATAGGGAGATACTACTTAAAATTGTTTGCTTTGCATTCTCCATCAGCGCCTAAATCCGTTTTCCTCTGTCAGTTGGCTACAGTGGCTTTCTAGGATCACTGCTGAATATGTTGAATGTCAAAACATAGAAGTAGGTTTATATGTATATAATTCAATCAATCCTCTGGCAAGATTTCACTTTGAAGTCCTCCCTTTTTAAGTGAAGCATTCTAGAACTTGGTCTACATTTGATAAAACTTGAAAGTAAATTGCCTTATTGGCCTGAATTTTTGCTAACTTTCTAGTGTAGCATATTCTAAGGACATGACATGCTGCTTATTTGGTGGGATTATTTTTTCACCAGTAGCACCGTCTTGTGGTGGTGTAACTTTTCAGCTCAGTTGTGTATATGCATGTTTCTTTTCTTTTCTTTTTTTTTTTTTCCTGATCTAGAAGAGAATGCATTTGGAGGTTTGATGTATAGAGGAAATTCCTCAAAGTGCCAAATTAGGGAGTCAGGGAATGCTAAATTCCCCTAATTTCATGTAATGTATTCTGAACGACAAGGTTACTTTCTTATATATTAACAAAATAAGAGGAATGTTGTACCTCAGCCATTTGTTTTGTGATTATGTGTGTGTGTGTTTCCTGGTAATCCAACTTTTCTGATCTGTAGCTTTAGTCAGAGAATAGGATTTCGAAGTAATATAGAATGTCTAATAGTAATACTGTCGATCTACATTTGAGGAATATTATTTCTCTATATGTATTATTGTATGTGCATTTGTACTGTATACCAGTCTCTGTGCCATAGCACTTAGCATATATGATCTCTTTTAATCCTCATCACAACCCTGCAAGGTAGGTATTGTCATCCTCACCTTTTGGTTGTGGAAACTAAGTCTGAGCAAGTTTAATAATGGTGTCTAAGTTCACACAGCTGCAAGAACTGCTAAGTGACATAGCCTGGATTCAAACATGGATTTATTTAATACTGAAGGCCATGTTACCCACCTGCCCGAAGCCTGTCCAGCTTGAGAGACCTTCTGTTGAGGGCTTACTCTGTACCAGGTGCCGTGCTAAAACTATACACTGCTTATTCTTATTGACCTGTGAGGTCAATGTCATTATCCCCATTTTACAACTGAGGAAACTGACTCTAAAGAGGTTAGTCTTACGCCAAGGCCCCACAACTAGTAGGTGGGAGTCTTTACCATTTGACTTTAAAATATTTTTATAATATCTTTAAAAGATGAGTCTTAAATGCCTTCTGTCCCCAGGTATCCATTAATGAACAAAAGAAGAAGGACCACCTTCAGGAAATGGCATGTCCTTCTTGCCTACTACTTGTACGAGTAAACCCTGGCATAACATCACTTCCCTTTAGCCAATTTAAGCACCAGAGAAGTGTCTGGCTTTATTTACTCCACACATCCTCTTGCCTGTGAATTTTCTTTGATTCAGAGGCTTTGGTCAAATGAATACCAAGGTGAAGGAAGGGAGGGCATGAGGAAGAGAAGAAAGAAGGAAGGGACTGTTTGCTCCTTTGACTCCCATCACCCTCCGTTTAAAGGCCAAATGCTAGAGAATTCTACTAAAGGCCAAGAGAGCTTTACCTTAGCTACACCTCCATCCCACCCCTGACATCCTCACACTGTAATTAAAGTGAATGTTCCCACTCCCCTAGGGGTCCCATCTAGCTCCCGCCAGCCTTTGCACATGCATTTTCTCTTCCCTGGAATATCCTTCTTTCTTCTTCTTTGCCTGGAAAAATCTATCTCATTAACTGCCCTTAGATTTTATCTCTTCTAAGAAATCTTTGTCAGCTCCCTAGTTCTGGGATTGATGCCTCTTCTCTAAATTCCCATGGACCCTTATGTACCTCCTATAATTACAACACTGATGACATTTACTTGTCCCATTACATGTCTGTCTGCCTAACTGTACTCTAATCACCTGCAGAAGAAGACTCTGTCTTGTTGCCCAGGTATTCCCTTCACCTAGCACAGTTCCTGACACAGAGTAGTATGTCAGCTATCCATTGCTATCCAGTGAACCACCCACAAACATGGCTTATAACAAAGTTTATTTACTCATTACACCATGGGTTGGCTCTGCTGGGATGTCCAGCCACGGCTCCATGTGTTGCAGTGGGGTTCACACATATATTTGTGGTCAGTGAGCAGGTTGATTGGGGGCTGGCAGATCTTGGATCTCTCCTTGTGGCTTCATATGACACAGTTGGCTGGGGCTGTTGGCTGGGGTGCCTCAGTTCCGCTCCCTGTGGCCTTTCCCCGTAGTTAGCCCAGGCTTCCTCATTAGGCCTCATGAGATCAAAGAGGGTAAGAATGGAAACTACATGACCTTTTTTGGACTTGGTTGGAAGTCACACATTGTCACTTGCATAGCATTTTGTTGGCCAAAGCAAGTCACAAAACTAGGCCTGAATCAAAAGGTAGGGAAACAGGCTTTACCTATTGATTGGAGGAGCTGCAAAGAATTTGTGGCTGTTTTTAATCCACCACGAGTAGGTATTCGCTATCTTTTAAATAAAGGACAAAGAAGTCACCTAGTTATTGAAAGGCTTTAGCTATCCAGATGCAAATTACTGATCAACCATTAGGTAGAAGTGTAATACTGTGAATAAAGCTCAGTGCCTAATGATAACTTCAAAAATCAGAAAATGCTAAAATGCTAGATAGTAGGTACTACATGGAGTCATGGAGAATGTAGTTTGTTCTTTGCAGCTGCTGATGAGGAAACAGGTGTGGAATCACCAGGTGGCATGTCCAAACTCATGAAGCTTGTTGGGTCCAGGGCCTGAGCCAAATGCCAGTCTTCTACCCCACCCCCACCCACCCCAGTCCTATTTCCTTCACAATCTAGACTTCTGCAGTACAGGGTAATTTGGTAAAAACAGGCCCTTGGCCTGGGGGTACTATTAAAATGCAAATGGTGCCATGTATACATGAAGGTGAAGGGTATACATTTTAAATAACTCAGGACTTGGGTTGTTATATGATTAAATAAGTATTTTGTGTGATATTTTGACAGCTGAACTGCTTTAACATTGAGAGAACCTATCCCTAAATGTAACTCCAAGAATTTCTCGAAATTAGCAGTAAGCAGTATTTCTAAGAGCTTTTATTTCATATGTGTGTCTGTGTGTAGCAGTGTATTGTGTGAGAGGTTTCATTCATTGAGAATCCATGAAATGGCTTTCTTTGTACCCAGAGGAAACACTTTTGAGTTTTTAGGTGTTGTGTAATGTGTTCAGGTTTTTGTGAGGAAGACGGAAATAATTGTTGTTGTTTTTTTCTTCATTAGCACAGTATATGGTGTCAGTGCAAATTTGAAATCCCATGTTTATTAATGCTGCTGTAGAGAGAAAAATGCAATTGACATTTGGGTTGGTCCTATTGTCTGATGTTTTCTTATTAAACTCTGTTAAATAACTGTATAAATTGAAAAGGGGACTAGTTGAGAAATGATGGATAACATGAAGACAATATCCATGTCTGAGTAGATTAGATGTGATCAACTTCACACTGTCTTATAAAAAGGTGAATGTGTTGGAGTGGTAGCAGTTAATCATGTAAAAAATCATTGCTTTCAGTTCAAAATGGAGTCTCACATTTTCATATACTCATTCCTTTCAAATATGCTGTGAAAATAATCCACTTTCAAGACCTATTTTAAATCAGTGATATTAACTATCCTCTCATAGTGAGTAGTAATCCTGTATCATTTGATTATAGATGATCAAAATAACTCTTTTCAGTTTTGCTAATTGGTTAGAGTCTACTGATACCAGTGACCATGGTTTTCTCATTTAAGGCAGAATTTCAGGTATGTTTTTCCTCAGTTTAATACCAAAAGGGAAAACCTACAGTGTATCAACATGAAGGTCATCATCAACGTTAACACATTGTATTACCAAATGCACTAATATGTGTACTTAATATATATGTTTATTTTAAAATTAGGTTGAAATTTATGTTCTCCCTTTCTTCAAAATTATAGCATAATGCTAAAATTAGAAGATTAAAATAGAATACCATGAAATAAATGTTAATTTTGTTTTTAAAAAATGACTTTATTTCAGCTTTTCCTGTCTTTTAGAACAAATTAGCTATTTTTTATCCAAAGAAAGGGTTGCATTATAAAGCTGATCTACTACTAACCTATCAGAGAAAACACATGGGATCCATCTCTAATTCTCTAATGTAGCCAAAAGTGCCATTTGTAAAACTACTTGATGATGGATGTTTTCTGAAGCTCTTTTGCCTGGGGAAAAAAAAAAGTGCATTAAAAAGCTTTTTCTGTACAGTATTTGAGTTGGAATCATTTTCTCCCTACACAGCCCAGTATTGATGAGTGTTATGGAATAGTCTATATGGAAAATGCCATATGGTTGTTTACTACTCTGGGAGAATGGTAGTATTTTTATTTTCAACTAATTAGTAAATCAGTTACATAATCCAGCATGTGTAGGGAGCAGGGTAAAGTATGGGGATGACTGGTTATTTGTATTAACCAAATAGTAACCAAAAGAACTTTACGTTTTTTTTCTCATGTATTCATTTATTCACTCATTTATTCATTCAAGAAACCTCACTGAAGATTTGTTTTTGGCTGGACACTGTACGTACGCTCTGGGAATACACAACTGAATAGACTTGACCCTGAATCCAGCTCATCCTTTAAGAGTCACCTTTGAGTCTATCCCCTACAAATCTCTCCATGCAGAGGGAGGAATGTGAAATAATGGTGTTGAAGCATGTGATTGAATGCTGAAACCACCACCCAACCCAAGAACCAGAACACTTGACAACACTTACATCTAACTGTATTCTCCTTCCCAGTCCTTCCCCCACTTTGCCTTACCCAAGGTAACCATACTGGTGAATGTTGAATTGGAACCATTCTCTTGTTCTTTTAATAATTGTTCTTAATAATTATTTAGGGTTTTTTTTTTTTTTTTTTAATGAACATTATTAAAAGAGCATCAAGTTTTCTATAATCTTCTGGGACTTGCTTGTTTTCATTCAGGATTATATAACTAAAATTCTTCTAGATTTTTGTGTGTAATTTTAATTAATTCGTTTTACAAGGCTTCATGAATTTCCAGAGCACACATTATCTGTCTGTTTTCTTGTTCTTGGCATTTGGGTTGTTTCTATTGTTGTCATTGCCTTAAATGGGGTGACAGTGAACATTCTTATATTATCTCCTGGGAACAAGTGAAGGAGTTTCTCATTAGTATCCACTAAGGAAAATGGCTAACCTTACATGGGAAATATGAATGCTAATTTTACAAGATCACATCTAAAAAGTTTCAAAACTGGTTGAACCAAGGTATACTTCCATCCAAAATACTAAAGTGATGTATGTTGATCAATATCTTCTCCAACACTTGATATTCTGAGACTTCTTAATTTTTTGTCAAATAAATGTCTATTTGGTCAGTGATACTGAGAGCCCTAATTGGCTACAAAGCTCATAAAACTTAAAGTAGAAAAAAATGTAAGTAGTAGTTTGTAATCCTAATTTACTGCATCAGTGTTTTCATGATGCCTGGGATGTCATGAAACTTTATCCTACAACAACTCTGTGATTTCGATGAGGCAAGTCACTATAACCTATTCAAGAGCATCCAAAAAATAATTTTTTAAGCACCTACTATGAGCCTGTCACTAAATCTTTGGCAAACAGCAATAAATAAGATAGGTCCCTGTCCTTACGAAGTTTACAATCCTTGGGGGACACCGACAATAAATAAGTTATATACATAAAACAGTTCATTTTAGATAGGGATAAGTGCTAAGAAGTAAATGAAACCAGATGGGTGATGGAGAATGACCAGGATTTCATCCAGGTGGTCAGAGAAAATGGAGTTGCCATACCCCTCAATTCCTGTGAGGCGCCATTCACATTACATTCTATGTGAACAGCGCCCCCTGGAATTTTGCAGTGCCAACAGCCCTGAGCAAACATCCTCTGCAAACCTGATGTTATGCCTTCATTGCGTAAAGGATGGGATTGAGCCAGTTTTAGAGAAATCTGGAGGAAGAGTATTTCAGGCAGAGGAAACAGCAAGTCTAAAGGTACTGAGGCTGGAAAGGTCACAGAGATTAAGAGCACGGTCTCTGGAGACATACAGCCCTGGAATCAGATTCCAGAGCTGGCACTTGGGAGTACATGAGTAACTCAACCTCTCCAGGTAAAATGAGGCCAATAATACCTCCCTTATTTTGACTCCTGCGAGGATTAAATTAGATAATGCATGTAAAATGCTTATCCTTGTGCCTGAGCCATAATAAATGATCAATAATTGGATGTTTTTCTTGTTTTAATGGCCACTAAACAGAAAAAAAAAGGCACTCTGGGGAAGCTATGACTTGCCCCCAAATGCACTCCAACTAATGTACACCTGGGACTGGAACCCAGGCCTCAAAAATTTCGGCACATCTTTCTGTGCCTTGACTTTTTTCATTTTCAATGGTATTATAATCTCATACAGCTATTATGAAGATTGCGTGAATACATGTAAAGGTCTAAATACAGTGCCTGGCACATAGTAAGTGCCCCCCAAATTACTATTGATAGCTATTATTATCATTATTGTCACTATACCACACTGATTCTGTCATCTTGAAAGACCCACACTAATCCATAAGATTACATATATATATATTATGTATATATATTATATATATTATGTATACATATATATTATGTATATATATTATGTATACATATATATCTTTATTACCAACAGTATATATTTTAGTTCTTTGAATTGTCATGGACTAGACAGTAGAAGGGTTAGAAAATATATGTGATCAACTATATTCAATTCAGTACATTAAATGAATTTACCCCTGCTGTCACTTTTGCTATATTCCTCAGGTACCGAAGAGCAAGCAGTTTCACAGGTTGGTATAAAATACAGCTCTGGATGTGTGGCTTTAAGTTAGGAGAGAGCAAAAATAAGTTTGCATTCAATCCTTACTCACCTACTGAGCTTATGAAACTGCAAATTATATGTAAATAACTTGCCAAACGTGATCTTTAAAACTCGAAATTTCGTATAAAATAATTTCATAAAACTGCCAAGTATTGTCTATTTCCTACCTGATCAGGCTTCCAGCAGTGTGGTAGCCTGTTAAGAAAGCGATAAAAGTTATCGATTATTATGCTTACCATCTGATGGCAAACCGTGGTTCTCAGAGTATATTAGAGACTTCATCTGGATTATAAAGTAGTCTCTTTCCTGAGTACTCCTTAATTGAGACATCATTCCATTTGTCTTTTGTGGGCAGCTTCCTAAGTCTAGAGGTTTAGGGGATTCATGCTGGAATTATGTAAGCAAACTGCCATCCTGTACATCTGTTGGCACAAGCTTTCTGTAGGCAGAGAGTGGAGGCACAGGCTGCTGCTTACCTGGTACATCTGACGAATGTACTGAGCAAAATAAAGGAGTGCTCTGTAAAAAAACTTGGCTTACATCTGGGATATGACGACTCTCTCTCTTCCTTTGCCGGTCATTCTGCTTATCTGACTTTCTCTTTGCATCCTGGGATTCTGTATCTCATTCTAAATGCCCTTTGCTGCCTTAGGGTTAAATATTAAACTCATTTCTACCTGAAGTCTGAACTGCCTGGGTCCACAAAGGCCGATTCAGAATAGGTGGCTAGTGACACCTCTCGAGGTCCAGTCGGAGTGGATGGGATGTGGGGTGGATAGGACAGTGAGGACGAGAGAGGAAGGACCTTTGTTCTGTTACCTCAGCTTTGAAAATGAATGTGAGTGTAGCCAAAACTGTGAGACAAGCCCAGATGTTAAAGATCTGGATGTTTCTGCCACCCTGAAAGCTGAAGAAGTGTGACACGAACCATGTAACTGGGGACGTGAAGGTGAAGCTTAGTTAATTATTAAGCAGGGAGACTGCCCGGTGTGGTTTTCAACAGCTAAGAGGAAGGTAAACAAGGGCTGTGAGCTCTAAGGAAGATTGGAGTCTATGAACATCAGACTAGCCCATGTTTGTTAGACAAAGAATCCATTTTTTTTTTTTTTTTTTTTTTAGATTTTGTTTCAGCCCGTCTGAGCTACATTGGATGTGAAAACCTGTTTCTCGTGCTTTCTTTGCAAGACATGAAATGGGTGGAGGTAGTATACCATCTTACTTTT
Source organism: Rhinolophus sinicus (assembly GCF_036562045.2). NCBI lineage: Eukaryota > Metazoa > Chordata > Mammalia > Chiroptera > Rhinolophidae > Rhinolophus > Rhinolophus sinicus. Next base: position 14,730,914 of record NC_133761.1, on the reverse strand, counting down.
AAAATACACATTTTTCTTATCACAAGCACTTGATAATCCACTCATTTACTTCTGTAGTCATTCAAGTCCACCTTTTTTGCTTTCCTTCTTCCTAAGACAACTGACTTGTCCATATGCCACACACTCCCATCTTATTACGTAAATGGAAACAAAATATTGATATCAGAGCCATTTCTTTTATCTATAAGAGACCTTGTAAGTTTGCTGGTTCCCTCTGTAATTTCATAGATGGAGAAACAGGCTTAGAAAAACTGATAATAATAATAATAGCTAATATTTATTGCAGTCTAATTATATGCCAACTACTCTAATAAATGTTTTCTATGGATGAGCTTATTTAATCCACACATGATTCCGTGAGGTAGGTTCTAGTAAAATCCTCATTTTATAGACAAGGAACTCAGCTCTCTAGTGCAGTTAAGTACCGTGTTTCCCTGAAAATAAGACCTAGCTGGACAATGAGCTCTAATGCGTCTTTTGGAGCAAAAATTAATATAAAACCTGGTTTTATTTTTGCTATAAGACTGGGTCTTTATAATATAATAATATACATATAATATAATATAATATAATATAATATAATACAATACAATTCCGGGTCTTATGTTAAATTTTGCTCCAAAAGATGCAGTAGAGCTCCTTGTCTGGCTAGGTCTTATTTTTGGAGAAACAGGGTTGGTAGCACAAGGTCACATACGGGCCAAATGGTGGGGCCGGAACTGGAATCCAGTCACTCTGACTACTGATGGTATCTGCCTCCTATGGCCACCCATGTTGCCCAGAAACACGAGGTCACACATGCAGGTGGTGGCTGAGAGCCATCTAGAGATAGAACTTGCTCCCTGATGTCACTCTACTTTCTGGGGGTTGCCATAGGGGACCACAACTGGCCCCCTCCCGAGCAGTGATAATCCAGGGCTCGTTCCTCTTCCCTGCTGGCTGCCATTACATCCTTGCTTTCCTCTCGCAGACGTCAGGGAGTCCCCTGCTTTCCTCTTTCTTCCCAACATCACTACCTATCTTTTGGTTCATTCTTAGGGTTTCTCTTGCTCCAAAACTGGGGATGTGGTGCCTATTTCTCCAGCTTCCTTCTTAGATGCTTTTCTGGAAGCAACCACCCAGACTTTTGTTTTCATGCATGCATTTCATTTCATTCACTTAACACAGAACATAGATGCCTCCTATTGCAAAGTTAAGTGCTAATCACTACAGCCGGACAACCAAAATGTAACTGGCAAGCCTGGGAGCTCTAGAGGGTAGGAACTACAGCAGTGAATCCTCTCTCTCCGGGGCCTCATTAGGTACCCAGCACACAGTAGCTTCTCAATTAATGTTCGTTATATATACAAGTATGTGTTTGTAAAAATATATTCAAATTTATAATGTACTTTCCTGAAATGGAAGTGAGCCTAGAATAGAAGCCTTACTGATGACTCTTCTTTCCTGCCTCTTTATGTATCGGGCCTGAGAAAGACACTCCACCCTCCTGGAATTCCTGGAAGCCTGCTTGTGTGTGTCTTAGGTTTCCCTAGGTTTTCCAGTAAGGCCAGACTAACATCCGCTGGATGAAAGGAGACCTTTAATGTAGCATCTCTCTGCAGTTTAGAGAAGAGAAAGTGGAGTTACAGCCAAGACAGAGGAAAGACAAAGGGACCTCCTTCTTTTATAAGGACACAGATCCACCATAAAAGCAATCAAGGCAAATCCCCCAGGACTCCAGGCTTCTAGAGAGATTTTCTCAATGATAATAGTTATAATTACTAAATACCCACCCATTCTGTGCCACACAATAGTAAGTGGTTTATAAAGATTGTTGTTTACTTTATGCACATTATCCCAAGTAACCACTTCCAGATGCAAGTAACAACTTCCTAATGCATCTCACAATGTTTCATCAACTCCACTTAACTTATGATCTATCCTCCCTACAATGTCCATCCTGCAGGACAACTACATTATAAAACCAGGTCTCTGTGATGTAGCTGGATTTGGCATTCACACATGCACACACACACACACACACACACACACATACACACACACACGCACACTTGAAGGAAAAGAATGCAGGATGTGAAAGCTGCTGGTATCTTTTAATTCCTGACAAATTCTTCATTCTTGCATGTATTCTGTTTTTCTTGCATGAATCAGAAGTCAAGAAGAGTGTGTCGGAGTTTTCACTTAGAAATGTGAAAATGTTATCTGGCTCTTGAAGGCTACCTCCATGTACCAGCTCAGTTACTAACTATGGCAGAGTATTTTTTTTTTTTTTTTTAGTAGAGAAAATGGCTGTTACCAATCCAAGATCATTAGTGCCCAGAACAAGAAAAGCTCAATGGCTGTATATATTTATGGTTGCTTAAAACAATGCAGATAATTGTTATGGGCCATCCTGACCTCAGCTCCCAGCTGTGTGAAGCAGGAGCAGAAAGCTCACATCCCCCTTCGGCCATGTTCAGCCACAGGATGAATTACCCTCTTCTTACTCTTTGGAAGTGGCTTCTGGTCACATCAACTACATTGTGGATGCCTTTGGATGATGTCAACTCTTAATATGAAAAAGAGCAAGTCCAGAAACAAAGCATGCATTGGTGTGTCTGGCAAGTCCGGTGGGGTCAGACAATCTGAGGGTTCTCTGAAGGCTGAGACCAGCCCTTGCATGATGAACAGAGACTGCCTCTCTCATTTGCGTGCTGGAGTCTCCCCCCACGCCTCACTCCTGCCACCCCAAAGGAAATTCCACTGCCAAAACTGAAAACGGTGCTCACACAGATTCTCATTCAACACTGTCCTTTCTTGGTGAAAAGTTTCTTTACTGTTCGTGTCTATACTTCAGGCTAAGTTCAAGTAGAGCTTCCTTTTTAAAAATTTATGCTGACTGCATTACAGGGCAAGGTTATTTCCTTTTAATCCTCCCGGACTTTTGTTCCCTTAACCACCAACTGACTTGCCCTCTCTCTTACTCGTTCCTTCCCCATTTTGACTAGAAATCTGTTATTTCTCCTTATCAACTTCTCGCAGCCTCTTCCAGCACTCACTGAATGTTGAACCCTATCTCTGGGATGCTAGCTGGGATGGGGCAAGCATAAACATGAGTGTGGGAGCAAAACTATGTCATGGAAAAAGCACCGGAGAAGCTGTATGGAGTGGCTCTATCTCTTGGTGAGTCTCTATAGGATGACAAACAGGAAATAGAGCGAAAGATAAGCACCCAGGCAACAGAAAGATATATTGCCGTTGTAGGATCTGAAATAGGGGATGGAGCCAACAGTCACAATCTAGACGAGGCAAAAATGCATTAGGGGGCAAAACTAAAGCCAGAAAGAGAGCACAAGATCCCTTGTTATGGGCCACGTCTTTCAGAGCTTCCTTCTGTTCCGTGTCAGCTGGTGACATCTTTGAGAATCATCCCCAGTTAAATTAGATCGCAGAACTCAAGCAGACTTACCTTTGTGCCTTTATAATTAATTGTCTGCTTCATATAAACCCTATTTATATAGTTGCTGGTCTTAACATTGGAGACTCCCGTCGACTCACCTTGGTGTACTCCACAATCCCTGGCATGTAACTCAATGATTGATCTTCAAACTTATGAATCAAAAACAGGGTACTATGTTCATATTCTAAGTTGGGCAGTTACCCTGTAGAATATGAAAAATGCACAAAAAATGAAATGAATAACAATCAGCTCCAGTCATTTCCACAATATTTATTTTGCTTAATCCTTGTAACACCGTCACCATTTTGGGATGGACAGTGGCGGTGCTTCCTGCAAGAGTCAGTGATAAGATACAAGATCTCAGGAGTCAAACTAGAGTGAATGATGTGTTAGCCATGGGTTGTATAGGTGAAGAATGGTAGGACAAGAGAAAACCAAAGTGGAAAGCTGAAGAGGCAGTGCTGACTTCACAATGGTGAGATGTGCCATAAATAGGAAAACAAATTACAAAGCCAAAAGTCAAATAGGGGGAAAAGGCAGAAGGGGAGAGTGATGACATCAGGAAGAGGGGCTCAAGCTGGAGACTGAGTCACAGGAGGCTGTTGGAAGCTGGCTTTCATGTGGTGTTGCCCAAGGGGACATCACTGATGGACAGGACCCAGCAATATGGACTTGACACAAGGGAATGGGTACAGCAGGAATACCCCCTCCAAAAAAAAGTCCCTGCAAATACCAGGCAAAACTTCTGAGTCATAATCTTGGAACATAGAAATGCATAGTATATAAAGACTAGCTTCATGAGCCCTGAAGTCAGATTTGGGGTTCATGGTTTCTCCAGAAAGATCAAGCACCTCATCTCTGATTTTTCTGAGCACCAGGCACATATATTTTAAGAGCTCATTCAGCAATCACTGATACAGACATACAAATAGCTGGCAAAACTACTGAATAGCATTATTTCATATACATCATTAGATATGTTTTTGGTCTCCTGGCACCCGTTCTCATTTTTTTTTCTTATTTTTTGCTGACAATACCTGTGTGTGTGTGGGGGGGGGGGGTGAACTGCCTCTCCCTCATTTTGTACAGTTATAAGATGTCTATCATGGTACCCTAATTTCTCCTAGTGAAAGAATGCATCCCAAACCCAAACTGAAGCAACATTCTTTCCTAGAACTTTGAATTTTGAGCAGGACAACACGAGAATGGGGAAAATAGTCGAAGTTCATTGCCCTAAATGGTGCCTCAGGCCTACCCTAGCTCTTGTCTTCTCTGAGCCTGGTGCCAGAGGCTCCTGATGAAACCTTTTGGCTGTGCTGACCTTTGGTGAAGTGTGGAATAAGGGCCCTGAAAATCAGGGGTTGGGTAATCTTGGAAGAGCCCAAGGTGTCAAGTCCACAGAGCAAGTGGAAACCAAGAACCAGAAATAGAATCAGCGATCTGCCAAAGGGTTCAGGCAAGTGGAAGCAATCAGATTTAGGAGTTGTACTGTGGAATGTTCTCCTGATTAATTTATAAGACAGTGGTAGAGCACTCCGTGGTTTTTTTTGGTTGCAAGTGGCAGAAAACCAACTTGAATTAACCAAAGAGAGGAAGAGAAGATTTTATTGCTTTATTTAACCACATTGAAACAGGAACAGTTATTATATAATTTATCATCTACCTGGAATGCTTCTGAAACTGAAAGAGGGAGCTGGTATTGATTCAGCTGGAACAGCAGGTGTAAACTGGGACGACCGTAGGCAAAATAGGGTGTCTGTTCATCTTTATGTTAGGAAATCAGAATGAATAAAACCTAGGCTATCATGGATCTCTTTCTTTGTGCGGCTGTAACTTTTCTCTACATTCTACTTTTCCTGTATGGGCTTTATTCACACAAGCTTCTGTAGCAGGGGACACTTGGTTCCATAAGGTTCAGGTTCAAATTCTTACAGCTTAGTAATTAGACAGGGAAGGACGCTCTTCCATTTGCTACAGTATGAAACATCCTGCCCCAGAATTCCAAGTAGTTTGGCCTGTGTCACGTGACCATCCCTGAACCAATCTTTTTGAACAAAGCAATGGAGTCCTGTCATTAGTTCACCTTGAGACATATGCCTTTGCTGTGTCGACGACATAGGAGCACTATGAACCAATAGCCCCAATAGTTTGAAGCAGCATTTCCCCAAAGAGAAGAGCTATTCTAGGAGACAAAACCATACATATTCACTATGACAGCCTTTTACAGAGGGCCTGCTGCCAAGTCTACTAACAGTATGGGAATATAAAACACAGCTGTTATATAAAACACATGTTATATAAAGCATAGCTGTCAGTTGCTGGAGCTACTCAGCAAGTGGTTTAAACCGTGAACTCTGCAACCCTGGAAAACCCTTTGCAATCCACTTGAAGTGGAGTGCTCTATCCCTTTACAATGTAGTGTATAATAGTCCATTACAGACAGGTGAGGCCCCAGGCTCAGCATTCCTATGAGCCTCCAGCACCTCTCAAATGAAGTGAATTTACCCAAAAAGCCATTGGCAGAGCCATGAGGGCACTGGGCACCATGAGTTTGAAATGAGTATTTAGGGAACAGAAAGAGAAGTGAGGACTCCATAGAAAAGGATTTCAAAAGAGGATGCTAAAGGCAGAATTTCCTTCCATCCCACCTTGGCCAAGCTCCCAGTTCTGCAGCTTCTGGCTTCTGTTTCAGCCCATTGTTGGAAAGCACAATCATTTATGATGCAACGGGAACCGAGAGAGCTGTTGCCTTCTGTCACCCTGGGGTGATCCTCTCCACCTTGCAGAGGATCTCTTGGTGGTTAAAACTCCCCAGCAGTCTGCTTGTTCCCAGCCCAGCCCTTCCCCGGGTGACAAAGGAGTGGATAAATGCACAGAGGGCTGACTGGGTGGCTGTGGGCTTCCACCCAAGAAAGCCATTCATCCCAGCAGCGCTGTGCAGAGCGGGGCTCCGTGGAATGTGATTTCGCAATGGGCTCCTTGCCACTGCAGGGAACCCAGTGTTTACTGGAGAGAGTTCTCCACCCTCAAAGTCCTCTGTGCCTTCCAGAAAATGGCAGCCTTCACGTTAATAAATAACTGATGAGCTCAGCCCAAGCCTGGCTGGAGCAGATCGGGCTATCCTAGTCACAGCACTGCACAGCAGAAATGTCACCCCTAAGCCCCACCCTTCGGAAACTGCCAGCAAGGCAGAAAATGCCGGAAGCTGTCACCCTTCTTCAGGGCGCCACATTGCAAAAGGAAGATCCCACAACTGGCTCTAAATACGTGAATTCTCCCTTGCTGGGCTGTAGGTATCTGGGCCAGTCTCAGGAAATTCTTCCTGGGACTAAGCAATATGGGAATAAACCAATAGTAACATCTGATTCAGGATAAGTAGCTAATGAAATATGTCACAGACCACCTTGGCCCAGAGTTCAGGGCAATGAAACAAACTACGTTTCATTGTTGATGATTACTGGTCTATCGTCAGGGTACTTATTGCCTATCTCATTTTGTTCATTTGTTCTTTCAAATGATTCTTCTCTCCTCTTTTGTTGTTCAAGACAATGTTTCTTTTTTAACTTTTGATTCAAGTATGTAGTGGTTGCTGTGGTCCCCTTCCAGATGGAGGCACTCGTTGGCATGGCTTCTGGGAGAGCTGGTGGCCGATCGCTCTCAGCTGAGAGCTCCCAGGTACAAGCTCTCTGCTTGAGTGCCGCCTGGCATTATCCACAATATCCAAGGTATGCAAACAAACCCGGTGTAAGTCAGCAAACGAATGGATCAAGAAAATGTGGCCTATACATCCAATGGGAAATCATCCAGCCTTAAAAAACAGTTAAGGAGGGAAATCCTGCCTTCTGCCACAAGATGGATGAACCTGGAGGGCATTATGCTCAGTGAAATAAGCCAGACAGAGACAAATACTGCATGATGTCACTCATATGTGGGGGGAAAAACAAAGTTGAACTCAGAGAAACAGAGGTTAGCAGGGGAGGGGAGAGATAGGGATAAGTTGGTGAAAGGGTACAAACTTTTAGTTATAAGATGAATATGATCTGAGACTCTATAATCAAATATAACCTGGTGACTATCGTTACTAACGCAGTTTTGTAGCATTGAAATTTGCTAAGAGAGGAGAGCTTAAATGTTCTCATCAATTTTTTTTTTTTTTTAAAGGGCAAAGAGAGAGAGAGATGGAGAAAGAGAGCTCCCTCAACCAAGGTCACGTCCCCTTTCCTGGGGGCAGTCCATATCTTTCAATAAAGGACCAGTTTGCCGAACAGGAAGTACACGAAGACCTGAAGAGAGAGACACTTCTCAGAAGAGACTAGGTAGTCAGTTTGAATGTATAAAAGCCTGACCCCTTCACTCCAATTTGGGATGGTCTGAAGGACCCTCCTAACCCCAGAGCTCCCTGTGTGATTGGCGAGGCCTTTGATGAGTCTGCTACCCGGTCACCTACTCTCCCTGCTCAGTCATGCCTTGACTCTCGCAGACACTGTTCCTGAGCACACCCATCCCAGAAACTTCTGGCATGAAAGTCTCCATCTTGGAATCTGCTTCCAGATAACCTGATCTCTGATAACGTATAATATAAAGACAAAATAGTTCATTGACCATAATTCTACAGCTTGATGCTTTTTTTTTTTTTACAAAATGAGCATACTGCATAATCAGCACCCAAATCAAGAGACATCCCATGGGTGCTCTTTCCCCTCACGGAGGGTAACCAGTAGTCTTAAAGCACAGAAAGAGTTCGCCTACCCAGCACTCATGGGGCCAAACAATAAACACCAAGAATTGCCGTGAAGGAATACTGGCTATTTTGTTGACAAAGGGCACCATCGAGGAGAATGGAAAGCTAGTAACAATACTCAAAAGGCTGAACTCCCCAATGGTCTGTAGGTTACAGATTATACAGGGCAAAATCACAAGGCATTGTGTGTTAGGGGTTCGAGGTCATGCTGGGAGCTGATTGGTCAGAGGTGAGGTAAAGGTAATGAATCATTTTTTCTGGTCTTAAGGACAGCTCTGAGGTCTTTTCCTGGTGTCTCCATCCGGTCTTATGGGAACGTAGCTAAGGGGTTGTTCAACCTTAGGGCTCAGGAATTGAAACAACTTAGGTCAAAATCTAATCTTTAAAAAAAAAAAATGTAATCTTTAGCTTCTGTGACCATTAGTCAGGTCCCGGCTACTGTGTTCTGCTGCCTCGGAGAGTGCTGGCAGGTCTCTGAATGGTATATATAGAGAGAGAGAGCGTGACATGATTTCTAGGATATAAAACTAAATTTACTCAAAGTCATAAGGACCCTTGGTTTCACTAGTATCACTTCTATCAGCATAGATTTCTTTTGTCTGTTTCAGTGCTTTATCTAAATGGTGTCCTCTCGTATATACTCTTTGTGTGTCTGATTTTATTGCCCAACATTCTGTCAGATTCATTCATGTTGTGACATGAGTTTGTACATAATCATTCCCATTGCTCTATAGTGTCCCTTTGTGAAAAGAGAATGCAGTTTATTTTTCTACTCGTTGGTTGATGGGCGTCTGGGTAGTTCCAGTTTGAGGAAATGATGAATGGCACTGCCATGAACATTCTAGAATGTGTCTTTTGATGAGCATAAGCACTCATTACTGAGGGGAAGTGCATATATTTAGTTTTAGCAGACACTGTCCAGTAGTATTCCAAAGGGGTGGTACCAAATTATACTGCCAGTTGCAGTGTACAAGCATGAAGACCTACCCTTGATGGTTTTTATGCTTTCAGACACTGTGATGAGCATGTGTTGGTTGTAAATTGTGGTTTTTAATTTCCATTTCCCTGGAGGCCAAGGAAGCTGAGCCCATTTTCATATGTTTATTAGCCATTTGGATATTGTCTTTGAAAATGTCTGTTCAAGTCTCTGCCTGTTTTCTGTTGGGTTATCCAGACAATCCCTTTTTTCACTGATGGGGGTTGGGAGACCCTACAGATCACCTTGGGAAGAAAGGGAAAGAGGAATGGCATTTTGTCCAAGGACAGAGGTAAGGGACAGATGAAGAAAGCATGCAGGGAAGTAGGTAGGAGATGATAAACACGGATTTCAAAACTTCTGGAAAAGGGAAACAGAAATGAGGTTCATCCCCAGCAGCAAAGCCATAGACTCGTGTGAGGAAAAGCAAATTAAGGTGGGGTCCAGGAAGCCATGGGCACAGATGGGGTCCAGCTGTTGGGTGCAGGAAAGCTGAAGCGGTGGCTTTGAGTGGGTGCCAGCAAGCACAAGAAACCATTCAACTGATGAGACTCTGCGTAGACGAGAAATGTTATTTATGATTGCCAGGAAAGATGGAAAAGGCTGTGTTTTCTGGGTAGTGTCCAAAAAGAGGTTAGAATGAAAGAGAATGTTTATTGTGAGCCATGTGTATCCAGGCGAGATCAGTAAGTGGATAGTGTGCTTTAGAGCAGAACAGAGAGTGCACACTTTTTTCAGGCTCTCTCGACCACCACATGTGAGAAATAACAAGAGCAGAGTGACCTAGAACACAAAAATGTCAGTATCCAGGCAGCTGCGCTCCTGGGAAGCAGCCCACCAGCTGGAATAGCAGGAGGGGCCCTAGTCAGATGCACCATGACTTTGTGACCGCTTTGTGCTGGTTCAGAACCAGCCCTCCCCACACCCCAACCTCAGCACCAGACCTGTCCTCACCTGCCCCAGGGAATTTTGAAGCTGCTCTAGATCCTGCTTTCCTGTTAGTTGGACCAGAAAAGGGTTCTCCGTATTGGCTTCGGAGTCCCCATGGCTGAGCCTAAACATTGGGAGCTCGTTTTGCCTTTTTCAGACCCCCCCACCTGAGGACCTGTGTTCTGGAGAAGATCTCCTTACGGTTTTTCAGGAATAGGTTGTGTTTTATTTCAGAGATGGGGTGAAGGTGGAGAAAGGGGGTGCTTTCCACAAACCTAGTCTAACCTATTGATCCTGCAGTAACCTTGTGTGTCCTATTAGTAGAGAGCGACTGCAGAAAAATTACTTTCATGTATTCATTCAGTGGTATTTTTATTGTGCATCTGCTACATGCCTGGTGATGTGTACCCTGGAGACACAGCAGGAAACAAGACAGACACAGCACCTTCATGGAGCACTTATTGTAATAAGGTCGTTACTTTGTATTTTTATGAGGTTTTGTAGTTTTCAATGCTACTTTCACAGGATCATCCCCAAAGCATGGGTTTATGGTAAAGCACTGGCTTGAAGTTGAATGTGTGTTTGCTTCCTAGTCCTCACACTGTGATCTCAGATAAATGACTTGACTTCTTTCAGCCTCAGTATTCTCATCTCTCAAACAAGAGCATTGAACTAGATAATTTCTCAAGGCCCTCCCAGTTCTAATCTTTTTACTGATAAATCATATAAGGTAAAAACTGCCATCTCTATCATTGGCTATAAAGCTTCTTACTTATAACATACAGGAAGAGATTCATTTTGCACCATGACTCAGAATACACACACGTATATAATTTAAATATAAGTTTTACAGAATATACTGAAATGGTCAGATCCAGTAGAATATGTTGCAGTAATAAACAATCCCCACATCTTAAAGTGACAAAGATTGTGTTTTGGCTCATGTCAGGTGCATGGTGTGGTGGCTGGGGACCCTGCTTCACTTGCCCTCATCCTAGAACTATGGCTGATGGATCAGCCTCCATCTCAAAGATCACCAGGTTCAGTGACAGGGAAAGAGAGCATGGCAAATCTTACAATGACACTTCAGACTTCCTGCCACAGTAATGGCTTTGTCTCTCATCCGCTGTGACACTTTGGTGGTGTCTTCCACTACAGTTTCACAAAGTCTCATTTCCTTCTCATGAAAGTAGAATCAAGTAATATTTTTGAGTCTATCACCTTGTGCTAAGAGCTTTGGTTACCTGGTAGAGCCAAAGGGAAAAGACACTACAAGCCACATTCGATACGGACGACTGCTTACCTGGCCACGGCCACCGTTTGCACAACTCACTTCTGAGTGTCACATGTCACTTCTGCTCACATTTCTTTGGCCACATCACTTTGGTCAAAATTAGTCACCTAACTTTAAGAGGATGGGGAAATGCAATTCCACCATATGCCGGGGGAAAATATCTGGTGAACAACATGAATGATTATCAAAAATATGTGCTGTGATGGTTAATTTTAGATGTCAACGTGGCTGAGCCATGGTGCCCAGATATTTGGTCAAATATTATTTTGGATGTTTCTGCAAGAGTGTTTTTGATGAGATTTACATTTACAAAATCAGTGGACGCTGAGTAAATCAGATCACCCTCCATAATGTGGGTGGGCCTCATCTAATTAGTTGAAGACCAGAATAGAACAAATGGCTGACCATTGTTTGAGTCAGAGACGACCTTTGGACTTGAAATACAACATTGGCCCTTTCTGGAATTCCAGCCTGCTAACTCCCCCTGCAGATTTTGGATCTGTTAGCTTCCTAAATAATATGAGTCACTTCCTTAAAATAATTATCTCTTTACATACGCACACACACACACACACAGACACACACACACACACACATTCTATTGGTTCTTTTACTCTGGGGGACCCTGACTAATACCATACTATGTAGGATACGTTGTGATTTTCTTTCCCCTAATTCAATGAGTTCTCCTCTACCCTACCCTATTCTATTCTGTACCATTGTCTTTAAAATTCGAGTCACAATCCACTAAATCAATTTCAAACTCACCTGTTGATCACAATCATAAACTTCAAAAAATGCTGGTTTACGTCCAAGTGGAAATGAAATAGTTAATAGTAAGCCCTAAGTTTAGCCAATCAGAGATTATTTTACTGGTTGTACACAGAAAATGTGATAGTGTCCATGTTTCTGCTCAAAAAGAAAACAAAACAAAATGAACCCTGCTTTATTTTAACACAGTTAGCAAGGCTTTCTTCTCATCAAAGGAAGCAAACACTAATCACATTCACTGATACAGTGGGAGCAGATTATTGATCGGGCAGAACAGGTGCAAACCCCAAGCGACTAAAGTGAGCAGATAGATGTCCAGAGTCCCGTTGCAATATTTAGCAGAGAAAAGCCATCATTAGGATAATGGAGGTTATGGGTTGAATCGTTAGGAAAACCCCAGTACCTCAGACTTTATGGAACAATAATAGAATTTGTGGGGACAGACTGAACCCACACTCTAGAATGAGAATTATTTATATTTTACTACATAAAATGTAATTTTACATTTACTATGCAAATTTACTGTAATTACATTTTACTAGGCAATTAACATTCTGCACATTCTGTTACATTCTGTAACGTTCTGTAAAAAAGTCAAACTCCATTTACTATACAATGGTATTCTGCCAGAGAATACGAATTACTCCTCACCGAGGAACTGTTGAAAATCATTAGTTTGTGTCTGTCCCCTTGAAAGTTCTATTGTTGTTCCATAAAGTTCTGAGTTAAACCCTCTAGAAATTATTACTAATAGATATATGGAATGGACAGACTTTACCTGTTTAAAATAGATACGACATTCAGGTACAGAGTAGGTAACACCCTCTTTACACAGCCAATGCATACATTGGTTGGTTGTGCCATGCTAGTTGCACATGCACACCTGTAGGATACGTGCTCACACAAACTTTGAGGAATGGCGCCCCCTGGAGTTATGCAACATGGTGGCGTTGGCCTGCTAAGCAGTCTTCCATATAGAATGTGCCTTATAGGGCCTTTTCCCCTTGTCTCTACCAGGTAACCAAAGCTCTTAGCACAAGGTGATGGATTCAGAAATATTACTTGATTCTACTTTCCTATGAAGGAAGTGAGGCTTTGTGAAACTGGGTGGGGGACACCACTGAAGTGTCAAGCTGACGAGAGGCAAAGCCATTGCTGTCATTTAGACCAGTGCTCTGCTGTCTGCTCCTGTCTACTCTTTATTTTCACTCCTACTGGTTGAAGAGCAAAAACACACAAACAAACAAACAAAAATAATAAATGGTCATCTTTGAGACAAAGCAGTAATTGGAATTCTTAAACTGGGACTATATAGTTGAACGTCGGTGTGTAAAGACAGAAAAAAATCTAAATACTCAGTGGATATAAAAGTTCAGTTTCAGGTAACTTGACCTCATTTGATACTCCTGAGTATAGTAATAAAAACTGTTGCCAAAAGCTCCTGCTCTATATGAAAAAAACATGGGAGCAGGAAAATAAGTACTAACATCCCAAAGAGTGGGGCTGTCTTTGAGCTTACAGCTTCCCAATGAGTCATAAGACATCTGAAGGCTTGGACCTGCCTGTGGCCTTGTTGTTTACTTAGGACAAGTCTGAGCTAAGAGCCACATCCTTTAAAAACCATGAAAAGAAGCAAGGAATTTGTCTAACCTATTGAAAAGGTGAGCAACGTTGCAAAGATGAATGGAGCTGCTTCCATTCTGGTGAGTGCAACCGTGCAAATGGAGTGCAGAGGTCAAAGTCAACTCTGAAGGGGAGAGAGGGAAGGGGAGATCTGAAGGTTAGGGGGTTGCCGTTGAGTGTGGATTCTGTGTCTGTGAGAGATGATGCATGACAGTCTTTCTGCCATGAGAAGACTGGTGACAGAAATTCAGGTGGGTCCTGGTCCCGGGAGACTCTGTCTTTGAAGAGATGCTACCCTGAAATGCCTAAATGACAGGTGGACAATGGATATGTGTGGAGTGGCATGGGCTGCAGCAAGAGTGATTGGTGGGACTATGGTTAGTGTAGAATGCATGCTCTACCTAATGAATTCAATTCACCCATTGTTTGTTTTAGAACAAAATAGTAATAGAACAAAATCGCTGCCTTAACAAAACACCTCGCCAGCCCAATGCTGCCCTCAACCCCACATGTTTATTTGTCCCTGCTGGAAAGGGTCAGAGGCTGGCAAGAGCTGCATCTCCACGTCTTCTGTACGTCACAGTCTTACCACTCAATGTTCCTTCCACTTGCCACGTCAGCCGTCCTCCTAAGTCCAGTCTTGCTCAGGCAATTTACCCAAGAATATAGTGATAGTTCTTCCTGGAGGCCAGGGTAGAAAGGATCCTATTGATTAAATCCAGGCGTGGCTCTTTAGTAGGTTGTGGTTTAGAATCTACACCAGTAAATATAAATGAAGGATGATTTTGTGTTGATCAGTGCCATCTGGGTATGCAAATGTGTTGATTTCTAGAGTTATTTAAACACTGTCTCTTTTAGCGAGCTCCAGCCATTAAGCCAATGATTGCAGGTAACATTTATTGTCCTTTTTATGAGTCAGACGCCATATACTTTACATGGATTATCTCCTTCTGTCTCATTTAATGAGCGCAACAACCCTTTCAGGTGGGTTTCGTTATTAGCCTCATTTTACAGGTGAGAATGCTGAAATGCAAAGAGGTTAAGTAACGTTCCCAAAGTCACAGAGTAAGTGACAGAGATGGCATTTGAACCCAGGGGTGTGGCCAAGTTAACATCTAATAAACTAACAACTAACTAATGTTACATTTGCTTGTCCCCCCACAGGACTCCACCAATTCTCTTGAGTTCTTGCCCAGGAATCCCCCCAGAGCCTTAGATCTGCAAGCACCCCCACTCTCACTGCATGGCAGAAAGATAGGCTCGTGGGGGGTGTTATCATGTTTCCCCGAAAATAAGACCAGGTCTTATATTAATTTTTGCTCCATTAGGGCTTATTTTCAGGGGATGTCTTATTTTGTTCATGTACAACAATCTACATTTATTCAAATACAGGCAGGTTATCTTCTTCTGAAACATCGTAACGTACTAAATGTGTCCGTCTGGCTGAGAGCTTAACTGGGGCTTATTTTCAGTGTAGGTCTTATTTTCAGGGAAACATGGTAATTGCAGCCCCTTGAACTGTTTCTGATTGGAACATTATTATCTGTGTTGAAGTTCCTCAGAAAATGATGAGGGTCTCAGAGTAAAGGTCCGGCTGCATAGTTATCGCCAAGTGGAGCATGTGAGAGAGTCCTATTAGCGTGAAAGCTTGATGCATTTTACCTGTATGAGTGAGGACTAATGGGTTGCCAGGGCTAAAACTCCCCAAACTGGGGAGACCAGTGGTTTCCTTTTGTCCTCCCAGGCAGATTGCCAGATATGGAAGGCATGCCCTCTGACGAGTGAAAATGTTTTGGGTGTGCAGAATCTTGGGACACCTGCTGAAATGTAAAAAAAAAAAAGAAACCAAAAAATGATTTTTAAGTTCAATGCCATTCAAGTTGTGTTCTGCTTCAGTACCTCTGGGATTTTGTATCAGGTCCCTAGAGATATAAGGATATAAGGGATTATTCATAAATTCAATAGCAAAGGAGAGCTAGGCTAATATGCCCCCTTAGGAAAAGAAGGGAGCAAAGCTGTCTTGCTTATGACTGAATAAGGAGTTTTGTCCAAATGGGAGGATATTTCAGTATCTTTAGCCTTGAACAGGCTGTAGATGTTATACTTTGTAATCTGTATTCTCTCTGTCTGACTAGGGGTCTGCGTTCCTCCTTGCCTGTCTTGTTTCACGTTGGCTCTTTCTGGCCCTACCAATCAATCACCAGAGTTTCTGACACATCTTCCGCCCAGCCCTCTGGCCCTGCCCATCCACCTCAGGCTCTGCCTCGGGGAGATCTCATCCTTTGCCACAGTGAGCTCGGGGATCCGTCTGCATGCTCTCCATCCACTCTGCTGCCTTCCAAGGTCTCCTGGAGCTTTACACAGAACTGCTTGGAGAAGTGCAAAGTCAAGGCCTTCCTCTGCTAACCACAATGGACCACCGAGTTGCCAAGAAGTGGCTGGGAAAAAAGGTAGAACTCGCTCTCCCTCTTGGCTTTCTTCTCCAGGTTTCAGGTTTTATCCCGGAGAGTGGAAATCAGGACACACAATGAGCACGTCATCCGCCTCTTTCTACTCACTTTCTCTTCACAATTCCTTCAGCTACAAGAGGTGAGCTTCTGTCTTATTTCCCTGACGTGGTAGCCACCTTGACACATGGGGCAGCACTCCTGTCCTGGCTGTCATGGCAGAAAGGGTGGCGTTTTTGTACTACGAAGAACTCTGTGAGTTCTTCCACTAGGCCTAACCTTGACATAGCAAGGGCTCCATAGCTACTGTGTTTCCCCAAAAATAAGACCTAGCGGACCATCAGCTCTAATGCATCTTTTGGAGCAAAAATTAATATAAGACCTGGTATTATATTATATCATTATACTATACTATACTATACTATACTATACTATACTATACTATACTATACTATATTATATTATATTATATTTATTATACCTGGTCTTATATTAAAATAAGACTAGGTCTTATATTAATTTTTCCTCCAAAAGATGCATTAGAGCTGATGCGTCTTATTTTCGGGGAAACACGGTAAAAGCGACAGCAAACCCTCATTACCTCTCCCCATAAAGCCTGATTTCATTGTCTTTTAAAGAGGGCAAGTACATTATATCTATCACCCTGAGGCTTAATAATAGATCCTCCTCAGAGGTGAGAGCATGCAATAAAACATGATTTAAGGATGAAATTAATACATGCAGCTTTAACATTAGCAAACCACAGTTTTAAAACTATCATAATCCAACCTTGCCCCCAAGGCCTTCTTGATGTTGATTAGCACATAATTAAATCCACTATATTTCTGCTCTGGGAGTTGATTCACGATTTACTCAAATGGAATGACTCATCTTTCGCAACAGGTTTCAGGCACCTATGCCTTACTCTGTGTCCACAGTAAATAGAGACTTGATCCATGGGTTTCTTGGTGAGAAGTGCATCATTTTCAACACGAAACACGTGTTCTTTAATTCAGGAAGCCCACTTGAGACCATGTGGAGTAGGAAAACACTCAATCCACAGCTGGGACACATAAGCTGTCGTCCTTGTTTTGCCGTTCTTGACCTCTGTGATTTAAGATAACTAAAGTGACTCACTTAATAACCTCTTTAGACTGTAGTTTCCCTATTCAATAAAATGCTCTCTTTAAGATCCATGCTCAATCTAGTTATCTTTACTTAAAACGGGCAGTCAGCAAACTTCACTTATAACGTTATGAAATGCTGCCCCCTTGTGGTGTCTCAGGATTCACCTTGGTTTATACCAAATTTTAACTACTACGTTTTTAACTTAAAATTGATTAAAACTCTTAATTTAAAACTTGATCTGTTATGCTCAGCTCCCATTACACCAAATATTCCTGATACTTGTAATATAAATGAATAAAGTCTCCTTCTAAATGCCAACCCCCTTCTATTAAAGTGGTCATCCTGAGTGGCAAAGCCAGTTACATCGCCCATCTTGTCTTCGGGGAGTTCTGGAAAACATGATCCGGTCCCAATACAAGTTCCAGGGCCTAGGAGCTCGTGCAGACTTCAAAACGATTTCCTGTGTTCAGTCCCCTCAGTAAGACAGCATAAAATTTTAAATAAATGTGTTAATAGAAGTATAACATACAGAAAAATGCACAAATTTTAAGTGTACAATTCAATAACTTATCAGAAAATGAACCCAAGTCTATAACCAACACCCGAAACAGGGAAAGGAACATTACCAGCACCCCAGAAGTCTCCCTGGGTCCCTTTCCTAATCACGACTCCATTCTTTGTCCCCAAATGTAACCATTCTCTTGATTTCTAATACCGTAGATACATGAGTTGAAGGGGAGAGAAGCATTCTATACCTTGATCTGGGTTGTGTAGGGGATGTCATAGGAATATAGTACCTATATAAAAATAAGTTGAGTTCGACACTTTAAGATTTATGCACTTTGTTGCATGCAAATTACACCTCAGTAATTTATTACAGCTCTTCTAGTGGTTATTAATGGTAGAGCTGGCCCAAAATAACCTTCCTGTTATGTCAACACCTTACATAACCATAGTATAATTATCAAAAACCAAGACACTAAAATTGGTACTATGTTATTAACTAAAATGCAGACTTGATTCCAATTTCATCAGTTTTTCAACTATTGTCCTTTCTCTGTTCCAGGATCGTATCCAAGATTCCACATTACATTTAGTTGTTAATTCTCCTTCATCTTCTTCAGTCTGACTAGACACGGAATTTTTCACCCCTTTTCTTTTAGACAGACAAATCTAATCACCCCTGGAATTTCATGATGTTTAACAGCTTCTCTTAGATTTCCATTATTTCATTAGGTCTTCTCCCCAAACTCCCACTATCATAACCCACTGTTACCAAGGAAAAGTGGCCTTGTCCTCTGCTCACAGTTGTCGTCTTAAGAAGTAGTTATGTCAGGTCAGGCTGACGCCACTCACCTGGAATTCTAGTAAATGACACTGTCTCGTGAGCTTAGAATCGGAGAGGCGTCTTTCCTGTCATCTCATGGCTGACTAAATGGTGGACTGAGGTACTGCCAGCCACACCACTGCTTACCCCTATCAATTTCTTGGACATGTGGCAGGTGTGGTGAGCTTAGATATCATTATTAGAGTCAGAACCATCCAGTTGTGCATGGCCAGGTTAAATAAGGTGGTGGGAATGACATACACATAAGAGAGAGAGAATGCTGCCTGTAGAGCAGGGAGAATAAAAGAGGAAAGGCGGCAGCTTGGACAGAAAAAGCACGTGTGGAACACCCACTGTATGTTCAGGCTCTTTCCAGGCCCTGTCTCATTAAGCCTCACAGCATCTCCACTTAGGTATCTATTTTACTCTCCATTTTAGTAAGGAGTAACCTGAGAGAGATTAAGTAATTTCTTAAAGGTCAGACGGTTAATGAGCGTTAGAACTGGGGATTGAAGATGTGTATGTTGATTCCCCTTTATATGTGCTTTTCCCCTTGTACCTCTGGGCTGCCATGAATATAATAATAATGATATGATGATATGATATGTGATATGATATGATATCACAATATCAATTAGAATAAGTGAAAGAGATAGAGACAGCTGATCTTCCGCTGAACACTTACTGTGCGGTACCCAAGTTACATACATAATTTTAGTTAGTTCTTATAATGTCGAGAGGACACACCACCAGTTGCCTTGCAAGCTGGATCCAGGTAGTCAGAGGCTCTTCACCCACTCCCCTGTCCTTGGAATGTATGCTCTGCCCACTGTTCCCAAAGTGGGAGCCATTTTCAGGGGCACAGCCTTGAGAGAGTAAGGTGCCATTGAGACCATCTGGGTGGTATATGTGAATGAACCCAGTCAAGGCCTCTATATGAACTTTTAAGATTCTGGCTGCCTGAGACACGCCTTGTAAGTAAGTTCCCTTGCTTACTAGAACTGCTGCCTACCGATCTGGAGCAGTCTGCCTTTTTCTTTCTTCTCCCTTTGCCCTTTGTGTACAGGGGCCAGTTTCAGATTTCAGCTGGGAAGCTCCAGAGTATGAAAACCCACATAAGCCCAAGAGTTCTAACTCTGCTGTGCCTCCTCAGGCCATTTTTCTATTCCTCGATGATTTCACACCTATTCGTTCTATATGTATTATGAAGCTCAACCATACCCAGCTTTAGAGAGATGTGAGGGAATTGGCAAAATATAAGTTGCTTGAGGAAGTATAAATTAACACAAGCACTTTGGAAAGGAGTGTAGCAGTAGTTTATAAAACTGAATATTTTAAAGCCTATGATGCAACAGTTCCATTCCTGTGCTGGGAGCAGTATTCATAAGACAAAAAAACTGACAATTTGAAAACTCATTGATTAGAGAATGAATAAATAAACCCATCTCAGTCCCACAATTGAATATTACACATCATTACAAATCAATTATGTATGCATATCTCTACGAATGAATCTTTATAATATTCCACTTTAAAAGACACGTGGACTAAAACTAAACCTGTAGTATGTGTATTTATGTATATATTCATATGCATATGTGTTTATATATGTGTCTGTGTGTGTAGATACATTTGTAATTTATTATCAATGTTCAGTGATGGGTTCACAGATATTCATTTTGCTGCATTACATCATCTTAAAAATGGACATGCACGGAACAATGATAGTAGTATTTCATGAACTAAGTGTTAAGATGAATCCAGTTTAGAACACTGGAGGGGCCTTGAGCTCCAGACTTTCCAAGCCTTTCGATTGCCTCCATTTTTCTCTTTCAGTGGTTCCATACCTGCACCGGGTTAGCCATTTGTTGTAAGACTGGGGTGATGCATCACAAAACAAGGCATGGGATCTGGCTTCCTCGGCAGCTGCCAAGGTGCTGGACCCTACATCCAGCAAGTGCAGAGGAGTTAGTTTCTTGCAGGAGGAAACACAACCAGTGGAGAAAAGAGACAGCGGAGAGGCACAAATAAATCCTCCCACCATTCTCTTTTCCATGAACTATTTGAAGATGTAGCTTCTCTTTGCGACCCTTTTAGACAAGTCCCGTAGGGAAAGCAAATGGCTACAGCTCTGCGATGTGTCGTAAAATAAGGAGCAGCTAGCACAGAACACATCCCTTTAGGTGTTCTCGCGTCTTTCCTTGCCTCACCTCCTCTTTTCCTTTGTTCTCATTGCCCTGGGCTTCCACCTCCCCCAAAAGTGTAAGGATCTTAATGCTTGCTTCAGGCTCTGTTTCCTAGAGGACCCAGTGTAACACAAGGGAGTTATTTAAAATAACCATCATAGCTCATGTCTCAAGATGAACTTCTGTTGTGCCTAGCGCTGAGTCAAGCACTTTCTCTGGATTATTTTATATAAACCTCCCGATAATCCTATGAGATAGCCTTACCTTGCAGATGAGGAAACCATCACTCAGAGAGGTTAGATAACTTCCTTAAGATAACAGAGTAAGCAGGAGGCTCTATTTTAGGGACATGCTATTATTCTAATACATCTTTGTATAGAATTCCTTAGAGACATTGCTTTTCCCTGGCTCCACAAATAGTAATGACTTTGATATGCAATGCCTGTGATATTCATGCAATAAGGATTCTACACAAACAATTAAAGACAAAATATTGAGTCACAAACTTGCTTGAAATATCTTATGTAAATGAGGGGGGTAGGTTATTGTTTTTTTTTAAATTAAAGTTTATTGGGGGACAATTGTTAGTAAAGTTACATAGGTTTCAGGTGTACAATTCTGTAATGTATCATCTATACATCACATTGTGTGTTCACCATCCAGTCAGTTCTCCTTCCATCACCATATATTTGAGCCTTTTTACCCTCATCTACCATCCTCCTCCTCGCTTACCCTCTGTTAACCACTAAACTATTGTCTGTCTACGAGTTTTTGATTTTTCATTTGTTTGTCTCGTTCTTTTGTTGTTTTCAGTTTTATATACCACATATCAGTGAAATCATATGGTTCTTGACTTTTTCTTCTGACTTATTTCTCTTAGCATAATAATCTCAAGATCCATCCATGTTGTCACAAATGGTGCTGTTTCATCTTATGGCAGAATAGTATTCCATTGTGTATATATACCACAACTTCTTTATCCATTCATCTATCGAAGGACACTTTCGTTGTTTCCATGTCTTGGCCACTGTAAATAAAGCTGCAATGAACATCGGAGCACATACATCTTTACAAATAAGTGTTTTCATGTTTTTGGGTAGGTACCCAGGAGAGGGATTTCTGGGTTATATGGTAATTCTATTCTTAGAATTACCTCCACACTGCCTTCCATAGTGATTGAACCAATCTGCATTCCCACCAACAGTGTATGAGGGTTCCTTTTTCTCCACAGCCTCGCCAACACTTGTTACTATTTGTCTTGTTGATGATAGTCATTCTGACTGATGTGAGATATCCCATTTTGTTTTTTATTTGCATTTCTCTGATGATTCGTGACGTTGTCTTTTCATATGTCTATTGGCCGTCTGTATGTCCTCTTTGGAGAAATGTCTATTCAGATCCTCTGCCCATTTTTTAATTGGATAGTTTGATTTTTGTTGTTGAGTTGTATGAGTTCCTTATGTATTTTTGGATATTAGCCCCTTATCAGAGGCATTATTTGCAAAAATCTTCTCCCATTTGGTTGGTTGCCTCTTTATTTTGTCGATGGTTTCTTTTGCTGTGCAGAAGCTTTTTAGTTTGATATAGTCCCATGCATTTATTTTGGCTTTTTCTTCCCTTGCCTTTGGAGTCAAATTCATAAAATGCTCTTTGAACCCAAGGTCCATGAGTTTAGAACATACGTTTTCTTCTATGTAGTTTATTGTTTCAGGTCTTATGTTTAGGTCTTTGATCCATTTTGGGTTAATTGTGGTACTTGGTGACAGATAGCATTCCAGTTTCATTCTTTTGCATGTGGCTTTCCAGTTCTCCCAGCACCATTTATTGAAGAGGCTGTCTTTTCTCCATTGTATGTTTTTTGCTTCTTTGTCAAAAATTATCTGCCCATATTTATGTGGGTTTATTTCTGGGTTCTCAATTCTATTCCACTGGTCTGTGTGTCTGTTTTTCTGCCAGTACCATACTGTTTTGATTATTGTTGCCCTGTAGTACAAGCTAAAGTCAGGGAGTGTGATACCTCCAGCATCGTTCTATTTTCTTGGGATTGCTTTGGCTATTTGGGGTCTTTTGTGGTTCCATACAAATCTGGGTGGGTAGGTTTGATACATTATTTGGTTATGAAATGTATTGAATGGGTTGACACCAGCAACAAGAAAAAAGAATAAATAGGATAGACCTATTTGCACAGAGTAAAAGTGTGTAGTGTTTTCTGAAGCTTTACTTTGTATGTGAATGTGTTAGAATGTATGTGTGTGTATGAATCATGATGTACATTTTTTTATTGTGGTGAAAAAAATTTTAAAAACTGGTACATTTGGTGACAGTATCGCATAGTTTAAAAAACAACACGAAGCATGTTTTTGGAGTCAGGGACATCTAGGTTCAAATATTTATCCAACTATAATTTTTGTAAGAACCTAAATCTAGCCTGCTGGCTCACTTGCTGCTCTTCAATGGGAGTGTCTTGTGGAAAGGTTTAGAGTCTCCTGTATTTTCTTTTTATAAGGAAGCCCATGTAGCTTAATGCTTACAAAGCATCACTAAAATGCATTTATTGGAGGCTGTGCTCCAAAGATACTTCTATGCTTGATGGACTGGACCCCACAGACCTTTGCGGCTGGTCCTCACATATTATTTATCAGGCATCTCTCTCATTTTCTCTACACCTGGGTGAATCTTAAGATTGTTGAGGGACCAAGGCCAACATTTGTCTCAGAGTCTGACACATCTTTGGTACAGAAGATGTTTATTCTCAGAATCATTTCTTTCCAGGTGGTTCATACCCAAGACTTGACCAAGTGCCCAAGCTTTAGGGAGATTCTTGGAAAGGAGAAGACTAGGAGATCATCTAGTCATTGTGAAATGGAACACAAACTCCGAAGGAATTTGAACTCCCTTTTGGCAAGTACCCTCCATTTTTCCAGGCTCGCTCCCAAACAGAGATTCACTGCACCTCTCGCAGGTGTATACTTGGGAGTCCTTTCATGGCAGAATGGTGTGCTGGAGAAGATCTGGCTGAATATCAGAACAGATAGTCCAAAGAGGAGGAGACTTGGCTTCTTAATGTTTCCCCAACCCTCTCATTTGCACCTAGATTCCTCTTCTGTGGAATTTTAACTTCTACTCCTGGAGCACATAACATTTTCCAATGCTTTCCAACTCAGAAAAGACCCACACACCAATTTTTAAAAACAAAAATAACCTTCTGCCAACATTATAAAAAGCAAGTCACAATAATTATAGAGAACCTTAGCAATAGAGAGAAACAAAAAGAAAATGTATCTATTATCTCACCTTTCCCCTTGCTGGAACACCATGGTTTGTACCTTGGTATAAATTCTTTCAGACCTTTTTTATGCATGCAAGACACAATGTGTTGGTTTCACTATTATGATTATCCTTGTCATTTAAACTTCACACAGCGCTATGATCATTCCATGGGATAACTCCTACAAGTGGAACTACTGTATTTCCTGAGTCAAACAGCATGCATATTTTGAAGGCCCTCTCTTTTAAAACGAGTTTTCACGCAGATTTCTACTTCTTCCTCTCCCCTGTAACTTTCATACGTAACCTGGATGTACGTCAAAACTCACAGCACTGATGCTGTTCTCCTATAGTCTATAGTACCCCCTTTCGATGAAGAATTCTTTGATAAAAGACAGTAAGTATCTGGTCATTCCCCTGAAGAGTGGCTGAATATGCCACCCCAAAATATGCCACTTTGGTATAAGAATTATTTTGAGCTGAAGGTAACTGAGAAGAAGCAGATACAAGAAGAATTGTCTGTCCTCCCTGTATTTACCTAAAAGCAGGACATAAATTTATAAGGTTGTCCCCTCTCACCTCTCTTCCAGGAGGGAGAGAAGTTAATCACCAGAGACAACTTTAGACTTTTGTCAGCCCAGAGATGGCACAAGAGGAATCTACCACAACAAGCCTTGCTAAAACTAGCCCTTGGCGACCATTCATTTCCCCATATACCAGGGGTGCCAAAAAAATGTATACAAGTGGACACTTTGGTCAGTGTTGCTCAAGCAGTAGTTCGCTGTCATCAGAAGTGTCTGGATGCTGATGTAACCACTTTGAGAACCTCTTGTAATTGCAGAAGTCAAATGTGACTTGTATTCATCTTTTGTTATCAGTATATATTGAGTATTACATTTTTAATACAGTTGTCCTTTCTTAAAATCTGCATACATTTTTTGTATTTGCCTTCCCACAATTTGCTGCCCTTAAACCAAAGTTCTATTCCTTTGTCTTGTCACTTCTCTCAAAATGTATTGTTCTTTTGTTAAGATGCTATATAAATGCAAGTTCTAACCACCCCTTCAATTTATTTATCACTGGCTGCTCCTAAGTGTACACATGATGCACATGTTAATAAATTTCTGTTTGTTTCCCTCTTGTTAATCTGGTTTTTGTTAGTCTAATTTATAGGATCCTAGCTGGAGAAACAAGATGGATAGAGGAAAAGATTGTTTTCCTCCTCTAAATCTCCAACTGCAAACATTTTTATCGGTCTGCTATATGATTAAAATGAGCTCAAAGGATCGTGTTGAGAAATCTTAGCTATAAATACTGTGAACTGTAGTTTGTGGGTACAAGTGCTTAGAAGTATAAGTATAACCAGAAAGCAAAGAGGAGTTAGCTTTTTGTGGGATAAAACATGAACAATGGTGGAGGAAGACACAGGAGCTTGTCTTCTAAGTGGTATCTTTATAAAGTGACATTGCCTTGGGGAAGCGGGGGTATTACAAGATAGGAGAGGTGCTCGTTTTGTAAATCCATACTTATCACACGTCACATGAGAAATCCAATTTATTAAACTGTGAGGGGTGGCTCCAATTTTACTTCCTTAGTGGAGCCTTCTGTATCAATCAGGGTGCAAAGTAGCAGAACCATTAGAAGATACACACAATTTTAAGAGCCAAATAGTCTCTGTAACACTAGTATCTGGATGGAGAGTGCACCTTTTTGCACACCCATCAGTAATGTATAAAAAGACTAGTTACCCTACAGCTTTCCCAATGCAATATGTCATCATAATTAAATTTTGCCACTCCGATAAATAAGAAATGGTATTTCAATTTTTTAAATTTGAATTGCATTATGGGTGAGGTTGAAGCTCTTTTCATAAGTGTAATAATAAACATTTTACATGTTTAATCTACTTCATTATCTTCTGCTCTACATGCTATCTTCTGCTTCATGTGTTTTGCCTATTTATGATGTTGGGGTCCTTTTTATTTGATGTTTAAGAGTTCTTTACATATGAATGATGTTAGTTCTTTATCTGCAATATATGCTGCAAATATTTTCTTCCGCTTTGTAGTTCATCTTCTGACTTGGCTTATAGAGTTTTGTGCCATGCAAAGCTTCTTCTAAATTTTTAAAAATTTTTATCTAGTTGCATTCCGGAATCTTTTATTGTGTCTGAAAATTTTAGACACATTTTTGAAAGCCTTTCCTTACACGTTTCAAAGGAAAGTGTTTTCTTCTAGTACTTTCCTGGCTTCATTTTTAGAATTAGGTTTCTTATCTATTTGGTGTTTCGTTCTGTTTCCTTATGTGTAATGTGGGTTAGGAATACAATTATCCCTTTCTAAGTGGTTTTCCAGTGGTCCGAACACAATTTGGGTTCTACTGATTGGAGATGCCAACTTTATCATACATTATATTTTCATATGTGTATTTGTACTTTCTAGTCTGTTCCACTGATCCATGTGTCTATTCATGAACTAGTACAATATCCTTGTATTAATAATGGCCCTCTGATATATTAGACTGTCTGTCAGTTTTTTGCCTCCCCCAACCCCTTAATGGCTCTTCTTGTTTAGGGTTCCCCTGGTTACTCTTGCATGTTTATTTTTTCAAGTGACTGTTAATATGAACTTATCTCATTTTAAGATAAAACCTTTTGGTATTTTTATAGAGTCTTTATGAAATGTTTATTAAATTAACATAAAACCCTGACATCTTTATGATGTTGAGTCATTTTTCTTCAAGAACAAGGGATGTCTGCCCATAAGTCTTTCAGGCATGTTTCTAACATTTTTCTCATGTAGATTTTGCAAATTTTGTGTTACGTTTATTGCTAAACATTCTTTCTTTTTTATTGCTATTGTGAGTGGGATTCACTCTTCCATTATTTTTGTGGATATGAAGGATATTGATTTTTACAAGTTAATTTTCTCTCTTGCTTTCTGATATTGAAAATTGTGTGTTTTAGAATTGATTCTTTAGATCCATTGAGTTTTCAGTTTGTTAAGTATTGGGTTTTTCTTTTCTAAAGCTCCCTTTTTCTTCCAGATCAGCTTAGCGATTTTTATAATGGTTTGTTCTTATTCAGAATCTCAATTCCATTTTATAGATTAAAAAATATTTAAAACGTACTTTATTGGATGCTTATTAATTTCACTATCTAAAGTCTTTGTAGATCCAATTGTGTTGTCCATTTGTTTTATTTCTGCTGGCTGTTGTTCATGGTCTCTTCTTTTCTTATGTGTTTTGTGCCACATACTCATGTTCCCTGGAACTCTGTGGAATTATTTGAGGCTTGTGTTTAATGTGAGTTCCTCCAGAGAGGAGTGATTTTGCTTCTGCTGGACGTTTATGGACAATAACAACATGTGACCGATTCAAAATAATTCTTTGCCTTGAGGCTTTTTAATTCACATGGATAATAGGAATTCAGGCCACGAACCTCGGTGAGGGGTTCCTCAGGAATCTCTCTCCCCACCTATCCCCCCAGTTCCAAGATTTAAAAAAATTCTTTACTGTCTGGTTCTGAGAGTGAGTTTATTTCTGGATCTCCCTTTCACTCATGGTGTAGCCCTTTATGTTCCCAGCTATATTTTTAGGGATCTCCTAGAGTTCCCCTTTGGGGGACACTGTCCTTGAGCTGGAGAGGTTGTCAAAATAAAAGATCACACTTTAGAAGTTGGCAGATGCCCCAGGACAAAATCATGCTCAATGGCTTGCTCACCTCTGTGCTCCTGCTTTTTATTAATTTTTGGCTTCTAAGGAATATTTTTTTTTTCACTTTCTTACTAGCTCAACAATGTATTTTTTAATACCTTTTATTTTTCAATTACAGTTGACATACCATATTATATTAGTTTCAGGTGTATAACACAGGGATTAGACATTTATGTAACTTATAAAGTGATCACCCTGATAAATCCAGTACCCATCTCACATCATACATAGTTATTACAATACTACTGACTGTATTTCCCATGCTATATTCTAATTCCCATGACTACCAATTTGTATCTCTTAATCTCCTCCCCCTACCTACCCTCAACCACCCCCCAATCTGGCAACTATTAAAATGCTCTCTTTATCTATGATCTATGATCTGTTTCTGTTTTAATTGTTTATTTATCCTGTTCTCTAGATTCCACATATAAGTGAAATCATACAACATTTGCCTTTCTCTGTCTGATTTACTCCATTCAACACAATACCCTCTAGGTCCATACATGATGTTGCAGGTGGCAAAATTTCATTCTTTTCTATGGCAGAGTATATATTCCATTGTATATATGTACCACCTCTTCTTTATCCATTGATGGACACCCAGGTTGCCTCTATATCTTGGCTATTGTAAATAATGCTGCAATGACCATATGGATGCACATGTGCCTTCGAAGTAGAGTTTTAGGTTTCTTTGTATAAATCCCAGAAGTGGCATTAGAGGGTCCTTCTTTGTCTCTTGTTATAGCCTTTGTTTTAAAGTCTATTTTGTCTGGTGTAACTATTTCTACACCACCTTTTTGTTTGTTTCTTTGTTTCCATTTTCATGAAATATCTTTTTCCATCCATTTAAGAGTACTTTTAGTCTGTGCATGTCTTTCAAGCTGAAGTGAGTCTGTTATAGGTAGCGTATGTAAGGGCCTTGTTTTCTTATCCATTCAGCCACCCTATGTCTTTTGATTGGAGCATTTAATCCATTTACATTTAAGTAATTGTTGATAGATATATGTGCATAGTCATTGCCATTTTATTATTCATATTTTTTATTCCTCCTCCTCCTCCTCTTTCTCCTTCTTTTTCTCCTCCTTCTTCTTCAAGAAGTCCCTTTAACATTTCTTGTAATACTGGTCTGATGGTGATGAACTCCTTTAGCTTTTTCTTGTCTGGGAAACTCTTTATCTGTCCTTCATTTCTAAATGATAGCTTTGTTGGGTAGAGTAATCTCAGTCACATGTGCTTGCTTTTCATCACTTTGAATATTTTGTTCTAACCCTTTCTGGCCTACAAATTTTCTGTTGATAAATCAACTGACAGTCTTATGGGAGCTCCCTTGTAAGTATCTAACTGCTTTTCTCTTGCTACTTTTAAGATTCTCTCTTTGTCTTTCATCTTTGGCACTTTAATTATAATGTGTCTTTGTGTGGGCCTGTTTCGGTTCATCTTGTTTGAGACTCTGTGCTTCCTAGGCTTGTATGTCTATTTCCTTCACCAGGTTAGGGAAGTTTTCCATCATTATTTCTTCATATAGGTTTTCCATTCCTTGTTCTTTTTCTGGTACCCCTATGATGTGAATGTTGGTAATGCTTGATGTTATCCCAGAGGCCTCTTAAACTATCCTCATTATTTTTGGATTTGTTTTTTTTCTTTTTGCTGTCCTGACTGGATGTTTTCTGCTGCCTTATCTTCCAAATCACAGATTCAACCCTCTGCTTCATCTAATCCAATGTTGGTTCCTTCTAATATATTCTTTATTTTAGTTATTGTATTCTTCATTTTTTACTGTTCTTTTTTGTTTTCTATCTCCATTTTTATGTTTCATATCTCTTTGTTGAAGTTTTCACTGGGATCATTGAACATCCTTATAACCAGTGTTTTGAATTCTGCTTTTGGTAGATTGCTTGTCGCCATTTTGTTTAGTTCTTTTTCTAGAGCTTCGTTCTGTTCTTTCATTTGGGACATGTTTCTTTGTCCCCCATTTTGACTGCCTCCTGTGTTTGTTTCTATGTATTAGGCAGAACTGCTATATCTTCTGGTCTTAGTAGAGTGGCCTTATGTAGCAGGTGTCCTGTGGGGCCCAGTCTCCGTGGTCACCTGAGCTGGGTGTTCCAGGTGTATCACTTGAGTGGGTTGTGTGTGCCTTCCTGTTGTAGTTGAGCCTTGGTTGATGTTTGCATGTCAATGGGAGGGATTGACGCTCAGGCTGATTGGCTGTGAGGACTGGCCATGACTATAGTGGAGGAGCTCTTGTGCAGGGGCTGACCTATGGAGCAGGATTTGCTTTAGCAGGGCTCTGGTGCCTGCCCTTTAGGTGATTGTCTTTTGTGGAAGTGGTTGGCTGTTGTGGTCTGAAACTGGCCACCAGATGTGTTGGTTCTGAGACCTCTTGGGAGGGGCTCTGTTACCAGCCAAATTCAGCTGCTGCCTCTTCTCTGTCCAGGGCCACTGGTATGAGCTAAAAAGTGACCTGCAGATGGGTGCCACTTGTGCTGGGCTTAGAGGTACCTGGGAGAGGCTAAGCTGCAAACTGAGGCTAGCTGTCATGAGTGCCAGGCTCGGAGCCACTTAGCAAGAGGTACAGGACACACTAAGGCCAGATACTGCTTGTTTGTTTTTTCTGAACCTTTGAGAGATTTTTGGGAAAGTCCACAGCATGAGCCAAACAGGTCATTTGTATGGAAAAGTCAATGGAAGTGTCTTGGGTGGGCCCACAAGTTGGATGGGGCGGGGTCTCAGGGAATCACCAGGGCAGGGCAAATGGTGTTAGCCAGTTTGATGGAGACTCAGATATGCTAGCCATCTGCATCTGCATGGCAGGTGGGGGGAGGGCTCAACAAGGGAACAATGGCTTCTGCAAGCACTTCTGTCTGGGAGAAAGCTGCCCCTCCAGTCCTTGCCCTGAACTCAATTTAGTTCCTCCTAGTATGTCCCTGTCACCTTTTGCACTACTGCTCCAGTGCTAGAGCTCTGAGTGAGTGAGTTCATCAGCGACTAAGTCCATGTACAGGCCGTTTAAGAGGAACATCTGGTTATGCAGCTGTTCTCCATCTCACTCAGCACAATCTCTTCTGGTTTTCACAGCCAGAAGTTGTGGGGACTTCTTTACCTAGCACTGGAACCCTGGGCTGGGGAGCCTGGTGTTGGGCTGGGACCTCTCATCCCTCAGGGGGTACCTCTGCAGTTGAGATATCCTTCCCATTTTTTAACCATCACATGTGGGTGTAGGACTAGCCCCTTCCACATCTCTGCCCCTTCTACCAGTCTCGTTGTGGCTTCTTCTGTATGTCCTTAGTTGTAGGACTTCTGTTCAGCTAGACTTCATGTGATTCTCAATGATGGTTGTTCTGTAGTTTAGTTATAATTTTGATGTGGTTGAAGAAAGGTAAGCATAGCATTTACCTACCACACCATCTTGACCGGATGTCTCCTTAACAATGTATTTTAAAAGCATTTATTTCAAATATTATATAGCTTTTTAAAAAAATAGAAAAGTTGTTAAGTGTACCCAAAATGTCCTACTTCCACCAGACTTAGGGGTCTAAGGTGATTTCCAAATCATCAAATACATTTTACATTAATTAAAATTATGATGTAGATATAAACATGGAAAGATGGTGGTGTAATGTTCAGTGAGAAGAAGTAGTTTCAAAATTATAAAAAGTATGAGCTCACTAGTTATAGAGATTCTTATATACAGAGAAAATAGTTTTAAAAATGGCTATTAACAATGAATAGTGACTGTTTCAAGGAGGTTGAATTTTGGGTGATTCTTTTTTCTTTTATTTCTTCTTTTATAGTTTTCCATAATGAACACGAAGTATTTGGTTAAAAATATTTTTTAAAGGTTTAAGAAGTCATATGAATCTGAACTAAGCAGGAAAGGTGTTAGTTTTTTCAAAGCCATTTGAGTATCTTTCACAATTTATCAGCTTTGACTTAATGTTTCTCTCTCTTCTTTCTCTCTCTCCACCCCGGACACACACACACACACACACACGTACACACATTTTCTTTTGCCCTCTGGGCAAAATACTTGAGTGTAGGCTTTTATCTTCTGTAGAGATATTTGGTTTCTAGGAATTAAAGACTTGTCAATAGTAAGGGAGCAGATAAGGGTGGTTCTCCTTCCATGGAGTCTTTCAAAAGTTTGAGGGTAGTTTGAGAAGTTGAAATGAGTAAGATGATGTCTTCCCTGGAAAATAACTCCCTAAATCCCTTCCAGTGATGATTCCATTATTTTGTATGTGTTCCCTGCTTGGAATCGTTTTTCATTCCCCCCCCCCCCCCCACTACCTCATTTAACGAACTCCAGATGAAGAGTCTTACAGCTTTTAACTCTTTTAGAATCTATCTTGTTAATGGACCTTTCTAGAATTGATTAGATAAGTATAGAGACAGAAATTTAGTATGGGAATCAGAAGACCATGAGCTACGAGGACACAATAACAGACCCTTTTCTTGGCAAATGTGCAAGAAAACGCCACCCTGACAAGACCAACTGTGCATAAAAGCAGCTGCTGTGATATAATGAAAAAGTTTGGGACAACAAAAAGAATACACTTGAGACTCCAGAAGAATTCCACTTGCATGCATCATAAAATTAGATTAAAAGGAAAGACTGTGTAAGGCCATCCAAGTCAATTCTTTTCTTTCAGATAGCTCCGCAGATGTAGTGAGGACCAACAGTCATTTAAAGTATGAAGTTCAAGTGTATAAACTATATTCATAATTTTTAGAGGGAACTACTTTCTGAGACATACTTCAGGTTTATCAGAATTTCAGACCCTCAACAACAAAAATTTTGCTTCCTCTACATGTGGTTGGGTTTAAGTACTAACTAAATTACTAAAAGCTTTTATAGTGTTATAAATGAATGTAAATTGCATCCCAGTAGTAAAATCGACCATGTTACATCTACTAATTTGAAAGATCAGAAGGACACATTTATTTTGATTGTTGGAATCTCTTAGATGGAAATGCGTTTTTGTCCTGTGAAGTAAGAAAATATTTGGAAATCTTGTTCAATTCTATCATCACTGGCCATCATAAATTACTTCATTATCACAAATGCTGACAGATCAGACTTGGCAAGTTCACTTTGAAGGAGGTTTGGAATGGGCTGAAATTTGTCAGCATTTCTCCCCCAGTTTAAGCCTGGATCCCCATGCAGGATATTTCTAGACAAGGAATCTGCCTAACCCTTTATGGTTCTGCGTTTCTAAATGGAAGTGTTTTGTGGTATTTGAAAAATCCAGAGAATTAATTATGTAGCAAGTTGAACTCCATCCTGAAGACACCGTGCTTCCTGGGAATCTGTCTACAGGATCTCTTTTTCTTAATTTTTTTCATGCCTCCATTTATTTTTCTAAATGAATGATACTGTGTGCTCTTTCTAGAAACATATTCATAGGTTTGTGGTTATCCAACCACATCACTCATGATTAGAACTCCCCTTCTCATGCAGAGTAAAATCCAAAGTTTTGACCTACAGGCTTTATACTATCTGGACCCAAACACCTCTGGGCTTATTCCTCAATTGCACCCATCTTGCTCACTCCTCTTATGCCTCACTGGCCTCCTTGCAGTTACACCATCCTCAGAGACTTAGCATTTTTAAGTTCTCTCTGCCTATCCTCCAGTTAGTTCCAAGGTTGGCTTCCTGTCTTCATTCAGTCTCTTCTCAAATGCCCTCTATGGGGACCTCCCCATTTCCGTTCCTTGTGTTATTCTTTTTTCCAGCACTTACCAATGACATTATGATATGTGTATTTATTGACTTATGTGTTTTCTATCTCTTCCCCACCATGCGTAAGTTCCAAGAAGCAGGAACTTCCTTTCTTTACTGTGTATTCCCAATACCCACAATATCACCTGGAAGGTCATAAGTGTTGAAAACGTATTTACTGATTGAATGAATATGTAAATAAGTGGCTGGTTCCTGAGGCTTCTGTCACCTGCCCTATTAGTCAGACCGCCACACATAGATTTAGGTTGATGACTTGAAACTGATGAGAGCTATGTGAGAAGAACTGAGGAGGCATAATGGATTAATTTCATTCAATTCACCGCTATGAGTAAGGCCCTATGTCAGAGTTGATATTAGCACATCTGTTTCTCTGAAGAAGACTTATAATTGATAGCTTTTACACAGGAAAAGCCAAAGCAGAGAAACTTCTGTAACCATTTGGGACCGCCCCCTTCGGATTCCCATTGAAATAAATTTAAGTTGACATGCCTTTGTTGAATCCCTATTATAAGGAAGGCGCCAGGCTGCTGATTAACCCAGTGACATGCTTCACAATGACATCAGTCTTTCAGGATTAAATAATGGCAAATTGAATACTTAGGAAAAAGAATTCAGTACAGCAGTACAGCATAAAATTATAGACTTTTGCAGAGCTGTATTAGCCTGATTGCTTCTAGAAGTGCAGATATTAAAACTATTAGGATTCTACTAGAGTTGGGCATGTAGTCTGTTCATTGATATGCACTTTTATTACTAGTTTGGCTGTGCATAGAATTCTAGCTTAAAATAATTTTCCTTCAAAATTTTGAGGGCATTGCCACCTTATTTCTTGAAAAAGTACATTCTACAAATTGGTCAAGAAACATTCTTCATTATTGTCTGAACATTTAGGACGCACTTTTGTGCAAATATTTGTACTGTTTATTTTTGGTATGTGTTATCTATGTTTTATAAGAGTAAAATTTCAATGCACGCATATATGTATTAGGACCCTGTTATACAAAAGGATGGAATAAAAAAAGTAGAGGATACACAGTCGTATGTAATATCATCTCCCAGTGAGACCTTACTGTGTCTGACACTCTTCTAAGGGATTTAATGGATTAATTATACTCAGTAGGTTAATTCATTTAATAATCATGACATGCCCATGAGGTAGGTACTCTTACCGTCCCCATTTTACAAATTAGGAAACAAGAACAAGAGTTTTAGTAACTTACCCAAGGTTAGCAATGGTACCAGAACTCTGCAGAATCCATATCTTAACCATTATTATATTATCTACCAGGAAGCACACATTCTACCTGGACAGGTAAGAAAGAAATCTATAAAATATCAACCAGAGTTGACAGCAAGAAAGGAACTCTTTCAAAGTAATATGTGATTTTTTTTTTCAAAACTAGACAATAATTACCATAAGAGTTCAAAGGAGGGAAAGGCAGGTTCTTCCTGGATGGAATTGACCCAACTGTTCATCACAATAGCAACGCTGGAAGAAATAAGGAGCCAGTGCCCTCAGAATTTTGAAGGAAAGTTATTTTAAGCTAGAACTCTATGCATAGCCAGACTAGTAATAAAATTTGAGCGTAAATACATGCAGAACCTCAAAAATGTTTCTCTCCATCCCCATGCACCTATCTTAGAATACCATTAGAAGATGCCCTTCATCAAAACCAGGGAGTAAAATTTGACCTAGAAGATGTGCAAAATTGAAAACAGGATATTGAGCACAGGAGAGACAGAGAGAGGACCCCAGAATAGTAATTGTGCTTCAGGTACAGAGGGCAGCCATCCAGATTGGAGTAGCATGACTCAAGGGCTGTCATCACCCTGTCTGCTACTGTTGAACCAGCTTTCCAACCAAGAGAAATGTCTTGGAGGAAGTATTGAACCAAAACAAGGGAATATACTAAGAAAGAGGAAGACATGTTCTCCATTAAACAGGGAAGCCAATCTTGGAGAAAGGCAGAGGAAACTCCAAGTACGGCAGAGAAGCAAAGGTCAGGATGAAAATTAAGCAGCCTGTCTGAGGGGCAACCTTCCTGAAGCAGGAGCAATGCTTTTTTTTTTTATTTTTTTTTTTTTTACCTGATATAAGTGACCGTATGAAACATTGTACTGAGATGTTATTGGAAGCAGTAGTTGGAAAGATTAGCAAAAGAAAATGAAGCAAATTGAAAAGCAAGGTAATTATGAACTTCAGGAAAAACTAAAAGTAGAAAGGGAAAATAATTATAGTACATTATGGTGCTTTTAGATGAATGATGTTTGTATAGCATATGACTAGAAATGCTGAATATGACTAGAAATCCATATTCAGCATTTCTAGTCATATGCTATATATATATATTATAGCAAATATATATATATATATTATAGCAAATATATATATATATATTATAGCAAAAAAAAAAAAAAGTGTAGTCTAATCGTAACAGGGAGATAGAAGAGAAGAGGGGATGGCAGCCTCAGAGAGCTACATCCCCTTCTACTGTCACAGAACATATGTAAGCGATGCTGCCAATTGATTAACAAACACATATAAATACATGCATTTTATTTAGAAATATGGAGATTTGAAAATGCCAGAAAAAAACTGCTCAACAAGTTAAAAAATGGTTACTTCTGACAAGCAAGATAATTTTTAAAAACAAGCTTTTAGTATTATTTGAATTTTAAAATTACATGTACGAATTACTTTCATAAAATAATAATTTTTAAAATTAAAATTGTCCGAGTGAGCTTTCCCAAAATGTTTGGTACCCAAAGGACTCTCGATAACAATTCTTGGAGGTAGCCAGTTAGCGCGGTTGGTTAGAGCGTGGTGCTGGTAGCACGAACGTTGTCGGTTTGATCCCCGCATGGGCCACTGTGAGCAAAAAAAAAAGAACAGAGTGAATAACAATTCTTCTTCTTATGGTATTATTATTATTATTATTATCATTATTGTTATTATTATTGGAATGAGTCTGGGCTTATTGTCAGATGATATTGAATCTAGCAAAATCTGTCACTGACTATTTCTGGGGATTGGATGGAGGACTTAACTCATTGGATCTCAATTTCTTCATTTGCAAAGTGACAGGATATCAAATATACTAAGAAAGAGAAAGACCTTTGGCGGTTAGGATTTCCACATATGAATTGTGGGGAGACACAAACATTCAGACCACAGCACAAGGGTTAACTCTTCAACTGTTAGCACAAATACAGAGGGTGCCAAAAAAATGTATACACATTTTAAGAAAGGGAAAACTGTATTAAAATTGTAATAATATATACCGATAACACAAGATAAATACAAGTCATGTGTATACATTTTTTTTTGGCATCCCCAGTATATAACCTCTTAGGCCTGCTCCAGTCCTATTATAAATGCTATGAATAGACCCTTTTATGCAACACACGTACACTGACAGGGTGCTGTCACACATGAAAAGCTTGGCCGCTTTTATGGTCCTGACTTTGATCTGGGTCATGGAGCAGAGAGGGAGAGGAATGTCTTTATCACTGGTTCAAGAACATGAAAGGTGACTGTGAAGAGAAGGGGGGATCTCCAGCAACACAAAAGACAGAATCAGACAACATGATTTTATCCTCCAGAGTGATTCTTACCTTACAGAGTCAATGTGTTAAAACAGAACGATGTACCCAAATGCACTTTGGAAAGTGAAAACCCTACACAAGCATAGGAGGCATGGCTACTATTGTTCAGACAGGGGCCAGTGCACTGGAGTGGGAAAAGCTTTGGCCTGGGAGTTAAGACATTTGCATTCTAGTGTTGTAATTCTCTGTGTGAGCTTGGACAGGTTCCTTCCTGTCCTTGGTCTCAGCTTCAGGATTGGTAAAGGGAAGACTGACTCCATTGGGGTTCCTCCATTAGCAGGGAAAGAAATCAGACTCGGTGAAAATGGGGTAGCACACAGAACAGAGACAAAAGCTCAGGAAGGACAGGAGCTAAAGGTGTTCTGGAGCTCTGGGCAGGGCTGGTCATCAAAAGATTGAACGACAACATGGCACAGGCACAGGTCAATGGGAAGGGGTGCCAGGCGCCACTCTTGAGCAGGGACCTAGAAGCCCTTTGCTGATGTAGGGTGCGTTAGTCTGTTTGGGCTCCTGTAACAAAATACCACCAATGGGGGTGGTTTATAAACAACAGAAATGTATTTCTCACAGTTCTGGAGGCTGGAAATCTGAGCTCAGGGTGCCGCTGTAATGGGGTAATGTTTCTCTTCCAGGCACCAGATTTGTTGTTGTATTCTCACATGGTACAAGGAGGTAGGGAATCTCTCTGGGGTCTCTTGTACGAGGCACGAATCCCATTCATGAGGGTTCTACCCTGATGATTTTAGCATCTCTGAAAGGTTCCACCTCCTAATACCATCACCTTTGGAGGTTTGAATTTCAACACATGAATTGTGGGGAGATACAACTTTTCAGACCATAGCACAAGAATTAACTGTTCAATTGCTGGATCAAATGGAGATCTGGGTTAGTGGTCCCAGAAAGGAGATGGTGGAGAGGACATTCAGGATTGTGGGGAGGCAGCTATTACCAACCAGTATGGAACTATTCAATATTTCAACAACTGGTACAGCTGTGTTTCTGCTGGATGTTAGAGCTATGTGTATGTATAAGGAGTTGTTTTTGTTCCTTCAGTCCTCATTGCTAGGGTGAATTGAGATAAAAATTCGGCAAACAATTTTTTCCACCCTTGTATCTCATCACTTTATACTCACATTTGAGGGAGAGAGTATCTGGTTGGTCTAGTTTAGAGCTTATGCTCTCATTTGGCTAGAGGATAACAGAACACTCTGAATGACAGTTCCATCACAACTGTATCCAGTGGCATGGAGGCAATTTCCTCAAAGACCTCAGAGCCCTGTTACCCCAGGATGAGATACAAAGTATTTAACAGCTGGTATGCAGGGACAGCAATCAATTAGAAGGTACATCAACCCTTGACTATGGGGCAGGATCCTGAAGGTTGCCTGCTGTGCTAGGGGTTAGCCTTCTGTTACCAGCTGTGCTGTTGCAAGATCAGGGCAAATACTAAGTCACAAGAGTAGGGATGGGGGAACCATCCCAGTATGGAGGGGGAACATGGGAGTAGTGGCTTGGGCCATGATTATTGTTCATAGGTATGGTGTACTGTTATCAGCTGGTACCTGCCTAACAGCTGAGTATGAACTCTCTGTTACCAAAAGACGGAGGGATGGATGCCAGGCTGAAGAAAAGTCATAGCTGGCTGTTACAGAGGGTTTGGACTAGAACAGCCAATAATTCATGAAGCTGAAAACTATAGTTTGCTGCAGAGTATATGAGGAAATGTGTGGTGGTATTTGATTTTCACAATGGCTAGGAGATGGGGAGGGTGCTATTGGAATTTGGTGACGGAGTCAGGAATAATAAATGTCCTAATGACTGATGTAGTCATGCTGTTCTACCCTCAATGCCAGAGATGCCTCTGTTGAGAAACATTGCAGGGAGACTTTTCTGGAGGTGGCTGCTGGTGAGAGTATAGCCATTTCCAATGGGCAAAAAGGGGATAGTCCCAGTTTGGGTAATAGAACTGCCATTTATTATTTATGATGGGTTAGGTCCATAAACACATCAGTCATTTCATCCGCATGACTGTTCCCTGAGGTATAGTTAATTAACCGCTTCTTATACCTGAGGAATTAGGCTCAGAGAGATAAAATAACTTCATCAAAGTGACACAACCAAGGGGCCGAGCCGCCCCTTGGGTCCGCCCCTTGAGTCCAAAGTCTTCCTCCAAAGTTTCAGTGGACTGAGAGGAGAAAGGCAACTGTGTGTGTGTGTGTGTGTGTGTGTGTGTGTGTAGTCCTTCCAGAAAAACAAAATCATAGTCATGTGACAAACTCAGGATGACACTCTAAGAAGAGTTGTTGAGTCCTGGAATTGATTGCTGTGGGAAGCTGGAATTTTTGGATATTTGAAAAAGCCCCAGATATTCACATATTCATTCAGATGTAATTTTTCCTAGATTAAGGGGAGAGACCATTAGAGGGGTCTCCTGGTCTTGTAGCAATGATTCAATTCTCAGTATTCTATCAGAATCCGAGGGCTGACCTAAGATAAATCTTGAATAAACATTCCTTGAAAGGGCTGGAAATTCACACACAACTGCAACTTAATGGAAACTTAAGTTGAAACCAGCCATTCAAATTCAACATTAACTGAAGTTTATCTACATGAAAAGTGCAATGCAAGATGTCAAAAGTTAAAGAGAGGAAGGGTGAGTTAGAATTTTAAAAAGTAATAATATTTTATACCATTATAGAATCAATATACATTATTGTATAAGATTTCTATCAAACAAATATTATGCTTCTCTATTTGCTGTATATGGATTTTTGTATTTATTTCACATTTTAAAATCATCCAATTCCTCATTTCTTAGTTTCTATAATTCCATTATAAATACGTTGTCTCCTTCTTTACCTAAAACTTTGTGCTAACAAGCCACTACCTACTCCAAGGGAATTACAAGAAAAGCTAAGCTTATACTATATTGGTGAAAATGAAGGACGTAAGAGTAGAATTTATTAATGAAAGGGGGAAACAGAATATGAGCGTAGTAGGCACTTGCATGGCAGCAGGGTGCAGAGAAAAGAAGATCTAACCAAAGTGGTAGTTATTTCCAGGAATAAAGACTGCATTTCAGGCTTTCTGGTCCCTGCGTGTCAATCTCGGGTGGATGGAGAGCTTTCCAGTTCCCGCCCTATCCCAAACCGCAGCGCACACACCAGGTGGCGCTCGCAGCCTTCTAGTATTGCCTCTGGAGCTGCTGGACTTAGAGCTTGTCTCCTAAAAAAGGCTGCGCGGGCTGCCTGACCCCAGAGAATTGCATTCAGTGAAGCGCAGAAGCAAAACGGCGCCTTGCTCGGACCCCGCCCTGAAGTGAGGCCAAGTTGGAAAGGGACCAGTAGACGCAGGGCGGCGGTGGGGCTGGAGTGGACCCTTTCCACTCCAACAGCAGGACTAGCGGGGAAGTTCAGAGCATAGGCAAAAGGATGCAAACATCCTGCAATTTCCCAGAATTTGCATTCTCACTGTTGGGACGGTTAGAATGTCGCAAGGACACCCTTGAAAGACGCCACAGCCCCTCTTTCTGGATTCTCAGCTGGGCACAATGGAATGAGGTTCAGGGACCTTTTAAGAGTACCACTTGCCCTTTCTCTTCTCTCCATCACCACCCTTGAGCGGTGGTGAAATACCCTTTTTTTCATTTTGCCAAGGCGTGAAAGTATGTCCTCACAAAAATAGGTTCTTGCTAAATTCTCAGTTTCTGTACCTCCCTCCCCAACATTTGGGCGCAGTAATAAGCTGGATTGCAAAGGACGCCGCGGGGCATTTGTTTGCACGGTTCGAAAATGGGTAACGATAAGGACTCTCTAAGGGGCCTTAGCGGGTGACGGTGCAAGACCAGTCCCTCGAGACCCGGCGCAGGGCTTTGGCCCGCCTCCCGTGCTTCCCGTCGCAGGGTGAGCCTCTCTGAGGGCGATCTGCATGGATTAGAACCACCGGGGTGTTGGATAACTGGCCTCAGCCCAGATCTGTTAAATCAGGACCTGTGCGAGTGGGGGTGCGCAGGTTGGGAAGTCCAACCACAGGAAACTGCCCACATTCTTCCCTTTAAATTTACAAAAATGTCTATTTCAATACCCCCAGATCATTCTCCTGCACACTGAAGTTGGAAGATCGCTGCGTTGGAGTTTTGTAGTTCTTGTTCAGAATTGTTCGGAAAGGGAGGGCGAGGACCCCAGGCAGGGTAACACTTTGTAGTGGGTACAGGCCCCTGAGGGCAGGGTCCTTGGCGCAGGAAGGCAAGGCTGGTCTTTGGGAATGGGGGAGTGGGCACACAGCACCTGTGTACCGGAGGGCCCCTCACCTTCCAAAGCGAGCGCGGCGCCTGGTTTAGCAGTCCCACACTAGCGCAGGTCCGAGTGGAGGGGAAAATGAGGCTCTCCAAGCACGTAACACTCAGCTGCGCACCTGAGGCGGTAGCCAGGTCTGCGGGAGCGCGTGCGCGGAGCGGGGCGGGCTCCTCAGAGCATCTTCTGTGGGGCGGGGGTGGGGAGAAGAGGAGGAGATAAGGCGGGGGGGGGGGGACGTTGGGATTTAGGCTTGCCTCCCACCTCCCCAACCTCCGCCCCCTCGGCCACCTTCCGCTCTATAATTGGCCGCCTACTGGCCTTCCTTTTCTCTTATCTGATCCTGGTCGCCCAGCAGGAGGGAAGAGCTGGAGACGAGGAGGCAGCTCCAGGCAGTTGGGAGGGGGAGCGGGAGAGGGAGAGGGAGACGGAGAGGGAGAGAGAGAGAAGCTAATTAAAGGGGACTCAAGGCGGGAAGCAAGCAACAGCCGTGCGCCGCCAAGAACCAACTTGCGGTGGAGCTTGGATCTTCCCTAGGCACCGAGAGGTCCCCAATCTGGGCTGGAACCTTGCCCTGCACAGGTCAGTTCTCTACCTTCCTTCGCGCTGGCCTTGAAAAGTTTATTCGCGAGGAAGGAAAAGTGGAAAGGGAGAGCCACCTGCAGACGCAGTGCAATTCATAGACTTTCTCTACGCGCGCGCCGTGGATGGCCCGGGGACCTACCTTCGGGGTGGGATGGGACTGTGCACCCGTCTGCCTCCTCGCGGAGGTCACTGCGCAGGGAGACTGGAGGAGCGGAGTGATGCGAATGCATAGACAGTGACGATGCCTTGTGTTGCTCCCCGGAGCTTTCCCCTGTACTTGGGTGCTGTGAGCGCGCGGGGGGTAGAAGCGGGTCCGAATTCGAGACAGTGGCGACACCAGCACTTCCAAGTAGAAGGGGCTTAGTAAAAGCGTTAATCTGCTGAGAAAGGGGCTTAGGGACTTGTCTTGGAGGGCTATTTATAAATAGAAAGCGCGCCGTTTTTATTTAGGTTGTACTTGGGGTTGTTTGGGAGAGCACCTGGAGAGATGATGGGGGACAACTCGCCCAGCCACTCCTTGCTACTGCCGTAGATTAGTACCGGGTACCCGGCGCTAGACGCCAGGAGGGCAGCCAGACAGAGCTCATTGATGGAGGATGTTGGCGGCAGACACGCTTCGATGTCTCTGCGTCAGGAAACTCCAATGCTTTGCGCGTTTTGCTTTGGGTGTCTGGACCCAGGAGGTTTCGGCTTTGAGATGCATCACCAGACTGTGTTGGAGTGTCCTCTCCGCCCAGGCTTTTCCACCCCTCACCTTACCCCACTTTATCCTTCTGGACCCCTCTCTGCCTTAAGCCTCCAGCTTCTGGGTGAAGATGCGTCCGACAGAGCTGAGCTTTGGCGTGCAGCGCACACAGGCAAGATAGGATTAGGGCTGGGCCAAGAGGAGCCCACGTGGGGCCACTGGAGTGGCTTCAGTACTAGGTAATGTTCTGGACGGCCTCTGCAAGCCCCAGACCACAGGCACTCGATTTTGGATCTGGGTTCTTGGGTCCTAGGTGGGAAGCACGCCCTCTGGCGCATGAGCTCAGGGTTGACCAGGGGTTGCCACTTGTGCACAGGTGTGGGCTTTGGATTCGTCCTTAGGGAAAGGGCCCAAATGGGGCTTGGGAGCAGCTCTTACAGAGGCCTGCATTTCTCCCTGAGACTTCTTTCTGGAGCTGCTACTGAGAGCCCGATTCCCGCTGGAAGTTTTGGAGTCCCTTCTGGAAGTTTCTGAGAATCCAGAGCTGGCAGCAGCTGCAAGAGATGGGAGTGGGCAGGAACAAAGACAACTGGGGA
This sequence comes from Rhinolophus sinicus, assembly GCF_036562045.2. Lineage (NCBI taxonomy): Eukaryota > Metazoa > Chordata > Mammalia > Chiroptera > Rhinolophidae > Rhinolophus > Rhinolophus sinicus. The sequence goes on along the minus strand of NC_133761.1, from coordinate 14,687,564 downwards.
TAAAACTGGTGACTCTGGGGAGTAGAAATGAAAAAAAGTTTTCCTGAAGCTCTGGGGATCCTCCCCTCCAGAGGACAAGGGGGCCTGTCCTAGCTGCAGCATATAATAGAGGCCCTACTCAAATCCAGCAAACCGAGTTATGCTGGGTGACACGAGGAGAACTCGTGTTTGTTTCTGACAAGGTGGTCTGGTTCTGCACATGGAGAACACGGTAAATTTAGAATGAATGAATGAACGAATAGCATTTGGATTTTTGGCTGCACCAAAAGAACATCTTGGATGGATTTCATCTGAATATGGCCCCAATAGTGTGGTTACGGTAAGACAGACTTCAGGGTAGTATTTTTTAAAACGTAGCTTTATTAGGACGTAATTCATATACTGTACAAGTGTACAGTTCTGTGGTTTTCAGTAAGCAACCATCACCACAATCAGTTTTAGAACATTTTTATCACTCCAAAAAGAAATTCCATACCTGTTAACAGTAGTAACTTCCCATTTCTTTCCAACCTGCTATCACCCATCCCACCCAGCCCCTGGCGACTACTAATCTACTTTGTTGACATTTCATACAAATGGAAGCATACAACATGTGTGTGGTCCTTTGTGACTGGCTTCTTTCACCTAGCAAAGTGTTTCTGAGATTTATCCATGATGTATAAAATACTCTCTCACTAAACACTGGCATCTCCTCCTGCCAGGGGAGCCCTGAGCCAGGATGGACCTGAACCTCCACTGTAACCCTGACCTCCTGGGGGTCCCTTTGAAAGGACAGAGCCACACTGGTGAGGCCTCTCAGTAATTCCCTGAATAGGATTACTTGGAACCCATTAGACTTCCTGGAGCAGTTTTGGGTGGGTCCCAAGCTCCAGGATTGATGGGAGGAGGCCTTTGGCCCTTATCCTGCTGCTCATGGTCCAGCTGAGGATTTCAGAGAACTTTTGGGGCCGTCTAGTCATGTCTCGGTTCTCAGAATCAGCCGGGGCTGGCCTTAAGAATGGGCTGAGCAAATTGGTATGATTTGAGGGGCAACCCTAGCCAACCAAAAAGGCCCCTTGGGGTGGGGGGGTGTTCTCTTTGGCTCTTAAATACTTCTTAGTGTCACTTAATAAATATCTCTCTCTCTCTCTCTCACACACACACACACACTAAAACACAAAACGTGTTTTCAGCTGACAGTCTCTGCAGTTATGTGACTCTGGAGACAGTTTGCTGTCATTTTAATCCAAACACAGCCAAATGACTGCTGTTTTCTGGCCCTTCAATGAAACCTAAAATTCCTTTAAAGGACAAGGTCCTTCTTGAATTGCTGTGTTAAAGGAGTCTCAGTTCTTGCTGATGCAGTGAAGATCAAAGGTTAGCAAGCCGAGATTGCCACGGGGATACAAAAGTCAATTTGGGGAATGTAATCAATAATGTAAAAATCTTGTAGGGTATCGGATGGACACTTGTCTCATTAGGGAGACCAGCTCAGGGATGATGTAGATGCCTGATCACTGCACTGTACACCTGAAGCTGAAGCTGAACAATAATGAATGTCAACTACAATGATATATATATATATATATATATATATATATGTATATATATATATGGTTACAAGAAGCGGAGTACAGCATTAGGAACAGAGACTGGAAATGTAATGACTGTGAAATCAGAGGAGTAGTGGATGGGGGAGGGGGTTGTCACTGAGTGAGGGATATAAATGATAAATGTCTAACTATTACATTGGTTTGTGCACCTGAAACTAATAAAAAATGTTTAAAAAAAAAAAAAAAAAAGGTCAGCAAGCTGATTAATATGCAAGCAGGGTTTATTAGTGATACATTCTGAAGGAAGGGAATGATGGGCCTAGCCAAGGTGGGAGAGGGAGAGAGAGAGAGAGAGAGAGCCCTAGATCCCTTGTCCTGAGGACTTATAGTTTGCTGGGTGGGGTGAGGGAGTTACATATTGATTTGGCGGAAAAGGTGGTGCCTGCTCTTCCATCAGAGGGCGTGACCTCCTAAGATGGGTGGGGGTCTGACTCAGATCCTTATCTTCCTCCAGTCCTCCTTCCTCATCTGTTGTTGTAAAAACAAATATGTGGCTGGAGGCAGTTAATCAAAGCTACTTATGAGCTTTTTCTGCAGGGACTTGGACCCCCTCCCATCCCTCCTGCTTTAGGCCAAAATGGTGTTGTTTGTACAACACTGAGCCAAGAAATTATCTGGGATTTTGACAGTTTGTCTGGACCAAGGTTGTTGGTAAATACACTAGATCGCAGCCTGGGGAACAGAGGCCAGCCCCACGTGGGGAGGGGGTAAAAGACAAGTGACAAAACAAACTTCCTTTCTTAGTGCTGGATGTCAGGAAAACAATCTCCTCTTGCTCCTTCTATACTTAAATAAAAGTGTCAGGGATCCAGGTACATACTTCTATATAAAATATGCATTGAGTGAAGACAAAACCTCATCCTGTTCTGGTGCGGGTGGCGTGTGTATGTGTGTGTGTGTGTTTGTGTTTGTGTGTATGTACGAGGTCAAACAATTAAGTTTGTGAACTCATCCTAGAAAAAGTGCTACATACCTCATTGCTGAATATCACTACAGTCACCTTTGAAGTACTCCCCTTGGGAAGCTATGCACTGATGCCAGTGCCTAGTCCACCCTTCAAAGCAATTTTTGAACTCTTTTTCTGGAATGGCTACCAGAGCTGTCATTGTATTACCCTTGATGTCCTGAATGTTATCAAAATGTCTTCCTTTCACTATTTCCTTTATCTTTGGGTAAAGAAAGAAGTCATTGGGGGCCAGATCAGGTGAGTAGGGAGGGTGTTCCTATACAGTTATTTGTTTACTGGCTAAAAGCTCCCTCACAGACAGTGCCCTGTGAGCTGGTACATTGTTGTGATGCAAGAGCCATGAACTTTTGACAAAAAGTTCAGGTCGTCTAACTTTTTCACACAGCCTTTTCCGCACTTCCAAATAGAAATTTGGTTAACTGTTTGTCCAGTTAGTACAAATTCATAATGAATAATCCCTCTGATATCAAAAAAGGTTAGCAACATCGCTGCAACAAGTTCAGGAACTTAATTGTCAGACTTTGTGTGTGTGTGTGTGTGGTGGAAGTGCTGGCATTGTTTTTTTCTTTTTTAGTACTTACTGAGTACCTACTCTTTTCTCTTTCAGAAACACACTTAAATCTCGCAATTTAGAGATAAGGTCACTGAGCTTCAGGGATATAAACTACTTGCCTGGGGTCACAAAATCAGCAAGTAACAAATACATGATTAAGAAAAGTCCCTGTGTTTCATTTTTAACAAGATCCTCAGGTAACTCCTATGCACATTAGATGTTCTAGGGGTTTCCAGGAAAGACAAGTTGAGTTGTTTTTCGTTGTTTTATGAAGACCAGAAGAGAAAGAAGCATATTCCAGGTGGTAAAAGCTGTATGAGAGAAGGTTTTGTCTGAGATGGCAAGGTGGAACCTCTAGTTTTCACTCCAGCACTAATAATTAACACAATGTTGAGTGCTTACTGTCAGACTGTGTCAAGCGCTTTATAATGGAGTAGCTCATATAACCCTCATAAGGCTATTAGGTCAGGTCATTATTATGTACTTTTTAAGGGTAAAGGAAACTAAGGTACAGATCAAAGGCCCAGGGATGAAGCTGGGCAGATGAAATTGGAGCTGCATTTTTTACCATCCTAAATCATCCATAAACACCTCCACCCACACGTGAGAGCCATAGCCATAGCCTCTCAGCTCTCTCTACGCTGCGAAAAGGGTACCGAGATCGCCCTTGTTTCTTCCTGGAGCAGCGCCACCGTGCGGAAACCGGAGGAACAGCACCCACCTTCCAGGGGAAGTCAGGCAAAGACAAAAAGATCCCTTTGGTTCCAGGAAATCTCCTGAAAAAGACGAGGGCGTATCAGGCCTCCAAAGCTATGCAGGCAAAGCAGGCACTTTTGGAAAAGAAGGAGTAGAGGAAAGGAAAAGAGCTCAGCTTTAAGCGACTGGAATGGTTCCTACACGATGCGTGACAAGGTGCGCCTCGGATGACTAGAAGCGAAACCTCCTGGTTTGGCCTTGGCCTCTGTTGTACGCATCCGAGGGATTAATGGGGTGAGTTTAGTGGTGCAGAGGACCATTGCAAGGCTTCGCCTAAAGAAAATTTTCAGTGGTATTTTTTTCAAAGTGACCCCGCCCCCCAAAGTATAAAAACACTGCGTGTGGTGGAACCTTTTGGAGAACCTGGAGATCTCCAAATCTGAAGTCTGTCCGGGAACTCATCTTGAAACGTGGACAAGCTAAAGTCAGGAATAAAATCATCCCTTTGACAGACAACACAGTGATTGAGGAGCACCTGGGGAAGTGGTGTGATTTGCTTAGAAGACCTCATTCATGAAATTGCCTCCCCCGGGGAAGTATTTCCAGGTGGTCTCAGGGCTCTGGTGCCCTTTCCATCTCTCAGTGGCCCATCACACTGCTGAGAATAGGTGGGCTTCCTCAGGGAGGTGGGCTCACCTGGCTATGGAGGTGAACGCATCAACCAGCTGATCCGGCAGCTAAACTAAACCCAGAATATCTGAAAGCACAATGCATTGGAAGCAAGTGTTTATTTTTTGGAATTGTCCAGTATCTTCAAAGAAGATTATTTTCGGCTGTATCTTCAGAAACTAGAGAGGAAGGATCAGGGAAAAGAAGGCAATATTCCCGGCAGGCACGTCTCATCATAGCCCAGTTCCAAAGGAAAAGTCTGGATGTTTTCTATGTTGGTGGCTGCTGCCACCACTGAAATCAGCAAAGGACTCATGCCATGGATGAAGGGTCCTGTTTCGTCAAATCTTCTACCCAGGGGTTTAATGTTGGTGAATGAATACTCAAGCATGAGTACAAGATGTCGGTGAGCCAAATCCAGAGGCATACTTGAACCTGGGGATTCCTAAGGCCTTGTTTTGGAAAGAACTTGAAATACAATTGGAGCACAAAAACAGTGCTCAGTTGTCAAAAAAGAAAAGTCTCTCTGAGATTTGAACTCAGATCCCATTACACATGGTCTCCATCAGCTTCTTTGAGGGGGAGGGATGTGTGACTGGAAATGAATGGCGTCCACCGAGGCCATAAAATTTAGTAGCTGAAACAAAGATAAAAGGCAGACAGATATGGCTGCAATCTAAACCTGCTCCTTTCGTGCCCCTGTCCACCTTTCTTTCTTTCTTTTTTTTTTTTTTAAGGTTTTTTTATTGGGGAAGGGGAACAAGACTTTATTGGGGAACAGTGTGTACTTCTGGAACTTTTCCAAGCCAATTTGTTGTCCTTTCAATCTTAGTTGCAGGGGGTGCAGCTCAGCTCCAGTTCCAGTTGCTGTTGTTAGTTGCAGGGAGCGCTGCCCACCATCCCTTGCGGGAGTCGAGGAATCGGACTGGCAACCTTGTGGTTGAGAGCCCGCGCTCCAACCAATTGAGCCATCTGGCCACCCTGTCCATGTTTCTTAACCTTTCTGAAATTCTGTTTTCTCATCCAGAAAACAGAGAACAGTAGCCACCCTATACGGTAGTTTTAAGATCTGGGATGGTCTTAGTGCAGAGCCTCGAAGACAAAAATGGTTCCTCTTCTCTCCTGCTTCTTTTTTTTTCCACTTTTCTTTTTTCTTCTTCCCACTTTCCTCCTTCTTTCTCTGTTCCATTTTTTAAGGGGACTGTGACTAGAAAAGCTATGGGAAGTAGTCAAAGTTGACTGTCTATTTAAGACAGGGCTTAGAGCCTAGATTCCCCATTTCTTCAAGGCAATTCTTTATCAGTGTTTTTGACAAACTTTCCTGCCAATGGGCCTTTGTTGGAGCTAGACTGGCAGGCGTCCCTAACTTTGAATTTTAGGGAGCAGTGTTTGTCTCTTTCCTCTCAGAAATTACCTGGGTTGCGTGATTGATCCAGAAGGAGGCTGGGCTTTGCTGAGACCATCCGGATGTCTCAGGATGTGTCTATAACTAGGGGTACTCAGGGGACCCCTTACTGGATAAAGGTCTGTTCCTGGATAGTTTTCTGTCTGGTTTTGTAAAGAGGAGTGCATTAATTTGATAGCTAAAAGCAGTGTTCTGCAGTTTTTTTGCTTCCATTCTTTCTCTACGTCCCAGTCCTGCCTCCTGCCACGTACTGGAACTATGCTAAGCACTCAAAGTATAATGGTGAATAACACACTTTGGTAGGTAGAAATGCAAATAGGCAATTAGAACACAGTGTTAAGTGTTCCAGGGTGGCCTATAAAGATTACTACTGAAGGAACCACAGGAGGAGCGTCTGGCCCAGACTTGGAAGATCAGGGGAGCCTTTGTGAAGGATGGGATGTCTGTGCTGAGATGTGCAGCTACGCATAATGCTTGTAGGTGATAGAGTGTAGTCAAAAGCAATCCCCCATTTCTTTGATGGGGGAGCTATGTCAGTCTGAGAGAGAGAGAGAGAGAGAGAGAGAGAGAGAGAGAGAGAGAGAGAGAGAGAAGAGCCAGGTGATGGAACATTCCTGAGTCAAGGAGCTGTCACTCCAATTTGCTATCCTTTTGGGATGGCTCAGCCTTCTCCTGTTATGCACTTTGACCCTTTTAAATGATGGGTTAAATTGTTCATCTAGATGTCTTCTAGTGCCTAAGACCCAGAAGGTAAAAATAGTTACTGAGGCCATGAAGTTAGCTGGATATTTGCAGTGGGATAAGGAACAGATACAATCCATTGCAGGTCTGGCTGGTGAGGGATCTAGGCCCCTGCTATTCACACTGTGGTCTGCTGGTTGCTGCTACCCACAAACTGTTACTTCCCCCGATGAGATAAAACTGGACCAGGACGTAAATCAAACATATTACCAAGCACACTGTTAGTTCAACTGAGATATTTTTTTCATAGAAAAGCTTTCTTGATGAAGGAAGCAAAACAATGCACCAATTTACATTTTTGCATAAACTCTTTTATCTCACATAGGGTGTTTTCAGCAATTTTATTCGCTTTCCCATTCCTGAATCTCAAGATATAAACTGTTTTCTGTTCTCCACAATGAATCATTTCCACAAAGTGAGGTCGGGTACTACCAATCACCTGGGTTCAAGGAGCTGATTTTCCCGATTTCCCAACCAAAATTTCTTGGGATTCGGGAATAGAAAAATGAAAAAAATTCCTGAGAATGGGTGGGAATTCCTGCCCAGAAACCCTAGCAATAAATAGGAAAAATGTCTAAGAGATACATTATGAGTAGAACGTTTATTTCTCATTGTGGGTATTACTGGGTTCAAGGAACTGATTTCCCGACCAAATTTTCTCGGATTCGGGAATGGGAAAGTGAAAAAAATTCCTGAGTATGGGCAGGAATTCCCACCTGGAAACCCTAATCTCACGTGTGGACCAGTAATGAATAGTTCACAGACTAGCTATTTTGTGTAGTACCAGTCTAGGCAACATTGGCCCATCTATCCTGGAAAGTGTTCTTGGATCCTTTCTGTCTTTTCTCTCTTTCTCATTCCCTTGTTTTTTTCTTTGTTTCCTCTGCCTCCTCATCCTCATCTTTATAATTTTCCCTCTCCTCCCCCTTCCTTATTACTATTTTACTATTTCTTTCCCTTTTTGATGTTGTGACTTTGATTCAGTTTTTTGTATTTTAAAAAGCAAAACGAGAGGAGCCCAAATGCACAAGATAAGAAATGAGAATGGAAAACAATCACAAAACTAGACGACATTTAAGTAATTGAAAGTAACTAAAATAATTGTAGGAAAATAAATTAGAAAACTTAGATGAAATGGATTCTTTTTAAACAAAATGCAAATTGCTGAAATTGATTCTACAAATTGCCCTAGATTATACAGAAATTACGAATAAAACAGTAGGCATAAAATTTTGAAATGGTTTGTTAAAAAGTAGCCTCCCCCAAATGCCAAACCTCTATGGTTTTGCAATTGAATGCCAACAATATAGTAAAGAAACAATGATACCAATGGTATAACTGTCCCATAGTAACATATATAGAAAGAAAGGAAGCTTCAAATTTATTTTTATAAAATCTGAAAAGTAATACTAACATAAAAACTTGACACAGCATAAAATAAGAAAGTCACAGACTAGTTTCATTTGTTAGTATAGTAGTATATTTATTAATATGAATAGCATATTAGCAAATAGAGCCCAGTTTGGGCTCTAAATCAAAAGAATAAGATGTCTCTCTCTTGTTCTTATAGTTGCTTTATAGTAAGGCTTGCTATTAGGAGTTGTAAGTCGTCTGACTTTGTCCTTTTTAAAGATTGTTCTTAGCTCTTCCAAATTCTTTGCATTTTAATGCAGTACTTAGAATCAATTTGTCAATGCCTATAAACAACTTGTTGAGATTTTGATTAAGAGTGCTTTGAATCTACACATTAATTTGAGGACATTCTAACAATGTTGAGGTTTTCAACCCATGGACATAGTACACTATTCTATTTGCTTAGGTCTGCTTTAATCTCTCTCAGGAATACAGTTTTGTATTTTTTTGTAGTTTTTACAGGAAGTAGTGTAGAGGACTTCCATATCTTACTAATTTCTAAATATTTTGTGTTTTTTGATGTTATTGTAAATGGAATTAAAAAATATTTCCTTTTTTATTTGTTTGCTACTGTAAGAGTATGATTTACCTTTGCCTTTTGATCCAAGTCCTCAGCCTTCCTCTACTTATTACTGTGTTTCCCCGAAAGTAAGACCTAGCTGGACCATTAGCTCTAATGCATTTTTGGAGCAAAAATTAATATAAGACCCGGTCTTATTTTACTATAAGACCCGGTCTTATATTATATTATACTATATAACATAATATAATATAATACCAGGTCTTATTAATTTTTGCTCCAAAAGATGCATTAGAGATGATGGGCTGGCTAGGTCTTATTTTTTGGGAAATGGTAGTTCAAGTAGGTTTTGTTTCTTTGGTATGTTCTTTAGGATTTTCTATGTAAACAATCATGTAAATCATGTTGATTGTAAATAAAGACAGTTTTACTTCTTCCTTCCCTTTTGTTTTGCCTTTTATTATTATTTTTCTTACATCATTGTGCTGGTTAGAACCGCTAGTTCACTATTGATTGAAATGGTAAGATGTTACAATGTTGACACCCTTGTCCTATACTTGATCTTAGTAGAGAAGCATTCACTATTTCACCATTAAATATGATATTAGCTGTGGGGTTTTCATCGATGCCCTTTATCACATTGATGAAGTTCCCTTCTAAGTTTGCTGAATTTCTTTTTAAACATGAATGGGTAGTAAATTTTCTCAAATGCTTTTTCTGCTTTAATTGAGATGATATACAGAGGGTGCCAAACAAATGTATACACATTTTAAGAAAGGAAAAAGCTACTAAAATTGTAATACTCAATGTATACCAATAACAAATGAATACAAGTCATGTTTGACTTCTGCAATTGTAAGAGGTGCTCAAAGTGGTTACCATCAGCATCTAAACACTTCTGATTACGGTGAACTACTGCTTGAGCAACACTGACCAAAGTATCCATTTGTCCATATTTTTTGGTCACCCCTGGTATTCAATCAATCAATCTATCTATATTTTAGTCTGTTAACATGCTTAATGATATTGATATTAGAATATTAGACAAATCTTACATTCCTAGAATAAAATCTATGTGGTAATGATTATTATTTTTATATTGCTGACTGTTATTTGATCATATAATATTTTGTAAAGGATTTTTGTATATGTTCATGAGGGATATTCTGTACATTTTATTTTTGTAATGATGTCTGTTTTTGATAAAATATTATGCTGGCTCGCTTCTGTTTTCTAAAAGGATCTGTGTGGAATTGACATAATTTCCTTAAATATTTGATAGAATTCACCAATGAAACCATCTAGGGCTGCAATTTATTTTGTGGGAGTATTTTTAATAACAAATTCAACCTCTGTAATAGATATATGGCTATTTGGATTTTCTATTTCTTCATGTATCTGTTTTAGCAAGTAGAGTATTTCAAGGAATTTTTTTTCTAATTAAGCTAAATTGTTGGATTTATTAGCATAAAGTTATTAATATTTTTCTTTTTTATCATGTGTTGGTGTGTGAAATATGTAGTGCAACTCTTCCTGGTATTGTTAATTGTGTTTTCTATCTTTGTTCCTTGATCACTCTTTCTAAAGATTTTTTAATTTTATTAATATTTCAAAGAAGCATATTTCAGCTTTGTTAGTTTTCATTTATATATATAATATATATATTATATATATATATTACTCTTCATTAACCCCATTCTTCAACTTAATTTGTCTTTATCTGGCTTCTTTAGGTGGAAAATTAGATCATTAATTTTAAATTTTCTTTTTTATGTAAACATTTTAACTATAAATTTCTCTCTACTTCTTTAGTTGCATCCAAAATTTTTTATGTATTATTTTTTTAATTTTTATTTCCTTCCAAGTATTTTCAAATTTTCCATTGTGATTTCTCCTTTGACCCATGGATTAACTAGAAACATGTTGTATACTTTTTAAATATTTTTAATTTGTAAAGATATTTTATTTTTGATTTCTAATTTAATTCTGTTGTCAGAAAACATACTCTGTAATATTTTAATCTTTTGAAATTTATTTTAATATATTTGAAATTTATCTCATTTTATTTTATCTCATTTAAATAGGCCAGAATATGGCCTATTTTGTAAAATTTTCCATGTACACTCAAAAGAAAAAATATATTCTCCAGTTGTTGGATGTAGTGTTCAATAAATATCAGTTAATTGATAGAGTTGTTCACATTTTCTATATCCTTACTGATATTTTGTTAAATTGTTCTATCAGTTCCATAGAAGTGAGTCAATATCTCTAACTTTGCTTATTTCTTTTTGTAGTGCTATCAGTTCTTGTTTTGTGGATTTTTGAAACTCTGTTATTAAGTGCATGCACATTTGTGATTAAGTTTTCCTGATTAATGACCCTTTATTCTGAAATGTCCAGTATTTAAGGGGAGTTTTTATGCAGATTTTATTTCGCTTCACTGTGACTCACTCTTCTCTGACACATCCTTTCTTAATTTCTGTCTCTGTCATTCCTGAACTCTGCTACTCATCCACACTTTATGCTAATAAGACTGTGGCTTTCCACTTGCTTTCTAGTCACAATGCCATGCACAGTGGGGAGTTCGCTTAGGGGTAAAAAGGCTAATGACCAAGCTAATAGTAATAAAACTAGGTCTTTATTCCTCATTTAGAGTTGTTTCCTACAATGCTGTGATGCTAATAGATAAAAGTAGTAACCACTAACTTTCCCCAGGGCTTGTTTTTAAGTAGACAGCATTAGCTAATCCTGAAAACTTTTGATTATTCTGGATGTGAGGAGAATGATATTTTCACTAGAGAGAAAATTAAAGAACACTAAGCAAGGTCAACACACGGGGCTAATACATTAGACCTGTTTTTAGCCTTTGCTTTCTTATCTACAAATCTGTATGACCTAGATCATCAATTGACTATACAATTCTCCTGCTATAAAGTGGATATTGAAATTTTAACCATGTAGAGTTGGGGAAGGCATCTTAGAGGTCATTATGTCTAATACCCTGTCCACAAATTCAGGACTCCCTTTTATAATGGAATTCCTGCTTCTGCCAAAACTTAGCCAGCTTCTACCTCAGAGCTTCTATCTAGTAAAAGAGAAGAACCTGTTCTAAGTGTTAGAGAATTTTTTTTATCCGAACACACATCTCTGTGGATCAGTCCATTGATTCAAATTCTATTTGCACAAGCTGCACAAAATAATCTCGTTTTATCTTCCACATGAAAGTGCTTCAGATATTTGAAGACAACCATTAGGTGCTTCTGAGTCTTATTTTTCCTAGGCTTAATTAAAACATGCTTAAGTTAAACATTCTCATTTCTTTCCAATCTTCTTTGCATGAACTTAACTAGAACAGCTAAGTCTTTTTCTAAGTCTATGAATCTCTGTAAGTCAAATCTTCCATATCTCTATATGGTTGATTATTTTGAACCCACATAGAGCTGTCCTCCGGAAGATGATAAAAACGATAGGAATGTATTTTAAAAAGTTAAAGCCATTCACCCAAGCAAATATTGTGCCTCTGTCATTATCTGGGTCTTCGGTTTTTGCCTACAACTTCATGTCAAATTAGTCCCACAACCTTAATATGATGTGGGAGATAAAGACTTCTTGATTTCCCTTCCTCTTAGTATCCACCCAACTAGCAAATTCACTGATTAGTATCATTCCCCTTTCCTTTGTAAAAAAGTAATATTCTTTGTGTTCATTCAATCTGTTGCGAACATACTACTAGTTAGACCTGTTGCCAACATGCTACTAGTTTTGAGAGCTGCCTGTGTTTTGAGTACATTATTTATATGATCACAATCATTCTATAAAGTAGATATTAATGTGCACGTTTTACTGATAAAGAAATCAAGTCATAGAGTGGTTAAACCAGTTAGCCAAGGGCCTGCAGCCAATTATGGGCAGGACTGTCTTCCTAATTCCCAGGTTTCCATGTATACTGCAACTTCGTGATAACTCTGTTCCCTTTCATGCTTATCTCATTTAATTTTGCAATGCGGGTATATTTGCTTGCATTCATCCTTGTCCATAAAATGGTAAGTGAGCTGACTGAGGGCAGGGATCATATAATATGAACTTTTGTATCTTCCCTGCTATCAAGTAGAGAGCTTTGGTTCTATAGTAGGACTCTTAATAAGTGATTGTTGGGATGAAAATTGTAAAACTATAAATGATCTCTCTCAGGACCTGGTATGCCGATGGCTAGCTACAATTTTGTTTAAGTTTATGTTCTTTGTTTTTTATTTTGTAAGTCAGCACTGATTGAATAGAACATTATCCAATGTTTGGGTGTACGTATGTATGTAAATCTGTGTGTGTGTGTGTGCACATGTGCACGTGTGTGTATGAATGGTTTACAAAAACTTTAGAGTAATATTATAAGGAATTTTGATCAAATGAGCTGCACTCAGGGCCTTTGCTTCTTGTTAAATTTAACCATACAATTGAGATTTAGTAAAACAAAACATATAAAGTAGAAGAAGGGGTAATTTAGCCCTAATGGGGGATAGTTTTAAGTTACTGATTACAAAATCGTGACAGTGTGTTGAGAAAATTTGTGCTAAACATGATCAACTTTACCCAAATTGGTTTATGTCTTCTGAACTAAGAGCTAAGTAGCCATTTTTATCATGATGTTTAAAAAAAAATAAAAATGAAGGCAGAATTGTTTTGTGCAGGCTTTTGGGCAACATTTCGACCAATTAGGCTTTGACATTTTGGTAAATGTTAAACTATATCATGACACTTTAATAGGAACTGGGGTTTTTCTTGCCCCTATTTTGCTGTCCAAAATATTTAGAGACTTGGCAGAAAACCTTGGGAAAACTAAAATTCCACTTCTCCAATATGGTATTACTCATCCTAATTTAAAGTAAACAGCAAAAAAGGAAGAAATTAAAGATAAGCTATGGCTATACTAAATAATACTCAGTTTTCAAAAAACAGTCGTCAAGACTTGGGTAGTATTTATTTATTTATTTAAATTATGTGAAATGCAGATTAACTTCCACTGAGGCATGTTAAGTATTGCTTTAAAATATAGGAACTGCAGTGCTTTGATGAGAACAGAGAAAGGCTATTGGATTGTGGCTTGTCAAAGGATCTCTTTCTGCTATATAACATTATTGTGCGCATATAATACTGTCTGATAAAAGTCCTCTGATCTTAAAGTGCATGACAAAAAGACACGTACCTGTTTCCTTACCTCTCCTCTTTGCCTTGTTCTGATTGGAACCTGTGGTTATAATGTTTGGGGAATAAAACCTTAGAAAGAATTTTTTTGTTTTTTTGACTTGGAGACGTGATTCTGCTGCTGTAGTTTTCTTCGGGTGTCATGGATAGCTCTCTGGCTGACCGGCAGACGTATTGATGGCTTGGTTGTGATAAGGCTGCAGCCTGCTCCCTTATCTTTTCAAGTCTCCTGATTCCTACCTTCTGTCTATGTAAGGATTACTCACACCCCTTTGGATAATCCACCTAATCTCCTAATTGCCTCTGTATGCTGAGGGTCCTGTGATGTCCCAGGGTCTCTTCTCCTGTATTTTTCATCAAAATTGACTCATCGTTTGTCTCATTTCCTCTGTGCCCTGACAAATGGTTGGTTTACTAACCTGTAATAAATTAATCCAGGCTAAAATGCCATATACACATTAACGCCAAACTTAATGTGTTGCTGATTTCACTGGGAATTTTAAGGAGCTCCCTGTATATGAGTGTCTTAATCCAAGGAAATATTCTTTAGTAATTACCATTTTGGAACTATGACAGGCTGGTAGGCGAAGAGTTTTTTTGGACCCCTAAGCACAAATGAGTACATTCTTTAATTTTATTATAGGATCTTAACTTGATTATATGATTATCAAAGCATTTGTATTTCCCTTTAATTGGAAACACAAAAGAATGATTGCTTGCTTGAAAGAAATACAAATATTTATTCCTCTGGATACACTGTATTACTCTAGAATAAAACCAGAATATCAGAGGTTTAAGTGCATGAGTCATATTGCTTTGAAGGTTCATAGAATCATGCTTTGCTACACTCACTGAAATAACTCTTGGATTAAAAAGTAAATTAATGCTTATGTGATGCTGCCAAAGCATATTCATGGGAAAATTAATGGTCTCAAATAAAGAATAACGTTACATTAATTAAGGATTCAAAAAAATTTTTTTAAAAAGGGCAACAGAAATAAAAAAAAACAGAAAAGGAAAAAAAGCAATTTCTAGTGATAAGTACAGAAAGAAATCAGAAACAAAAAAACACACAATATTGACAGGCTAAAAAAACTTTAAAAAATGCAGTCTGGACAAATATATAATCTATTCTGGAGCGAAAAAAGAAGTCAGAAAAGCATTAATTTAGTACTAATAATGGAGCTATAACCAGAAAAGATATGTTTTAAGTTGAGAAATCACACAACTCTGCTAACAAATTTGAAAATTAAAATGGAAAAAATAACTTTATGGGAAAGTATTCAGGCTAGAACCAAGAAGCAGAAAGCATAAGTAGATATATAAACAAGAAAACATTCTAAAAACTTGTGCAGGATTATCTTCAAAAAGGGAAATGTATCATAAGTGTATAAAATGTTAAAACTTACCGAATTTTACACTTTAAGTTTGTGCTGTATATTGAATGTAAATTATATCTCAAAAACGTTGCAAAAAAGGGAAGTATGTCCACGTGATTTTCTTGCTGAAATTATTCATAGCTCTTCATGGAATAGATCATTCTCATGCTACTTAAACTATTAGAAAAACAATGAAAATGTGGAAAGTTTTCTACCTTATTTTACGAAGCTCAAATAATCTTGACACCAAAACCTTTAAAGAAATGAAAGCTATTAGTTAGTTTTGATTATTAATACTAATCCAAAAATTACCTACATATAGTCAACATTGTATAAAAACAATAATATGTGTATGTGGAGACAACAAAGATAAGTGAGCCTGGGAGAAGTGTCCCCTGAGCTATCTCTGGGAAATGTCGGACTTGCAGATGTTAAAGGGATTCTTTGGTAACCCAGTGCCTCAATGAATTACACAGATTCAGTTTAGGACTGCAGGAATTCAGGCATGAGAAACTCTGCACATGGCTTGCACCGGCAGACCCAAGATGAACAGAATCTTGGAATCCCTGAGACTCATCATTGTCTAAATCTTGCCCCACAGAGAACTGGCTCTCAACTCCAAAGCCTTCAGTGTTGTGTCAGTGTTACTGGAATTTCAGGAAAGCAGGCAGCAGCAAGGGGCAGCTTTCCCAAGTGAAGCTGTAGAGGTCTACAAGTCCATGTCAACACTCTGTTCCGTGAGCTGCCCTTTCACAGGATCACCAACGAATTTATTGTGGGAAGTGTTCAGGAAGTAGTTGCTTGTATCAGCGACACTTTAGATGTGCACATGACCCCAGCGAGCATCAGCATCAGAACCCATTACTCCATGTTGGAATCAAACATGGAGAAGATCATGTTTGGAATTTCAGGAACTGATGACCATTTCCCAACTATTGCATTGGAAGGGATGTGTAAAAGCTCTTTGCAAAATAAAGTGTTCCCAATGGGAAGACATCTCCTATATTTTCAATATTCCCTAGATGAAAAGATGAGCAGCAACATGGCCCTGAACTGGATTGAAATGAGTAAGAGTCAGAAATCCTCTTAAGAGCAATAAATGGCCTTGGAGCAGTTAGAGGTAGTGAGGAAAGCAGAGTACAATGATGGTTTTACGTAGAAAAGCAAGAAATCATGAGCTTAGCCTTGATTCAGATCTGTGGTATCCTTGACACTTTTTCATCCAGTGATGAGCCGATGACCTATCACTAGCAAGGCCAGTTCCCAGGTGCCCACAAGGATGGCAAAGGCTAGACAGGATCATTCGGAAACTCATCAACGGGCATCATGGGAGTTTTAGCACCTATAGCTACGACTTGAATGGTGGAAATGATGTAGTTTGGTACTCATATAAGATGCTGGTGGATGTGGACATAAGTATAAATCTGTAGGGCATTCAAAAACCTTAAAACACACATCTTGTTTTACCAAGCAGGTCCACCATTGAGAATTTAGCCAAAGGAAATCTATATCCATATACACATATTCAAGGAGATGTGAGTGAATAGGATGGTCATTACAAACTTGGAAATCAACTAAATTTTCAAATAAAGATGGATAATAAATAAATTATGGTATTGCCATATATATTATAACAGGACTGTCATCTGAAAATATTTGCACTTCAGTAAGGGAAAGATAGACTTCAAAAAGAGCATACTCTGTTGTGCTTGTATTTTCTAATTTTGCACAACTAAAACTCATGACTATTGTCATCATCAAGGGAAGATATTTTAGAATGAAAAGAAAGTGGTGTGAAGTGTGAGACTATACAAAAATTTTTCGAGCATGCTTCTACCATGTCTGTGAGGGTGAAAATCGTGGATCCTGAACTCACAAGATTTGTGATTTGGGGAACTTCTCTGCGCCTCATTTTCCTCATCTGTAAACTGATATTGAAGTCATACTTACTTCTTACTTCGAAGGACTGCCATGAAGATTAAAGGAATGTATGTATGTGTGAAGTACTTACAGTTGTCTTCACACATCTAAGAGCTCGATAAACATTACGGTGAATAAAGTACAGTGACCTTTTATGGATGAACCATGGGAAAAAGTCTACTCTGTTTTCCATGTCAGGAAAAGCGCCGCATCTCCAAAAAGATGTTTTAAAATTTAATCTAATGATCTAGTAAACCTTAAAACTTAGCGTGCTTCCTTCTTTCTTGGACTGCTAGTTCATAAATTCTGTGCCAAATTCCTGGTCACCTCTGCTAACACAACCAGGTAGATTTTCTCTGCTTATTTAACTTACTACTACTGTATTAGTTTTCCACAAAATTTCCCTTTAGACTAGGATTTCCAAGACACCCACTTAAATTTTAATTTCAGGTAAACAATAATATATTTTTTTAATATAGTGTGTACCGAATATTGCATGGGACATACTAAAGAAAATATTGCTATTTACCTGAAATTAAAAATTAACTGGGAATTCTGTGTTTTTATTTGTTAAATCTGGCAACCCTATCTTATACATTATATTTCTTTATTATTAAATACCTCAGAACTTTTGTGGAACAATACTGAGGAATAAATGAATGAATAAATGAATGAATATGTGAACAAAAAAATACCCTGGGTTGAAGAAAATTTTTGAGACATCTTAATCTCTGAGGGAAGAAATCTGTAATGGCTTATAATATAATTATAGTCAATAATTTGTAGATTGGCCTTTTAAATTAATACCTAACATTCACCCTTTTTTCTTTCCTTTCCTTCCTTCTCCCTCTTTTCATTTATCTCTCTTTTTCTTATAGCTCTTCTTTTATTGATATTATAATGAAAAAGAAAAACTTGGAAGAGTTTTAGATTCACACATATGAGAAAAATACAGTTATAAGAAAAGATTAGGGATTACTTCACCCAGTGAAGTGAAAGCTGAATAGTGATTTAATATTAGCACAAAGTGATTTTTCAAATTCTCTTTGATCACTGGAAGAAAGATCCTACCTATCTTTACATTGTAGGCAATATAAGGCAATAGTAGGGCTTCTAACTTTATGTGACAAATACTGGAGCAGCACATTACTGGCAAGGAAATTATGATTGTCTGATTATTATGTTCATTTCAGGTAAACTTTTGGATTTCATCCCTTTAGGAAATTCACTGTGCAATTTATGCCTTCCAAAAGAGTCACAAAGGACCTTCTGAACTTCTTTCCCATATACTTCAGACCATTCTTTGCCTTTACAGCATCTTTTCACACATCTTTTATCAGTTTATATTTTAGGGTGAAACATATGCCCTAGGGAATGAATTACGTACTGACAATACTAATCCGTATTGGCTTGTTTGCCTGTCCTAGATGACTCATGTTCGTACCTAATATTCAGTCTCCTAAACATATCCCTGTGTTCTCTGTTTCCAGGACTGCTGCTGCATCCCATGTGAAAAGCAGAAAATAAAATGAAGATTTTTCAGTGCAAGACGCAATACTGGCTGTTTCCCACTGTTTTGGCAATTGCTTACTTTTGCACCATTGTCCAGGCTCAAGGTAATGGGGAACTTTAAGCTAACTATTAGGGTCTGGGACTAATGAGCTGTGTTGGTTCTAATGATCATTTTTTTAAAAAAATTATTTACCCTAGTAGTGCTTCACTGGTTCAAATGTGTTTCTAGGACATGGTCATATGTTGGCTGTTGCTCATTATTACCAACTCTTTACATTGTAGAAATGTGCCACAACTTGGATGAGGATTATGACCTCAAGAGTGATTGAGCTAAAAAAAAAAAAAGAGTGATTGAGCTTAGTCATTTTGTGGCAGTTGGTTTAATGGCTCATTCTGAACTTGGCTTCTTTTCGGCTGCGCAAATTGAATTAGTAATGTCACATTTTCATATTACAAAATCAGTTCTATTGATAAGGAGCTATAATGTGTGTAGCGTGTATCCCAATCATGCCTTGTCTCTTAAATAGAATGTCTACAAAATATTTCTACCATTGCATACTTGGCCCTTAATTTTGCTTCGTTCTTTAAAAACTGAGCGCATAGGGGCCGGCCCGGTGGCTCAGGCGGTTAGAGCTCCATGCTCCTAACTCCGAAGGCTGCTGGTTCGATTCCCACATGGGCCAGTGGGCTCTCAACCACAGGGTTGCCAGTTCAATTCCTTGAATCCTGCAAGGGATGGTGGGCTGCGCCCCCTGCAACTAGCAACGGCAACTGGACCTGGAGCTGAGCTGCGCCCTCCACAACTAAGATGGAAAGGACAACAACTTGACTTGAAAAAAGTCCTGGAAGTACACACTGTTCCCCAATAAAGTCCTGTTCCAAAAAAACCCAAAAAAACAAAAAAGCAAAACTGAGCACATAGTCTAAAGGTGAGTAAAGATCTGACACAGGCTGCTGATACGCCATTTTAAGCATTTCTAATGACTTCTAGCTTTGTTTTAATTGAACTTACTTTTTGAAATCTACTATTTATATAATTGGGATCTGCACTTGTATTTTTGAATTCCACTCAGTTTTATAAAGTATGTCAGGAGTTGGCAAGCTACCACCTCTGGGCCAAATCTGGCCCACTGCCTACTTTTATAAATAAAGTTTTATTGGAATACAGCATGCTCATTTGTTTACATATGTCTTTGGCTGCTCTCACACTGCAATGGCAAAGCTGAATACTCGTGACAAAGACTGTAAAGTCCACAAACCCTAAAATATTTATCTGGCCCTTTACAGAGAAAGTATGCTAAGCTCCAAAATAAGTGCATAATATATATGTAAAACTGCTCAAAAAGACATTACTAGACAAACATGGTAATCCAGCAGAAACAGAAATTTGGGTGCTGAAATTGTCATTCATCAGCTGAGCAAGGTAGTCTCAATGTGATAAGGCTGTTTTAGGAGTATTAATGTCTAATGTTTGGAATTTAAGGTTGTAGAAAAGTCAGATGCAAGAAACATTACACCCTGGTTCCTTAATGTGGGGCACACTTGTTTGGAAAGGAATGGAACGTGACTCTTTGCATGGTCCGATAGTGTGAAAACACTGTAAGTGAATGACCGTATTTCCAATACTTCATGCAACACAAAGGCATCAGTTGAATAGGCAAGTTCTGCTTATGTTATTTACATTGATAAAAGAATGCTTTCAGCTGTGACAATTAGAAAACTGATAACAGAAATCCTAGATAACTCACCTGCTACACTATGGATACAGGATGTAGGCCCTTAGGCACAAAGGGTAGGCAAATCACGAAGCCCTTCAGATTTGCCATCTCCGTCTAGCTTAATTCAGAATAGTCATTCGTGGAGGAAGTGATCATATAGAGCTCTTCTGGGGTACTTTCAGGGATGCTGTCTGCCAGATACACAGTGTTAGCCAAATTCTGTTTTCAATTAACTCTTATGGGGCACATCCTGTGTGTCAGGCTCAAGTTACAAAGCTGAATGAAGCTTCCCTCTGCCTTCCAGCAGCTTAATGGCCACTGGAGAGACAGTATAAACGGATTAAATCCAATACAGGTTCTGTGGGGTGTGGTGACAGACAAAGATGGAAAGCTAGATTGGAGCCAGATTATGGGGGATTTTAAACAGCTCTTTTTTAGGGGCACTCTGATAGCAATATTGCTGATACTCATCTCTGTGACTCACAGGGGCTTGAGGGATAGGAATAACGAAAGCAAGATAGATCATGAGAAGATCATGCGTATATTAAGTTGTCTAAGAGCTAAGTGTCAAGGGTGGTCTCTCCCCTCAGGAAAACGTTTACTCCATTTGTACGCTGCCGTTTTCTTCATGGCATTATCCCCATAAACTTGGACTAACATGTCCCTGATTTCACTTCCACTCTTGCCAAGTTTAACAAGAAATGTGATGTTTGTTCATTGCTCTAATTCAAGCTCAGACATTCTCACAATGGCACACAAAAACACAACAACAATAATGAACACCACTCAGCAAGACACCGCCACACGTCGACACAAACACAGCTGTGAGACACTGATATGCCAAGGTTATGAAACCTTACTGAGCTGTTTGTACAGTGCTGCCAATGTAAGTGCACGGTGGCAAGTTCTCGAGTTGTCAGACTTCGTACATACCTATAATAAAGTTTAATTTATAAATTTATATACGGCAGGGGATTGACAACACTAACTAATAATAACAGAGAACAATTATAAAAATATACTGAAATAGAAGTTATGTGAATGTGGTCTCTCTTTCTCTTTCTGATAACCGATCTGATAACTGGGATGGCTGCAAAGTGACTCACGGGCAGGTAGACAAAGGGAGATGGTGGACAAAAGGGTGATTTATGTCCTGGAATGGTGTTAGATTTCATCGCATTACTCAGAATGGTGCACAAGTTAAAGCTTACGAACTGTGTATTTCTGGAGTTTTCCATTTAATGTTTTTGGAGTGTGGTGGACAGCGGTTAACTGAAACCGCGGAAAGCTAAACTGTGGATAAGGAGGGGCTACTGTACCAGAGATGACTCTGAGGCTTTTTGCTGGAGAACTGAGTAGATGGGGACTTTAATTTAAATCCCTGTGTTATTATTGCTTCTATATCCTTGTGTCGTAATTGTTGGTTTACCTAATGAAGCTCATTAAAGGCAGGGGTTCTCTCTTTAGTGTCTGTATTTCCAGGACAGAACAATGCCTAGTCATACCCTGTTTCCCTGAAAATGAGACCTAGCCGGGCAGTCAGCTCCCATGCGTCTTTTGGAGCAAAAATTAATAAGACCTGGTCTTATAGTATATTATATTATATAAGACCCAGTCTTATATTAAAATAATACCGGGTCTTATTTTAATTTCTACTCCAAAAGACGCATTAGAGCTGATAGTCCGGCTAGGTCTTATTTTCAGGGAAACACTGTAGCTGACACCAATTTTTCTCAAACCTTATATTCTTATAGACATTTTTGGAATCACATTTATTCACAAAATGAGGAAAAAGAAAAGGTCTGTAGTAGGCAGCATAATGTGCCCACACAGATGTTCTTATCCCAATCCCTAGGGCCTGAACATATGTTATATTATATGGCAAAGGGGAATTAAGATGTCGGGTGGAATTAAGGTTGTTAACCAGCTGAAAAATAGGGAGATTACCTTGGATTATCTAGGTGGATCCAATTTGGACCCAATCACAGGGATCCTTAAATATGGAAGAGGGAGAAGAGAAACCAATGTCAGAGTGATGCTATGTGAGAAAGACTTGACCAGCGATTGCTGGCTTTGGAGATGGAAGGGGCCTCAAGTCGAGGAATATGGGAAACCTCCTCCAGAAGCTGGAAAAGGCAAGGGAACAGACTCTCCCCTCGAGTCTCCAGAAAGGAACACAGCCCTACAGACACATGGATGTCAGCCCAGAGAGACCCACGTCAGATTTCTGACCCCCAGAACTGTAAGATCATACATTTATGTTGTTTTAAGCCACTTTGTGATTATTTGTCATAGCGGCATTAGAGAACGAAAGCAGTCAATATTAAAAGGCATACAGGAAGTTAACGCTCACCTCTTAAATCCCTAATCACAGAGTATGCTTTAGCACTTTGCCTCTCCGGGTAATTCTTTATGAAGCAGTTTCCTTCTCTAGAGAATAACCCACATTGGCTCATATAACTGTTTATACCTGGACTAGTCCAGCATCGTCTTTTCAAGGCAGGTTGTTAAATGAACTGGAACACCGACAAAGTAATGTGTTGGCTCTAGGGGGAAAAATGTGTATAGTATGACCGAATGGTGGCACCAATACTTCCTCAGAATTCCATAGTAAGTCTGTGCTTGGTTCTAGTAATGTTTGTTCTGGATGGTTGCAAGAAGGAACCACTGAAGGTAAAGTAACTATCATTTAAAAAACCTCAAAGTATATAAAATTGGAGACTTTGCAGTGGGGCTAGAATTAACTTTATAAAGACCTCTTCTGTGCTAATACACTTACACTTACTATTATTATTATCATTATTTTTGCTGTTAGTAGTAGTCAAATATGTTTGGGAGTGGAGAGTATTTTCCTTACGGCTGTTTTCAGCATCTTTATAATGAATCGTGAAATTAAAACACGTTAGGTTCTAAGCAAGATAAAAAGATCCCTCTAGCATATCCCATAGTAAATTTCTCTCAGATTTTTAATTTCTCCAATGTATAGAACATTCGGGCAATGCATTTAATTGAAAAATGACTGAGGTAAAAAGCTAACGTTCTGTTTTTGGTTTGTTTGGTTTTTTTTTTTTTGTTTTGTTTGTTTTTTTAAAGATCACTTGGAAAAATAAACCAAATACTTCTCTGCTGTTTAGAGGTCTTTTACTTAATAAAAATAATGTTGATCCATTGATATGGCAACCTAAACTATGTTTTGAAAGGGAAAATACTCTCAGTGCCCATACTTCTCCATCTCTACCAGTCAGAGATCTTCGGTGGCAAATAATAGAAACTATCTCTGGCCAATTTAAGCAAAAAAATGTACTTACTGGTAGGTAGTGAAGTAGCTCATAAAATTAAGGTAAAAATTAAGTAATTAAGCTTTGAAAAGGGTAAGAATCTGGAAACACTCTAGAACTAGTTTCTAGGAATTAGTGACTTTTTTTTTTTTTTTTTAAAGCACGTCATTGGAATGAAATGACGAGCTATTTTCTATTTTCCATCCTTCCATCATTGGACAGATTCTTGGGAGAGTCGGCCTGACCTCCCACCCCTAAGCCAGGGGGGGATGGATGGTTGATCCAGCACAGCCAAGGCCCCATGCAGTGGGAAGGGAGTTTGTTCCTTGGAAGAAAACCAAGGTGCTGTCAGAAAAGGAAGAGGGGAGGTGATTATGGGGCGTGAAGAACAGAAGACCTCCATGTCAGTGTCCCTGTGTAAAAAAGTAGCGTTTCAAGAAACTAATGAGACTATTTCATTAGAAGTAAACCTTTGCATAGATTGTCACTTGTCAAAACAGGAAGATTTCAGTTGAGTTGAATTGAAGTGAAAGAAAGGAAGAGAGAGAAGAAGGAAGAGAGGAAGGAAGAAGGAAAGAAGGAAGGAAGGAAAGAAGGGAACAAAAGGCAGAAAATTGAGTCTTCACTGAAATGTAACATAAACATTCCTTTTTTTTTTTTTTTTTTTTTTGCCTATGCCTATGAGATTTGATTTCTGAGAATGATTGCAGTGAAATTCTTGGGGTTTAAAGAAAATCTTCCATCTCAAAAAAAATACAACATGATTAAACAAAAATACCCCCATACTTTCAGTAACAAGCTTAATCCTGTACTAAAGAGAAAGATAGTGAATGGACCCTCCTCGGTATACTTCCTCAAGCCCCCATTGGGATGAAGTTCATATATTCACAAATGTTGTATTTGGCCCAATCTCTCATGGGAAGCCTGATTTCACCATGCAAAGGCTGAGTTTGTTAGCTTGCTCTTGGTTCTTGGTGTGTGCCAGACATCAAGCTTTACACTTGACTTTTGTCTTCTTAAAAGGCTTAGGATTTTAACTGACACAAAGTAACTGTTGAGTCAAGTTCATGCAAGCATTTATAATTATTACTGTAAGTTAAGTATATGTATAGAAGCACCTCCTTTGTGCTCACAGAAAGAAAAATCATGGGTCTGGTATTAAATATACACAAATTTTTGTTCCATGAGATAAGGACAATTATTTCTCTGCTGCACTTAGAGTGCTTCTGTCAATCTTGCTGCCCTTGCTTTGGCACCAGTCCCAGTGCCTTCCATACAGGAAAAAGGGAAATAACTTTGAAATCCAAAACTGTGACCTCATGCATCTTTCTTTCTTAACTAGCCTTTCTTCTTTTCAGTGTTTTTCGCCCTAAAGGCAAAAGTGTAAAGGAAAAGTGACATTTGTGTCCAACTAAGATTTTCTTTTAATGATTGTGAGAGCATTTATGCTTCTATAGGCAAAAGGTGTGGCCTATTGATAAAAGAAAATGGCGGTATTGCTTGTTGCTAGCAGTTGTAATGGGACGAGAGTCCTATGAACCATTTGTAAATTGTTGAAAAAGTTGATTGTTGATGGATTTGAATATTGATGAAGTGTTTGCTTCACACTTTATTTCCTTGCGTAGTTCAATGGAAGCTAGTGTCACTCTGGGTTCTGGAGCACACCCATGCTCTCTGAGCGTGACCTGTGTGGTCAGAGCATCATCAATACTGCCCTCATTATTTTCTCCTGGAGGCTCCCAAGGTTAGCCATCCCCCAAAAAACTGTTACAGGGTATAAACTCAGACCAGGTCAAAGAACAATAGCCTGGCTAGAAAATGCTGCAAAGATGTCTAATCTTTAACCTAGGAAACCTGAATGGTGTTAACGACTTTGTTCTCCTTGAGATGTCAACACACCTGGGGTGCTGACAGAATTGGCTGACCCTCTTGGAACTATCTAGACTGAATCCTCCATCCTACTTGCACTTTTCCATTTGACGGCTGGTTCTCAGGCATGCCAGCTTTCTTTCACCAGTGCTTTCATGCAGAACTTTGCAATAAGCTTGCCCAATGATGTCTATCAGCCCACTGACAAGATTTGGCTCAGAAACTGGATATATTGTCTACATTTTTAAATTCTTATTTTCAGTCTTCTGCCGTAAGTAATAAAAACCTATCTATAGATAGATTTTCTCCCCAATTTCCAGACTAAGCAAAATAGTAACTGTTTCTCTGTTCACCCAAATGTTCACTTAGCCGCCTTCCTCTTCTATGTTAAACTAGTTGTTTTTATGATACATCTGGATTTTCCCATAAACCAGAGAAATGTGAACTCTTTCTTCCATACCTGTCAAACTGAGAATGGGAAGCCAAAGTTTTTGTTTTGCTTCACTGGCATTCTCTAATGAGAGGTAGTAAAGGGCTCTAGAAAGAGAATTCTACTCAAGGTTATGTCCCTCAGTGCTGACTGATTTCTGATGAGTGGATGGTCTATAGAGGAGTAAATCACTCATTCATCCAGCTCAATGAAGGGTGATTTCTTTATGGGATCTTCTTCCAAAGGAACAGAGAATTTCATTTGGGGTCAGAGATTGTCATTCATCAACATGTGAACTTGGGAAAATCTCTGAGCTTCTCCTTACTTCCATTTTATATAAAATTGGGATACCAATGTATTTTTATGAGGATTAAATGAGCTTTGGAGGGCCCCCATACATGAAGGAAGAGGGAAGAGGAACAAATATTTATTGACCTGCTGTTATAATGCATTCTAGCCATTATCCTATTTAATGTTGTCATTTATCATGTGCAGAAAGTATTGCTGCCACCTTTTTTAGAAATAAGGCTTTGGTGCAACAACGTGGATGGACCTAGAGGGTATTATGCTAAGTACAATAAGTCAGACAGAGAAAGACAAATATCATATGATCTCACTTATATGTGGAATCTAAAGAACAAAGTAAATGAACAAACAAAACAGAAAGAGACTCAGATACAGAGCAGAAACTGATGGTAGCCATGGCGGGGGGGGGGGGTAGAGGGTTGGGGGAGATTGGGGGATGCGTGGAAAAAGTGAAGGGATTAAGAAGTACAAATTGGCAGTTACAAAATAGTCATGGGGATGTAAAGTGCAGCATAGAGAATATAGTCAATAATGTTGCAACAAATATGTTTAGTGTCAGGTGGGTACTGAACTTCTCACAGGGATCACTTTGTAAGTTCTATAAGTGCCTAATCACTATGCTGTACTCCTGAAACTAATATAAAATGACATTGAATGCCAACTGTAACTTAAAAAAATAATAATTTATACAATAAGGCTTTGGAAGAAACAGTCACTTGCTCAAGATTATTTATCTAATAAGTGACACAACTGAGAAACAAACTGATATCCAAACCCCATATTATACGAGATACCTATTAGGAAGAATAGTTGTTTTCTTTTCCCATGCTCTGTTTCCTAAAGTGAGAAAGAAAGGCCTGGCGTAAAAGTGGTAATAGAGCAAACTTTTCTGTTAAGTTTTAGCTTTTTTCCCCCAAAACTAATTTAGATATTATATAATAAAAATCTTCTTACCAGCATATTTCTTTTTAAATTCTGTAACATATTAGTAGAGTTCCAAAAATATGTTTTTAAATTTGAATGACTTAAACAAAAAACCACATAGATCTACTAATTTTGTGAACTATCAGAAAAGATTAAACATCCTGGGATGATTTATGACCATGTGCTTTGTATAATTCTGTAACGTATAAATCAGCTACACTTGAATAATAAATCAAAGTTCATAAAATTATCTTTTATTTGGTTCTTTTTTATTTGGTCCTTTACAATCTCTTTCTCAAATGTTTTTAAATGATATCTTATTACTATAACATGTTCATAATAGCCTTCTTAAATGACCTTATCATAACAGATATTGGATTACTAAAGTGAAAAACCTGAAGCCATGAAACAAGTCCCTGTAGAGTAGATTATAAAAGCTCAGATGTTCCAAGAAGAAAAATTTATCCTTATAACATAATGACAGCATTTTACAAGATTGGCTCCAATTTTTAAACCAGACTAGAGTATTAAATTCTAACCCTAAGTCACAGTTCTTTGTCATAAGGTCAGTACTATTTAACAAATGCTTATCTCTTGAGTAAGAAACAAATGCTCTTAAGCTGGTGTTATTTTGCCAACGAGTAACTCATTAATGGGGTTGTAGAAAGAACACATTTTGAAGCTGAAGAAGTCTTATATATTTTGATTACTTTGACTTTTTAATTTAACAAATGGAAGCTTAAATGTTTCAACATTTCAACATATTTTTGTTTTTCCTTTTCAGTGGCTTCACCGACACGGTTAAGATATAATGTATTATCTCACGATAGTATACAGATTTCATGGAAGGCTCCAAGAGGAAAATTTGGTGGATACAAACTTCTTGTGTCTCCAGCTTCAGGTAAAAACAGTCAGTCAGAGTTTAGCAACATTAACACATAGGTAACTAAAAATGTGTAGGTTTTTTGTTTTGTTTCTTTTAAAGATTTGAGCTTGAAATCTTACCTTCGAATCCAGGAAATAATGGTCCCGAAGTCTAAAGATCCATAATTCTCCTCAGGTGAAATTTCTAGATTATCAAAAATTCTTACTACCTCCGTTTCAACATAGGATGAATACTTTTGATCTAATGACACTTAAAAAAATACAGTACATCTGGATGGCCAACATCTGTTACCTTCTGAGTAAATTATGATTAATTAAGTTGATAGACTATTATTCAGTGATACCACATTAAAATTATGAAAGCTAAGTAGACATTGTGAAAATAAGTGATAAATTAAAGCAGGAAAAGCAAAAGTTAAATTTATTCATCATGAAGATAAAGTAGTTATATAAAAAATATGCTCTTTAGTATATCGCTCAGGTGTCATTTCTTCTAGGGTCCATTTTCACACTGTAATAAATGCTTACTAATAGCATATTTGCATAATATGTATTTATATAAACATAATAATTGTTTCTCTTTATTGGTGATAAAGATAGTTATATGGACGGCACTGGACTCCTTTCTATTGCAAGCCTTTTCCCAACTCATAAAATGATGCTCTGTTTTTCCTAAGTAGGGGCCTCTTATCTCGTAGTAGATTTAAAATCTCAAACAAAACAAACAGATGTAACACCTCATTCCTTGCTTGGTCACTAAAAAGGGACCTTCTTTTATGAACAGATGTTATGCTTACTCTCCTTAGAATGACCTCCAGTTTAGTGCTCCCAGAGGCTAACTTTTCCCATTTTGACCTACAGAAGTCACTCACTTGTGGAAAGCAGTCTTTTCTTCTGTTTGGTTCAGAATTTTCATTTTTGGAACACGGCCCAATTTTGAAATAACTTTGACTTTTAAAAATACAATTTGTTTTCTAAAAGAAGCCACGCTGAGAAATTTAAGAGATTCTTGAACAATATTATGACAGTACAGGTCAAAATATAAATTTCTAATGTGTGGTACCTCTGAGAATTCCCCATGTTGGACCTTGAAAGGGAATTTTTTTCTCTCCCGGTCATCAGGGTTCTAACTTTTCCTGATTAATTGCTGATAACGCCAATCTGTTAGGTATATCAAGCAGGTGTCATTGAGGAATCTTAGAATCTTAAAAGTGACCTGGGTGGGCTCTAAACCAAACCTCAGCCTGACTGTTCAATTCCCTCTGCCACAGCACATCTAAAGAGTAGACGTCCAGCTCTTGCTTCCATACCTCTAGTGACAAAATAAAAATTGAGGAGGAAAGCAAGTTAGTTCTTTAGGAATACTGGGTATGTTTTCCCCAGTGACCTTGTGTCCTTCCTGCAGTGGCCCAAACGAATAAGTCAGCCTTGACACTCTGGTATCTAGTTGATTAAACATAAAATAAATAGAGTAAATAGAAAGAGTAATAAGTACATTGAGACACACAGTGTTTGTAGACATTTTAGCACTATATGACATGTTCCAAGTGTTGTTTATACTAGTCTTTCCCAAAACATGTTCCACGGTATCCTTCAGGATACTAATAGCTATTACACAACCAAATTGTTTAATGGTCAAATAAATTTGAGAAGTACCGTTTTAAACAGAGTTTAAAGCTTTTTTTATTGCAGGATTCTCAATGCCTTTAAAGTAATACACCCTATGCCTCTCAGAGAGGGATTCTTATACAGTTTTCTAAGGATTTTTTTTTTTTTCATTTAGTGGAACACATTATGAAAGACTAAATTGGTGCACTTTGTCATAGATGAATTTTAAATGATAGAAGTTTGTTAAACCTGATTTAAATCTTGGACACAAATGCATTTAAGGAAATGGGTTTTGGCAAGAGAAAGGCTCAGTTCTGCTGTCTAGTGGCAGGAGGCATGGATGGTAGCATCAAATTTCAGACTTAAAGTCATTAATTTTATTAGAATATGATTAAAATGTAATCTGTGTTCTGTTCTGTTTTATTAGTTCAGCAAATTTCAGACCCTTTTTGCAGTTACTGCTAGAAGGGCAGACATTTTAAATTAATTTCCCTTTTCTTGACATTGTAATCAGTGCCAGAAATTGGAGAAGAAAGGTATAGTTGGAATTTTGTATAAAAGATTGAGTATTTAATCAACAGCATTTTCAGGAAAGCCTTAGATGTCAGTCTAATTTGATGGGAGATAACGGGAGTTTGAAATCTTTTCATGAACCAAGCTAACTTTTAAGCAGCCAGGTAATGAGTGGTTCCTTGAACATCCTGAGTCAGTAATACTCAAGTTTAAGACAAGTAAATTGCTCACGCTTCAGAGACGCTGTGACTGACTTTAGAAAGGCCATAAGAAAAATTCCAGCGTAGATAAGTACATGCAGTCTACCCATATCTTTCCCTTCACTTTGAAGTAGAATTCTTTCCTCAAAGAGTATATCTGATGGTGAGGACTTACTGTCTTCTAATCTGGTACTGTGGTTTTCCCTAGTGTATAAAAACAATAGTATGTTATGATGAAAGATTTTTGTGAATGTGTTATTATTCTAACTTAGACAACTGTTGGTCTAATGCAAAGAGTACAACTGCGAATGAAAATGAAAAGCATATTACAATTAAGTGCTATGCACGTAGGTACCATGAGATATATATTCTTAAATGTCTTCACCTTTTAAAATGATTCCTGGTTAATAAAATTTCTTAACACACACAGTTAACCTATTTCTTAGAACTGATATGTCTTTCTGTTTTATTGTAGGTGGAAAAACCAATCAATTGAATCTTCAGAACACTGCAACTAAAGCAATTATTCAAGGTCTTATGCCAGATCAGAATTACACAGTTCAAATTATTGCATACAATAAAGACAAAGAAAGCAAGCCAGCCCAAGGTCAATTCAGAAGTACGTATTTATAGGTCTTAAAGTGCCTGCATGGGACCCTGTCTCAACTCTGAATTTGAGTCTGTGGTAAATATTGTAATAGTTAAAATCCTAGATTGTTTAGATTTGAAGAGATCCTTTAAAAGACTTTAGTACAATCTTTCATGAGTTCCTTCTATCACTAATACTCTTCTGCTTCTCCCTTCACCCATTTCACTGCACTCTTATTTATCCTTTAAGTTTTAATTTTCAAATGCTCTCCCTGGCGCTGTCCCCTAAACCTTACTCAGACATCTCATCTACCTGGCACATAGTAGGTGCTCAGTAAATACTTAACAGATGACTGAATGGATGATACCTGTACCTCCTCTATAGTATCCCTAGCAAGTGCCAACCTAGCCTCCACAAAACCAAACTATGTAACAAGATACTGAACTCTTTCCAATATTTAATCAGTTGACATTTATGGTCAGCCTCTTATGTGTCAGTACGCATGACAAACTGTGAACAAATACAACATGGCAAGTACTAGAGAGAGAGGGAGAGAGATTCAGTACTCTGTGAAAGGGGCTGCTCTCTCTGCCTCAATAGTGGGCTGGGAAGAGCATGGATGGGGGTTGGCATCATATTTGAGCCAGTTCTCAAATAGTAAGTTGGGTAGACAGAGAAAGGGAGGGCTACCTAGAGACATTCGAAGCAGGAGAAAAAGTTTCAGTCCAGACTGAAAGCTCAGTCTGCACTGTTTCTTTGGACAGCGTTTCTTTATATTGAGTTTAAAAGTTGTTCACACGGGCCCTGATTCTTCTGCCTTTCAGGAAATAGTCATTTATTTATTTATTCAAAAATATATATATTGCATGACTACTAAATGTCAGGACCTCTTCTAGGTACTGGGACATGACAGATCCCTGCCCCTATGGACCTTATATTCTAGTGACCAGAGAAATTATACAGCAACTCCCTCTTCCGGGAGGTGGCCTGTCAAATGTGGAGGGCAGACTTTGGTGTATCATCAATGCAACAGAAGAAGCCTGCCATGGTTAATTTTCTGTGTTACTTCATTGTTAAGATAGATTAAAAAAAAAAAAGCAAAACTTATTATTAAGGCAATTTTAAACATAATTTAAAAAATCAGCAGAATAGTACAATGAACTCCTAAGTATCCATCACTCGCTTCAACAATTAGCCATTCATGACCAGTCTTGTTTCATCTATTACCCCACCCCAAACATTATTTTGAAGCAAACCCTAGGCATCATTTCAAGTAATAATAGCTTTTTACATCCTGCCACGAGGTTGAATCCACAAATCTGGGAGGCTGTGGGTTCTAGAGCTATGTGTGCAGCGCTGTTCTATCTGGGTTTTCTCTCTCTCCTTTTTTTCCTTCCCCTTCTAAGTAACGTTTTATGAGATATAGTTTGTGATTTTTTTTCTAAATTAAAAAAATCAACTTTGTTGACCTGCTAACTGGAAACTTCCGAACAAAAGACATTTGGTAAACCTACCTGTCAGCAGGACACACACATGTTTTAAACATTACATTCTTTTGAGACTTGCATTTTCTGGAAGTTCAGGAAAAGGTTTTTTAATGTTATTTTCAAGGTAAATCAGCCTTCTGTCTCATTTTATTGGCACTGGGCTTCAGTTGCTGGCCTCTGACATTCCGACATGAATAAGCAACATAACTTATCTTTAACTTTGTGAGAAACAGTAAAAGGGACAAGGAAAAATGATTCATTTTACAATACTCTAAAGGTATTGTGATCGATGGTTTCAAATATTCCACTGACTGAGCAGCCTAAGAAACACAGGTAGCCTTTAAAAGCTTTCCCAACAGCTATTTTCTCAAAAGACTTAAGCACATGCTGTTGTCTTCAGGTTACTAAACTCTGCTGAAATAATCTTAGTGAAACAGTCTAACTGGTTAGTTGGATAAATTGTATGTAAGTATATATATTTTTAGCTATGTTATTTTTATTGGCAGGGTAGAGGGATTAGTTCTTCCCATATAACTGTTTGTAAGAATAAAATTAAAATAACTTTTTTTGGGTGACTTCCTTTCCCATTTGGCATTTCAGTTATATTTTTGCTCCCTGTGAGATGGGGCTAAAGCCTGGTCTCCCTTCCCTGGGAAACGTTCGTGGTTGGATCCAGGAAAATGGTGATCCAGACAAATCCTGTGGATATAGGTTTCCAACTGTGTAGGGGTTTGAATTCTTCATAAATCCATCTCCTGATACACAGGGAAGCACAAGAAACAGTCTTTGGGATTTGAAGACAGAAAGACATGTCTGATCTGCTGGATGTTATGATTCCAAATCTGGTGTGTGCATTTGGCCAAGCAACTCAGTCATGTCCAGCCTCAAGTCCCTCATCTGCAAATGGGGATGATGACATGTGCCTGTTACTGCACGGATTAGCTCTCTTCAGCACATAGTAGGGGCACAGCAGCTACTGTTGCTAGGGTTAGTGCCACTTTGCTTGTGACAGTTTTCTAACTGATTTTGTCCCCGCGTGAGGGGTACAGCAGCTCGGTGTGACATATGTGTTACATCTTATATGTGACCTAGTGGCTCAGTTCAAGGGGGTTGTTATTTTTTCTTGTTCATTTGGAGACTGATCAATGGCCCCATTTTGGCACACTTACTTTTCAGCCACCATTTTCCTTTTTAGAATAACATTTTGCTAATCTCTTCCTGTAAAATCTTGCTCATCTTTCAAAGTCAGGCTGAAGTGTTATTTTCCCAGTGAAATGTCCCCGAGTCCTTAAAATTATTCTATCTCAGATCTATTTCTACTTTAGCACCGCTCAACACAATTTTTTTTCATATTAAAGTTGTAGACTTTTTTTTCCCCCAGAATGTAAGCAGTTTGAGGCCACAGCCTATATGTGGGTGGGATTGAAGATGTCGATTTGGAAATTATCCATGGAAGGGTGAGAATTAAAGTTATAGGATGATAAAATTATAGGTGGGGCTTACAGAGATGCAAGGCAATTTAATATATGATCACATTTCAGGAATAGAAGCAGAAAAGGGGCTCAAAGAATGAGAATGTAAAGGAGGGGTCAGAGGAATACAAGAAAACCCAAGATAATGCCTTTATAAAAGAAAATAATTTAAAGAAGGGGGTGTTCCATATGACCTAGCACTTCCACATCTGAGTATTTGTCTATAGAAAATGAAAACAGTAATTTGAAAAGATATATGCACCTCTGTATTCATTGCAGTATTATGTATAATAACCAAGATGTAGAAGCAACCTAAGTGTTCATTGGTAGATGAATGGATAAAGAAGATGTCACACACACACTGGAATATTACTCAGCCATAAAAAAGGCTGAAATCTTGCTATTTGTGGCAACATGGATGGATCTAGAGGATATTATACTAGGTGAAATCAGTGAAAAACAGAAAAACAAATACTGTATGATTTCATTTATGTGTGGACTCTAAAAAAACAATGCAAATGAACAAACAGAACAAAACAGAAAAGGGACTCAAAAATACAGAGAACAAATTGGTGGTTGCCAGAGGCGAGGAGGGTGAGGTGAAGGAGAAAAAGAGGTACAAACTCCCAGTTATAAAATAAATAAGTGACAGGGGTGTAATGTACACCACAGGAAATATAGTCAATAATATTGTGATAACTTTGTACGGTGACAGATGGCTACTAAGCTTATTATGGTGATCACATTGTAAGGCGTATAAATGTCAAAACCCTATGTTGTACACCTGAAACTAATGTAATGTATGTCAACTATGCTTTAATAAAAACTTAATTAATTAAAAAAATAAAGAAGGGGGTGTTCCAAAGTGCCCAAGGCTTATAAAGAAGTCAGAGGATGAGGTCTAAAAAAATGAATTTAGAAAATTAGAAGATCCGTGAGAAGAACAGGATCAAGACGTCTTACATTTATTATTTTTATTTTTAATCTTGGAATGTAATTTCTAGGTACTAGAAAGCTAAGGAACGTTTCTAAGAAAAGGAGTAATAGAACTGCAGAGACACGACACTGGCAGATGACAAATCTCAAAACACCTTTGAGACGAGGAGACGGTAAAGACAAGAGTAATGGAATAATATGTCAGAGAAGGCAGGAAGGATGTTTCAGAGGAAATCGTTTCCCCTGCATAGCCTACCCTCCAACAAATTTGCTGATTTCCGTGAAGTAAAGGCAACAGTTAAATGAAATATCTTGCCATAGGATGACTTCTGCCTTTTCACAGGGCATTTTATTTGTGCAGAAACTATAGCCAGTTTGGTGGTGGTCTTAACTGACTCACACAATGTAAGGTACTCAGCAATAGGAGGAAAGCTGCTGTGGCGTTTTGAGCAGTAGAAAGTAAAGCTAATGGAATACATTGGTGTGAATGAATTAAAAGATCAAGGAGCATTCTGCATCCCTGAATATTTCATAATGAAAGTGACAAAGAAATACTACTATTTATTCATAGGGAAACTTTTTTTTTTTGAAGTTTGAAAGAAAAATAGCATGGGGTTCTCCACCTTCTATTACAGATAAACTAACTTCAAATGAGGATATTCACAGCTAAGATGTTTTTAGAGCAGAGGACAACTCAGGCCTTGTCAGAGACCCGAAGCTATGGTTTGAATCCTGTGCCAGCACTTTCTGGCTTTATGAGATATTTTCTAGTTTCTTAGCCTCCTGGTCCTTCGTTCCCTCATGTATGATAATCATGTCTGTTTTCTAGCAGATTTGAAAGCTTAAATCTATTTGATACATCTGCCCATAGTGAATCCTTGATCAAAGTAATTCCTTAATTGTTCCACACCTTCCCATGATAAGGGTGAAAGAAAATAGCAGTTCCAGTCTTTGGAGATGACATTCTACCACGGAGCTAATTTCTACTTAGTACTCTCAATACTTGCAAGGGTTTTAGTAATACGCATTGAATATTTTTTTTTCAGTGTTTAACATAACATGCTACT
This sequence comes from Rhinolophus sinicus, assembly GCF_036562045.2. Taxonomy (NCBI): domain Eukaryota; kingdom Metazoa; phylum Chordata; class Mammalia; order Chiroptera; family Rhinolophidae; genus Rhinolophus; species Rhinolophus sinicus. The sequence continues at coordinate 14,651,716 of NC_133761.1, read as the reverse complement.
CTATTTCTATTTTTCTTCCAGTTAAAGATTTGGAAAAAAGAAAGGATTCAAAACCCAGAGTCAAGGTTGTGGACAAAGGAAATGGGAATAAACCATCTGTACCAGAAGGTCAGATATATATATTTTTTTTGCTTATTTTGGGAATTGAATTGTTTTAACACAGGCACTACACACATATGTGACTGTTAGTCCCATCAGAAGAGTACGGATCTAATGTGCAAATCTCCCTTAACCCCATTTCACTCCTTGTTCCTTCCTCACACATATAAATTGTCAACACTTCCTTCCCTGTGCCTTACTCTCCCATATTCAATACATCACCAAGTTCTAGTGAATTGATTTGCAGTTGAAATACTGACACAATCTATTCATTTCTTTCCATGTCTATTGCCAATACTCAGCTAAGCTTCCATTTCTTTCTTGGCATACAGTTATTGTTTAGCAAAATCACAATTGGTTCTCTACCCAGAAATTAGAGCAACCTTTTCAAGATAAATCTGACCCTGTGCTATGCCCACACACACCTTAAAACCCCTTCAGTAGCTCTTAGGATGGAGACCAGAATCCTTAGCAAGACCTCTCTGGTCACCTACCTACCTTCCACACCTTCCTCATCGAATTGCCCACTGGCCTCCTCTCTGGCCCTTTAAAGGCCGTGGTCTCTCCCAGGACAGCACCTGCCATCCCCTCTGCATGGAACAACACTCTCCCATATCACCACTGCCTGAATACCTCCTTTTTTCCCTTTAAAGCTCAGTTCCATCATTACTTTCTCGGAAGCCTTCCCTGACTATTCTGTTACAGGCCCTCGTACAACAACTAACTTTCTTTTACAGTATTTGTCATAGGTGTAATTTTACATTCACTTAACATTGAATGTTTGTCTTCCCCACTAGACTGTAAGATCTAAGACATCAAGGATTGTGAATGTTTTTGCTCCTCACTGGCTTCTCAGTATCTAGCAGTTTACGATGTGGAACAGGGGTCCCGTAAATATTCACGGACTAGAAAGACAAACAAATGGTTTCCTAAAAATGTTACCTACTAATAGCTAAAAACATAGTCACCCATCAGCTTACCCCATTGCTTTTCATTCACTTTTCTATGAATATACAGACATATACGTACAGCCTGCCATGTTGTATTTCTTGTTCTGTGAATTGCTTTTTCACTTTGAGAACATTCCGTGTTAGTGCATGTAGGAGACATGATAGTCTAGTGGTAAATGGCACGAGCACTGCATTTGCCTGCCTCTGAGGGCCCTAGTGTTGTGGGAGAATTGTCTTAAGACGCAAGCTGTAGACAATGGTGACAATCCAGGCCACAGTTAGGGCTCCCAGGAGGTCAAGAGCGAGCATAAAGGGGGCCCATTAGAGACAAAAAGGCCTTACCCACCCAAGCCTTAATGCACCACTTGCCATAGCCCCTCTTCCAAGATGTGGTCCCATGATCCACGTTCAATTATGCTTCTCTTTGTTTTCCCTACAGTCTACAATTTTTGGTACAAGAGTCTACATTGATAGTGACTTGGTACAATAAGACATAGTTCACGTATTTTATAATTTTCACTTAAAGGCAAAGAGCTAAGATCCTAAACAGAAGTTATTTACTGTGCAGTTATTCACTTGTTTTCAACCTGTTGTACATGTTTCTTTAACACTCCAAAACAAACTCCCACACAAAAATGGTATTTGCCTTTGGGCATAATATTGGCATATTTGCATCACTGGTTATTTCTCTTTTATTGTCCAAACAGCTTTATCCAGTTATTTTTGGTGTTTTGCCTAAGAATGCAGAATCTGACGGAAAAGGATTGAGAGATAGGAAAAGCAGCATAGGGTTTTCTTTTATTTGCTTTTAATGGTTTTCACTTAAGATTTCTGACCCTCTTTTTTTTTTTTTTTTAATGGAATATCTATTTATTTATTTCAGTTTTCTACAATGAGAAAATAAGGGAAGGGCCCATTCTAGTGGTCTCGTTTTCTGAGAGGGGGATGAGATGAACTTACATTATTCTTTGAAGAGGCTGGCAAACTGGCCCACAAGCCAAGTCCAGTCCTCTGTTTTCTTAAATAAGGTTTATTGGAGCACAACTGTACTCATTCCTTTACATTTTGTCTAGAGCTGCTTTCCACTGTATCAGAGTTGAACAGATATCAGATTGCCTGCCTAAAATATTTTCTATCTCGCCCTTTTCAGAAAGAAAGTTTACTGATCCTTACTTTTGCATGTGTTGGAACAGAATCACTTGCTGAACTAAGTAATTCATTGCTTGTCTAAGGAAAGCTGGTCTATTTTGGTATTTCCGATAAGAATTGTATAGGATGTGCTCTCATATATAAACCTTCAAAGGAGCCTAGTTCTGATACTCCCGATTGCGATTTTTTTTTTTTACCTGAAACATGAGAACTCCCAAAAGTTAGTTGTGAGGATTCAATAAGCTAATGTATGTGACATGCCTAGAACAGAGGAAGTGCTACATAACTATTTGCTGTTACCATTACAATGTATAGTTTGCATGAATCAATATAACCATAGACCAATTTTCCTGTTATTGATTTAACAGTAAATGCATAGAGGAGGTTTAGTGATTATCCCTTAGTGCTGAGCACTGAGTTACCCACTTCCCAGTGGCCACTATCAGCAGCATTCTACCATCATGAGACTTATATGGTCTAGCAGGGGACTCAGCACATGTTCCCAGGCCCTTGTCTGGGAGAAGGGTAGTTCTGAATTATGCACTTATTGTGGTTGAGCGTAGCCTGGGAACATAATTCTCAAGGTGTATTTTGACTTATTGGAATTGCTTATTTCTCATCAATACATTTATGGTTGTGAGCTTACAGGTAAGAGATTCACTGGAAAATTTGCCATCTTTTCCCCAAGTTATTCTGGGTTTTATATCTTCTGAACCCAGGATGGTGAGTTTAGTTCGACAAGAGTGGGACTGGTGGGGATTTAAATTTTTGTAAGGTAGGAATGAAAAGATCAGCTAAAACAGGGTGATGGGTGGGTTTTATAGGTTAATGCTGGCTAGATCCTGACTTTCAGAGTTCAGAGGCAAGGGATTGCATCCAGTCATACACTGGACAGTGGGGTTAGGCTGGAATTCATGCCCTGAAGGGTTTAGACGGATGCCTAGTCAATGGAATATGCTCTCTAAGTGTTCCTTCTTCTTCTCCTCCACTTCCTCCTCCTCCTTCTTCTCTTTATTGTTATAATTGCTATTATCTAGACAGCTGATATGGTGCTTCAGCACCAACACTAGGGTGGATTAGAGATTCTCTTCTCATCAGCTCAGGGAGAGTTCGAGGAAGCCCCTCTGTGCATGCCTGTGCCCTGAGTGGAGATAAAATTGTCCTTGAGAATTCCTAACCATGGTTCTGTGCCATATTCAGATTAGGCATCAAATATATATTCTTCAAAGGCTTTGGGGTCCTCCCCTTCAAGAAATTAATATAAAAATTGCTCACAGCTGGTAAAAGTGGGGTGCCTGGCAGAAGCAAACCCAAAATGATATTTGAGGCACATATGCTCAGCTCAAATTCCTGATTGCCACGGATAAAGCAATGCCAAGGAAAATTCCATAATCTAAACTTTGGAAACACAGAAGTAAACCATGTACCGTGAGTAAGAGTCAGAATACACAAAAATGGTGGTCTCAGAATCCCATGAATTTCAATTATGGAATGATTACATAAAGACTCTAAAATAAACAACAATATTGTTAAACTCATAGAAATACTCAAAATATGAGGAGAAACGAATAAGAGACTATGAAAAAGAGAATAGGTAGAGCTGCCAAAGAGAACAGAGTTCTGAAGAGCATAAATAAAAAGATATACACACCCAGAATCATGTTGTTGAAACTGTAGTAAAACATTAAAGTCAAAGATAAGATTTTAATAGACAAAATGGGAACATAGAGGAATAAAAGGGCGTGTTGACACGATTTCTGCATGATGGAGATCTAGCTATGAGCAGTTCAATTCTTTGGTGGATTAAATAAAACCACTGTTGTTCAAAAGTGATGTGAATTAATTTAATTTATTAATTTAAAAAAGGCTGAGAAGTCCAGCGAGTTTAACTGGCTCAATAATTTGGTGATGTGTTTGATGAAGAACAAAATTAACGTATTAGTTAAAAAAAAAAAAAAAGGGTTGAGAAATCCTGAACTAACACAAGTGTGTAACAGAAAAGCTGTGATGCAGTTTTGGTCCTGTTTCTCCTTACTTCTGTCCTCCAAGCATTCCATAACATCTTGCAGAAGCACAGAGGCCCTGCAAACACTGTCTGTCACGTAGAAGACATTAGACCCCTTGTAGGTTGCTGGAGTCTCAGTAACCATGCTCAGAGGAGAAATCAGAAGATGGCATGAATTGCTTTCCAGCCCAAGGTTTAAGAGAATAAAAAATAACATTTTCATCAGGATGGGTTTTTTTTTCTTCCCATACACTGGACTTTCCTTTTTCTTTTCTGTCTCTCATTTCCCTTGTTACTTACTGAGATCAGTGTGGCTTAGTATTCAGCATACAGGTTTGTTGGTCAAGCATCTTGTGGAATGAAATGTCCCCTTGTTTCCTTCCTAGCTATGTTGCCTTAGACATATTAACCTCCAAGTCTGACTTTCCTCATTGGCAAAATGAGCATAATAGTCAAAATGAACAAGCAGGTTGTGAGAATTAAATGTTATCATATATATGACTTACCTGGGACATAGCAAGCACTTAAGGAATGTCAGTTTCCACCCTCTTTTTTTTTAAAAAAAGTCTTCTTTTCAAAGAGAAAATATTAGCATACAGCATGCAGCAGAGTGTCTTATGTTACATGGCTATTTGTTGAACATTTGGATTTGGCTTGTTTTAGACTCAAGGAGTGAGGTTTAGAGTGCCTTGGCGAAGAGTATGTTTTTATGAAAAGAACATTTTTATCAGGAAAAAAAATCAGAAAGGTTTCTGTTTTTTCCTTGATGTGAAGCAATCATTATTCTTGTTTTCGGGAATTCAAAAACAAAACAAAACAAAACACGAGACAGAATTAGCGATTCAGAAAATAGTCACTGAACACCTGCAAAGGGCATTATGCCTGTACATAAAATTATGAGTTCCCTGAGGGCAAGAGGATGATTCTCCCAGCAATAGACCTCCAATTTTCTTTGGTTCCACCTCCTAACCTCTCTTGATCAGACATTTTTAAAGGATTTTGACGCCTTCTCTGTTGGCCTCCAGCAAATTTTATAAGTCTTAACCTGTGAATTCTCCAGTGGTAAGAAATCATAGTTCTGCCTTAAATAAGTTTTCAAATGTCCTCATTTTTAAAAGAACTCATAACATTTTTTTTCCTTCTTAATCTTTACAACTATGGGCCTGACTATAGATTTTGGCACAGTCTGTCCTCCATAGGTGTGCTTGGGCTTGTCCGATTGATACCTTCCTTCTTGTGTAAGACGTTTCTGTTAAACGTCTTGTTTCTATACCTGCAGGGCTGGCTGTTGGTGTCAAAATGAGCAGGTGTTTCAGCCTTAGAAATTGCTAAATGTCAGAATATGTTTGTTATTGATGAATTGTAGTAACAGGGATAATGGGCTGTTACATTTTTCAGAAAATCACCTTGAACAACCAAAGAGAACATATAGGCAAATCACGTAGTACTATATACAGAGCTGAAAATAATTATGAACATAATACACTGGCTCCTGAATTTGAGGAAGTTTTATTTCTAAATAGGCAAAGGAGCCTCTCTTGGGTTAGTATTAACTTATGAAAATCAGGAAATAACCATGTAATTATACAAATAAAATTTTAGAGCAAACTTTATATAAAAGTATTTTAAATGGACCATATATTTTCAAAGGAAGTAAAACCTGCTTTAGGTATCTTGCATTGTGGTAGTTTGGAGAGGAGACAGGAAGAGATGGGGTGAGTTGGGGGGATAAAAATTGAGTCAGAAGTCTCAGAGATGGGACTGTTGTTTGGGGGAGGAAGAAGGATTGCATGATGATGAAGTGACAAATAAATATGGACGGGACCAGTGGAGCTGAATTATGAAGCGCTTTGAAGAGCATGATGAATAGCATAGACTTAATTTGGTAGGTGGGGGAGGGAAGAAATCATCTTAAAATTTAGGGTTGGAAGGTACTTTGAGGGCCATGTAGTTCAACCATTGAGAGGGTGATCGAGGCTCTTCAGGCATGCCATAAAGTGTTGACCGGCCTCCGCCTTCATTGACAGATTTCACTATTTCCCAAGGGAGCGGTCTGTGGAAATCTTGACTGTTAGAGTTGACTTGAAATCTGTCTCCTTGTGGGCACACAGAACACACCTAATCCCCCTTCTGTATGACAGTGCTTTTAATATTTGAAGACAGCTGCTATGCCCTCTCCACGGCCCTCACAGTTTATGAGCAAAGGAGAAATGTGATGGATGTGATGTTTGCAGGGATTGTCAGTTACTCTTGAGATGCAGGCTCTGAGTGACAGCTGAAATGTTCTTTTGGCTGTGGTTCAGGGATTGGGGGTCACACGCCTGCTAGTCGTCACGGTGTTATTTATTCCAGGTTGGATTTAGCACAAGCGAGTATGACTTTGATTTCATGCAATCGTTAATTGCAAGGCTTGGCGATCTTTCCTCCCTCCATCCCTTCTTCCTTTTCTTCCCTTTCTTTCCCTCTCTCTCCACCCCTTCCTCCCTTCCTTTCTGGCTTCTTTCCTTTCAAATACTTTTCTTCTGTAATAGGAGTTCATTAGCTCAATAGCTAAGTGGTTTAGGCTATGGAGTCTATCCTGAATTTGAATTCCAGCTTTCCCACCTGTTCAGAGAGTAATGATGGGCAAGTTATTGAACCTTTGTAGTTACTTAATCTTTCTTTTTCAATGGCGTGAGAACACCTATCTTATAGAATTAATATCAGGCTTAAATGGAAAAGACATATGCAAAACATCTGAGGAAAGCAGTCACTAAATAGTAAGTCTTTTGATTATTGTAAAAAAAGGAAGCAATGAAAAGTGTCTGCTACAGTAAATAAATGAATTTTATGTATTGGTCAGGGTTCTCCAGAGAAATAGAGCCAATAGGATGTGAGTGTGTGTGTGTGTGTGTGCGTGTGTGTGTGTACAGAGGGTACCAAAAATATATATACGCATTTTAAGAAAGGAAAAACCTGTATTAAAATTGTGATATTCAATATATACCAATAACAAAAGATGAATACAAGTCACGTTTGACTTCTGCAATTACAAGAAGTGCTCAAAGTGGTTACCATCAGTGTAATTTTAATAGTTTTTTTCTTCCTTAAAATGTGTATACATTTTTTGGCACTGTGTGTTTGTGTGTATGTGTGAATATATACACATATAGAGATATGTAAAGAGAGAGAGAAAGGCGTTGTCTTATGTGATTGTGGAGGAGGCTAAGAAGTCCCAAGATTTGCAGTCAGCAAGCTGAAGACCCAGGAGAACCTATGGGGTAAGTTCTAGTCTGAAACCTGGCAGGCTCGCGATCCAAGAAGGGCCATTTCAGTTTGAGACCAGTGTTTCAACTTACGGCAGTCAGGCAGGAGCAGTTCCCTTTTACTGAGTCTTTTTGTTCTATTCAAGTCTTCATTCAATTGGATAAGGGCGATCTGCTTTACTCAGTCTACAGATTGAAATGTTAATCTCATCCAGAAACAGCCTTCCAGACACAGAGTAATGTTTGACCAAATATCTGGGCACCCTGTGGACCAGGGTTAATTTTATGTGTCGACCAGTCAGGTTGACACATAAAATTAACCATCACGTTATATTGTATATTTCTAGGAAGTAGGAAGTTCTGAAAAGGAAAATAGAACAGAATAAGGGCAGAAAGTGATGGTGAGTGCTACTTTAGATCGGGTAGTCATCTGTCGGGGATGCTTTAAAGGTAAGCCTCTGCCAAGACCGGACTAAATGAATACTAAGTTCACTCTGATTAATATGAGCTCCAGCTACAACTGAAATCAACCCTCTGCCCCCCCCCCACCTGCTAGATGGACAAATTGTAACATTAATATGACTGATAACTGGTGACCATGTTGGTTTTGTGAAGACATATTCTATGGAAGTGTTAGCATGGTATGATGGAAAAGACATATGGGAACATTTATGGTTACTCCAGATCTGGCTCTGCGAGTAACCACAAAGACATACACTTGTCTCTCTGCGCCTCAATTTCGTTTTCTGAAAAATGAGAACAATTAACGGCTCTCCACAAGAATGTTGTGAGAATTAGAATGTGCCAGTGTATTGAAAAACCCTCTTAGAACCATTGAGCTCTTGGCAAATGTACCATGATCTTTACTTAAAAAAAAACACACAAAACTTCAATGATGAAGCTGAAGCCAATCTTGGAAGCGAGCTCTTAGTTTGAAAACTTGAACTTAACCTCACAGGAGACTTAAGTGAAAAATTGTTCAGTGACCACAGTTTTCCGTCAGATGTCTTAGTTAATGAATGGTCTATCTACATATTTTGCTAGTGGCACAGAAAAAAATAATTCAGAGCCACTAAGTGAATCAGACTAATTCTGGTAAAAATTACTGTGAGATTTTCTGAATGCATATGAAGATAACGTGAGTAAAACAGTAGTATTCTCCTCTCATTCAGCTTCGCCTCCAGCATTGGAAAAATATCAAGGAAGACAGGCAAACCTGATACAATCTCCCTGATCCCTAAATCACTGTAATCCACTTTCCCAGTGTAGTAGTGGAACCGGGGTGGGGGGGGAGGAGACACATTTAATTGATCCATCATGGTTCATTTTTCTAATGCCTTGCTGGAAATAGGAATTATGTGAAAAGAGGAATTCTTTCTTACCAACATAATTCAATGTAGTTCACCCTAATTGATGTACTATGTGCCAAGAGCTGAGCCAAAGGGGATGCCAAAATAAGGTACAAATTTATTACCTTTCAAGGAGCTTAGTCTAGTCTGAGAGATAGAAATGGAAACAGATCATAATAGTCCAGTGGTAGTACAACAAACCAGTACAACAAACGCAGAGCCAGTAAAGAGGGGGAGATAGGAAGTCCCATCTGAGGACTGTTGGAAAAGCTTCATGGAGCTGATGAGCTATAACCTGGGTTTTGAAGGATGGATAGGAGTTTACTTGGCAGAAAAAGGCTCCTTCTGTCAATTCTCCCTTTTAATTTTCATTAACTATGTTGGTGAATACCGTTCTCCATAAATATTTGTATATGAATCACAATTACATCTTTAATTTGAATGCCATTAGGACAAAAAGAATAATATGATATATAAAAGAAGGACTTTCCCCTACCCCCCATCTTCCGCTTACCCCCCAACCCCCTCTGGTTCAAGCCTTTGTTTCTCAGTCTATTTATGTAGGACACAGCTCCCTGGCTCATGCTGGTATTGGTGGGCCACTCATAGCAGCTCAAGGCGTAGTACACAGCCTCCCACACAGCCCAGCTCCAGGAAGAGCTGTTGTTCATAATCTTAGCTGTAGAGGGCGCAGCTCACTGGCTCATGTGGGAATCGAACTGGTGACCTTGGAGTTAGGAGCACAGCGTTCCAACCACTTGAGCCACCAGACCAGCCCAGAAAGATGTTTAATTTGCTCCTTTCATACCGTTATAACTAAAGTTGCACTTACCCCCCCCCAATAAAACTACTCTTTATATCACTTTATTTTTATAAAGCACTTTAAAATATCTGAACTTACGTTGTGTTAGAGTCTGTTTACTCTCACTAAGAATTAAGTTGTTGAAAGGTAAGAACTTTGTTGTGTTCCTGGCTGCACAGAACAGTGCTTGGTATATAGTAAATATTAAATAAATACATTTTTAGCGAATGAATAAATTTCATCCAGACAATTAGTTGCATAATAGCAAATTGTTAGGTTGGTGCAAAAGTAATTGTGGTTTAAAAGGTTAAAAATAATTGCAAAAACCGTAATTCCTTTTGCACCAACCTAATAATAAACAGATTGATACTAATTCAAGCTATTTGAATTAACATTTTCAGTACCCAATTTTCTCATGATGTTAGTCACATGGTAAAATTGGTATAAAATGATTAAGAGAACACTTTTCACACGAGCTACTTAAGTCCTCAATGCGTATATTTGAGAGGGGGAAAAATTCTGGACGGATAATTGGAGATGCTTGTAAATGACATACAATAGCTGTGGACACAACAGGGGCAAATCCTGTGGGCATGCCGCTTCATATGAGAGACCTTCTTTTCCTGCTTTCCAAATTTGTATAATGTCGAGTATCTTACTGAAGTCTGTATAGCCCTATGGTTAAGAGCACAGATTATGGGGATTAAGTCCTGGGTTCACATCTAAGGTTTATCACTTTTTTGCTGTGTAACACCATGGGCAAAATCACACAGCCTGTGTGTATCATAGTTTTTGCCTGCAAAGGGCACTGATAATTATGGTACTTGTCTCATAGAGCTGTTGTAAGGACGAAATCAACACATAAATGCAAAGGGTTTAAGGTTTAATATAATGATGGATGTAACTCTCAGATATGGAATGTTGGTGAATTGTTAGCTTTCCCTGGCCGCCTCATCTTGTACCTCTAGAAGGTACAGAACATAAAGGGAATCATTCTTTCTGATTCTGTCTGTGACATCACAGTGTTTGTGGTCTAGTCCATATTTTGGGTGATTTCTTTTGATTGTGGTCAGCTGCTTAGCTTTTTTTTTAATTATTATTTTTTTTACATTAACCTATGTTTTCAGAATTGCATTTCAGATAAAGTTCATGTTAAGCCAAGGGCCAAAATAATTTTATCTGATCCTCTGCTTTAACTTGAAATACAATATTGAGGGCAAAAAGGATTAATTTAAGATAACTAATTATGGAATATTGTTTTAACAGTAAAAGCGGATGTACTTATCCCTTTTAAAAGCAGTTTTCTATTACCTTTGCCTGCAGAGTTTTACACAGTGGTCACCTGGGCTCTCAGGGCTGTCTGGTTTTTCACCTCTTGATTTTTTAACACATTTTAAGATGCTGAATGCTTTCTTTCTGATTGATCGCTCTTCATTTAAGAATGCTGAAATCATAATATTTGCCAGTCGAAGGAGATATTGTTTGTCATCAGTGCTGAATCTGGGCTCTTATTTTTAATAAGATTTAAATATACTCAAAATTTAATTTAAAAAAATGAATATATGTTTTAAAAGATTTACCATAGCAGCTGGAGTTACGTTTGAGATATGTGATTATTGAACTTGAACATGGCAGCTTTGAAACTACCTTTGTGCCCCAAGTATTTGAATACATGTCTGCCTCTGGCAGAAGCTGTCGACAGGGTAAGCATAGCACATGAGTTCTACCTACAGCAAATCTTACTGGAGGTGGGCTCACTGTATTTGTACCTGCTATAGTGGGAACAGCCCTCAGAATCTTTGTGTTTAGATGTATCTTAGAGCTAATAATCAGGGTTTAAGGCATTTGAAAAAAACAAACAAACTGTTTTCACAGTTCTCAGGTGAGTGTGCACTAATCTTGAAGAAAAATTGTACTTGGGACTGCAAAGCCAATTACAGATTTTTGACTTCTGAGATTCTTAAAAATGACACCTTCCTGCTGCTGTAACATAGACTAGTCTTTAACTAGAAAACAGGGCACAGGTCTTAATTTCAAAGGAAGTGTGTGGACTTGCAGCTTGTTTTTAAAGTTTGGTTCTTACGTTGTATGACAGAAACACTAAAATTATTTTTTTGATCAATAGTTTCTGCATGCTAGATAGAATTCCTTTCCTCTTTTTAGAATTAGTTACTTCATTAGTTATATTTTTAATGGCACATGCACCCAAACCGCTTTCCCCCCATAAAACTAAGACCTTGATCACAGCCCACGTATAACCATATGGCACGGCCGCCATCCAACTCCTTGGCTCCCCTCACCCCAGGCAACCACCACCTTGGACTCTGTCTTCATCATCCCCTTGCTTTCTCTTTTACATAGATCTATCTTATGTATTTGTCAAAAGATAATATTTTTGTATTAGTTATTTTTACCTTTATAAAATGATATCATGCTAGTAACAATCTTTTGGGACTTGTTTTTCCCCCCACTAGATATTGGTACCCACCAAATAGCAATATGTTGCTAAAATTCATCCAGATTGTTCCATTTCAATGTAGCGCATTGATTTTTGCTCTTATATAAAATTTTACTGTATGCCAGTTATGGATCCACTCTCCTATTGATAGGCATTTGAATTGTTTCCAGCTTTTTGCTACTGTTAACAGTGCTACTATCAAGCTTCTACTTGCTTCCTGTTGTATATGTGCAAGAATCTCTCTTGGGATAGAGGTGAGAGTAGAATTGTTGGGTGGTAAGACGGGAATATTCCGTTTTAGGAATAAATTGCCAAAAGGTGCTCCAAAGAATCTGCAACAATTTACAATTTCTACTAGCAATGTACAAGAGATTCTGAGGGTCCATATCTTTTTTTATGCATGGTATTATTAGACATTTCTGTTATTAATACTTTTTAAATTTACTTTGTATTGAGATAAGTGTAGATTCACAAGAAGCTGTAAGGAATAATAAAGATCTGTGTATCCCTTTACCCAGTTTCCCTCAGTAGTAACATTTTCCAAAATTTTAGTCCAATGTCACAATCAGCATATTGACATTGATACACTACACTCATTTGTTCAGACCTCTCCAGTTTTACTTGTAGTCATTTGTGTGTGTGTTTATTTACTTCTATACATTTTATCACATGTGTATGTTTGTGTAGCCACAAGTACAGCCAAGATGCTGACCAGGTCAGTCACCATAAAGATTCCCCTATAACTCTTATAAACACGTCCATATGTTTCCCTCCTGACAACCACGAAAATCAGTCCTCACTTGCTAAATATTTTTTCATTTAAAAGGTGTTATATAAATGGGATCATGAAGTAGGTAACCTTTTCGGGTTACCTTTTTTTCACCAGGATAATTCCGTGAAGATTCATGCAAGTTGTGTATATCAATAGTTTTTTCCTTTGTACTGCTGAATAATAATACTGGTATGGACACACCTCAGTTTATTTATCCATTAACCTGTTGAAAGGTATCTGGGCAGATTTCAGGTTTTGGCTATTATGAATAAAATTGCTATGAACATCTGTGTGACTTTTTTGTGTATGTGAATGTAACTTTTCATTTCTCTGGAATAAATATCCAAGAGTGCAGTGGTTTGGTTTGCATGGTAATTTTATGTATACTTTTTAAAGACACTGCCAGACTGTTTTCGGAGTAGTTATACCATTTTATATTCCCATGAGTAATGTGTGAGTGATCCAGTTTCTACACATACTTGCCAGCATTTGTTGCTATCACTATGTTTTATTTCAGCTATTTTGATAGGTGTGTACTTTGAAAACTCCTGTGGTTTTAATTTGCATTTTCCTGATGGTTAATGGTGTTGAACATCTTTTCACGTGCTTATTTTCCATCTGTATGTCCTTTTTGGTGAAAAATCTGTTCAAGTCTTTTACCCATTTTCTAATTGGATTGTTTGGTTTTATTAATATTTACTAGGGAGTTTTGAGAGTTCTTTATGTATTTTATGTACTAATCCTGTGTTGAGTGTTTGGTTTGCAAATATTTCTCCCAGTTTGTAGCTTGTCTTTTCATCTTCTTCATATGAGTTTCTATAGAGCAAAAGTATTTTATTTTGATAAAGTCCAGTTTGTTAATTTTTCTTTTTATGGGTTTGTACTTTTGATGACTAAGAACTCTCAGTCTATGAAACTAAGATTTTCTTTGCATTCCAAAGATTTTCTCCTATTTTTTTCCTAAAAGTTTCATAGTTTTACTTTTATATTAGTTGATCCATACTAAATTAATTTTGGTATAAAGTATAGGTTGTTGGTCAAGTTTATCTATTTATTTCTCTGCCTATCTATCTATCTATCTATCTATCTATCTATCTATCTATCCATCTATCTATGTCATCTATTTGCATGGATGTTCAATTGCTCCAGCACCATCTGTTGAAGTACTTTTGCACATTTGTCTAAAATCCTATTTAGATTTGAAATCATATAGTTGAGAATATTTTTGTTTGTTCTGTTCTTTTCCATTGATGCATGTGTCTATCCTTCTAAAAAACACACTATACTGATTATTATACCTGTATAGTTAATAGGCTAAATATTTACTAAAAACTATAAAATGATTCCTTCCACTTTATTCTTTGTCATGATTGTTTTAGCTATTCCAGGGTCTGACCCTTCCATATAAATTTTAGAATAAGCTAATCTATGTCTAAAAAAAAGCCTTTCTGAGATTTTTAAATTGAATTAAACCTATAGATCAATTTGGGGATAATTGACATCTCTACTATGCTCAGTCTTCCAATCCATGAACATGGTATTCCTCTCCATTTATTCATTTATTTATGTCTTCTTTGATTTCTTCTATCAAGAGTATAATTTTCAGCATGCAGACCTTGCGTAGGTTTTAAGTATATACCTAAATATTTTGTTATCTTTGGAACAATTGTAAATGGTATCAAATTTATTCATTTTTTTCCAGTTGATTGAGCACAAATGTATCTCATTGTGGTCTTGATTTTTTTATTTTATTACTGTGATCACCAGTGTAGTTAAAATTCTCTTCATTTATTGGCCATTTATTTCCTATTCTCTGAAGTACCTATTTATTGTTTTTTATCTATTCTTGATACTGACTATTTTTTAGTTTTTTTTAGTTTTACTTTTTTCTTCATTGGAGAATATTGGGGAACACTGTGTTTTTCCAGAACGCATCAGCTCCAAGTCAAGTCATTGTTTTCAATCTAGTTGTGAAGGGCGCAGCTCACTGACCCATGTGGGAATCGAACCGGTGACCTTGTTGTTATGAGCACTGCGCTCCAACCAACTGAGCCAATTGGCTACTCCTCTTTTTAAATATTTTTATATTGTACATGTCTTCTCCCATTTGTAACTTGTCTTTTCGTTTTTCTTAAGATTTTTTTTGATGAACGAGTTTTAATATTTTAATATTAAATTCATCAATCTTTTAATTTATAGTCAGTTAATTTTATATTTCACTTTGGAACTGTATAGAATTTGGAGCTATATAGAATCCCCAAGTCAAAATGACTTGAATGAGCTAAATAAACAGAACATTTTTTTAATTGGAAACAATTTTAAAATAGAATATACCTATTTTCATACTTCTCTTCTAAATAAGCAAAGAAAAATTGTTCCCTTCCTAAGACCTTGTCTACTTTGTACTGAAACAATTTAAAAAAAAATGAAATAATATTCCCAATAGTTTCAGAAGAGAAAGAATAACTACTCTCCACTTGAGGTAAGTTTCCCCATTTAAAAAAGTGAGAGAAATAGATTATTAAAGCTTTATAAGACTTCAATTTTCCCTGATTATTTCCAAAAAACAAATTAATTTCTGTCCCATGACTTCTTGCATTATCCTGTTTTAGACTATTTCAGTGTGGTACTTTGTATTTGGTTATTAAGGAAGGAAGATTTGGTGCCCCAAGATGTAATGTATTACCTTTGGATTGAATTGTACTCTATGGCTTTTATATTTGTATGAGCATTTCATTGCCAAATATATTTTTCCCCCATTTTGTAAAAGTATCTAGATATTCTACACATATATATGTCTGGGGGGAGAAATATCAAGGTCCTTTCAGCAAAATATGGCCTGCTAGGTGCAGAGACATATATTCAACTGCCTAACCCAATCATAGTAGTTGAAGTGTTTCCCCCGCCCCCCCAGGAAAAACGTATATTCAATTTATTTATGAACACTCTGTATTTTGGGTTTAATTACATAAATTATATTTCTAATATTGTTTTATTGTTATTTTAATGTTAGAAAACAAACTAGGGATATGTTGAGCAATTTCAAGAAATTGACATGGACACAAAGACACACACACACACACACACACACACTATTCATGGTCTCCAGTCCTAATATGAAAATTCAGCAAAGTTAAGCAGTTTTTTTGGAAGCACAAACTACAGTATGCAGGAGTACTACTAAAAGTATAAACATTAATTAAGAATGCCATGACATTTTTAAGGATTCTTAAACACAGTAAGTAAGAATATTTCAGTATTTTGGCTCTGTGTGACTGTACGTGGTGATTTTCACCTAGTCAGGCACAAACCTTCCCTACCTATCGGACAGCCTCCTCTTCTGCTGCCAAGATAGCTGTTCTCCCTTCGCATCTTTCCTACAATCACTGCAGGCTGAGGCTTCCCCTGAGAATAAAACGTAGAGTAGTGCCACTCCAGGCACTGGGCATCCTTTTCTAATCCTTATTGTGAAGCCTAATTGTGCTATTTAAAAATCAATTACTTAAATGATTGTAAGGGACAAAATCTTATTGTCATATAGGCACAATACATGAATCCCTCTTTATAGGGGGTTTCACTTTTCATGGTCCCAGATACCTGCGGTCAACTGTGTTCCGAAAATATTATATCAGAAATTCTAGAAACAAACAATTTATATGTTTTAAATTGTGTGGTGTTCTGAGAAACATGGTGACATCTTGTCCTGCGCCATCTCAGGCCACCCTACCTGGGATGTGAATCATCCCTTTGTCCAGCATCTCCACACTGTAGATGCTCCCCATCTGTTAGTAACTTAGTAGTCATTTAGATAATCAGATCGGCCGTCAATGTATCACAGTGCTTGTGTTCAAGTCACCCTTATTTTACTTAATGACCCCAAAGCTCAAGAGAGTAGTGATGCTGGCAATTCGGATATGCCAAAGAAAAGCCTTAAACTTAATCATAGGTATGTATGTATAGGAAAAGAAGGTTAGTGTGTGTGTGTGGATACATATACATGTATGTATATATGTATGTATACATACATATATGTACATATGTATATACACAAACCATATATATGTGTGTGTGTATATATATGTATATATGTAGGGGGTGCCAAAAAAAAATGTATCCCAGTGGACCTTTTGGTCAACGTTGCTCAAGCAGTAGTTCACCGTCATCAGAAGTGTCTGGATGCTGATTGTAACCACTTTGAACACCTCTTGTCATTGCAGAAGTCAAATGTGACTTGTATTTGTCTTTCGTTATCAGTATATATCGAGTATTACAATTTTAATATAGTATTTTCCTTTCTTAAAATGTGTATACATTTCTCTCTGTCTCATATATGGTTCAGTACTCTCCCTGGTCCATGGTTTCAGGCATCCACTAGGGGTCTTAGAAGGTATCTCCCATGTATCAAGGGAGATACGTGCAGAAGAATTTCAATTTGGGGAAACTCTTGGACCCTTTTCCCATCTTCTTCTTCCCAAACCCTTCCTAATTTAGCAAAGGCCTATGTATCTTTTTTGTACTACATGCATAGCCCTGACTTTTCCTTGAGTTCAGGAAGCCCATATTTCTCTTCTATTATTTTCTGTAGCATAGACTTATCAGAACAGGAGAGCTGCCTCTGCTTCCTGGCTGTCTTCCACATCTCTGCTCCCACCCTGAAGTTGCTAAGACGTTTCCTGGAAAGAATCTACAGGCTGAAACCCAGAGCTGGATGATTTCGCACAGATACTACTTTCTGAAATATGCAGAAGGCTCGAGTTGCCAGGATGGTGTGAACCTGCCAGTGTTTTGCTAACTATTTCCAGAACACTGGCTCTGCTGCCAGCTGTTACCACATTTTTTTTTCCCCTAGTGCAAATGCATTTAAGGGAAGGGTTGTAAAAATATGGTTGCCTTAATAGGAACTTTATTGTATTCTTAGCACTAAGTTATCTGAAAGACATTAAAATAAACTCAGTCTTTTCAAAGTTCCAACAGTAACACAGATGCTTTTCTGGTTTGTACTTTGCAGAAGTGAAATTTTTCTGTCAAACTCCAGCTATTGCTGATATTGTAATCCTGGTGGATGGTTCCTGGAGTATTGGAAGATTCAACTTCAGACTAGTCCGGCTCTTCTTGGAAAACCTGGTGACAGCATTTGACGTGGGCTCTGAGAAGACACGAATTGGTACATCTTCTGGGATTAACAGCAGTCAGCTGTCAAAGTGTCAAACTTCTGGGATGCTTCTTAGGAAATCTGAAAAACTCTTTATAAAGTGGCCTTCAGAATTAGCGAACCAACTGTAGTGATGGTACCAAAAGTGCAAGTTTGGATCAATAACTATTTATTCCTACTAATTTTTGCTATGATACTGTCATTCAATTAATTATTGAACACATTTAAATTTTCTGGAAGTCAAAATATTCTCTGCCTAATGATGATAATAATGACAATAATAATAATAACAATAATAATAATAGTAATATTTTAAAAGTTACAGTTGGCTTAAGAATTTATCATGTAAAAGTTTTCTTTTTATTTAAAGGATATAGCTGAATCCAGTGAAATATTGAACTAAAACAAAATGGAAATTGGAAATAGATTTATAGTACAAGATAATCTTTGCCAAATTAAATCTAACAGATGAAAAGCAAGTGAAAATGTTGTAAACCTTTGGGCAACATATACACTTTATTACTTAAAATCTCATTGTTGCACTTTTAAATAGCCATTAAGGAAACTCCTTCCTTTGAGAATAAAAACCAACCTATAAATCTAGACCTTTTATCTACAAACACAATCAGACTTTTAAAAAATATACTGAGTACCTACTAATTAGGTAGTCACTTCTAAATGGCTAGAAAATACATGCATTTCCCCAGCCCCCAGATAATTAATTCCCCCACTTAATTCCTTAAATTGATGCCAGGAATCCTTCTTGAAAGTACATAGTGAGGCAGAGAAAAAAAAAGTTGCAAGAATGAGGCCCTTCATTATTCTAGTTTCTCGAATAATCCACTAGACCTTTGAGTAACTCATCATTTCTGGGTGGCCGTTCTTTTCTTTCTTTTCCAGGTCTTGCACAATATAGTGGCGACCCCAGAATAGAATGGCACTTGAATGCCTTCAGCACAAAAGATGAGGTGATCGAAGCTGTCCGAAATCTACCATACAAGGGAGGAAATACACTAACAGGTATGTTTTGTTTAGGCCTCATTTTTAGCAATATATTTTGCCGGAGAATGTTTTATTACTTTAGTCTGCTTAGTAAGACTTAGGATAGTGTTTTTTGAAATCAAACCAGCATCTAACATTCTCAGATGGCTCTTTTCTCAAACTGAGCTTTAAGAGTTAAAATCCAGACATCTCATTCCTTTCGCTATATATGAACATAACGTCCCAGGATGGGCTTGGTTGCCCTAGGAGAGAATGGATCAATCCCTAAGGCTTCAGGAGCTGTCTTAACCATTGCCAGTTCTTTTTCCTTCCTGTCTTTTCAACTGTTTTCTCCTCCAGCGACCCATGAAATAAAAACAAATTCCTACCTTATTTTCAAAGAAGGTATTTTCTTTGCCTTTATCCTCAATCAGTAATTATCATGAAAACAGTAGTTATCATTTGTGGATCTTTGGCTCACTGGTATTTTTGATAAACGAAGAACATAAGACTATTTAGATTACAATTATCCTAGCCAAAGGGATTATCAAAGGTCTTAACTAATACATGCTGTTTCCTTTCACAAGCACACAACCTAGATACTCAGTTAAAACAATGTAGATGCTGTCATTGACTTTTAAGTAAACCACTGAAATCCTGATAATTGCTTTGCTGATTTGAAGTATAATCTAATGGGTTTTTGTTAATACAACAACAAATATATTAAACACAGATACTATAAGGATATTACAGTATTTTTTTTTTTCTGGGTAAAAAGTGTCACACTCAAAAGTTAGGAGTTCAATTATTATTTTAGATTTGCCATCACTACCCCTGAAAAACAGAGAGCGAAAAGATTTTTTTTTTGGTTCTTCAGACCATCATGAACAAAATTGAAAATGTAGGGATAATATTTGGAACAGTTGTCATTGGGTGGGTATTCTTGCTTTATCTAAATTATAAAGATTTAGACTTTCTTGTAAAAGATCTGTCAACATCCATTGGCCATGAATTCAATGTTCTTTATAAAAGCTGGTTTCTGAAATGATGCAGTATTCAGTTATTTTTATTACCTCTCTCCAGTTGGATATTAATTTTTTATTCAATCCGTCAAGGCAGAAGTTGTTGTAGAAATCAAGATGAAAGTTAGCATCTAATAAAAACCTCTTTAGTTTAATAAGTTACTCATTTTGTGGTTACATTTTGCAGCATTGGAAGGCTTTTTATTAGAGGTGGTTGGTTTGTGTTTATTTTTCCTTGTTTTCTCCCAGGTCTTGCTTTGAACTACATTTTTGAAAATAGTTTTAAACCAGAAGCAGGAGCAAGGACTGGCGTATCCAAAATTGGCATTTTAATCACAGATGGAAAGTCCCAGGATGATATTATTCCACCATCCAGAAACCTTCGTGAGTCTGGTGTAGAACTGTTTGCCATAGGTATGTGTTATTTATGGTTCTGTTTCAACAATGGGCACAGATACACGACCACTTAAAACAATAAGTAAGCAAAGTGCACTTCATGGAAAGCCAGGAGACCTGAGCACTTTCTAGTCTTGGCTCTCATTATAGTTGGTCATATAATCTGAGCCGACCTCCTTACATTTACAATGGAAGTGATGGTTACTGACATGTATCCTATAATATGAAGATCTCTAGGTGAGACACCATACGTAAAATATTGCGAAAAGAATAAAGCTAAATGGTTAGGTACATATATGTTACCTTTTAGTTATACAGGACTTTTCTCTTTAGTATCACGTTGTAGCTATCTCTTCTGTGGTAATACAGGGAGAAACAAATTGATCATTGTCACGGAATGAAGATCCTGCAGCTATTTAAAGAACGTACGCAATTCTAAATATGCAGTATTATTTCTTTGAAACTAACCCATTGCAAGGTATCATGGTGGTGCAAAAGGCTGTGTATGTCACACATGCAGAATCACTGCAAAATATTGAGGTGATGCACCTTGGCTCTTGATTAAAATGTTTACATTTTCTTTGGCAGTAGGAAGGTTTTCTGTTTTGTAGAGATCGACACAACACAAACAAGCCCAGAACAAGACACAGTTCTTCTGACCCATTCCATTTGCTACTCAAAATGTGGTTTCTAGAATGTTTCCCTCAGGAAGTATTTGCTGATCTTCTGTGTGCCAGGTGTTGTGTTGGGTGCTGGGCGCAAAGATAGGCAAGGACAAATCCTTACCAAAAAAATTCCTTCCAAGTCATGATGACCATTTTCTCTTTCCAGTCTGTTTGCAACCAACTGTTTTGTTTGGAAAGGTGAGAGAGAGAGAGATTTGGGACTATCTTCCCCACAACAGTGTTATATAAATTCACACTTGTTGGTTTTAATTAAATGCCGCGAAAAACAGTATTGACATGAAGCTCCTTGCTTCAACATGCGCCGATGTTATTTTGTTATGGTGGACCCAGCTCCAACTGTGCATTTTAGAAGCTATTGGAGAAGTCCTTCAGGCAAGAAACATCAGAGAGATTGATTTCATTTTCAGTTTTAATTTTACTATCCTTTTTTCCAACAAAGGAAATCCCTGCGGAAGACTTACACTAATGGGGGATTAATTTATGTGTTTACTCTCCATTTTGCGGTCTTGTTAATAATGAGTGGATGAGTTTTTAAGGAAAACTTGAAGTGAATTCAGATGTGATTTGGACTTTTTCTCTGGAAATTACCTGAAAATCAGTAGTGTTTATTATCCTATGACCCCCCTAAAGCAAATAGTTGAGAGACAACCATCGCTTTGTTACTCAGTGTGTTGAGGTTGGAAGATAAATTAAATGGCACAGCCAGGCATCTAAGAAGTAATTCATGTTGCCCCAGGTCATGTCTCTTCTTTACTTCTGTGGTACCATTTTAAAAAACACCCTTAGATGATTGCAGCGTCAGGAATTTATAAAGAAATGCTCCTTGTCTGCTGAAGCCTGGGGAAGAGAAGTCTACTTTCACACCCATAAATCCCACCCCCATGCCTCCCTTTTTCTATTTCTAGAAATAGACTTCATTAACAAATATTTACTCATTTTCATGTGCAGTCTTCTGAGATACAGTGGTTAAGAGCATTTGACTTTGGATCTTGACTGCCTGGGTGGAATCCCAGCCATACACTTCCCGGTTGTGTTTCCTCCAGCAAGTTAATTAACCTCTCTGTGCGTTGGTTTACTCATCTGTAAAATGGGAGGAACAGCAGTGCCAAACTCATAGGGTTGCTTGTGCAGATTAATGTGTTAATCTACAGAAAACCCTGAAGTGCTTGGGGCATAGTAAGCACGTTCTAAATATTAGCATCCATGGCTAAGAAAGACTGGAAAAGTTGCACAAGGGCTGAGGTGTTTCTGTATCACTCTGTCATGGGCTGTATTCCAAACACCCAGCAATGAGTTTGACCTGAGGTAAGCTCAATGCAATAAATACTGTGGAAGAACCAGAGTTCGCCTATTTGCATTAACAAAACGGCGGTGGTTACTGTCCAGCCAATTATACCTGCGTATGTTCAAAATTGTTTCCCTTAATACTAAATATAATAATACTAATACTGTAATTGTAATTATATATTATTTTTATTCTAGCAATATCGCTCAGTTTAAGTGGGCTTATTTTATAGAAATTGAACCTGTTTTGACAGTTTAAAATACTGGTTTCATGATTATCGTTTCTGCAATATTCACGCAAAACAGAAGTTAGTTTCATCAACACATCTTCCTGTTAAGATAGACTGAACCCAGTTAAGAGCAGTCATTTAAAAATGATTCTGAAGGAGGCGTTTAAAGAAACGTCGGACAGGAGCTGTGCCTTGTTGCAGTAGCAGGTGCTTTGATTGCGTGGAGACTGACGAGCTCAGGCTGGGAACAGCTACAGTTGCTTTTTCACCTGAGTGTCACGACCCTCCCTGTTGTCCTCACTGCAAGGGGTGAAAAACGCGGATGAGAATGAGCTGCAAGAAATCGCTTCCGAACCGGATACCACGCACGTGTACAACGTCGCGGAATTTGAGCTGATGCACACGGTGGTGGAGAGCCTGACCAGGACCGTCTGCTCCCGGGTAGAAGAACAGGACCGGGAGATCAAAGGTAAAGCGAGTGACCCAGAGCAGCCATTCTGCGCCTGTGGGTAGGACCCGAGCAAGTCTCTCGTGGATTATGAAATGTCGTACTGTTTTTCTCTTGGGCTTTCTCAATAGAGTCCTCCATTCTCCTAAGACTTGAAATCATCAGATTGGAAAGGAGAGGAGATGGGCGACTCTGTGTGAGGGAGGGGTACTTCACTCACTGGATAATTCTCTCCACAGTGTTGCATTGAGACCACCATGGTTTTGTTTGGGTGTTTGTTTTTAATTAAATTTTGGATTTTGAGATAACTGTATAGTCACATAAAGTTGTAAGAATTAATGTAGAGAGGGATTGAGTATACATCACCAGTTTCCCTCGGTGGTGACCTATTGCAAAACCGCAGTACAAGGTCAGAGGCGGGATGCAGTTGGCACTGATGCAGTCAGGCCACATATCATTTGCACCACCACAGGGATCATTCCTGTGGTCCTTTTATAGCCACACTCCTTTCTATCCCTCCCTAGACATCTCCCTGTCCCCTGACAACCCCTAACCAGTTCTCCATCTCTAAATATTTTTCAGTTTGAAAATATTATATAAATGGAATGACGCGTTAGGTAACCTTTTGGGGGTTGACTTTTTTCTCTCCCTGGAGATTCATCCAAGTTGTTGCCTGTATCAGTAGCTCCTTCCTTTTTACGGCTGTGGCCTATTCCATGGTATGGATGTACCACTGTTTGTATAAACTTTCACCCATTGAAAGACATCTCATTGCTTCCATTTTTTGGCTGTTACAAATAAAGCTGCTATGAACATTCTTGTGCAGGTTTTCATTTGAACTTATGTTTTCATTTCTCTGGGATAATGCCTGGAGTACAATAGCTATATCATATTGTACTTGCATTTTTAGTTTAGTTTGAATCAAGAAACTACCAAACTATTTTGTGGCCATAGCATTTGACATCCTCACCAGCAATATATGAGTGATCCAGTTTCCATCCATTGTCACCTACATTTGTTATTGCAACTTTTTTCTTTTCTTTCTTTCTTTCTTTTTTTTTTTTTGCTGTTCTGATAGGTGTGTATTGATATCTCATTGTGATGATAATTTGAACATCTTTTCACATGCTTATTTTGCATCTGTATATCCTCTTTGGTGAAATATCAGTACTTATCCTTTGCCCATACTTTAACCGAACGTCTTTTGGTTTTGTTTTTTTTGTTTAGTTTTTAACAGTTGAGTTTTGAGAATTCTTTTTTTATGTTCTAGCTATGAATCCTTTGTTGGACATGTGGTTTGTTTATATCTTCTTCTAATCTGTAGCTTGTCCTTTCATCCTTTTAGCAAGGTCTTCTGCAGAGCCAAAGTTTTTAATTTTGTTGAGGGACTAGGTTGGGCAGCCAAGCAGTAGTTCCCTGAACAAACTTCTCTGAATTTCTTCATGAGACTATCTTACAGCCCAGAATTTCACCCACAAAAAAATATCTCTACATGTGGTTACTGATAAAGCATGCAATCAGTTTGTGGCCAGAGATAGTGTTCAATAATTATGGTTTTCCCCAGTATTATGGTTACTAAACTCCTCTTGGTAAGTGCCCCTAGAGGATAAGAAATCCTAAAATTCAAGGACCTTGAACTTTACATGTCCCAAATCTTTTAGGGAATAATTTGCTTTAACATGTAAGTGACACAAAGAGCTTACACAGTGTTTAGCTCATAGAGGCATTTAGTATGTTAGTTCTTTTCTTATCTTCGTATTTTTAGATATTGGCCATTTGTTGAATTGATATCTTCAGTATAGAGGTTGTGCCCTCTGATGCTTAGAAACACAGGCTCTTGTGTCAAGCTCAAGTACTAATCTCTGATACATGCTAATTGTGAGACTTGAGCGAATTATTTAACTTCATTGTGCCTTGATTCTCTCCCCTACAAAATGGGAAGAATAATAATAACTACTGAGAATTAAATGAGATAATACTTCTAAAGAGCTCAGAAGAGTAACTGTAGATGCACATATGCCCAATTCATGTTGTGTTTTTGTTTTTTTACTCTTCTATAGCAGTTTCTTTAAGACAGTTCCTTAGAGTCAAGGACTAGGTCTTATTTAAGTTTGTGTCCTTAGAACCTAACATCAATATTGGTACCTAATAGATGCTTAAATATTGCATGAACAAATGTAGTAATAAATCACTGAATCAACTTAGGATATTTTCTTGGTTCATAAGAAATAATTTTGGGAAAGAGGTTCATTTTATATGTTTCTTTCATTTAGCCTCAGCCCTTGCCACCACGGGCCCGCCTACTGAGTTGATCACTTCTGAAGTCACTGCCAGAAGCTTTATGGTTAACTGGACTCATGCCCCAGGAAAAGTGGAAAAATACAGAGTCGTGTATTATCCCACCAGGGGTGGAAAACCAGATGAGGTAATAAGGAGATCATATTTTCAAACCATTATTTTTATTCTCTCAAGTCTTCTCCAGGAGTAAGGATAAGACAGAAATGGATACATGCATATATATATATATGGAGATTATTCTGTCACAAACATGTAAAATTATTTGGCTTAAATACATTTCCATGTGTCCATATTGTTCTCCCATCTTTCTGAGTAATGGTATTTATATCTCCTCTCACCTCCATCAAATAACCCTCAGAACTGGTCATGTATCCCTTTCTAACTTAACTTATTTTGACATTTTTTTTTCTTTTGAACATTAATGAGTTCTAAAGCAAAAGAGATCAGTAGTTAGTTTTCTGGTCAGAACTCTCTTTTGCTATTGATGTATTCTTTTTACTTTGGAAGTGGTCTGAACTTGCTGCATTAATGAAGTCTGTGTGTTCCAAATTGTGTGGTCATAATAATCCTCCGGGGTTTGGGATTTCCTGGATGTTTATGGAGATCAGTGTGATGGAGAAGCATCTGTGGCTGGCGTTTTTCTTAGGTTGGCCATCATAGGACAATACCTACCATGTTTCCCTGAAAATAAGACCTAGCCAGACACTCAGCTCTGATGCGTCTTTTGGAGCAAAAATTAATATAAGACCTGGTATTACATTATATTATATTATATTATATTATATTATATTATATTATATTATACCCAGTATTATATTATATTATATTATATTATATTATATTATATTATATTGTATTGTATTGTATTGTATTATATTATATTATATTATATTATATTATATTATATTATATTATAGACCCAGTCTTATATTACAGTAAAATAAGACCGGGTCTTATATTAATTTTTGCTCAAACAGATGCATTAGAGCTGATTGTCCAGCTAGGTCTTATTTTCGGGGAAACACAGTATTGCCAGATGATTGGATTCTTCCCAGTTCCTACCTTTGAGACAGCAATTCACAATAAATGTGTTAAAATGTGATGAAATCTCTCTCTCTTTTTTTTTTTAAAGTGCTAACCTATTATTGTTCTAACCCCTTACTGACCTCTGCATGTTTCACAATTTTCTTCTGTGTTATGGCAGGAGTTAGGACTTTCTTTTAAGTGTTAAAGAAGTAGATCATGGAGCTTTCAATCATCTGGACTTAAAAAAAATCAGAGTGCTTCCAATGGTTTTTTCTTTTTCATAACTAATAAACCTTTTAAATGTGTCCCAAAGCTCTATGGAAAAATGTCACATGTCAGCTGTTATTAAGTGATGTGATTAGAATGGGAATGACGCAATTTCCATCAGATAGGAATTGATAAAGGACTTTTGGACATCTGCCGTAAATGGTGCATCACATGGTGTAGGCATTCAAGGAAAACTGACGGCCGCAGTAGAAAGGAAGATGTGGCACAAATAAAATATTTAATGAAATGTTCTTGCTGGTGATATTTCTGCTTTGTGATTTCAATTCTGCATGTGAGATATTCGATAGTCTCATTCCTCGAACTGTTCTTAAAACAGGTGGTGGTGGATGGAAGTATATCTTCCACGGTGTTGAAAAACTTGATGTCTCTGACTGAATATCAGGTAGCAGTCTTCGCAATCTATCCTCACACTGCTAGTGAAGGCCTACGGGGAGCTGAAACCACACGTATGTATTGAATTCTACCCCACTTCTGACTGTGTAGCATTGCGTAGGTGGCCTTTCCTCCATTGGAGTTCTGCGCAGGTTGTATCAACGGACATCCTGAATCAAATTCCTAGAAAAGGGTTGTCATGAAATATTGAGTGATGAACCAAGCCCTAAGCTTAAATTTCTCAGTAGAAGTAGAGAAAGAGCTCTGTAGCTCTCTTGACCAGTAGAATAACAAGGCAATTACATGTCATCTATTTTTGTTATTCATATCATTGTAATTAAAACAAGCTTCTGGATACTAGTAATTCCTTACCTGTGCATGATCATGAGTGTGTGTGTGTGTACACGTGCACACACACACACACACAGACACACACACACTCAGACAATCCTGAGAAAAGATTACCCACTCGTTTAGTTATTTCAAGCATTAACTGAGGTCCTGTTCCATGCTAGGCACTATGCAAAGTAGGTCTAAAAACTCTGCCTCTGATAGAACAATAGCAATATAAACAGCACCAATAACAATGTGTGAAGCAGTATGATAATCACACTTCATGTCCAACATATTGTAGGATTTATCCCTGGCAGTAACTGCTTTTCAGAAATACCGGAGGTGCCAAAAAAATGTATGCAGGTGGACACTTTTGTTAACATTGCTCAAGCAGTAGTTCACCGTTATCAGAAATGTCTGGACGCTGATGGGAACCATTGTGAGCACCTCCTGTCATTGCAGAAGTCACACGTGACTTGTACTCATCTTTTGTTATCAGTATATATTGAGTATTACAATTTTAATATAGTTTTTCTTTCTTAAAATGTGTATACATTTTTTTGGCACCCTCTGTGTTTTAGTGACAGTTCCTACCCTTAAGTAACTTTTTATCTAGTAAGGGAGGGAATGCAAACCAAAGGTATGCACACCAATTAGTGCAGTGAAGTGCTACAAGTCTTCCAGCAGAAGTGTGACAAGGAACTGCATGTGTAAGCAGAGTCCTGAACTTGACTTTGTGGTTGGAAAAGCTGGCAGAACCCAGGTATCGAGGGCCTAGAATTACATTTGAAAACAACATTTCATAGTTTTCTTTGACATGGGCACTTGCAATTTATCCTTAATCTCTTTATCTCAACCTCTCCAATATGACCAATCTCATTTCTTGATTATTCCATTTTTTCTCAGACCCTCTTGCTATTGACTTACTCACGGCTCATCAGAGTCCCTGATTGAATGTGTCAAGGAGTAGTCATTCATTTGCATATTTGTTCATCCAGCCAACTATTCTATCATTTATTAAGTGACCCCACACCTATTTTTAGTGGCGGCTGCATGTCACACAATGCTTGTAATGGGCATAAAGTGATGGCCAGGATGGTCTTCTTGCCCTTGACAAACATGCCCATCACTGTAGTGGGTTATAAGAAACAAGAAGATGTCACTCCAGCTTTAAACAGTCACTATGTTTATCTTCCCAGAAGGCTATGTGAACAGATTTAAGGATGAAAATTATCTGAAAAATAAGCTATGTTTACTTAGTAGATACTAGCGCAGAGATACTTTGAAATAAGCAAGCACACTGACAGATGGCTGAATGTTGAAAAAAAAAAAAAAATCTCCTCTTGCAGTTGCTTTACCCATGGCTTCCAACCTTGAACTATATGATGTGACTGAGAACAGTCTGAGGGCAAAATGGAATGCAGTGGCTGGAGCATCTGGATACCTGATTCTCTATGCGCCTCTCACAGAGGGTCTGGCTGGGGATGAAAAAGAGGTAACCATCTGCTGCCCACTAGAGGGCAAGAATTGTTGACTTCCTTAAAATATATATATATCTTACTGTAAAAATTGAATGTACAAAATATAGAATGTTCACATTAGCAAAAGGAAAAAAAGTCATTTGTAACGTCACCACCTAGAAAGAGCGATGGCTAACATTTAGTTCAGTCTTTTTCAGTGCATTTGTAACAACACCAAATGGGAATGATTGGGTAGTCTTCTGTTTTCGTTTTGTATATTGTGAATATCTTTCCATACCATTAAATAATAGTTTGTATAGGCATTTTGAACAGCTTTATAGTATTCTATTGTTGGTTTGTACCAGGTCATGTTCAATTAATCTTATGATATTGGACATTTAAATTATTTGCTGTATAAATATGCTGTTGTCACCATTTTTAAACACATAACATTGCATGGTTGTCTGATTATTTCTTTAGGCTAAAGTACTAGAAATGGAGTTTCTTTTTTCAAAGGATATGCCAATTATTAAGGCTTGCACTAGGTATTACCAAATGACTCTAGAGAAATTTTATATAATTTATATTGCTATATGCAATTCACAAATGGCTGTTTCCCCCTATGTATACTGACTTAGAATTTTCTTTTTACTAATTTGAGAGGTAGGCAAATGCATCTCATTGTTGATTGTTTTGCATTTATTCCATTTTACATGATGAATGTTTGGCTTTTGAATGATTTATTTTAGTTCTCACTTTTAATTTTTAGGGAACAATGACTGTAATACAGATGTCCAAGAAATAAAGAGGTGTCTATGATACTAGGGACTGTCTTGACCTGGCAGGTGGAGTGGGTAAACGAGGGAGCTCAGAACTTAATTGTGGTCCAAAATCTGCCTCATGACAGAAATCTTGAGGGCCAAAAATATGGTGAATCTAAGTGTCAAGTACAGAGCGTTGGTGACTTGTGTTCTTTTATTTGCAAGGTTTGGGTAGCTTTTGCACATTTGGATAGAACGTTGATTTGAATTAATTTGGCAGAAGGGAAACTTAAAATGACGCTAGAAAAATGCTCAGCTTCACCAGGAAAGAGACAAATGAAAAAGAAAAGGATACCAGTTCGTACCCAATAGATTAGCAAACAGTGTTTTCAAGTCTGATGATAATACTACCTGTTAGTGAGCATATAAGGAAACAGAATAACTCATGTAAATTGGTACCGTTGCTTTGGAGAATAATTTGAAATATTTCATCACACAGTTTTTTTTCAGATACATGTCACAGGGAAACATCCTACAAAGATTTTTCAGTGCAGGTACTAGTCAGAACAAAATATTGCAGACAACTGACATGTTCATCAATAAAGGAATGGAAAACAGTGGCATATTTACACAAAAGAATACCATAAAAAAATTAAAACAATGTCAACTCTGTCCCTGTGAATCAACATGGGTAAACCTTGAAACATAATATTGATAGAGAAAAAAATTATAAAAATTTTATGTTGATATGGTCCCATTTATGTACATTGTTAAACATATAGGACCATATATTATTTACAGATATATACATATGTATGTAGAAGTAAAAAAATGGATCAATAAGGGTAGAGGTAGTAAATGGAAAAAATGAGAAAGAACTTCTGTTTTATCTGAATATATTAATTATTTCTAAAATAAGGTCTAAAGTCAATACGACAAAATGTAGACATTTATTAAATTTGAGAGGTGGGTGCATCAGGGTGTATTATAGTATTTGCTCTAAATTTCTATTATATATGTTGAAATATTTTAAAGTTAAAAACTTTAATTTGACAATGACACTGGCAGTTATATGACGAGACTGTCTATGGAGATATTTTCCTTCCTTCCGAAACAAAAATATAGCCGTCCTGTTAGGCAGCTGTCACACAACTGAGAATGTTGGCTAGTTTGACTGACTCCAAGGGTCATAAAAATCATCCCAGAATCAAAAAGCAAATTGCCAACTTGGGAATCCAGGTGGACTTATTTCTTCTGAATCCAGGAAGGGACTTGCCATGCAAGTGGCTAGGACCCTTTGTTGAATGTGCAACAAAACTTGTTCAGCTGAATTGGGTTTGAAGCAAAAATGGGGCATCCAGCCAGGGGACTGGTTAGACTTAGCCAAGTGGTAAGAGATGCCCCCTTGGCACTGCCCCCAGCATGCTGGTCTGGAGCTTACACTGTTTCTAGAGAACATTTCTGATTCAATTCCACCCACATTCATCTGGGGATCAAATATTCAACACTGTTATTCTCACTGCAACTACCACTTGTCCAGATGTAAAGAGTTATCCTAAATCAGCATGCGTGGGTCTGTTTGGTTTTATATGGTTCCATAGCATCTGTTCCTAATGTAAAATGACACGAGACAATGCACACATTATGACTGAAGCCTGTTTGATGAAGGGGTTGTGAGGAGACCGTCTTATTCTGGGAAGTCGCACCTTCATTCAGTTTCCCTCTGAGCAGCATGAATAATACACTTGGGCAAACAACCTGATAACATGTGTTCTTTTCAGATGAAAATTGGAGAGACCCACACGGATATTCAACTGAGTGGGTTGTTGCCCAATACAGAATACACAGTTACAGTTTATGCTATGTTTGGAGAAGAGGCCAGCGATCCTGTTACGGGACAAGAAACAACATGTGAGCAGTTCCGTCATTCAGATGAAATGTTGTATAATAAAAGCCCAAATCAACATTGGGAGTCTGAAATGGAAATATCACTTTAGATGGAAACCTCTTAAGAGCTAATTGTAACTTCAGAAAAATGTATATTTTGGGATGTATAGTACCGCATAAGGAATATGGTCAATAATATTGTAATAATATTGTATGGTGCCAGGTAGGTACAAGATTTATTGGGGGAAATCACTTCTTTAACCATATAAATGTCTAACCGCTGTGCTGTACATCTGAAACTAATATAAAATAATATTGAATGTCAATTGTAATTGAAAACATTTTTTGAAAGAAAATATGTATTTCATTTAAGGAAAAGAAATGTGTTTCTTCTAGTCTTGTTATTATGAGTCGATATGAATACTAGAACTGAACTTTGGTATTCTGTAACCACTGACGTCTTTATCTGAATCTAAACGCCAGATCAGAATATAGGGGAAAGAACATGGGCTTTGAAATCAGAGTAGCCAAGATGCGAATCCCAGCTCAAGTCGTATTTTAATTGGCTGACAACGGGCAAGTGATATAACTTTTTCGAGTCTATAAAAGGAGGAATAGTAGTAGTATAGGTGAAAGCACTTAGCACATAGTTACTCAATATTTCTGTTTTCCCCCACTAATATAAAAACACTTTTTTTCTAACAATCTTTTTTTTTATTTCAGACTATTATATTACTATTATATAGTATGTTTTTTTATTGAGTAAAAATTTTATTAGCAAGTCTAATTTTGGCTAAATGTAGAGTTCTTAATATTTTTAGAAAAGGTTTATCTATTGTCGACTGGAAAAACAGAATCAATTGGTATTCTGTCACCTAAAGGATTTATTCAGGAAATATAAAGGATTGCAATCCAGTGGGTACTGATGTGGTTAGCTAGCTACATGTGCATACTGACCCAGACAAAGACAGAGTAGATACTTTATAGAGGGGAAGAGGAAGTTAAGGGAAGGAGCTGTTACTACCGTAGAGCTCCGTAGTAAACATACGGCTCTTCCTGTAGAGCTCCCTGGATGACCTACAAAGGTCAGGCAATTAAGTTCATGAACTCATCCTAGAAAAAGTGCTCCATACCTTATTGCTGAATATCACTATGGTCACCTTCAAAGTACTCCCCTTGGAAAGCTATGCACCGGCGCCAGTGCCTAGTCCACCCTTCAAAGCAATTTTGGAACTCTTTTTCTGGAATGGCCATCAGAGCTGTGTATTACCCTTGATGTCCTGAATGTCATCCAAATGTCTTCCTTTCAATATTTCCTTTATCTTCAGGTAAAGAAAGAAGTCATTGGGGGCCAGGTCAGGTGAGTAGGGAGGATGTCCTAATAAAGTTATTTGTTTACTGGCCAAAAATTCCCTCATAGACAGTGCCGTGTGAGCTGGTGCATTTTCGTGATGGAAGAGCCATGAATTGTTTGCGAAAAGTTCAGGTTGTCTAACTTTTTCACGCAGCCTTTTCAGCACTTCCAAATAGTAAAGTTGTTTAACTTTTTGTCCAGTTGGTACAAATTCATAACGAATGACCCCTCTGATAGCAAAAAAAGTTAGCAACACCGGTGCAATAAGTTCACAAACTTAATTGTCAGACCTCCTAGAGTGCAAGAGCTCCTCCCATAAGCCTTAGCTCCGCCCACAGACCCTCTTCGTTGGTTATGTCCAGGTTAAAGTCTGTCATAATTTTATCATTTATCTATTTTATTAAAAAATATTGTATGGACAAAATACTACCCTGGCATACTTATACTGCTTTATCAGGTAGCATTAAAAATATGACTCTTTCCATGGTGTTTTGAAACATAAGAAAGTACAGCAAGACTCAGGATCTTGCCCATCCCTCTGAGCCTTGGGAGGAGGTGAACAGCACAATTTCTAGCGTGCTTTTGTCTTTAAGATTCTACTTGGGAAATATATGTAGAAATTTAATGAGAAGGAAAGAAATTTTCTCCCACATTCATTCTTTGTTAGTCAAAGATGAAGAAAGACAAATGTAATTAAAAGAACAAATAAACAACCCCCCCTCAAAACAAGCAAACAAACAAAAAAACCCCAGAAAAACTAGGAGAGCCCAACACAGAAGAAAATAAATGAATTATGTCAGAAGGCATCTAATATATTAGTTGACTTAAGTGAATTTTGGGACTCTGTCAATTTGCAAGTAAAACTTTTCTCAACTGTCCTTCTTTCACTCAGAATAACTCATTTTTTTATGTTAAAAAATGTTCATGACTGTTTTCCACAATTGGTAGTTGATTAAAAATTTTAAAAAAGGTTTTAAAAAATGATGTTCTTGTTCCTGAGACTGACATTTTTATGTACTAAGAAACTAGACATCGTTCCATCGTACTGCTGAGTTTAACTACACTCCAGAAAAATTTAGAGCAAAGTGTGCACAACACTTAAAATAATTATATTGCTTTTCTTTCTCCTATACTTTCTTTCTCAATACCTAAGAGCAAGTATTGAGTCACTAAGTCTTAATAGGCTCTTTATTGTCAAATAATCAATATTGATTAAATTAATGAAAGAATTGGCTTTAGGGATGAGGAAACATACTTTGTACTAGAATGACATTTGTCATTCTTTATTTTCTTGGTTTTTGCTCTGCTAGTTCTATCAGCACTATACCACAGGCTCTTGAATCAATTGATTAGTTGCTTAGTTTAACTCTAACTGCTTTTCTGCTCGTTCTAACTGTGACCTTGGCCAAGTTACCTCAATTTCATGATCTGTATAATGCGGACACTTGTAACTTTTTTCTTGCGGTTTAATGTAAGCATTTAATGAGATAACACATGCTGCATCTCAGGCTCATAGAAAGCATGTAATAAATCTTTACAATTGTTTTTACTTGAATCTGTAAAAGCTCATGAAACTCTCAAAGATTATCAACACATTTTAATCTGTTGAGTCAGAAGAGGGTCCTTGAAAAAATACAAAACATTATGGGATTGATAGGAATTTGCAGAAATGCCAACACCTCTTTAAATATTTTTTAAAACAATAGCAAAGTGTTTATTTGTATCTAGTCTCACAGAGTCACCAAGATTCATTAAGCAGGAATCCTACTCATTGATTCAATAAATATTTATTGAGTACTTGTATATTAGAGATAAAACCAAGAACAAAATTCAACCAAATTCCCTAACCCTCTGAGATTATAATATATTGGAGGAGAGAGACAGCAGACTCATAAATATGCAATACAAATGAACAAGTCAGGGAAGGGAGAGAAGTAGCATGGAGTGGAAGGATTATTTTACATAAGATCATGGAAAGCCTCACTGTGAAGGTGACAAATGTTCAGAAACCTGAATCTTGGCTGACTCCAAAGTGTTTGGCCAGAGCAATGGGAAGAATGGAATTTTCATGTGCTCAGAGGGAGAGACTGAGAGAAGATTGGGAGAGGCGACAGGAGTCAGTGGTTCAGTTTTGGGCATGTTTGGAAATCCTTGATAGATGCCTAAGTGGAGATGACAGATGGATATCATCCCCACTCATTTTACACCTGAGAAATTGTGGAGTGGAGAAGTAGAATAACTTCGCCAGAATCCTGTGACAGTTGAATGGAATCGCTAAGATTCAGTTTTAGGTGTCCTGGTTTTTGATCTGTTAGGTTGCTTCTGTACATCAGGCTTTAATAATAACATTGACTAGAGAAGAAAGGCAGAGAAAATTTCCCTAAATCTTATTAATTTCTAAGCATGTCTGATTTATTACTACTAGTCATTCCTTACAAGGATACTTTTTTCTTTGTTAATTTATTCATTTTCTTTTTTTAAACTGAGTAAAACTTTTATTAGCAAGACTAGTTTTGGCTAAATGCAGGGAGTTCATAATATTTTTATGAACTGGGTGAAAATTTTAATTTGTAAGTAGCTCAGAAGCCAAAGATGCTGTTTTATTTTATTTTTGTCTTTTTTACCTGTATATTATTTAAATTTTTAATTATTTTCTATTCCATTTACTTCAAAGTGCCCTTAAGTCCACCAAGGAACCTGAGAATCTCCAATGTTGGCTCTAACAGTGCTCGGTTAGCCTGGGATCTAACTTCAAGAAAGGTCACTGGTTATCGAATTGTATACAACAACGCAGATGGGACTGAAATCAATGAGGTAAGCTGTGGAACATGATGTCTGGTTTTCCTCTGGTTGTGTATTTGTTTCTTTATGGCTGCATAATCAACCATCCCAAAACATAGTAGCTTAAAACAATGCTAATTATTTTCTGTTACAGTGTCTGTGGGTCAGGAGTTAGGGCTTGGACATATAGCTGTGGCTTGAGATCACTCATGCGATTGTAGCTAGATCATGGCTGGAGCTGGTGTCATCACCATGGCTGTGTTCATGTCTGGTGGCTGATCTGGGAAGACGAGATCAGCAAGGAGCTGGAGCAGAGTCTCTGAGAAGATTCTTCACATGCTTCCTCCAGCATGGCAGCTTTAGGGGAGCTGGACTTTTTACATGTTGGCTCAGGAGTCCCCAGACAAGTGGAGAGAGAGGGAGAGAGAGAGAGAGAGAGGTGGCAGCTGTGTCACCTTGAGTTACCTAGCATCAGAAGTCACACAATATCACTGTGACTTCTGCATCATACTCCATTGGTTGTGTTACTGTGCAAAAGTTCCGGCTGTTTGCCACACAAAAGCCAAAACTCAGAGGTGAGGTTGGTGGAAAGAAAAGCAGGTTTACTCCAAAATGGCAGCATTAAGAGAAGACAGTGGGCTCCTTGTCACACAGACCACCTTCCAGCCATTAATACCCCCAAAAGGTTTTATAGACATGCAAGGAGAGGCAGAACAAAGGAAAGAAGTCGATCAGGCAACTTCTGAAAAAAAGTCACTTCCCAGAGGCTGGCCTGCCCCAGGGACAGAAGTGGATCCCACACAGATGCACAAACCTCTCCCAAGTCACCTGCCCAGGCACGCACAAGTCCTGAAGTAAACAGAACCAACCATTGAAACTGGTATGCACAGTAAATAGAATCAGTAAGATTTGGTGGGAAAGGAGGGAAGGCAAGAAAAGGAAAACTTTCAAAAAGTCCCACGCCAAACCACACTGTCAAATCGAATTACACCAGACGTTTAAGTCTCAGACGATACAGTGTCATCATTACAGCAGGAGACATCACAAGTCCCTGATGGATTCAAAACAAGGAGGAACACAGGTTTTACTTAGGGTGGGAACCATGTGGGATGGGAGATATATGTTGATGTAGCCATCTTTGCAAAGTACCATCTTCCCCATTGGACAGGGATAGGGAAGTATGTATCTTCATATCAGTAGGAAATTGGAAATAATGTCAGTATTATCTAGTTTATCCCTGTGCTTCTGAGTAAATTAATATCTGAAAGACCCTAGTTAGATGAGCTTAAATTGAAAATTCAATAATTTACATTTTGTGTAGGAATATACTTCCAAATAATGAAATGTATTAGAAGCCACAAAGATAAAAGTATCTTGCACTCAGTGACTAAGGCTCTTCAGAAATTCTTGTCTTGGAAATATGTTTTAGCAGGATCGATAGTAAAGTTATTTTTATTTTTTTCCCTTATCTTGGTCCAAGAAGCTAAGACACAGGGAAATATGTTGGATTCATTTCTGTTTTCTGTCCAAATAAAGCAAGTATTTTCATATGCAGATACAAACTTTTTCCTACAGTTAAATCCAATCAGTATTTTGCAGAATGCATACTTGTCTGGTACATTGGGTAATGAATGGACAGTAATTGCACATTTACTAACAGTACAGAAATACTCTTCTACATCTTTCATTAAATCTTCATAATTCCTGAGGGCAAATAATCATTTTTTTTTAAATTTACTCTGAACGATTTTTAAAAAAATTTTTACTGGGGAATATTGGGGAACAGTGTGTTTTTCCAGGGCCCATCAGCTCCAAGTCGTTGTTCTTTCAATCTAGTTGTGGAGGGTGCAGCTCACCTCCAAGTCCAGTCGCCGTTTTTCAATCTTTAGGAATTGAACTGGCAACCTTGTTGTTAAGAGCTCGTGCTCTAACCCACTGAGCCATCCGGCCACCCCGAGGGCAAATAATTCTGATGAAGGTGGGATCTTTTGGGTTAGTTGCTTTGCTTTTCAAGAAAGTAATCTGAAATAATAAAAAGATTGAAACCAAAACCGCTGAGCTATCAGTGTCTCTTTGTTGTCAGTGATAAATAAACTTCTTCCTCAAGGTTTGCAAGTTTAGCTGTGTAGGAAGATCAGGCAGATAATATAAATAAATGAAGCCTGCCTTTAAAAGGGCAAATAGTCACACCTGCAAAGAAATATATCCTCACCTGTTTTTCTTAAAACATGAGGCTAACTTAGGCAATATTTCATTCTCATTGTTTAGACATGACTGTAGGAGAAATTCTCTACGGAAAGAAAGACAGTAAGTCAGGACTGATGATAAGTGACCATGGACAGAGGGCTGCAGTGACAGGGGCTAAGGCTGGGAAGTGCAGACGTGTCCATCCCAGACTCAGCCAGTGTCACCTCCTGCAGGTGGTTGCTGCATAGAAATCCAGGCGGGGCCTGCCAGATCTTGCGACCCTTGATCTTCTGACCAGAGATTTCTATTTTTAGGTGAAGCTTACCAACTTAAAACTGTTGACTTATAGCAACCAAAATAACACAACAACCATATTCACCAATTAATATTTGTTCACTCTAGAGCATCCTCCTTGGGTAATAATATTTCATAAAACAAAAATAAACTGTCATATGCATGTACATGGGAGTTATATTTATAAATACAATTATATCATACCATTGTTTTTATTGAGGTATAGTTGACATATAACATTATTTTAATTTCAGGTGTAAATACATGACGATTTGATATTTGCATATATTGTGAAAGGATCACCACAATAGGTCTAGTTAACATTCACTTTTTAAAAAAATGATTGTTGTCCTGGTTTCTTAGGGTAGTTTACATTATTTGCCTTTGTAAAGAATGGTCTCAGACTAATTAATATATTTATTGAGAAATATATGTGCATATTTGTAGTGTTTTTTAATCTTGGGGATGCCTTTGGAACTTGTTATTTCTAATTTGTATCGTATTGGGAAATTAGAAAACTATGTTTGGTAAAACTGAATTTAAAATATAAGTAAATGGGGCGGATGGGTGGCTCAGTTGGTTAGAGCGCGAGCTCTGGGTAACGTCGCTGCCGGTTCGATTCCCACATGGGCCAGTGAGCTGCGCCCTCTGCAACTAGAATGAAGTCAATGAGCTGCCGCTCAGTTCCCGGGTGGCCAGATGGCTCAGTTGGTTGTAGCGCATCCTCTCAACCACAAGGTTGCTGGTTCGACTCCTTGACTCCTGCAAGGGATGGTGGGCTGCGCCCCCTGTAACTAACGACGGGCAACTGGACCTGGAGCTGAGCTGCGCCCTCCACAACTAAGATTGAAAGGACAACAACTTGACTTGGAAGAGTCCTGGAAGTATACACTGTTTCCCAATAAAGTCCTGTTCCCCTTCCTCAATATATATATACAATGTGTGGATTTTGTCACATTTCCATTTTGACGTGTGTGTGTGTGTGTGTGTGTGTGTGTGTGTGTGTGTGTTCTAATTTCTTAATTCTTAACCATGCAATTGAGACTAGAGGTTGCCGGACAAGTGTCTTTTGTTTAGTGAAATATTATTTAAACTAATCTTGGAATATATGATGTTAAGAGTGAATATTCTTACCACATGTTGATTTAACTTCTATTAATTTAAGCTTTTATTTATAGACAATGCTGCAATTGGGTTTTTAGGAAATCCCCAAACGTTCTAGTATGAACTTTAAAATGTCCCAACTAACATCTACTTAGTATGTACCATGCAACTGATTGTAAAAGCTTTGCTTTTGACCTAATTTATATTTCTCTGCTTCAGTTGCTCTTCCTTCCTCTGTATCTTTTCTTTCTTTTTTTTTCTCTGCATTATCCTTCTGTCCAACTTTTTAGAGACTAAGGAAGAAAAATAAAACCAAGCACTTAAACAAATGTCAGTGATGGTGATGATGATGGTGATGGTAGTGATGATGGTGATGATGGTGGTGATGGTGGTGGTGATGGTGGCAGCTCAAATACGTTAAGTTCTTATCCTGAGCCAGCTACTGTTCTGAGAGCTTTACAGGCATCGCCTCTTGCAATCCCTACAGAAATAAAAATGCTGCCAAAGCATGATTTGTTGAAGCAAGGACAGAAACCAGCTCAGATAGCATGTACTGTGAAAGGGTTTGGGGAAATGTGCAGACATCATGGAGAACTAAAGTGCTATATATATACACACTTTTCCCTTTTTTATCTCTTAATGTACCTAAGAATTTGATTTTAACTGCTTTTTTGTATGTTTGATATCTTCACAAAATTTCTATTTGTCACAGATTTGAGACTCAAGGCCTAACTATAAATTTCAGTTAACAGTTTTATGGCTCTAGGAAAGTTAATTAAACTCTTTGGGTTTCAAGTTCTTCATTTGTAAAGTAGTTATTATCCATACCTAGGGTTTGGTGATGGGAGGAGGAGGTTCTAAATAAGATCATGAATGTAAAGTGTCTGACAAATGTCGTAAGTGCTCAGTAAATCTTAGCTATTACAATTCAAAACAACAAAAAGCAGTATGTAAATATAGTTTAGAAGAACATGGCTTGAACACATATTTTAGGTAAGGATTTGTGTTTTCTATGAGTTTAAATAATGAAGTCATAATATAAATAGTGTCTATAAGGATAGGATTTAAGATCTGAAACACTTGCATTTAAATCCTTGGTACTAGCTGGTTTCCCCTTGGGAAAGTTCCTTAACTTTCTGGAGTCTCATTTCTCCCCATCTTCAATTAGGAGTAATAATTAGCTACCCTACAAGGTTTCGTAAGGATTAAGTGAACTAATGCATATAAAGTTTACAGACAGTATCCAGACCAGAGTAAACAGTAAATGCTAAAAACGACCTATGGTATTATCAGGTCCAGATTCAGAAGAAGATGCTACATTTCTTTTTCAGTTAACTATTGCTATGTAAGTAACACTCCTGCTTAAGTAAGTTATATGATTATGTAACGGGCAGGGTTCAGCAGGAACAGCTTGCCTCTGCTCCATGAAGTGTCAGCTGGGGTGACTCTTGCATTCATCTGGGAGCTGGCCTGGGCTAGAACTTCCAAGATGAATTCACTTCCATGTGTGAGGTATTTGAAAAGGCTGGGGGTGGCTCCCCTCTCCAACAGAGCCTTTCAGGGTTTCAAAAAGATGAAAATGGAAACTCTTCTCTCTAGAGCTGGCATTCTTTTAGTGAACTATAGTTGATATCTCAGAGATGTAGATGGTTTCTGGATTGGCTCTTAGTTTAGATGAGCCCCTTATATTCTTTCTTTTAAAAGGGCTCTTTTGTGCTTTCATCTTTTTCTTTTATTACTAATTTTTTTTTATTAGTTTCAGGTACACAAGACAAAGTAATACTTAGACGTTTATCATTTATATCCCTCACACTGTGTGAACCCCCCTCCCCCATCCACTATCCCTCTGACATCGCACACAGCCATTACATTTCCACTGTCTCTATTCCTAATGCTGTACTCCGCCTCCTGTAAGTAAATATATATATATATATATATATATATATATATATACACACACACATATGTATATATATGTGTATTTATATATATATATAAAATTGTAGTTGACATTCATTATTGTTGAGCTTCAGCTTCAGGTGTACAGTGCAGTGATCAGGCATCTACATCATCCCTGAGGTGGTCTCCCTAATGAGACAAGTGTCCATCGGATACCCTACAAAATCTTTACAACATTATTGATTACATTCCCCAAATTAACTTTTGTAACCCCGTGGCCATCTTGTGGTTACTGACTGTTTTCTAATCCTCTCACCTTCCCCCTTATCCCCACCTCCCCCCCATCTAGCAACCCTCAGTTTTTCCTCTATGTCTCTGAGACTGTTTCTGATTAGTTCATTCACTTATTTTCTTCTTTAGATTCCACATATAAATGAGATCATATGGTATTTATCTTTCTCTGTCTGACTTATTTCACTTAATGTAATGTTCTCTAGGTCCATCCATGTTGTTGCAAATGGTAAGATTTCTTTCTTCTCTATGGCGGTCTAATACTCCATTGTATAAATGTACCACAGTTTCTTACTCCAGTCATCTTTCATCTTAATTTTTATTTACTTATTCAATTCATTAAAAAAAAATACAGTTCAACGTATAGTAGTGAATAAGCTAAACAACGTTTTTTCTTCAAGGGGCTTACACTCTCTGCAGGAAATAAGTATGTAAGGAAATAAAATTATTTTGGGCTGTGATTGGTGCTAGGGAGGAAACAAGCAAAGCCAGTCCTAGATAGAAAGAAAAATTCCCTTTGAAAAGGTGAAATTTAAGCCTAGCCTTGAGAGATGAGGACGGGTTAATTTTGAAAAGGGCTAGAGAAACAGGGTCCCAGACAGAATGAATTGCATGTGCAAAGGCCCTGTGGTGAGAAAGACATGGATCTGATGGAAGGTCAGTGTGGCTGGAGTCCAGCAGGTCATTAGGAGTATGGTAGAAAAAAGGAGCAGAACTCCAGATTATGCAAAGCCAAGCAGTCATTGCAGTGTGCCTGGTTTTGACTGGGAAGGCAGTAGATAGCTAAGGAAAGCTTTAAGTAGGAAAGTGACATGATTTATATTTTGGTAAAGGTCACTTTGATTGCCATGAACAAATACATGCATTGAGCTTAGTCACCTTGCACTTTACCTCAAGTAGCATTAAGATTAGTCATTGATAGTATTATAATGAATGGATTTTATTGAGATTGCTTCAAAACGTATCTTGAAAGCATTTTAAGTGGGATCTTTTTTGGCAGAGTCTACTTTCCGGTAAATAGGTCCCTTTCTTCAATTCCCCAGAGTATCACTAGGGCAAGGTTATCTTACTATAAGTTTTGTGAGGATTAATTGAGATACTGTATGTAAAATGCTTAGGTGGAGGACACCATTTACTTGACCTATTATATATCCCTTGTGCTACCGTGTTTCCCCGAAAATAAGTTCTAGCCGGACCATCAGCTCTAATGTGTCTTTTGGAGCAAAAATTAATATAAGACCCGGTCTTATTTTACTATAATATAAGACCCAGTCTTTAATATAATATAATATAATATAATATAATATAATATAATATAATATAATATAATATAATATAATACAATATAATACCTGGTCTTATATTAATTTTTGATCCAAAAGATGCATTAGAGCTGATTGTCCGGCTAGGTCTTGTTTTCGGGGAAACACGGTTTGTAGCTCAGAGGCCCAAGACCCAACCTCTCAAAGATAAAGCTCTGTTTATTCTTTTTCTGGTCTGAGGGTGGCTTTGCCCAGGGTGTTGTCTTCTAGATCCTGCCCTTATCTCCTTTACTTTACGGTTTCTTTCTTCAAAGTCTGATCTTTGTCCTTCCCTTTTTTCATCCTTCCCTTTCTTTACACCCTTGGTCGTTATCCTCAGGACTTCATCCCTTATGTGCTCTAAAGATATTGGTACATATTTTCCCCAACTATGTCTCTCTGTGGAAGATAAAGGAAAATTTCTAATATTTACTATGATCTTTAACACGACTATTCCTGGATTCTTCCCCTGCATAGTTGCTCACCTATACATCGCTTAGCAGGAGTTGCTGTGTATTACGTTTTGGAGTCAGCAGAGCTCAGGCAATGGAGCCGAAAATCAGCTGCTCCTAGCAGATCAGGCTGGAAACATATTTATTTATATTAGCATTGTAAATTGTGTGCACTTTGCTTTCTATGTCTTTAATGAATGGCAGTAATATTGGTTGCAAAGATCTCCTGAGAATTAACTGATAGGTAATCTACTTAAAGGTATAAGAGTAGAAATGGGTATATATAAACAGACTGGTTTTATCAGTCAGTGATTTCTCTTTTTTCTTTTTCTTTCCTTTTTTTTTTTTTTTGCAGTATTTATAGCTCTGCTGCCAGCCAAATAAACTACAGATAATAATAAAATAATCTCTGTTTCCAGGATGTGGACAGTATCTGATATAGCTAAGATGCCTTCTCTCTTTTGCAGGTTGAAGTCGATCCTGTAACAACATTCCCTCTGAAGGGCCTGACACCCCTCACTGAGTACAATGTTGCCATTTTCTCCATTTATGATGAAGGGCAGTCAGAGCCTCTGACTGGCATTTTTACCACAGGTAAGCTTTACTGTGGTTTGAAAAGTTTCCAAGAATAACTACTGAAACCACAAGCTGGAGCAGCTTCTTCAATTGTGATTTTGCAGACATTGCATTTTAATTTTTGTTTATCTTAATTATTATTAACAAATGAACCATTAGGTGACTAGAATGCATACTGGCTAATTATTTTCTATCAAAGCAAAGGAAAGAGAGAAAGATCATCTAAATTCAAAAGGTGTCAGTTCCATAAAAATGTACATGGTTTTCTTCCTAATCATACACTGTTTCTTTTGTTGTATTGTAAAATTTCCCCAACTTTCTTTCATTTGTATGTGTATATATTACATTGAACTTCCAAAATTGCTTGTATCAAACAGTTTTTGATCAACAAAAATGAGTTTCATACTATTTAACCTAATAGTAGCCAATACTACTAATTATAACCAATTGACATGCCA
The DNA here is from genome assembly GCF_036562045.2 of Rhinolophus sinicus. Classification (NCBI taxonomy): domain Eukaryota; kingdom Metazoa; phylum Chordata; class Mammalia; order Chiroptera; family Rhinolophidae; genus Rhinolophus; species Rhinolophus sinicus. Next base: position 14,607,566 of record NC_133761.1, on the reverse strand, counting down.
ATACTACTAATAGTAGGCAATTGACTTACAGCCTGAAATACTAATACAACAATATGGAATATTTTAAATACTAAAATAAAAAAATAAGGCATGACTGCATTATTTTCCTTTTCTACATGCCAGTATACCCTGTGGTCACTCAATAAATATCAAACTGTTTTGGCCTCTTGGTGGCAACAATTCTATTGTTTGCTTTCTTATACTTATCATTGATTGCATTTGGAAACAAACTTAGTGCTATACTGAGGAGACGAGAAGGTATCTCGTTGGAGAGAGATGAGAATTAAGCTACATTGAGAAATAATGTGCACAGAAAAAAGTTCAGTAATTCCACCAAATCTCCTGAGGGTTAACCTGAGTTGGAATTCTCATGGTGTCCTATCAAAGAGTCTTAAAAATCTCTGATTTCAAATAATAAAAATCAAGGCCTGACAATTCATTATACTCTCTGTTGTACATCCCAGAAGTGTACAAACAGTGGAATAGAGGAAGGTCTGATGAATTATGTTTCACGTTTGATGGCAGCCATATGAACCAGCTTAAAAGGGTGGAGGTTCTTCTCCAGGATTTAACTTACTACTACCGTGTTTCCCCAAAAATAAGACCAGGTCTTACATTAAGTTTTGCTCCAAAAGACGTATTAGGGCTTATGTACAGGGGATGTCCTCCTGAAAAATCATATTTTCCGGTTAGGTCTTATTTTTGGGGAAACACGGTAGAGAGTGCTTTAGGCACGAAAGTGAACAAAGCTAAAAGGAACGTATGTCAGGCCTCTAGAATACCATTTTGTTAATTTCTTCCAAGTACTTGTACAATATTATCTTTGTAAAATAATGAGTAGTTTTTTTTATAGTTAATGAAAAGAGCCAAATAGAGAACCTAAGAGTTCTGGAAATTATGGGAAAACTTATCAAATCAGCTGTGTTCATGGGCTTCCTAATTTATACTGTGGGTAAATGCTGGAAACAGAAACCCCAGGAAGACCACACTGGATTGAGTCCATGCTTCCCCATGCTTTTCTAAAGCAAGAGGTTCCTCAGAAAGAGCCTTCTCCTCCTGTAATCCCAGGTGTGGCCTCCAGGTGTGGCCTCCAGGTGAGGCCTCTAGGAGCTGCTCGAGGGGTGGTTTTCTTGCCCTCTCAATATCCTAACAAAATCTCCTTCCTCGGTTTACAGAGGAAGTTCCAGCCCAGCAATACTTGGAAATTGATGAGGTGATGACAGACAGTTTCAGAGTGACCTGGCATCCCCTTTCGGCGGATGAAGGGCAGCACAAGCTGATGTGGATTCCAGTCTACGGTGGGAAGACCGAAGAAGTGAGTTGTCTGAGACTGACTGAAAGTTAATCTGGAGCATTTCCTCTGAAAGTGCATACATACCCGCTGCTGCATTTGAGTATCTCTTCACTTTAAAAATCAATTGAGGATCCCAGAAGTAATTAATATTTCTCAGGGCATGGACTTTTATAACTGTCAGATCATAGGCTGTAAACTACCTCTCTGCTAGTGCTTTAGTGATATATTTTATATCTTTTCAGACTGTTTGACTTCCATAAATGACATTTAATAAAACTTCAGCATGCCACCATCATGATATTCATAGTTTATTTGCTGAGAGAGTTGACAGGAGTAAAGTGCTCAGGTTTGACTTGAAAAAAATGAATTCAATGGCCCTGGGTTTCTTTATGCTTAGTTGTTTCTGACTTATACTCGGGATAATGTTTTTTTCCCTTTTACTAATTTTCGTCTTGATTTTCCTCTATTATTCAAGTAAACCCAGTTGCTAAGCACCAAATCCTTTTTAGGTCATCCTAAAAGAAGACCAAGACTCATATGTCATTAGAGGCCTGGAGCCTGGCACTGAATATGAAGTTTCATTGCTGACTGTACTGGACGATGGAAGTGAGAGTGAGGTGGTGACTGCTGTTGGGACCACACGTAAGTCTTGGTGGGGCCAAGATGGGCATCACCAACTCCCACTGTCCATTCTGACACCCTCCTCACTGCACCAGGTTTTGTACCCTTCAGACTTATCCTGGGCTTCAGAGGCTTTGATTTCTCTTTGTCCCCCAGAATTCTTCATGCATTTTTACCTTTAATGAAACCAATATCTGAAGCATCGTTGAATCTTAGCTTATTATCACCATAAAGGCAGGGAGCATATCTGGCTTGTTCACCATAATATCTCCAGTGCTTAGCACAGTACTTGGCATATTTTAACAGTGCAATAAATACTTGCTGGATGGATGGATGGATGGATGGATGGATGGATGGATGGATGGAATAACTTTAAATGAATAAATGAGCAAACAGATAAACCAAAGACAAACATGTCCACCATGAGTTTATGGAATTTCCCAAGTGGATCTTGGTTCCAAGAATCGTGTACAAAATTCACTTGCTGATTCATTCATCCCTTCATTTTTAAAACATGAGGTATTAAACACATATTAAATTTTCTTTGATTGGGTTCCCTGGAATCACATTCTGAAACAGAAAATTGCATCCAGAAGGTTTATTGAAGAGTGTAGTTGGGAGATACATCTGTAAGGAACACTGGTTGGACGGGGCATAGAGAGAAGCAAACTGAGTCCTTAGCGAATTCCATTAGGCGTTCTAGACCTGGGATGACCCTTCTGAGTTGTCCCAAATTGAGTCTAAAAGGCTGGGCCTTTGTATCCCTGCATCCCCGGTCATTGGAAGTAAGCCATCCCCTGACAGAGTCTAGGACTTCAGGCCAGGCAGTTCCCAGAGCTCTGAGCCATTGGAAGCCAGTATTCCAGAAGTTGGTGGATGAGTATGTTGACCCTGAAAAGGGGATCTTGGTGTAGCACCACACAGACGCTCCATCCACTGGTTGCCCAGGGTGGATACAAGAAATAGAAGATGCGCTTGTCCTCCTTCGTGGCCTTGTTTGGCAGCCCTTTCACAACTTGTTCTACAGCACTGTTTAATTTCCTTGAATTACCACGGTTATGCCCTATTTCCATGCAACTGGCAGGTTTCACAATTTTATAGGTATAGGTCAAATGTTTATAGGAGGAAGGCTGATAGCTGTGATTAAGACCTTTACATTCTTTGGATTTCAGTTTCCTTATCTGCAGAATACGTTCAATGTCTGCCTTACTTCCAACTCAATTCTTCACTCCTGCAACCAAAACCAAGGTTGTTGTGAGAATCAACTGAGATAATATAGGTGACATTTTCTTTGAAAGCTATAAAATGCCACACATAAATATATAGTGTTCTTATCATTACAGTATTTTAAAGTTGTGAATATTTTTTTTAGTTGACAGTGCTTGGACAGAACCAGCTACAACCATAGTACCGACCAGACCTGTGACATCAGGTAAGGACAAACAAAAGCCTGTTTACCCTAAGAAAAGTTTGATTTAAACAGAAATGATGTTATCCCAGTTTTATTTATTTCATATTTTTAATTAGGAACGAGGCATGTTAGGTTAATTTCACTCCTCTCAGAACCTCTCAATCTTTTCTTACCCACCAATGCCAGGCCGTCTTCTCATCTGCTGATCTCACTGTTACATCTCTCTACTTTTCCCATCTTTGTTTTGGATTCTCATTTAAACTTTCAGAGGATGTTAGCATGGCAAGCCCCATAGTCTCTGCCTTCCTCTTGACTTCTCCTGTTGCTCTCTGTTGAGATTCAATTATATCATGGTTTCCTTGCATTTCTGTGCGTAACTAAGACCTGGCTGGTCTACTGGTTTTCCTATATCAGCTGTCATCTCTCTCAGCTTAACTTTCCTCTCCATTATAGTACTCATCCTAACTAGCCGTCAGAGTCACAAGGTAAAACACAAGTTTGATGATATCATTTCTCTACCTAAAACCCTTCTGTGGGTTTCTGGGTTCTCCACTACCCATTCATTCTTTCATTCATTCATTCATTCATTCATTCACTGATTTATTCATTCTTCAGTGAATCTTTTAGTATATGTGCTGCCGAAGCGAGCACGTTTCTTCAGTGAATCTTTATTGTGCCCCAAATCTCTTTATCATCACATCCAACATCCTTCCTGGTTGGGTGCTCCTTCCCTTTTTTTTGTAATTTCCTCATTTCCTGCTGTCATCTAGAACTCTCGGTCCTGAAGGTAAGATGTTGCCTCTCATTCCCACTGCCTGGTACCCTCCCCGAATTTTGCCTGGTAAATGTCACTCTCCTGTCTCCTCTGTGACTCTTTTCCTATTTTTGTCAATTGTCAATCACTGTTTATCTCAAAGGTCTAACACAGTCGGACATACAGAAAAAGCTCAATGAATGTGTGCTGAATGAATGAATGAAGAGAAGGGAGTCAGTAGAAATGGACAGAATGAGAAGACGTTAGCACAGAAGGGAGAAGAAAACAATGGGACAAATGAGGGAGCAGGCCCCTTGGGATGTAAGAAGGAATGTGTTAGGGAACAGAGGAGAAGGGGTTTGAAAAAGCTCTCAGAGAAAGGATAATACCCATGTGGGCTGAATGTATAGAGGCAGCCGTGGTGAGAGATTTACACTTTACGTGACAAGTGTTAAAGCAGGAATTTGGGCACAGGTGATGGGATGTGTGTTGGATGCTGGATCACACTGAGGCTGACCACATTTGGCCCACCATGTCTGCTTCTCCAACAAAGCCCTAGTGTGCAGATTTCATGGGCATGCTCCCTGCCTGCTCCACTCAGCTTTCCTAGCCTAGCAGCTTCTCCCCAGTTCCCTTACTAGTATGTATACAGAGCTGATCATTTTGAAGGGGACCCCGGTCTTGTAAGCATCTCTTGAACCCATTTTTGTTTGCTACCAATAGGTATCATGTCTCCCCATTAACCACTAACATGGAGTTGTCCTTCACATGAGTCTACATTAGAGAGATACATTAATGATAGTACTTGTTGCCATTTCCACCTATGATCTCTGCAGCTCATGTTGGAATACGATGGGTTAAAAACTCTTTACTCCTTGGTTGTGTTTATTCCAGTTTTCCGGACAGGAATCAGAAACCTGGTTGTTGATGATGAAACCTCTTCTAGCCTGCGGGTAAAATGGGACATTTCAGACAGCAGCGTGCAGCAGTTCAGGGTCATCTACCTGACTGCTCAAGGGGACCCTGCGGAAGAAGTGGTAGGAACGGTCTGTATAAATACAGCTTCCTAGAAACTCTAAGGTGTCCTGACTAACAGAGCTAAGGAGGCTATCTCCAGAGATGGATGCAAGCTCTACTGCTCATTTCTTGGTGACTCTACCATCTCCAGAAACTAATACTTTCATTGAATCCAAGCTTAATGACTGGTTTCGTGATGGCCATTTTGTCTCCAAACCTTGCTCCACATACAACCTGCTTCTGAAACTTATTTCTCATGTTGCTTCTGCTGCTTTGACAACTTCTTAGAGCACCAAAGCAAAGTTGGGTCATAAATAGTCCCCCAGACATTTGTGTGTGTGTGTGTGTGTGTGTGTGTGTGTGTGTGTGTGTGTGTGCTCTTGGGAATCTGATAGAAACTTTTTAAGTGAAGCATATATGAAAGATCTTCTTTATGCAGTTGAAATGTTTCTAATAAAGTGCCCTCCATTAACAAACAGTTATATTTTTCAATGACATCAGCTCATTTTGAGCAGAGTTATAGTCATTTCTAATTTATTCTTAAATATGAGTGTCTACCTTAGGGGATTTAAAATTTTAGATGTTGAGTTTGCTTTACGTTGTTTCATCTATATTTGTTCTTCTGTATTGGAAACCTGGGTACATTCTTAATCATAGCCTTGCCATGTTTTCTTTCTTTTTAAATTAGTTTCAGGTGTACAGAACAATGTAGTTATTAGACATTTACACCCCTCACAAAGTGATAACCCCCACCCCCAATCTACTACCCCTCTGACATCGTATATACCTGTTACAATTTCATTGACTCTATTCCCTATACTGTTCTCCACATCCTGTGACTATATATAAATATTAAATTATAGCTGACATTCCCATGTTTTCTTAATTTACACGGTACCATTCCTTTTAGCCTAGAACCTGAAAATTGTTTCCTAGACCCGGTAACTCCAGTTTGCATTCAAAAGAACTATTTTTCTTTTTCAGTCATAGAATAGGCTTTAGTTAGCCTCATTACTTTGTCTGCTGCACTGTTTTTGAGACACTCTAGGAAAGAAGCCTCCACATTCATTATTGCTAAAGAATAACATTATACTTCCTTCTTCCTCCTTAGTTATAAAGTTTTTGATGGACAATCATTTTGTGTGTGTGTATGCGCTTCTCTAAACAATTATTTGAGCCCTAAGCTCTCTCAGGAAAGTGCTTTATTTCAGACTGACAGAGGAATCATTACAGAAGAGAGTGATAACCCTGAGAATAACCACATGTACTATGAATAGCCAGAAGAGCCATGAAATTAGTCTTGGGAGTACTTTCAGGAAGTTAATGAACACTTAAACAAAATAGATTGGATTATTAATTAACTCGGACCATAGTTTTCAAATTATCCATGATTGAAAAATTAAAACTGTGCTTGGCAATGGTAACTAAAGATATATTTTGGGTGTTTTACTTTTCCTGTTATTGTTCTCATATTTTAATTGAGATCCTAAATATGAGACACATGAAAACTTCCCAGAGTGACAATTTTGTTTTTGGTTTCTGTTTCTACTCTTTCCAAGAAATACATTAAGCTTCTTGCTAAATTATTCTTGCTAATTTGGAAAGAGTAACAACAATTTAATCTCATGCATGCACTTGTAAACTATGCAAGGTAAAATAATAATAATATTTTTTTTGGGTTGTCTCTAATTAATTTTCCCTTTGGTAGTTGCTTTCATTTCACACTGTTTATTTCGAAACACTTGGACAACCCAGATGAAGGCAAGAAAGATCAAAAGTCTTGAAGCTCATGTGCTCCAGTTAAACAAACCTGTAATAAAAATGAAAAAATATTGATAAATTTGGTGGTGATTATTAAAGTGCAGAAATGTTTTTATTCTGCAGAAGAAAGTACTCTAGAATTCTTTCAATCTCAAGCTCCTTTGATGAATTTGAATTACATTGGATTTGTGCATATTTATTTTGGGGGCATCTTTTCAGGGCCTCAATTGAGGATTAATTGGAATTTATATAATCAGTGTTTTATGAAATGTACTGCTATATACATGTCATGTATTATTATTGGAGACAGAAAGTGGGTACATCTACATTTAGATTATAAACCAAGGTAGGACAGATAGTTGCAGACCTCTGCCAAAATCCAAGGGCCTCGGTGTGAACTTCCCACACACCGAATAAATGTCTTAAAATAATAATGCATGGCAGGGAAAGACAGATGGCTAAAATATATTTAAAAAGTGGTAAAGGAAATGTGTCTGGATAAAATAAATGACTCTTGCCATTTTTTCAAATTTTCCTTAACTATAGAAAGTGCAAATTAGTAGACATAATGTAGTCATGGGGATATGAAATACAGTATGGGGAATATAATCAATAATGTTGTAAAGATCATGTCAGGTGCCAGATGGGCACTGGACTTATCAGGGAATCACTTCATAGGCTGTGTAGATGCCTGACCACTGTGCTATACACTTTAGCTGAAGTAGAAAAATATTGAATGTCAACTATAATGATATATATGTAATATATATAATTCATATATATGTGTGTGTGTATATATATATATATAGTCATGGGATGTAAAGTACAGCATAGGGAATATAGTCAATGGTATTGTAACAGTTGTATATGATGTCAGAGGGGTAGTAGATTGGGGGAAGGGGGTTATCACTTAGTGAGGGGTATAAATGTCTTACATTGCTTTGTACACCTGAAACTAATTTTTTAAAAAGCTAATTAAATTTACTTGAGGAGATAAAATTGAGTATTGAAGTTAGAGAATAGTGTATGTATATAATATTGTAAACCGACGTCAAGCTTTAGTATATGTAAAACAAAGGCAATTAAAATTACTTTTCCAATTGAGGTAAGTGAAGTATTTACATATTTTCTAAGCATAATCAACTCTAGCAAATATTTCCAATAAAAAAGCTTTTGAAGTCTTAGAAAGCAAAGCTACCTGTCACATATTTCATAAGGATTGACTTTCAACTCTGCTCTGAAATATGGAGGCATAAAAATGACTGCCCGAGCTTTAGAAACATTGATAGCAATTTGACATTGCTGCAATGTCCAAGAACGTGATCCTTTTTTCCTAGCGATTTTGTTTAATTATATTTCATAAAAATATTGATCTTCAATGGATTGGAATTAACGGTACCAATACTAAGTAGGTGTAGTCTTTCGCCACAGGTGGCATGAGAATCCCTGTCTAGAAACAGAATGTTAGAAACCGGAACACAGTGAGATGTGGGAATCCTCTTTCCACTGAGGGAACAGCTTGCTGGATAGGACCCAGGCTGCTGTGAAAAGCTTTGGGCAATAATGGAGCCAGATGTGAAGTTGAATTTCAAAAAAAAATTAGAAACATGAAGTTCAGTGTTTAGATTTGCATCTCACTTAACCATGAGCATCTTTTATAAACTTGTTTTATAAACAAAACCATCATTTGCTATGACCTCCAGCATCTGTTTTTAGTAGGAGCCCATCTTTATCTTGCAGAGGCCATGCCGAAGGAACTTTGCATACCCCAGAGGAGATTTACATTTTCTTCTTGGGAATTAATATAATTAGGGTAAAAAGGTGCAAGCGGCATAGTCATGTGGAGTAGACAGGTGATGGTTAAAGCAAGGCTCAGACCAGATATCTAGGATTTCACTATGGCACCTTTGAGTCAATAGCTGTGTGGGCCTCAGTTTCCCCATCTATAAAATGGGTGTAATTATACTCCTTACCTCAAAGGATTGTGGTGAAGATGAACTATATTAGAATACTTAAGAGTACCACCTGACACATAATAATTAAGTAAATGAAGGCTATTATTATAAACCACAGCAACTACTGCCTCGCAATCTAAATGTGTCCTCCAAAATGGCCTCAATGCTTTTCAATATGCCAGAGTCTAAATTTGATTGGTTCCAAGGCCATGTGTTTCTCAATTTGAGAGATGACTTTATTTAAGGAACATCAACCCCCAGGTGATTTGCTAAACAAACAGCTTGGAACAAAAAGCCCAGGCTCTGTGCTCCAGAGAGCATCTACATAGAAGACACACCCTGAAGGGAAGCTACCCGAATGGAGTAATACAAGTCAGGGTTATTGTGGCTACAGTTCTTCCTTTACATGGCCTTAATGCTACGGTTATTTAATTTATTCTTGAATGAAGCAGAGCTGTTTTTCAAAACTCTCCCACTCAGGACCACATCAATAGAACCCTGCATATTTCAATGTCCCTTTCCTATGAGAAGCAAAATCCTATCAATCCCATATAAAAAAATCACCTAATTCAGATTTCCTTTTTTCCTACATTTAAAAAACATTGCTTTCAGAACTTCACTGTACCTTAGCAACAGCTGCTTCTGGGTTCAACTTGAGGCTTTCTAGGGCTTATTCCATGATTTATAGGTCCCTTCGCTCATCCAGACATAGACAGCACAGCCCTTTGCCTGCTGGCATTGGAATTGAAAAGCATCTCCAGCTGTCCCAGTCTTGTGACTGCCTCAAACACATTTGGGTTAATTCTTACATCCTAGCATTTTTCCAGCCATGATTAAATTCCTTAAATGGCCCAAGATGTGTCAGCATCTAACTGCTGGAACACAGGCAGAACGGCGTGTGGTTTCAGTATTAAGAACATGTGGTTTTTCTGGTTCACATCTTCTTCTAGGGATGCCAGAATTGGCAGTGCTGAGGCACATGGCGGGATACACTGATGCTGGTGTGGGTCATCCCCACCAATGCGTTTTAGTTTTTGCAGCCTTTAGAGACAGAATGGTGGTGATTTCAGAGACAGGAAGACATCTTTTAGAAATAAAAAAAAAAAGCTGCAACATTTTTAGTGTTACGGGTAAAATGTGTTTTGATTCGGAAAACTTGGATTTAATGTGCCATTCTGTTGTTCTTGGCTAGCATCCATTCTTTTCCGAAATCCTGGGAGTCGATTATCTCTCCAAGCCTGAAGAATGGAAGGCTGAATTTTTGAGAGGGTTAGAATCAAAGTAGAATCAAACATGATAAGCAGGCCGGGTTCTAGAACAAACACGCCTGAGCTATGAACACTTGCTTTCCAAAGGATTATTCTCTCTTCTGGATACTTTGCAAATGCTGAGAAGATATTGAGAAAAGACTATTTCTTGAGCCTAAGAGCTTCACATCGAAATGGTCTGCGTTAGTCATAAACGAAAGGTTGCTGCAGGGGAATTTCAGAGAGAAATGCTTTTGCATGGTTGCTCTTCTTTTTCTCATCACTCCAAGTACATCTCCTTGCTTCTGATTATTTCAAAGTGCTTATAGACCGACTCTATTAGTAGACCAGTGGGAGCAGAGGTCGTACTGAGACCATGGTCCTTTGCTTTTCTGTGTAGGTTATGGTACCTGGAAGTCAGAACAATCTCCTTCTGAAGCCTCTGCTTTCAGATACTGAATACAAAGTCACGGTGACTCCCATCTATGACGACGGAGAAGGTGTCAGTGTCTCTGCCCCTGGAAAAACCTGTGAGTGAAGCTTTCTCCCTGTGTATACTAGCTGACTAATTAATGAAAAAATGTTCATGCCCTGTAATACACTCCGAATGACACAATGCACTGTGGTGAAAAGAGCAAAAGCGATCTGGAGACAGAAAATCTGGGTTTGAATTCTGTCTTCACACGTTCAAGCTGTGTGACTTAGGGCAAGTTGCTTAACTGCTCTGGGCTTCAGTTTTATTGCTGATAAAAGCTAAGTTGTAAAACAACTGCATCGTACGCCTGCATCTAATTTATCACAAGTCCTATTCATGCTCCAAAGTGCATTCAACATGCCTCTCCATTTTCTCTTCATCTAACTGCTCTACCCCAATCCAAGGCACACTCACGCTCACTAAAATAAGTGCCTGAGCCCTGCTATGGAGTCTTCCTTTGAGTTTTCCACTCTTGACTCCTTTGTTTTTCTCACAGCAGCATGAAGAGCTTTCTAAAATATAAATTATCTCATAATTTGGAACGCCTCCGTTCCAAGGCTTCCAATGGCTTCCCATTGTGCTCAGGATAAAATCCAACATCCTTTCCAAGGTGCTACAAGACCCTATATGACCTGCACCCTGCCGATCTCTTTGCTCTCACCTCCTAATAATAGCCCCAACCATACCTCTTTTCCTGCTCTTCCCTGGACATTTTCAGCTTGTTTCTGCCTCAGGACCTATACACTAGTTACTCTTTCTACATGGACTATCCGTTCCCAGATGTTTGCACTTCTGGCTTTTTCTTGTCATTTTGGTCTCAGCTGAATGTCATCTCCTCAGACTTTTCTGACCACCCAGGCCAAGGAGCTCCCACTCTCTGTGATATCATCCCTTTTTGTTTGTTTCATTTTGTTTTGGTCTTGTCAGAACACTACTTACTGTCTGATGTTTTCTTGCTTACACATGTATATGTTTATTATCTGTCTCCCGTCCCTGGAAAGCAGCATCATGAGAGTCCAGGCCCTCCCATGTATGTTCATCACTGCGAACCAAACTCCTACCGCACAGAGGAGGCCTCGTGAAATATTTACGTTAGATAAATTGGCCATGATGATCACATGAGGAGTATGCAAGGAAACCCTTGGTCAAGGCACTGCAACATCTTAGTTGTCTTCATTTCTCTGTGGTTGTCTGGACGTGTGTGAAGACGTCCCCAGAAACTAGTGGCTTAAAACCGCAACCATTTTATTCTAGCACGCAATTCTGTGGGGTGGGAAATTGGGCAAGGCTTGCTGGGAAATCCTTCTGTTTCACATAGTATTGATGATGGCAGCCAGGTGGCTGGGTTTGGTGTGGAGTGTCCAAGATGACTTTATCCGTGGTAACTCAGGACTGGAAGCACAAGAGTCTTAAGAGGCAGAAAGCAGAAACTGTCAGGACAGTTAAGGGCTATGCTTAGAACCAGTACAGCGTCACTTCTGCTGTAGTCAGTTGTTCAGGGTGGTCACAGAATTGACCCACATTCAAGGAGAGGGTCATAACCTCCACCACTCAATGGGAGGTTAGTCAGAAAAACTGCTCCCATCTTTAATCTACTGTAGTTACCCAACAGTTATGTGTGATTAGGGGCAGAATAATGGCAAGAGCTGAATTCTCTACCTGGGCCCCTAACTATGGACTTTTTCAAGTAAGTGTGCAAATCATTAAAATTCTGTAGCTGCAGCCCGAAGTCCTGGCTAGGGTATTACAATATCTCCTCACTTGACTGCGCTGGCACCTCTCCCTCCTCCCTATGCCTATGCTAGGAGTGCCTCCTTCCAGACCCCCACCAACCTGCACGTTTTGCTAAAGATCACCCAGAGTATTGTGCACTCTAAGAGTTGCTACAGTTATCTCCTCGGCATTCATGCGGAAGGAGACCAGGCAGGGGAAGAGCCAAGCTGTGGGGGAGTTCTAAGCTCTTCACCCCACTTTCACCCATGCATGGGCATCTTAGCATGGGCATCTTAACATGAACTTGATTTGATGGATACATTGGAATTTCTAGCATATTTTGTTCCTAAGTGAGGGCTTGAAAACCAGTCTTCACAGCAATTAAGAAAGAAAATCAAGTAGTAGTCGCATGCATCAGCCTTGCCTGTCTTAAATCCAGGTTGTTAAAAAAACAGTCGTCAAGGATGGTTTTAAACAAACATAGTAAATTCTGCTGTTCAGAGTTGGTTTTGAACTGTGTTATTTAACACTCGAATGTTCTAGAAAGTTACCGTAAAGGCACCATTGTGCGGAGGTGGGGCCGGAAGGAAGAAGGTGGGAAGGAGGAGGGACTCCATCTAACTGCCAATGACCTGGGCTTGAAGATCTACTTTTAACTTTCGTATTTAAAAATCAGCATAATTTGGGAAAGGATTCCATGTTGAACACACATATACACCCACACAAATAAAAACTACTTAAAGACTATGTCTGGCCTTAAATCTCATGCCAGAAAGAAATACCGTCACATGTCACAATATTGACATAGTAAAATTATTTTTAAATGTTAGTGGATGGCCTCCTTATTGTAAGCAGTGGTCCACACGACTAAATTCTATCACTAACAAAGAGATAAGGATATTGTCTGTCATTACTCGTATACACTATAGTTTACGAAGTTCCTCCCGCTTTAATGATTTGATAAAGAATTGATAAACTGTAACATAAAATTTCCAACAATATAGGTAATGTGAAGATGAAAGCACACATAAAATCATCAGCATCTACCTCCGAGAAGTACCATTATTACTATTGCATGACCACCCTTGATGCTGCTGAACAAATATACTTTGATAGTGGAACAGAGTGGCATGTAGACAGAAATTTTAGTAAATGCTTTAATAAAATTTTACTTACAGTTAACTTAAGAGAAAGGGACCAAAATGACATTGAATGAACTGCTGATCTTCAGATAAAAGTGTTTTACCATAAGCGCAATTATTTTCTATATGTTTAATATTTAAAACAACCATGGACTCTCAAAGGGTTCTCACTGTGTGTTTGGTGCATTGTCACTTGTAAATATTTTTAACCCGGAGGGAAGAGATCTTAGATTCTGTTAACTACAGTGTAGGTTACAAAGATGGAAATCACATGAAAACCCTTTTTATTTTTCCTTTTCTTTCCTGCTCAGTACCACCTTCTGGTCCTCAAAACTTACGGGTCTCAGAAGAATGGTATAACAGGTTGCGTATTACGTGGGATCCCCCATCTTCTCCTGTAAAGGGCTATAGGATTGTCTATAAACCTGTTAGTGGTAAGTAATGATTTTTTAAAATATTGTTACCATGATTAGGCATCTAAAATGTCTTTTAAGATAAATTATTTTTGTTTTGACTTTCTATGTTTGGTTTTATCTTTGGTTTGAGAAGTGGGAAGAGTCTTTTACCATTTTTGAACAACAGCAAAAAAAGCCTTCCTAGTATGGTCAGTGCTATGGTAGACATTTTCGCAATAATGAAGTTTTGACCTTACCTAAGAAGTGAATGGGTACATTCATGAGCAGAATATATATTGGTGTCTATCTGCCTACACACACCTCAGACAAAGAACCAGCCTAAGGAGACCTTGACTCCAAGAAAATAGGACGTTTTTATGGCTCACTGGATACGTAAGCTCTTCACATTTGGAATCTCTAATTTCTAATTCCTTGACTGCCTCTCACTTCTTAGATTAGTTGGGGGAAAGTCCACTTAATAACTTCTCAGTCTCCTCATTTTGGAAGCTGTGTTGGGGTATATAATTCATCAAAGCCCCAAGATGGTGATAGTGAAAAGGTTTTTCCATCAGCCTCTTAGTCATGGGGATAAGGAAACCCCTCTCTCCTTACCACATCATTCTATCCTGAAGGCAGGAGAATGACCTATATGGGGCGATTGCGACTGTACCCTTGGTCCAAACCCCTGTGGGGATGATACCATGTGTACCTTTACCTGTATCATCTCCTGGCACTTAGCACTTTCATAAAGTCTAAACAGGAGACTGAAAATAGTATAAGGGACTTCTCAGTGTTCTGGACCTGGCCTTTCAGTACTCTGGTTGTTCAGCAGAGAGGGCTTCTCTAATTATTTTCCTTGATTTGGCAGGAAAATTTTTTAAAAATTCTTTGGGCGATTAAAAATCTCTTTCTGCCCTCAAAAACTCCATTAGTTTCCATCTATCATCTGAGATGTTGCTCTTGCTTCTGTAACACTTTTCAGCCTCTTCTGTGTCCCATTTATCCAGGTTCATACCACTAAAATACCCAACTTCCAATTTCTCCAGACAAACGTCTCTGTGAACGATGCAAATGAAGTAGCAAGAATCTACCACGGAAACACTAGCCTGAGACAGATTGCTTGGGATCTTTCACCACTTTCGTTTGTTTGTTTTTTTCTGTAGGCCCAAGGCTTATGTTAATTTGCAAAACAGACTTCCTGAATTTGTTGTTTGGCTCATTGTATAAACATTGATCAGATTTTCTGAGGGAAAATAGCTTTGTTTTAGGCCAGTGGTTCTCAGCTGGTGCAATTTTGCTTGCCCAACAGATACTTTTGATTGCCACGACTTGGGAGGTAGGGATTTGCTGTTGGCATCCAGCGGGGGCTGTTAAGCATCGTACAAGTCAAAGCCTGTCCTCCCTACTGCTCCAGAATATAAGATTCTTTAGCCCCAAGTGCCAACAATGCTGAGGTTGAGAAATCCTGTTGTAGGTCAAGTGGAAGAATTGTATGTGGACTTTTGCGTTGAGAGTTTGGGGAGTGGGAAAATTGCTACTGAAATAACACATACATACAGAAATCTATAAATACGATGTTGGAAGGGAAGTTCTGGAGTCAAATAATAAATATTTTAGGAACTTGTCACTCACTCAAAAAGCTCTTAAAGAAGGAGCACAACCGGGAAGAGGCAGGAGGTAAATACATTTGTATAGGATTTAGCAAGGAATGTTTTTAATGCTAAATCAAAGACTCCCCAGGGTTGAAACAGGTGAAAATGTAAAGGCCCAAGGAAGCCAGCTGGTCAAAGGCCTTGGAATAAGAGTGTCATCTGTTTGGTTTTAACAATCACAGGAAGAGTGGGTAGAACTAAGAGTGCTAACATACATGTGGCGAGGTACGGCACGCTGTTCATGACAGAATTTACTGCTGCTGCCACATGCACACCTGCTGAGGTCCAAGCTGGGTGTCTGAGAATGACTTCTTCATTTTGGCAAGTGTCCCCAACCCGATGGTGACATAGTAGGTCCACCATGAAGGCCTCACAGTATGGTGCATGTTGAATTGTGAGGTCCCCCTGCATCTTTGAGTAAGCACTAGGGAAAGAACTGTAGTTGAGAAAAGGATTGTATCCCGAGAAAGAGCCCTAGCATGGTAGTCAGGGATGTAAGTCTTAGAGCAAGATGGGGCTAGATTCAAACCCCAGTTCTTGTATACTCCAGGGCAACTAAACAAAAAACAAGTTGAATAAGTACAATTCACTTCAGGGGCATTTCCAGTTTTCCATATTCGGTTGTAACTGCAATACACTCTTTCTCCTTTAGTTGCTGGCCCAACACTGGAAACTTTCGTGGGAGCCAACATTAACACCATTCTTATCACAAACCTCCTCAGTGGAATGGACTACAATGTGAAAATATTTGCCTCCCAGGCCTCAGGCTTCAGCGATGCTCTGACAGGCGTGGTGAAAACATGTAAGACTGATGTCCTATTGCCTCAGCCCCCACATGTGGTTTTGCTGCTTGGTTTTCGCTGTAACTCAACCCTGGCTTCAACTTGACGATTGGTGTTTCTTTTCCTTAGCGTCGCTCTTTCTGGATGGTGTTTCATGGAAAGAAAGGTGTGCTCCTTACTCAGGGCTGTAGTTCAGAGTCCCGGTTGGCAGGCGGGATGTCAGAGCCTGGCGTTCAGCTCTACGTGATGGTGGTGGATAGGATTTCCTCCTGGAAAGTCTTTGTTGGCATTTTTCAAATTAGGTGAAATTTTCCAACCAGTCTGTAGCCTGACACAGCCAAGCCAGTCAGAGTTGGGCCAGAGGAGAGTTTGCCTTTTCTCAAAGGCTTCACCTCTCCTTCCCTTACACACACACACACACACACACCATCCCTAAAAGATGCCTTTTAAGTGTTTTTGTGCTGTCTGCACACCATCTGGGAGTCGTCCTTGGCATCTAGGACTCCCAGACACCCATGGCATAATGCAATGTTTTCCCAACTCCAGCACGTATGTTCCATATTCCTGATGTTTGTTATACTTCCACGCCATCTGCTTAATATATTTCTCTCAATTGACTTACAGGTTTTTTTTTACTTAAATACTTTCCAAAACCCATGTAATTACTCTAAACAGAAAAGCACTATTTTTAATACATAGTAAAGATAATCCAGCAATGACGAACATAAAAATGGTTTGGCTGTGTGCTGATGAAAATCGTCCTGAGGTCTAGCAAAAGTGCATGCCTCACACTTGAGAATGATAGTCATGGAATAGTCAAAAGCAAAAACCTTAAATCTGCTACTTATTAGTTATGGCCTTGAGCAAATTACTTAGCTTTTCCGAGCCCAAGTTTTCTCCACGCTGAAATGAAGATAATAATAACCATGCACAGGATGATTGTGAGATTTCAATAGATAATATATAAAAAGTGTCTGCCGTATCGCAAGCACTCAATGAAGAACCACTGTTATTATTGTAGTAATTGGGCCTTAATCACTTGGCCCATATCTCATTCTCATCCCTAATCAAATAATTAATCTTATAAATGGAATTATGCAAGAGTGGGATATGTATTAAACCAGACGCCAAGCTGCCTATATTTGCCTACCTGTATTTTGTATAGAGCCAGCCTTTTTATTAGAGGAGGCTTCCTGAATTCTCTTTTATGGGATATCTTGAAATCTTAAAACACAGAATCTATTTAATCTCACAAGAAATAGTAGTTTTGGACTTCGGCAGACCTAGGCAGCCGTTGGCCTGTGGCTCTGATCTCGTGCTTGGTTGTTGAAGTGATACCCTTCTGGGCAGTCCCTTAACCTCCAAGTAATTTCCCCCTGTTGTGCTACTCATTGCAATCCCACAGTCCTTCCTTAGCCACACCCTAGAATCTCCTGTGCGTTTTCCCACCCTCTATCTCTTCTCTGATCTAGTTTATCTTCATTTTCCTCTCTAGATGGCTCTGTCTGGTCTGCTATTTTTTTTGTCTCTATGATTTTTTTTTTTAATTGGTTTCTCTTCTTATTTTTTCCTTATCTCTTTCTACCCCCCTTTCTCCGCTTCCCCCTTCCTTTTGTTCCATCTCCCTTCTATCTTATAAATACGTTGAGTATTCGAAATATATGTTAAAACACAGAGTAGTAAGTTGTTTTATATTCTGTTCTTAAAGTAAAAATTAGATTGGCTCATTATTTGTTTTCTCTTTTTCTCCCAAGCAAAGTAAAACTCTGTACAATGGCGAATAAATTAATTTAAGCTGTTTTTTAAATTTAGTGTTGTTATATAAATTGTTATTGATTTCCTTTTTTTGTTGAGGAAGAAAGGGTTGTTTAATTGGTCTTTAAAAAATTTCTTCCTTCTCTGATTTAACAGAAAGGAACAATGTAAAAATGTAAATTGTGATGAGACAAGATTATTTTTATCATCTTCAACAATAGTTTTGAGCTATTTTTTTTTTAATTCTATGAGGTAGCTAAGAGAAAGGGAGAACTAAAATAAAATTACATGGATGAGAGAGTCAGAGTCATTAGAGAAAGTAAATATTATTAATTTTCTGCTTTTTCTACTTGGATTAAATAATAAACACTGGGTACTTACTCCTCTTTTATAAGGAGAAACGGTATTTTTACTGCTTTCCAAAATAACCTTTTGGTGAATTATTTTTGAATACCACAGTGTTCTAAGATTAATAGGAATCTATGTATTTATTCTTCCTAATTCTTTTGTTATATGTGTTAAAATTTTCATTTTTAAATTTTCAAAAATTTGTGCATTCTCATTCAGTCATGTTTTGAAGGTCAGTCCTTATAAAACTACTCCTATTTGAGTGAGACTTCCATTTTGTCTACTTTGTTCTCTTCCCTTTTACTTAAGCCATCGCTATGTTTCAGCGGTAGATAAGTACATATTGTATTTAAATTTTTATTATAAAGGTATCATATGTTAACTTTTGAATATTAAAAAACACACAAAGAGGGAAGATTAAAAATCACTCATAATTTCACCATCCATTGCATCTAGTTTTTATTATTGTTATTATTATTTTGATATTTTTAATTAAAATTTATTGGGGTGACAGTGGTCAGTAAAAATAGGTTTCAAGTGTACAATTCTGTATTACATCATCTATATCTCACATTGTGTGTTCACTACCCAGAGTCAGTTCTCCTTCCATCATCATACATTTGACCCCATTAACCCGTTGCATCTAGTTTTTTTCCCTCTGAATATATATTTTCTTTTTTGTTTACCACTGTCAGACAGACTGTATAATACATAATGTTGTACAGTTGCTTTTTCATGTCATAAAATAGTTATCTTGTGCAACAATGTGTTGTGAATTGATGGCTATTCCACTCTCACTAAGAAACTTTGAATTAGAGTTTTATCATGTTAAAGTTCATTTCAGACTTGGGGACATTTGTAGTATTGTCTGCCATGTGACACGGTTATGTTTCTATTTCCTTATAGTGTTTTTGGGTGTGACCAATCTTCAAGCAGACCAGATTCAAATGACCAGCTTGTGTGCTCAGTGGCAGATACACCGTCACGCCACTGCCTACCGGATAGTTATCGAATCCATCCAGGGTAAGTGCAATTCATCACCTCACTGTTTGTCAAGCCTTTGTGTACTTAGTTTTGTGCAAATCACTGGACATCATGCACATAACATTAGACAAGAGCCTTCTCATTAAAGAGGCAATACCGTCTTATGGATCATGGAGAATATGGAGTCAAATAGTTGGTTAAGCCAATTTTTAACCTCTCCAACCTCTACTTTCTCACTTTCTCATCTGTTAATGGGTAGAACCATAGTGCTGATCTTGTTCAGCTGAGATAAATCTGTGTAAAACCCTTGTAACAGTGCTTTGCACATATTAAGAGTCTGAGAAATGTTAGCTGCTATTGGTATTAGGAACCGAATAGCCAGGACTAACATACATTAAAATTAGAGGGTGCTGTTATTTTGGTATTTGCTCCATGGGGACTTAGGTTTGACTTTAATATTTTCCTTAGCGATTCTTTTTACTTTTGGGGATAATTGGTGAAGAACAAACTCTCATTCAGGAGGTGGTATACTATATCTATGTCACCCAGGACAAGCTCTTCAGCATTACAGTTCTCAAGTACGTCTACTATTTGGGACTTTGTTTCCAAGTTGAAACACTAAAAATGTCTGCTTATTTTTATTAAACTATCAAGAACAACAACAAAAGGATGATTCCCAAAAAGTGATTTTTAAGGTGCTTTTAATCCTCTTTTTACATTTTCAGCATAGATAATGTTCAGCAGATGAGATCAAGTAATGACAATTACTTTAATCAGATTTTTATTGTCAGTGGAAAAGATATGTCTTGTTATGTTTGGAGGACCATAAGAGACACTAGGGAATCCCAAATGATTCTTTTTAATCTTTCAATCTTGTTAATAAAATTGTTTTAAAAAGTTTTCTGTTTGGACAAATGATCATGGTTTCCTCATTTAAAACAACAACAAAACAAAAAACAAGGAGTAGCTACTTTTTTGGAGTCTGGCTAGGACTGTGTTTAGTAGCCTATATCCCTGGCCATAACTACATTCAAAATGCAGAAATCCCACTTTTGATCCAATCCAGAAAATGGAAACACAGTTTAGTGAGATCTGAGACCATTTGGAAATCCTCTGAGGATATGAGAATAGAATATGAGCAACACCGGAAGCGATTCTGCCCACTTCAACCAACACCGCTAATTCCTTGATTTCCTGTGTATGATCCCCTAGGAATCCTTTTAGCCTGACATTGGCTAAATATATGGGAGTGGCTTTAGTCCGGAATAAACACCAAGTAAAGGAAAATCAGGACAAGTCACATGGATTTGGTGGTTGTATTTAATATGATTTATGGCATGCTTAAACCCAAGCAGACAGAAGATAAGCAGCTATCTGAAGCTATGAAGTCTTGACGAGTTATGTTTCATGTAGAGTTAAAAGACTAGCTAAGTCACACTTTATTAGGAAAGCGTGGACATTTAGTGGTATGTGTTAAGCTTTAAAAAAATGCTAAGGATAAAAATCACACTGCTAAAGCACTCCTTACACTTTTATCTTTTTATAACATTTTACTATGTTGACATGAAGGAACATAGGCTCTTTAGGATATTCATTGTCTTTCATAAAAATTGTAATTATATAGGTTGACATGAAATTGTATCAAAAATGGCTTATCAGGGGAATTGGTGAAATGCATAGGTATTTTTTTACTGAATGCTTTTAGTTTAGCATATTTGCAAAATAGCCCTGGATTCTTATCAGAGGATGTGACTGACACGTCTGATAACATTGATCTGGTAATCCAAAACCTGAATAAGTTCTTTCTGAAGCCAAGATCTTTCTAGCAAAAAAATGAGTCCACATTTCCTTCTTATCTTCAAGTTAGGCTTACTTGTACTCCTTCCATATTATTTTCAAGCTGCCCCAAACCTCTTGAACAGAACCTCAATAGTTCAATTAAACAAGAGTGAACAAAAATGTTGTTCTGTGTATTTGTCAACATTTATAGCTGAGACATTTATGAACCCAATTAGCCTACATCTCATTTACACTGTTGTCTAACTGAATATTAACCAACCAAACAGCAACAGATTCTAACTGATAGCCTCAAAAAGGAGTGTTGGGAGGTGGGGAATGAGATTGGCGATAGCAGTAGGGAATATATTTAAATATTTTAACTTACACAGTTTATTTAGGTCAAGGAGTAGTCTTACAGAGAGATGTGATCATCATCCTGACCACTGCCTTTGCAGGACTTGTGGTCAGATGCCCATTCTTCCATGGCTACATGAGTTACCTCTGCAGACATTTTAGTCCTTGCACCCCAAAGGAAATACTAGAGACAAATGGGACCTAATTCCTCCATGTGATGGAGAAAAGCTTTCCCCCAGGCAGACCTATTTCTGAATGCCTCTGACAAATTCCTACTATTTCATAGGTAATATTTTCCAGTTTGTTTGTTTTTTTCCAATTAGGTTGGTGCAAAATTATAATTAAAAAAAAAAAAAAAACCCTGCAAAAACCGCAATTACTTTTGCACCAACCTAATATATTCCCTATGGTCTGTCACATGCAGTTGTGTTCTGAGATGAAGTCAGTGGAGAGACTTCTGTTTTAACCCTAGTTGCTGGTCAGCTTTCTTCTCTGAACTTAAGTTTCTCTAAAATGACTTCTTTTAAGGCTTTTATCTGAGGCAATCCCTACAAATTTCTGAAGTTTTGGTGAACAAAGTCATCATACTGCAGCATTCAGGTTTGTTTGTTTGTAAGTGGCAAACAGGCAGATAAATAAGTGCAGACTTACGCCAAAGAAAGGGTCAATTTATTGACCAATATACTGAGAAGTTCAAAAGTATCTGACTTCAGGCACATCTGATCTAGAGGTTCAAACAGTGTCACCAAGATTAAGCCTTGCTTCATCTCTCTGCTCTGCTGTCCTCTGCCTACCTTCAGGCTCAGCTTGATTCTGTGAGGTGACCCCAATTAGACCCAGAATTACATTTTCCCAGCTTCCAGCTTCACAGTCTCCATTAAAAGAGATCTTCTCTTTCTCAATAATTCTGACAAAAGTCCAGGAACTGAGTCATATTGATTTGGTTTGTGTCAGATGCCTCTGAATCTGCCGTTGAGTTCAAGGGCATGAAATTAAGTGGTCAGACCTGGTGTTTTCCCACCCCTGCATCATGAGGAGGAGGTAGGGTTGCTATTTACTTCTTCCCAAATCATAGAGACCAAGAATGGGGAAGAACGGAATCAAGGAAAGAGAGATTAGATGCAACACAGGCAAAAACAACAGATATCCTCTACCCATGTAAATATTATGACATTTTTCATAGCCAAGACCAAAAAAAAAAAAAAAAGAAAATTACCAGAAGGATAAGGTCTTCTCAGGAGACACCGAAATAAAATCTGCTTTTGAGTCACTCATCCACTCGCCAAATTAAATTGTAAGCTTTTGGTTAATGGTCGGGATAGACCAGTGTCAGTGATTTTTGGTTGGTCTTGGGTAACTCAGAACCCCACGAGAGCTGCTCCGTTAGCTTTGCAGATGCTCTGGAGTTCTGTGTCTTTCTCCAGCTGTTTTTGAGTTGACTTGGCACCCGAGGTTGGATAGAGCATTTCCCTTCAAGTCCATGTATTTATACACCACGTGAGCCCAAACTGCATTCCCTCCCTCATCTCCATAGCCTGGTGAATTTCTTTCTCGCCTGCTGAAAAGAAAGTTTCAAAGGATGATCAGCTTGTCTTCCCTCCGTAGGTGTTGAGATGTCAATGTTGCTGTATCACCCATTAATAAAGGGAACTGCAGCACAGGGCGGAGTCTACCTCACTACACACAAGCTCTCCCCATCCCCACTCCAACCCCCAAAGATCATATGAAACAAAACCTATTCTTAAGATTAAACTGGTTTAAGCAGTGACGCTATAATTGGGGGTCGGTTTTGAGAGACCTAGGGAATGGAAGCATTTATATCGTGAAATTTCAGCAGTGTATCCTGGATTCTGGATACTCTTTACATGTGGACCTCAGTGACTACTCTTAGGACATTTGGTGAGTCCAATCAGGGGCATCATTATCAGCATGATAATTAACCCTGAGAATGTATTTAGCTTTGCTTCATAAGCATGAATGCACAAAGACAGAATTTTTTTAACTGTTCCAAAAAAATAAATTAACTCCCTGCTTTTGGCACAAGGGGTTGAGGGAATTAGTCATCATTTGATCAGTTTAAATGTTTTACTTTAAGGCAAAGCCATTAAACCTGAATCACACATGCCAAAAGCAACATGGATACACCCCCATTCATGTATCCCCTCTTTGTTAGTATTGGGAATCAAACCATACTGTTTCCCATTAATTTTACAGTGACCGTTCCAGTTTTCCAATGGTTGGTAGATTTTTCTTTAGCAGTAAAGCCCATTTATATTCTCATTGTCAAGAGTCTATAAAGTGCATGGGTATCCATGAAAAATAGGAGATGACAGAAAAATACATTTCTAGAATTGATTCCAGGAGAGTCCCTGGAAGCTTTTAAGGAGATAGATAAATATGATTCATGAATAGGATTTAGGAAATGTTTGTATTACAGGTGGTTCACAGAAGCTTGCAAGAGGCTCCAAATTGTGGTTAAGGGTTAAAAAAGAAGCAGCTATTGTGGGGTTTGGAGCCAGCCGAACTTGGACATCAGCGGATTACAGGGTTACTAACATTTTTCTTCTTATTAAACACCTTTCACGGCAATATATAATTTCACAAACACCTTAACCATTTTTTCATTTCATCATTTTGCAAAATATATGATAAAGAAATTCTTGAGGTAGACTTTAATTCATTCTGAACAAATATATTACTAAAGATTATATTATAAAGTTCACTTTTGATGCACTTTAATATTCACAATTATAAAATAAATTTCAAATTCCACTGAACAAATTTACTTATATTTTTTAATAATCAGGATTTGTCCACAGACAAATATATACAAATGGCATTGTCATCTTTGTTCTAACATATGTATATAGCAGTGTATATGCACATATATATACACACACCACAAAAAAATGTGTTTTGTTCTTATATATGTTAAAATATAGATTGAGATGTAATAGGTATTATACTTTCAAAATAGGAAAAAATAGGCATTTAACATTTTTGCATTTTGCGCTTAAAGAAGCAACTGGTTTGTTTTTATGTTTTCTATATTTTGTTTATATTTAATAAACTGCAAATAACATTTTGAAGGAGTTCTTTTTAACCACTAAATAATGTGTGTAATCTATTTAATCAATGCAGTTTTTTTTTAAATTTATTGGGGTGCAATGCAGTTTTTTAACACTGGTTTTTAAATTTCTAGAAATAAAGCCATATAAAGCTTTGACTAAATAGGTGCAACTTATGGATCAGATGAAGATCATTCTAGAGGGAAATATGCATAATTGGTCTTTTCATGGTACCGTGTTTCCCCGAAAATAAGACCTAGCCAGATAATCAGCTCTAATGCATTTTTGGAGCAAAAATTAATATAAGACCCGGTATTATATTATATTATATTACATTACATTATATTATATTATTAAGACCAAGTCTTATATTAATTGTCTGGCTAGGTCTTATTTTTGGGGAAACACTGTAGCAGTAACTTTTCCTTTTATCCAATTATATGATACAATACCTCAAACAAATGTAATAATCCTGGAGTTATCTGATTTGGCCATGCATATTAAGCATTTTAGAAGCAAATCATCTACTGATGGCTGTTTTTTAAAATTTTTTATGTGTGTGTTTGATTTTGTTTTCATTACAGATACACAAAAGCAAGAATCTACTGTGGGGGGAGGGACAACCAGGCATTGCTTTTATGGACTTCAGCCTGATTCACAATATAAAATCAGCGTTTACACAAAGCTTCAGGAGATTGAGGGACCCAGCGTGAGCATAATGGAAAAAACACGTAAGTCTAGTGTCTTCTCTCTCGATCCCTGTTTCTGAACAGTTTTTAGACATCCTGTTTTTGGTTCAAAAACCTTATTCCACTTAGAAAAATATTAGCTATTGCTGCCCAGGAATATCTGTAATACAAGTTTTTTTGGGGTTTTTTTTTTCTTTTTTCTTTTTTTGGTAATACAAGTTTGGCTCCCTTATCGAGTCCCAGAATTCACTGCATGTGGCCCAGTGATGTCATCTGTATGGTTTGTTTTCCCCATCCTCCATATGCTTCACAAAGGACTAAGGCTGTATGTTGGCAGAGTGCTTAAAACAATGACCTATATTGTGATCTATATCCATAAGGAATATTTGTGGTATGTGGAGCGTGAAATGAAATTTAAGGACTGGGTCTTGACATTGAAACAATGGTATATTACCACAGCCATGAAGGTGGGCATGGAGCCAACATGTTTCAGCTGGCTGACCCTAGAGTTAATGCCTCCTTCAGAACCTCTTGTGCCTGTTTTTCAAGTTGGCTGCAGATCTAATGCACTGAAGGGAAAGGCAAAGTATAAAATTAAAACAAAGCACTTTTTACATGTTCTAAAGAGCAAGGAGGGTGTCAACTTCTTGGAATGGCTTTTAATCAAGGATTCCTGACCTAGAGGCCACAAACATTAAAATGGTTTGAGTTGTAGTGAATTCTGGGGGCATTGGTGTGCTTAACTCAGAATCTTGAACGTAAACTGGAAATCCTTGAGGATTTGTGTCTGACTAGGTAGTGGGCAACGGACTTTCTTGGAAGCCCTTCTATTATCTATTTGACGTTTAGAACGTTCTGCTGCCTGTGTATCAGTCTTCCAGTTGATCTAGCACACACAGAAAGAATTCATCGTCAGTGTGTGACTTTCAAACACAGAAAGTCAAAATATAATAAATTGAATCATCTACTTTTTAAAATATACTTTATTGCATAACACTGAAATAGTCAACATTTTATATTACACATTTATTTTTGAGATATGTTACATACCATAAAATTCACCCATTATCAGTATACAATCCAATACTTTTTTAGTACAAAGAGAAGAGTTGGACAACCATTACTACAGTCTAATTTTAGAACATTTATCTAAATAACATTATCTAAATAACATTTAGAATATTAGAACATTTATAGTCTAATTTATCAACCCAAGAGATCTTTCATGTCCATTCAGAGTAGTCAGTCCCCTGTCCCATCTTCAGTCCCAGGGAATTTACTTTCTTTTCTTATGTGTTTGCCTTTTCTGGACATTTCATACAAATGGAAATATACAATATGTGATCTTTTGCATCTGGCATCTTTCACTTAGCATATGTTTTTGAGGTTTATTCATGTTGTAGAATGCATTAGTAGTTTGTTTCTTTTTATTGCTGATTAGAATTCTCGCTTATGGATAGAAGATCATATAATTTTAAAGTTATTAGAGACCCAGTAGTGCACAAGATTGAGTCAAACAGGTTCAGTGGGGGCCCTTTCTAGCATTGTGGCCTTGGGCAATTCAACATCTCTGAAGTTCTTTTTGCTTATCAGTAAAATTAAATGCCTACTCTCTTAGCACCAGTGCTGGTGGTAAGATACAGTAAAAGACAATCTGTTGAACAGTTTTTCAATTTGTATCTTCTGGAACAAGTACTTTTTGTCATCACTTGTGAGTCACAAAGTGACATGGGGTGGGGTATGTTTTCTCTGGGCCATGTGAATTTTTTTCTCTCTAAGCTTTAAAGCATTTTGAAAATTCAAAAGCTCTGCAGACAGGGCACACATGTCCTCAGGGTGCCAATCTACTGGACGAAGTAACTGCTGTCTCTTAGACAATGTTTATGCTCTCAAGTGAGCTACTGCTTAATGTTTAGGCTAGTTCTGTGTTCATATTCATTACTTGCCTGACCTTTGAAAACATTTGAGTTTGGGACCCCTAGTCCACTTCCCTTCTCTTTACCCGACAACTGTTAACTACCAACTCAGGGTTAAGTCAGATAGCTCTGGTTGATGTAAATGTCTTCCTTATGTTGAGGACATCTGCCTTTTTGCAAATTCTACCCACTGGCTCTAGTTCAACCTTTTGAAGCCGTGCAGATCAAGACTGAGTCTTCCTCTATGTGACGGCCCCTCACATACCGAAGACAGCGACCATCTGTACGCCACGTAGATAATATAAACATGTGTCACCAGTTTATTGTTCTTCTAACCCGAGGGGTTCTTTGACCAAATGTTCGGCCCAAACATATTGATCTGCCTGCCACAGACTCTCATTGGTTTGGTTCTGGATTTATTTATTGACTGAACTTAGGATAGGCCTCAATTTTCCGTATTAAAGAAGTTGCACAAATCTTAATTTCCACGAATATTAAGATAAATAAATCTGGCATTCTGGGGTGCTTTCAAAAATGTGTTGCTATTCTAGTTTTAGGATTAAGATTTCTGATTTTCTTTTTACTTGTGAAAGTTTTTAGCTTCACAAAATTGTCTTTACAAGATAAAAGTGATATATGTTCATAATAATACAACATAGGGTGTAAAGTGTATTGTCAACCCCCTTCTTTTTCCATTCTTCCTTCCCAGAAATACTTATTTGTACCAGCTTAGTCTCCTTCAAGACAGTCTACCTGATGCATATATCTATATATCTATATCGATATCTATAGATATAGTTATGGGTTAGAATATATGAGTTAGATATATGATATGAGTTATGAGTTAGATACAGATATGAGTTAGAAAATAGATATAGATATATAGATATATGTATCAGATAGAATTTTTTTGTTCTTTATGTTTCACAAATGGAATCGTACCATAGTATTCTATGACTTGCTTCATTTCACCTAATAATTAATGTCTAGCATTTTTTTCCAGATCAGTAATATACAGTTACCTCATTCTTTAAAATGTTGAATCATTTGACTCAATTTTATTTTATTGGCTCTTAAATTTGGAAGAGACCTTAAAATCCATGTCTTCCAACCTTCCTGCCAGTGAAGGAATTCCCTTTACAACATTCCCGGCACACAACCAGTCGGCCTGAGCTCCAATCCTTCCAGCTCTTTGGTACTTATGTCTCCAGAGGCTGAACATGAATGGCTATGATTAATCAAGGGTTTTACTACATATTAAACTGGGATAAAAAAAAGATGTGTTTTTTTTTCCAGTTTTTCTTAAATTTTTAATGTCAAATAAGAATAGAAAAGAATACATACAGTTACTATTTAGGGTGCTTCCCTAATGATGACATAACTTCCTGGTGATTTGCCACGTGAACCTGTATGATCGTCATCACTCTGATTAATGATCCCCAGGTTCTTTAACCAACCCACACCTCCACTTTACATGGACTTCTCATCCCTCAGCATCAGAGTTGAGCTGATCTGGACACATGGTAGCTGATGTTCTTCCATTTGTTCTTCAGAACTGAAAGTTTTCCAGATACAGTCTGAGCAGAATGGAGGGTGAATCAGATTCCCTCTGGGACCACATCCTGGGGCTGTAGGGTGAAAAGGGGGAACGTGCCATTGACCAAGGATTGATGGTCAGTCCTTCCTTAGGCAGAATGGAAATGAAGTGTATTGTATGTGTGAAAGCAGCCAGAGACTAATCTGAAATAGTTTGGCAGGATTTGTGCCTTAAATCGCATCAGGACCACTCTGTAGTTGACAGTTTGATTACATTCACTCCTGCTGGGTTAACTGAATTGTGGCAAACGGGCATTTCAAGCCTTCAATCTGAGGTTGAGCCTGATGGATGGAACCAGTTTTCCCAGGCTCTGGCTGATTTATAGTAGTCACTAAATTCACTAAATTCTCAAAGAAGGAACTGTTGCAACCATTGACTCCCCTGAAAAATTACCACCTTGTGACCTCCCTTTTTTTGCCACAGATGAGATGGCTAATTGATGTTCTTTCTCCCTCTCCTTTACAGAATCACTTCCTACTCAACCACCTACTTTTCCTCCGACCATTCCACCAGCAAAAGAAGGTAAAGAATAATACAATAATGATGTGATTTGTGGTTTAAGGTTTCGTTGGTGTTCATTTAAAAACTGAGGTATTGATAAAAGATATTTTCTCCTTAATACAAATCCTTATCAAACTCTGATAGGATACAAACTTCTAACCAGCAATAAATAAGACATAGGGATCTAATGTACAACATGATGAATATTTACAACAATATTATACTAAAATTATGTAATGTGATAGAGGTGCTAAATATTGCTACAGAGGGACCCATACTATAATATATAACCTTAAATTTACAGAATATTATATATCAAACATATTGAATTTAAAAAAAGGAAAAATAGGGGGCGAGTGGTTAGCTCAGTTGGTTAGAGCGCGATGCTTGTAACACCAGGGTTGCCGGTTCAATACCCGCATGGGCCAGTGTGAGCTGCGCCCTCCACAACTAGATTGAAACAACTACTTGATGTGGAGCTGAAGGGTCCTGGAAAAACATTTAAAATAAACAAAAGTTAAAAAAAAAAAGAAAAGAAAAAAATCTAATTATAGATTCTGTATACACAAGGTAGATTTTCTAATAGAATTACTTCATATTTATTGAAAATATCATAGTAGTAAATGCTCACTAGAGAAGAATAGTTACATAATTTGTGAGTGAGGCTCTAGTTTGTAATTCTGTAGACAGGGTGATATTTTCCCAGTTTACCTCTGAAATGCCTCTCCCAGTTGTTTCTTTCTGTCTTCATCACAAGAGTTCCTTATCACCTCTTACACAGTAGTCATTGTTAATATTTTTTTTCATTCCATTAATGAAGATTTATTAACCCTACTATGCATTCTCAAAGCTCTAATGCTAGGCACTTGGAATACAATAATAATATATGATTGCTGCTCTTTGCTTATTCCCAGTATTGCAAGAGGATAGGTGTTTGCCTGGGCAATTATCAGTTGAGGATACGAGTTAGAAAATGAAGATTATACTGTGGTAGCGCAGAAATGAGAATAGTTAGTGCTGTTGCAGGTTAATTACTTGTAAAGAAGGAGGAGGAATTTGATTTACATTTTGAAGAATGAGTTTTCCAGGTAAATAATGGGGAGAACAGCATTCAAAGTCATGGAGCGATCTAAGCACATAATATGTTTGGGGAACTAGAAGTGCTAGTATGATACATGGAAAAGGGGGAAGGTAGAGTCATGAAGTGGTCTTTGTGCCTGAACAAGAAGTCTGGGTTTTATCCGATAGGAAATGGTGTGCCATGAGAAGTTTTGTGAAGGGAGGCTGACCTGAGGAAATCTGTATTTGAGAAAGATAATCGTGGTGGAATGGAGAGGATGGTTTGAACACATAGTTGGAAGGTTGTTTTGGAAGTGGTCTTCCAATCATCATGCGTTTAAAAATACCTATTACCTATCAGGGATACAAAGAAAAATAAGTTGTTTCTGTCTTATAAGAGCTGAAAGTCAGTGGGGTCAATGATGGAGAGTTTAAGGGTCAAGGAAACAAAGAGGCAATGAGACAGTCTAATAAAGTTCAGCATCCTTCCTAGCACACTATGCAGAGTCTTCAGCCATCACCCTACTTGGAGACATCATTTCCCATCCTCTGTTAGGTAAGAGCACAATTGTACAACTCAGGGTTCCCGTACATGTCTTACGCTGTCCTGCATCTTTTAATGCTATTTATTCTACCTGGAATGCCAGACTCTTTCCTCTTCCTTTTTCATACCTAGCCTTCTCTAGTCGTGATATCTATGATGATTGTCACGACTGGAACTGAAAACAGAATCCTGATTGAAGAATTTCCTAATTAGACATTTCTGATGCAGATATTACAGAACTCTTTGAGGTCAGAGTATTTTTATTTATAGCTGAGCTTGGTGGTTATTTGGCAAAAAGTTATGAATGCTCGTGGAAGATGTGTGATTTGGAAGGGTCTGTGAGAGTAAGAATTAACAAAGTAGAAATTTTTGCCAGGGTGGTTTTAGATGGTGGGCTTTTGCCACTTGAATGCATTATTCACTTTGTGCTCTATTTGTCCTACATACATTTAATTAAAAAGTCTGTAAATTATTATTAAAGCCATACTGGATATTTTATATATTTATTTATTTATTTATTTACAGATAAATTCTAGTTTTATTTTTAACAACCAGGGAGAAGGGGAAATCAGGGAAATTCAGGCTATTTTAATATAAATATTGCAGCTGAGATAGGCACAACCAACAAAAGGGGTTTAACAATAGAGAATTTCACTTTTTCAGAAATAGGTTTAAAACATTAGATGTCAGTAGACAAGATGGAAAATTTTCTTGACCATCAAATAAATTAAGAAACCAGCATTTACTAAGCATCTGAAACAAAGCTTATTATGGAAGCCAAAGAAGAAACTGAATCATAGGAAGTGAAAAAATCATATAGTAAGTAAACTGCCAACAGAGCAGTTATCATATATTACCGCATAATTAGTTATTAAACTATGTAGAATAAAAAGAAAAGAGGGAGAATGGCTATACCAGCATCACCTGGGAGAGATGTTTAGAAATATAGAATCTTAGGTCCCACCCCAGACCTACTAAATCAATTCATTAATCTGTATTTTAACAAGATCCACAGGGAACTCAAACGCTCATGCAAGTTTGAAAGCACTGTTCTAAGGAATTCTGTTATTCTCCCAGTTAAACCTGATTGGGGAGTAGAGGGACAGAGGAGGAAATGAGCCAAGTTATGTCAAGATCCCTTCCAGCAGTATCACCTCTGATTCTATTTTAATAATAAGTTATAGGATTTGGCAACACTTTGAATTTGGGATAAAGAGAATGATTCATTCTTATAAAAGGAGTAAAAGAAAAATGTTAGCCTTGATACTGAACCAGGCATAAAAACGTTGATGAAAAAGGAAAGAATCTGCTTTACCAATATTGGGCTTAATAACAGTTGTATCAACGAGTATTTGGGAAGTAATGACAATGGGAGATACTGGAAGAGCCCCCACATATAAAGTGAAAAATCAACAGTAAAGATCTTTTAGGGAGTAGAAGTAGAAAATAATAAAGGATCACTTTACAAGACATTAAAGCAAAGATATAGGACTTTCAACATGGTTGCCACTGATTTGTAGTTTAAGAAATTATCTGTACAGCTGCAAGAATCCTCATCAATGAACATTATTTTCCTGCCCCCTATTTCTCCACCCTCATCTCTCTTTTCCAACTCCCTTTCTTCTATTTCCCCCCTTCTCCCATTTCCCTTCAGTCATACTGAATATTTATTAAACAAATGTTAAGAAGTAGAAAAGAGTACACAGAAGAAGATTAAAAACACAATTTCATATCCCAGAGGTAATTTCTTCATGCATTTTGGTGTATTTTTTTGACTTATTAATTTTTTGTTTTGAGTATATATTCAAATAGATTTAGCTCTCATTTCAAAGGTAAAACCTAATCTAGATTTCATCTTTCCCTGGAAATAGAGGACCAGGTTTTCTTTCATAAGCTTATAATTAGCAGGTCTTGTGATCCCTTTCAGCTTTCAATTTAAACCTTAAATTGGTAAAATTTTATAAATCATGGAACTCGTGAGAACAACCTCACCAGACCCTTATTGTTCCTGGCTTATTACTTCACTTAGAGATGGTTTATTTTGCACTGTAAATAGCTTTAAGGGAATAAAGTTGTGCTTAATAAAATAAAAACCAAATGATTTCTTTTTTTCCCCTAAAGAAAGTACAAAGGCACATTATCTCAAAGAATATTTGTGTGTAACTGACCTTAGGAGATTCAGATTATTGAAGAGTAAATTATTTGTTTCATCATGAAATACAGTCAACCACAATGGTCTACTTAATGAAAGAGAAAAGAGACATAGATAATTTGAAACAGCACATGATACCAAAAAACGACAATTAAAAATGCTTTCAGTGGAGTAGGTTTTCGTTGGCATGTTTATTGCTTGTTTGTTGGTGTTGGCATTTGTCATGATGCCAACAGATAATAGTTTCTCTGGGCTGGCATTGGTGTACATTTTTTGACCCGTAACAATGAAAGGCAGAAGGGCATAGACAGAAATTCTTTTTTATTAGATTGATTGGGATGACATAGGTTAGTAAAATTATATAGGTTTTAAGTGTACAATTCTATACTACATCGTCTATCTATGGAGCAAGGCTGGAATTAAAGTTTGCTTATGGCCTCAGCTCTAATGCACATCAAGTTGTAGGTTAATCTGCTTCCGTTGTGTCATATGCCTTCCTGCTGAAGTTGAATCGCTCGGAAGTTACTAATTCAACAAGTAGAGAACAGGGTGCACAGAACCATCACTTGGATTTCCTCTAAGTCAGTCAGCCCTAGAGAGTGTTGGCTGATTCTCCTCTTTGTAAATCACTTTAGTTCCACATTTTTCTATTCTCTCATTTCTATTCTTTGGGGCTGAGGCTGGAGGAGTTTTTCCTTTCCAATTCCCCATGTTCAGTAGACACTTCTGAGTCATGAATGGGAATCTTGAGTATCGAAGAGAACAGTGGTCAAGAAGCATAACAAACAAGAGCTTGGAACACGACCTTTAAAGGATTTATACCTTTTCTTTGGGAAAGACCTCGAGTGACCAGAGGGAAATCATCATTTGCTTTGTTGATTTAATACCTACTGTGTTCCCCCCTTCTCTCTGATTCAAAACTTATTCTTGGTCTTCAGTATGTAAAGCTGCCAAGGCTGACCTGGTGTTTATGGTGGATGGATCCTGGAGTATTGGAGATGAAAATTTCAACAAGATCACTGACTTTCTGTATAACACGGTGGGAGCCCTGAATAAGATTGGTACTGATGGAACTCAAGTAAGGCTCATACGTCAATTATGAATTCGTTCTATGCATTAAAATATTATCCTAATCTATTGTTATAGCTCTTAGTCAGGGGATATAGGTAAAGAACTCTAAGGATCATATCCAACCCTAGATGAGAGGACACACAAGTCTGCATTTGGAAACATCTTACTGATACCTGATAGAGCTTGAGAAGATGCGAATCCTTAAAAGCTATCGTGGTCAGCCAACTAAGACAGGTTAGAATGGCCACACCCACAGATGTTCCTTGTATACGTACTAGAATAGAATATCTTCTTTTTGGATGCACCCAGTATTTTCCCTGTCTTCAAAGACATTAAAATCTTGGAAGAGAGAGGCTGTGGCCATAAACTACTATAGAACCAAGTAGAACTTCAAATTAATCTGTTCATTCAACAAGTGTTTATTGAGCATTTATTATGGCCAGATACAGCACTGTCATAACGAGTATGACAGACAATGTCCCTCATTACATGGCTCATATTCTTAAAGGCATAGACAAGAGGAGGGGGAGAGACAGATAGAAATAGGTAAATAAATTCACAGGTGGCGATGTAAGCTCTGAAAATGGAGTGACATGATTTAAATTCACTGAGGGTTATTTAAAATAGTGTGTGTGGGGGAGGGTGGGAGCGGGCTGGTGATTTTAAATTTTCTAGCCCTTGAAGGCTTCTTGGAGGAGGTGGCTTCTGAACTGAGGTATAAATGATCTAGAGAAGATCTGACAGTAGACTTTCCACACAAGGCGTTAGTGAGCACATAGGATCTAAGATCAGAATCCATTCTGCAGCTTCAGATGCTCAAACCTGTAGCTAGAATATAGCAGCTGAGCATGTGTAGGGACAGGAGGGGAGGGGGAAGAAGTAGGCAAAACCAGACTATCTTGAATCTAGTGGCCCATTAAAGGATTGGGTGTCATCATAAATGCAATGGAAAGACCATGGACAGTATGGAGAGAAGAGACAAAATCTCATGTGCTTTTTAAAAAAGATTATTCTGACTGCTTTGTGGAGTGTGCATATCAATAAGGGTAAGCGTGGAAGTGGTGAAACCAGCTAGGACCCTGCTCCCGTGGTCCATGGGAGAGATGGAGGCCTGGGCTAGAGTGGTAGCAGAATTGCACCAAAATGAACAGATTTGGAATATATTTTGGGGGAATGAATGGCTGAGAAAATTTGACTATAAGGGGTACCATAAGTGCAGAATACATAAAGTTGCGGAGGCATTTCAGGGAGGGAGAAATTTGTTTTGTTTTAAATGGAAGCATCAGGACGTTTCCTAAGGGTGGTGACATGTGCTGTAGACCTTGGTAAACTGGTAGCAGTTGAAGGCTCACAAAAATCAAAGAAAGCCCTCAGAAGATGCTCTGTTTACTCCCCGCATCATAGTTCAGAAAAACAAGCGAAATCCATAAATTAAAAATGGCCCCGAAGTTCCACAGGCATAAAAGCAAATGATAGGGAAGGAAGCCAGAAAGGTGTGTGTTGTAGTAGTTAACAACACAGATTTTGAATGAGAATATACCTGGCTTCAGCTCTTGGTTCCGCTGGTACTATTCTTGTGATCTTGTTGTGCAAGTTACTTGGCTTTCTGGGCCTCAGTTTCATCATCTGTAAAATGGTAGAATAGTAGTAATTACTTCATGGGTTTGCTCTGTAAGGAAATCCTTGTAAAGAAGCCAATTCTGATTCTCTGTCCTTTGTCAAGTTACAAGGCCTACGCTGCCATTTTTCCATCTATCAAATGAGGTGACATAGGCCTACAAGCATTAGAGAGAGATTTTGAAAATAGAGTACTTTTTAAAAGGTACTTAGAGACAAAATGCTATTTAATGTGTCGTCAGATTTGGTATATAACGTGTGTGGAATTTTAAATCAAGGAAATTGTGGCCTGGGTTAAGTAAGAAATGAAAATTGTAGGTAATATGTTCTTATGTGTGTGTTCTCTGGCCCAAAGGAAGTCTCCAGATATGTAAAAACAAACACACCTTCTCTTTCCAGGTTGCAATGGTTCAGTTCACTGATGACCCCAGAACAGAATTTAAACTAGACACTTACAAAACCAAAGAGACTCTTCTTGATGCAATTAAACATATTTCATACAAAGGAGGAAATACGAAAACAGGTAACACCAAAAAAAGCCCAATTAAGACCCAAAGGAATTAATTATTAATTACTGAAATGACCTTTTAAAAATTATATTTATTGGAGTAGCATTGGTTAATAATATTATATAAATTTCAGGTGTACAACTTTATAATATGACATCTGTATATTCTATTGTGTGCTCACCACCCATAGTCTAGTCTCCTTCCGTCACCATGTATTTGACTCTCTTTGCCCTCTTCTTCCTGCTCCCACCTCTTTTCATCTCTGGTAAACAAGATTCTGTTGTCTGTATCTATGAGTTTGTTTTGTTGGTTTATTTTTGTTTTATGTCCCACATATAAGTGAAATCATATAGTTCTTTTTCCATCTGTCTTATTTCACTTAGCATAATACTCTCAAGATCTGTCCATGTTGTTGCAAATGGAAATGTTTCATCTTTTTTATGGCTAGCAGTGTGCCGTTGTATATATGTACCACATCTTCTTTATCTAGCCATTCAAAAATGACCTGTTTTTGAGGCATAGTATGATAGATTTTTTTAAAAAAGAGTTTGATTGATTGAAGAACTTTGTTCCTCTCCTTCCCTCCGCACGAAAACAAAAATGGGAGGGAATGAAATTGAACTCTTGCCTTCCTTTGTTTCAGGAAAAGCAATTAAGCATGTCCGAGATACCTTGTTCAATGCAGAGTCAGGTACCAGAAAAGGCATCCCAAAGGTCATTGTGGTTATAACTGATGGACGCTCACAAGATGATGTGGACAAAATCTCCAGGGAGATGCAATCTGACGGTAAGTTGTACATACATCACCAATAGTGGCTACCAGTAAAATGGTAGTATTGTTGTTTTCTGAGTACAAATGGAGAAGCTATATCTGCATGACTTAAATGTTTCTAAATCTTTCTCAATGTTAACTAGACAGTATGATTTTAAAAATACGTTCCAGGTTACAAATCTATTATTTTGCTGTATTTTCTCTAATACTTTTGCTACATATAGGACGCCCTGTATAAGAAATGCTAGCAGCTCAGTGCAATACTATGAAAAGGACCATTATAAAAAGCCAGGGATGAAACCTGATCACAGAAACTTCTCAGCCTCATCCTCTGTGACGTGGAGAGTCTCAGAAGACTGCTGTGAAGATTACATTGTATAAGATATGCCTGGCAAATAATTTAGTATTTATTTGCCAAGCACTGAACTATGACCCACCTCAAGCCGCTAAGCCTACTAATAGTTTCTACTTCTGAAAAAAAAAATCTATAACTTCTCTGTTTTAACTACACTTCATTTCATAAGTTTTAAGATAATTATTAAAAATATGCAGACATAAAGATGTTTTACTCAAATGGCAACTATTTTGTCTCAGGCACTAATTGGGGCATTGGCCTTTTTGAGTTTCCTTAAAATGGAAAATTTTCTTTAGGGGATGATGGGATAATTATCATTTCATGACATATGGGCATGCAGAATTCTGATGAACTGTAAAAGATGAATTATCCACCCCCACTTGTACTCCTTCGTAAATGTGTTTGAAACATTTGAATGTCTTGTATTGCATTATTTGTATCTCGTGCAATTTAAAGTAATCAGGAATCTGTTTCCTTTCTGCCACAGGCTACAGCATTTTTGCGATTGGTGTGGCCGATGCAGACTATTCAGAGTTGGTTAACATTGGCAGCAAGCCCAGCGCCCGACATGTCTTCTTTGTGGATGACTTTGACGCCTTTAGGAAAATTGAAGATGAATTGATTACTTTTGTGTGTGAAACCGCATCAGCAAGTGAGTTCTTTGAAATGAGTACTTCCTCATGTTGCTTAAAGGCTGAACAATTTCATACCGGTTAAATGCTGAGTCCCCTTAGACCTGAGAAAAGAATATTGTCTTGTAGAGCTGTTTGTTATGCACATATTAAGTGTTACGATTTGGAGCACGTGGAAGTAACCTTCCCCTCTCCTGGGTTTAGAGTTTTAGGTTGATGAAGACTTTCCCTAAAGAGTCTGTGTTTAAAAGTAATTCTGCTTAAGCAGCTGTAGCAAATAGTTTGCAAAAATGTATTAAGACTGCTCATCAGGGTAACACATTAGAAATGAGACTTGTCTCAACACATGCTCTTAAGTGACCACCATGGATTTTAATGGACCCAGGAGAGGAGAAGGAAACTATGGCCCTCTGGTTTTAATAGGAGAAGTAAAAGCATTTCAGTCTCGAGGAATCCACAGAAAACCATGGCTACATCTGGTTTGGACTCCCTTCACAATTGACTTCCAGAAAGATGATGTTAGCTTCCTGTTCTCAGGACAGGAAAAGAATACATTTGGAAGATATAGAAATTAAGGTTTTATATTGTGTGTTTTGTGTTTCAGCCTGCCCACTGGTGCACAAGGATGGCATAGATCTTGCTGGTAGGCTTCATTGCAATTTTTTTTTCAAATACAAATGTATTAAATAGCTCCCATTCGGGGTCCAGATTTTTCTTTTAATTCTTAACAAACTAATCTTGAAATTTAAAAATCCCCAAATGCCTGTTTAATCTTTTTCTCTGTCTCTGGGTTGTTTTTTTTTAAAGGATTTAAGATGATGGAAAGGTTTGGTTTGGTTGAAAAGGATTTTTCCTCGGTGGAAGGGGTTTCTATGGAGCCTGGCACCTTCAATGTATATCCTTGTTACCGACTTCATAAAGATGCTCTGGTTTCCCAGCCAACCAAGTATGTTTCCATTGCAAGAGATTAAAACCAATCATGTGTTTATTATATCGCAATGTGAAAATGATGTCAACTTGAGATAGACTATAATCCATCGGTCCCTGTAGGATTTTCCATATGTTTCCAGATGATGTTTAGGTTTCTTTGTTTAAAAATATCAGACTCACATATAATGCTGGTTGAACTTCAATATCTGTTGATCTAAGAAAAATGTATGAAGAGAGTTGATACTTACACAGCACTCTCATACCTGGCATTGTTCTAAATGCTTATATATATATATTAACTCACTCAAACCTCCAAATAAGTCTGTGACCTCAATTTCACCAGTAATGAAACTGAAGCACGAAGAAGCTAAGTGACTTGAGTGAGATCACATAGTTGGTAAGAGACAGTGCTGGGATTTGCACCTGGCAGTCGGGCCCCAGAGTCCACACCTTGAAACGTTTAATACTCGTGCCATGCATTCAGATGGTTTTTATCTTTGAGAAGTCAAAATAGCACCTCCATATACCTGAAGAATAGTATTCGATTTATGTAAAGATCACATTGTCTCATCGTGGTACAGTCTGGGCTGCACATTGGGATGGCTGGGGCTGTTTGCAGCAATTCTGCGGACTCTGCAGGGACTTGAGAATCCAGGGTGGGATTACCTGGTGTAAAGTGTCATCTCTCAAGATACCATCTGCTACTTTACATTCCCAACCAACATTTGTTTTTGTCTTTAAATGCCTTCAGTATTTTAACGTGCAACATTTTCAGTGTCCAAATGTTGAGGGAAGGGTTGGCGGTTATCTGACAATGTCTTCATTTCACCATTGGGTACTGCAATGTGTGATTTTAAATCTCTGACTGAGATTATATAAACACAGTCTTGCTTATCCAACGCCTTTTGGTGGATTCTTTAAGATTCCTCCTGCCTTCCTTTCTTCCTTCCAGTGTATAGTGTAAATGGTTTGATTTACGTATATTGGGACATGATTGCCACAAGATGGTTTAGTTGACGGCCATGATCTCATCTAGATCCAATCAAATAATAAGAAAAAAATTCTCCTTGGGATGAGAACTCTTAGGATCTACTCCTAACACCTTACCTATATATCATACAGCAGTGCCAGCTATAGTGATTATATCGTATATTACGTCCTTACTAGTTTCTTTTCAGTGTCCAAATTTTGATGTAGTATGCATATTTACATTAAAAAGGAGGAGAGATCATATTGGAGTATTAAATTTATCTATCTAATTTATAAACAAGTTGCTTTTCTCTCTTCTTCCAAATTATTATTACAGTCTTGCCTATTACAGTGCTATCCAAATTATCGTGTTTCACTTTGGGGAATAATATTTGAAATAAGTAGACCTCTTTTAATAATTTAAAATATTTGTTGTGATAGGCACAGTTTCACTTTCTAGAAAATGGTTATACATGCCTTTGACCTACAGAATATATGTGGTTTTAGAGAACGCCAGCATCTGATGTTACCTTTTGGCAGGGTTTTTTTTTGTTTTGTTTTTTTGACACTGTTTAGTGATGAATATTAAAATGGTTATTTAAAAATCATTCCTGGGGGAGGCCTAGCCAAAAGTGAGATTTGCCAGAGGGAAAATCCTTTCCAATTCCACTGAAATTGCCGTGCAGTTATCAATGCCCTCCACCTTGCCAAAGCCAATCCCAGCCCTTCTAAAGCCGTCATCAGCTTTTGACACCGTTGATCACTTCCTCCTCCTGGATTCTTTCTCCACACTGGGTCTCTGGGACACACACTTTCTTGAGTTTCTGCGTATGTTACCAGCTGTTCTTTTTCAGTGCTGGCTCCTCTTTTCTTCATCTCTTAATGTTGGAGGGACAGGCCTTACCCGGTGATCTCCTGTTTTCTGTGTCTAAACCCTCCCCAGTGATCTTACCAGTATCGTAGTGTTAAGTGGACTATATGCTAAGGACTCCACAATTTGTGTGTCCAGTTCAGACTTATTTCCCAAAATCTAGTCCTGTACATCCATTTGCTTCCTAGACATGTCTACTCGGGCATTTCAAACTTCGCGTATCCAGTACCACATTCCTGATCTTCTCCCAGAACCAGCTTCACCTATGACCTTTCTATCTCAATTGATGAAAAAACTGCATCCAATGATTTTCTCAGGGAAACAAACAAACAAAAAAAACTGACTCCTCTCTTTCGCTCACGTTCTACATCCAAACTATCAAGAAATCCTATTGTCACGCCTTTGTACCATCTCCACTGCCATCTCCCCAATATGGTCTACGGTCATCTCTTTCCTAGATCATTGTAGCAGCTTCCTAATTGGTCTTCCTGCTCCTACCCTGGCCTTCTTAGAGTCTATTCTTCAAGTAGCAGAGCCATTCTTTTAAATCGTAAGTCAAATCATGTCACTCCAGAATCTGCCAATGGTTCCCCATTCCCTTTCGGAGTCAAAGTCAAAGTTTTTGAGTGGCTTACAGGGCCCTACATTATCGGGGTACCTGTTACCTCTTTGACTTTACCTCCTGTCTCTTTTTTGTCCATTCTTCAAACACAGAAGGCACACCCCACTTTTGTGTCTTTGAACTGGCTGGATGTCTTTGTCTCCTTTGAGATTTTCTTCAAATGTAACCTTCTCAATGAGCCTTCTAAGTAAAGCCAACACTGATGACTTTAATTAAAATTGCAAAATAATCCACTTCAGCATTCCCAATCCTCATTGTGCCTCTCCATTTTTGTTTTGTTTTGTTTTGTTTTTCTATGGCACTTATTATCTTCAAACACACTGTATAAATCACTCTGCTAGAATTTAAGTACTCGTACAAGGATACTTGTCAGTTTTATTGACAAGGATACTTGTCAGTGTATTTCAAATGCCTGTTATCATGTCTGGCATATAGTAGGCACTCAATAAATATTTGCTGAATGAATGAATGACCTAACATATAACCAAATAAGAGAATGGAATATTTTATCTATGCAAATCAAACTTTCATTTTAAAATTCATGCTATAGCCCCACATATTCACAAATTTATTCATCTAATTCATAACTATTTTGGGGCTCCTACCAAATGTAAAGAGGTATATACATTGCTTGAGGGGAAATTTTAAAAGTGTGTGATTGATCTACTTAGTGGTTAGAGAGATAAGATGGTGTAGCAGGTTGGGTTCCCCAGGAAGCAGATCTAGAGATGGAGATTAGTATGCGGGGAAGTTATGAGGATGGGCTCTTGCGGAAGGGAACACAGGAAGTATGAGGGGGCAAAGGAGACTAGTCAAGCTGTGCAGCAGTCTCAACAAAAGCCTCAGGTGACGCACCCACAGGAGTTCTGAGAGTGGAGCAGGAGAAGCTCCCATCCTTATGTCCCTATCAAAGAGTAGTCGTGAAGAAGAGAAGCAATTAAAAACTTGGAATGACTTTGGGAGAGGCCTCTTTCTTCAGCTGAGGCAATTCCTGAAGGAAGCAGTATCTCAGAGCTGTCTGCAGACATCACTTCCAGAAGCAGGAGTAAAGTATTCTTAATTCTTGAAGAATTAAGGTCTGCACGGTCCATCATGGCCAGCAGCACAGAGAAGAATGCTACCAGCTACCCCATGTGGGAGAAAGCGACAATGTCTTAAGTTTTACAAAAGGACTATAAATAAACATGACTTATAATACTAAAGCTTTTGAAACGACTTAATTGTTCAATAGCAAGTGACCAGTTAGATAAATTGTGGAATAGCCAAGCAAGAGAAGATTGTGCAGACATTAAATATCATGCTTTTAAAAATATCTAAAGAGGGGCAGCCAGTTAGCTCAGTTGGTTAGAGCACGATGCTCCTAATACTAGGGTTGCTGTTTCAATCCCCACATGGGCCACTGTGAGCTGCGACCCCCACAACTAGATTGAAGCAACTACTCGGAGCTTATGGGTCCTGGAAAACACACTTAAAGTAAATTAAAAAGTTAAAAAAAAAAGTACTGCTAAAATATGTGTGTGTGTGTGTGTGTAAAACTATAAAATGTGTAGTAAATGGTGCTAAAAAAAATAAAGAGGCAAAATTATATAAATTGGACAAATACAGACATTCTTTAAAAACTGGAAGGAAAAGGCAGCACACCAAAAACAATGACCACCTCTGGATGGGATCAATGCTGATCTGTTATTTTCTTCTTTTCTGTTTTTCCAAATCTTGTATAATGAAAGCATATTTGTTTTTATAATCAGATAAATAATTTTTTTGAGGAGAGACAATAAAATATTCTCTGTCCATCTTCAGGTATTTGCATCCAGAAGGACTGCCTTCTGACTACACTATCAGTTTTCTCTTCCGGATTCTTCCTGATACTCCAGAGGAGCCATTTGCTCTTTGGGAGATTTTAAATAAAAATTCTGACCCATTGGTGGGAGTCATTTTAGATAGTAAGTATATTTATTTATGTAACATTTGCACACATCTATGTGAATGATGTATATGGCATACCATCTTGCCTGTTTTGTGTATATGGCAGACAGAGTAACTCACTGATCTTAAGCCATGTGTAAATAATAGCAATGAATTATGTAACAGTTGATTCATTCATTTATCTACTCATTCTTTCAAGAAATATTCACTGAGTTTCTACCATGTGCCCGCACTAGGCTCTGGAACTTAGTAGTAAACTAGATGAAAGAAACAATTACTGAGCTAGTGAAGATTGTAGGAAAAGCAAGGTTGATGGGGGAAGTGGGGATCAGTGAGAAGGGTGGGACAAGACATTCACTTCTTGGACGTGAATGTGGTAGTTGTCAGACGCCTATTTCATGTCCCAAAAATAACGTCAGATTGGCAGCAACATATTTGGGAAGAATTCTGAGATGGAGAAATAAATTTGGAAGTTGTATATGTGTGATATACAGAGGGTGCCAAAAAAATGTCTACACATTTTAAGAAAGGAAAAAACTGTATTAAAATTGTAATAGTCAATATATACCAATAACAAAAGATGAATACAAGTCACGTGTATACATTTCTTTTGGCATCCCCTGGTGTAAGCCAAGATACTAGGTGAGATCATCTAGAGAGTGAATCTAGAAAGAGAAGAGAATAGGTTTGAAGGCTGAGAAACTATTGTTTGGATGTTGGAAAGTTGACAAAGAACCAATGAAGGAAGCTTTTTAAACTCACACTCAGGGATGTCACACATAATGATCACTTAAGAGGATCATTGAGCGTTTGGTTAATGTCAATGAGTTTTCTAAATAGATTTTTAGTTTAGGGTCACAGTGAAGCTAGGAACCAAAATTTAGTGGCTACTGTTAGGTGCTCACTCAAACATTTGGATAAGGAAAGTATTTTAAGCTTGTTTTCAACTAGTATTTGTGAAAGGACTTCTCAGTACATGGAAATGAATCAATAGCTAAATACGATATTGTGAAAGCATTTTGCATTGATATTAAAACTAAGGGAAAGCTATAGATTAAAAGGGTGTAAGCCACTAACTCCATTACACCCAGGACATGAAAACAAAGAAGTCTCTCAAAATGATCAAGACTTTTGAAAGCAGAGTGAAGAATTAAATGGTAACCTGGGAATGAATTAGAAAAATATTCCTATTTCTTTGTAATAAAATATTCCTTGTAACATGAAATACTCAAGATTAGGAAGGTTTTTGTTTATTCATAATAAAAGACATATTGGAATATCACTCTTTTGGGGTGGTATAAGTTGCATGTCCTGGCAAAGTTGGTTGCTCTAGTGGGTTAATTAGGCAAAGAGTCTGGTTTCTGGTTCTTAAGATTTTATTAACTTCATTCTC
Organism: Rhinolophus sinicus; assembly: GCF_036562045.2. NCBI lineage: Eukaryota > Metazoa > Chordata > Mammalia > Chiroptera > Rhinolophidae > Rhinolophus > Rhinolophus sinicus. The sequence goes on along the minus strand of NC_133761.1, from coordinate 14,562,934 downwards.
CCTTTTTGTCTGCCTCTGCTTCTAGCTTCAGACAGCCATCTCCCAAGAGGGTGGTATGGATGAGAGTGCAGGCAAAGAAGTATAGAGGAACAATATGTTTAGGGATCCCTGCCTCACCATCATTGGCATATGATTAAATCAGTTAATTTAGCCAGTGGGATGGGCTGCCTGGGGCAACCTAAGGACTATATAGATCCCTTTCTCCTGAACAGATCTTCAAAACAATGGATGCATTATTTTTAGTATTCAGTTGAATTTTAGAAAAAAATGATTCACTCCTTTTAATTCTTTCTAAAATGTTTTTATTTTCCTTTGATTAGATGGTGGGAAAACCCTAACATATTTCAACTATGACTATAGTGGGGATTTTCAAACTGTTACTTTTGAAGGACCTGAAATTAGGAAAATTTTCTATGGAAGCTTTCACAAGGTGAGTGAAGCTTGGTAGACACAATTCTTTATTCTTATTTACTGTGGGCAAAGCGACAGAGAGATGTGAAAATAGTCCCTAGGGCTTTGGAGCTCACATTTCAACGGGAGTAAGAATTACCAGCGAGGCGTGTTAACAATGCCTGGAGATTCTGATTTGGTCATTCTGAGATGAGACCCTAAAATGTGCATTTTTTTAGCAGGTACCCCAGGATATATTGATAGAAGCGGTCCAATTTCCCAGTCTGAGGAGCAACGCAATAAAGGGTTCTGTTAAGGAGGCAGTTTTGCATTCACTACATTACATAAGCTGTAGAAAGGACTGCAGGTCTACCTGGCCACCCATGCAGATGAAAAGCATACTCAGCCAAATAATATTAAAATGTAAAGACAGATATAACCGATTGCACTGATATTTTTATGAATATATAGATAACCCATCACTGCCATCATAAAGGTTACCCAGAGGACGGATTTTGTAAAGCCTGACTTTACTTGTACTTATTTTAATCTGGTACTTGTACTAAGAACTCTGTTCCTTAACATTTCACGTCCCTGAAACAATGAGTTTTGGTGATCACTGTTTCCTTTGTGTTTGGCGAATAACCCCACTGATCTCTGGACTGTGAAGGTGTGTGACACCAAGACTATAGGGAGAGCAGAGCATTTACGAGGTGATGCTGCAAACAGCCCTTTAACCCAGCCCTGTGTCCCTGTTAGGGTGAGAAAAGGGATGTCACATCACACAGCAGTCTCCATCTTGGCTGTCTCCTGAACTGGGACATGGTCAAATACATATCATTTATACAACTTTGCTACTTTCTGGGGTTTGGAATACTGTAACTGCATAAGAACAATGGCATAACAAAATTTGGACGGTTTTGTGTAAGAAAAGTTACATTAAAATTTAATTTTTTCTTGGTTTAATAGGACTGTCCAAGGTATCATGGAAACACATGAGATGGCAGGTGGAGATTTACTAGTTCATGGTTCAAAATGGTCCCATTAGCTTCTCTTTGGAGTTGTTACCATTCCTCACCAAGTTCCTCTTGATATGATTATTTTAATCAGTTAGGCAAAGTCCCTTGCAGGGTAGTCAAGGAAAACTGTAGGCGAGTTGAAAAGCATGTGAGATTTCCTGAGTGTTCAAAACATGCTGTCATCTTCGCCTCTGGAATAGGCGTGAACTTGTAAATCTCATTCCAAAGACTCTTTTATGAGTCTCAGGTAAATGTTAAGCTTTGCCAACCTTACCAGAAGATCTCAAAGACCTATAAGTAAGGTTCGTTAAAAATTGGTTTCAAATTTATAAACCTTCAAATTTTTTAAAGTTATATGAAGAAAAATCTTTCTTCACTTTGCTAAGTCTTAACAAAGCTAAACAGCTGAATAAACAAAAAAGGAAAGGCTTATCATGTAACGAACTATTTTATTAATAGATCTATTAATGCAAAACCTTGATGCAAATCCAATTTGTACAGACTTATGTTATAATTGAAAAAAATACTTCCCCTTTATTTCTCATTGATTTTCAGTTGGCTTTAGTTTTTTACCCTTTGGACACAAAGTGTGCCCCCAAGGTCTCTTTCAAAAAGTTAATAATAATATAAATGGATTCTTAAGTGCAATCAAAGAAACACAATATTTTTGAAAACTTTTCATTGTCTTATTTTGTAATGCAAAAGTTGTTTAAAAAATGAATAACCTCCTACAAATGAACAATTCTTAAAGCATGAATATTATATGCTCGGTTTTCTAGCATCCAGCATGAAAATTTCTGTAATTTATAATAATGAAGAATATGGCAATGCTCAAAAATGCACCAAAGTCAAATTATAGCCTTCTAAATGATCATAAAAGAGATGTTAATATGAAGCAAGTATTGTGGGGAATTTACTCCAGCAGCTTTTCTCCAGCTGGGGAACAGTTAACTTCTTTCTTGAAGGAAAAAGAATTCTCAAGAACCTCCTTTATTAACTTAAATTATTTTTATCATGATGTAATTTAAATAAAAGATTAAAGAAAACTTGGTTTAAATCCTTATGCTTTCAGTTGCTATACAACAATGGAACAAAAATAAATTAAGATTGAATAAAACCAGTAAAAATAGAAGTAACACTATTTTAACATGAAAGATGACATTATTTCATGGATATTTAGTCTCTGCTCACCATCCAGTATACTAGCTGTTTTAACTATGATTCACATTGCCCAATACTTTTTATCTTTGAACTACCGTGATACCTTCCCTTACGCTTCTATTTATAACTTCTTTTGGCTTTCACTTAATATGAAATCATTATTTGCCTAATTTCACTCTTTTAACTCATGAAACAAGTAGCCTGCCACAAGAAGTACTCATGAGGCAAACACCATTATAAATTGAAATTGTGTTTATAAGCACTGAAATTTCATGGCAGAACCTGCTTACAATATGGTTCATTTAGAATATACTTCCTTTGACCATCACCACATGATAACACAGATTTTACAAATCCTCACAAAGAAAGTGTAGACCTCTGAATATATTGCCATGGACCTCCAGATTCTGGAGATTCCGATTTGAGAAAATTGCGCCATACATTAAGCCAAAAAGCTTTATTTCATTTGGTCCTGAAGTCGATAGAAAGACTTCCCCCGTCTCCTTCAGATTCTAGATCTTTCCTCCTTAACTTAAATTAATATTATCAAAGTGTGGTTTGCTAGCACTGGTGATACCATAGATAATTCTTTTGCTGGTAAATCAACCAAAATTTAATTTTTTTTAACATTTTCATGTGCATTCAGAAAAGGCATACGTAGCCCAACAATCCTGTTCAAGATGTTACTGCTTTAGAGGAAACCTGTATTTTCAAAAAGTGAATGCTGTCAATGTCATTTTAAAGAAAGTATTAATTAAATAAAAATAGAGATGGTACCTGAATGTGGGATAATCAGGGAGGTGATAAAAGTGGAACCTTTCTCCTCTAGCAAAATACATAGTGACAAAATTCGTTCATCTTCTCTTTCATACTTTTGAGCGATGAGTCATGCAGTCAGGTAAATTTGGTTGATATTCCTCTTACGTCTTACCTACTAAAACATCTTGACTTTTATCCAGCTACACATTGTTGTCAACAAGACTTTGGCCAAAGTGGTTATTGACTGCAAGCAAGTGGGTGAGAGGGCAATAAATGCATCAGCTAATATCACCGTGGATGGTGTTGAAGTCCTAGGAAGAATGGTTAGATCAAGAGGACCAAATGGAAACTCTGTACCAGTAAGTGGATAAACAAATTAAGCTTTGTTATTGTTATAGAAAAAAAATCTTTTAAAATATAGTTATCTATTTTCTAGAGAAAAAGTTTGGTGAAAGGATGGATGGATGGATGGATGGATGGATGGATGGATGGATGGATAGATAGATAATAGCATCTTTAATTGAACTAATACCTCCATTCAAATTTCTTGGCAGTATGCTTCAGCTATATTATAATAAAGAGAATGCTCCAGGATTTAGGCTAGTTTATTTTCAAAAGGCATGTTAGAATTCAAGTAGTAAAATATTCATCATATGATTTGTGGCATAAATGGTTTGAGTGAGAATCAAAACTTTAAATGAACTTCATTTATATAAGGAAATATAAATTCATACAAAATACATGCTTATTATACACAGGAAATTGACGTAAGCTCCTCATTTTGGTTAGATTTGGACATTTTACAACTAGATTTTTGCTATTGCTAATGTTTAGTCTACTCTTTAATCATATAGTTATTTAAGTAACAAATCATTCTAAGATAATGCATTTTTCGTCCTACAACATACAATTTAAGACTGGGAGATTTCCAATTGGCAAAGAACTCACATACCCTTCACATACTACCCACAAAAAAGAATAGTATATGTAAGCTTTTCTTTTAACACCATGTGGTCAGAGCTAATTAGCAACATTCTATAATTGGAGTCATTCTATAATCAGAACCCAATAGCCTGGAGAGCGTTTTATTCTTGCAAACAATTCCAACTGTTCTAATCTACATTTGTATATAATGAAAAAAAATCAAGTTAATTAGGAATCACTATTGTCTTGCACTCTCACAGATCTGTAGAACTCGCCAGCTATATGGAAAGTTCGAAAGATCTGGTGGTTCTCGTAGTGTGTGTAAGCTAAAGATCACTGTGTACCAATGAAATCTTCTAGTTTGTCAGATAAATAAATAAGATTAAAACAGACTCATGCCAATTGCATGGGAGAGAGGACACCCTCCAATAATCCCTACAACAAGCACGGTTGTTCTAATTCCACTACTCTAGTATAACCCATTCACTTTCTACACCAGCAAATAGTCCCAGAATGGTAAAGTGATTTACTTTGGGACCCTTTCCTATTTTATGGTATTTCTCTTTGTGGTAACAATAGAAGTCAAATCCTTGTGTACATAGGGGGACATTGATGCTTTCAGACCTTGACTAATTAGCTTGATACTCAGTTTTGAAATATCTTTGAAAGAACGTTTGTTTCTACTTTGCTTTGGAGAATTATGGATTAGATGTTTGGAAAGAGAAAACATAAGAGCTAGGGAAGGCTTCCTTGTTTTCAGTTATGGTAAAAGACTTAAGAATATTTACGTGATAATGAGGAGTTGTCTCCTCTAAGTGTTATATTTCATGCTGATTAAGAAACACACCATCTTCTGCTTCATAAAAGATACCTTTATGATGGCATATAGAATTTATAAAACTCCAAAGAATTTATAAAACTGTAGAATTTATAAAACTCCAAATTAGCAAACTAAATTAGTTTAGCCTTAGTTTATGTATTGCTTAGTCATGTATTGACAAATGGGTGTGTCTAGATGGACACTTGGAGGGATAAACGAATAGACTCTAATTTAAGAAAGAGAAACCAATTCTGTGTGTGTGAGATTCTGCACCCATATCACTTGTTAATGTTTTTTGTTTTAGATATAGTGCATATAAAATAACTGACACTTAGTAGGGATTGCATGAAGAGCAGATATTATTATTGCAGGATGTCAGTAATACCTTCTCCATCTCCTAAGACTTGTTTAGCACTTGATTATTTGTAGTCATATATTATTTTCTTCCTCTTTCATGTATCTAATTTTCACCTCTTTAGCCAGAGTATAAATCCCTCAAAATAGAAGCCCTGTCATGGTCTTCATTTACAACCATACCCTCCTACCCTATATCACAATATCTAATAAATCATATGAACAGACTAAGTTCTCAAGAAATCCTTGATAGAAATTAAATAGAATGTCATCTATTTGAATTGTATCATCTTTTCTTAAAATGTTGTTTTGCATATATTCTATTCCATGTATGGTATTGACAGCAATCCAATAATATACTGGGGGTGCCCAAAAAATGTATATACATTATAAGAGATGTTATCTATGCTCAAGCAGTAGTTCACTGTAATCAGAAGTGTCTGGACGCTGATGGGAACCACTCTGAGTGCCTCCTGTCATTGCAGAAGTCAAACGTGACTTATATTCATCTTATGTTGCTAGTATATATTGAGTATTACAATTAATACAGTTTTTTCCTTTCTTAAAATGTGTATACGTTTTTTTGGCACCCTCTGTATATATCATGTTCTAATTTGTATTTTACAATTACAGTTTTATAATTACAATTACAATTGAATTTCAAATTACACTCTATGTAATAATTATACTCTATGTAATAATTATACAAATATACGGCCAATTAAATGTCAAATAATTTATTCCCGAAAGCAAAAGTGCCTGTAGGTTTCAGGTCTACCAGCGATAAATCTGTTCTTTTGTCCATGCAAGAAAAGCAATTAAACAGAGCACCCTCTGTGGTAACTTCCAACCAATAGTAGACAATGGGGGAATTTATAAAAGTCAATAATTAAAGAGTTCTTTGTAAGGCTAGTAAGAAAAAAGTTGTGGCTTTTGTTCGAATCTAAATGTCTACAAAGGATTACTAAATAGATTATTGAAAATTGCTGCCCACTTATTGAAACATTTGATTATGTTGATATGGATGATATTAGATTAGATCTCAAGAATGTGATTGGAAACTCACTTGCTTTGGGGGTTATTACTTAATTGTTTCAGTGCAGGACAAGAGAGAAGCTTTAGTCCTCAGTTTTCAATTTAGAAATCACAGATTGCTAACAATCTTGATATACATCTGTATTCCAATGCTTAGCATAAGGGAATATATAATGTGCAAGTTTTAGATTATTCCAGCAGGAGTAATTATCATATAAGAGAGATTAATAGTTTATAGGCCAGCATTCCCTAGCAAATTCAACAATGATTCAAAAACTGCCAGACGATGGAAAAACCCTAAATGCTTAGTTTTTAACAAAATATACCGGGGGTGCCAAAAACATGTATACACTTTTTAAGAGATGGTCAGTGTTGCCCAAGCAGTAGTTCACCATAATCAGAAGCTTCTGAACCCTGATGGTAACCACTTTGAGCACTTCTTGAATTGCAGAAGTCAAACGTGACTTGTATTCATCTTTTGTTATTGGTATATATTGACTATTACAATTTTAATAGTTTTTTTCTTTTTTAAAATGTGTGTACATTGTTTTGGCACCCTCTGTATTCTTTTAAAAACCAAAGTTGAGTGAAGAAGAGATTAATGGATTGAGGGATACAGTAACTACTATATTGAAATTACTCACATTCATAATAAAAACAACTTGTGTTCAGCAATGCAAGATTTTATAGGCAGCAAAAGTCCCTAGTGGAACTAATCTAATGAGCAGGCTTAACTTTGCCGTCAAATACAAGTGGGAAGAAACTTAACAACTGTGCTTCTCATTTCTCATGTTCTTTCTCTTAAGAAGTATCTTCTACCTATTCTGATACCTAATGAAATTATAATACCACCAGTCAGAGATGATTCTAGAAAAATTTTGAGCTTCTGGCTTAGAATCATGTTTCTTAGTGTCTTTCTTAAATCTAACACATAATGATCCAATTGACATTTGTTTAGCCCTCTGCTGTTTAAATAAAGACAAATACTAATTATGCAATTTTTTATAAATTTATTTAGTGATTTCAAGCTTTTTTATATAGGAATCAACAGTAGACTAGTCAATAATCCTATAGAAACATATATTTCAATTATAAAAAAGATTGTGTTTTTACAAGAATTATGTCTTTTAATCTTTAAAACGATAACAGTAGCTAATATTTATTATGTGCCTACTATGGACCAGGCAGTGTATACTTTTCTGTGATTATCTCATTTAATCTTCCAATAACCCTGGGAAGAGATACTTATAGAAGCCCCACTTTATATACACAGAATCTGAGACTTGAAGAATTTAGGGAGTGATCCCCTTTCCAAAAGTGAGGAAAGTGAGATGAGTCCATATTTGATTTGCATAAGATTACCTGCCTTCCATTCTAAGCTCTCTTCCATTGGATCAGACTGATTATTACAGAACTTAAGGCAGAGGAGGGAGTCTGGTACAATCCAGTCACCATATGCCCTGTCTGTTCATTGCCAAGTTCAAACACTCACCATTATTTGAATTATAACCTTGAAAGTAAGTGTGATCAAAATGTCCCCCCAAAAGTGTGTCTACACCTTAACATTCTAATTACTACCAACAAATACAACAGCTGTTAATTTCAATTTGATGGTTTTCCTTAAATTCAATAAATTGATTGGGAACAAGTAGAAATACTATTTTCAGTAGCTGACAAATGATATATGCTTAATAAATCTTAGTTGTGAAATGGAGTCAATAAAAGTTGAACATCAAATTAAAAGCAGAAGATGGGCTAGGTCCCCAGTAATCTTTTTCCAGTATTCTTGCGCAATGTCAAGCTCTTTAAATATTAGTGTAAGTTCACGTATAGCTTAACTTCAAATTATATGCTTAGTTATGTGATGCTAGAAAAATTAGAGGATAAAATCTGGTACTGAGTGGAAAGTGGGGCCAGGAATACATTTTAATTGCCATTCACAAATCACAGTGACAACTGCCAAGAAATATTCTAATCTTATTTGCATGCTCACATTTGACCCCAAATGACGTGCCTTTTGTGCTGCACCCAGACAATAATGTCCAATAATGAAAAAATGAGCATTTCTAATTGGCTCAGTATTCCCTTGGAAGAGATTATAAAAAGTGAAAGGGGGAGGTTCTGCATGTTTCTCTCTTTCTTTCTCTCTCTCTCTCTTTTTTTTTTTTTTTTTTGCACAGATATATTTTTATAATGTTCAGTTAGTTAAAGAGGAAAACAGTTACAAAAGTAAAAAGAGCTGCCTCTTGGCATTAGTTGCTTGAATTATTTTTTTAATCACATTTATAGGCACTCAAATATAAGATCTTCGATATGCCATCTCTGTGCTCTTTTCTACATAAAAAAGTCAGAGGTTGTTTTATGTTGTTGTTGTTTTTCCTTTAGTCAATCCCAAGAAATGTGCCTTGGAAAAAGAAGTCTCTAAATAAAGGCTGAGGATTCTAAATGATTCCAAACACAAAACAATTATGAATAAATTTGTTGTGCTCACACAAAAAAACGGCTGCTGACTTAATCTAACTTGAAAAAGAAGGCAGCCCACGAGCATTCCTCAGCTGATAGTACTGGTTTCCGTCAGCATTTAGTAGGCATTCAACCCCTCGAATAAATAAAATGAGCTCATAAGAATCCTGATAACTCAATAGGGCAGAACTTTAGCCAAAGGTTTATATGTAGACATTATCTTATAATAGGTGATTAGGTGATGAATGTTTATTTGAAAAATTTCAAGAAATCCTGGGGCTACTGTAAGGCCTTTGCTTTAAAGAAGTATTCCCAGTCACTGACATGTTTTTACACTGAGGCTCTATTCAGAAATGCATATTTTCCTAATGAATGAATGACTTACAGATTTAGCTGATTTATTCTATCTAATGCTGTCATAATGGGACCCATTAATAAATGTCCCCAGACAATTGGCATTGTAAAGTTAGGCTGGGGTATCGTCATTTTAAACATTAGACTAAAGATCCATTCACTGCTAAATGAATTTCACCTCACCACAAGAAAATGAGGTGTGCTGTTCAAATCCCAACCAGAACTCAGCTTTCAACATGTGTTTAAATTACTTAGGCTTTTTTTGTCCCAAGTCCTAATCTACAGAATGGGGTTGATGTTACTATTGTCATGCCTCATCATGGTGACCTGAGGATTAGAAGATAGAAGCAAAATTCTTAGGATCCTGCCTGGCATATAGTAGGTTTTCACTAAATGTTTGCTAAGATTTTTCTCAATCAAAACATTAAACAGGTAGGAGTATTATAGAAACAAGCTACTGTTATATTTCTGCCCTCAATACTGTATTGCATTCACTTTGATTCTACTTTTTCGGCCTTTGTATTATGTATTCCTTCACCTTAAATAATTCAATTATGAAAGGGCTGTATATGTTACATTAAAATAATATTTATTATTTGTAATAATTATGTTCCAAGCACTGCTCTAAAGAATCCCCTGCATTAACTCGTTTTGTTGTTATAGCTCCTAATACTAAATTAACGAGTAGCTACTACTTAGTAGCTACTATTATTATACTAATTTTACAGGTGGAGAAACTTGAGACTCTCACATGTTATATAATTTGTTCCCAATGACTTAGCTTGAGAGTGGAGGATTCAAGGATTTCACCTAGACAGTCTAGCTCTATAGCCTCCTGACCACTATGTTCCTTGAAATATTTTTGTTACTCTTTTGTTCACAAAAATCAACTGCCATGTTTTTTTAAAATGTTCCAATTTTAAAAACCTAATTTTTTAATGATCATAATTTTGTTGTATGAGTGCCCTGCACAGACTTAGATATCATGCCCTTTTGGAATTTTTTTTTTTTTTTTAAACTGGGGAAAAAACAAACAAAAAAAAGAGCAGTGAGCCATGTTCGTATTTCTTCAAATAACACAATAGTTGTACATAGAAACAAGAACACGTGATGCCTTGAGTCATGGATCTACTTTCAAAATTTAAGGGTTATTTGATTAATCTTGCAAAACTCACTTGGGGAAGGATGTTTGCAGCAAGGCACAGTTCTTTTTGGTTATAACGAGAGAAAATCTGACTTCTCTTTACTGCAGACAGGACAGGCTCTTTTGTGATACTGCATGCAATGTGGGTAAGCTATTTCAGTAGTCCTCTCTACTTGAGCATTCTCATTTTCATCCAGGGGATCCTTGACAGGGATAAACAATATTCCTTGGGAGAAAAATAAGACACCAAGAGTTTCCAGCTTTTGCTTAAAGCACTGCTTGTTGAAGGAAGGTTGAAGATTTAAAATGAAAAGCACTTCCTCCTTCTCCCAGTTCTGTACTGATCACACTTTTAATATTTGAAAATAACATAGGAAGAAACATAATATTAGAAATAGTTGGGTCATGAAGCTAGTGTTAGCCCTTAAGGAATATTATAATGATGTTTTTGTATATTTCAAAATACACATTGAGTTATTGCCAACCTACATGAGTAGAACAAGACTGTCTAAATATTTATGGCATGATCAATGGCTTAAGTAAAACTACATTTAACCCAGGTTCTCACAATACTGTATGTGACTCTGTCATGACACCATGTTGTACACAGTAGTTACGTGCCTGTCTCTCACTCCCTGGAATTTCTTTGAGAGCAGAATGCTTGGTATTCTGGTTTTTGTTCATTTTCATATCTTAAAGGTCTACATAGTATCTAGCTTGTACTAGGCGCTAACGAAAAATTTGTCGCGTGTATACCTGAATGATTGAAATCAAAATTAATTCAACACACCTTCATGAATAGTTATTATAGGCCCACATATTGTGACAAGGGACACAAAGATGAATAAGTGGGTCTCTGTCCTTTGAAGAGCTCACAATCTAAGGAGGAGAAAATACAAATAATTGTATTGTATGGTGGGAGATATGCTATGAAAGATACATATGAAATGTGGGATTACAGAGGCCCTTGGAGTAACTGTAATGGGCAGTACATTCATATTTTTGTAATGTTATGTTATAAATGTATTCGTGCTCTATGATGTGATACATGAAAGGTGGGGCAATGAAATTCGTGAACTTTCCACCGTGCACTTACACAGTGGAAAGTTCACAAACATAATTGTCCAACTCGACATATGAAATCATTATTGTTGTAACTGCTGTGTATCTATCTTTTGTTGAATGACACTTTTCATTTTAAATTGCAGTTCCAATTACAGATGTTTGATATTGTTTGTTCCACATCATGGGCCAATAAAGACAAATGCTGTGAGCTACCAGGCCTGGTAAGAAATCTTCATTCATTATTTGGTCTGCTCTTCCTTGAAAGTTTCTAAAGTTATCGTTAATTTTCTCTGAAAATGAAATGCTATTTCAAGAAACTCGTATCAGAGATAATTCACTGTGATGATAATGAAAATTACAAAGAAGTTAAGAAGGAGGCATGTCTGAAATCAGCAGGATATACTGACACACATGGTGGGAACTGCTCAGCTCCACAAATAGTTCACATTTTCCCAGGTTTCCTGGTTCACGGATCCTTTAATGTTGGAATCAATTTTTTTTTTTTTTTTTAAGTTTATTTGGGTGACAATTGTTAGTAAAGTTACATAGAGTTCAGGTGTACAATTCTGTAATACATCATCTATAAATCCCATTGTGTGTTCACCACCCAGAGTCAGTTCTTCTTCCATCACCATATATTTGTTCCCCTTTACCCTGGAATAATTTTTTAAGGTGTCCCTAAGCCAAAAGAAATACCTAACAATTCCTTTTCTGAGCTAATTATGTCCAAACCACATACTAAATGTTTATGTCCTAACAACTTGTTTGCCTTATGAAAAAAATAATACACATAAATCGAAAGGAAAAAAATTATATATTTATTTCATTCTTAAATAACCATAATTACTTAATGGAATGCATGTGACTTTTGGGAATGTACAGTTTCTTCTATCTTGAGCACCTCCACCCTGACTTTTTTTTTTCCACGTGATTTTTCTCGTGGTACCTGCTATGACAGGAACATCATAACAACTGCCGAAAAACCAGATTTGCAAATATGTGACATCATCAAAAAAAGTGTTTAAAAATCTAATATTGAAACTGTGAATTACCTTGAGCTAGTTGTTCCAGAAAGTCCACTGGGCGCTGAATATTACTGTTTCTCTTGAGTTTTGAAAATATTCACAGTGCCTTGTGAGTTTATTATGGTGTCCCAGGGCATCTTGGTATAGTTTTGGAATCCTAGTTAGAAGCTATATAACTTATGCGATGCTACTAGAAAAACCAAAGGTTTTCTCATTATTAATACCACCTGTAATTTCGAGTATACTTGTACATATAAAAGCAGATTCCTATCTTAGGATCCTTAAGGCCAGTAGGCTGAAATGGGTGACATGGTTGAACAGTAATCACGTCTTAATAGTTAAACATGGAGAAAGAGCACGGAGAAGCCATCATCAAGTCTAAGAGATCTGTCTTCTTAAGACCTTAGCCCAGATTATCCTATTATCTATTACAGGCAGTAAATTCATGGTGACTATGTTTAAGAAGGAAATAATGTACTCTTTCTTCACCAAAATAAGTTTCCAAGTAGACTCTGGGGTGGAATTCAATCCGAGTACCAATGTCGTGCTTCAGCGCAGGGAGACTGGAAATTGAAAGGGAAAATGCTCAGAATCCGATGGTGTATCAAGCAAAATGTGATCACCACTTCTCCTAGGAAGCACCCAGGCCTTCTCAGAGCTTTTCCTTTCGTTCTTATCACTGGAGATGTGTACATTCCATGGTAGGAAGACGGATGGAGACACAGTCAACAACAATGGCAGAACCATTACTGAGTCTCTGATCATGGGAGCCCTGCTGTTAGCCTTACTTCGGGAATTGTTCAGGATCCTCAAGTTTGTATTTCACTCTAGTTGGCTGGATACCAGGCCAGCTATGTTAGCAGGGGGGTTTCCTGTAATGAGCTGAAAGCTTTGACTACTGGCCAACATTTAGAGAAAAGTAAATACAGTACATACTAGGCCTTTGCTCAACAATTTTTTGGTTTTCTGTTGTGAATATTTCGGAGACTGCGATTATTTTCAACTTGATAATTTACTTATCATCTGTGCTCTATTCAGTTCTAACTTTACTTTTCCCCAGTCTTATATAATGAAGCTCATTTTCATTCTCCCTGAAGGGACTGATGAACCCTATGGAGTTATACAGTTTCTTATCCCAGGGCCGCCTTCTTTTTTGGCTGCTACTCCGAATGGGATGTTCACAAATTGTTCAATAGCTTTTAGCAGGTGACCTGTCTTCGCTATATTCCAGGAACTCATTCAGATATATTCAGCCTGCCATTCAGAATCACAGGGCAACAAAGTTCTCCAGGAGAAGAAGAGGGACCTATCTCAAAGTTTTTTGTTTTTGTTTTTTGTATTTTCAGCCACAGAATATGAGCAGTAGTGAAAATTGTTACAGGGAATTAATGACGTGTGTAAGCACCGTTTTTATTTTGTTTTGTTTGTTTGGTTTATTATAGATGCAGTTGTTTTGGTTGACTATTCCAATAAGTTTTCTCCTATCCTTTGAAATGGAAAACAAAACAAAACGATTGTAACACAAAGAAAGTCTGCAAGACCTTAGTTCATAGAGTAATGAACTACACCTGAAATGAACAGCAATCAGGATTTTTTTTTGATCAACAAATATTTATTTACTTATTTATTTATTTATTTTTTGTACTCACTTCTGCCTTTCTTTCTTCCTCTGGATTCCCAAGCTGGTTTTATCAACATCCTTTGATAATGATGATTGTCAATGACTCATTAGACACCCACTTATTTTCCTTTAAAGAAAAGATTTTGTGGTCAGGAGGAAATATTCTCTGACTTTCTAGACTAATGTCACTTAAAATTTTTTTTAAAGGGTCTTAAATCAAAGTGTTTTCTCTGAGACCATAAAACCATTTGTATAGAACATCTTGTTAACAGTTATGCTATTTTTTTTTTTTTTTTTTTCTCCTCAGAGGAATGAGGAGACCTGCCCAGAGCTTCCACATTCCTGCTCCTGTTCTGAAACCAATAAAGGGGCTCTGGGACCAGCAGGCCCACCTGTAAGTACCTCGTTCAGGCTTAAATGTTCTTTCATAATATTTATAGCAGTAGCTTGTCGTGTGTCTAATATGTACTCACCAGTTACTCACTTAATCCTATGAGCAAACCAAAGCACAGAGATGTTAAGTAACTTGCCTAAAGAACACAGCTTGGAGGAGCTGCTCTTCACATCCGGGTCTTCATGGTTCCAATAGATGCTCTTAACCACTATGCCAGACTGGCTCTCATATTGCTGTCTCGTCAAGATCTTCCCTTTACAGTCCTGTGATTTATTTTTCAGCGTCAGTGTTTTGAACATTGGCCCCGCTGCTACGATCTGTAAGGTTGGCATAGCCTCCCTTTACCCATTCTGTATCAGAATTTATATGTGAAGGAAGGATTTCAAATTGACCAGGAAAAGTAGCCCATCTGAGAATGAAATTCTCCACCGCTGACTGAAAATTTCCTATAGAAAGGGAGGAAAGGAGGGAGGGAGGGAAGGAGGAATAGAGAATGAGTAGGAGGAGGAATCAAAAAGGGAGGGAGGGAGGCAAAGAGAGAGAGAGAAAGAAAGCATTTTTGTAAAATATAAAATGTTTATAACTACACGATCTGGCTCTTCGAATTTGCTATGATAAATCTTTTGTAATATGTTTAAATGTTCATTTTATATCTAGCCTGCTAAACGGGGATTATCATTGTTTCTTTAAGATAAGTATGATATAGCTGGTCTGTAGCTAGGAAATTACAAATATATCAAGGCAGAAAGACACAGAAAACAGGGAGAAGATGCAGGAGCAAATGAAGAAAGCCAGGCCTTGCAGGAGGAATATTCTGATTCCTGAGCGGTCCTTGCTCGTTGGCTTGCCAGAGGTGGCAGGGCCCGGTCAGCGTGCGTGCAGGAGCAAACCCACACCGACAGCTGGCTTGAAGCATGAAAGTTCACGCCAGGTTGGCCCCACCACCAACACAATTTTCCTTCACTTGGGCACCACATTTCCTGAACTGAAAAAAAGAAAGAGAACCTGCTGAATGCTTCTGAAATATATCCCAGCAGTTTCTCCCTTATCTTTGGCACATAGAACATTTCTTTCAAGCTATGGATGTAGAACCCAAATACTTTTTTTTTTTTTTTTAACAAAAGACTCTTTATCCCGAAGAAGCAAGTGTGGAGCAGTGGTAAAAGCATTGAATTTAAATCCTAAGACTAAGCGGTGAACCTCCACTATCTCATATATAAAACAGCACCCACCTCTTTAACTGGTCTTATGAGGAATTCACAAGATCGTATGTATAAATATTCTGTGTATTGTAAACCTTGAATCAAATGTAAGGAGTGATCTTTAGCTTAATCTGGAAATTGAAAGCAGTTATTTTCAACTATGTGCAGCTTGCTTTTTTTCACCCAAAAGTGTGCTTTTGAGCTTTATGCAGAGTTAATGCACATTGTACCTGCTGTAAGATGCTCCATTATATAAACTACAATTTATGGAGTAGTTTTACTGTGGAGTAATACTATGGAGTATTTCCCTACTACAGTATTAGCACAGTGAACATCCTTCGTATGTCGCTTTGCAAACATGAGTGAGTGGTCTTGCAATAGCCCTTAGAATCAGATTTGTTGCAAGGTAAGGAAGGTGCATCTTCAACATCAAGAAGAAACCCCAGATTACTTTGCAAGGTGGTTTTCCTAATAGCCTCTCCCCCAGATCCTGTATAAGAGGTCTGGTTTCCCTGCATCTGGCCTGCAAGCTCTGATGCTTCCAGACAGGAGTGTCTTCCTTATCTGGTGACTGTAAAACCCTGTGTCATTTTAATTAGGACATTCCTTTCCTGCAAGTGAGATGGAACAGGTTTTCATTTGTCTCTGAACCATTTGTATTTTTTCTCATATAGATACCTGTTTATAGACTTTGCTGGGGTTTGTTTTTTTGTGCGCAGTTTTTTTCTCATTGATTTGTACGTGGTGTTATGTATTTTGGACAGTATTCCTTTATTAGTGATACGGTTTACAAATATCTTTTCCTGGTCTATAGATTGCTTGTTGTTATTTATAGCAATTTATATTGTCTAGAAATGATCATTCTAATGTAGTCAAATTTAATATTTCTGTGAGCTGTCGTCTTTTGTATTTTTCTTTATTCCTTCTTTGGTTCATGATTTATTTAGAAGTGTCTTTTAAAATTTTGAATCATATGTGCAATTTTTGTCTTTTTCTTATTGATGCATTAATTTTATTGCACTTTATCATGGAAGATAGTCTGTATAGTGCCAATTCTTTGACATTTGTTGATTCTGTGACATTTGCTTTGTGGCCTTTTCTCAAGTGTTACAGATTTTTCCATGTATGCTTTGGAAGAATGAGTGTTCTCTAATTGTGGAGTTTGGAATTTTAAATATAAACATCCAGTAAATCAAATTGTAAATTGTGTTAGGATCGTCTTTATCTTCATTAATTCTTTATCTTTTGGTTACTGAGATAGATATTTAAAATCTTCTTTCCATTTGCCAAATTGTCAAATTCTCTTTCTAATTCTCCATGATATACAGATTGGTTTATAAATACGCAAAAAAAAACAACAACCAGAACAATTATGTTCCTAGTGACTTGCTGTGTCAACATTTCTTTTTCGAATTATTTTCCTGGCATACATATATTTTCTTCATCCTTTTCATGTTAACCTTTCATATCTTTATATTTTAGTTGTGTCTCTCAATAGCATATGCCTGGACTTTTTTTAAAATCTGGTTTTATAATCTTTTTTTTTAGAGTTTAGTTCATTCTATTGTTTGTGATAATTAACCTATTTGGCTTTATATTCCTATATCAGTCACATTAATTTGTTCCTTTTTGTGTGTACACACACACACACACACACACACACACACCAAGGGTGCCAAAAAAAATGTATACAAGTGGACACTTTGGTCAACGTTGCTCAAGCAGTAGTTCACTATAATCAGAAGTGTCTGGACGCTGATGGGAACCACTTTGAGAACCTCTTATAATTGCAGAAGTCAAACGTGACTTGTGTTCATCTTTTGTTATCGGTATATATGGAGTATTACAATTTTAATACAGTTGTCCTTTCTTAAAATGTGTAACATTTTTTTGGCACCCTCTGTATATGGCTTTCTTGGTTGATTGAAATTTTATTTATTTATTTGCAGTTTTTGGCTTTTTGCTTTTATTCTCATTTTTTTCTTTTTCCCTCCACTAATTTGAAACTTATACTCTCTATGTATGTCCTTTTAATAATTAACCTAGAAATTTTACCAGGTGTATTTCTCTTGACAAAGTAAAAAAAAAAAATCAAGATTTCTACCCTTCTTTTAACCAACATGATGTTCTTGGAATTTTTTTTCTTTTGCATCATTCTTTTTATAATTTACCTGCCGTTGCTACCCAGTATTTTAGTATTTTTTTTATCATCCCAAATTTGAGATTTTATTTTTATTTCTTGTTATAAATCACTGTGTTAAGACTTGCCTATATATCTGCTCTTTCTTGGCTCACATTGTCTGCTGGTATCATTTGTATTTTTTCTGCAGTACATTCTTTGGCTCTTCCTTTAATGGGAGGCTATTGGAAGTAAATTTTCAGTTTTTGTTCCTCTGAAAATGCTTTTATTTCACATGTTATCAAAAGATAGCTCTGATGGTTGTTACAGAGATAGTTAATTGCCCCCATATTCATTGCCACTGCTTCTTTTCAATAGTAGAACCAAGCAGGTAGTCAGTCATTCAGCGAGGGGCTTGATTTCTGAACATCTATGCATGCAGGTATGGTCTTCTGACTAACTTCTGGCCAGTGAGCGAGAACGTATGTGCAGTCACCCTGAGTGTCATTCTTAAATGAAAACCAAATGCCCTCCTTAACCATTCCCAACAGACTAGAATGGGAACCTGTGGTAGTGAGTTCATGGTGATAAGCAGTGTTCTGGGATATAACATAGTAATCAGATGGAAGCAACCAGGGTTTCACACTGCCTTACATGGTAAAGCTACTCACTGGACCAGTTATCAACTCAGGTTTTAATCTAAGAAAATAATAAACCTTCTATCTTGTTTAAAATTTTTAGTATTGACCTCGACTAAACCACTCAGACTACGTTCCAAACTAATACGCTGGGAGTACAATTTTAGATTCACGATTTTTTTCTCTGAGCATGTTGTAGGTGCTAATACACTGTTTTTCAGCTTCCATTGTTGCTATTGAAAATCACCTGTCAGTCAAACTAACTGTCATCCTGTGAGAAATCTTTTCTTCCTGGTTGTTTCCAAGATCCTTTTGTCTTTTGGTGTGGATTTTTGATATGTTGTTTTCCCATTTTGGAAAATTTGAGACTTCATGAATTTGAATACCAATGTTCTCATTACATTTGGAGTTTTCTTAATATCTCTTTGAATATTGTCTCTCTTCTATCATCTCAATTATGGTTTTCTGAAACTCCAACTAGAGGTACTTTGTAACTTCTAATTTTACTCTCATGTATCTTAACATTTCTTATTTACTTTTTATTTGTATCTTCAGTCTTCATTTTGTGGAATTTCTTCAATGTTATCTCCTGGTGTACTCTATTTTTGGCTATGTTTAATATGCAATTTAAGCTATCCATTGTGTTTATGATTTTGATTATTATGTTTAACGTATCTAGAAGTTATATTTGGTTTCTTTTCAAAACTCTGGTCATTTGTGTAGTCTCTTCTCTTGTAACACTTTCAAAACTATTTTTTCTTTAAATATACTAAATACAGTTTATATTCTTTATCTGATAATTTGATAATCTCAATATCTGCAGTGTATGTGGTTCTGATTCTGCCATTTGTTTTTCTGCTGATTTTACTCATGCGATCTTGTTTCCATGTATATTGTGTGATATTTCTTTTTGGTGTATATTTGAGTTCATATTACTTGAAACTTTCTCTCTGGGAATATTTTCAACCTGTGTTTGAACTATATTCCTCCAGAGAATATCTGTATCTGCGTCTGCTAAACTTCTGAGTATACAACCAAATGAAAACCACCTAAAAGGACTGACTTTGCAGTTTTTTGGGGGTTTTTTTTGTATATCCTTACCAGCAGTGTGAATTTAGTCCCTAGATTGTATGAGACTCAGCTGCTGAGTAATATTTCTTAGGGGAGACATTTCCTATTCCTCCCATAGCTAGTGTAAAATAGCATCTTGGTCATCAACCTTCTAGTGGGCCTTTTTTTGTTGTTTTTTTCTAGCTTATTCAGAGAGCAGCCTTTTAAGTTCTTCAAGTTTAATGAATGTTTCATATTCTATCCTTCCCCCACCTATCATCAGCTCAAGTTCACATTTCGTTGCCTTGTGTGGGCTATAAAATACAAGCTTTGCAGCAAACATCAACCACCTTTCCCATCTGCTCCCAGGGCAGTCTCAGTATACATGCCTGTTGCAGTGGTTTTTCATTTTTTCTTCATTCCTGGTATTTAAGGATTCAGCTCTTAATTACAATAATGTTTATTTTATTTTAAACAACATTAATAAACTTTTATAGCTGGAGGGGTTTCAAGTTTTTTTAATTTGCACTACTGCTGGAACACGTTATAAAACATTTACATATGACCCAAGAGTCAGACTTTGTAAGGAGAAGAAAGCAGCAAAGAAGTGAAAGAGAAAGGTTGAGCTCTGACTCGTTGAGAAAGAACATGTAAAATTGAGGGAAACTATTGACAATTTTAAATACTTAAAGTATAATAAACTATTTAAGAAGTAGTACCCCAACCAATAGGTCGTAAACCCTGTCTGATGATCGACATAGCTGTGATTCTCTTCTCATTCAACAATTTGCATTGTAGTAGCTTGTGCCAACCAAACTTGAAAAGAGTTGTAGGGAGACATGAGCAAAGGAACTATATTCCCTTTGCCTGTACTCACCCTTTCTTATTAAAAGAATGGAATGTTACATCCACAAACATTTGTTAAATTCCTGTCATGTGCTCACTGATGAGGGATTGGGATAAGAGGGTGTCGTGCGGGAGACCCTGCTCGCTGCGCCATTTGTCATGTGGGGTGGCCTGCAGGGTCTCTGCTCCCGCTCCCCACATAAGAACGCAGGACATGATGAGGACAAAAAGGAACACCCACGGAGCCATAGGTAGGGGAGTCAGACCACTATATTCTTGTTGGTGGCTGGGTTGGAGACACATGGAGCAGGAGCCACACTGTTCCCAACCTTCACTGCACCACTTGCAGGCTCAGCCACCATCTTCTTGCTAGCCCCCATTTTTCTTGCTAGCCCCCATTTTTCTTGCTAGCCTCCATTTTTCTTGCCTGCCCCCATTTTTCTTGCCTGCCCCCATTTTTCTTGAAATAAAAACATGTGGTCAAATACTGTTGACAGAATGCTAAAATTTCATGTATGTCATGCGGGGCAGCCTGCGGGGTCTCTGCTCCAGCTCCCCACATAAGAATGCAGAATATGTTGAGGCCAAAAAGGAACACCCCCGGAGCCATAAGTAGGGGAGTCATATCACTATATTCTCGTTGGCGGCATCCACCTGTCTGCAATCCGCTCTTGCTAGCTCAGCCACCATCTTCTTGCTAGCCCCCATTTTCTGCTAGCGTAGTCACAGCAGTTACATTAGTGGCCAATGGCTCACTGGTTACAGCTGACGGCCAACTAGCCACAGCTGATGGCCATCCAATCACAGTTGATGGCCATTTACTACCTGAGCCAGCACCTTTCCACGTGAGGCCGAGAGCCTGGAAACTGCACTCCTGGTTCTGTCCCCACAGATGGCAAATAAGTTAGAAATTTAAAATGGTCCCCGGCTCTTCTACATGGTGCTTCTGGCATGAATATCTGCGAGTCACAATCATTTAAAATGTGCAAACAAACTTAGAGTTGTGCCAGACTGGGTATGCTACTTGAGATGCATTGGACTTGCTGCAAGAAACAGAAAATTTGACTAACACATTGGTATGATCCATTAGGATATTTGGACATTCATTGTTTGCTTAACAAAGGATTTAGAGATGGATGGCCCCAAGGGAAACGGGGCTGCTCAACAACTTCATAAAGGACCCAGGTTCTCCCAGCTTCCCAATTTGCTTTTCTTTGGCCTGTTGCTTCTTGATCAAAGTGGCTCACACTGGGTAACATGCTCATTCCTAGCTGTAAAGGAGGCTGGGAAAGCAAATCTCTGTCTCGTTAAGCTTTTATAATAGAATTAAAATAGAGAAAGGAGTCGGAATGACACTTTGGTAATCAATCAACAATGTCTGCCACACTGGGGGAAAATATTTGCATCATCTGTAACAGTTAAAGATGTACAAATATACAAAGAATTTCTGCGTATTAAAGAGAAAAAGACATGCATGCAACCTAGTCAAAAACTGAATAAAATAAGTAGTTGCCTTGAGATAAAATGAAAATAGACACACATTATGAAAAGATGCTCAATTATAGTTGTTTTAAGGGAAATGAAATTTAAAATAAGAGTAAGGTATTATTTTTACTAATCAGGTAGCTAAAAGTATAGTTTGACAATATCAGGTGTTGACTGGGACCCTCTTAAACTCTTGGCAGATAAATAAATTGACAAAGCTTTTCTGGAGCAAAATTTGACAGTGTATCTGCATATCCATCAAATTTCATTTATGGTTCTACTTGTTGCTATCTTAAATGTTAACATTTGTATTTAAATATTAATGTTTATAATTAAGGATGTTTAAGGAGGTTAATTGCAGTATTGTCTAAACAGCAAAGAATTGTGGGGAAACCCCCTATATTTCCAATGGTGGAAGAATGGTTTATGTATTCATTGTTCAGACAACTATGCAACTCACTGAAAATAAGTTAGATTCATATGTTATGTCATGGAAAAAAAACTCAGAAATATATAAAAATTGTGATGTCACATATGCAATCTACATACATTATATAATATCACAACTCTAGGTAATATTTTCTATAGATACATATATACACTTGCATAAAATGCAATTTTATAATTGTATTTAAAAAGTCTGGAAGATAAACCACCAACTGATATTGGGGAGAGGAATGAATTAATATGGTTAAAAAACAAGCTGAAAGAAACCTTAAAGATCATTTGATCCAGTCTTTTCCCAACTGACGCATGCCGATGTTACACAAAATGATTTTCAATAGTCACAAACGTAGCAGGGAATAAATTGGAATCACATAGTGAGAAAGCTGTTGTATTTTCAGTGGTGTTTGTATCCTTCTGTTCAAGTGAAAGTGATATTCTCATTCGGGTGTCCATATGACGGTTCTAATACTTATTGAACTCCCTTTTTAACAAAGAGTGAAAGTGTGGGTCAAAAACTCCAATAAGAAAAAAAATTAGCTAAATTTAATAACATGTATAGTATATCTTTATGGTTACCTTCT
The DNA here is from genome assembly GCF_036562045.2 of Rhinolophus sinicus. Lineage (NCBI taxonomy): Eukaryota > Metazoa > Chordata > Mammalia > Chiroptera > Rhinolophidae > Rhinolophus > Rhinolophus sinicus. Next base: position 14,540,038 of record NC_133761.1, on the reverse strand, counting down.
ATTTTTAGCAAGAAATACTTTTTTTCTCACTTGCTGTAGTGGTATAATATTGGCTTTCAAAATTTATTTAAGTGAAATAGTGAGTGAATTAAAATATTCAAAGATTATATATGCCTACCTATATTTACGCTCATATATACAAGGAATGTATATTTGCAAAGAATACATATACATGTATTTATTATGTGTGTACATATATCTATATAAAGAAAAATGCATTAGATAATAGTGGAAATGGTGCATAAATATGGCAAAAATCTTGAGGGGAAATGCAAATAACTGAAGTTACAGAAAGACTAACCTAATTAGCTTTTTACAATGTCATAAAGAAAATTAAATTGTTACTATTTTCACGTGTTTTTTACAGTTTAATTAAATCATCTAATCCAAAGTTGTGGTATAAGCCATACAGTTTTAGAATAGTGGTATATTTTATTATTTGTATCCATCAGTAGCTATAGTCTTACATCACTAAATTTTAAAAATCCTGTAATTTTTTTAAAACTTGAAAGGATTTGGCATCGAAAGTTTGTTCAAACTATGAAATCCTTGGCAGGAAGAGCTGTGTCTGGGCGGCAAGTTTCCAGTTAAGGATCAAGATGAACATATATCATTGCACAACATTTTGGCCTTTATACAAAATAAGAATTACATAATCCATACTATTAAGGACAATGGATGAAATTGACTGCTTTAAGATGTGTCTTTGTGCTAATTCTTAACATCTGTTTGCCAGGGTGGTCCAGGGCTCAGAGGACCAAAGGGCCAGCAAGGTGAACAGGGTCCAAAGGTAATATTCTCTTCTCTTCTGTCTCTCTCTCTCTCACACACACACACACACACACACACACACACTCACACACACACAACTAAGCATAATATAATTTTGGAGTTGAGTACTATTCATTTTTTTCAATCTAAAGATCCTTACATTTTTATGAACGTTGTGTCTAAGCCTCTCCCCTTAAGGACTTGTCTTTTTTCATCAAAAAGGATGTTTAATAACTTAGTGAAAAGAATGTTTTCTGGGTCAGGAATGGTTTAGTCTCCCAGGTAGTTCTCTCCTACATTTTTGTCTTCCTTGATCTACCACACACACACACAAAATGTGTCTTTAGGGGAACATTGAATCCCAGGTAATTTCTCAGGTGGAATCTTCTTCCTTCTTTCTTTCCACTCCGTATAATAAAACACACAGCTCAATTTTCCATGCTCACTGCCCAAGGCCACCCAGTGTGGTGGTTCAGGCTGTACACTGTACAAACGCAACCACCAAGAGGACCAGACTATGCCAAGCCATGTCAAAGCACGTGTTTTCCTATTTGCACAAAGGCGCCTTAAAGGATGGCATGAACCCAGCCACCGAGTTCAGGCTTCACCATCTTCTGTCTGGCTTCTAACTGGTCTCCTGGCTCCAGTGGCTTGGTTTCTTAATTAATTCTTCACACCTACCCCCAAATTCATTCCTTTAAAGTTATGCTGGGTCATATCACACTCTCAAAACCTACAATCATATGCATTTTGCCTTGCGAATTCAATTCACCCTCCTTGGCATGGGATTCAAGCCCTTTCATAATTCAACTCCCTGTCTCATTTTCATTGTATTGTTCCACCTGATCTCTCCATCCACCTTGTTTCAATGTGGTTACTTATTAAATTTACATAGTAGTTGTTCTTGGAAAAGACAACATTGCCAAGTTTTAAAAAACATAAAATTGGAAACAAGGAAGCAAGGTAGGAGAGAATGTGGGAGAAAAAGAAGTCAATGAAAGAAGGTGGAAGATAACTACTCATGTACTAGCCAACTCAAAACTCAGGCCAGAAGACATCTCCTTTTTTCATTCGTTTTATTTTCTGAGAGTGTGACACATTTCTCAGGCACAGACTTCACGTATCTTACTTAAGTTCATCTCATATGTGCTACAACGAAGGCCAGGGGTTTGAAAGCTTCTTCTCAGACAGTGATACACTGTGTCTTCCTCGGTTTTACCCAAGGGCAGTGCCCATGAGCTCCTGTAGATTGTGGCTCTCTCCTCCCTACACCGCTAAAATCATGATCCTATTGTTTCTCTGACATTCTCACTGAATGATGGTTCTGATCGTGAAGACATATTAGGAGTTCATAGATGTTTGATGGTCTCAAGGTTTGCCCCTTTTCCCTAATCCATTCCCATAGGACCACTACTGATGTGGTTATTTCCGTGTGGTGATTTTGATGAATCACAGCTGCAAGTATGTAGTGGTTTCAGGAAAATGTCTTGTTGGACAAAGGAAGCTCACATGTCTATCAATGTGGACAGTGTAGGAACAGATCAACTATACTTTTCAAACGGGAAGCCCCAGTATGTATTGATTTTTTATTCTGTGGCTTTGTCTTTCAGTTGCCACAAATAAATAATAATAGTTAAAAAGCTCAAAACAGCCCTATCTCTGGTCTCTCCTGATCATTTTTGTGTCTTACTTTACAGAATAAAATGAGACCACCTATTTTCTGTCCTTCTACTCCATTCTGAATTCCTCAATAATATACAAATGATATATTATTAAACTATTATAAATATTAAGTAATATTTGTAATTCACCTCTATGTCTCCTCCATCATATTTTTTAAAAAATCTATCCCTCTCTGCCATGCTCTTACAACATGTTTATTATAAGAATAGTTTTTATTCAGTGATTCTACCTCCTCACCTCCAAAATAATTAATATTTTGATATATAAATATTCAGAGTACCTTTATTTGAAGTTACAAAAGAACTGGAAAGAATCCCAATATCCATCAAAAGGAAAATGAACAAGCAGTTTTCTGTATATCCACGCAGTGGAATATTACTCAGCAATCAAAACGAACATACTACTGAATCATGCCACAACATAGGCGAACCTCAAAAACACTGCCATGTGAAAGAAGCAAGAAACACAGGCGCACATAGTGTAAAATTCCATTTCTGTACACCCCAAATCATTCATAACCCACAGACAATTTCTGTCCTTTCAGAAGTCCTGTAAAATTGCTCTCGTTAAATTCATCAATCACATCCTTATTACCAAATTGTGGCTGTGGTTTAATTTTTATCATACTTGAGATCTCTACAGCTTTTCACATGACTGTCACCTCTCTATTCGAAATTTTCTCCTCTTTTGGCCTTTCCTATACGACTCTCCCACTCCATTTTCATTTTCTTCCTAATTCTTAGGCTTTTTCACTTTGGATTATTTTCCAGGCTTCTGTCCCTTTCCTTCGTACATGATTGTCATCTCACCTCTACCCATTTCCTCTTTTACTCTCTCAAGAATCTCCTTAATAACCTCACCCACAAACAAGTCTTCAGCTACTCCACAGTCCATCCCAGCTCAGACCTCTGTTGATCCCTAAACAACTAGACACTTCCACGTGGTTATCCCCACACACTTAAAACTTACCAGGTCTCAGGCTGCACTTCTTGTTCACCCCCACCTTACACCATTTTGCTTTTTCTTCTGTATGGACTATCTCAAGTAATGAACGCATCCATCATTTAAGATGATATCCCAGGGCTGGAAGTCTTAATTTATTTAATAAAAAAAAAAAAAAAAAAGCTTTTGTTGGAATCACCAAATGAGAGAAGAAGGAAGAAGACGGAGGCTGAGGATAAGTAGGTTTCCTGGGTCTCACGTTACGGAGATGTGTCGTTTTAGCCAAACCACAACAAGTTCCAGACGATAGAAGTTAAGAGTTGCTAAAGTGAAAGGAATGTCTTATCCTGAGAAGAAAGGAAATTAAACAATGTTGAGGCTAGGGCAGGTCCTTCCGTGGACGCTGAAGAGGCATAGTGTGATGGCAGGCTCATGATGAGGAAGGAAAGGGAGGCTTCCTGCAAAGTCTTTAATAAATGCAGAGGAATGCCCCTGAGGTGGGTGGTTGGCAGTGGTGAAGGTGGAGAAAATGTAGTTCAGCTGGACGGTGTGAGCCTTCACAAACCAGGAGGGTGGTCTCGAAGCACCACCTTTTGAATTTGTGATGGAGTGTGGGAGGTCTAGTAACTCACATAATTGGCATAGCGTTCTTATTTATGGAAGAGAAAAACATAAAGTTGCAACAACCCCTGTGTGTTTACTCTTTTGGTTTACTGATGACATTTTTGCCTCGGAGGTGAATCATGTGAGGTTTGAGGTCTTGTTATTCTATGAATGTTTCACAGCTTAAAAAAAATTATTTAAGGAGATATGTTTATAATAAGTGCCCTAAGCTGAAATATCTTCTGGGTACCAGAGGGTCTAACTTACCTCTGGGATGATTTTCCTCTCTTGTCTTCCAGGGACCAGATGGCCCTCGGGGTGAAACAGGCCCTCCAGGACCTCAGGGTCCCCCTGGACCCCAAGGACCAAGTGGTCTGTCCATTCAAGGAATGCCTGTGAGTGTGTGTCAACTTTCAGATGGGTTTTATTCTTGTCACTTCTCCATGAGTTATAAAGAATGAACTATCTTCTGTGACTTCGTAATGAGTCTCATCCTCTATCAACCTCTACACATAAGAACTGAAAAATAAAAGTAAAGATTGAGAGTTCATTCATTAGTCAATGTTTTGTTCAATGATGGGATCTTTTACAAACACATACAGGCCTAAGGAGTAGGTACGTCCATAAGCAATTTATCTATAGAAAAAAAAAAAAAAACACAAACGAAAAAAAAAACAGGGCTTGACAAGTATGGCCCTTTTTCTTGTTGGACTAAGTCCTTAATGGATGTGATAAAATCTAGAAAGTAACAAACGTTATACAAATTTAAGTTATTCATGATGTATTTTTAGTGATTGTAGATATAGAGTCATGAAAGCCTTTTATTTATAATCTTTATATCAATGGGCATCAAAGTGCAATGCACTTAGTGTGCATTTTAGGTTATAAATGGTGTGCTTTTTACAGTCTCATTTCTTTGTAAAAGCTGTGTGTACCATTGGAAACAAATTTATTTCCAGTCAATGATTTTCATTAATCTTACCACAGAGACCTAGATTTATAAAAATAAAACCAATCTCTGTAATAAATATTTGAAGCAAACAGATCCTTTTAAGCCATTTTTAGCAATCTGTACATATGATATATCTCCCTAGCTAAAGTTTTTTTTTCCAGAGTTATTTTCACATTTTAGAAAGCATTAAACTGCCAATTTGTACCATTACTACTACTAAAAATAAGCATTTGTTGAGGTCTTGCTACCTGCCAATTTCTATGTTTGCTTATCCATTCTTATAAATTTCTAGCCAAAGCAAAACAAAATCTATATGGATAATGGTTTGAAAACGCTAAATTGTAAATAATATTGAAATGTTATATTATAGGCTTAGCCATATCAGACTGTATATTCTGTGTTTAAACTCTTCTGATATATAAACGTTCAGCTCCGTAGGAATGTTTACTTAAGTGGTATAGCATATGTGAGAAGTGAAATATGCTGTATTTGGATGTTAGTGGGAAAGTAATTTAATGTTGAAAACGTTAGAACCGTCTGTGGAGAAAAAGGCTAAGAATCAACCTATGTGAACTTAACCCCATGTACTTTTGGATATTCAGGGAATGCCAGGTGAAAAAGGAGAGAAAGGAGAGACTGGTCTTCCTGGTCCACAGGTATTATTTCTGTTTTTTCAGTCTATTGCTCTCAGCCCTAGAGTTTTGCCAAGGGGAAAAAGACAGTAGCTTCTGAAGTCAGCTGGAAGCTTCGCCATAAGTGGTTTCTCTCTTAAAGGTGGTTAATCGTCTCTATTCATTTACCTAAAGCCCCCTCTGAAGGATACTAATAGTCTCAAGGTGAGCCCTGGTAGGTGACATTCCTTTCCTGTGAATAACTTCTGTGTTCTGAATTCTCACTCATGAAGGCCTCCCCTTTTTGCTATTAGGTTTGTTTGGAGGCCTTGAGCTGTTTCAGGGAAGCTGGGTGAGAGGGTAACTTATATGCGTGAATCTGACTCTTTTCCTGTCTTTGCTCTCCCTAGGGTATTCCAGGAGGTATTGGTTCACCAGGACGCGATGGCTCGCCAGGCCAGAGGGTAAGAACTTGCCCAAAGGTGATTGTTAGTACAGTAGATTTCTCATTTGTTTTTGACAGATTTCTGTGCAAGGAAGTCAGACCAGGTGTTCTTGTTCATTTGTTTGTTTTCTTTTTCCTCCAGTCTACATTCTGTCTAACCTGCATCTATTTCCCTTCACTAACATCTGTGTCCATTATTTTCATCAAAATATGGAAACTTTCATCAAACCTTCCCAAATTAGCAACACCTGTTTCTGAACAGTCCCATAACCTGAATACACTTTGCACTGAATTGTATGCATTAGTTTAGTAGATTTTCCAGTTTTTTCTAATTCTCAAGGCACAAACCTAAAGGAAATCAAGAATCCTATGAGTCAAAATCTAAGTATTATGATGATCTGCACTATTCTCCATTTATTCAATGTATGTCAACTATTTTTTTAACCTGTTCAAGTGGACAGCGGTGAAAGAAATTATAAAGATGGTTAGGAGAGGGATGACGTAACATCTAGTGTTTGTTTAATCAACATCTTCACTGGGCCAGGTTTGAGGTTGTTTTCCTCAAAGTGTTTATAGCTTATTGGGAGGAGATATCACCAAGTGAGGATTATAATACATGCTATGACGTGGGTATTTACAGAGACCTGTGGGAGCACAAAGAACAGATAACTCAGCCAGATTTGGAGGACTAGGGAAGGCTTCCCAGAGGAGGAGGCATCATCGAGGCGGAGTCTCAATGAAGAGATAGAAATTAGCCAGGTGCACATGGAAAGGAAAGCTATTGCAATCAGCGAGAATGACATACACAGCGGAATAGAGATGAAGAGAAGGGGGTTCATTTCCACTATCACCTAGAGTTCAGTTATGGCTGGAAATTAGAGTGCATTGTGTGCTTGTGTGTACATGTGTGTACTTGTGTGTGCACACATGTACACACACTTAGGTGTGGAGAAATTGTCAAGAGATGAAGCTGGAGAAGTAAACACAAAATCACTTAAATCATCTTTTTTTCAGACTGAGGATTTTGAGCTTTAACAGGAAGGCAATAGGAAGTCACCACATTTTTAACAAGGGACGGAGAAGCTGATCTTCCCTAAACTATCACTGATGTAGACATGTGAGCAGCTCCATAGTTTCCCTCAAGACTAAGTAATATGGAGTGGAATCCACTTAGATCCAATCCAATGAAGGACAACACATTTGACATTCAGTTGTATCTTTGGTATAAGTTCACTAGGTTAAAAAACGATTGGCTGGAAAACTTACTTCTCTACACTAACAAGGCCTGTCTTTAGTTCAGGGTAGTTATATCACTCAAGAATAAGGAGATTATTTTTTTCTATAGGAAAGTAGGTGTGGGACCTTAAATTCTTTCCATGCTCTCTTTTTTTTTTTTTTACACCAAACTTTCATTTGCTTAAAATCTCAGTTTAATCTCTGTCCATCAAATGGAATTACCCAGTCTACAAAGCATGGCCAGGTGAATGCATTTAAAGGAGGCGTTCTCTGAAAGTTAGATTTATGTAGGCTTCTTGTACATGTGGAAGGACTGTCTAGAAGTATTTATATGTTTTGGCAAAGGGCTTAGGCTAAGATCCTGTGTGGTTACACACCTAGATTTTTTTGTGATTCTTGAAGCTCTGAAAACGGCCATGCTACTGATTTAGTTCAGTGAATTTACTTGATTTATCTGTGCATGGAGTCCAGTCTTGGCAAAGAACTCCCAATTCAAACATATTAGATTAGTGTTGGGATAGTTTGGTTTTGGAATACTTTTTTTTAAAAAACCAATATACCAACACAGACTTTTTATAAATATTTTGCTATTCCTCCAAACATTTTTTTTCTTTTATAATATGAAAAGGCTTAGAGCCGTAATAAAGTGATAAGATATCTCTACATGGATTTTATTTTCTTCTCTCCTTCAATTTGGATGTAAAACTTTCAGAGTATGTCCAATTCCCACTTCGAAAAATTCTTGCTTTTTAAAACTGGTTTTCAGAGGATACTCATTCTTTATAGGGCCATGTTAAAAAACAAACAAACCAAAAAAACACAAAGATTGTGGGACTCCTGTGACCATTGTTTTTTTAGAAAAGATATCTGAGGGCAACACTATTCCAGTGTATAACTCCTAGGGTGCCATTTATACAGAGTAAAAGACAAGGGTGCCCTCTAGAAGTGTAATATGGCTGTCCTGCTTAAAGGAAGGACCATGTATATATTTTTTAACATCTTAGTATCTTATATGATAACAAATCGAGCACATATCTTAATTGAGTACACACTATGTGCCATGTACTATGCTCAGCCAGGAGATCCGTGTCCATCACTGCCTCCATAATGGAAAGATCCAGAAAAGAAAAGATGTTCAATATCTCACGGAGTTAATTTGTAGACCTGGAGGAGATGGAAAGATGGGATGGTGTTAGGAGCATGACTCTTGCCGCCAGGTCAGGAAAACAAATGGGTCTTCCTCAGAGACAGTCGCGCAGGAAGAAAGGTGGGTGAAAACAGTTCTTTAGGTGGCGCTGGTCTGTTTAGTCAAATATCTGAGGACTTAAGGAAAGTGAATGGTTTAAAACAAGTAGGTAGTTACTCAGCAGGCTTATCAAGTAGGACGTCCAGGACTGTCTTATGTGGTGGTGGGGACAGGTCTAGGATGTGGAGCAGCTTCACTGAGGGCCAGATCCTTCTGGGGCAGCAGGAGTGTCTAGGTCTCTGTGGTTAGGCAGTGGCAGAGAGGTTGCTGAAAGAGTACTAAGGACAAACACTGATGATTATTCCTGCTCTGCCTCTGGCCATCCTAAAAGGCAAACCTGCAATCGGACAGTAACAACTGCAGCACAGAACAGACTGAGAGCAAGCACAGTGAATGATGAGACAGTCTGCTGAAATGCCCGAGAAGCCACTTTCAGAAAACTGCCCAGTGCAGCTTGACTGTTCTGGGAATCGGAAGCAGAAATAGTGTGTCTTTTCTTTCCTCTAAAGCACTTCAATGACTTACAGTAATTGTGCTCTCATTTCCCCCGATCCTGAGTGTGTAAAGCCTACTGTAGTCACAGAAGGAGGAAGCCGGGATAAATCTATGTGACAGTGTCCAGTCAGTGCTTCTAGATCCTTGGGTAGTCTCGGGGGGGATGAGGGAGGGAGGTGTGCTGTGGGAGTGGTAGGCTGTTCCTTACTGTACATTCTTCTTTCCTTTTAATCTTTGTCATCTCTTGTTGACAGTTATCAGCTGACCCATAGTATCATAAGATGTGACAAATGTTTATTGTTTTAGCAAAGAAAAGAACCCATCGCCCAACGCTAGCACTGGCACCTTGACTATTAGTTTAGGGAAAGGTGAGCCCCTCTTCCTTGGAGCTCGTGCCTCTTGACTTAGTCTGAAAAGAGGGACAACTTCGCAAAGAATAAAAAAGGAGATTAAACCTCTCTAAACAGGGAACATGTTTTGTAATGTTTCTGGCTTATCCTGGCTTTTCCCAGGGGGATCTTTGACTCTTAGAGGCAGCTGATATTCCATCCTGGGCCTGAGTCCATGGCAAGTCCAGTAAAAGTTGGACTTCTTCGTTGACCACGTCTCAGCCTCTTGCTGGGAAGGCAATAGAGCACCAGGAAGGGCCACATTTTATAAAGCAGCAGGGAAAGTTCAGCTTTAACAGCTGAATGCCTTTAGACATCCAGCTTTCCTTCTGAGCCATTCTAACCAACCGCATTCTCATCTCGTCTTTCTTTTCCATGAGAAATCTTGCCATCCCCTCTCGCCTCTTTTCTTGGTGTCTGTGACTCCACCCTCTACTGTCATCTTTGATGTCCTCTGTTGTAAGGTGGATTTCTCAGCCTCCATCCTGGACATCCTGGTGGTCCTTAGAAAAATTGGGAAGAACAGTCAAGACATGAATGATAAGCATAAGAGCTGAGAGAGAACACTGAAAAAGAAAGAAAAGAAAAAAGCAACCTCTCTTCTAAGTCTGACACTCACATTCAAGACCACCAGCCCTCTGTCAAGCATGCCAAATAGGAACTTTAAAAAACAGTTTTATTTTTCAATTCTTAGTATGGTTATGTAAAAAGTCAGAGACAAGAAATAAAAATGATATGGAGGTATATATTTTATGGCATCTGGAAGACAGTAATTCTTCTGTGGTACAGAGGGTATTCGTCATTTAAATTCCAAGTAAACTTAATTAAATTGCTTCCTTCCCCCCAGGTTACTCCTCCCTGTATCTTTATGCCATTGCCATAACCACAGCCTTTCTTTCTGATTTATAAAAGATGAAATGCTGTGTTTTTTAAACACAACAAACACACACACACACACACAAAACACGAAAAAACCTTCCACATATGAATTCTGCAGAACTTGTGAGGTTAGGAGAAGCAGGATGGCCCGGGGTGAATATCCTAGACTTAGACTGTTAGCCAGACCTGAGTTTGAACCCTAACCATATGACATTGAGCCAGTTACTTAATATTTCCAACCCTCACTTTCCTCATCTGTGAAGTGGAAAAAATAATATTTGACTCTGTGGAGTCGTTTTGGGAATTCATTCATATAAAGAATTTCTATATAAAAAATTCAATATTAGCTGATATTAGTACTCACTGTTTTTAATGTAAACCTAATGAGTCAAGACAGTATAATATTTTATAATGCCTGTACTTGACATATTAAGACGCCTTAGAAGATTTTAAAGAACTATAAAAATAGTCTAAAGGAAAAGCAAGTAGTTTATTGTTGGTGTTTAATTTTCTTGGATTCCGTATTGAAAGGACACTTGGAACATGCCTCCTTTTTATGTGTTTGATGTATACAAAGGCTATATTTGTGATGAATGTCCCATTTCATCAAAGTGAGTTGGACTTAAAATGTACTTGAGAAATTGAACTTGTGTCAACTATCTGGATTTAATTCCTATCATAATGTTAAACAGTGATGAGAGATTCATCTGAAGAATATTTTGTTAAATAGTGAGATTTATGATAAGTACTCCCTTGAGTGTCTTCCTCCTTCAGAAGAGGAATTATAATGTACCATCCCAAAGCTAGTGGAGAGAATTTGATTTTCTTCTCCGTGGGTCTAGATGGGTTTTTACAAAACTGCAGGAGAATATTCCCATGGGCAACCACAGTGCTGATACTATATGCAATCGGGACGTGGCAGATTATTTGAATAAAAATAGCAGCAACTATTATTATTCATTACTGACAAAATGCAGGTGCTTTCCAAATCTACTATTCTCTAATCCTGAGAATAACCTTGAATGCTAGCCACTGTTACTCCATTTTACAGACGAAGAATTGGGAGCCCAGAAAGTAGACATACTTGAACAATCTCACTCAGCCAGTAACTGTTGGAGCCGGGATTATAATCTCTCTCTTTGGCTCCGCCACTGTCCTCGTTCTTGTAAAATTGCTTTAACAAATAGCACGGTGGGATTTTGTCAAGGTAAAAAAGTCTTCCATAAAGATATTTATCTAGCAGGACCGGATCCCTGGAGATGTCTCACCTGGCATGTTTGGGAAGAACGAACCCAGTTTGGGTTACTTTCTTGGTGATGTAGAAGTTGATATTTCACACTTAAAAATATATTTCTTTGATTACATTATACCTTTTCTTGAATACTGGCACATAAGGGCACATCTGAGGAGAGAACCATTACTTAGGGAATTAGTTTCGTGTTATTACTGGCTGTAAAGATACATCTGTTGGGGCACAGGGTACACATATCTGCCTTACACATTCTGGTTCTAACACTATCCTGCAGGGTCAGGCCGGACATTTTCATATTTGTAAACCGTCAGTTCCACACCTTAAGCGATTGGGTTGTTGTTTTGTGTTTTGCTTTGTGTTTTTTGTTTGTTTTAATACACAGATTGCTGGGCTTCAACCTCAGAGATTCAGATACGAAAGGTCTTAGGCATGACTTAGGAATGTATAGTTCTAAAAACCTTAATGATTCTGATAGCTAGGTTTTAGAAACACTGGATAGTGTATTGTGTTAGGCCTATTTTATGTTAAAGTACTTTCTTAGGTAGACTATTGCTGGTGTTTTTTGTTTTAGTTCACTGAAGTCATCACTGCAGGTTCCTAAAAATACACGTTTATATTTATACATATACATTTAAATTATATATATATATATATATATATATAAATACATACGTATGAAAAATAGTATATTGTATAGATATAATATGTAAATATGTGTGTGCATACAATATATACATATACGTATATAATATATGTATACACATATTTACACACATACATAAATTTGTATTTGTGTGTGTATCATTGAACATTCCTCAGTGGGACGCAACATGGTATCACACATAAGGATTGATCTTGGATCTCTAGCTTTGACCAGTGTTTACAGAATCTGTGGCTTTTTGCTAGTTGGCCTCTTAACCTGGTGGTTGGTCTTAATCCTTTGCTGCAAGTAGCAGCCTTATTTCTTATGGCTGACTGCCACCTTGGTCTACCCACTGTGGCTCACAGCAGTCCAGAGCCATGCCACCTGGTTGAAATTGTGCATCAGGAGTTTCTACAAGTATTTCTCTAGCCATCAACTGCTTGAGTTTGGTCTGTTTCAGCAGACTCATCGGATGCCAGCTGCTTAGAGACTCCACTATACCCAAGAGTGTAGCATCAGTCAAAGGACCTTAACAATTGGTGTTACAGAATCTTCAGGTTGGTTTCCGTGGCCCGCCATTGTGGGCTTCAAAGAAGGATGGATGATGACTATCATAGTTGAATAGCATATGAATGTCATAGTGACTACTAGTTCTGAGTGTTATTTCTAGTAGCTACATAAGCATCTATATTGTAGCACCTGCTTTAATCTCAGTAAAATACTACTTGTGAGTACAGCAGTTTCATCCTTTAGACACCATACGTGTACTGCCTAGAAATTACAAACTTTTTAAGAGCCTACCGAAAATGCTTATGACCAGAAAATATACATATATGTTTGCTCTAGAGTATGGAAAAGAAAACTGAAAAATGGAAATTAGTGTTTAATTAAATGTCTATAAAATGGTATGCTTTGCCAATTTCAGCCATAGTTAAATTTAGTGTTTGTTTGATAATTAGTGATTTTGAAAGCAAATTTTAGGGTAGAATTCCTTTTGCTGATGGATTGGAGCCAACCATAACTAAATAAATAGCGCATAGCCAAATGTTTTCAAAAACAAATTAGAAAAACCTTGTCAAATTTTTATAGCAAAAATTATTTTTAATGTGGGTTGTGGGTGCATATTAATATTTTGAGGTGGGAATCCCAAAAAGGAAAAAGGCCTGGAGCTACTCCTGTGATAAAACGTCCGTGTTTGTGGGTGGCTCATTTCATGCACTTTAAAAAATGTATTTGTCAGCATAAGTGAATTCCCACATTATACTTACCATTTAATCTCCTATTTCCAAATATTCATTCTTCATTGCTTAACTCCAAATATTCATTCTTCTGCTTTTGTTGGAGGGTGCTTAATCCACAAACACACATCTTCTCAGATTGGCTTCCTGATGTAAAATGGACAATTTACAGATAGAGAAATGTTTTGGGAAATGCAAACACATTTTTAACTTAGCGGGTGGAAGACCATGTAAGTGAGTTTGCTTAAAGTTAAACTGAACTGCGAAGCTACGATTTGCCAATTATTTTGCCCTGTAAAATGCAAACATTTTACAAAGTTTTCCTTTTCTCCAAGTTTATTGCTTATGTAAATATATATATATATATATATACACATATGTATGTATACATATATGTATATATGTGTGTATGTGTGTATGTGTATATATATGTGTGTATGTATATATATATATACATATATATGTATATATAAACTGTTGCTATTGCTGCTTACCCTGAGATGAAAAGATGACAACAGGAACCTGAGCCCCGCCTAAGAGTTGACTGGCATTCCAGGATGTGCTGTGACATGGATGCTTTGGCAGGGAGACTAATGCAATGGGCCAAGCATCCTGGATCCCTTGACTTAAACACCACCTCTCTTGTGAAACCATCCTCGTATCTCCATGCCTGGATTAGGTGTTCCCACACATTCCTATGGAACTCTCCAGACCATCATCATAGCACATTGTCGTTTTTTTCAATTGTTGACTTTTCTCCATATTGTAAACTCCTTCAAAAGGGACTGTCTTGTTCATCACTGTCTACCCAAAATCTTCAGAGTGCCCGTACATAGTAGGTCTGCAAATAATTTTTAATAATGTGAGGCTGATGAGTAAAAACACTTAGAAGGTAAATTAACCAGTGTAATTCAACAGTTAAAAAATAAAACTATCTACATGGCGAAAAATGTGAATTTTTTATGTTCTAAGATTACGAAGAAATTTGGGGGGAAAACATGGATTTGATGATGTTTCTAAAATGATATTAAGCCTAAGATCCTTTTAGTAAAAAGTAATGTGTAAAAAGGAAATTTTAATTTGGAATGAGGGAAACAGGTAACTCACAGTAACCTTAAGAACACCTTTATTCTTGAGCTATTATATCAAAAAATACTCAATTATTCATCACAGACCATGAAAGAAAGTGCTAGGGTCAAATGTACTGGAGAGGATACGGTTAGTACCCTGATCAGATCCCCTTTACCTAGCAAGTGTACTCCATCCCCCAGCTACCATAGGTGTTGACTGCTATCAACTCGCAATTGCTCCTTCTACAGAGAATTGCTCTTGGAAATGCCATCTTGGTCCCAGTCAATGACTGACTGACGTAGGTGTATAAAACTTTATGCTGGGCCAGTGCTGACATATCACCCACTCTCCAGAGTTCCCACGGGATCAGGCTGAGACCAAACTTCAGCCAAATCCAATTCGCACCCAACCTCTTCCCTTGCCCTCTCCTGTTTCCTTTCGCTACCTGAAAGATTTCTCCCAAGAACTCTCCCTCTATAAATCACAGGCACGACCTCTGGGTCTCCTTCCAGGAAACCACCCCTAAGATATTCCCTGAAATGAAATTTCAGCTTCTGAGGATAAATGACTTCGGATGTCTTTCCTCCCTACTTGTGGAGCCTTCACGACAAAGGAGGGCTGACATTGACCTTTTCCCCCTGCCCTATACATTTCCAGACTAATTACACCTGAGATTAATATTTATTTATTCAACATGAGAATCAGAGCACTTCCTCCAGGAGCCTCAATTTTATTCAAATTAAACATTGTATTAGTACCTGTGTGCCAGCAGGGTGCTAGGAAGGGGTTGGCAATGGAACAATGATTGAAACATAATAATTTCTACCATCAGAAAGAAAGAAACCAAGCTCAGCTTCCCAGGATGCTCTTTCGGTAGGAGAAGATAGAATGAAAAAAAAATATCTAGTCTTTGGATATGACCACACTAAACTACCAGCCTCTGTGCCAAATTTAGCTCCCATGTAAGGACATTTTTTCATCTTCCCTTCCAGATGACACACACGTGGTATCTATAAATCCACTGAATTCAGAACTGTTCACAAGAGTATCCTTATGGTGCCACCATGGAGGAGAGTACTGACAGCTCATGGCTTTTTAAACTCCTTCCACATGATTCCAAGCGGGGAGTAAATGTGTCATTTCCTGCTGATCTTCTTTTTTTAAGAAAGCATGCAATGGCTCGCCTCCTCCTGTGAATAAAATTGCCCCCACTTGTTTTTGAGATTTTTGCCCCCCTTCTGGGCACCACCTGGAAAAAAGTCGGGGGAGACTTCCTGCAGCAGTGCCGCACAGTTTGGATTTGGGACACTTGTGATGGCCATGTGTCATGTGTGGGCTTGGACATGGCTGCACACTTGTTTCCCATCCAGTGCTGGAAGAGTTTTAAGGCAGGAAGCAAAAGCTGTCCTTTTAAACATGTCTCCTTAAATTGTTGAATATGTGTGCAGACTCCGTTTTTTTTTTTTTTTTCCTTATGTAAACTTCACCTAGAAAATAAGTAGATTTTTAAAAATCGCCCCACACCCCTTTTTTATGGTAAGGTCTCCTAACCTCTGTTAGTCTCAAGTTTTCTCACTAATAACATGAGGGAGTTGGACTGGAAGGGTTCTAGAGTTCGTTTATCTTTCAAATATTCTGAGTTTTGTATGTTCTTCTTCCTGGACATGGTATATTTAATTCCATGTAAAATGATTTCTTTCAACTTCCATTAATATAATTTTTTTGTTGTCTAGCTACCAGATCCAAGGAAGGGTGTGTGTGTGTGTGTGTGTGTGTGTGTGTGTGTGTGTGACTTAATCTGTATCAGGGCCTGTTGCTGCAGCTCTCTGACTTAATATGTGTAACTGACTGACTGAAATGGCACAAGAGAAGTAGTAGTAAAAAGAAAAAAACAACAAACAAACACTAGCTTGTATATTAGTATAGAATAGCTACTATAACAAGCAATATCTCAACGCTAAATTAAAATGGTTTAATGCAATAAAATAAAAATAAAAAATTAAAAAGTGTATTGTTTATTCACAATCCAATGCTGTCAACAGGCGAGGTAAAGGAATAGAGATGTCCGATCTTTGTTCCATGTAATCATTTAGGGACTGACTCAGGGTCTTTCCATCTTGGGACACTCTCCTCTTCCACATGTGGCCTCTAAAGTTGCTACAGAAAAGGAACAGAAAGTGAAGGATTACCCATGGGAAATTTTTATGAGCCAGAACTGGAACTGGCCCCTTTCCATTGGCCAGAATTCAGCCCTATGGCTCCAACATAATTGCTGGAACAGGAGACTGGGAAATATAGCCTCACAATGTGCCCAGGCAGAAAAGGAAAACCACAAATATTGGTGAACTCTAGAATTCTCTTCCTTATCTGGTTTAGGACTTGCTAGTATTTTAGCTGGAGAGCATGATGAAAGCATCTTGCTGACCAATGCTTTTCCTACTTTCTAATCTTACTCCCTCTTCATGGCACCTCTCATACGCTCTGTCCCAACTTGTGAACCATTTCCTTTTGTCTGGCCTCGTCTTTACTCTCTGTTATTTGAGGCCTTGAAGTAGGAAGAAGTCATGTGAATGTGGAGGAGAAGCCTTAAGAAGGTGAGCTTCCATGAGCAATAAGTGCAAAGGAGAACTCACTTTTCTAATTTTAGAAAGAGAATTGGGAGAGGCCAGCAAGGAGGCTGGGAGAGGTTGGTCTGAGTTGGTTCAGGATGCGAATGGATTATTCCAACAGGAAACAAATGACAAAACGAAAAGTCCGCTTCTCCAGGTAATAGGAGGTGATATTTTGAACAAAATTTTATGAACGTATTATAAAATTTAGATTGAAGATTCTCTCTCATGTTTTGAAATTCATGGAAAATGAATTTCACAATTCAGCATTCACAATTAAGAACTATTACTATTTAAGAGTAAGTCATTGCAGCTGTCAAATATTTTTAACACATAAAAATAACACACACAGTAATGTATAAAGATATTTGTATAAAGAACAACATTTACTTACTGCTTTACACTCTTGTAACATGGAATGAGAAACAAATATGTACCCATTTGTAAGCCCATGATGACACACATTCAACAAATCTGCCCGGCAGTCAAAACTGTGTAATTGCAGCCAGAAGTACCCCCATATTCTGCTCCAACCTGCCCGTGAAGAGTCACTGGATTTCAGATATTGTAATAATACTCCCAATTTGTAACATAGATTCCTATGATAGGGATTCCCGCCCCAAAACTCTTTTGGGTCATGAAAAACATGAATCCATCGTTTTTGTCTGGTCATTAATTACCAAGAATGGATCTCCTTTCTCCTTTGTTATACTTAGTTTAATAAAAATATTTTCTGGGAACAAGATTTTGCTTAAGTTTTTGTACCATTTCTTACACCTGAAATTCTTACACTGGACAATTGCATAGAGCCAATAGACACAAAAGTCTTGCCAAGAACAATTCCCATGAAGAGTTTAAAAGCAGTGAATCCCTGGAAGTTCAGAGCAAATGACAGGACTTGGCCCCCAATGTTAAATGTTAGGTACATCTCTTCTGAAAGCCATATAAAGCAACTGACACACTGTGTTTCTTTTCCCCAGGGCTTTCCTGGAAAAGATGGATCCTCTGGCCCTCCAGGACCACCAGGGCCAATTGTAAGTATTTCCAGAAACTACCGGGATTCTGCTTTTAAAGCATTTTATTTCTTCTGAGGGATTTTCTTTTACCAGACATTTCACCTAGGCAGCCATCTTTGCTATAGTGTAACCACTCACCCTTTGGGAAAAAAACTCTTCCTAAAACATGCTTTAAAAATAATATGTCCATATAGCTTGACCATTCTATCTCTGAGCGACTTTGCCACAAGGTCACCTGTATTGATATAGTTTTTATTAGACACGGATAAGGCTTGAATTTGAAAGAACTACACCTGACTGGTAGTGTGGCAACTTCTCAAAAACAAAACAAAAAAAAGTCTTCCCTACTTATTTGGTAGTTGGGAGGGACCAGGAATGGGCAATGAAGTCCTAAAGTCTTGGTGTTGAGGGGGAGGGGACCTATCCGTGTGTGTGTGTGTGTGTGTGTGTGTGTGTGTGTGTGTGTGTGTGTTTCCTCTTTGAGAGCTGGCTGTCTTCAATGAGAGTGAGGGAATCCTCACCTTTGCTTCATTTTCTTGTCTCTCTACTAGGGCATTCCTGGAGCTCCCGGAGTTCCAGGGGTCACAGGAAGTGTGGGACCCCAAGGTGCCCTGGGACCACCTGTGAGTATGCAGCAGTAGCCAGTAAGGATGGTTGCTCAGTCATCCCTCTGGCTAATTAGTGTTTAAATGTACCAGCATCTCTGTTGGTCAAAAGTGTTTATTCAATGTTAGACGCTGTGGGAATCTATAAAGGAAAACAAAGAAGCTCCTAGGATAAAGATAAAGATATATATACATATGTTTCCATTGTTTGTTATTCTGTATTTGGCTAAGTAAACTCAATGCTATTACTACAGGGATTGGGTACAAAAGGTGTGTGTTAATTAGACCTGTCTCCTGGGTAAGAAAAGTTCTGAGAAAGTCAAGGGTAAGTGAAAGTGAGAATGGGAATAGGTTTTTCTTTTTTAAGTTCTACAAGAAAGACAGGATTTCCCATTAAAACATACTCACATATAAGAGAATCATGGTGTTTGAATAAAAGCATAGTGGATGGAACTAATTATCTCCCACTTTGCTTCTAATCTCTTAAATTGGTGTTTAAATATGATCCATGGGCACGGGAAGAGTAGGATGGGGAGAGAAACAAATGAGCAGATCTGGGCCTGTTTCCTCATCTGTAAAACAAGGCAGTTCCATTGCATGGCCTCCAAAGCCACATTTGCCATCTTCTGTGACTCACAAGTTTTTCCTTCTAGGTGTAGGTAGGTGTTACTCAGCATTCTGATATTATCTGTGACATACTCAGTCTGTAGCCATAAACTAAAATAACCGAGATATATCAATGTCTATACTACTGCAAGCGTGCTAAGAATTTGTGGAACAGTGAAATCTGAAGGGGGAAGGTAGAAGAGGTCAAGGAATTAGATTTCTATTGCTGCTGTAACAAATTCCCACAATCTCAGTGGCTGAAACCAACACAAATGTATTATCTAAAAGTTCTGTAAGTCAGAAGTCTGAGGTGGCCCCCACTGGGGTCAAGTCAATGGGCTGGCATTTCCTTTTCTGGAGGTTCTAGGGAAGAATCTGTTTCCTTGTCTTTTCTAGCTTCTGAAGACTACCCAATTCCTTGGCTCATGGCCCCTGCCATCTTCACAGCCAGCAATGCTGCCTGTCTCTGAGCATTCTGCCTGTCCCATCTCCCTATGAACACAGCCCAAAAAGATTCTTTGCTTTTAGGGACTTAATATGATTACAATTGGGCCATCAAATGGCCCTAGATCATCTCTCTGTATAACCTCAAGATCCATAACTAAGTCATACTTGCAAAGTCCCTTTTGTCACATACGGTGATATATTCACAGATTCTGGGATTACAGCATGAACGCTTTTGGGGGGGGGGGCCTTTATCTGCCTACCACAGTGAACAAGACATAACAGGAACACTGATTCTTATTCAGAAAAACACCTCTCTCCCTCTAGCTACCCAGTCATGTTACTCCTTATTTTTACAACTTATTTCAATAAAATTATTTCATCCTCAGTGTTCTTTTCTAAACTACGATTCATATGACGCATGTGCAGACACACAGAAGATATAAAAAATGCCTCCAGATTTCAGCAAACACACCCTAATTTGCACACCCAAATAAATGTCTTCCTTAGGGCATTTAAGAATACACTTATTCCAAATACAGTGTCATTGTTCAAAACACTTTTAGATCCGTTCTTTTCAAATCCAGCTGACAATGGGTCACAGAAGAAAATTGATTGTTTTATCTTCACACGTTTTTGTTTTTAATCCAAAATAATATTACCAAGTATGGTCATACACTGACACCAGCATGTGTGAGCACATACAAGCGTGCACACACACACGCACACACACACATACACACACGCATGCATTCCTGTCTCCACCATCCTTTCACTGAAAACTTATCTACTCATTGGATTCTAGGCTTTTTCTCACCAGAAAAAGAGATTAGCTCTGCTACCAGTCTCCAGTCTGTTTGCCAGGATGTGCTCCTGGGAACAAGAGTTCCAGAATATGTCAGCAGGGCTCAGAAAGCAAGGGCTTCAAGTTAAAGGAGTGTCAGACAGTGTATATAAAATCTGTTTCCCAGAAAGTCATAAGAGATTTTAGGACATCAAAGGCTTTGAGGCATCCTGAAATGAGACAAACAAACAACAACTTTAATTTGGTTAGACAGTAAACAAACGTATTTGTGCATGAGGTGGTCTTGTACATTGCACTCTTACTGACATCTCCTAGAACTAATTGTCCTTAATCCAAGCTGGGTTGGTCCTGATCCAAGAGGGATGGGATGAGAAAGAAGAACAGGCGCTGGGGACCTTGGGAGGGGGCAGCGGGGTGCATGAGGGGTAGAGTGAGACATGGAATACCTTTGGGAAACAACCCTGCCCTGCGTATCCACCAGGCCTTTTGTAAACTCCAGAACAGACTCTAAATATGGAGCATGCAGAAATATCAATAAACGTTTTTCCAGAAGTAAAACATTTGCTAATAATATTATCTTTGATTGTTCTACATCAACAGAAAAAGGGCCCCTGATGGCATTTTTATCAGAGACAGAAGCCATTTTGTTTGCTTTCACAGACACTCGGTAGGGATGCCACCGGAGGCTTTGGGGATCCACTCAAAAGCCAGTTGTTCTCTGAACAGTCCAGCCCAGACTTTTCCCTGTGTTTTGGGCCCCAAGCAGCCAGGTGCCTGCTGGCTGCTAGACTGGCGTGACTAGTAAAGCGGACTCGGTGTCAGTGGTGTAAGGCCTTGATTGTTTTCCCATGGATGTCTGTCTAGGAAGGCAGCAGGGAAAGAGACCAAGAAAGACAGACTGCCCCACTGAAAATAACAGCATGTTTCCTACAGTCAGTGCCAGGAACGCTTGCTGTCATGTACCCTGCCTTCAGCCGCTGACTTCCCAGGGTGGAATGTACACTGCTGCTCCTGCGGTCAGAATTCCTACCCGAGGTTTAAGCGTGGGCTAAAATGGAGTGCCTCCCTGCAGGGGTACAGACCATGATGAAGCACATGGAAGTGGGGCCATGTCTTTAATGTGAAACCAATATAGGTAGTAGTAGGTCCATCTTTTAAACAATACTGCATGGGAAGTCAGGACACCTGCGTTCTCGATGTGGCCCTGACATGATTTGAACTAGCTGTGTGAGCCTCATCACCTAAGCAATTGATCTAGCCTCTCAGGACATCAGTGTCCTAATTCATTCCTTTAAAAACATTTACTGAGTAGCCACAATATGTATAAGAAACATAGGGGGACAGGGTTCTGAGGAGTACAAAAGATATACCAAGATGTTTTTCTAGTTCGTGGACAATCTAGAGAGAATGATGTTTTTTGTTTGTTTGTTTGTTTGTTTGAATATAAGT
The DNA here is from genome assembly GCF_036562045.2 of Rhinolophus sinicus. Lineage (NCBI taxonomy): Eukaryota > Metazoa > Chordata > Mammalia > Chiroptera > Rhinolophidae > Rhinolophus > Rhinolophus sinicus. The sequence goes on along the minus strand of NC_133761.1, from coordinate 14,518,048 downwards.
AGGTACAATAAAGGGCAGAAAGTGAGAAATGCCTTAAGGGAAAGACAGGAAGTTGCTATCAAAGGTCCACTGAGAGAGAGAGAGAGACAGAGAGAGAGGGAGGGTACCCCTGAGCTGAAGGTGTAGGAAGAGCAGCGCCTGCAGAAGATAGAATTTCAATGGGATCTTGTTGCAAGGTGGGTGTGATTTCCCCCCACAAAGATGGGATAAACAGAGAGCAAATACAGGGCACCCCCTCTCTTTTATACATTTTACTATTTTTCAACTCTTTCTCTGGCTTCATTGCCACGGCCACAATTTTATTTTAAGCCCTCTTCATTTTTCACCAAGATTATCACAAGAAACTAATTGGCCCTCTTGTCTCTGCTCCCGCCCTGGTCTGGACCATTACCCAACTGCCAGGAGATCTTTCTAGTACTATTCTGATATGTCATTCCCTGGCTTGAATCTCCTCAGTGGATCCCTCTCCCCAGAGGATGGGTGCCAAATATGCAGCCAAGTATACATGGCCCTTCTTCATGACGGACCCAGACTTTCCCTTCCAACTTGATCTTGCATCATGCCTTCACTTGGAGTTGAGTCACGCAAAATTATTTAAAGCTCCCCAAATATATGTTTCACAATTCACTTTGTTTTATTTTTTATTTTATTTTATTATTTGCCTTTTGGGAGGCTCTTTTGTTTGTCTGGGCTGCTTTCTCCTCCTTTCTCCACCTGGTGAGCTCCTGGCTATTTCTCTTTAAAACTGTGCCCTTTCCGTGTGAGGTCACCCTCCCCTCCTCAGGCTGAGATAGTTCATCTGTCGGTGTCCATCTGGTCATGAAAATGAGAGTCCCTTGAGGGCAGAAATGTTATCATACTCATGTTTTCATTCCTAGACCCCAGCCTAGTATCACAGAGGGTACTTACTAAGTATTTGTTAAAAGAAAGAGAGAACGAGGATTTATCCGCAGTCTAGTTAGGCTGATGGTAAGGGGAGTATTAGATAATTATTCTTACAGATTGGGGGTCAGACCATGGAAGACCTTTAGAGCCAAGCTAGGATGTTTTGATTTTAGTTAACAGACATCTTTAATATGTGGGACTTGGACCGTGAAATTATTCCTCTTCCCTTCAGCATTAAAATTCTGTGAATCTATGAATGTAGCTACTGTATTTTCTTTTCTTTACATTTCAAGTGTTCCTGAAATTAAAGGAAAATGTGCCACTTTTTTTCTGGCACATACATCTGCAGGGAAGATGTATTTGCCACAAAGCATACTTTTGTGGACTTACAGGCCTTCATTTGCTCAGGAATTTTTATTTTGTTTTTGTTTTCCTTTGCAAAAATCAAAGGAAGGATGTCAGAGAGTTGGACTAAAACTAACTTCTTGCCATACAGATATTTCATTAAATGAATCTTTCACTGAGACCGCCGAGCTCTGTGCTGTAGCTACTTAATTGCAAGCATGGTGAGGCTGAGGCTGAAGAATTTCAGGCCTGATTAAACACATCCATCCCTGGTACCAGAAGGTGCCAACAGCTGCTGCTGCCCCCTTACCTTATCACTCAGGTCTGCGCTATAATTTCTGTTTCTAAGTCTGAAACATTTCAGACAAGCCCATTTAATCAATGATAACTAGCCTGGGAATGTCAGATAGTGTATTGGTTCAGAACTAAAAATACGATAAGATGGATTTTAAGAAATGACTCAAGTTGCAACCTAATTTTGAATTACTAGAGTTAGGTCGGGGGACATGTATGTTTGCTTTTTTATTATCATTTAGCTAGTGGACATATTATCTTCACCTGAATAGAAGTTATTATTGACCAGCAAGTTTGTTGAGCGGTGTCTTCCGTCCTGGCAGCTGTGGAATGAACTGGGGATTCGGGATCCCAAATGATTGGGTTCAGGCCCCAGCTTTTCTGTTGTTTTTTTCTTGTGTGACCTTAGGCAAGCTGTTTAACCTCTCAATGCACTACTTTCCTTCTATGTACAACGGAAATAATATCTCATATGGTTGTTACACAAAATAAATGAGTTTATCTTCAAGGAGTCCTAGAAGATTAAATGAGTTCATCTTATAGGGCTGTGAGAAGGGTTAAATGAGTTAATACCCTGAGAACAGGGTTTGGGACATGCAAAAAGCTGCTTAATATTAACTACTAGTATTGAGTTTCTTAATATATTAAAAATGTGAAATATTTATTTGTTTTGGTATGCTGAGTTTTGGTTTTGTTTCACATTGAATGCTTGAAAAGCTGGTTCCATTAAGGATTTATTTTGTGGTGACATTAGCAGCTCTGTTCTCCAGTAAGACCTACCAGAGGCCATTACTGCATCTTTAGGGATTGGTCCAGTTGTGAAGCCTAAGAAATGAGGGAAGCGGACATGGCCTGTATATTTATTTCCCCAAGGGGGAGGGAGGGTGCCTTGTAAATCTTTTGCAAAAAGTTTATATAATGAAAATTGGGTACTTTTACCAGAATCAACTCTTTTTCTAATGATCTAGATGCCTGGATCCTGAGTATGTCAAATATTTTTCTTTCAATCAAGGCAGTTAAAATGAAGCACAGATTGGCTTGCCACCCATGCTTGAAGTGAAATTCAGCCATTCATTCATTCATTCAACACATATTTTTGAGCACCTGACATCTTCCAAACATATTCCTTGGACCTGGGGATAAGTTCATAAGCTAGACAGAATGCCTTAGTGAACTTCTACATTGAAAGAAATCACAAATAGCGAGGATCTGCTTTCTTTGTAGAGGCTGAGATACTTCTTGCAAGCCCAGCTTTGGTATTTTTCATTAGTTTCTGTCCCTTGTGTTACCTCGTTCCAAATAATGACTGCATTATGAGATACTAGCATGTTAACCTCATAAAGGACCCCAGAGACCATTTAATTTAATGGCCTCATCTTACAAAGAATCTCAGAGAGTTTAAGTGGCTAGCAGATCCCATGTCTTATATCTTTTTAACCAAAATGTTAGTATAAAAATTTTCAAATGCATACAAAATTGAAATAATTTAGCGTGAACACCCATATACCCAACATTAAGATTCTACCATTGTGTGTATGAGTGAGTGTATATATTTTTTAATTAAGTTCTCTTGCGCTTCGTTGGTTATCAATCTCATGTGTAATATTGGAAAATTATCTTACAACACACTAAAGGGTAGATTTACACTTACAGTTGAAGTCAGTGAACTTTTTCTTTTCATTTTATTAATGAAACAAAAGGAAATTCAAGGCCAGAGGAAGAAGACAACTGTCCTAGGTTTACAATAAATATATTAATGTAATATTGGACTTAGCTGAATGGTTGAGTGACTATTTTATGCAAGAAACAAGCTTAGTGGTTTGGGAAACATTAAGATAAATGATGGTTCTCAGTTTTGGAGATCTTGCCATCTACATAGGGAAAAGAGAAATCCATTCACTGACGTGTCGTTAAATACACACAAAAAATAAAAATTTAGTGTCAAATAACTGATGCTCTAAGTACTGCATTAGAATATTCCTACTGTTGATCCTTAATTGACAAGATTTATGCTTAATACTTTTCTCACATGCCACATTTTCATACACTGAGTAGACCAGGTCTGTGGGCATGAGAAAGTATAATTTTGAGGAGTAGGAGACAGGGAAGTCGGGGCAAAATAACCAAACACTTTGAAGTCGAGGACTTTGTGTTTGTCACATGGATGTCCACGAATCACTGAGTGATTGTGAATAGAGGAAGAGCTGCCACGAGCCAATAGTCACTGAGATTTCTAAGTTGTATGCTGTTGGCATTTGAGAAAGATGAAACTAGTGCTTGTGTGGAGGGTGAACTGGAAGGGGGGTCTTTAGTTAGTTAGGGAGGTTAATTAGAAGGAAGTTGCAGATGCTCCAGTGTGAGATGGTGGGTTAATGGAAGAGAAGGGATGGATGTAAGAGAAATTACAGTGCAAAAAGTGTGTGTGTGTGTGTGTGTGTGTGTGTGTGTGTGTGTGTGAGTGTGTGTGTGGAATAGACATGTAAGAGGCAAAGGAAGGAAGGAGAAAGGAAAGAACCAGTAGTGGGCTCAAGCTGACTTGTACGTGCTTGGTAGGGCAGGTGACGTGCTTCTCTGCCCTTCTCAACTCCACCTTCAGTGGCAGCACATTTGCAGCTTGAAATCAGCTCTTGTAGAAGTATTTATATCTCCAGTAGCAGCAAACACTACAAGTCCGGGCATTTTATTTTTCCAGAGAACCAGTTTATGTCCACACCATGAAGTGAACCCAGAATTTTGAGTTTAGGTGACTGTTAACTGAATAGAGATTTTGGAGACGATGCTGAGTTTGGTTTGGGACCTGTTGAGATTGTAGTAATGACTGAGAACAGTCTTACAGTGTGGCAGATTTCATCTATAAATGCCATCCACTATCCTTTTCGTAGAGACTATAAAAATGTTGTAAATGTTATTACACTGCCTCAGAGTTGAAACAAAAAAAGATGAAATTCTTTTAAAGACACATGTTTTGTATTATAAGTGTGATTTCATTGCAGAAACATTGAAAACACCATTGTTGTGTTTTTTTTCAGTATAACAGTTTGTGGTAATGGTAAAGCTTCTTATGGGTCAAAGAGTAGCTAAGCTACAAAACAAAATAATGATTCACCTGAGAATTCATGTTAACAGGAGCTCCCATGGTCAGGAAGAAAGAATTGCGAGCTGTTAGTCTGGATGGAAGGCTGAGGGGGCTGTAGGATTTCACAGACCTCATCTCTTCTTTGAACTCTTAGGTTAGAAGATCTTTTTCTTCCTTGAGAGCTATTTTAAAAAGTAAAATAAAATTGAAATAGTTCAGCTCTTCAGCAGAGATTTGTGAAATCAATTACGAAGAATCAGTAGCTATGATTCCTAGAGTGGAGTGGAGTGTGGAAAGATGCGAACAACCTATTCAATGAAACTGTATGTTTACAAAGCAGTGTTGCTGCAGGAACCTGGTTTTGTATTAAAATATACTGTGTCTGTGCATTAAAGGGCCAGAGGTGTCCCGTGTTGAGAGCTATTTCTATTTGGTGGGATTACAGATTGCTGTTTGTTTATTCCTGGTGTCGTGTGTCTGTTTTTTGCTGCAGAATTACTAGAGCTAAGAAGCATGTCTTAATAAAACAGGAAAAGAAGCACTATCCTTGTGCTTGGCTGAGGGCAGTGTTGTAAGTAACTTGACAATGTAACATTTTACAGGGTGTTCCCGGAGCAAAGGGAGAGCGAGGAGAACGAGTAAGTATCCTGTCTGTCACTGTTCACCAGCCAGAGCTGGTCGTACACCTTTCATTGAAAAAACCTGACAAAGGGTGACCATGTACTATCGGGGTTAGTCATCGCTCTGAGACCCTTCCTCCTCACGGCACCCCCTCTTCAACTCATTTGACCCTGAGCCTATTTTTAAGTTTCAAACACCCTGTGGGAAGTCAGGGGAGCTGGTTGCTACGTAGTTGCAGATCTGCTGATCGTCCCCCTAGATGACCTTAGGTCCATTTCTTTAAGGAAAAATGGAGAGCATCAAACTCATGTAACTCACAAAGTGGATCTGATGAAGTAATTATATAATGCATGTGAAAAAGCTTCAGGAAAGTAACAGCTCTATACATACACATGCCAAGGAATAGAGTGGGACGCGTTTTTTGTTGTTCTTTTATTCTCTAGTGTTGGCACCCAGAAAGACAATGCCTGGCATAGAATCAAAGAACTGGCTGTGAAACTTAAATCAGCTTATTTTCGGGGCCTCATCTCTCCTTTGAGAAATTGTGCAGCTGCTAATATAATTTTGTTGTCGGCTATCGTAGAAACAGCCGTGACCTTGGGCACATCCAATTACCTCCGTGAAAACTGGGGCAATGTGTTTAACTCTGTCCATAAAATGGGTTTAACACCTTTCCTCTGAGTTGTTATTCGTATTAAGTAAGCCACTGCCCGAGAAAGTGCTGTATTTTATAAGCTCTGAAGAGCTATAAATGAGGCACTAAATATATATATATGGGTATGTTTCAAAACTATTAAATGTTTTAGAATCTGGGACCAAAAGTGCTTACTTGAGCTTTTTAAGCTAATACTGGCTCTCAGGAACCTTGCACCATGAATGTCAAATTGCTTACTCCTTCTCTGCCTGTACCATGGCGGTCAATCCTAGCTGTTGCTCAGAGCCAAAGAGCCCAGGTGGGAGCAATGGGTCAAGTCAGATCTCCATCCCGGAAGTCCTGCCATGTGCCTGGGCTTGTGGCTGAGAGTAGGCATATGCTTTTCTTTTCTCCTTCAGGGTGACCTGCAGTCTCAAGCCATGGTGAGAGCAGTGGCACGTCAGGTGTGTGAACAGCTCATCCAAAGTAAGTGCCTTAGAGTCATAGATGTTTACGTTAGTCATCCAAATGGGAATCGGCCTTTTCCATGTTCCATGAGTGTGACAACTAAGGAAAACACCTCTAAAGCTTTGTGTTGGTGCAGACATGTAAGCTTTACAGGTGGTCGTCAGTAATCCACCTAAGAGATCATTACAGGTTACCCTTAATGTCTACATTGATGGTACAGATGCCAAATTCTTCTGGGGCATCTGTCCTAGAGCTCTCTGTTTGTCCAAATAGATTTAACTTGGCTGCCCAGATCAAACCTTTTATTCCTTCCTCATCTCTCTAAATGGATGGGTTTTTTTTCCTCAAGTACTCAGCAGTTGAACGGTACCAGACTAAGGCATCAGAAGCCACCTTCAAAAAGATGATTCGTAGTGTTTACTTTAATTAACTTACTAGATTTAAATCAATACCTCCTTCTTACCCATGTCTTTTGGTTAGCTCAAGGTCCTTTCTTTTATTCTTTAAGGTTTATGCCAAAATACACACACACACACACACACACACACACACACACACACACACGGCCAGTCTTCATGAGATAGTCGATAGGATACTTGTGCTTGCTTCATGCCAAAAATTACACTGGAACACACTTGATATGACACCCATCTCATCTTCTTTTTTTTTTTTTTCATTTTAAACCTGAACTTTTTCACAGTTCAGTGTTACAATTACTGATTCCTGCTCATTCATGTCTTACCCATCCATTATGCACATTTCCCTACTGGCCGTTGACTATATACAGAGGATGCCAAAAAAATGTATGCACATTTTAAGAAAGGAAAAAAACTATTAAAATTGTAATACTCAATATATACCGATGAATAAAAGTTACGTTTGACTTCTGCAATTACAAGAGGTGCTCAAAGTGGTTGCCATCAGCGTCCAGACACTTCTGATGACGGTGAACTACTGCGTGAGCAACGTTGACCGAAGTATCCACTTGTATACATTTTGTTGCCCCCCCCCCACATATGTTTTATCTCCATAAGCCTAGGGTTACTAGTGTGGGCCCTTCTCTTTGCCAGTAATCTGTTCCGTTCCAGGAAGCTCTGAGGCCAAGGAGAGATGAAATATGTCTCTCTAACCCTGCCAGCTCTGGCCTGACTCTGCTGTCAAGCTCTCCACCCCATGGTGTCCTCTGCTTCCAGGGCTGACATTACCAGATTGGCTGCCTCAACAGCTTTGCGGTTATATTTAATTTAACCCAGGGAAGTTTAGGAGTCCTCTAACTGTGCAAGAAGGCCCTACCGGTTAGGTCCAAAATTCCGTCTGTGGTAGATAAAACCAGATCTCTCCTTGGGGAAGGCGTGGAATAAAGGTCAGCATGAGCTTGGGAGAGTTTTCATTCAGACACAAATCAGAGGGCGAATGAGTATAAAGCTACCATCTTCAGACATAGTAGTAATGCTCCCTGTATTTTAACTTTATTCCGTTTTATATTATATTACCCAAACTAAATGTATGTGTGGGAGAGAATTTACCAGTTAAATGAAACTGTGTTAAGTTTAATGTCAAAATGAGATCTTTAAAAACACAGTAAATTATAAAAGGGAAATCAAACATTAAGTAGCGTACATCAACTAACCTGTATCTTGGATTATTTGGTAGGTTTCCCATTTAAAGTATTCAATGTAAGCAAGCAGATTATTTTAAGGGAACCAAAGGGTTAAATCCTAACATGACTCATTGACCACAGCATGTGGGAGATTTTGCAACAGTTGCTGTCTTATTCCCTTGTATAATAAAAATCTTGTATAAATATGTGATTATTTAAAACATGCCCTAAAAATTCAGAGTTCAAAATCGAGGTTTTCTCCTCAGGAATTCTCAGATTCTTGTGAGAATGTCTTCTAGGAAATGGAAGCCCACAGAGGGTGATACAAGAGAGCTGAAATAGGTCTGAAATAGGAAGGCTCTGCCTATCAAAGCAGGTGTGAAAGAAGTGGAAGAGATTGGACACAACGTTATGTACAAGACCCCACGGACCCAGAGGCTGTATTTCTGACATCTCGACCATCTTCCCACACACTGCTTCCGGTTTCTCTGGGAAGCTTCTTTTATTCCTATGCTTCCCCTCAGAACTTGATTTATTAGTAAGTGTATAATTCCTCACACACTCAGTTATCTGGAGTGTAATCCAGAGGTGATCAGAAGAATTATGCTAGGAAAGGTTTATATGGGAAACTGTGAGTCCAAAGTGATGACAGCTAGAGGAATGATAAAGGACATCCCCCTGGTCAAAGGCAGAAGCTGAGAAAGTAGATGTGGAAATGTCTGGCCCCGCCCAACATTCATAGACAGACATGCCAACTGATGGCTCCTGAGTCAGCTGGATGCCAATCCTTGTTATAATCTGAAGAACTAGGAACATTGATGCTTAAGAATACTTCAACATATGTAGAAAGAATCCCTCTAAAAATGGTTACTATTCTTTTATGTAAGTTGGAATGTTTGAGAAGGGATAAGTAATAGTTATCTAGAAAATTCATTTATGTGGGAAAATCTTGCCTCCTGATGATGCTAGAAAAATGAGGCATTATGGTATCAAGTAGTATATTAATCTGTACTTCTAATTATTAAGATACATTTTTCCAGGCATAACTGAGTTTAGTGATGGTGGAAGAGAGAGCCAGATTTGTAAAAAAATAAAGCTAGTGGGAGTTTCTGCAGCTGGGACCCAAGTAAAGGTTCCTGCAAAAAGGCTTGGCAGCAGAAAGATGAGTTGAAACAGAGCACTTGTGTGGGGATTTGTGAGCAAGAGGGTGGAACACACTTTGTGGGTTGGAAAAAAGACAAACAACTTGGGGTGAAATTGCTGAAGAAAAGGGGCAACTAGGAGAGGGTTTAGGGTTCAGATAATTGCTGGGGGTGAAGATAAAATGTATGGCTTCTGTTCAGCGATGTTTACTGAGATGCGGACATGAGCTTTGGAATTCCAAACACATGAGATGCAACTTGAGTATAATCCAGCTGTATGTATCAGCCAATGTAAAATGTAAAAATTTTCAAGTTGGAAATCAACAGATTTCGGAGGGATGTGATTTTTCCCCTTGGTGGGTATCTAACAGAATTGTTCGGAGCCTTGACGAATAATATCGCTAGTCCTCTCTGTCTTTGTGTGACTGTTGCCTGACTGCTGCCTTTGTCCTTGGTGTCTCAGGTCACATGGCCAGGTACACAGCCATCCTCAACCAGATTCCTAGCCACTCCTCATCAGTTCGGACGGTCCAAGGGCCTCCTGGGGAACCTGGAAGACCAGGCTCACCTGGAACCCCTGGTGAACAAGGACCCCCAGGTACCCCAGGCTTCCCAGGAAATGCAGGTGTGCCAGGGTCCCCAGGAGAACGAGGTAAGCTGGGCCACTCCCCTCACTGCGCGCAACGAAGCAGAGCATAACAGTGGGGCTTATATAATGATTAAGTCCAAAATAATGGACCTAAATGAATTCTACCCCATCTATTCATCAGCTTTTTATTTATCCCCAATGTTGAGAAGAATGAGTCACCTACAATGTTTATCAAGAGCCATATCTGCTTGTATGAAAAAGGACAACCCCCAAATCACCGCAGGTGTAAATGAACGGCTAGTTTGCTGACAGCAGGGATCAGGTCTGGATTGCTTTGCACTGAAAAGGGAATAACTAGATAATTGTTGCTTTGATTATGACCCAGGTCTGATTTTTCCTTTCTGAGGATATTTCCTGGGCCAGGGCACTCAGCCAGCAGATGTAGTGATGGGCATAATTCCTTCACAGGACACAAAAGATCTGGCAGCCAGGATGGTGGCCACCTGTCAGTGGGGCATCCTCTAATGGTGTCGGTGATGGGTCAGCTGTGACTCAGGTAGCACAGAGCCAGTGCCTGAGTCACCCTCAGCGAGTCACAAGTTGACTTTGTTCTTTTTGGAAGTCCTATCCTTGTTCTTGCCAGGCTGATTCTTTCTTGCTTTACCAGCACAATTGAATGCTTAGACAAGGAAAATCACCCAGGCGCTCTCAAACAGTGGTCCAGACAACCCTTGAAATACAAATTTCCATGGCATAATTTTTTTACCTATGTATAGGTATATATCTATATACCCCTAAAGAGTACAGTAGACAAGTAAATTTCACAAATAACATGGAGGAACATAAGACAGAAAAAGCGATGCCCTTTGAGCATCCAGGAAGGTGATTTAACTTGGTCACCAATTGAGGGGTGTGGTTTTGGGGTTTCAGGTTGGGGTTTGTAGGCATACAACTCCAAAATTTTGGATCACAGGAACCATCCTGCTAAAGATTTTCATGTTTACATGTGTATCCGTAACAGCTGAAATTCACATCTGGTTTATTTCGTACAAAAATCAACACATATTTACTGAATGCAGGATTTATGTAAGGCTTTTGGCTTGGCTCTGTGTGATGTAATACTATTATTATGGCTTTCACTTTTAGGCACTAACTATATCTGCCAGTATTGTGTGCAGTGCTATATACACACGTTCTCATTTGGATAAAAGAGGAGACATAGTTTGGATGAGGTGAAGCGATAACTGAATATGCAAATTGGGAGGTGATAAATACTAAGCGAGTTATGTGGAAAGTACATGTCGGAATTTAGTGGAAAACATCACTGCGGCCTCTGATAAGAAAGGGTGCCAGTATTTATCAAGCAACTCTTTGGTAGACTATCAGTTGCTCAGCAAATTATTAATGCTCATGAAAACATTATGAGATCAGCATTGGTCCCGTTTTTAAGGTGAGGAAACGGAGGCTGAGCTCCACGGTCAATTGTCCAAGACCACACCACTGAATAATAGGGGACCAGAGTCCCAGTCCAGGTGTGCATGATTCCAGAACACCTGTGCTTGTTCTACACTGTCCTGTTGGTACCTGTGAAGTCCTTGCTGAGCAGGGGTTTCACAGAGGAGAGGTCTGAACTGTGCAGGGCCTGGTGAACCCTGTTTCACGATGACTCCTAGTAACCACACTTCAAAACGTGTGAATTACTGGATGGATCAGAATGTCTTATGGGCTGTGGTTATACTGTTTGCAAGCTCTGCTGTATTTGGATAGCCTTGGGCATCCGTGACCTGGCAAATGACCAGCTTGGAGGTGACTCTGAGTGATCAGTTGGGTAAATAGGAATGTGATAAAAACATTCCTCATGGTTACACATTTTGGCACTTGACAATTCTTCTAAGATTCTAGCATGTCCCTAGGCTATATGCGAGTCTGAGTAGGGGAATTACTTAGAGGGAAACTGGGCGGGAATCTGGCCATTTGGGGTGTACCTATAGTAATTATACTTCTGTTGTTCTATCTCACCCTGGGGGCAAATAGGGGAGAAACCTGGAACAAGGCAATTCAATCTTGTTTTACTTCTCTTAGAAGACACACTATTGTCACCTCGCTATTTGTGATGCTGCTTTAACTGGAAGAAGCATGATGAGATGGAAAGAATGGGGTTTGAGGCATCAGTCATATACGGATTAAGATCCTAGCTCAGCTACTTACTAGTTGTATCAGTTTAGCTGCTTGATCTTACAACGGACTCCTTCTGGATCTTCCCTCATTTATCTAAGCAGCACTTACTGCTCATGTACTGCATGTAAGCCAAGGTGCTGGGTGTCAAGGACATAGGGGTAAACAGGACACGTATTTCCTGCCTTTCACGTACCTAACATGGAGACAGATATTAAACAAAAAATGAATAGTTTAATTTCCGTTGTTGTAAATGCTTTTTAAAAATGCAGGATGCTATATGAGCATATAAGAGGGGCCTCTGACTTAGTGTGTCAAGTCAGTGATGTTGTAGCTGAGACCTAAAAGTTTAGGACTTTGCCATAATAATAAGAGAGTCAGAAGAGAGCATTCTGTGCAGAGACAGCCATGGCATCTGCAAAGGTCCTGAGGTGCGAAAGGGCTTGAAACCTGTAAAGCCATCGTTCTCAACCCTAGCAAATACATTGTCTCCTATTTGTAACAAATAATTTGCAACATCTCTTCTACTGTCCTAAAGGGAAGTTCATAGATAATAAATATAACCTACCTTCACACGCAATTAAAAAAAAACACTAGAGTGCCCTCTAGTGTAATATAAAACAGAGGGAAGTCATTTATACCCAAATAATTGATGCCGATATGCAAATTCTTGGCATGACTACACTGGAAACATAATGAACAGGTCAGAAAATACTTATGTTTAAGACTTACTAAGAATGCAACAGCTACAATGCAAGGCTGACATAGTTGAGTTTTATCAATGACTTAGTCTTTCTGCATTTGCCTCCATTGTGTTCACAGTGAGGATCTACTAAGATATCAAATACATCCCTGGCATTATGCAAATAAATGCAAATTACCTTCTCCTACTTTTTCAGGAGCATGTTCCAGGGTTAACAGATCTCTTGGTAGGGGTGGCTGGTTAGCTCAGTTGGTTACAGCGCGGTGCTAATAACACCAAAGTTGCCGGTTTGATCCTCACATGGGCCCCTGTGAGCTGTGCCCACCTTACAAAACAAACAAACATAAAAAAAAACAGATCTCTTGGTTTTCCATTGTATTTTTTTCTTACTAGGGCCTTCTCCAGAGACGCCTTCCAATACTGACTATCCCCTACCACCAATCAACGGTGGCAATGTCTTTCACTATGCCAGTGCCTGGAAAAAGTTGAGTGGAAATGCCTGGGAGATGTCATTCCAAAGACTTAACACATTGGAATTTACTGGTTCCTGTAAATGTCGTTAGTACTTTACATTTACTCTCAGAATCAAATATTTTGGGGGCCAGGAGCTCTACTCACTCCCATCTTTTAGTGAGGATAAAAATAATAATCGGGTTGCAATGTCATCTTTAATCGAGAAAATTTTACAATTAGTTTGCCACCCAGATTGATGTTTCTTGTTCTTTGAAGATACAATCCCTGAGGGACTTTTGAAGTTGGAAAATTATTCCCCTTTAGCTTTCCCTGCCACAGACAACCCAATTTCCAATGACCGAGTAAAGAAAGGCAAGGTTTCAGGATCAACTTTTATCAACCCTAAGGCTCTGTAGTTAACTTGAAAAAGATGGGCTTTCTTTCAGCCAGAAAAAAAGGGGATGGGAGAAGGAGGAGAAGATGAATCACAGCTGAACTTCCCCAAGCAAACACAGGTAGAAGAGGAATCAGCCATACTCTGGTTGCCGTTAGTCAGTGACAGTCCTTCTCAGAGACGTAGAAATGGCAGTCGAGGTAGAAAAATGCTACACCCACTAAAACTAAATCTGCGTTCCTAATTAATGGTCATGCTATGGTTTTACTGTGAATCAATAAGGCTGAGAAGTCTATAAAGAGAAAAGGGGGTCCCAGGTCCATTCCAAGCTGGGAGAGAGAAGTAGCGTTCTCATGTTTAGTATTCCTGTGGTCGAAAAGAGCTGTTGGCACTGAAGATGTAATTGGCAGAAATCTTTGGTCACAAATTCAGAATTAAAGCACGGCAGTTGTGAGCCAGGAATACCTCAGCGGTAAACATCTGTGAAACTTCTTAATGACCCTTGTATCCTGGTTTATTCATGGAAAAGTTAATCTTTATGAGACAGATCAACTTGATTAAAGAGAGAGGGCTGGTAGAGCTCTCATAATAATTTGCTGGTTGATGACTAAATATTTACAAGTCTTCCCTGTGATGCTGTATTATAATTGATATTCAGTTGCATGAGACATAGTCTTTTCATTGCTGTTGAAAATCTGCTGAAATACGTATTTGCTTCCTTCCTCTTCTGCTTCCCCATCTCCTGCCTCTCATTCTGAGAGATGAACTCCCGAGAAACAAAGATAGAGTTTTCTCTTTTCTCACCCAATAAGTATCTGGTAAAGTCCAGTTTGAATGTATTTTGGAACAAGACCTTCCCCTGAAGGTTTGATGGATTGTCTTCCTAATGTTTGCAGGATTTTTTTTTTTTTCCTATTGCAAAGTAACTCTTTACATTCATCATGGCTGCAGAGAAAAGCTCTACATACTATTAGTGATCTATTACTATGTAATAAATTACCCTAAAACTTAGAGCACTTTAAAACAACAAAACATGTGATCATGGTTTTTATGGGTCAGGGGTTCAGGAGTGGTTTAGCTGGTCGCTTCTGGCTCAGGGTCTTTCATGAGGTTGCAATCAGGATGTCAGCCAGGGCGGGCTACGGTCATCTGAAGGCTTGACTGGACTTGGGAGATGTGCTTCCAAAGCGGCATACTCACAGTGCTACTGGCAGGAGTCTCAGGGCCTTCCTGACTATTCCTCTTACATCTAGCGTGACTAGGGTGGGTCTCTTCGTGGGATGCTTGAATGTTCTTGCAACATGGTGGCTGCCTTCCATGGTGGAGCTAGTGATCTAAGAGAGACAGGAGGGAGGCCCTCACACTGCCTTTTTTTGCCTGTTCCCAGAAATCACAAGCTTTTACTTTTAGCATATTCTATTAGAAGGGAGTCCCGAAGCCCAGCCCACACTCAAGGAGAGGGGAATTAGGCTTTACATTTTGAAGAGAGGAGTAGCACAGAATTTGTGAATATGTATTTAATCACACTCCTTTAAATTATACCGAGGCCTCTGGCCCTGCAGTGTAAACAAGGTGATACTTTCATCCCTAAGAATGATTTCCAAGCAGTCTGACTTCTCAGACACTTGTGAAGGGTTGGCTCACTCAGTGTCTTCCTGTTTTCACCATTTAAATGGGTACTTTTCTCCTCCTCCTCCTTTAAATTATTAAAATGCCAGATGTAGCTTTTTAGAGGGAAATAAAAGATGTAGATTCAAGCACCTTGAAAGAGTAGCACCTACTGGAAAAATGTTTTTGTAGACTTTTTTTGTGTTCCTGCCTCTGGAATTAATTGTACTCAGAATAAAATGATTTTCCCAGCAAATACAAAGAACGACTTTTTAAAAAGCAATCGACAAATTTAAATCACCATCAAATTGTGTCCCTACCCTTTGTACTTAGTAGAATATGACTATTACAATAACAAAAGGTGGTAACTGGTGTTTTGTCTTTTTGTTGTTGTTGTTATGAAAGCTAATACAATTGTTTCTGTCGCTTAAACATTTGTGAAACCCTTAATTGGAGTGTCTGTGTAGTAGGTCTTAGCAGATTCTTTGCATTGGATTTCAGTTGCTGTTTGGGGGAAAGGGAATTGTGCTAGAAATACTACTCAAGGTATATGCCATCTCAATAAGATATTTTTGTGTGGTCCTGATGTGTATTTTCCAATCAGCATCATTTCAAGTATACAGTGGTACTTCGGTTTTCGAACATCTCCATTGACGAACATTTCTGTTCACGAACGCTGTAAATTTTATGTATCCATGGTATCATTAGATAGTAAAATTCATGCTAAATTTGCAGATTTAGGGGTTGATTTTAAAGGTCTGGATAGGATTAATCCATTTTGCATTACTTTCTATGGGGAAACCATCCCTCGGTTTTCGAACGTTTCAGAACTCGCACAGTCTTCCTGAACGGATCATGTTTGAAAACCAAGGTACCACTGCATACCCTTTGCTCTAGCCAAACTGAAGTGCTCAGTATTGTTGGTATTAGTCACCTTTTGCTGCATAACAAACCAAACAAATCTTGGTTACATACAACAATGAATATTATTTCTCACCATATGTCTGAGGGAGGATGGAGGCAGTTCTGCTCTGCTTGGGCCCTGACTGGAGAGGCAATAGCTCCCTAGAGTACATGCTCCTTGTGGCAATCACAGAAACAAAATAGGGTAACCCGACCACCTAATCATATTTCAAGCCTCTGTTCATGTCATTGCCACTAATATCCCCTTGGTCAAAGCAAGTCACATGGCCAAGCTGAAATCCAAGAGGTAGGGAAATGCATGAACACATAGGCTGGTAAAGAATTCAGACTACTAATTCGGTTTACCACGTTCTTCATGCCTGCCTTTCCTTTCCTACCACACTCAATGCTGGTCCCTATTGTGCCCTCTTCTTAGACCCCTTCTTGGATATTCACATGCTCTTCCCACTCCCCAGAACCCTCTTTCTTCCTCTGGCTCATTCATACTCAGACTGTAGAAACTCATCTCCAGTATCACATCTGCCAGACCATTCCTCCCTCATCATGGTTTATTTGTTTGGCCAGTGTATTTGTTGTTCCTATGCTGCTTGACTCCAGTGGAACTAGACTAATTAAGAGTTCCCTCATTTGTGCTCCTCTATCCCAGGCATATGCATCCGGTGACAGCAGTTTCCCATTATATTGTAATTATTGATATACTTGTCTTTGCCCTGGACTGTGAATTCCTTGAATGGGGCTGTGCCTTTCATCTCTACACAGCTCCACAAGGAGCAGGAATGAATATGTGATAAATGAATAGATGGCTGATCCTACCTCATTAGTGTGGGAAACATATCATTTAGAACCCAGGTAGAATATATTTTCTTGAATTGTCCTTTAATGATCTCATTTCTGTTAATCCTGTCTCACCAATAAGGCTACATGCTCCCATAAGACCAAATTTAAGGTCTCTTTTCCTTTTATTCCTCACAATACCTGAAATACAATGGTTATTTCATGAACCATAAATTATTTATGCTGTTGATTACCACTAGCTCTCTGGCTGCCAGTCCTCATTCTCCCTAGAGCCATGATATAAGCAGAAGCCCGTGTGGTTATACTATGTCAGTCCTAAGACATCTGCTAATAGCCAATTACTGCCAGCTTGACAATGTCAGCAGTTTCTTCAAGTCATCATTGTATAAATTTAGCTAGAAAAACAGGGTGAGATTTTTAAGTAAGAGTTTTTATTATACTGGGTAGGAAATGCATATAACATAGCAAATTCATGGACATTTTCAGGGCCCAAATGTAAGTGTATCTAATTTAGAAGTCTGTGGTCAGTATACACAACGGAAAACTATTCTGCCATAAGAAAAGATGAAACAGTACCATTTGTGACAACATGGTGGATCTTGAGGTTATTATGCTAAGCGAAATAAGTCAGACAGAAAAAGTAGAGAACCATATGATTTCACTGATACATGGGATATAAAACCGAAAACAACAAAGGAACAAGACAAACAAATGATGAAACAAAAACTCATAGACACAGACAATAGTTTAGTGGTTACCAGAGGGTAAGGGGGGAGGGGGGTGGGAGATGAGGGTAAAGGGATCAAACATTGTGATAGAGAACTGACTGTGGGTGGTGAACACACAATGTGAGGTATAGGTGATGTATTGCAGAATTGTACACCTGAAACCTATGTAACTTTACTAACCATTGCCACCCCAGGAAACTTTAATTTAAAAAAAAAAAGACCGAAGGATCTCCCGCCTATATAACCATGTATCTAACTGATACAAAAAACCCAAAGTACAAAATATTCTGTTGTCTTGATCTCTAGCTGGTTAGTGAGTTCCTTTGCCCACCGGTTAGCCCGGCTTAATGATTTAACAAATGTTCCTCTGGCTTTTCCGTGGGACTAGCACGGTGTCTTTTGGTGGCATTAAGCTTCGCAAAATTCCAGTCTGCCTTAACTAATTTTGGTTGTACCCGGCACGGGCAGATCTATGTTTTGTGGGGCCAGAAGCTTAAACAATTAGGAGTTAAGAAAAAGGCGTCTGAAGTTACAAACAAAAACCTAAGTAGCGAGTATTGAAGAAGTACCATGTGAGGGGCCAGCCATATGCAAACTCCCTTGTCTGAGACATAAAGCTTGTCATGACCTGTCCTAGAGTGGCCTCTTAATCTACTGCTCCCCAGCACAGCTGCCAAAGCCATACCAAGCCACCTCTCGTTCCTCAGGCATACCCTGTCCTCGCTTACCTGCTGGCCTTTGTGCGTGTGTTTCCATCGGCTCCTTCATTACAGAGCTGATGCCTGCTCTCCAACACTTCACTTCAAGGGTCGGCGATATTGACAAGCCTGTGATTCCCCACAGATGCTTCAGTTCTGTGCACTCATACTTTGTTGTAGCTACTCTCACACCACATTATAGCTACTTATTTATTTGTCTGTTTTCCCTGCTATGCGGTCTGACAATTAAGTTCGTGCACTTGTTGGAAAGACCTGGTCCAGCACCTTGTACCTAGTGGCATTCAAACATATGTTGCATGAATCACAGATCCTACTTGCAATTTTTCACCATCATTTCCCAGGCAACGGACAATATAATAACATAGCTGAAGCCTTGTCTCACCGTTTCTGTGACTTTTGGTAGAATTACAATGAATTACAATGAGAGCATTAACCAGGCCTTGCTTAGAATGTCAGGGATCAAGAGGCGGGTGATTGTCCTCCATGGAGTAGATGAAACTCCAGCTTGGGGCGCTCCATGTGGCCGAGGGCATAGAAATGAGTACACTCTCTCTACTCAGAGGCCACCAGGCCAAAGGAAATGGGAAACTAATAACCAAGGGCCAGACCCTGGACATGGAGTCAGTCTGAGCAGGGTGAATCTTCTTAAAATCCATCCCGAGTCTTGCTCAGAGCAGAGGTCAAGTGCACAAACCCAGGGAAGTAAGCTGAGGAAATGTGATAACCACATTTCAGAGTGTTGAATCAGAGAAAATGTGCAGACAGACTCAGCAGGAAGTTCAGGAAGCCACGACTACAGCAAACAAGACAAGACACGCAGCCTAGAGAGCCAGCTTGGGGTGGAGAAGCAGAAAATGCAGTGGTTAAGTGTACAGGCTTTGGCACCAACTTGCGTACAGTGAAATCTTGGCTCTTACTAGCTAAGGACAAGTGACTTAACCTCTCTGCATTACAGCCCTCTTTTAGAGTTAATAATGGTGCCTGCTCTCTCAGTTCTTGCAAAGACTAATTGAGTTTATACATGTAAAGCATCTAGCATTCAAACCCTAGTGAGGTCATTTATAGGCATAGCTTGATACGCCAGCTACCTTGTTTGACAGTTATTTCTTGAGTGCCTATATGTGCCTGGCACTAGGAATACAATGCAGAGCTAAAACAAACAGGCCTCGGCCTTAGGAGACCAGAAAAGAAAATATTGGAGGGTCAGTATTTGGTAAGGGAGAATCAGGTAGACCTGAAATGGTTTTTAATGAGACTCTTAAGAAAGAATGAATATGTCAAACGTACCACTCTAGTGGGGGACATTGGTAATGGGGAAGGCTATGCAGGTGTAGGGGCACGGGGCATATGGGAACTCTCTGTGCTTTCCATTCAATAGTGCTGTGAATCTAAGACTGCTCTAAAAAGTAGAGTCTATTTAAAAAGTTTAAAAAAAAATACGACAGTAAGATCTAAGAGAGTAGATCTTAAAAGTTCTCATTCAGAAAGACCGAAAACAAAAAAAGTGGATGAATAATAGAAAAGACTTTTCTCTGATTATCCTAATTATTTTTGGTCACTCCTACTTTCATCTTAGCTAAATCTAAATCATGTTTTCGTAAATTAGATGTATATCATTTACATCCGCTATGTTCATTTTTTAAAGAACGGCAGAAAGTGAAACTTCATTGGAGCCAATGATACTCATTTCTCAGAGGCACTGGTAGTTGATATGACCACACAAGGAACTTGTTAGAAAAAGCAGTGTTCACATAAGCCAGGCATGTGAAAGGAAGAGCGAAGCTGCAGCCTAAGGGATTTTGTTTGTTGATTCTGCAAGGTCATGCTTGCTTTTAACAGTCAGCTGCAGGTTGGTATAAACATTCAGTCACTCAGTTCGTTTTCCAGTGTTTACTGGGCACCTATTACATGTGACACTGCTTGGCTCTGACAGTAGAGTAATAAATGGGGATAATCCCTCCAGTCAACAGGCTCATAGTTGCAGACTAAATGAATATAGGAACAAGCAATGCAATGGGGTAAGTGGCAAAGGAAGTCAGGTAATATGGAAGCAGAGAACTCATTCATTTATTCATTCATTCATTTGTTTGTTTGTATATTTATTTGTTAATTTGTAACAATAGTTATTCCTTAGTCACGTGCCATGTGGAAGGCACATATTAGAAGTATTTGGGATGTGACACCAGTATTTGGGATGTAGCCATGGATAAGACAGATCATCCTTGCCCTCTTGAATCTCTTGTGCTTCTTCTGCCTGTTGTGGTTATAGAGAAGCGTTGAGCTGGGTATTGAAGAATGAGGAGTGTTTTGGAGACAGCCAAGGTGAAAAGGTGTGTCAGAAGGGACTGTCCCGTACAACTGGGAATCCCAATGCCTTGTGGAAAACGTGCTGGCACTTAGCTCTGCTGACTCCATCTCCACATCAAGGGACCCGATCTTGGGTCTGCACAGAGATTTCGGAGGGAAGCCCTTCTGTGGGGGATGACTGCATTTTGTCTGTAAAGAATGATTCTACCCAGACTCCATTGCCATCTGTCATCTCAAGGACAGTCACAGGCTATTTTAGGACATTTTGATTTCCCTCATATTAATCAAGGCCTACAAGGCTCGTCAAAATATATCCAGATTTAGTTTTAGAGATCTGCAGTATCTAAGCTTAGCCTTCGTTTCAATCCTCATCTTAGGTACTTAAATATTGATTTTTAACATTTTTGTTTTATTCCAAAAAAATGTATAACCAAGCGCAGTTGTCATGGACGTGAATATTCCTTCAGTCTCAGAACCAAAAGTGGACACATAGTTATATATTAGCCCACGTACAGTTGGCTCATAACCTCAAGGATAGTCAACTCTAAAATTCTATTTTAAGATATCATTGTGTCCTTAGAATTTTTTTTTCTTTATTTTTTTTTAAAGCATTTTGAGGGGCTGGAATAGGTTGGTGAGGCTCTGCCTCTCTTCCCTTGACTTGTATTACAGACAATATCAAATTCCACTTGTTTTTTCTCTATATAACTGGAAAATTGAAACAACTGGACTTTCTATTAGCCAATCTTCCCCGCCTTTTGGTTTCTTTATGAAGGCGTAAAGGAAAAGCCAGGAAACTCTTGTCGGGGGTTGTTCCCAAGAATACGTTCCTGGATGTCCTGTTCAGGCTAATCTCCTGTGTCTTCTTGTGGAGAGTCACCAAGACGCCATGCTGTTAACATTGATCCTTGAGACCATAAGTTCCTGGGAGGCCCGAGTCCCACACAGTTAATCATGTGCAGCCTGGTGTTAGTCATCCGTGTATTTTATTATGTTCTAATTCTTTAAAAATTGGTGTTTCCCTGTGGGAAATGTGACTCCAGTTCTAACAGAAGAAGCAGTTTCTGCTAGATTCCCTGATGCATGTTAGGGCACAATCGTTCGCAAGCGAGAGAGCTTCTACCAGCTCAAACATAGTCACTCCAATTATTAACCAATTAGCTACACTAGTAACTAACTGGGTCATGCCCAGTAGGTGTACTCAGGCTGGTTTTCTGTCGGAATCAAGCATTAAAAATGTTGACTAGTCTAAGTCGTGTGCTTCTTCAACTCATGCAATTATTTTTTTTTTTTTTTTTTGCGTTGTTTTTTTTTTTTGGAGGAATCACTC
Source organism: Rhinolophus sinicus (assembly GCF_036562045.2). Taxonomy (NCBI): domain Eukaryota; kingdom Metazoa; phylum Chordata; class Mammalia; order Chiroptera; family Rhinolophidae; genus Rhinolophus; species Rhinolophus sinicus. The sequence continues at coordinate 14,496,258 of NC_133761.1, read as the reverse complement.
TCTCTTACCATTTCCTAAGAGAAGAATCAAGCCAGAAGCAGGAGAGCATAGGCTCGGTGGGTGGTGCCCTGCCCTCTCCTTGTTGTGCTGACCTTGTCTGACCTCAGAAAATACCACTAAGGCCACATGCAACAGGCATGGGTACTGGGGAAGCATAGCAGTGGATGGAGTAGCCCTGAGGACCACTAACAAGGAAGAAGGGCTTTTTACAAGATGCCAGGTCTGCCCTGACCCCACGAGGTGGTCACAAGAAACACGCAGACACCAAAGCTTCTAATCAAGGGACAATCCTGTGCAGTGATTATGGTTGCATGAGTCGTATAGAAAAAAACTATTAGTTGGTCATCAGTCATTTTTTTTTTTTAACCAACTATATCCAGAGCAAATACTACACGAACACCTTTCTTTCTGGAAGTTATAAACCATGATATTAAAAGTGATTATTTTTCAAGGGCTGGAGTTCTTGCGTGTTGGATCTCCTAATTTGTCGGAATATGTATTGCATTTAATCAGAGGCACCAAAAAAAAGACTCATTTGTCATCTTAAATACTGTAAGACACTTGCATGCCTGCTCCCCATCAAATTGGTTATTTCATTTATTTATGTTCCTTTTCTAGGCTTTGCCAATTCGCACATAATTTCTCTATTTAGTGTAATTGCGTAGAGATGCAGTTCCACATTCTACTATTTCAAAGCATTGTTGCACATGAAAAACAGACACCAGAGATCTTCTGGGATGTGAGTCAGGGTAACCCTGACCCCATTCTGATGCAGCTCTCTCTTGGACTGGTTGGACCTCAGTGCAACGCGCTGTCACCTGTCCAGCGATCTTGTGATCGAACCTCCTTGGACACCAAGGTGTCCGAGCATATGCTTCTTTGGTTTTTGCCTATGAAAATGTATAGTTTGTTAATAGCACCATAAATTATTTGGAATAAGAAGTCAGCTCTGTGGAAAAGACACATGAATAGGTTTAGATTTTTTTATGGGGCTGAATCAGCCAAATCAAACACAGGCCTTCCTGAGGCTTCCAAGTTTTTAATGGAAACTCACGCTCTTTAGAACTCTGCTGCCTAATTATAATTCATGCCTTTTGCAGATACATTACAGGGTGGACCAAAAGGAAAATGTTAGACATGTTCACTTATGACTTCTATTGTGTTACTTGTGGCGTGCCAGCTGCATATGTTGATGGCCGCGTGCGTGCAAAGACACTGGCCAGCTCCTGGCAGGCTGAACCACTTTAGTAGGAAGGAGGAAGATAACTTTGCAGTATTGCAAATACAGATGCCATGCTCAGAAACAGAGCCGGTTTTCTATGTGTGGCTGTGCGTAAGTCACCAGTGTCAGAATTTAATTTAAAAGTCCCATGGTAACCATAACCCAGACGAACCCCATCATGGTTTCGTTAGAGAGGTCCTTTGGAAACCCAGAAAAAAATGGACTGTCCAGATTTTATTTTAAGGAGACTTTTTCTTTTCTATCTTTTTATTTTTTATATATATAAACAGGTCTAACTGGTGTCAAGGGAGAAAAAGGAAACCCAGGCATTGGAAGCCAAGGTCCAAGAGGTCCCCCTGGGCCAGCAGGTAAATCTCCCTACCTGACAGGAAATTGCAAATGAAAATTCTTAATCTTCATATTCACTGGATATCACAGGTGAGGAAAATGGCCATATTATGTCCTTGTATCTAACTAGAATGGCTGTTTTTCTCATTCCTTTTGTTAGGAGGCCAGTTTGTTAATCCTCCTAATACAAGCCCACAAAGTTACAGCATGTTCTGGATCTCACTGGTTGCATGCGTTAGGATAGGCTAGGATATGTGGTAGTAACAAATGCTTAGTGGATTGACACCATAAAGGTTTATATCACACTCTTACAAAGTTTGATGTGAGGTGGTTTCCCTCCATTTTGGAGAAAAAGGCCTCCAGGAAACAGATAAAGGAGGCATGTCAGCTATCAGCTTCTTCAATGCAGAATGGCAGAAGTCACTTGCCGTATTTCACTGGCTGGAACTAGTCACACAGCTGCAACTGACCTGCAAGGGAAGCTCAAAATCTCGAGGAACACATGGATATTTGATGAGCGCTGATAGTTTCTGCCACCCTGGTAGTTACTGAATGAGTTTTGGGTAAAGTTTTGTGTTTTGTCTACATTACTAGGTGCTTGCTTTTAAAATGGTCTCCAGATGCTCACACTCGTTACAATTGTAAGAATAGCCTTCAGATGACCATACTTGTTAAAATTATAAATTGGAATCCTGTTGGATATTTACAATCCCAATCTTGGCCACATCAAATCAAATGCTTTACAGATTTTTCCTTCCAACCTAATAATGATTTTGGAAAGTACTTTTTCTAGGACAGATTCCTAATGCAATGCACTCCTTTTGAGTGTAAATATTCTTGTTATTCGAGATTATGTGAGAAACTGATCTAGCATCATGCATTGCACAGTATGCGTGATTGGTGAATGCTGATTGAATGAAACTGAAGGTATCTGAGAGCCATAACACTTTTCAAATAAAAGGTAATAGTTGTTCCTAAGTTTCATTTTGGTGCTAGGTGAAGAATATCTTTTTTTTTAAATTAGTTTCAGGTGCACAAAACAAAGTAATAGTTAGACATTTATCATTTGTATCCCTCATGCTGTGTCAACCCCCCTCCCCCATCCACTATCCCTCTGACATCGCACAGAACTATTACATTTCCACTGTCTCTATTCCTAATGCTGTACTCCACTTCTTGTGAGTATATACGTGTATATGTATATCTGTGTGTGTGTGTGTGTGTGTGTATATATATATATATATATAAAATTGTAGTTGACATTCATTATTGTTCAACTCAGCTTCAGGTGTACAGTGCAGTGATCAGGCATCTACATCATCCCTGAGGTGGTCTCCCTAATGAGACAAGTGTCCATCGGATGCCCTACAAAATCTTTACAACATTATTGATTACATTCAAGCAGTCAGTAACTATAAGATTGCCACGGGGTTACAAAAGAATATCTTTTAAGGACCGTTGGAATCCAGGCCTAAAAACGAACATAACCCACCACCACCAAAACAAAACAAAACCTTGCCTGATAAACTGCTTCAATTCACAAAAATTTTACTCCCTCTCCTATTTTCACTTAATCTAAATTTTCAGCTGTTATAAGCTAGCCTAAAGAAATTTTGGATTAGTGTATTGGGTTCAGTTTCAGACTTTTCCTTTTTCTCCTGTAGGATAATTTCTTTCAGACCCAGACTAATTCATTTCAATTATCTGCCATAAACCAGTATAGATGATGAGGTTGAGACTGAGTGTCTGTATGTGTGTGTTTGTTTGTGCACGCATGTGTGTGTGTGTGTGTGTGTGTGTGTGCGCCCATACACTGAATTCATAAGGAATGACACTGGGAAACAGAAGCTCCATAAAGAAAACATGGTTGAGAGTAGAATCCTCCTTTCCCGTTAATATCCCAGAGGTGATAGGAAAGAATACATTTTGCTTCCCAGATTTCCTGAGCTGATTAAAAGCACCGCCCTCCAGGAGAATGTGTGACTAAAGTAGGATCCTCTCCCAGGGAATCCAGTTTAGGAAGAAGAACTCAATGAGTAGAAAGAGGCAGGTTATCCTAACTGTCAAGACGTGTAAGGTTGCTTCTTGTAAGAGTTTGCTTCTTGGTCTCAAAACTCACCCTGCGGTAGTAAAGAGACCAACTATTTTCATTTGTGGGTGCTTTTTAGGACCTGCAGGGGAGAGTCGGCCTGGAAGCCCAGGGCCCCCTGGCTCTCCTGGACCGAGGGGTGCACCCGGTCACCTGGGGGTGCCTGGACCACAAGGTCCTTCCGGCCAGCCTGGATACTGCGACCCCTCTTCATGTTCTGCCTACGGGGTGGGAGGTAAGTGCCAGCCTCTTGAGCAGTGTTTTACTATGGCTAATACCATAATGGTGAAAGGGTGCTATGCAAAGTACACCCATGATGGCAGGGAAGCAGAACTTGAACTTCTTACTGCCTTCAATTATCCCGTGGCATCTTCTATAAAGTGCAAATGACTGTAGAGGTTATCTCTTTAAAAAGCGTAAGAGGGAATTCAAAATAACAGCACCTCTAAGCCTTCCTTGTTTCCAAATGGCAATTTGCACACACTTGGCCTCTGACCTGTTTGGTCACTGGGGGACGTATTCAAACATTCTTCTGGGCCCCTCATTCTATGTCACTGCTGTGGTGTGGCCATGATGTCCTGTCAAATTTTACTCTTGTTTTGAGGAAACCTCCCACTTAGAACTTCCCCAAAACTGGGATCCCCTAGATTCTTTGGGGTGACATCCTGCCCACCACATACATAGGTGACCGAAAATCATTTTAAAGAGCAACGAAAGTAGCCCTGATATCCTTGCCTCATTACTAACTACTGGACTGAGACTCTAAAGAGATTATACTTCCTAGAAACATCTATAGTCCGCATATGCTGGTGGGTTGTGCGATGGGACATGTTCTGACATCGTCGCCCTTGGAAGCATCAAGGAAAGGTTCAGAGGCTGCTTTGGGGCAATGAGCTTATTAGTCGATGAAGTTAAATTTAACCTTATTTGCCAGAGGAACTGGTCAGAGTTTTGCTGATGTGTTTTTCTCTGTTCATCTCTTCCCTCCCTGTTCTCTCAAATCTCGCTGTCCTTTATTAAGACCTGATCCCTTACAATGATTACCAGCACTGAAGTGCAACGCCTCTACTCTGGGAAACTGGCTATGGATACAAGACCTGTCCTGTTGACCACCACCACCCAGCCCCTGCCCCTAGCAATGGGCACTCTGCTTCCCTGCCTCACCTCCTCCCCTACCTGCCCACTGTTACATCTCTTGCCCTCCCTGCTCCCTACACACACACAGTGATATGCCAGAAGTTAACCAAATCACATGTCAACCACAATAGAAACGGACTGCTCTATATCCGCTTGCATATAGGTACACAAATGTGTACCAAGAATTGATCCCAAGCTCCCCTCTGTGAAGGTTCAGTAATAAAGTTACTTATCTGTGCCTTCTTTTCTATCCTGTCCCCACACAAGATTGATGGACGTCTTTCTCCCTGTCTGCCCTACTCTCCATGATTCCTCTCATCACCTCCCCTCCCTACAGCCCCCTGGTGATGGATTTCTAACACGAGATCGGTTTTTAAAATTTATTTTTCATAATTCTGCGGAGTTTTCAGGGTTTCTTTTGTAAATAAAACATACAATATTTAATCAGCTGGCTGTGATTCTAGTTTTCTAACAATTTCTGCAATGTATCTGTCCTTTCCTTCTTTTACTAACCATCTGAAACCTCATGCGGAAGGAGCAAGCAGCGTGGTGGGTAAAGGTAGCTACTGCTTTCTACCCAAGCAGGAGATCTCTGTAGTTTAATGACCAACTCTATGTCTCTGTGGACCTATATGAGGGGAGAATATCAATTTATGGTTTCTGGGTCCTATCAAGTCCCCACCCCCACTCTTCCTCTCTAGCTCCCCATCCTGACCAGCCGGAATTCACTCCTGTCCAAGATGAGCTGGAAGCCATGGAACTGTGGGGCTCTGGGATCTGATAGCCTCATGAGAAATTCGAAAACCAACTGCAAGACCTCTTAAGGGACTTCATTCAAGAAGAATGGCATTATGTGGTTTGTATATGACCTTTGGGGGGCTTGTTTCATCCGCCTAAATCGCTTCCTTGGATATGGTTATTGACAAAATTTATGTTTTCCAAAAATCCCCTTAATCTGTGGCACCATAGGATTGATTTTTCTCTGTTGTTTTAATGATATGCCAGAATAGTTGTTTTTCCAGAGAATAATGCTCAGAGAAATTTGGCAATGAACAAACAAACAAAATACACATATACACACACACATAAATATTGAACTATGGAATCTTTTCTGTGTTAGATTATCTCAAGTCCCAAAATGCGACAAGGCAGATATGATTGTATTTAAGGGAAATAGGTTCCTCACAGAACAGGAATTTAAAGAGATGCAAAGATTATGAATCCCCCTCGCCCCAATAGCCTTGGTAAAAAGAAAAAGGGATTATTATTGGAGAACCTACCTCTTGCTTAATTGACCTGTCTAACTCTGATCACTTGGTAACTGGTTTCGCTGCTATCCAAGGTTATGTGTTAGAATATAACCTTTCTGAATTTGGTGATTTAAACAATAGATTTAGTTTTGCAGTGGTTTTTGACATGTAAAATAATGACTTTCCACTGGTTCTGATGCAAAGAGATCAAATTTTGATGAACAGTTTATCCAGCAGTATTCCAAGGCTTGCCCTCCTTATTTACACGGATTATTTTGTACATGCAGATAAGTTTTTGCAAACCTATTTTTATTCCTTTTTTTTTTTGTAAGCAAATAAAAATTTAAAACGTGTGTGGATTCTTTTTACTGCATTTCTAAATGTTACCTTAAACTTTTGTGGTCTTAACTGAGTCTTAACCAGAAAAACAACAGGTGCCTTCCTTCAAACAGGCATTCTGTCATTCATTCATTCACTCTGAGTGTAGTACGAAGCTTAACAGAAGAGGCAGTTGCCTTGAACATTCTCATTCATTTATAACCCCCAAGACAGCAGTGGCAATGAAAATACAAGACATCTGATGCTAAATGATGTTTAGCAGTGGTTGCCTGAAGAGCCTATCTTTCTTCTGGTATTAAGAAAACCTTGAAAATTCTCTCTATAAGACTAAGAAAAAAATGAGGTTGAACCCAGTAGACTCTCACTCTAAAACAATAATTTATTTTTTTCTCACAAAGGAAAAAAAATCTAGATATTTGAGAAAGATTGGGTTCTATTATTTATTGTTGAAAATAGAAATGAAAGAGAACTATAAACTTAACGTACGCTTTGTTTTCCTGTTGCATCTCCCTAGTAACAATGTATTTTAAAAAGTAGAGATGGGGTCATTTATAACCAGAAGTTGGATTCTTCCTAGATCAGGAAGTTCTTCTGAACTTCTTTGGTTCCCCTCACCATGCAGATCTGGTTTATAACCTTTCCAGCAAAAGGATTCAAAGAGTAGGTTGTACTTGTGTACCTTTGGGGATCCAGGAAAAGATGTTTTTGGGCTCCTTTGCAGGAATGAAAGAAGACAGTGAGAGATAACCAACAGCTGTTCCCTTTAAGTTATGTAAGATGATTCCACACGTAGGAAGCAGGACTGATGAGGAGGAAAGTTTGCACACGGTTGATTAGCAGAATCACGTGACATAACCCCTCCTTAAATGACTGGGGTATGTCCTTAGTCACTTCATATCTTTGTATCTTAGATTTCTTAGTCTTTTAACAAGTGAATAGAGTGTTTGGCCCTTGGAAATGCATAGTCTAATACCCTGTCACTCAAAAGACTCTCAAAGTTTGTTATAAATGGTGAGAGGTATAAACCATTAGAGGTTCTAATCCATTCATACTTTTCTTGCGTTGTGCAAATACACTTGGCTTTGATTTTACTTGGTGATCTACATTTGTTTATTTAAGCTATGGGAAAGTTTCATTAGTATGGAATGTGTCATCACTTGGACCCAATATGTCAGATTTTTATTGAGTGAAATGTTCAAAATAAAAGGTAACTCAGATTCAGGACTTTTATGTTTACAGTACATTACCTCATAATAACAGCTGGTCTTGAATTGCATTTTTATTGACTTATCTATTTTGACAGGAATATACTTGTGTCTTAATTTACAGATTATACCATTTCTGAAAATAACAAAGCATCATTTCATTGAAAAAAGCATTACTCTTCTGAACTTTCATCACTTTTGTTAGAAACCCTCAGTTTCTTTTTGTAATAATCATTTAGAGTAGTATTTTATATTCAGAAGGGCTTCAATTTAATTCCAGGACAACTCTCCCTCCCTCTTTCTTTTCTACTTCTTTTTCCCCACCCCATTCTTCCACAACTAATTTTTCAGGAACTGCTCTAGTTCTGAGGAGAAAACCATGAACAAGAGAGATGTGGTCTGACCCTCTTGAGCTTCCTCTCTAGTGCTGGAGAAAGACAGAGAACAAGTGAGCAAACAAGCAAAATTAATTTCAAATTACGATGAAGAGTATGAAAAACACAGGGAAAGTGCTGAGACAGCACTATGAAGAGGGCTTAAAGGAGCATCTGCGTCAGTTGGGTGGACAGAGAAGGCTTCTCTGAGGGCCTGACATTTAAGTTGAGACACGAAGATGAAAAAAGGTATGGGAGGAAAATTCCAAGTTCAAAGGTCCTTTGTCAGGAACTGCTTATCATGTTCAAGGAACTAAAAGAAAGCCAGTATGGCAGGAGAATGAATGGAACAGTGACCAAGATAGGGCTAGAGAGCCAAGGAAGCAGGACTGTGTGCACCAAGGTAGTGATTGAGATTTTCAATTCCATGAGAAGTTATTGATGGATTTTCAGCAGAAGAGTGACAGGATCTAGTGATTTAAGTTAGGGAAGGGAAAAGGTGCTTTTCCAATGAGCCATGTTGCTGAATTCTTTCCTGAAGTTGTCACTGAGCAGTTACTATAGACCAGACCTATTTCAAGGGCTTTATAGTTGAAATAGTTAGGTTGGGTTAGGCTATGCTGCGGTAACAACAATCCCTAACATATCAAGTGCTTAGCACAATATACCTCTATTTCTTGCTCACACAGGAGAGCAGGACAGCTGCCCTCCATATAGTGGCTCGTTGTTCCACACTCCTGTCTTGGGCACTTCCACAGCAACATGTAAACAGAAGAGAAAACATGGAGCATCATCACCAACTTCCTTCAGAAGTGGCACACACTACTTCCACTCACATTTCATTGGTCTAAGTAAATTACATGAACAAATTTAACTTCCTGGGGTGGAGAAGAAGTACATTTGTTCCACGGAAGCCGAAGAAAACCAGAAATATTGGTGAGAAGCAATAAAAGCCACCACTAATGTTTCAACTCATTTGATTGTCAACCCAAGAGCTAGGTAGTTCACTATTGTCCTAAGTGTTCCAAAAGACACAGAAGAACAGAAAAGTTATTTGCCCAAGAACACACAGCTAGAATTAAAGCTAGTCATTTTGGCTCAAGGTATCTACTCTTAACTTCTACTACTCTGCCCGACATATTAGTGATTCTTAAATGTAAATGACAAAAAGGGGTGAAGATGGGGATCATTAAAGTACAGATTCCTGGTCTCAGAGGAACCCCGAAAGATGCTGTTTCAGTCATCAGTGTTGGGAACTCTTTTTTTTAACCAAGCACCTCAGGTAACCAGTAGACTACAGTTTGAGAAACACAATTTTGAGATTATTCCAGTTGCACAGTGGAGAACTATGTTGGAGGGGATCATAGTGGGTGAGAAAACATTACCATGGTCTAATGCAAGATGGTGGAGGACTGACTAAGCTAGTGGATTTGACAGGACTTGTTAATTAACTAGAGGTGGAGACTAACAACTAGGTGAATGGAAATATATATATCCTCTGGGAATTACAGATTTAGGGCAGAGAGGTCAGAGTTCAGTTGAGATAACTGAGTGTGAAGGGTTAAATTGGCAAGTTGCATCCTGGGAGAGCTATCAGGGCTAAAGATCGAAGTTTAAGAGTCATGTGCAGGTAGGTAGTATAATATTTAGGCCACAGGAATGTGAGATTACCTGGAGAGCTTCCTGCCTTCTACAATCCCTCTTCCATTTTTGTTTCCACAAATTCTCCCAAACTACTTTTTCTTATTTTATTTTGAAATGTGTCCCTCAGCCAGATATTCTCCAAACTACAGCCTCAGTGAACTTGTTGCAAAACCCTTGTTACATGCTCTCTCTTGTTTCTCTGTCTTTGACATTCTTTTTTGGTTTTCTACTTGGAAAGCCCTACTTTTCTGCCCCACCCCAGTTTAAATGACCTACTTACAGTCATATTGCATCTTCAAAACTCAGCTAGGCTTCTCTTCTGGTGGGAAGACTTCCCGGAACTCCACCACAGCCACCTGGAGAGCCTTGGCAATCATGACACCACAGTTCACTCTTGTTCTTTAACCTCTGTGCTCCCATATTGTGTGCATTCTTTGAGAAGTCTTAGACTGCCCACAGCGTACTTAGCACTTGACAGCTGCTCAATAAATGTTTGTAGAATCATTGCATCCTAGCACAGTTTCATTTATAATCTAAGTCAAATCATATACTCTGTCTACTGTGGGAAGAGTTTTCTCTAGATTTAAGCCAGAACATTTTGGAGGCAAGAATAATGCCTAGAGGGCCGGCCCGGTGGCTCAGGCGGTTGGAGCTCCATGCTCCTAACTCCAAAGGCTGCCGGTTCGATTCCCACATGGGCCAGTGGGCTCTCAACAACAAGGTTGCCAGTTCAAGTCCTCGAGTCCCGCAAGGGATGGTGGGCTGTGCCCCCTGCGACTAAGATTGAACACAGCACCTTGAGCTGAGCTGCCACTGAGCTCCCGGATGGCTCAGTTGTTTGGAACACGGGCTCTCAACCACAAGGTTGCCAGTTCAATTCCTCGAGTCCCTCAAGCGATGGTGGGCAGTGCCCCCTGCAACTAGAAATGGCAACTGGACCTGGAGCTGAGCTGTGCCCTCCACAACTAAGACTGAAAGGACAACAAATTGAAGCTGAATGGCACCCTCCACAACTAAGATTGAAAGGACAACAACTTGACTTGGAAAAAAGGCCTGGAAGTACACACTGTTCCCCAATAAAGTCCTGTTCCCCTTCCCCAATAAAATCTTTAAAAAAAAAAAAGAAGAATGCCTAGAAACAAATGATCAGCTTTTATAGAAGCTTGCAAATTCAGATTGATTAGGTATTTCAGAATATGAGGAAGAGGTATTTAAATTTTGTCTTCCTATAAATGTATTCATTCATGTGTTTATGTATTTGTCCATCTTCTCTGGGCATGCATCCATCCATCTAGTGGACTTTTGATTAGTATCCGCCATGAGTTCAGCCATGTATTGGGGTGCCGGAGAAGAAAAGATGAACACAATGGCAGAAGAGCTTCCTAACTGCCAGCTCAAGTTGAAGCAGGTAAGGTCATTGGCACCAGATGGTAGAAGATCTATCTCATGCTAAAGTGTTCAGATGTCTGCCTGAAGGCAACAGGAAGTCAGTGGGTATCTTTAAGCAGATGAGTTGCCTGATGGGGCTTATTATTTGGAGGCACAATTTTGATAAGCGTGTACAAGGTAGACTGGTGTGGGGAAAGACCAAGGAGGGAAAAGACGTTTAATGAAGACCCGCCTTGTCCTGGCTTCTGTTCTGGATACTTTACATTACGTTGCTTTTCACAAGTTAAGTATTCCCTTTCTACAAATGATCAGACATGTAAGGTAAGCAACATGTCCAAGGTTACACACATACGCAAAAGAGTTAAGGGATTCTAATGCTGACTGGTTTGCTCCTGTAGCTCATGACCACTTCTCTGCATGTACCATGCTGCCAGTTAGAGTAGGTCTGATGAGGGCCTGACCACAGCTGTGCCGTGAGGAATAAGGCGGAGCCAGATTTGAGGGCTGATGGCACGGGGAGGGGGAAGTGGTGACAGGCCGAAGGTAAGAAGGGCTTCAGGATTTCAAGTTTGGGAGATTGAGTGAAAGGTAATTTCACTAAGTGAGACAGAAACTTGAGGAAGAAGACAGAATGATTTTAGAATGGCATGTTGGTGTTGAGGGTTTTTTTTTTTTCCTGTTTTTTCCAGAGTAAGTGCCCGATTAGTGGCAGATAGGGACTTAAGAAAATGAACCGGTGGAGTGATTTTTGGATGACTAATGTAGGCTGTAATAACTGGGCAAGATTCAATCCCTTTGGGCCTGTCCCCAACAAGAAGGGATGTTCAAATATAGAATGAAGGTTTCCAAGGTATGAACCAAAATATTTGGTTTAAAAAAATAATAATAACTTTTCATCCTGATTTGATGTGAGACTGGAAACACTGATGTAAAGGGTTCATTTGTGCTAGACAAGCTCAGCGTCCAGAGAATTCCGTTGCCACAAACTCCTGGTTATTCTATGCTTTTTAGGATGAACCTATCATTAACAAAAATTAACTACGTGCATATACCTGCAAAAGCTTGACATTATTATCAGACTGAATCATTCTAGTAGAAATTTGACACAAGACACCTCCATCTGTTTTTTAATGAAAAAAGCAAGTTGCAGAATTACAATATTCATCTATTACTCTGTTCCTCTGTTCATATTGAAAAATTGGGATGAGTAAACTGCAGACACATAACTATGGTTACCTCCTGGGATTGTGGGGAACTTTCACTTTTTAAAGTGTTAATTCCACTTACTGTTTAATGCTTGACGCTTCTATATTGTTGGAAACATATGTTGCAACAAGCCTGTGCTCTCAGAAGCTTAATGTTTTACAGGGAAATTACAAAAGATTTTTTAATAAACCTCTGCTTTACAAGATAATCTGTTGCCTTTTTTAAAATCACCATCAGAATTAATGACATGGGATAAGTGAAGAAGAGTGAGTCATTGATGTTTAGAAAGATGGTAGGTAATTGTGATTTTTAATGCACAATAAAAGGGTCAGTAGGCTAAATGCGTTACCAGGAGTGGTGGAGCGATTTGCTTGTCTTGGTAGCATTTCTAAATGCATAAATGTTGGTAATGATTTATTTTTTCTCTGTATCTTGCTAAGTAATAAAAATCATGTGCTGGCATGAATAACCATACTTTTCTTGCTTGTTTCTTCATTTAATTGCATTGTATCTTATTGATTAAAAAAGATCCATGACCAATGTTGTGAAATTCAATTTTATTAACCTAACTTAAAAGAAATTTTATGAAATCCAGGGAAGTAAAAATATTTCTTTCCCCAGATCTAAAATGAATGGTGCATGGTAACAAAGCAAAACTAAACAGAATGAGACAGAAAAGAGAAGTGTAATCATTTAACTCTATTTTTCAGTGTCCTGTCATCTGGCTCAAATTCAGTGAATCCTGATTTTAAAAAAAAATACCCCTGTTATGTCCTAAAAATTATGTCGCTGATATGTTAACCTGCTTGACTTTTGCTGTGAGAAATCATTATTATTTGAATGTGCTCAGTTATTGAATAGATGTATGAAGAGAGTTTGGTTATTAGAAAATGCATGTGTTTTCTCTTTACCTGTCCTTTCTTGTGTCTATGTCTATACTGTGCCCACGAACCGGAAAGTTTGGAGGCTGAAAGGATTGAACTTCACAAAGAGTTCTTTTTATAAACATTTCTACGATCAGATTTGAACCCACATAGAAGTCCTGCTAACTAAATGTCTGTTGTCACTGGCTGCCTGCTCATATTCTTGGAGGGTTGCCAAGAGGCTCTATCTCTGATTCCCCTCTCAAGTGTGAGCATGTTTTATCAAACCAGGAGAGAACCACCGCTCTAGTGATTACGAGCGGCAGAAAAGCTCGACAACTGGATACCATTCAAAAGCTGACTGTGCAGGAGCCATAACGGTCTATCCACGTTCAACAGCTTCGGGGAAGTTTTTCTTCTTCTGGAATGTCTCGCAGTCCACATCTGGGGTGCTTTCTGAAGGAATTGGATCTATACTTGCATGGCGAAACGTAACTGCACGGATGAGAATGACCACAGTCACCAGTCATCCAGTAGCCCGTTTACCCAGCAGCTTGGCAGTGTCGAAACAGGCTGATGGTTTCTGCTGGTGTATTGCTAGACATGAACAATGACATTTATGGTTACCAGAAAGATTGTGTCTTGGACACCATTTCTAAACCTTAGCATTTACTTATTTTTAAATGTTTAAAGATGAAACAGGCACTGACTGCAGCAATATCAGGTGTGCTTGGAAGCAATCCACTGCTTTGTTACTCCTCAGGGAACCATATAAGCTTGGAGTTGTACGTAATATATTCTTTCCTTAGTGGATTAAAGGTTGGATTTCTCATCTCCCTAACACTGGCATTACCAAAGAGACACTCCTATCCAGGTCTCACATAATTTCATATTGGCTGCTGTAGTAGAGACTGGCTGACTTCAGCCAAAACTATCTTCTTAAACACAAATGAATTGCTCATTGCTCAGACTCCCTCCGAATGGCTATGCGACATGTTCTCAACCAATGAAATATGTGTGTGAGTCAAGGGAGTTAAGTATGTGTGTCCCGTCCACCTGCTTCTTTCCCATTTGCCACCTGAATGAAGAGGACTCCAGGGTCTTCTTAGAGGAGGGTGGAGGCATGAGGGACAAGGTGTTTGGGTACTGGGATGACTGTGGAAGGCCAGCGAATCATCAGGAATATTTGTATTGCCTTGTTACATGGACAAGACATGAACTTTTACTAAGAACCCCAAGACACATGTGTATTATGTTAGCTAGTATTACCTCAGCTAATAAGCTGCCTTTACTCACGCAACAAAGACTGATTATAGACTATGGACCTACTATGAGCCAGGCCCTCTTTTGGAGGTTTCCAAGAGCCAGACACTGCTAGGTGCTGGGGACACACGAAAGAAAAGACACAAGCTCAACTCATCAATGGAGAGAAGCAATTATAACTCAATAAGGACATGCTTGTAATAGATGTCCATATAGGGAGTAGAGACAGCGAGGGAGAAGACATACCTAAGAATGCCTGGAAAGAACTGAGATGTAGGAAACTTGGTGGAAATAGGGTAGGTAGAGGATAACTGGAAAGTTATCCCAAGGCGTGGAGGCAGGAGGGCATGGCTGTTTGGGAATTACCAATGTTTAGTAGGGATTGGAATGTAAAGTCCAACAACAGGAGTACACAGAGGTGAGATGGACAGATGGGATTACAAAAGTGTGAGAGGGTCCTATAGGCCTTCCTAAGGTGTGTGGCGTTTCGACCAGGTGATGGGGAATCCAAAACATACTGTGGTTTGGGAGTGGTGTGAACAGACCTCTATGTTAAAAATATCTCCTTGGCTCCAGCGTGAGGATGGACTAAGCATGCGTCAGCGTGGGTTTTTTTTCAAGTAGAACATGAAACAAGGATTTCAACACAGATTGTTTATTTGGTAGGTGATCTAACGAAATCTCAGTGAGCACAGAGCGAATGAGACAGGGAACAAGGAAAAGCTAATACAAAGGTGCATAATCAGTGTTGCTGCTAGAGGTGGCGGGGGTAGGAGGGTGTGCTTTCAGTTCCTCCACGTCCTCTGATAAGTGAGAGAATGCTTCTTAGAATTGTCCCCGAGAGGCTGAAGCTTTCTAGCTTTCTTTCCCTGACTCCTGTCTCCCCGTTGTTGAGCTTTGTTAACTTCTAACCAGGGGCTGTCTTTGCACGGTGTACTCTGAGACAGAAAGCAGAGGTTCCTTGCCAGCAGAGTTGAGTATGAATTCATAGAAATGTCCACCATAACTTTGGCTAAAGTCATAAGTGAGCAGAAGGGATCTGTAACAAGAGAGTGGGAATTCAAGTCCAAGAGACTAGTTAGGAGACTATATTGCAATTGCCCAGGTCACCCTGTACATTTGAACTAGGGGAACTTGTATTGGGCAACAGCTATCTATTCTTGGCATGTTTTAGGCACTTGGAATACATTACCAAGCATGACACACACAATCTTTATCTCCCTGAACTTGTGTTCCTGTGGGAATGACAGAAAATGAACACTAAGCCTAATATGTCAGTAAATGATATAATACATAGGAAGAATGTGTTATAGGAAAAGAGCGGTAAGAGGATTGGGAAAGCTGGGGGCAAGAATGGAGAGGATGGATAGCTTTAACTAAGGTGATCAGGGTTGGCTTTATTAGCGGTGACATTTGAGCAAGGAGTTGAAGGAGGTGAGGGAGTACACCGTGTGGCCATATCGGACGAAGAATACTTGAGCGGTGGGAATGGCAATCGCATAGGCCCTCTGATTGGAAGGTATCCGGGGTATTCTGGAACGGCAAGGAGCTGGCATGGCCAAGAAGGAGCAGGGGAATTGTAGGAGATGCACTTAAAGAGGTGACTGGGGGCCCGATTACGTACTGGCTTGTGGGCCATTGTATAGATGTTGCCTTTCATCTGAGACAAGTGGAAAGTGTGGAGGTCACTTGAGACTTTCCAGAAAGCAAGTTTGGTGGAATGGTGAGGGCAAAAGCCTGAGGGAATTGGAAGGAAAAAGAGAGGCTAAAATATATATAAAGATGGAAAGTCATTCCACTCTTTGGATGAGTCTTGCTGCAAAAAAGGAGCAAAGAAATGGGGGTGGGGGGTGTATGGTGAGAAATGTGAAGTCAAGAAAGCACATTTTTTTCAAACTCCCTTAGGAAGACTGAATGATTCTGTTTCCTTTTCTTTCTTATTTCAGCCTCTTGGTATCCTGGGGTAAGGAAAGCTCCAGATGAGTGCCCAAAGGGCCGGTTAAAGGATGAAAGTGGATCAACCTCTTTCTTTCCCACTCTATCCAATCTGTCAAAAATCGTACTGGTGCTACCTTAGAACACAGAGTCAAACCTCTTTTCCCCAAGCACTTTGGGTATATTATATATAAAATATAAATATACATATACACATACGTACACATATATGTATATGTATATTTATATAATTCTTCCCCACCCCCATCCATCACCTCCGTGGTAGTAGAATATCTTCTAAGTCCTTGACTTTGATTTACCTCGGCCAATGGGATGCTAGGGCACGTAACACAAGCAGAGGTTTTAAATTTGCTTACAGGGTTAGGCTTGCTCTCTCGTGTTTCTGCCTTTTGCCATGACAACGTGCCTCAGGTAGCGGCTCGCCCAAGGCCTGCCAGAGACATGTGGAATAGACCTGGATCCAGGCTGCAGCTTGGAGGCAAGCCCAGCCGAACCTAGCCCAAGTTAACTGAACTCCAGCCAACTTAAAGCTCTCTGAAGCCCATCCTTTTGGGTTTTTATGGAGGCTTCATTACATAGCCAAATTGATTAAATCATTGGCCATTGGTGATTGATCCAATCTCCAGCTTTCTCCCCTCCCTGGAGGTCAGGGAGTGCAACTGACAGTTCCAAGGCTCGAATCACATGGTTGGTTCTCCTGGCAAGCAGCCCCATCTTTAGGTGCTCTCCAAGAGCCACCTCATTAATATAACAAAATACGTATTTATCAATCTCATCAATTAGGAAATTCCAAGGGCTTAGGAACTCGGTGCCAGAAACAGAACACCGTGATAACAGGAAACTTTTATTCACATATGTATCTCAAGCACATAGAATAGTTTCTGGAACATAAATATTGGTTGAATGAGTGATCCCTTGTTAATACAGACTGGAGAGCTGGCTATTCATCACTGCTTCCAAGGTTTAGATTTCCAGATCAGACTTTCTAAAGAATATACTTATTCACATTTCTCTGTGACTTACTGGCTCTGCATATACACCGTGTTGGTAATAGTACATAATAATAAAATAACTGGTAATACTTTTCTAAGAAGTTACACAAATATTTTATTTGGATTTTGTGAATTTGCCAGAAAGTCAAAGACAGATGCTTTATACTCAGCATTTTTCTGAATTTTAAGCCCCCTTTTAGTTCTGTGATTGCTAAAAAGGATGCCAGGTAATTTCAGGGTTGACTCTAAACTATGTAATACAGGTTGACGAGCTGGAGCTCCAGAACGTCAGCCTACAAAGCACAGGTGTTCCACTAGAAACAGAACGTGCCTCTAGCCGCTACCGTTGGCAAGGCTTTAATAAGTACTGACTTTGGAATCGAAAGGTGAGGGTGGTAGTAAACACAAAGTTAAGCCTTGAAATAAAGGTTGGTTTGAAATCAAAGAGTTTCTCGCGGACCAAATGGCACAGACACAAATGTGTGTCTCCTTCAGAGGTCCTGTTTGTGCTGCCTTCATGTGGAAAATGTATCCTAGAGCTTCCTGGCAGCCAGCTGGCTGTCAGGTGGAGTGAGCGTCTGTTTTACCGGTAGCTGATATCAGGTTTACATTCCTTTAAGGCAAAGCCTGAGCAGTAGTGATGCTGCAAAACTACTCAACTCTTGCTTTAGGTTTTTGGGCAGAGAGAGAGAGAATTGCCATTTCTCTGTATGAGCCTGTATTTAAGTTGAAATGGAGCCTTCATGTCTGTCTTGGCAAGCTCATACCTCCTGAAATAGGGTTCTATCCAATTCAAACTCGGCACTGTAGAGATTGGCAGCAGATTCCCTCCTGGGGCTTCAGGCATCGCAGACTCAGAACTTGCTACCTGTTCCACGGTGGAATTTTCAGCCAGGAAAGATCTGGACATTGAATGTTGTTCTTGGCTCAGTGTGGTATGAACCCCCTTTTCCAGGAGAAGGTAGGAAAACAAAAATCAGTCAACTGCAGCATAGAAAAAAATGGGGGCACCGGCAGAGCAACGGGTGTCAAAGATCTCTGGCTTGGAGGAAATTAGCATCAAAGAGAAGGCACGATAGTGAAAATCTGATTTTTTTTTAATGCAATTTACGTGCATATTTTTTTAAACCTTCTTCATTTGGGTTAAGCCTTGGTATAGGTAAAACAAAATTCTGCTCTTCATCACTTTTAAAGATGGCAGCGTTCCCTCATTACTACCAAGCCTGGCCTCTGGGCCAGCACATGCCCCAGTTTGTCTAAAGCAAGAGACATTATTTATCAATCTCACCAACCATAGTTCTTAGTAGTATTCACTTTGTACAATTAGATTAGGAAATAGGATAAGAAAGGAAAGGATTGCATTCTGGACAAAAGACGGCTTTAAAGCCCTGCTTTAGAACCCAGCTTTATCTTGGCCACCTGCTAGGTCCTCATTGAACCCTAGAGATAACCCGTGCCTGGAGATGGGAACAGGCTGTGGCCACAGCTTTACTCTGCCCTCGCTGGTCTTGTAGCGAGGCGCTCCCTACTCCAACCAGGCCATGACAAGGGGCTGGCACCCGACTTTTGTACAGTATCTCCCAGGTGGCCCCGTCTGCTGGGGGTGGTTACCTCTTCTAACCGGGAAGAAGAGTCAGCCTGACAAGAGGACGTGATAAACCATCAGTTGCAGTGAGTACAGCCGTCTGTCCTGTAACATGGCATGTGCATTCCTAACACAAAAGAATTCATGTGTGATAGAACTTTGTGCTTCCAAAATAACAGGGCATATGGGAAAAATGGAGTTGGGGCAGAAAACTCTAACCTTGTGCTGTCTTGTAAGTGATATAAGAAAACTACCACAATTTTAAATATCGTTGTGTTCCTAATGAAGAAACATTATGGCAAATACAGAATGTTATTTTGACAAGACATGAAGTCGGCTTAGTAGAGGTGTTTGTATTGAAGAGTTGTGGCTTTTGAGCTATGTATGGAGAATAGGTGGAAAGACTATAGTTTTTGGAACGAAACGGAATACCAGAGGTAGATAGCTGTGGCGTATTGTCTTGTTTTTTTTTGTTCCTCTGAACTGGCTTAAAACAGAAACCCAACTTTTATTGCTTTGTTAGTTACCCCCTCTCATAAAGAAGGTGTTTGTATGGCCCCAAATGAAATCAGATGACACCAATTGCTCGCATGCTTTATGAGGTTTGTAGTTAACGTCAGCCCATTGCAAATGAGTGCTTTTCAGATTTCAGTTTGCTGGAAAGCAGGTGATTATTGGCAAGTTAAGATTAAGCTTTTTTTTCCCCCAGTGTTTCTCTTAATTTTATCAGTGTGATTACTTTAGGCTCACTGGCCATTGCAATATCCCATTTTCTCTTGCTTCAAAACTTCTCAATGCTTAAGGCTTTTCGTTTTTCCTTTGCTCCATATAATCAGGACGCTTCCTAAGGTTCTACTGAGAAAATACAGCCGACGATGCACTTGGGTAGAATAGAGAGATAGGTGTTTTGTATTATTCTTCCACAGGCCATTATGCTCAGCTGGATGTTTTTCACATTTAGGTGTTACCCAATACTGTAACACAGGTACCTGGTGAAACATTTGTGTATGAACAAATACAATTTTGGTTTTAGTGATTTAATTCCTTAAATTTCTGCACTAATTTTCACATTACAAACATACATAGCAACAGAATACATATATTGACTTTTTTTCCCCCTCCTTCCCATCCGACTCTTGGAATAGTTTCCTTTTTTTCTGTAAGAATTCTTACTTTTTAAAGTTCTCCTTTCTTCTATTCTTTTACTTCAATAGGAGCTGCAATCCTATTGGTCCAGACTCCCTTCCTCCCTTAGGTTGCTGGGTCCCATACAGGGAGTTGTGATTTTATTTGGCTACTTGTGTCCTCTTAGGCTCAGCTCAGATCGTTGTTAAAATTGCAAATGGGCAGGCTGTGGAAGGTCTAATAGTTTCTGCTTCTGAGGCCACTTACTCGGTGCAAACGCCTCTGTGCTCTGGTTCTGAGCGCCAAGTGGAGTTAACTCCTAACAGCAAGGAACAACTCAGTCCATCAGCAAAGCCCGTTTAAGTCTAATGGGTCTGCAGGGTGAGGCAGGCCCTCCCCCGCCTAAGGGGCTCTTGTGCAGGGAGTGAGGCTGGTGGTGATTAGTCTCAATATTCTGATGGAATATTTCATAACATGACTGGGCTCAATCTTCTTACAGAGCATGTTATGACCTCACCTCCTCAAATCCCCCCGTTTTGTTAGAAACAAGGACTCTTTTCCGTGAGCCTTTCTCAGCCAAGACTTATGTGCCTGGCATTGTTCTAGGGACTTAGGATACATAAGACAAAAATCCCTCCCCGGTGGAAGCTGCTGCATCACGAGCTGGGGGCTTATTTCCTTCTGGCTCACACCTAAGATCATTACATCTAGCGCAAAGCGTGGAGCTGCGTTTTGGCCCAACAGTTGAAAATCTAACAGCCACTCCGTTGTGAATGGTACTGTTTGTTGAGCTGTACCAGGTTACGCTTGCTTTATGACAGAATTTGTGCTACGTAAATATAAATGCTCACTTTTTGTCATCGAGCCGTGGCTCAGTCTGTGGGCTTTTAAGCCAATCAGCCTGGATTCAGATCCTACCACTCAGCAGTGACCTTGGCCAAGTTACTTACCTTCTTGCTGCCTCAGTATGTCCATGTTTAAAAGGGGAGGATAACACTGCGTACATTATAGGATTGGTGTATGAATGAAAACGGCTGTGCCTGGCACGTTGGCACGTGCTACAAGCAATGCTTCAGATTTAATGCCAGTTACTAGAACATGCTTACAGCGTAGGGCACACATTGTTACTCTGACACCAGGGGCCCTTATTGACAAGTCTTTATCTACAGCTCCTTTGCACCCTGCAGACTATACTCTTTGGTGGGCACATGTCGGGGAAACATATGTGTAATTGCTGTTTGCTCAATGCCTAGCGCTGTGCCTGTCAGACAGCAGGCACTCCAGACCACGTTTGCTGCATGAATGGGTAAGGCGGTCTGGAATTTACTGATTGGCTAGGGCAAGGGAAGGGAAAAAGAAAAAACTACCATAAAAATGCCCCAATACAGCGGCTCAGCACCTTAATTTGTTCGAGAAGAGATGTTGCTACATGGTTACAGCAGCCCAATCTAAGCGCCCAGCACAGAAGTAAAGTGTTACCAACAGGAGATAGGGAGGTGGGGACTCATCACACAGGGGTCTGGAGACAGCATCACAGCGGGGCTGTGAGAGTTCTACGGAGTAGACAGGCATTATTTTGTTATTGTGGTGTCATGGACAGAGAGGCTCTATGGGAAAAGATGGTAGCAGTTTGTAAATACCTCAGGGCAAACCTTACCCTGCTGAGCAGGAGGGATGAACTTAGATGGATGGGAGGTTAGCTAAAGTATCACTGAAAGGAAAAGTGAAGGTGGAGCTCGTCTTCCCAGTTGGCAAGAACAGGGATTGGAAATTTGAGGAAATCTGCATGGATGGGCACTTGTTGGCAACTTTAACTGCAATGCGATCTAGTGCTTATTTTTTCATTAAAGGCAAAATTGAATAGTCAACCAAGTAAGAAATTTTATTCTTATCACTATTTGCAACATTGAAATCAGATCACACTATAAAGCAATCAATTCTATAAAACGATGTATTTTATTGCAATTTCCTATTGAAGGAAGATCCCTTCCTGACCTTTCTCCACAAACTTTCAGCGCCCATACCAAGTTTCCTGTCAAAATGCAGTGGTTGTTTCACTCAGTCCTGTGGGTTAGGAGAAATTTATCAGGAAGAAGTTATTTTCTGCAATTTTCATTCTTCTACAGCCGGTAATCTTCAGGTCTGAAACACAAAAGTCAATGTTTATTTCTTCCTGAATCATATGTCATTTTCTCCTGCCTGATGAAGGAAGATTATTTTTCCAACTTAACATGAAAGTAACTTTATCGATTATTATCTACAAACATTATATCTAAGTTTTTGGTGAAAAACACCAAAGCCAAATTCTCACAAAGTAGGATGGTTAAGTGACAATTCCCAAAGTTCTTTTGAGAATATAAATATAGGCCATTTTGTACCTATGCATGAATGTATTTCGTAACTTAAAAACTTGAATTCAATTTCTGTGTTCTATTTTAGAGTATTTTTTCAGAAAGTCCTTTTCATAGAAAGAATTGCTATGATCTTTAAAACACATATGAGCATATGTATTTACTTAATAAAGGCAAAATTTGAATGAGTAATTTCCCTATGTATATTATTTTATCATATGCTAAATTTAGTTTTCATTATGATACATATATACACTAGTTCTTTGATATTTTAATTATACACATATAATTTGTCTTCCTCATTTATGTATTTATAGGATTAATAATACCTGAAAGTTGCTTCTAGTAGTAAATTAAAACAAAGAACATTTTCAGGGAAATGTTAAATTATAACAATGAAGAAAGTGAAGAATAGGCAATTATAAAATGCAAAAATATAGTGTCCCGTTATCTTTTTCATAGTGTATTTTTAGGTACTGAACTCATATGGAATTTTCAAAAGGAAGTTAGTAATAAGTAAACTAAATAGATATTTTTTAAAACAGCTGTAAAAATATTTGATAGTTTGAGTTCTGTTAAAAAGCAGATGAACTCTGTTTGCCCTGAAACAACTTATCTAGTCCCTTTCTACATTTACAGTGTGTTTTCTTAAACAAAACACTCACAAGATACCAGATAGTCCAGCTATGAAGACCAATAGTCTAGTGGCTGAGTAAATGAACAAATTACAACTTAAAGTTATTATGTAACTCGGAGGAATTCAGGCACTGATCTGGGAAATCAGCCAAATGTGCTCCACCGTATCAGTCATTCTATAACAACAAGAAGAGAAACTGCAGGATTTTGTCACTGTGTTTGAAATCTCTTTCCAAACATAAGAACTGTATCTAAAGTTTGGGAAATGACAGTTTGATACGATAGCTGAGGGCAGCTCCAAAGTGTATTCTTTCAATCTTCGGTATGTGACTCAATACAATCAAAGCAGCAAGAGACATCAGTACATTCTAAAAAAAACAATGTGTTCTCCCGTCTGGCTGGTTCCTACGATTACAAAAGGGAGGTGATGAGACCATTGGAAAGAGCTAAGCTAATGTCCTAAAAAGTCTCTGCAACTCCACTCAATAAATTAAAGGTGCTTAGTCTAGTTTCCACGCTAAAGGTTAGTTTATTAAGTAATGAGATGACAAAAGCACCTTTTAATGAAATTTAGAAGTAAAATTGGAAATGTGTGTGAAAGGTGTAATCTGTAAGGAATGGAGGCTGCGACCCGAAAGCGACAGGGGCCTAATAAAGCCCACGTTTGTTTCAAGATTTTTTTTTGAGAAATAGAGGATGGTGAAGATGAGGGCTCTGTTAGGGCTGTAGCGGTGATGAGTGAGAAAAAAAACAGGTTAAGGATTTAGGAAGCAGAAAAGTAACACGTTTGCCGGGGGAAAGGGTAGGAAGGGAGAGGGAAGAGGGCCAGGGGTAAGGGAGTGATGGGGAAGGGGGCTACTAGAAAATGATAATCCACGGACTACATACTAATTTTCAGCTAGAAGAACTCAGTGAGCGGCAATGCTCTTTATATATATATATATATGTATATATATATATATATATATATATATATATATATATATATATATATATATATATATATATATATATATATATATATATATATATATATATATATATATACGTATATATATATATATATACATATATATATATATATTTTCTTTTTTCAGGGTAGGGAATGCAGGCAGAGGAACAGATTCTGAAGAATGAATCTTGGTTTGGAATATGAGAAAATCTGGACATGGCAGGCAGCTAGTAATTCGGATTTGGAGTTTAGGGAAAATGAGGCAAAGAGTAAGACATCTGGGAGTCTCTGACACAGATTCCTTCTTTCCCAACCCACTTCCATGTATCAAGTGGCCCTGCTTAAAAAAATCTTCATTCGCCCTCCCCGGCTTTGCCAAGGTTCAAACATCCCCGTTCATCTTTCTGAGTCATTCTTTCCCTACTTTCATTTTTCTACATTCGGGTCCCTTTACACTACTTGCTATTGCCCAGATAAAAACTTTCACACCTCTGGATCTGGGTACCTGAGATTTGCTTTCCTTGGAATCTCTCTTAGCTGCTTGAGGGGACTTGATGAATGCCTTCAAAATTCCACCTTAAAAATCACATCTGAGAAGCCCTCAACAACTCTTCTTTTCTGACTTCCGCAGGGCTGCTTTCTCTGCGATGGCTGGATTACATCAGGCACACTTTCATTACAGTGTTTCTGAAATTATACTCGCCCCTACGGAAATACATTTCATTTGTGTAAGTAACATGTGCCGAGTGCTTCTTAGATGCCATGAAGTATACTAACTACTTCCGGTGCATTATCTGAGTTTATCTTCATGACTACATTGTGAGAAAGGTACCGTTAGCAGCTTCAATTGACAAAACTGAGGCTCAGAGCGGTTGAGTAGCTTGTCTAAGGATACAAGGCCAGGAAGCGGATGGCAGGGACCTCGTGCAGACCTTCCGACTCCAGCGCCTGCAAGCACCATTTTACTCTACATGACACTATTGTGCTGTCAGTGCCTCTGAAGAAAGGGGCCCAGTAACACTGACCTGGTTCCAGTTATCAGCACAGGGCCCAGCATGTGGTGGGTGCTTGTAAGGTATCTGTCATTAGAGCAGTGACTGCCTTGAAAATGCCACTTGTTTGCCAGCTCATTCCCTGCTCTTTCTACTGACAAGTAATCAGGATCTTTCCCAGATGGTTAACTTGCTTTCGGGAGGGTGTGTGTGTGTGTGTGTGTGTGCACGAAGGACTAGATACTTTAGATGTTGGCAGAGCTAGAAACATCCACTCATACTGAAGACAGTGAATAATACCACACGGCTTTAAGAGGTGCTCCTGTGGGGAAGCGAGGTTTTTATACGAATGCTTCTACTTCTCTCTGTGTACCCACAAAGGAAAGCAGGCACACAAGACGTTGGATATAACTCAAGTCGAATCAATCTCCAAAATATTGAATTTCCCCTTAGGTCTGTGTCTTTTCATTCTTAAATGATATTTCTCAGTATAATGCTTACTCCAACAAAATATTTCAGACTAGAATAGAATTTGGACAGTGGAGTAATCTTAAAAATGGTAAAAGGTCAGTTTGATTGAGTTTTAAGTTATGTCCACTGTATGGATGAAATTATTTAGAATAAGCCATTCCAGGAAATCATCACATACTCCTTGAACTAAAGATGAGAGCTGTACAGGTAACAGTGAAGCAGAATAATGGTGATTTTATAATCACTTCTCCAGGCACTTGCACCACCAGCCTGATCAGAGAAAGTCCAACAGTGCTTTTAAAAAAACAAACAAACAAACAAAAAGAACAAACAAACAAAAAAAAACTAAACTCATAAGATTGTTAAAAATTTTTTTTAAATCAAATTATTGTTTCTTCAATTAAAATGAACAGGAATTGTTGTATTCTAGTATCGCTTTGAAGTTCTATGTTCTGTTGGCTAGGATTGTAAATGATTTGCTTTTGGTTGTTTAAATAGAGATTGCTTTTTATTTTAACAACCAGTTCTAATCTGTTCATATCCAAAAGAACAATTTAGAACAGTTTAGAATGCCTAATTTGAGCAAATTGCAGCACTGGAAATACTGAGGTGTAGGGTTTAGGCCAATGCTGAGCTGGTTAAAATGAGTGGGAAAGTTGGAATGTCACCTCCTCTGCACGTCCAGCTAATAACTTCTGATTGTGAAGAGCAGAGAATTAAGTTCCATCTTGTAGGAAAATGCCACCTGACTAGACGAGCATGAAATGATGGAAAATCTTGAAGATGTCTAGATCCCAGCTCCTGATGGGCTCTGAAAAGGTAAAAATGTTCTCCACTGTCTTTTAAGTCTCTGATCTGAAGCACGTTTTATTAATATAAAGCCACAGGTAAAAATAGTATTTTGCAGGGTATTAATTTAACTGAAACTGGCAATCTGTGCATTTTTAGGATTAATTGCTTTTGTATCCGAGGGCTCAAAGCTTTGCTCTCTTCTAGAGCTGCAGACTGGACCGGGTGCTCACCGAGCCCCCTTTGCTGGGCTGATGTTCCCGGCGCCTGGACCCCTGTCAGCCTGCTGTCAGGAAAGACACCTCCAGAGTCAGTCCCCTTCATCCTTACCACCCTCTCTCCCTTGCAGGCACACTTCTAATAGCATACTTCGTAAAGCGCATTAAACGCCAGGGACGAGGGTTTCCATTATAAACATCTGTTTTCATGCATTTTTTGATGCTGAAACTTTCCACATTTAGTTTCTGTACAAAGGTGCGGGTTTTGCTTAAAATAAAGCATTGCTGATTCAATGGGTAAGGAATAAAAACACAGTTCTTCTTTGGATTTGTTTTATCACTCTGTGGATAATGTGAAGCAATTCAAGTTGAAAATTTCCACATACCTAGTTTTTCCTAAGAAAAGATCTCTGACAGAATTTTGTAAAAATGAAAATAGAGTTTAAAACGATCCAAGTTTTATTTTTAACCAACATAATGAAAAAATTTCCATTACAGTGCCAGCATGATAATTTCCATGATTATTGTGGCTTTGTAATGTGTTGGCAAAATTGCGATGATTATGGAAATAATTACTGACAGTATTAAAATAAGCTGACCATTTGAAAGCTACAGTCTCAGGCAACTGAATTGTGAAGGGTTAGTGAGTGCTAGTTTTTTTCTTTGAGAAACAAATTCTGAGTGTATACCCTACAATCACTGGTTGCACATAGCAAACACATCTACTTTGTTCCACCAGGAAACACAAAATATAACCCCATCACATATGTGACTATAATTTATGTATCTATGAGATATAAAAATTACTAATATGCCAAGTACTTCCACTAAGAAGTGAGGTAGTCAGTCAATACTTCTCATATGAAAATGTGGCTTTTAGTTATAAAAAATATTTATAGTTTTCTCATAAAAAAATCACTTTTTTCTTCTTATCTACCATTGCTTTAAAAATGACTAAACAACTATCATAAGAAAAATCCCATGTATGCTGAAATTAGGCCTGAGAGAATGTAACATTTACAAGTGACTGAAAATAATTTAAATGAAATCCCAACAATGGTAGCATTGAATTAAGATGAAAACAGTTTTGTCAATCACCTAACTAGATTCAAAGCTTAGTCTGACAATTGTTATTGTTGCTCAGAAACTTTTTGTCTCTAACAGAAAAAAAACTAATAAACTTACATTTAACCAAAAGTTAATTATAGCTCCAATTACAAAATATACATTTTTATTTTATAAACATATTTTAAGTTTTATTGCTAGGGAAACAAAAACCAAAGCAAGCTATTTTTGTGTCTATTTATTTATGGTGCAACCCAGGTACATCTGTTTCAGTCAAGTCTCCTCAGGTTTACCATAAGATCTTGGATAAATTCCAGTTACTACATTCCCAAGAAATATTATATTCTTGGCTTAGCTCTTTTGGGTGGAACAAAAGCATATTTTAAGCAGGTTCCTTCTCCAAAGGAGAAAAATAAAACATTTTTATGCATGAAAGCAGAGCTACCAATAATAAGAAATCCCATTTTCAATGGATTGCATTGCATGGTACATCAAATATTTTAATCCTAATTCCAATGGATGTAATACTAAAACTTTATGACATAGCAAACAATAAAATGCCCTAGTCCCTTAAGCAGCCACACATGAAGCTACTGAAATTTAAATTAGTTAACATTCCATAAAATTAAATATTCAGTTCCTCAGTTATACTACACTAGCCCAGAGTAAGTACTCCAGCCACATGAGGCCGGGAGCTGCTGCAGTCGGCAGCTCTGAAACAGACTTTTCCTCGTTGTGGAAAGTTCTGTTAGATAGTCCTGAACTAAAAGATCATCCTTTTCTTAGATAACAAACTTTTGGTTAATCCAAAAATGCATAGTTTTTCCTCATCACATTCATTCCACAGTGATACAAATGAACTAGACTTCATGTTAGCTCTGATATGCAGACTAATGAAATGTTGAATGATTTATATTAAATAACTAGTATACCTATATCATGATAGATCCTTGAATTTCAGTAAGTGTATACACACATTACGGTTTTGGGAACACAAGTTAACATATGTTGTGTGGCTACTTGTGAGGAAGGAGTCCACTTTAATAGCACAAAGGAAAACCTGCTATCTAATGAGTATTCCTGCCACAGAGAAATTTGGAATGAAAAGAAAGGGCAAGAAAATCCATTCCCAGAGCATAGCTAAAAAATGCATCAAAGGCTCTAAGTTTCTCTGAAAGTCTATTTAAAAATAATTACAGAAAAGCCCCTTTTAATTCCATTAATATAATAAAGGCACTCAGTACCTTTTGTTTTAAATGAACCAGGAATCACTTAAAATGACCACTTTGAGTAGTACTCTGATTATAGTAACATTTAATATCATTTTTGTTGAATGGTTATTATATTACTACTATTCTACCTGGTTTAACTGATTTAGAATGTACCAGGTCTGACAATTAAGTTCGAGAATTTGTTGCAACGATGTTGCTAAACTTTTTTTGATATCAGAGGGATTATTCATTATGAATTTATACTAATTGGACAAAAGTTAACCAAGTTAGCTATTTCGAAGTGCTGAAAAGGCTGCTTGAAAAAGTTAGATGAAAATGACCTGAACTTTTCGCCAACAATTCATGGCTCTTGCATCACGACAATGCACCAGCTCACATGGCACTGTCTGTGAGGGAGTTTTTAGCCAGTAAACAAATAAATGTATTGGAAAACCCTCCCTACTCACCTGATCTGGCCCCCCAATGACTTCTTTCTTTACCCAAAGATAAAGGAAATATTGAAAGGAAGACATTTTGATGACATTCAGAACATCAAGGGTAATACAACGACAGCTCTGATGGCCATTCCAGAAAGAGTTCCAAAATTGCTTTGAAGGGTGGACTAGGCACTGGCGTCAGTGCATAGCTTCCCAAGGGGAGTACGTCAAAGGTGACCATCGTGATATTCAGCAATGAGGGATGTAGCACTTTTTCTAGGATGAGTTTGCAAACTTAATTGTCTGACCTCGTACATTAGAGTATTCATGACATGTAACTCTGAGTGCCTAATATGTGTTTAGTCATATATTTGATTAAACAGCACCTTTGATATTTCTAGTTAAAAAAAAAAAAAAGGAAAGTACCATACCCCTCTTAGGTAAATAAACTCATTAATGATAATGTTTCTATAAGAAATCAGGCATGACATACTTAAGATTTACAGACCTTCATACAGCATGGTAACCTACCCAAACTTCAAGGACTACTTAAAATTCTTTTTTAGAATATAACTTCGTAAAGTGGAATATTTGAGAACTACATATGACTTAAGTGTATTTACGTAAGATGCTATAAGAGGCAAGAAGAGGCACTTCAGCAGAGTGGTTCAGACCATTACCCAGGAGCTAGAATTAAATAATTGAAACTGAATTAAATAACTTCTTTAATCCAGCGTATAACCTAGTGCTATTACGGTGTCCTGCACAGAAGAGATAGCTAATATGTATTTGTTGAATAAATATATACATTAAGGAAGCAGTTTGCTTCTGTGAAAAGAACGCAGGCTTTGCAGTCAGACACAGGTTTAAATCCAGGCTGCACTACAAACCAGCTGACCCTTGTCTTCCTTTTAAAAATAGGAATAATATATTTATTTTATAAGCCTGTGGAGAGAATTAGATACAACGCATGTAAACCACTAGCGCAACTATGGGCAACTGGAAAGTGCTCAATAAATGATCACTGATAACATTAGTTTGCTCATCATTTGCAGATTTAGTAAAGAAGACCCTGGCACAAGACAGCATAGTCAAAAGATTTACACGAAATACTGTAAAGACTTCTCCTGTGTGGAAAGGGTTTGAAGATTATATATATATATGGGCAATAACGAGAGTCAATGATTAGATTCCTGTACATAAGCCAATCTTGGTAGGTCTTAGATTTTCAGAACCTATCTGGCCAAAGAGCCAATAAAGAGATGAGATTTTCAGAGCATAGAGGACAGTATCTGAGGGAAGATTAGCTGTCTTGTGTAGGCCAAGCAATGAGGACATGTGGTTCTCTCCAGATTTACTGTGTAAGTTCTGTAAACATTTCTGAGGCTCTCGCATGTGAAGTAGTGGTCTATTCCCTGGGGATGCAACCATGCCAAGATGCAAGCCCTTTTCTGGAGGAGCTCGATGCAGTAGAGACAGTGTCAGACAGCAAGTGTGAAGCAGAAGATGGCTGGGCCCTTAGTCTGGTCTTGACATTCAGGCAAGGCTTTTTAAAGGAGATGACCTCTGAACTAAGGTCTAAAGAATAAGAGTTACCCCAGACATTAAAGGTGAGGGGCCTGTTTTATGTAGAAGTAATAGCAGAACAAAGGCAAGGAGAGTTAAATTGCATAAAAAAAGGTGCCAGTCTTAAACAGTCTGATACTGCTCCAACAGTACAGTGGGGTGGGAAGAATTTAAGTTGAAGAGATAGGAAGGAGGCAGGTCATGGAGAACCTGGGAGGCCAGGCAAAGCAGCCTGGAAACAATTAGAGGAGAGACAGTATGTGAAATCTAAGCAGCTTTCCAGACCCTAGGCAGATAGAACTGTACAGAAGGGAAGAAAAAGTGTTTTGTTTTTCTATGTGGATCAAGATTATAAGTATCCAGAATTAATGACTTTTCCTTAGAGGGTATTCTTGTCTTAGTGAAGCAATCTGGAAAATGGAGAATCACTTTGTTTTAAGTAATGACAATTCATTTAACATTCCAAGAAACTACAATCCATCCACGTAACGTTACCCCAAACAAAATACCTGACAATTATATGCACTTATGAACACCCTTGCGCTTACCTAGCAAGGTCTTAAAACTTAGAGACTTTTGGTTCTACCATTTACATCTAGAGTTTATTTGCAGATAGAAGCTGCAGAGTATCCAAGGTAGTCAAAAAAAAAAAAAAAGCTCACTCTTTCCACCTCAAGGGTCTTATCATTCGATTAAGGAAAAAGGGGGCACCAAACCCAGCTTAAAAAACAAGAAAATAAAAACAAAGATAAGAAAGAAAAAAAAAGACTTACGGAGACCACACTCTTGGGAAAGCTTCTATTTCTTCTTGTGTGTACTCATCTAGACGTCTTGGTACTTTTCGTGGTTGAGGAAGCTCTTCCACTAAATTCTTAAGAATATCTTCAGGTATATCCTGGGTTAAATAAAAATGTAGGCTTAATTTTCTTAAAATATATTCTTTAGTAATAAGTTAGTAATGGTAAGTATTAAAAAATAATAAAATCAATATTTATAAATGAGAAAAACAATATGAACTTTGTGAAAATTCCTGAAAAGTATATTCAATCAACGATATAAGTAATCTCATTACAGTAACACACTTCATATTTTAATCTTGACAAATGTATTTCTCATAAATTAGACATCTTCAATTCTGACAGTTATTGAGCCACTAAGTTCTATTTTTGTTTTCTAAATACTGTTTAACTGATCCCTCTCTTTTTAACTGCAAAAAAGGCACTACCGTGGTTCATTCTCATGATTTGTTATCTGATGAATATATGTACTGGGCCTACTGCTTCCAGTGCTATAACCTTTCATACTCCATGTTGTTGCCAGAAAAAAACTTTCCAAAATGAAAATCTGCTAGATCCTGGGTCATTTAGCCAACAAACATTTATGGAACTCCTTCTATGAACCAGAAATTGTGATAGGTGTTGAGTATATGAAGGAAAATAGAAAGATCATGGCTTCCAAAGGCTTGCAATTTTTAAAGTGACTTCATAAGAACTTTAATTTTTCTCTGCAGAGAAAAATTATGAACCAGAAATTGTGATAGGTGTTGAGTATATGAAGGAAAATAGAAAGATCATGGCTTCCAAAGGCTTGCAATTTTTAAAGTGACTTCATAAGAACTTTAATTTTTCTCTGCGCCAGATCCAGAATCAACCATTTCTAGGGACTAGCACTGAGAAAACAAGATGTGGGCATTAGCTGTGCTGTAACTTTATTTTATGAATATATAAAATCTTATGATACAAAAGTTAAAGTAAAAAAAAAATCTAAAAGGTATTCTCCAAAAAAAATCTCATTTTCTTCCCCATTCCTTCCATCTCTTTGTGCCTATATACCAATAAGTAGCCAGCTTCATTTTCTCATTTATTTTTCCTGTATTTCTTTATGCAAAAAGAAGCAAATATAGTATATATGTGTATGTAAACATATGTATGAATATATGCATAGAAAAGGTAGCCTGCTATCCACATTCTTTTTCACCTTGCTTTTTTTACACTTAGCTTAGCGATATATATCCTAGAAAAACATTACTTACCAAGTCACAACAATATTTGTCATTTTAGTTTTATAATTGTATAGTACTCAGTTGAATGGATAGCACATAGTTGATCCAATTTTCTATGGATGAGCATTTGTTACTATTATTTTACTATTATAAATAATGTAGAAACGATAATGTGTATATTTTTAGCCTAAATTGCTATAAATAAGATTGCTGGATCAAGTATGAATCGCCTTATGTATGTACTTTGTTAAATGTTACCTAATTGCTAGATTCTTTATGGGTTGCATCATTTTGTACTTCTACCGGCAATGCATGGCTGCCTGTTTCCCAATGAATGGCCTTGACAATAAAAGAGTTGTCAAGCTTTTGAATATTTAACAATCCATTCTTGGGGAAACGGGCTCATTTATTTTATAGTCGGAAGTTATTTAAGTAATTTACTGTTCAACTAAACTACCATGAATACTTAAAACATCCACTGTCAAATCTTATAACAGGGTAAATAATATTATTTTTGTGTCTGTTAAAAATTATGGTTTCTAAGAAATGTGACAGTATAATCGGAAACAGCAGTTTTTAAATTCTTGTGATTCCATGAAGGTCATTTATCCTTAGATAAATGCTCCCGTACTTGGTACCTCAAGGTAAAGTGGAAAATTATTTTCCTCATTCATGCGAAGCAAAGGTAATAAATTGACCATTTTGCTAAAAGTATGAGTTGCATGTGTTGTTTAAGCTAACAACAGAGCACACGAGTGGCTTGAATAGTGGATATACTTGTGTTCTGGAATGACTTTCTATATAATTCCTCTAGTAGGAACTATAAGGACAGTAATCATAACCATGGTCATCATCGCAACTACCATGTTTCCCCGAAAATAAGACCCAGCCGGACCATCAGCTCTAATGCATCTTTTGGAGCAAAAATTAATATAAGACTCGGTCTTATTTTACTATAAGACTAGGTCTTATATAAGACCGGGTCATATATAATATAATAAAATATAAGACCGGGTCTTATATTAATCTTTGCTCCAAAAGATGCCTTAGAGCTGATTGTCCGGCTAGGTCTTATTTTTGGGGAAACACGATAGCACTTACTGTGCCAGACCCTATGCACTTCACAAATGTTATCTCATTTAACCCGTATGGAGCAGGTGCTGTTATTATACTAATTTCACAGATGAGAAAACAGAGATAATAGATTACTAGTACATGGACATAAGGTCAATAAATAGTGCGGCATGGATTCTAATCCAGTCTGATTCCAGAGCCTGAACTCAACTATGTTACTATAGACTAGAACCACTGGTGTTTCATTATAGTATATTAAGGAGAAAAGCTAAGTACTTAAAACAGTGTAATAATAATAACAGGAGCTCCGATCATAGTTCCTTGTTCAAAAAAAAGCAGTTATTAAAGTGAAAAAACAGAGCTTACAGACTTTTAATTTTAGTCCAATTACAGCTGACTTTATGAAGAGCAATTGTTATTATGGTGTGCTTACTGAAAAATACAGAAAATATTTCAGAAGTTGACATGAAAACACTGAAAATAAGTCTATGGCAATTATTTTAAAAGAAGATAAAGTATTTAATTGAGAATTTAGGAAAAGCGTCTGACCAGTGACCACTCACTCACCTCATCTGGGAAAAGATGCAACCTCTGCATCATAGTTCTTCTGTGAAGATTTTTGGGTAGCATGCCATAAATAGCTAGTTTTACAATCTGAAAAACAGGTATATGTAGGACTCAATAAAAAATAAAAAATATGACTTTTGATATAAAGAAGGCAAACATAATTAAAGATAGTTAGGAAAACAAGCAAGTGGGCTAAGACTCAATAGGGATATGAAAGTAAAGAAACTAAGACTTAAGTAGATAAGTTGCTGCAACAGAAAAGGAACTTTTACCATCTTGTACATTACTTTGTTCTTTAGGCTCTATGTGTTTATTTTGATTTAGAAAAAAGACAAAAGGAAGAGATTAAACCTATGTATGTGCCAATTTTAGCAAGACTAAGAAGGAATGCTCTAAGCTTTTACAAGAACTTGTGGCTCAAAATCTATCACACAGTGACAGAGCAGAGCCCAGAGAGGCCATAATCCTGTGTCTTCCAGCTGGGAGATCAGGTTTCCAATTCAGAAACTAAGCCTGACCACACAGTTATGAGACTGACTGTACAGGCCACAGATCTACAACAGTGGTAATGGTTAACATTGACAACTTACGACGTGTACTTTGGTCAGTACATTCCATTTGTCAACTGTGTACAATGCTGAGTCTCATTTCACAGATGAGGAAACAGATTTAGTGAGGTTCTGGAACTCCCCCAATTTCATGTATCTAATAAGGGGTGGTGCTGGAACTCCAACCAGGCAGTCTAACTCCCAGAACAGACCCCTGGTACATGCAATCCCACTTACGATGTGTTTCTCTCCATGACTTAGCAAGAAGACAAAAAGTCCCTTCTCTCTACCATACCCATTCCCAACAAGGAAAACTAACCTTTCTTTGATTTACTTTTCCCCTTTTAAGCTTATCCTCATTGTTGGTTTAAATGTGATTGCATGTGTTTTGTCAAGAGTAGGCCACCCAGTGTCACCCTGTGCTCCATAATCTCCTGGGGGGCGGGGGGCCTCCTAGTATAGAGCATCTACACATATTCTGTGAGTTCTTCATAAAACGACTGATGGAGACATTTAGAGTGTTACATAGATTTTTGCCATCTATACTCAATATTTGAAGGATATAATTTGACATGTTTTAAAGCTTAATGCCCTAAAACAATCCACGTTAGAAAACGGCTTCACTGTAAGGGGACTTCCTATTCCTTTTATTTTTTCACCAAATCAGACTACAAAATCTCTCCACATACGAAAGCTAATGATATCCCATACATATTTTCCGTCTATTTTCTAGGTTAGTGCTGCTAATACTTTATGTTCTGGAGACTTTCTGTAAATGTAGATTTATATTGTTAAAATTAAAAGCAATTGAAAATTCAGTTCCTCAGTCACACAGTCACTTTTCAAGTGGTCAATTACCACATGTGGCTAGTGGTCACCTTATTTGACGGTGCACACATAGAACAGTTCCATCATGGTAGAAATTTCTATTGGACAGCACTAATCTAGCTATCAGCGTTTACAATGTTTAATGTTTTAAAAGTCTTAAGCAGAAACTGACAATGTTAAGACTACTTAGCGTCTTTTCTGGATAAGCAAGTCATTATTACATTCTCTGAAAATCACCCTTTTAGCAATTTTCTTCATTAGTATGGTTACTTGGCATTTGGTTTTCATGTTCTTAAAAAATTTAGTTGACTATTTACTTGAATTAACAGGTTGGTATTTTAAAAATTTGCCCTATTAAAAAATACAAACGTAACAACTCTAAGAAAGGCTAGAAAATGTGAAAAGGTTCTAAGCTGACAGGGGAGAGAAAAAGAGACAAACATACACCTCCAGATAAATATGATAGGACATGTACATACAATCAAGTATTTCTAGCTTTACAGACTTAAGCATAAGCTCTAAGGAGTTCAGGGAGTGAGAAACATAGAACAAGAAGAGGTTAATAAATATTAAAGATCTTCCTCACATAATCTGTAACCCAGGGCAAGTGTCATTTGATCCACACAAAATAACTTTATTAACTATTGGAGGGGAAAAGACATA
This sequence comes from Rhinolophus sinicus, assembly GCF_036562045.2. Lineage (NCBI taxonomy): Eukaryota > Metazoa > Chordata > Mammalia > Chiroptera > Rhinolophidae > Rhinolophus > Rhinolophus sinicus. The sequence goes on along the minus strand of NC_133761.1, from coordinate 14,459,901 downwards.
CGAAAGGAACTATGATAGAAGGAAAAATATAAGGACACAGGAACTCTTAAAGAAACTAAATATATGAGAAGGATAAAGGATATAAGGAAAGGACTGAATCAATATATTTCTTTGGTTTTAGAATTAATGATCTATGTAATTATAAAAAATATTTTGAAATATTTAATAACCTACTAATAACTATTTCAATGTATTAATGTATTTTACAAATACTATTCTAAGACTGTACTAATAATCAGAAGAATGCATTATGAAACAAATTATCTTACAGGCCACATGATTAGCAAATCATGTGTGCTGGCAGAGGACTCACTGCTCCAGACCAGACAAACACTTTAGGGGAAGTAAAATAAATGGCCTCTTCCTTAGCAAACCATTCTTTTTCAAAACACAAAGTCAAAATAAAGACTTGAAAAAAAAATTAAGCTCTTTAAATGAGGTAATAATTCAAATGGATTTAACTCTGAAATATTTTCCAAGCCATCATCAAACATTTTTGAACGCATTTCAATCTTTGTTTATATATACAAAAACACTCCCCAATTACTGCCAATTTAGCCAATGCCAAATGCTTCACATCAGAAAAGTTAGCCTATACTGCCTCCTAGTGTGCGGTGAGCATGCCTGACTAAAACACCAACTTGAATTTTAAAAACATTCTAAAACGCTAAAAGTATAATTTGTTGTAACAGTTATGGTACATATTATCAGCAGTCCTTAGAACTTTTTAATACCATTATATGCAATCCATATTAACGGTCAAAGTAGGATACTTTATTTGACCCGTAATAGTCTAAAAACACCCAAGTTATGAAACAGAGCGTTAAATATTCCCTAAAAAGCAATCTCTGAGTATGTGTTTGTAAAATAGCTACAAATGATGAAAAGTAAAAATAAATAGGAAAGCATGGAACTTCCAAATGTTATGTTAGGCCTTATTATAATAAAATATTCCCCACCCCCTGATAAATCTCAGGCAGTATGACACCAAACAAATGGTTACATACTGATGATAGGTATTTATTTTTGGTCACCATTTTAGGAAAACAGAGAAGAATGTCTTCAGAGTACCGTGTTTCCCCCAAAATAAGACCGGGTCTTATATTAAGTTGTGCTACAAAAGACGCATTAGGGCTTATGTCCAGAGGATGTCATCCTGACAAATCATGCTAGGGCTTATTTTCCAATTAGGTCTTATTTTTGGGGAAACACTATAACATTTGTTCATTCATAAATGGATTTAGGTAAAAAGCTAAAATAGTTACTGATGGGGAAAATGCTATCTATCTTATGAGTATAGTTCAAAGATTGGGCTTTGTAGAGTTATAGGAAGGAAAAATAAAATTGTTAAATGGCAACAGGAGATTTTGCTTTTAGCAACACTGAGGACTCATATTTGGATTAGAAACTTCTCCCTGTATATAATTCAAATGATAAAGTAATAAATAAACATTAGTGAAGTTAATGATATTCAAAAAAATTTTTTTTAAAAATCATGGAACCAATTGGAGGCCAGAAACAGGAGAAAGTACTACAAAGAAAAGAAAGTCCTAAAAAAAAAAAAAAAAAAAAAAAAAAAAAAAAAAAAGAAAGTCCTAGGGCTGCCATTTGTCTTGAGGGCATTAACTCAGTGCGAGTCTTGGGTGTTAAACGGATACCACGTTGGGGTCAGGTAGTAGGATCAAAGACTCTCATAAACCTAGATTTTGAGCAGAAAGGCAACATCCAGGGTGAAGCGTGGGAAAATTAAAAAATAAGTCTTTCCTGAGAGTTAACTGCTAACTATGAGCCGATCTCAAAAGGCTTTGAGCCCCCAAATTCATCCTTTTTACGGGGATCAAAATCTAATGTATAGCTTAAAGAGGTCTTAGAAAATCCAGATGTCTAAAGTATAGCTTAAAGAGCCCCATAAACCTGCCAGAAGCTAAGTAAATCTTTCCTGAAGAAATGTACCTTTAACGCAGGCCTCAAAGAATTCCCAGAGATGAAGTTCCCAGGTACATGAGCTTACCAAGTATCCTGAGCAGAAACAATAAATTACAGATTCAACAAGACCACTAACGTTAGAATCAAATATAAATGCTAACAGTTATGTTTGAAATGCCTAAAGAAATATGAGGGAACCAAAGTATGACAAAAGAACAGAAAGACTATCAAAACTGACCAGCAATCTTAAAAAGAAACAAACAGTAAAATTTCAAGAAAAGGAAAAAAATACAATAAACGAAATTAGGAACCCAATAAAAAGGTCAATCAGATGAGACATAGGTAAAAAGACAGAGAACTAGAACATAGATCTAAAGAAATTATCGATAATGCAGCACAGACAGGGAGATACAAAATACGAAGAGAGCTAATGAATCATGCACAATAAAGTGAGAAACCCTACTGTAAGTATGAGATTTCCAAAAGGAAAGAACAGATAAAGAACAAAGGGAGCCAATATTACAAGATATGTCAGCAAATTTTCAGAACAGACCACACCAGTCCTCAAGCAAAATAAACAACAAAATTTGAAAAGAAACATGAAAACAAAAGCCAAAGAAAAGATCTTAAAAGTATCCAGAAAGAAAAGACAGAATACATACAAAGAAACAATTAAACTGACATCTGACTTATCAATAGTAATAACAGAAGCTAGAATCTGTTTACATAATAGCTTCAAAAAGCTGAAGGAAAAAAGCAGTTATCCTAGGATTGTGTATATAAGCAAAACTATCTTTCAAGAATGAAGGCAAAAATAAAGATAGTTTCAGACAAACGAGAGTTCACTATTGAGAGAATGTTATGACAGGAGTGTCAGTAAGCACTTCATGAGGGAAACTAAATCCAGAAAGAAGGCTGAGTTACATGAAGGGACTGTAAGCAAAGAAAAATCATAAATCAGTAACTATGTAAAATAATAACAAGACTGTTGAATTGGAAGGGTTTTGAAAAATCTTGAATAGAGAAAAAATATAGATTGTGAGGAAGAGTGGGTGTTAAAAAAGCTTTGGGCCTGGATTTGATTTGAAGGACAGTAACTATATTAACCTTAGACCTCTGATAAACAAACTCCATCAATCCAAAAGAAGGTAAGAAAGAAGGTGATGAAAAAAAAAACAAATTCTAGCCCAGTAAAATTTAAACTGTAAAGTGTTATATCAGGCAAACACTAGCAAAAGGTTGACACAGCTATATTAATATAAAAAAGTAATAGACCTGAAGTTAAAAAGCATATTGGAAATAAAGAGGGTCAGTATGTACGCTGATCAATTCTTTACAAAGATTATAATTCCAAACTTAAGTTTAACACTCAAATTTCAAAATATGCAAAGTAAAAACTGAGAGAACTATAAGGAAAAGTGAACAAATCCACAACTGAGATTTCAACATAACTCTTTCAGGTCATCAATAAATCAAGTGAACAAAAGAGTCAGTAAGAATATAAGACTGGAACAACATCTTCAGCATATCTGATATAATGGATGTATAAACGTACCGGTACATACTCGTGCATACATATATGCATATCTCTCTCTCGCTCTCCCCAAGACATTTTCAGCAAACATATTATATTTTAGGTGATTTGATCATGCAGGTGTTAAGAAATTTTTTTAGTATATGTGCTGCCGAAGCGAGCACAAGAAATTTTTTTAAGAGTATCAAAATTCTTTCATTTGATGAAAAATAGTAAATAATAATACTAAATAAATAATAAATAGTAATTAAAAATATATAGAATTGAATGATAATGAAGTATTTATCAAAGCTTGTGTGATACAGGTTAAAGAATTTATAGCCTTGAACGCTAGCTATATTGGAAGACTGAAAAAGCAATGTCTGAACCAGTTTTTCCAGAGATGATAAATATTAAAAAAATACGATAGACTTACTGCCACTGGATCCTTCTGGTGAAGTTGAGCAGCTGTTACTTGTTTAAATCCACCTGGGTAACTGTTAAAAGAAGCAAAGACCTTAAAACTGGGAGTAGGCTATAGTACAGTATTCTTGAACAGAAAATTCTTTTATAATACAAAACGTTTTTATTATGAAATTATACTTGGTTCTGGAAGCTAGGCTATTCATTAGTGCCTTAAAAATTATTTGCAATGTTATTCTATTAAGTGGTCAGCCATCATTATTTCATAAAAAGTTTCACATCTTGGAAAATTTCTTGGCACAACTATTTATATTTTGGAATTTAAAGTTATTCACTGTTCATTCACCCATGCATTCATTTATTCATTCATTATGGGGTAGTTTATCACTGTTTGAAGTAAGGAAGAAAAAGCAATGCGCCAAAATATTTCACATTCCTTGACAAATTAGACAAAACGTCTGTATAAATTAGTAGTCAGGTTTGGGGAAAATAGTAGTAGACCATTTGGTTTTGAAGTCAAACTCTAAATAGGTCATGATCCTGTTCCCTATTAACAGTTGGTAAAAGACCACTACGAGTTATATGTTAGTCCTAAGTAATAAAATAGTTCATTGTGTTCAGATCAAAATTACGTATAATATGGATAAATTGGAGACTTAAAAATGTGTTTATTTGGGATAGCATAGGAGGCAGCTTAGTAACCTGATACCCCAGATTCAGATCTGATATCTAAGTTTGCCTGTGGCTACCGGTCTATTAGGCAACTCATTTTACCTCTTTATAAGTTTACCTCTTATATATGTTTACTTATATGAGAAAAATGATAATATTTGTCCCATCTATGTTTCAAGATTTTTATGAGTCAAATGAGAAAATGTTTGTGAAAGTGCTTTAGAAATTTAAAACAAAAACAATATACAGATGTAAGGTTTTATTACACTGAATGGATAAGTAAAGTCTAAATGATTTTCAAGGAAGGAAAAAAGAAAATGTAAAATTAGTGGACTGTGCAAGAAAAATTTACAATTACCTAAATGTGATTCCTTTCATAAGTTTCTTTCAGCAAGACTTGAAAACATTTTAAGATAAACCACCCTTTTAGGAATAAAATTTAAGAAAGCATATTTAAAAGTTTGCTGAGAAAGACAGATAATTTTCAAATTGGAATTTTAAATTGATATTTCATTTGTTTCATGGAATTTCAGCTGCAGAGAAAGAAATACCTGTCTAGACTTCTCTTCCTGTATTCTTTCTCTCCATGGAAAAAATACTTTACACTTTTAATGCTGAAGATTATCTTTCTATTTTTAACACTGTGATGGAGAATACTAAAGCATAATGCCATTTACATTATGTTTCAGGAGTTTGGACTTTATACTGAAAAATTTGGAGAGCTACCGTAAAATTCTGAGTAGAGGAACAACTTGAGTAATGCAATACTCAGTTGATTTTTACTAGTGAAAAAATAAGTACAAAAAAAGAAAAAATAAGTACATTTCTCCTTCAGTATGGGATAGCCCGATTGGAGTAGAAAGGTATTTGTTTGCGATAAGCCAAGATTTTTCCAATTCATATTATTAATAATTCAGCAAACACTAACCAAATGCCTATTACGCTGGTGCTGGAGATATACATATAAATATGTCAAGATCTTGTCTCAAGAACAATGATTAAATAATTCTGTTGAGACATCGTATAGGAAACGGTATCTCTAACTCATGCCAATCAATTTCAGATGGCAAAGTTTAAAGTGCACACATACCCATCTTACTCAACCTTTAAAACAATTAGAAGTGAATGTTTATAAAATATAATATCTATACAAGAAAGGACTTTCTGAGACTAGCACATATAGAAGGAATTACAAAGGAAAAGAGAGATTTAATTATCTAAAAGTTAAATAACTGTACAGAAAGGACATCATAAAAAAAATTTGTAAAAGGTAAAAAAATGTAATGGTGGATTAATATTCTTAATAGATAAAATGTTCAGAGAAAGTGATCAGGAAAGTATTGAGACCTCACTATTATGTAAATGTAAACAATTACATGCCCATCAAAGTAGCAGAACCTTATTATTAAACTATTTTCAATGATAATACTGTGCAGTTTTGTAATTAACAGATGTTCATATGCAAAAATTGTGACAGTAAACCGATGTTTGGAAATACCTAACAAAGACCAAAAAATGATCATCCCTTTGATCCTGAAATACATTAAATTTCTGGAGTTTTATTTTAAATAACTATATATAGAGATACTTAATGGATAAAGGTGTTTTCTAGGTCTTTATAAAAGTCAAAATTTTAATTTCAAAAAAGGGAGCAATGATTAATTCCTATGTACCACTACATAGGAACTAAAAATAATTCTTATAAAAGGGCTCTCTGAGAATTTTATATTAAGTGGAAAAGGATATAAACATTTATATTAAAATGTTGAGTCAAAGGATGAAGGGCGATTTTCATTCTTTAAACTTCTCTGTATTGTCTAATATTAGCATGTACTAAAACTTTTATAACAAGAGAGTTAAATTTTGAATAAATAATTGCAATAAAGTTTTAGGAGCATAATAAAAGTAGTATGTCCAAAGTGTAAGTCAAGAGTCAACAGAATCAGAGAAACAAAAAGTGATTATTAGCCCTATGGGAGATGAGGAAATAGGGATGGTATCCCAGAAGGGACGACATCTGAGTCAGATTTTAATGGATAAATAGGAGAGTTCATGAGAAACAGTCTTGTCAAGGAGAACAACACATGCAAAGGCAGAGGTAAAAAACTGCAATATGTTGGCTAAAATGAAGTATTAAGAAGCAGTAGTGGTAACTGAATGCCAATAATTTGGAAAGATGTTTGGATTTTCCTCCACAGGGGCGCGAGCATGACTGAGAGGGCTACTAGCTGTTCACTACTGGCTGTGTTACTATTTTCTTTCATTTGCAGTAATACTGCAGATATTATTGTTATAGGAATTATCCTAGCATTTTGTGTCAATACTTCCTTTTTTGCTTTACTGCATTATGTTATCCTGACTTCAGCTTTCTTTCCCAATTACCTCTAAATTTTATACAATGTGGTTTATATGTCAAGATTTGCCAACAGCAGAAATTACTAAAGATGGATATGAATTTATTTTTGTTAAGTTGAAGATTTCATAAAAGTATTGGAGGAGAGGAAATGGGCAAAGGATGGCTAAAGGAGGCAAAAAAGGTATTCCAAGCATTTAAGACCTACTTGGGCAAGAGAGGAAAAGAACCAGATGAGGGCATCAAAGTCTGCTTGTCTAAGACAAAGACGCAATTGGAAAGAAAAGAGCAATTTTGATCAAGAATGAAAGAGCAACATTTCTAATCATGTCTTGCATACTAGTGTAGAAGATACACGTAATTGAATTTGTACATGCCCTGAGGATGAGGGGTTAACTAACACATTATATGACAAATTCAAGATCTCAAAAGATCTTAAAAGGCTGGAGATAAAACTTAACATGGAGTAAACTTAAGGTATTGCAATTAGATTAATACGTAACTAAAACACACGGGAAAGAGAAGTAGTTGAATGACAGCATGTTCGAAAAAGACTTACGGGTTTTAGCTGATAGTGAACTCAGAGTGTCACATAATGACATGGCCTTGAAAAGCTCTATTGCAACAGAACACTGTGTAACTGAAAGACGGAGAAGTCACACTGTATTAGTAAACCATCAGAACACAACCAGGCAGGTGTATTCAGTTAAGAAGGATACTGACAAGCAAGGATTGTATCTAGAGAAGAGTGATCAAGATATAATGGAGGTATTTGAAGTGAAGCTATAAGTAAGAAAGTAAGGAACTATGAAAGAAGTACAGGTGTTTAGCTTAGGGAAAGAGAATCAATCAGTGGGCACTTGCTAATCACTGTTTTAAAATTATTTCTAGAATGTCATGTGGAAGAGATATAGTCATTTCACACTGTCCCGAAGAGAAGAAATACGACCAATATGAAGGCTAGAGAAAAATAGACTATGACTCAATAGCATAAAGATCTTTGAAAGAGTCACATTGCTTCAAAGGTGGAATAAATGGGCTGCCCTATGAGTTATGAGATTGGTATAGTTCAAACACAGGCAGGGAGACATGTAACTTGAAAGGTATGTCGTGGAGATTGTAGGTATCTTCCAAACTTGGGATTTTGCTCATGACTCCTTAAACATCTCAAGTACTTTCTGATGTTCAGGATGGTTCTGGAACAACAGTATGATGAATTACAGGAAACAGAAAGAATGAAGTGAAAAGATTGACTAAAAACTGAGTATAGTCTTGAGCAGAGAGGTTCTGTAAAAAGTTGCTAGGAAAAACAAATACTGTCAGTTATTTGGTATAGGTTTGTTTTTTGTTTTTTGTTTTTTTGTTTTTTTTATTGAGTAAATTATATATGTAGTCTGAGTAAAATTAGTATTTTTTTAAATGTCAAAGTTTGAAATTACATTTTTCTTTTAAACAGGATCAAAAGTATTATTAAAGTGATATATTTCAACTGCCCATCTTCCTTGACAATGGCTTTCATTGTCTTACCCAGTATGTGAAGAGTATACTTTTTGTTCCCATTTGTTTCCAGAAAACGCAATGTGCCTTGTGTTCATTATGACAACATGGTCACCGCAGTCACCTAGATTTAAAAAGAAAAGAGATTTTATATGAAAAACCAGGACTTTAAGAAAAAGTGGCCTTGGTTATTTATAAAACTTATCAAAGTCTAAGCAACACATTCAAAATATAAAGCAAGTCAGTATAATATCAATATTCTTGAACAGATTTCTGTTGGTGCTTACGTAACATCTCAGCATAGAAAGAGTTGGCTAGCCATTTGGAAAATCTTGACACTGGAAGGTGAAAGAGAATTTAATAAAGATGCCAATACCAATAATACATCTTTAAAGGCAAACTACTGTTATTTCGATCATAGCCTACCATTAATAATCATACTTCACTAAAAATGTTTATACTAAGTATTTTTAAATATCTAATACAAATTTTCCCTTAATAACAGAAGAGAAAATGAAAACAATATGTATATAGATATAAAAAAGTATGTTTTGCCAATAGGTAAATTGAAAACAAATGTAAAACATCACAATTTATTCTTCTTCTCAAATTTAGAGAACAATAGAGTACTATGATCTTATTCTTAAATACTAACCCAAGGTTTTTTCCAACCACATTTAACTAGTTAAATTTAAACTGCCACTCTCAACTATGATTATATATACATATTTGACAGGACAGTATGACTTGAAAATTAAAATAGATGTATTGGATTAATTTTCCAGGGAAAAGTACCCCTAAGATTGGCAGTTCATCTAAAAAAAACCCCCAAAACTTCAAAAGTCCAGTGTTCACGTGAGTCACTACACATGGCAAAATCAACTAATCAGAAACATTTATTAAATGCCTACTCTACTAATAGAAAAACAAAGACAAAAACAAAAAAACTTTAAAAAGATTCTAGAAGCTTATTTAAGGAAAAAGGGTGGGAAAATAATAAGTACAAATAAATACAGTATATGAAAACTAAAGATTATATTAGCGATTCTGTAAGAGCTTTGAATTTGAATGACAGAATTTTCAGAGAAGTTCATAGTCTACATAGGAGAAGGGTAAGGGAAAGAGGATAAATCAGGCGGGTTTTCTTCACTACAGTGAAAAGGAATCCAGAGATGTGAAGGAAAGACCTCGGAAGCTTGCTGTGAAGTGTGCTGAACAGGATAGTATGACAGTCTTTGGCAAATTAAGTGACTAAAGTTCCTAAAGGTGACACATGATGGGCTATTAAGGCAGTTGGGCAAATGAACCAGATGAACAAATAAAGAGGGTGAGAAGATAGCTTTCATCTCAAAGAATGCTGAAATAACCTTAGTGTTCACCCAGATATTCACAGTTGAAGAAGCCAAGTACCATTAGGATTAAGTGATTTGGCAAAAGCTCACACACCAAGTTACTTAACAACCTGTTCAGACTATTTCCATGACACCTTTTTAGAGGGAAATGGAATCTTTAACTTTTCCTTAATGCTAAATTTATTTGTAAAATTAAGATTGCAAAATTAAAACGATGCATTAACATTTGAAATAGACTGACACTTAACTGAAGAGAAAGAGAGAAATATACACTATCTGGGTAACTTTAAGAAGAGCATCAACTTTTTGTTTTCTAACAAGCCCTTAAAAATTTAAATAAGTAATAATATGAAACAGAATACTAGTGATTAAATTAGATCTAACCTAACCTTTGTTGAATTGTTTGGTATGCTAGTATTCATAATATTAACCTTTAAGAACTATGTGCAACTTTTATTTCATTCCAAGTTGACCAGCAGTATTTTAAGATAATCTAATAACTTTAGATGGTGCTAAAGAAAGGTTTCCCTCTGCTTCTTTTAAATGTTCATATAGTCCTCCTCAACTAATTAACCTGTGGGGAGCAGGGAAGGTGGGGTCCTCATGAAGAACAAGACACAATCCAAAAATCACCATGTGCAGTTTCTTTTCATTTGTCAGTGAGAAAGAATCATGTTCAAAAAGCTCCCAAGTCCCAAATTCAGGAGGATAGTTCTAATTAGAGGGAGGAGGGAATTCTTGTCCTAGTTCAGCATAATTTCCATCTTGACCCACTACACATTTTCCATAAAAAAATAACCTTATAAATGAAAAGCTGGTTTTCTACAACACTTTACAAAGTCCACTGGCCTAAAAAGTAGTTCAAATATCTACATTACGTTCCGACACATTATTGGTTAACTTTTACAGTCACTCCTGGATAGATGACCATCATTTGTAATACTATTTTTCTGGGAAACTGAACGTCAATTTTCACATAAACATGTTTACAGTGATTATGAGCCAACAATACATGCTTAATAAATGCTGATTAAGCCAATAAATGTTAGAAATAAACTTAAGATATAACATTTGTAAATTGAAAACTGAAATTTAAGTTTCTATTTCGATGACATCTTGTGGACATGAAAAGTTTTGCTGATATAAGATATACTCGTATATAGTGGGAAACAAAAATACAATTCAGTCTTTAAAACGTAAATTTCTAACTTGATTGAACAGCTATTCTCCATTAGAGACAGGCAGCCACAAAAGCTCTTCTGGTTTTCTAGTAGAATGTTTACTCACCAGTACTTTAGGAATACTTTTGCAATAATGACCCGCTTGTAAGGAAACAGAACTTTATTTCAGTGGACAGATAAGGGCTATACTTTAAGAAGGAAATTAGGTACCTACTACTAATTCTACTTTCCCCGCAATTTTGTATCATTTGCATTTCCACAAAGACAACCTAAGAGATCTTGTCTATCACTTTGTTGATAATCATTGCTAAGGAAAAAGCAGATTAGCAAGAAATCACAGTGTAAGTAGCTAAGAATCAGCATGGGGAAGTAGAGTGTGTAATTTCCGGTAGGAGGAAACAACTGCCTGGGTTCTAGTCCCAGTTCTACTATAATATAGCTGAGGGACAGTGAGAAAGTCACTTTCTTCTTCTGATTTTAGTTTTCTCATCTATCAATGACGCAGTTAAACAAAATATCTAAAATTCCACGGAATTAAACAATTGTATGAATTGGAGAATGACTATGGCATTCTCCTGGCCTGCCAAAAAAAAAAAAAGTATTTTTAAAGTAAAGAGATATAATTAGTCAAGCATAAGTCTGCTGGTCACTATTTTACTTTCAAAGTACAGTTAACCCTTATTATTCGTGGATTCCGTACTGTGAATTAGCCTACTCCCTCTAAAATTGATTTGTGACCCCAAAATCAATCCTTGCGGTGCTCTCCCAGTCGTTCACAGACATGCACAGAATGGTAACAAGTCTGAGTAGCTTAACATACATGTCTGCAGCTGAGGCTGAACACAGTGAAAGCTCTGCCTTCGTGGGTCTGCTCTTGTACTATTAACAAGTATCCTTTTACGGCCTATGTAGCGCCGGGGTTCTTGGCATTTATGATTTTAATTAGTGACTTCCCTGTTTAAAACCCAAGCCTGCTGCTGAAGTGCTGTGTAGTGTCCCTAAGTGCAAGAAGGCTGAAATGTGTCCTGCCGAGAAAATGTTACATAAGCTTCATTCAGGTATGAGTTATAGTGCTGCCAGCCATGAGTTCAGTGTTAAAGAATCAACTACCCCCCCACACACACACACCTACACACAAAATAAGGTGTCTTTAAACAAGGCTATGTAATGACTGGTTGACAAAAATGTCACCAGAGGCTCACAGGAAACTAACTATTTCCCCTAGAAGCAATGGCTCGGTGTTCATTAATTCAGCACTCACAGCAACTTTAAAGAAAATAACTACAGTGAATAATGAGCACTGACTGTGCTCATAAAACACCTGTTTAAAAGTGTCGCTCCACAAGATACTCCTGACAAGTATCTATTATGGGCCGGACATCGTACCAAATGCTTGAAAAATAAAGAATAACATGACAAAATCCTTGGATATTCTATACTGACAGATTTCACAGGGTGTGGCCTTATTTTGACATCTTACTGAAATTTTCATTAAGTGAAGGAAAAAGGTTAGAGCAGCAAGTATAAGAAATATGGGAAATCATAAATCCTTGCTCTTGCCCAAATCAAACCATCTGGAATACTCTTCCTCCTCGCTCCACAGATCCAAAAATCTAACTTAGTTTAAATGACGGGGCCCTGGTTAAAAGCAATTTCTTCACTCTCAAAACTGGGATTTGGGAATGGATGCACTCACTCAACAAACACCTCTTGCATGCCAACTATGTGTCAAGCACTGTTACAGGCACTAGGGACGCAGCTGTGGAAAAAACCAGGCAGAGTTCCTTAGGCAGAGTGACCTTAGTGAAGGTAGATGGACAATGAACAAATATTTATGTATAACAAGTCAGGTGGTAATTCTTAAAAAGCCAAGGTAAGGATAGAGAGAGTGAAAGGGCAAGCAGAGGAATCAGGGAAGGCCGCTCTCAGAATATAAATGACTGAGCACAGATCTGACAGATGTGAAGGAGACAGCCATGGAGACATCTGGGAAAGAGCATGCAGGCAGAAGGAGCAAACTGTGAAAAGGGCCTGAGGAAAAAAATGTGCCCAGCAGGCAAGAAAATGGAACAGCAACAGGCTTAAGTAGGTTACTCAAGGTACAGAGAGGTGGGAAATAAACTCACCGAGGGAACAGGACCATATCATGCAGGTCCTTGTAGGGCATTTGGTAGAACTTTGGCTTTTATTCTGAATTTCATTTGGAAAAGGTGACTAGCTGATGTGTGGAGAAAACAGCAAAGGAGGGCAATAGTAGAAGCAGGGAGATCAGGGAGGAGGCTTTTGGAATAATCCAGGATAGAGAGTACAGTGGTTTAAAATTAGAGTAGAAGAGAAAGAACGAGAGGGGGCCAGATATCTGTATCTGTATCTATATATGGAGTTGAACAAAGAGGAGTCAGAGTCACAGATGAAGCAACAGCTTCTACTAGAGCAACTAAAAGAATAGAGATGCTATTAACTGAGGTGGTAAAAACTGGAAGATAAAGGTTGGTTTAGGTAGGGGAAGCCACGAAGTGAGACATCTCCAAATGGACTAATTCTATTGGACATGTCTACTAGACACCCAAGATGTTCTGAGTAGAAATTGGGCTGTGAGTCTGGAATCCAGGGAAAGGGTCAAAACTGGTGATATAAATTTGGGAGCCACGAGCCTAGATTATATTTAGGGAACTAAGACTGTGATCCCATAAGGAATGTGAAGAGGTCCAAGTACTGGGCTCTGCGGCACTCGCGATTTTTAATGAGAGCAAAACGACTGGGAGTTTATAAAGCTGAAGAGAACAAAGGGGACTGAGGAAGAGGAGTTAGCAAGAGGGGAAGAAACAGCAAGAATGGCATCCTAAAAATAAGTGAAGAATGTGTTTTAAGAAGAAAGTTCTCTCCATGAAAATTGGTCCAGACTCTTCAAAAGGTTAATTGCAAGACAAAAATAAGAGAAAGAATATACTAGATTAAAAGACTCGAAAAGGACATAACTAAAGGCAATACAGAAACCTTGGTTGGATCCTAGTCAAGAAAGTAATAACTAAAAACAAATTCTTGGGACTACTAGAGAAATTTGAAATCGCCTTGGACATTGAACTGTATAATTAAATTGTTTATTTCCTTAGGTAGAATAATGGTATTTTGGTTACACAGGAAAATATCTTTATTCTTAGGATGCATATGCTGAAGTATTTGGGGGAGATAATAATGATATCTTCAACTTAATTTCAAATGACTGAATAAAAAAATATATGATAAAATGTTAACAACTGTGTAATCGAAGTGAAAGGTATAAAAAATTCACTGTACTATTTATTATTCACTGAGCATTTCTGAAAATGTGAAAACTTTTCATAATAAAAGTTAGGAAACTGTAAAGGACAAACAACCTGGTAAAAAGAAAAATGGGCAAAAGACAAGCATAGACACAGAAGAGGAAATGATAAAAGGCCAAATAATAAATGATAAAGCGGTAACTCCATTTGTAATAGGAAAATGCAAATTAAAACCATAAAGAGAGCATTTCACATCTATCTGAGTAGTCAAAAGTAAAAAGGATGAAAACACTAAGTGTTACTGAAGGAGAGGAGTGATGGAAACTCTTACAAACTGTTGGCAAGAGACGACATTGGCACAAAGACTACCTAGCTTCCTATGCACCTTTGAACCCAGTAATTCCTGTCTTATTGAGCTTGGAGAAACTGCCACATGAGTGCTGGGAAAAACGTACAAGAATATTCATAGCAATGTTGTTTGTAATGGCAAAAAAATGGAAACAATACAAACATTGAGGACATGGGGATTCAGTTCATTATCATCATTATTCTTGTTAACTTTCTTTAAAATTATCTATCTACCTACCTACCTACCTATTATCTCTGTATATTTCATTTTACAAAATATAAAGTTAAAACTGTGACCAACTGCGACAAATGTTGTTGAGGTCAAGCAAGATGAAGAGTAAGAACTGACACTGGACCCAGCAGATGGGCATTGATGTGCGTAGGTTCAGTGAAGTCGATCAAAACTACTATAATAAACAGACGTCTTCTAGTACGAAAACAACTTTCTTGTTTTGCTTTGGAAAAAAGGTACAGAAAAGCAAATCTATTCATTCAAAACAGTGAAAAGTAAACTTTTCATGCCTACCTAGCTCTATGTATCTTCCTGGGGGAAAGAGCTTTTAGAAGAGAGGGTAAGCTTATTTGCTCATTTTCAAAACCTGTCTATTGAGACGCACATTGCCCCGTGAAGAAACATGTATAGGAGTGAACATTTTAGTCCAAATCAGCATATTTCTGAGAGTGAATGGAGGGGCTACTGATAATTTGATGGGGCAATGGTGTAAAATGGGGTTGTCCCAGGCAAACTGGTCTGTATGGTTTTCCTAGGAATAAGCTAAATTCATGTTAGTGCCCTAGTAGGTTTTTAGCAAATGATGGCATAAGGGATCCTCAGAAAAAAAAGGTCCTTAAAAAGCAGCCCAGTCAAACTTCTTCAAGATTCTATCTGGCATGTAAACTGTGGTTACTAATGACAGGTCTAAAATGATACTCACTCAGTTGATGGTACACAGGTTTATGCAATCCTTGAAGTTTGACTGATGCCATAGCAGCAAGTTTACCAGGGGGCTGCATTTTCGCATCTAAAAGATACCAAACTCGAGCAAAAGTGGCCCATTGCTTGAAAAAAACAGAAGAGGAAATAGAAAATTCTAATTAAAATGGGAATAATTGAGTTTATTTTTATATACCATCACATGTATTCTATAGTTAATGTCAATAATTACTCTGAAAAAAGATTCTATCACTAATCAATTTTTTTGTTTTGTTTTAATTTATATTTCTGCAAAAGGGGAGTCTTTTCTTATTATTCTGCAAAGATTAACACGGTATTTTTTTCCTGCTTGCTTTTCTATTAGCAGTATGGATCAAGTTTTATTAAAAACATTCCAAAGATATATTCTTTTTTACATTATGACATATTTTTTTTGTATCACAATAGAATAGAATCTGGAGTGGTAATGAGAAGCATTTATGAAAGTAGAAGTTGTTTATGAAGGTCTTCAAAAATATTTTGGGATTAGTAGACACATCACATTGAAATATGAGTGGCCAATTAGGAACTGAACACTAGTCAGTTTAATTCCAAGACAGAGTTAAACTGCAGAATGTAGCTGGGAAGGTACAGATGGATGATGCTAAGCAAACTTAAATTTTAAAAAACTGCCTTAGACACCTTTAGGCTGCTTCAGGCATAGACCACTGCCTTTAGGTTCCGGTTAGAGCCTTCAAATTCAAAGAAACTTATAGACCAGAAAGATTTCGACCAGATGCTTTCTCTATTGCATATACACAAACAGCTAAACAATGATGGGAAAAAGTACAACTAGGCTAGCTGGTTTTAAATTTAATCATCACAAAACTCAAATCAGCCTATATATAACACTGCTTACCAATTCTGTTTTACTCCTGTTCTCATTTTTTTAAAATCTATTTCCCCTCACACATCTTTTGTCGGATTTATCCCTATTTTATACATATTTGAGGCCATTGTAAATGATATTGCATTTTTAATTTAAATTCCTGATTGTTTGTTGCTAGTATAGAAATACACCCCATTTTTGTATATTGGTCTTGTATCCTGCAATCTTGCTAAACTTATTTATCAGTTCTAGTAGTTTTTGGTAGATTCTGATTTTTTACATAGATGATCATGTCTTTTGCAAATATAGACAGCTTCTAGCCCATATTCTTTCCCTACCACTTTAAGCATATGAGCTAATAAAAAAATTCAAACAGTGAGGACTCTCCAGGACAATCCCATTCCTTCAATAAATTTAAAGGTAAAAAAGATAGGACTAGGAATCTATTAAGAGAGACTTAAAAAACAGCAAATTGCTGCACTTTGGATCCTAATTCAAAGGAACAAATGGTAAAAATATTATGTATTTACATAATATAGGTAATATATACGAGAAATTGGAAATTTGAACATACTCGATATTTGATGATATTAAAGAACTGCAGTTAATTTTTCATTTAGCTTTGATAAATGATATTGGAATTTTTTTTTTTTAAATCTTAATCTTGTAGAGAACATATTGAAATATTTACTGATGAGGTAACAAATCTGAGATTTACCCCATAAGGGAGGGAAAGAAGTGAATGGGGGTACAGATGAAAGGATATTGGCTATTAGTTTTGTGAAACTGAGTGATAGCTACTTATATATGACTGTAATTTTCCATAATAAAGTTAAAAAAAAAGCAACTCCTGATCTTACTTCGCCACCAGCTACTTCATTTCTTTCCTCTCCTTTCTCTCAAAACTTTTCCAAAGAGTTTTCATTACTCCAATGGTTTCTTCCCCATTCTCTTTTCAACCTATTACCTACTCCAACCTGACTTTTGTCTTCCAACACCCATCACCATCACTCTACAGGCTGTCAAAATTACTTTGACCTTCATGTTACTAAAACTATTAGTCAATTCTAAGTTGACCATTCCCCTCTCCTGGTATTCTTTCTTCACTTGATTTCCAGGACACCACCGTGTGTTGTTTTTTTCCCCTACCTTTCTGGTTCTCCACCTGTCTCTGGCCTCTGAAATGTTGAAATGTCTCAGAATTCAGTTCTTGGTCCTCTCTTCTCTACACTCACTTCCTCAAAGACTTTATCCAGACCTATACCTTTAAATGCTATTTGTATGCTTATGAGTCCCAAATTTACAGCTCTAACCCGTACCACCTTCCTGAACTCTACGCTTACCGTGTTTCCCCGAAAATAAGACCTAGCCGGACAATCAGCTCTAATGTGCCTTTTGGAGCAAAAATTAATATAAGACCCAGTATTATAATATTATATTATGTTATATTATATTATGCTATATAAGACCTGGTCTTATAGTAAAATAAAACCAGGTGTTATGTTATGTTTGTTATGTTATGTAAGACCTGGTCTTAGATAATGGTAAAATAAGACTGGGTCTTATATTAATTTTTGCTCCAAAAGACGCATTAGAGCTGATTGTCCAGCTAGGTCTTATTTTCGGGAAAACACGGTAAATCCAATTGCCCTCTTAACATTTGCATTACATTGCTTCTTAAACCAAATATAGCAAAAGGCTAGTTAATTCCCCAAACTACTGCAGACCAATACTTTTAGTAAAAACATAAAAAAAATTAAAATTGTGCCACAGTGCCAAATTGGCATATAAATTTTTAAATGTTTAATTTTAATTCCTGTATTTACCTAATCAGGGACAGGTAAGAAACAGCGCAGGGAAGGAATCACACTTGGTAAGGAACTGGGCTTAGAGGCATCTTAAACCGATATACAAAACTGAACTGCTCTTCCACCTGAATCCTGCTTCAATCTCAGGCTTCCCCATCTCGGATGATAGCACATCCTTCCAGTTGTTGAAACAAAAACGTCGGAGTAATCCTTGTTTCTTCTTTTGCTGTTGTGCCACATGCAACCCTTAAGGAAATCCTACTGGCTCCACCTTTAAAGGGCACCCGACCACTTTTCAACACTACAGCGCTACTTACCCTGGTTTGTGCCACCACCATGGCTAATAACCTCCAAACGGATTCTTTGCTTCTACCCACGACCAATCCCCACCTCTAAGCAGTCTATTTTCAACTCGGCAGCCAGAGTGCTCCCTTTACCACCTAAATGAGATCATGACACTTCTTGGCTCAAAAACCTCCAACAGGTCCTCATTTTACTCAGTAAAAATCAAATTCTTACAATGATCTACACTGACCTATGTGATCCATCTTATTACCTTTCCGACCTTCTCTCATAATACTCTTTCCGGGGAGTGGGCTGGGAATATGAACAGGACTGACTTAAAAAAAAAGGACGAGTACAGAGAACGACAGCCAAGTGGTGGCAAGAAATCACGACCCCCTTTTTTGTGCTTTCCTGAGGCATCTCCTCGCCCTAGGATTCAGCTTTCCTGCCGACTCAGCTTTACTAACCCCCCCGGAGCCACTGACCTCCTTCTGCCAGTGTAATGAATCCCATTAAGCAACAGAGTCCGAGCTCACCTGAGGCGCTCTAGAGAAACTCGACATGTTTCTCCACCACCAGCAGGACCGTCCTCCTTCCTCCAGTATCTAAGTTCAGTCCGGAGCATCACGGGTCCGGCGGGAAACACATATAACCAAGCATGACAGTTCCTAGGCCGGCCAGCACTTGTCTGCCTTCTCGCTTTTCCTGGGTCCCCTCTAATCTTCCCACGGTCGCAATTTCGTCATGAAGAAGGAAATAATGCGGTTATTGAGAGAATGACTCCCGAAATTTACCCTCTTGCTAGAAAAGCTGCGGAAAACCAACGGAGGACACACAGTTTCCAGCCGACCTACGTAGACGGGAACCGGAAGTGCATCAGCAGCGCGCGGCTGTTTTGATGTGAAATTCCAGACCTGAAACTGGGGCTCAGCTCCGAGGAGATGGATCGGTACCTGCTCCTTGTGATCTGTAGGGAAGGAAAAGTCTCGTCCGCTGTGGGAGGGGAGGCGGAGCACCTGCCAGGGGCGTCTGTTGAGGGTACCGAGAAGCAGCCAGGTAAGTGCTGCGCTGGGAGAGCGGGAACAGCTTGCGGGGAGGAGAAGAAATTTGAATTTGTGAACTAGTTTTGCTGGAGAGGGACCGATATCGAGTTGTCCCAGGGAACTGCGACTCTGGCTGGGATCGACTGGAGAAGGGCGGAGATGTGTCATGGATCTTCGTCGAAGCATGGGGACACATTTGTGGATGCAAGATTCCAGCGCTCAGAAGTTTTTGGCACAGTAAAAATGTAATTGAATACATTCTCCGTGCCTTCGTAATGGAATTTCTGTTTTTTTGAAAATATATACATTCGGTAGGTATTTCTGCCTCCTGTGTTGCAAATGCGGGTAATATAAAAAGGAACAAGATGGAAGAGGGTCTAAGTTTCCCGGGTTTACATCCTAAAGGGAAGAGACACCCCACACATAAGTTAAAAAAAAAAAAAAAAAAAAAGATAAATTTAAAACAATTTTAACCGTTTGAAATTGCACTGCTTTTTGATGCTCCTGTCTAGACTCTGTATTGCATTTTATTTATTTGTTTGTTTTGATTGAGCAGGCATATTGAGGAGGAAGTGTGTGTGGTTGTATTAATATGTAGGGTATTGTGACAGGGTTTCTCTTCCCGGCTTGAAATGAATTATTTTGAGGGAATTTTAGATTAAACTGGCTGGCATGCATAAATCGGGAGCTTTTCCTACTTTGTCAGCTTGCTTTAGATTTATTATATCAAAACTTGAAAGGAGCATAGTTCTTTTATGTACAACATACTGTTCTTGAGAGTCTCTGGTTATGAAATTAGAGTAGCCCTAGATTATGTAACTCTTGAGCCCATTGAGTTAATCTGTTTTTTCTTTTTCAGACTTAACAGCAGCAAGTGTTTATCAGCTCCTGAAAAGAAGCATTAGTGCTTCAACTAATCCAGAAGATAGTACTTTCCCTGGTAAGTGTAACGTAAACCTCTCTTTTCCTTAGCACAACATTTGTATTGGAAATAAATTAATTTGATCATTTAGATGTACAAGAAATACTTGTTGACTGTATACAAGTCACTGGACTAGGGAGGTAACTAAAGAAACACAAAACAGAAAAAGTTACTGTCCCTTTCATCCTGATGCTTGAATGTCATAAAATTCTTATGACATTATTTCAAGTTCCGAGCTTGAGTTTTATTCCCTTTATGAAATTTTCTTGCCCATTTTTAGCAAGTAGAAAGTAGAGTAGTGTGGCATTATAAGGGGGATTAGGATTTTGTCCTGAGTGCAAATACTCATACATTATTAAATCTCTTGCAACCATTTCCTTGAGTTCCTTTAATGCAAAAGTTTTTTACCAGCATCATCTTCTCTGGGACATTTTTTTCCTTTTTGTCACAATGTTTTTTATCACAGCATCTATTTCTAGAATCCATTTACCTTAGAGTTGAATATCACTTTCAGTGTCATCACTTTTTGATTTTTTGTCATGCATTCATCTTCTTTTTTCTTTTGCCAATTCCCTCTTTCTATTATCCATTTTTGTAAAGTAACACATGGATTTATCACTGGGAGACAATAGGCAAGACAATTACATCTTTTGCCATCTGTGTGTGAACTGAATGACGTGTAGTGACCAATGGGCAATGAACTTTGAAAGTAGTAATGTGTTGGTCACTGACCATGATACATAATCTTTTATTTATGTAGCAAATTTGTGATCTGAGAACCTAGCAGTGACGTTTTACTTTATGCAGTTACAGTTAATTAATAAAGCTTGGTAACTGGAATTTCAGCACTGGTTTGTTTGTTTTTTGGTGGGGGGAGGAGATTGGTTTTAGTTAAACCATGGTAACTGAGATAGATGCATATCAGAATCATGCAAAGAGAGACCTGCCTGTATTGAATTTTCTACCATGCTAGGAAATTATCACTTTCAGTAAAATGGCAAGTCTGAGGAACTGGAAGTACAAATATGACTATAATTGAGGTAAAGCTGGAGAGGTAGGCGTAGCTATGTAGAGGACTTTGTAAATTGTGTCAGGGTGGACTTTTTCCTAGTGGTAATCAGCCATCAAAGGCTTTCATGAAGGAAGAGATGCGGGTGTCTGTGCTATTAAAGTATTCTGGCTACAGGATAGTAGACAGATTAGAAGAAAGTATAATATGAGGCAGTTGCTGCAGAAGACCATCTAAGAAATGAGAGGGGCAACCAGGGTGGAGGAAAATGGATAGATCCGAAGGAAATTATGAAGGTAGAATCTGCCTAACTTAATATTGAGTTGATGTGATTTAGGAGAAGGGAAGAGTGAGAAAGGAATGAAGAATGACTAGATTTCTGGCTTGGGTAATAGTATGATGGTGGTATTTAGTGAGAGAAGACAGTTACAGTCTCAGAGAGTAAGACACGTTCAGTTTAAAATGTGATTAGTTGCCGTTTAGGATGTCAAAGTGGGAATGGTTTGTAAAAATTGGATACATGTATCTGGAAGTCAAAAGGCAGAGTAGGGCTGGAGATACAGATTATAGAATCATCAATATATAGACGTCAGTTCAAGCCATGAAAAAGGATGGGATTGTTTATGGATAGTGAGAAGAGCAGAAAATCTTGACCTGAATCCCAGTATTTAAAGGAACTAAATCCAATATTTAAAGGAACCAGTTTGTAAAGGAATGAAAAGGAACAGCTGGAAAGATAGGTTCCATACAAGCCAAGGGTTTTAAGGAGAAAGTAGTCACCTGTGTCTTGGATTCCTTTCTTACTCTTAGATTAAGAGGTCAAGTAACAACAGAACTAAAAAGTGTCTGTTAGATTTAGTAACCTGTCGTTGGTGACTTTGGTGAGTGTAGGTCAGTGACATGTTGGAAAGAAAAAGACAGACTGAAATAGATTTGGAGGGGAGTAGAAAAGGTAATGATGAAATCAAGCAGTCAAGTGTAGAAAGCGCTTTCAGAAAGTTTATGCTTGAAGAAGAGTAAAGAAAGAGCTATAGTAGTAACTGGAAAGGGAGGTGAATTTGAAGGAGATCCTTTTAAAAAAAATAAGTTGAGAAACACTTGTTCAAATATAAATGCTACTGGGAAGAAACTGACAGAGGGGGGAGAGATTAAAGCTGCAAGAAAGATGGTATAATCAGTGGCCTGAGCTCTCAACATAAGTGTGAAGGAGAACCGTGCATTGGAAGGGCAGTGCCTCTTACGTGTTTCACAGGAAGGAAAGAGGAAAGGCTTAATGGGAATGCAAGTCGGGTCATGTGTTTGCTGATGGGATGTTATGGGAGTTATTCCCTAACGGTTTCTATTTTCTTAAGGAAGTAAGTGGTCAAGTCCTCTGCTGAGATTGTTGGCAGAAAGTGGTAATAGGCACTTAGCACCTTTCCTAGCTTCCATGAGTTAAGCCTCGTTTACCCCATTTCTCCTGCTCCCTCTTTTGAATCTAATTTCTATGCAAAGCTCTAAATTCTTCATGATTCGTCTGACACACACCCTGGGGTAACCTTTAACTTCATATCCTTGTGTGATATTCCAGTCTCCAAGAAGAGTATCTTTCCGATCTTAGGCTATAGTTACTCCTTAACTCCTCCCTTTCTTGCCAGGACAAACCAGACCTTCACTGTCTTTCAAAACAGAATCCTTTTCACTAAAAGGACTTGCACAGTTTTGTGTGACTCAGTAGTAATTGAGTGGGTATATTTTTCAACGTCTTTATGGTAGATTTTAGTGTTTGAAATGAGGATTAAAACAATAAAATGGATTTTCAACTGTGATGAACTAGACCAAGGTATTCATGGCTAGTGAATCATTTTGCTCTTTAGGCAGATTTTTCTGTTTGGATTTTCAGTAGAGATTCTATAAAGGTCATATATATATGTGTGTGTGTATATATATATATATATGATCTTTATATACTATGTATATAACTGGCTGAACTATATAATATGTATCAAAATTATATAATTCTCTAAGTGTACATGCTATATCATCTGCTTATTTTTGATATGCCTTTCTTCTAATAAGTGTGATTTTGTTTTCAAGCCTGTTCAGTGGGCGGTATACCTGGGTCCAAGAAGTGGTTCTTTGCAGTACAGGCCATATGTGGATTTTATCAGGTAATATAAATGAAATAAAAATAGTCATTAGTGAATGTCTTTGTTAATATAAATAATTCCATGAGCCCATCATTTAATGCAATCTTTTGATATATTAGTTTTGTAGTTCTGACTGGGAAGAGATACATTTTGGTGTGGAAAAAGATGAAATTGAAGATATTCTTCAATCAAATATCGAAGAATGTTTGAGTGCTATTGAGTGTTTTGAGGAAGAAGATAGTAATAGCAAGGAGTCATTATCTTTGGCTGAGTATGTTTATATGTTTTTTATTATATTTTTAACATGTTTGACATTAGATAGCGTTTTAGCTATGAGAATGAAGATTAGATATTTTAGCAGCTACGATAAGGAAATTTTAGTTCATTGAAATTTTCAGCTCTTCATTTTGGAAGACATTAGGCAGTTTGGCCTTTTCTTTGAATAAAAATGTTTAAAATGCAAAAATTGATATCAGAAAATGTTTAGCTTCTTAAGCTTACATAACTGCAAGAGTCATAAAAAGATATTTTAATTAATATGTCACTGTCTTGAAGATAAATTCTGTCTGATTTGTTTTTTAAGAGGTTGAATAGAAACTTTATTTAAGGTTAATAATTGGCATTCAAACCAAAGTATTTTCATTTTGCAATTTGAAGCTGAAGTGATTGCTATATGATTTCTTCAATTCATATATACACATATGTATGTATCTTCAACATTTCAGACACCTTTAAAATTTATAAAGAGTTTTTGAGGGTTACATGGATGATTGAGTTCACTTTTAGGTTTTTTTGAATTATGGTACAATGTATAAGTTGATTCAGGTGACATCAATTGTAATAATTTTTTTTCTCTATGAAATATTTCATCTCTGACTCATAATTAATAGTCTTCTATAATATTTCATTACAAAAAAAACGACTTGTTTATTTTATTTACTGTATTTCCCCGAAAATAAGACCAACCGGAAAATAAACCCTAGCGTGATTTTTCAGGATGACATCCCCTGAACATAAGCCCTAATGTGTCTTTTGGAGCAAAAATGAATATAAGACCCAGTCTTATTTTGGGGGAAACACAGTAGTAATCATATATCTATAAATTACTAAAAACGTAAAAAAAAAATTCAATTTTCCTATTTTTAAATCATATTTGTTTGTATTGATTTATATAGGGAGACATGGTAGAAATGTGAAAAAAGCATTTGAGCCAGGGTTAGTAGAGGTGGTCTCTAGTTATAAGATCTTGGACCAGTCACTTAATTTCTCTGGTTCTTTGTTTTCTCATCTATGTAGTTGTTGAGATCCTTTTAGATGATTTGTGAGGTGCTTTCCAGCCTTAGAGCTCTTACTATTTTATGTTTTCCCACCACTATTAAAAGATGAGGAGTGTAAAAGTAAATATTTCCAGGAAGTGATCTAATAATTATTTCCACAAGAGGGAGCTTGAAAACTACTTTACCATAGGATGCCTTAAGTTGTTTAGACAATGGTGTTTTTATACTAAATGATTTAAGTATCTTTATGCTATATAATAAACTACTTCGAGAAAAAAAATTCATCATATAGATAAAAGTAATAGATTTTGAAGAATTGGAGAAGAGCATCGTATTTTCCAGTCAGAACTGTTATATGCTCTTCAGAGAAAAATAGTGTCTTTATTAAACACTTAGCAATGCCTTTTAAGGATTCAGAAAAATACTTAGTCTGTTAGTTATGATTTATATTTAATATACTAGACATGATTTAGAAAGGTTTTCTCTGTTGTTGCTGTTTGTTTTGGGGTATAGCTGAGAACTTGAACTAAGGGTTTGACTCCTAGCTTCCATACCTACTAATTATGTAATTTTAGGAAAATTATTTAAAGTGGGGACTCTAATAGTGTGATAGTAGTACTATCATGGGATTGTCGTGGGGATCAAATGAGATAGTGCCTTTAACATACATATTGGATCTGGCACGTAGATCCATTAATGTTATCTTCATGATTACATGCAATGTGTCTGTTTGTTCATTTGTTTTCTAATTTACCCTTTTCTTTTAGTCTATATGAAGAATCTGCGGAAAATTTGCATCAGTTATCAGACAAACTTCCTGCTCCTGGTAATATTTGAAGGCTGCTTTCAATAACTTGTATTGTATCTTACACTTTTCTGTGAATGACTGACAAATTCAGTCTTCATGCTTGGGTTGTCACTTTTAACTTTGAAATTCAGGATGAAAAAGAATGTCTTAATTGAAGTTGATACAAAATGCAGTTCACTACTTTAATAAAGTACATTATGGAGATATGACAGTTCTCTTAATTGTTTTTATGTAATGAGGCAAAAATCAGAACTTAGAAAACTAAATATCCATTTGTTTCCTTATTTAGTTATTACTGAAGAAGACTCTTTCCACTACATACCAGCGTTTTCCAGAGTATGTTCTGTAGAACGCTAGTCCCATGAATAACTTCTGGAAAAAGAAGTTCTTTAACCTAGATAATTTGGGTAACATTCTTTTAGCCTGTGACGTCACTGTACACATTGTCAAATATAATGGTGCAATAAAAGAAACCCCTTACTCAGCCTTTTTTTACAGAACCCATTTTTTGCCCTGTAACGGAAAGCATATTTTATGAATACTGCATCATACCAGTCTTAAAACAGTTTCTTGTCTTAAATTCATCTTTCTGTGTGTTAATCAAGTTGGTAGCATCTAAAGCTTGATATAATTTGGCATCCACAAATACTTTCCAAGAGCGTTCTTTGAATATTTTCATTATTGGAGGTCACTCATTAAACAGGTATTTGTTGTGTCTGCGGTCTGCCATGCGTTGGACTAGGAGCTGAGGCATATAGTGATGAGTAAGGCATATGTAATACCATAAAGGACTTTGTAGTTCACAGTGTAATTCTTATATTCAGGATCATAAATTAATGTAAAAGAGCCCACCTGGAAATAACAATACATAGAGAAAAATATATCCGTTTTTTAAAATATATGTGTCAAGTTCAAAATACATACTGAAATATACCGTTGCCATTTTGGCAAATTATAATACTTCTATTATCACATTTTTATTTGGTTTCTGTTTCATTTTGATTGTTCTGGTTCTTCAGTGAATTTATAATTTTATAAAATTTAAAGTTTGATGACTTTATCCTTTCTCAGGAACCAGTGATATCAGTATAATTGGGTTTTCTGAGTGTTTGTGCTTTAAAAAGAGAAATAATTTATTTGAACATTACAATTTTATACTAATTCAGTCCCTTTTGTATAACAAAGGTAAGTTTAGAGAAATAATGAAGTTGCACAGGTTTTTTTTTTCCTCTGTTCAGTACAATAGCCTTGATGAGCTCACGAACAATGTGTATAACTAACCACGGGTGCATAATTGACAAGTAATTGTGATCTAGTTAATTGTTTTCTAGCGTATGCTCGCTATTTCAAAAAAACATGGCTTTAAATCAAATGATGAACATCTAAACATTTGGAGCTCCTAAAGATGTGTATTGTTTTGAAGAATTTCAAAAATTTAAGTTAAAATTCTCCTTTATCTTCTAGATAAGCATAGCATTCAATTGTTCAGGGTACTACTTTGAGACATTTCAAACCTAACGGTAAAAAAAAAAAAATTACAAAAATGCCTTTTTCTCTTTCTAGGTAGAGCAATGATAGATATAATACTATTGCCCTCGGACAAGGATCCTCCTAAATTAAAAGACTGTTTACCTACTATTGGAGCCTTAAAACATTTAAAAGAATGGTATTCAGCAAAAATTACTATTGCAGGAAATCGTTGTGAAATGTAAGCAATCTTTGTTCATATTTGATTACTGCCTTTGTCTGGTTTTATAATTAACATGCTATCCTGTTTTTAATAGACCTGGCATTTGAAAAATTTAATGTGACAAAGATAGTTTTTTTATATTACGCTGTGATTGGAGATTTATCTGTTGAGAGGAATCTAGGGTTTTCTTACATTTCTGAGATGTTGGAGTTTTTAGTAAATACTATCAATGCTGTTTTATAATTAGTATTGAGTGTTAATTTTCCAAACACAACGTGTGCTTTTCAAAGGGCTTGCATTTTCCATGGAGCACGCTGATGAATGCCGTGGGTACATGGCTACACTGGATTTCTCATGTCATATTTGTTTTATGTGCCAATGTAGAAATAAATATATACTGTTGTGTTTGATGACATTTTGATAAGGATCAACTGTTTATTATAGTTTGATTCTTAAATAAGTATTCAAATTGTATTTATTAACTTAATGGTTTTTTTTTCATTCAACAAGTGTTGATTGAGCACTCACTTTATGCTGAGCTAAGCAGTAGATATTGGTGAGTTAAGAAAGTGAGATTTGATCTTTTTCATTGCAGTGAGGGGGAAATAAGAATGCTAATAGCCATGATAGTCTGTGATAAGTGCACATGGAATTTCATACAGAGATGTATAGGAACAATTTAGGAGGTCAGTCCTCCTTTTTCAGATCAGGGACCAGCACTGAGTCTGTGTGTTGTGTGTGTGTGTGTGTGTGTACATCTGGCACGTTTAAGCCAATACATAATAAGAGGAAAGTCTATTTCTTTGTCTGTAGTGTTAAAGGTAATTTGCTCCGAATTCATGGGCATGTTGGGGTTAAATGAACATGTGATAGCAAGTTACTCAGAGGCTGGGTATTCCGTAACATTTTCAAAAGTAGGTAAAGCAGCAATGTAAACTTTATATTTTTGCCTGTTAGGCTTGTAGTTAACTATAAGCATTAAATCTAAGTAAAATATACAACCCTGTATTTAATTACCCTAATCTTCTATTTATAGAAGTTGTCAGAAAATTGCAGAATACCTTTCTGCTAATATTGTATCTTTAGAAGATTTTGCAAGTGCTATTGACTCAAAGGAGTTATGGAGGGGTAAGATCCAGCTATGGGAAAGAAAGGTAAGTGGATTTCCAATTATCATAGTTTCCAAAGCAGGCCTTGCAACTTTATTTACAACACAGGTAGTTTAAATGAATGTTAATGAAAATGCACCGTATATAAATGTTTTAGAATAGCATAGAACTTTCCGTGATAATGGTAGTGTTCTTTACTAATACAGTAGCCCACTAGCATTGCGACTGAGCACTTTACATGTGACTATTTCAACAAAAGAACTGAATTTTTAACTTTAAATTTAAGTAGTCACTGTGATGATGTTTTGGACACTGCAGTTCTAGAATGCAACATTCTTTTAAAATATAGATTTCACGTTAGTTGAGTTCACGTGGTTTATCCAAGCTGCTTTATTTTATTGCATGCGTAGAAAAACTGCTTAGAATGTATTTTCTCACTTGTAATACCATGTTAGGTGAACTCTGTCCTCTACTAACTCATTCTTTGATTTTGAACGATTTTTCTTTTTTTTTTTTTAACCTTCCTAGATTCCAGATTTCTCAAGTACAAGATGAGAATATTAGATTAGTTGGACCCCTCTAATCTTACATTTCTATGAAGTTCCAATTCTATTTGTTATCTCTTACTGTGAATGAATGTTTGGTCATTTTTATAAGTTGTGTCTGTGTTGAAATGAGTGCTCTTAGTAGTTCATGTACTTTTGTATGTAGGCAAAACTAAAACCAAGTTTCTTAATACTTGTTCAGGGTGACATGGGAGCATGAGTGGGCCCTTGCATTTCTGTAAAGGTTTATTGCACTAATTATTAGACTTTCCCTTTTCAATTCACCCTTAATAATAATGTAATAAAACCTCTGATAAGGCAACAGGAGTTAATGTGGCTGGGCCCCTCTTACTGATTTGAACACTGTTTCATCCATATCTATGGAAGGTGAAATCTGCAGGTTAACCTTTCTGCAGTGGTTTTAGTGTAAATAAACCCTAGAGATACCTAGAAGAATGCAAGATACCATCAGCTAGGAGAATTGCTTTTGTATTCACTTTCTGAAACTGCATGTTTATATACCGGCAACTTATGGCAGAGTTCTTTTCATGTGATTCTTTTATTCTCCTATGAATAGGAAATTAAATGTCCATATCTCCACAGGATGCATTTAAAACTTGAAATCAGTTTTTTTTGGTTTGTTTGTTTTTTGTTTTTGTGGAGAATAGCTTTTAGCCAACAGGCATCACAGTGGTTAAAGACACAGATGCTAGAGGTACAGTGCCTGCATGCAAATCCCAACTCTCTTTCTTAGTAGTTTTGTGTGACATGTTGGATAACATTTAGCCTTTGGTGCAACAGTTGTCTTCCTCTGTTAGAGAGGGATAATAATAGTTCCTAGCTGTAGATTTTTATGAGGATCGAATTCTATAAAACACAAAGTAACCACTCAATAAGTCTTAGCTATCATTGTTGTTACCATTACTATTACGTGTTAGCACCCCTACTATTACTGTTTCTGCAGGAATTGATCTTTTCATCCGCAACTTCTGTTGTTGCATGAGCAACTTCTGTTTCTGCAGAACTGCCAGACTGGTAGGAAGCCAGATATTGAACTAGTACATGTAAAGGAGGTTGTTTGGTTCCTTGATTGCATCAAATGGGGTTAATATACTCTTGTGGGCTGATAAAGGGCCAAGGAGAGCTTTTCATGAAAAATTCATGTGTAAGTTGAAATAAGGATGTGTACATACATGGAAGAACCACATTTGACCCAAGGAAAGAAAAGCAAATTTACATAGGGTTTTCCTCTCAACTGTTACATTGCAATAAGATGTATTAAATTTGTAACTTTATTCGTGATGTCTATAACTGTGTTCTCTTGGTTTCTTTTCAGTTTGGATTTGAAATTAGTTTTCCTGAATTCTGTTTAAAGGGAGTCACACCTAGGAATTTTATTACGTCTAACTTAAATACTTGCTTTCTTGACAAAAAGATAATACCATCAAAGGATAAGACTATTTTGCCAAAGGTAATCTGTGTTTAATTTTTTGGCTGTTATCCATTCATGCATATTTTTGTTCCTATAAGATATGTTTGGATCTTGAATTAACATTTAGTAATAGATGTGTTTAAGTGTGTTCACTTGCTTAATTTTTATTGTAATTTTAATTAAGTGCTTAAATTATACTGTGTTATCAGCATTGAATGTTGGCAAAACTATCATTTAGATTTAAAACATTTTTTTTTTTTAATGAAATGTTGCTAACTTTAGATCAGTATAGACCTGAAGCTACCGTTGGCTTGGACTTTCCTATGTGACCTTTCTAAGACTCAGTTTGGAGAGAGTATGACATAGTGGAAAGAGAACAGGCTTTGATGTTAGGTAGACCTGGGTTTGAAACCTAACTCTGTCACCTATTATTGTAACTTTGAATAGATTAACTCATTTGTGAAATGGAGACAGTAATAACTTATCTTACAAAGTTATTCTGAGGCTTAAATGAGGTGAGAGATTAGCATCTGACACAGTATCTGACATATGCTTCATTAATAATTTTAAAATAGTTCTTGTCCCATATTGCCATAGATTTACTCTTAAAATGCAAGTAATGATAAAATATAATAATTTAAAAGGGTTTAATTGGCTTTTTTTTTTACATTGGAAAAATAAGATAAGAGGTATTTATGTAGAAGCACTTTAGCAATCACGTTAAAAGTCCCAGTTCATACTCTGGTTTCTCTTCAGATCGTATAAATCTTTCGCCTTTTAAAAAAAGTCCCAGTTCAAGAATGTGCAAAACGTAACAGTAGTGAAGTTATAATGATGTCAGATTGATGGATAATATTTTCTGATCAAAGAGTAGTGCACAAAAAGGGCATATTTCCGGTGCAAACACATTTCCCAATAGTTGTTCAGAATTGCTTACTTTAAGTAATTTACTATGGCCATCTTTCACAGGAATATTCAATTTTTTCCCTAAAGATTAAAAACATAAAATTGATGACCTCCACTTCTCATCTTTGATAGTACATCATTTAAGTATGAATAATGTATCTAATTTTTGCTGCTATTGAAGGAAGTCTTAGGGTACAACCTCTTTAATAAACGGAAATCTCAGTTTCTCTCTTTCTCTCTCTTTCTCTCTCTGTGAAAATTACTCAGCTGTGGTGAAATCACTCAGCTTTCTGCAAGTTTAAAACTTCGTGTAGTTTCCTCAAGATGCGTTTGCTTTTATTTGACCTTCTTATGAAGCTCTCTAGCCCCAACTCCTGAAATATACCTGTTCTTCTTCATTAGCTAACTCTGAATGTAGTTGTTGACTCTACCCAAAGAATAGTGCAGTTTTGTTTCTCTGAGTGGAACTTCTTTGTTAATTAGCACTCTTGGCTTCCCTAGTTCTTTCTTTAATTTTTTTTACTATTTCCTCCAAGGATTTCGTTTTTTTTTTTATCTCTTTTTAAATCTCAGCATACCACTCAACCTAAGTTCATCCTGGAGTATTTTTTCTTTCTCCTTCTCAGTCCTGCAGACCCTCCTTATTTGTTCTTTGAACATCCTTGCCTCTTGGGTTATCTGTCTGTCTGGCTGAAGATGAACAGAAAAGGTTGAGAACCTTCCCTTTGTTGATGGCCTCTTTCTATAATGCTCATTTTCTTCCTATTAAAACCCTTTCCAGTTCCTAAGAAACCTCCATGTCTGTTTCTACTCTGAAAGGTATTAATAGAATTGAAATAAAAGAAACCCTTGTCTGCTATAGAGGATTAAATGTTTCATTTGCATAATGTGTAAATACCTGCTTTTTAAGATTCATTTTAAAGTTTTAAACCCTCATCACTAATTTGTTCACTTTCACTTTATTTATAGTATTTTAAAGCATTGCATCATTTTAATATCTTTTCTAGGTTTTCCATTATTACGGCCCAGCTTTAGAATTTGTGCAGATGATAAAATTATCAGATCTACCTTCCTGCTATATGTCGGACATTGAATTTGATTTGTATCCTTTCATTTACATCTTCATTTTACATTACATTTCTGCATCAGGTAGAATGTTTCCACATTTAAATGTTTAACCACATTTAAAAAAAATAATATTCAGAATACTTTTCATTTCCATTGTTTAAAGAGAAGTTCTATAACTTGCAAGAATATTCCTCCCTCAAGTACTGTATTTATACTTTTAAACTACGCAGAAGACTTCCTGCTATTGCTGCTTATAGCTTATTGGGTAGGGAGGAGGGAGACAAGTTAGGAATATTTGGAGAAAAACAATAATTTATATATTCCTAAAATGTTCAGATGTATCTCTTGCCATTGGCAGGATGGATATGTAAGTGTGCCTGTCCACTGAATCTTTTTATATACTTAAGTAAATATAAATGCTATCACATATATGTGCAAATAATCAACATATATAAAACTCTTAAAAAATATATCTAAGAATTTTAGAAATACACCTACTGTGTTTCCCTGAAAATAAGACCTAGCCAGACCATCAGCTTTAATGTGTCTTTTGGAGCAAAAATTAATATAAGACTGAGTCTTATTTTAATATAATATAAAACCCAGTATAATATAATATAACATAACATAACATAATATATGACTTGGGTCTTTATAATATAATATGATATGATATAATATAATACCTGTCTTATATTTATTTTTGCTCCAAAACACACATTAGAGCTGATGATCCAGCCAGGTCTCATTTTTGGGGAAACACGGTAAGACCAGAACATTTTATATAAAGAAGAAATTGTTGGCTACAAATGGAAAACTAGCATAGTGTCCTTGAATTTTTTGTTCAGAAGCTACAGATTTTACAAATCTCTTGTTCTGTTAGTTTATCGTAATGCTATTCAGAGTAGCACTATTTTTTGTCACATTTTCAAGATCAGAAAAACAATGATCCTTAAGGAAAGGAGTAACTGAATTCCTACAGTTAACATTTTTAACAAATAAGTGTGAGTGCCCCGTGAATTGGAGAATAGAACTTATATTCGGGAAGAGAGTGGGTTTACAGTTACTGTTCCATCATGTCTTTAACTCCTTGGTGCAGAGAATTGACAAAAAACAGTACCAAGAAGAATTCCTCGTTGCTGTTGGAGCAGATGTCTTCTCTGTGTGGCAAGGTATCCTGTTTTGTTTTGTTTTGTTTCTTTTTTAACAATATTGAAGGATGTTTGAGAAAGGGAAATACAGTTTGTGAATCTGTTTTGCGTGATGATTTGGTGTCTTTAACCATGATGTTGGTCCTAATTTATATTAAGATATTTTGAACTTTTCATAGTGACTCCAAAGTCCTCTGCAAACATGAAGTGATATTTCGTTTTTTAGAAGAGGTTTTCAAAAATAAGTTTCATGACTGGTAATTGCTATAAAATTTTAGAACACGTTAGGTTATTGTTCACCAGTTCCTTCAACATCTGATTTTAATTCTGTAAGGAGATACTCATATGTCTGCATTATCCTTTTCATGGTAGGGCAGGTAGGTAGAAGTGAGAAAAATTTCTAAAGCTTCACTGAATTATCATTTGTAAGTTTTCCGTTTTGCTTTCTTAATTCTGATAATGTTTAGGAGATTTGTAGCTACTTCAGCTATATATTATACAAACATATAAAATGATAATGTAAACTGATACTATGTTTCCCCAAAAATAAGACCTAGCCGGACTATTAGCTCTAATGCGTCTTTTGGAGCAAAGATTAATATAAGATCTGGTCTTATTTTAATATAAGACCAGATATAATATAATATAACATAATGTAATATAATATAATATAAAAGACTGGGTCTTATATTAATTAAAAGACGCATTAGAGCCGATGATCTGGCTAGGTCTTATTTTTGGGGAAACACGGTATTTAAAAATTTTTAACTACAACATAAAGAATTGTAAGTGGCCTAATCTATCTAAAGTCAAGTGCAGTTTTTAGTAGGAAAAACAACAAGTGCTTTTGTTTCTGATTATTTGTTCAACTACTGTGTTTCTATGAAAACAACTTTTAGTGCACAAAATATTCATTGGCAGTATTTACATAACATTTTCTTATTGGTTTAAACAACAAATGCACTATTAAATAATCCTGCTGGGAGAAAAATGATTTTTATCATTATGGTTTCTCCATGGTGCTATAATCAAATCTTGATTAGAATTCTCTGAGAAATTGATAAAGGAAATATGATTTTGGCTTTAAGATGCTTGACTATATGAAATGAAAATTTCATATGAAAATTTTTAAATGAAAATTTTTAAATGAAAATTTTGACTTTCAGCCTCTTTTTTCCATGAAATTATTTTTGAATTGTGCACCAAAGTATTTATTTTATGAAATGGCTTTTGAAAGAACAGCCTGAAATATAGTATTAATCTGTATTTTTATCCTCTAAAGAATACCTAACATGCTAAATGTTGAAATTTTAAAATTTGTCTTTTTTAATTTATCCAACGTATGTCTTACTGTGTGCCAAGCATTGTAGTAGATATTAGGGATCCAGTGATGCATTGTGTAGATGAAGATGCTATCTCATGGAGCTTACATTTATGTCGTAAAAATAGAAAATATATAATAAGAACTATGAAGAAAATAAACTGAGATAGGGTAATCAGGTGGGGAACCTACTTTAAACATAGATTAATAAGATTATACGTCTCTACAGAAATATGTACATAGAAGTGAAGTAGTAGAGTTATAAAAAGACAGAAAAAGACAAGAAAACACTTAATAAAAAATAAATCTTAATCCATCTAGTTATTGAAGATTGGCAACACTAATCCTAGGAGCAAGCTTAACTATTGATAGCTATTAATATTGTATTTTCAGTTATTTTGTTCTAAATTTGTTGTATTAGATTATTTTTATGCTTCTGGGACAATTACCATAAAATATTAGAATATATTTTATCAGTAAGAGACAAATAAATAGAACTTTACATATGTTTCTACTTTAATGCAGTCATAGAGATAATTTTTAGAAACGTGCGTTATGTAATTTAGCTAATACATCTCTGTGAAGCAGTTTATTTTCCTTTACACTGGGTCATAATTAGTCTTTTACATTTTTGAAAAAAGTAGTTTTGAATTGCATGCTCATTCCTTGATATAATTCTAGTGCTTTATAACTTGGTTTTCATTTATTTATTCAACATTTTTGGGGGGATGGGTAGACTGCCTGCTATGTACCAAGTGTTTGTTTCAGGTACTGGAGGGAATAAAGTGGATGAGGTCTCTCCCCAGGAAGGTTCCATAGTACTTAAATTCCAGTGATTTCTGTGATCCTAAGTCAATTTCAGAGCTTAACCAAAAATAAAAGGTGTGATTAGCCTCCAAATAAAACTAAAAGTCTTTAGAGTAAAGCTTATTTTATTAGCTCAGACAAGATAGGAGTGTTAGGGAACCATGACATCTACTAATCATATGGCCAGGAAATACATTTTTTTTTTAAGAGAGGAGAATTTGCAAGGCCTGAAACATGATTGTCATGGTGCCTGCTTGTTTGGAGGTGGGATGAGGGTGCCACTGAAAAGATGGCATCAAGTTTTGAATCTCAGGTTAGAGATGTTTTTCTGGCTTTTAAATTCTGTAGGTAGAATGATAATCTAAAAGGATCATTCTCAAGTCTCTCAGAATCTACCTACTGATTAGCATGTGAGTGAGAACAAGTTATCACGAGCCAAGCTTGTATGAATGCTGTGTAACAATTGACATAGATTTATTTTGTACAGAATTGTAGCTTACGGGATTTAGAAATGTTTATTTTCATATTTGTAGCAAATGCTTAATCAAAAATAGGCTATCTCAAAAATGTGGCCACTTATTTGGCTGTAATGGGTCAGGACACATTTATATCAGGCTATCAGTCATTGAACTGCATTTAGCATCTCTGAATTGTTAAGCTAGGACTATAATTATAACAATTATGTGATTGTTAAGCTATAAATGGGTCCCGATCTGGCATACTCATATTACAGCCTTTTCTATACTTTGTGTCATACAGTATTGCCATGCATTTTGGGCTATGAAGTCTTATTTATGTAAGAATGCAGTACTGGGACTTAGCGTTTAGAAGTTCACACATATAGCTTTTATACTTAATGATTATTTTCCATTGCTAAATATTTTTATTTGTAATGGCTAATGCTTCACTATGTAAAATACATTTGATTTAAAAAAAAAAGGTTATGACTATAATAAAAATACACATATTTAATTTTACCTTTTTTATTTTTCTCTTAATACACTTATTTTTATATTTGTTCATTAAGAATACATAAGTAAAAGTAATATATAGCAATAAAATTAGCACATTAATGTATTATTTGAGTATCACAAGTCTCATGTAACCCACTCATCTACCTAGGACAATTAAAAGTGATTTTGCATAAGATTTGAGCTCTATGGCTAAAGCCCTGCCTAAATTTCCCCAGAGTTTTTTTTTTAAAAAGGTATTTATTAGGATGTCCTGACTGTTGTAGCTTATGTTGTAAAATAACGGGTGAAATATGGCTTTCAGAGTTGCAATTTGTTTTAGTCAGTGCCTAATCAAACTTAGAATTTGCCTAAATATATTATGGTGGTTTTTTGGAAACATATTTAAAAAACATCTGTTTGCCCAGCTCTGGGAATACAAAGATGAATGAGTTCAGTTTGCCCATAAATCAGTCAGAAACTGCTGTTTGTTTTCTGGCGTATGATTCATGGTTTCTCTGCATGTTATACCTATTAGCATTACATCTCTGATTTCTAGGAACAAAAATTTTGAAATTGTCTTCCGAATTCTAATTTTGAAGCCAGGAACATAATCTATCCAATCAAAATGTAAAATTATGCCTACATGTGATAAAATCTCTTTATGATGGAATTCCTGGCCTCTCCTTAGTTTGCAGATATATAAAGAAATTATACTTGAACTGGAAGCAACTATTGCGAATAACAGGGTTTTTAGATATATATAACTCAGCAGAAAAGGGGTACCTGTAGGTTGGAATACCTTTCTGTTTTTGTTTGACTGGTTTTGAGCTTTTTTTGTGTGTGTGGGGGTGGGGCATTGTTTTTGGGGTTTTCGTTTTTGTTTTTTTAGTTTTTATAGCGGAGTTATTGGGAGAGAGCATTACTAAATACATGTCACATAGGTGAAATATGAATGGACTATTGTCAGATACTATTTAAGAATTAATCTCAGTGTACAGTCACTAAAAATATGTTCTGTTTTATTCAGATCGGTGCTCTTTTTGTATTGCCATGTACTATTAGTAACATACTTATTCCACCTCCCAACCAACTCAGTTCAAGAAAATGGAAGGAATATATAGCCAAAAAGCCCAAGACAATCAGTGGTAAGTAGTAAATCTTTAAGTTGTTTTAATGGTTCAACACATAATTTTTTTATCAAATGTGAAATGGAGATAACGTTTCTTCTCTAGAAAATAATATTTATTACTAGTGACTAAAAAGGACCCACTTCATTTTAAGAATTTTTACTAGCTAGCAACTACTGTAACATAAAGTATATACAACCTTATTCATTCAAAAACCATCAGTGACCTAAAGGCAGAACTTTCAGTTCATTAGATAGCTAATTATCTTGAACATGGGTTTCTTAGAGACAGTTCAGAAAAAAAATTTGTAAAGATGAAGTGATTAATTTATTATATGTTATATTTTAAAAAGTTGAGATTGCAATGTTCTGAAGAAATAAGTAGAACTAATTTAACAGCCTGATTATACGCTATACCATGTGCTAAGTACTTGAGAAATAGTGATTCATTTAATTTTTATAATAGCCTTATAAACTTATTTTTTACCCATTTAACAGATGAGGAAATTGTGGCTTGGAGAAGTTGGAGAGGTATTAATTGACAGAATCTTGGTTCAGTTCCTGGCTCTGCCAGTTAACAGCTCTGCAACTTCTCTAAGGCTTAGAACCCAGGCTCTAAATCACTGAACTGTGTTGCCTCTCTAATAATCTGTTAGAGTCAAGATGCCATTGTCAAAAATGAAACACTCATTTCTGTTATAAAATCAGATTATATAAATCCAAACTCTATTATTTCATGAGGTAATTGAAGCTCAAACTGTAACTGCCCAAAATCGTATAGTTAAAGTGTGTCCCTTCATACGTTGCTTCAGTGTAAATGTTATTCTTTAATTAATAATAATTTGTTTAAATTATTTTCAAGCTTACAGTTAGTTTTTGTGACCCATGCTATGATGAGGCTAAGAAATTGGAAGTGTGACATATCTACTTGGATCGTTCTAGAAGAAATCTCTAGAAATATTCCAGAGCCCTAGAATTTTTAGGGGTACAATTTTAAAGTCAGTGGCTAATACTGCACTATATAGAAAATAGGTGAGATAATAAAATCCATTTTAGTAAATACTGAATTTGAAATGTAAATAATCTATAGACTTTGAAATTTAGATCTGTATCTCTAGAGAGTGGTCAGAACTAGAGATTTAGATTTTGACTTTACCAGCTGTTTTGCTTATTTTGTAACGAACTACTCTAAAACTAAGTGACTTAAAAGAACAAACATTTTATTTGCTTATAGTTCTGCAATTTGAGCTAGGTTCAGCTGGACGCATCTTTTGCCAGTTTCATCAATGGTCACTGAGACGGCAGCATTGAGATTGTGGATTGTTTAGACTAGAGGTTCGGCTCAGCTAGGATGCAGGCATAGCTGTCTTTCTCTCTCCATATAGTCTCAGAGCTTTTTCATTGCCACGTAGTTTCCTCATGTGATCTCTGTAGCAGGCTAGCTGAAATTTTTACCTGGTGCCTCAAGACTCCAAAATGTACAAATGTCAAAGCTGCCAGGCCTTTTTAAAGCTTAGTCTCAGAATCACTTCTGCTATATTCTCTTATTTAAAGCTACTCACAAGAATGGCCCAGATTCAAGGGGAGGTGACTAAACAGGTGTGAATACTGAGAAGCCACCAATACAAAAGCCTACCATTGGTGTGTCCAGGTAATAGTTGAAGTCTTAGGAGTGGCTGGAAAAAAAACCATTACAGACATGACTAAAGAAGACAGCCCAGGATAGGGTCCTGAGAAATACCTGGATTTAAGGTAAAAATGCAGGAAAAGTTAGGAAATGATTTAGTAAATTGTAGTTGGAAGAGCCTAGAAAGTTATAATCATTAATATCAACATCAAAATACCATATATTGCATGATAAAGACTATGGTGCAAGGTGTGAAAATAGAGTCAAACTGGGTCATTACACTTGAAGAAGTAGATGCCTGGTTCTTTGTGAAATTTATAGTCAAGTGAGGAAGGTACTTTGAAAAATCATTATAAATCGGTTTAGCTGACAGGTTGAAGGTGAAGTGGAGGATACTTGCAGACTGTATGACCTGACATAGCCTTAAGAGTTCAGGAAAGCTTCCTGGAGGAAGAGACATTGTTAATAGAGATTATTGCACTGTATTAGTACAGGAAGAAGTACAGCTTTAACCCTTCTCAACTCCTCACAGAGAATAAATGTTTACCTGCAGATTTTGGCAGATGCTAAACAAGATCAGAAATAAATTTACTGGTTGCCAATAGAATCAACTTCACTTATACTACATGAAATAATGGGATAATAT
Source organism: Rhinolophus sinicus (assembly GCF_036562045.2). Taxonomy (NCBI): domain Eukaryota; kingdom Metazoa; phylum Chordata; class Mammalia; order Chiroptera; family Rhinolophidae; genus Rhinolophus; species Rhinolophus sinicus. Next base: position 14,419,909 of record NC_133761.1, on the reverse strand, counting down.
TTATCGATTTCTCAGCATTACGTGTGTTAAAACTTATTTATATAAATTGAATGTTAATATTTCCTAACTGAAATTGAGTATACTCTGGGCAGCCCCTTACTTATTTTTCTTCTTGTAATGTTTTCCAAGGTAATTTACTGATTGAGAATTTATTTTTAACTTAGTTGTTTGTTTTTTCTTTAAATTAAAGTTTATTGGGGCGACAATTGTTAGTAAAATTACATAGATTTCAGGTGTACAATTCTGTAATACATTATCTGTATCTCAAATTGTGTGTTCACCACCCAGAGTCAGTTCTCTTTCCATCGCCATATATTAGACCCCATTTACCCTCTTCTAGAGCCCCACTCTCTCCTCCCCCCTTACCCTGTGGTAACCCCTAAACTATTGTCTGTGTCTATGAGTTTTTGTTCTTTCAGTTGCTTGTGTTGTTCTTTTGTTGTTTTCGGTTTATATACCACCTATCAGTGAAATCATGTGATTCTCTTTTTCTTTTTTTATTTATTTAATGAAGTTTAATTTTTCAAAATGTACAGTTGGTGGGACCTGTTTTTCATGCATCTTCACCAGCAGCTGGGGCATCCCCACCCTTGGTGTTTCTGGTGTAAATTACTTAAGCTCGGTGCTTTGAAACTAATTTAATAAGTCCTTTACTAAGGAGCTCCTGAAGGGCTGCCCTAGTCAAGGCACCACAGATCTTCAGTCTCTCAGAGACAACAGCTGGGGTTATAAGCTTATAGTTGGGAACTTCCTTACAAAGTTTGTCATATGTCGCTTTGTCAAACAAGACTAGGTTATTGAGCTTGTCCCAAACTTTGCCTTTGGACCACTTCTTTTTGGCCTAGCCTCCAGATTTGTTCACTGGTCTTTGTCTTTCTTGGCCGACTTTCCAGCATCTTTCTTCTCTTGTCATCTTTGGGTGGCATGGCGAAGCGTGGACAGCAGCGGCTACGACTGCAGCTTCACTAAGGTGTCGGATGAAAAGGGAGCTCTACTTTTTCTGTCTGACTTATTTCTCTTAGCATTATACTCTCAAGATCCAAGTTTTGTCACGTATGGCCTTTATTATGTTATTTTCCTTCTATACCTATTTTGTTGCTTTAACCATAAATGGATGTTGTACCTTGTCAAATGCTTTTTCTGCATCAATTGATATAATCATATGATTTTTGTCCTTTATTTTGTTTATGTGATGTATCACATTGATGGATTTGCATATGTTGAACCATCCTTGTTCCCCTGGCATTTGATTTGCTAGAATTTTGTTTAGGATTTTTGCATGTGTATTCATTAGAGATATTGGTCTGCAGTTTTCTATTTTGTGTTATCCTTACCAGGTTTTGGTATCAGGGTAATGTTGGCCTCATAAAATGAGTTAGGGAGTATTGTCTCTTCTTCAATTTTTTGAAAGAGTTTGAATAGGACAGGTATTAGATCCTCTTTGAAGGTTTGATAGAATTCACTAGTGAAGCCATCTAGTCCCTGACTTTTGCTTTGGGGAAGATTTGGAAGACTGATTCAATTTCATTACTGGTGATGGGTCTGTTTAGATTTTCCAGTTCTTCATGGTTCAGCCTTGGAAGGCTATATGTTTCTAAGAACTTGTCCATTTCTTCTAGGTTATTGAATTTGGTGGTATACAGTCCTTCATAGTATTCTTGGATGATCCTTTGTAGTTCTGTGGCATCCGTGATAACTTCCCCTCTCTCGTTTCTGATTTTGTTTAGTAGTGTCTTTTCTCTTTTTATCTTAGTGAGTCTAGCCAAGGGTTTGTCAATTTTATTAACCCTTTCAAAGAACCAGCTCTTTGTCACATTAATTTTTTTCTATTGTCTTTTTGTTCTCTATTTCATTTAGTTCTGCTCTGATTTTTATTATTTCCTTTCTTCTGCTGACCTTGGGTTTCATTTGTTCTTCTTTTTCCAGTTCTTTAAGGTGTAACGTGAGGTTATTTATTTGGGATTTTTCTTGTTTCTTGAGATAGGCCTGTAATGATATAAATTTCCCTCTCAAAACTGCTTTTGCTGCGTCCCAAAAATTTTGGTAGGATGTTTTTTCATTGTCATTTGTTTCTATGTATCTTTTGATCTCTTCTCTTTTTTCTTCTTTGACCCGGTCGTTCTTTAAAAGTATGTTGCTTAATCTCCACGTATTTGTGGTTTTTCCTGCTTTCTTTTTGCAGTTGATATCCAATTTCAAAGCCTTGTGATCAGACAATATGCTTGGTATGATTTCAGTCTTCTTAAATTTGCTGAAGCTAGTTTTATGTCACAATATATGGTCTATCCTTGAGAATGTTCCATGTACACTACAAAAAATGTATAGTCTGATGTTCTAGGATGAAGTACTCTATAAATGTCAATTATGTCCATTTCATCTAATGTGTCATTTAGGGCTGTTATTTCTTTATTTATTTTCTGTTTGGATGATCTATCCATGTTTGTCAATGATGTATTTAGGTCCCCTACTATAATTGTGTTTTGGTCAATTTCTCCCTTTAGTTGTGTTAGTAGTTGCTTGGTATATTTTGGTGCTCCCTGATTGGGGGCATAAATGTTGATGACTGTTATGTCTTCTTGTTGTATAGTCCTCTTTATCATTATGAAATGTCCATCTTTGTCTCTTGTTACCTTTTTTATCCTGAAGTCTGTTTCATCTGATATCAGTATGGATACACCTGATTTTCTCTGAATACCATTTGCTTGGAGTGTCAATTTCCACCCTTTCACTTTGAGTCTTTATTTGTCCTTGTAGCTGAGATGTATCTCTTGGAGGCAGCATATGGTTGGGTTTAGTTTTTTGATCCAATCTGCTACTCTGTGCCTTTTTATTGGTGAGTTCAGTCCATTTACATTTAGGGTGATTATTGATATGTGAGGATTTCCTATCATTCTATCTTTAGTTTTCTGGTAAGACTGTCTTCATTGTTTTTTGTTTGTTTGTTTGTTTGGTTTTTTTGCCTTTTTTGTTGTTGTCTATTATTTCTGTGTTGTAGTATTCTATGATTTTTCCCTCTGTTTCTCCTTTTATTACGTTATATGTTTCAGTTCTGGATTTTTTTTGAGTGGTTACCATTAAGTTTATGTAAAAGAAAGTTTGATATTTAGAGTATTCCATTTTCTTCAGCATGCTTAGTTTCTCTATTCCCATATTCAGGGCCTTTACTCTCCCCCTTTTTATGTTTGGTTGCTGCAAATTATCCCTATTGATGCTAGTCGAATAGCCGCCTTCAGTATTTCTTGTAGTGCAGGTCATGTGTTAGAAAATTCCCTCAGCTTCTGTATGTCTGGAAAGGTCTGTATTCCTCCTTCATATCTAAAGGATATCTTTGCTGGATATATTATTCTTCGCTCATATTTTCTCTCTTTCAATAGCTTCAATATTTGATTCCAGTCCCTCCTGGCTTGTAGAGTTTCTTCTGAAAAATCTGATGGTATTCTAATGGGCTTTCCGTTGTAGGTTACCGTCTTCTTTTCCCGGCTGCCTTGAGGACTCTTTCTTTGTTGTTGATTTTTGACAGCTTCAATACAATGTGGCTTGGAGAAGCCCTGTTGAGGTGGAGATAATTAGGTGTTCTATTTGCTTCTTGGATTCGAGAATCTAGTTCTTTCCACAAGTTTGGGAAGTTCTCATCAACTATTTGTTTGAATATACTCTCTGTTCCCTTCTCTCTTTCTTCTCCTTCTGGTATGCCCATTATTCTCATATTGGTCTTTCTGATGGAGTCAGAAAGTTCTTGTAGAGTTCTTTCATTTCTTTTTAAGTCTCAAGTCTCTTTCTTCTTCTTTCCGTGTCATTTCCAGATTTCTATCTTCGATGTCACTGATTCTTTCCTCCATCTGGTCAACTCTACTACCTAAGCTGGTTATTTCGTTCTTAATTTCTTCTATTGAGTTCTTAATCTCCAGAAATTCTATTTGGTTCTTTTTTAAAATTTCAATCTCTTTGATAAAATGTTCATTTTGTTCTTTGATTGTGTTTCTGAGTTCATTAAATTGCTTGTCTGTGTTTTCTTGCATCTCGTTGAGTTTTTTCAGAACTGCAATCTTGAATTCTCTGTCATTTAAGTCACATATTTCCATGTCTTTAAGTTCATTTTCTGGAGTCTTTTAATTTTCTTTCTGAGCTGTCTTCTTACCTTGGTTATTCATGGCAATTAATGATTTATTATTTCTCTTCCTAGACAGCTACAGGAGTGGGTTCTGTAACAGGTTGCTAGAAAGAGGTCTTTCTTTTGTTTTCCAGTAGGTGTTGGTAGAATGTTTTATTTTCTCTCTGACTGCAGCCTTTTATTCTCTCTCACACTGTAGTGTTATGTTTTCTCTGCACTATTCCAGCTTCTCACACAATGGGGGGATTCCCTGGGAGACGGGCTCCTCCTCTGTTAGTAGTTTGCCTGGGTCACAGGGCACAGTGTCCTTGTGTGTATGCGGAGAGCTTTTGAAGTTCCAAAGCTCTTCCTGCACCAGATTCAGAGCCCATGTGTTTCAGCAGCTCTGTTTACTCCTGCAGGGATCTGCTCAGATAAGTGGGGACAGAGGCGGGGTGGCTTGTGAGAGGTGGCCCAGAGCAATAGTGGCGACCACCACCACAGCCATTCCTGCTTCCATGGCTCCCTCCCCTTTGCTGAAACTAGTTGGGTTGCGAATTTGTGTCTGCGGTCCACAGTTCTCAAAACTGCAAATATTCTGTTCTTTTTATCTGACACGGCTACTGTTCCACTTCTAGCACCGGGCAGGTGGGGGCAGGGTGAGCTCTGGGAGGGTAGAGAGGGGGCGGCTAAACTCAGTGCCTAAGGCTTCCATTCTCTGCTCGGCAGTGGGGGCTTAAACCACTGTTTTCAGCCTTCTTCCCTCAGTCTTTGCTCCGAGGTCTCTGCCGTGAGCGTTGGGTTCAGCCGTGTTATATGCTGCCCCCTCAGCCCTGTGGGCCATAAGCGGAGCCCTAGCAGTCTGAGTTCTTCCCTCTCCCGCAGCTGTGGTAGTTCCGGGAAGCAGCGAGCTCGGAGCACTGAGCTAGGTCTGCGTCCTGCCCTCGTGTGGCCCCATCTCCGCACTTCTTCCTTCCCACCTCCCCTGCTCCTGCAATTTGCCCACCTTTAGGTGATTTGATTAGTGAGCCTCTTAGTCTTGCCTGTGTGCTGCATAGGGAGTCCTTTGTGGAGTTGCCATTGTTCAATTTGGTGTGAATTCCAGGGGAGATTTCCAGAGGCTCACCTCACTCCGCCATTTTTATGATGTCACCTCAGTTGTGGTGGTTTTTTTTATGTTGTTTTTTAATCTTTTTTATTTCATTGCAACTTTAAGAAAATACCTTACCGTGTGGCTTGATTTGATTTTTTAAAAAATTATAACCTCTTGAAATTTGGAGATTTATTTCGGTAAGTTCTGAATAAGATGGATGTCACATGATAATCTTATAAGCCAGATTGTTGATACTAATTAGGCTATATCATTAAGGGCAGTTTAAACTGATACTTTACAGTTTTTTTGTTTGTTTAAATCTTAGTAGAACAAAATCAAATTGGACATTTGATAATTAAGTAATAGTCCACCCATAGCCATCTGTATCGGAGAAATTATTCCATTGACAGGATTCCTTTTGTAAAAAGAGTAGCCACGTTTTAGCTATGATAAAAGTTTTAATAGCTCTTACATAGAAAAACTTCATATCCCATGCCTAGTGCGACTAAATAACCTTTCTCACTGTCTCAAATCAGATATCAACTCTCAGATCAGCTGCCTAAATGAAAACTGTTGTTTTCGGACAACCTACTGAATTATGCCCAGCTGTTCTCTGCTGTTGCCCTGCATGTCGCCTATCTTCCAAACTAAACTTTATACTGCTTCCTACAAGTACTCCCTGATTGATTCTTTTATGGTCTTGTTATTCATTCAGTCAGTCATCCTTTCATTCAGTTTTTTGAAGACTGAGTACATACTGTGTATCTGGTGTGGTACTATAATCTGGGATCAGTGATGAGAAAGACAGACTTGGCGCCTCCTCTCTTGGAATTAATACTGTAACATAGAAAATAGATATTGACAAGTAATTGTAAGTCTTACTTATTACAACACTGTTTTCAGTAGCAATCAGCTAGAAACAATCCCCAAAAGATATTACGTGAATAAAAGCAAGGCATGCAAAAGTTATTATGCTGACATCTGTGGTTAAAAAATCAGGTTGTATATATGTAAGCGTTTATACATATTTGTATATGCATCAAATATTCAGTTTTTCAACAAGTATTTTTATTGAGTATCTACAATATACAAGGCACTGTTTTACATGCTGGACCAACAGTAAGTAGAATAAAAGTCGTTGCCCTCAGGTAGCTTACATGATAGTGGAGATAATAACTTTCGTTCTTCTCCCAGATAATTCTATGGCTAGGTCTCTCAATTTTGGGTGGCCTTTACTCCAAAGTCATTTTCTGGAGTCAGGAGATTTATTTCGGTAACTTCTGAATAAGATTCAGGACCTAATTTGCAAGCCCATCCAAAATTACAAGTGGATTCTTCTCCTGACATATCCGTCTTCCCAGCTTTACTTTTTCTCCTTAGTACTTACCAATATCTAATATACTAAACGTGTATCTGTTTATCCCACTAAAACTGAGAAGAAACATGAAATTTTTTTACTTTAATTCATTGATTTATTCTTAGTGCCTGGAACAGTGCCTGACGCTTGCTAGGTATTCAAAAATATTTGTTAGATAATAAATGAAATATATATGTTCAGGTAGTAATAACTGCTTCTGAAAAAGTAAAAAAAGACTTTTAATGGACTTCTTCCATGCGGTGTGAACCAACATTTGTGCCCCAGTTTTTAATAGTTCCTTAGGTTTAACATATCATCCTTTGGTGAAATAAAATGCATACATATGTATTAGTTTGAACCATATAGTTGTGCTGTATTTGTATATCAAAAATTGTTAAATATCAGCATAAATGTCATATGGTTTGACCTGAAATAGAAAAACAATGCTCCATTGAAGTATACTTAAATTAAGAATAGCAAAAGAATGATTTTTAAAAGTGGTTTTTGGTGAAATACCCAGAAACCATTACGATACTGGGGAAAATGCAAACGAACTATATGAACAAATGCAATTAACTAAACCCTGTTACATTTCTGAAGAAAGACTTCTATATTTAAACCTGGATTGAAAAGTCAGTTCTATAATAAAAAGTGCCTGGCTCACCATATGTTGACAGAAAAGTTTTATGAAAGTGTCAAAAAATAGGATGTTGATCATTGCCAAACTTTATGTTACAAATGAAAAAGCTAAGTTACAGAGAAATCAAGAAAATTCTCTAAGGCCACAGGGTAAAATCAGAATTTTCACCCAAGTCTGGATGTATCTCCGTACCGTTGATGACAATTTTACATTTCTGAGTGTTGTTGCCTCATTTTTAAAAAAAAAATTAGAATTCTTTTGAAAGGAAAAAATTTAAGGGTGATCTTGGAAAAAAGAAAAGTCTCTTTATTTTGGCAGAGATGAAGTAGTCTCCCAGTCGGCAAAAATTTATTGTGTATTCAAGGCATTAGTCTAGGTGCTAGGAATTCAGTAGTGAACACTATCAACCAACTTCACTCCACTAAATTTGACTGGTCACAGCACTCAGCAACATAGTCGTCTTCTTCAAGGACATATGGAACATTCTTCAGGCGAGACCATATATATCTGTGAGGCCATTAAATGAGGCGCAATAAATTTAAAAGGATAGAAATAATACACAGTATATTCTCCGATTACAATGGAATTAAATTAGAAACCAGCAGAAATGCGAGAAATACTTTAAATATTTGCAAATTAAAAAGCATTCTTCTAAATAACCAGTAGGTCAAAGAAGAAATCAGAGGGGAAATTAGATAAAATTGTTTTAACTGAATGGAAATAAAAACAAAACATAAATCTATGTGAGGCAGCTAAAGCAGTACTACTGTGTTTCCCCGAAAATAAGACTTGGCCAGATATATTATATAAAACCTGGTCTTATATTATATTAAAATAAGACTGGGTCTTATATTAATTTTTGCTCCAAAAGATGCATTAGAGCTAATGGTCTGGCTAGGTCTTATTTTCGGGGCAACACAGTAAGAGGATCTTAGATGCTTAGAATAGGAGAAAGATCTAACATCAATAATCTAAACATCAACCTCAAGAAGCTAGAAGACTAAATCCAAATAAGTAGAAGGAAGGAAATTAGACCAGAAGTCAATGAATGTAATACTGAGGACTATAGCTAACAAAAGAAGTATACGACCTGTGCACTGAAAATGATGAAGCATTATCACTCAGTTAAGGAGATATACTTAAATGTAAATGGAGAGATACACCATGTTCCTAAATTAGAAAACTCAGTATTAAGATGGCACTTGTCTTCAAATTGACTTATAGAGTCAATCCAATATCTAACAAAGTTCCAGGCGGACTTTTCATAGAAATTGACACACTTATACTAAATTTATATGGAATTACAAAGGACCTAGAATAGGCAAAAGAACTGTCTTCAAAAGGAAGAACAACTGAGAACTTACACTCCCTGATTCCCAACTTAATGTGTTATAAAGCCACAATAGTCACGACAGTGTGGAATTGGACTAAGAATACACCTCTGTCAGTGGGACGGGATAGAGAAAAAGATGGCAACAGGAAAAGGATAGTCTCCTTAATACAGTGCTGGTAGAGTAGGATATCTGTATGTAACAAATTTTATACATATGTTAGACTTTTACATAAAAATTAACTCAAAATGGATCATGTACCTAAAGGTAGGTACGAAAACTACAAAACCTCTGTAAGAGAACATACACACCAAAAGGACGATCTGTCAAAAGAAAATGCTGTAAAGTCACTAAAATTAAAAATGTCCCTCTTTTCAAAAACACTAAAGAAAGATTTTTAAAGGCAACTAAGAAAAAAATACTTTTAATCATATATCTAACATATACCGGAGGTGCCAAAAAAATATTTATAAGTGGACACTTGGGTCAACGTTGCTCAAGCAGTAGTTCACCTTAATCAGAAGTGTCTGGACACTGAGGTAACCACTTTGAGCACCTCTTGTAATTGCAGACGTCAAACGTGATTTGTATTTATCTTTTGTTATTGGTATATATCAAGTATTACAATTTTAACACAGTTTTCCTTTCTTGTAATGTGTATACATTTTTTTGGCACCCTGTGTGTGTGTGTGTGTGTGTGTGTGTGTGTGTGTGTTTGTGTTTAAACTCAATAAGGAGACAGCCCAATTAATAAATGGGTAAGAGAGTTGAATAGACATTTTACTAAAGATACATGACTAGCTAATAAAACACATGAAAGATGCTCATTATCATTAGTCTTTAGGGAAATGCAAATTAAAACCACAATGTGATTCTATAATACACTCACTTGAATGGCTATTTTTGAAAACAGTGACTATCAAATGTTGAGGAGGAATTGGAAAAACTGCAAACCTCACACATTGTTGGTGGGAATGTGAAATGGTACAGCTACTCTGGAAAACAGTTTGATAGTTAAGCTTACGCTTAACTACACAGCCCAGTACTTTTGAAGGTATTTATCCAGGAGAAATGGGAACATATGTTCACTCAAATGCTTGCAAGCAACTATTTATAAAAGCAGTATTCATAATAGCTAAGAATTACCGTGTTTCCCTGAAAATAAGACCTAGCTGGACAATCAGCTCTAATATGTCTTTTAGAACAAAAATTAATATAAGACCAGGTCTTATATTTTATTATGTTAGATGAGACTGGATCTTATATTAATTTTTGCTCCAAAAGACGCATTAGAGCTGATTGTCTGGCTAGGTTTTATTTTCGGGGAAACACGGTAGAAACTGCAAATATCCATCAACTCATGAATAGATAAACACAGTTGGTTTTGTCCATACCATGGAATACTCCTCAGCAATAAAAAGGCGTGGAAAGTTTTGGGTGTACCTAAAAGTGCTAAGTTTATAAAGTCAGCCTTAAAAGACTATATATGATTTCATTTGTGTGAAATTTCTATAAAAGGCAAAAGGAGACAGAAAACATATCAGTGCCTGCGGCCATGAGTAGGAGGAGAGATTGATTGCAAAGAGATAATGGAAGTTTTCCAAAACTGGATTAAAGTGATGGATGCACCATGTGTCATTTCTTTAAATTAATCAAACTCAGACTTTGATATATGTGTGTACATGTGCACATACAGAGGGTGCAAAAAAAAGTATACACATTTTAAGAAAGGAAAACTATTAAAATTGTAATACTCAAAATATCCCGATAACAACCGATGAATACAAGTCACGTTTGACTTCTGCAATGACAAGAGGGGCTCAAAGTGGTTCCTATCAGCATCCAGACACTTCTTATTACTGCGAACTACTGCTTGAGCAACAGTGAGCAAAGTGTCCACTTGTATTGTCACATTTTTTTGGCACCTCCGGTTTGTATATTAATATTGACTGTAACTGTTGGAGGCATGTGTGTTTGTGTGTGTCTGAATATGTACTTGCAATTATATTCTCTATTGACCCCTGGCATAAAAAAGCCATATAAGAGCAAATTTCAAAGAGAACATTAATTCACTGTTAAAACTGTATGGGAATCTAGATCTCTTTTAGGTAGTAACAAGATTTCTTTCATAGAGATGTTTATTTTATACCAGGGGTTAGTAGAGAATATAATTGTAAGTGCATATTCAGACACACACAAACACATGTGTCTCCAACAGTTACAGTCAATATTAATACATATATATACATATATATACATATTAATACATATATACACTTTTCAAAAAGTCAGAATATTCACTTAACCAGTATATCCTCTTTCCCTAGTTATCCTAAGATATATTTCTTTATATCATGTGGAATATTATTTCCCCTTTGCATGAATATGGTTTTGTTTTTACATTGTTGAACTGTTATACAACAACGGGGGTCCTACAGGATTCTAAGAACTGCTGCAAAGCATATTCATATAAAATATAGCTACGTTTTTATTATACTAGAATTTTGTTAATGAAAGTAATAGTGACACATCTCTTCGTTATAGTTTATATACTATTTTCAAAATTTGGTACAACTAAAGGAAACTTGCTGTTTCTGCTTCTCTCATTTTACCTGTCATGTAGATCCAAAGTGGATGTATGGATTTGGTGACGAGGGGCCATGCAAGCCCTTGAAAGTTGATAGTGTAAAAATAACAGATGAAAATAGAGAGGAATTTTCTGTTATCATCATTTTCCCTTATTTCTTTAGGAAGAGCTATGAGAATTGAGTAACTATGCTAATTGTAAATCTGCTACTCTGTGTATTTACATAAAAATTATTTAATAAGTCTTCAATTAACACCTGCCATATCTGGAACAAATTTTTTAAATGACTGCCTAGTCATAACAGTTAGGGGAGTTATTTAAAATAAATACTTTTCTTTTGAGGAAAATAACATTGTTGTCATTATAGGCTTCAGCAATTATAGTACTAATAAAGGTGACGGAATTTAAATACATGTGAGAAGGATGACGTGGATTGAAGAGACACCTATAGCTTGAGTTTGCAAAGTGCTAAATTGGTAAATGAATTAAGCAACTCTTGGCAAACCATAGTTTTAAATACAGCTGGTAACAAGTGCTTTTCCTTTCTAATAATCTTTATTTAAATTCCTTTTCCAAGATTGATGTTTCTGAATAGCATTAATATCTCTATTTCAAGCTAATTGCAAAAAAATGTTTTTTTGTGTTTCATGGTTTTTTTGGGGGAATAGACTTTAACCCACAATAGGCTCATATATGTCAACTAAACTACTACAATAACCTTATAGTAGATTTCTTTTGCTGTGTGTATATAAACACTGTATATATGGAGGTGCCAAAAAATGTGTACACATGACTTATATTCATCTTTTGTTGTTGGTATATATTGAGTATTACAATTTTAATACAGTTTTTTCCTTTCTTAAAATATGTATACTTTTTTTTGCACCCTCTGTATATACATACATATGTAAGTATATATTTGATATACATATACATCCCAAAATTCTAAGAACTCTTTGTGATTAGAATACTACATTCCTAAGATAATTTTAAATTTTAAGAAAAGAGCTTTGTTGTGATGTAATTCACCCACTATACAATTCAACCATTTAAAACATACAATTCCAGGGTTTTCAGTCTGTTCACAAAGCTGTGCAGCCATCACCAGTCAACTTGAGGATGTTTTCATCTATCCCAAAAGCAACTCCATACCCTTAGGTAGTTACTGTGCAATCCCATCACCTGACGCTCCCATCCCTTCGTCTGTTTTCTGTATGGATTTGCTTGTTGTGGACATTTCAGATAAGTGCCATCATACAATATGTAGTCTTTAATGACTGGCTTCTTTCACGTAGCATAATGTTTTCAAGTTCATCCATGTTGTAGTGCATCCCAGTATTTCATTCCTTTTTATTGCTAGATAATATTCCATCATTTGGATATACCACATTTTATTTATTCTTGTATCAATTGATGGACATGTGGGCTGTTGACACTTTTGAGCATCATAAATAATGCTGCTATGAATATTCATGTACATATTTTTGTGTGAATGTATCTAAATTTGTATGGATCATATTTTGTGTGAACATGTTTAAAATTATTTTGAAGTGGAATTACTGGGTCATATATTAACAGTGCGCTTAACTTTTCAAGGAACCGCCAAACTTTTGTAAAGTGGCTATACCATTTTATATTCTCACCAGAAATCTATGAGGGTTCCAGTTTCTCTACATCCTCATCAACACTTGATATTATCTGTACTTTGGATTATAACCATGCAAGGGATGTGAAGTGGTATCTTTGTGGTTTTGATTTACACAACCGTGTCGGCTAATGATGTTGAGCATCTTTCCATATGCTTATTGGCTATTTGTGTATATCTTGGAGGAATGTCTGTTCAGATCCTTTACCCAGTTTTTAATTGAGTTGTCTTTTTATTATGAGTTGTGGGAGTTACTTATATATTCTAGATACAAATCCTTTATAAGCTATATGATTTACAAAAATTGTCCCTCATTCTGTGGGTTGACTTTTTTTTTAATTGGTAATATTTATTGAGCAATTATTAGTCAATGAGCTAAGTGAGCACTTTCCATGCAGTATTTCACATTGAATCTTCACAGCAGTCTTGTCATGGATAGTTTTTTTTTAATTAATAAACTATTTTTTAGAGCAGTTTTCAGTACATAGCACAATAGAACACAAAGTACAGAGTGTTTTTATATAGTCCATGTCCCCACACTTATATAACCCCCTCCATTATCAACGTCCTACACTAGAGTGGGGTATTATTTCAGTTGATGAACCTAACTTAACACATTATTATTAAAGTCCGTAGTGGGTTGATTTTTTTATTCTCTTCATGGTGTACCTTGAAGCACAAAAGTTTTTAATTTGAATGAAATCCAATTTTCTGTGTTTTTTCTTTTGTTACTTGTGCTTTGGTATCACAGTTAACAAATCATTGCCTAAGCCAAGGTCATGAAGATTTATGCCTTTGTTTTGTTCTAAGAGTTTTGGAGTTTTAGCTATGATTTATATCTATGATTGATTTTGGATTAATTTTTGTATATATTCTGAGGTAGAAGGGTAGGGTTCCAACTTCATTTTTTTGCATACAGATGTCCCGTTGTTGCAAATCATTTGTTGAAAAGACTGTTCTTTCTCCTTTGAGTTGTGTTGGTACCTTTGTTGAAAACCACTTGGCTGTAAGTGTAAGAGTATATTTCTTGACTCTCAATTCTGTTAATCTGTCTGTCTGTCCTCATACCGATACCTCACTGTCTTGATTACTATAGCTTTGTAGTAAGTTTTCAATCTGGGAAATATGAATCCTCTTTCATTTCTTTGCTCTTATCACACACTCACATGCTCTTCATTTCCCTGTCCTCCCAGAATGATCACATAATAATTTCAGATTAATAATCATTGTTTTTGTTATTATGCTTATGTAATCAATCGCTATTCACAATTGAGCCATGTAGCATATCTTATTTTTTTCCTGTACGGTATTTTGTTTTATCTAGAGTTGTTGATTCTTTTTTTTTTTTTTTTTTTTAATACTCAAACATGAAGCCTTTTTCCACTTGAGAAACTCCTTTCTGTACATTCAAGAAATCTTTCTGACCTGTGTAATCCAGATTGGTTGGTTTTGCGCTCTTAGGTTTGTTGCATAGCTTTTGAGTCAGAAACTATCTTTTCATCATTATGGAAATTTATTTTGTTGATTCCTTGGGTCCTTTAATCTTCCTGTTTCTTCATTTATTCCCTCATTTTGGTGGGAAAAAAAACAACAACTCTAAAATCCTTTAATGTTCGTGTAAAAGGGTTTATAGGAAAAAAATTTTTGAAACCCTCCAAGCCTAAAAATGTCTTTATTCTACCCTTTTTAATTTAGCATTCTAGGTTGGAGAACATTTTTCTAGTAGAATTTTGAAAGCATTTCTCCATTGTTTTCCAGCGTTTAACGTTGTTTAGAATTCTAGTGTCATTGTTTTACTCTTGAGTTTTATTTTTATAAGAAACCTAGATTTTCTCTGGAATTTTGTATAATCTATTTGTTGTTTCTAGTCTTCTGAATTTTCAGATGACGCACCTTGTTGGGTCTATTTTTATACCTATATTGGGCACTCAGCATGCTTGGAAAATTGTCTTTTTATTGTGGACAATGTTATTATTATTTTACTGCTAATTTCTTTTCCTCCATATTTTAATGTTCTCTCTTCTGTTACTTCTGTTTGGATGTTTTGGATGTTGTTCCTTTTAGTTTGGGTCTCTCTCTCTCTGCTCTCTTTCTGTCCTATTTTCCATTTCTTTGTCTTAATCTACTTTCTGATAGATTCACTGAACTTTATTGTCTAACCTTTTAGTTAAATATATATTTCTGCTTTCGTAACTTTAATTTCCATGAGCTCTTCATGTTTTTTTTTTCCCTCTTGTAATTTTCTGTTCTATTTAATAGATGTGATATCTTCTCTGAGGATTTTAGTGATCTGATATGTTTGTTTTTGTCTTTTTGATTTATTTTTAGTCACTTTTTTCTGTGTTTTATTCTTTTTTTTTTTTTTTTGGCATCTGGCTTTTATACTAGAGACTTTTTTTTAAAAAGATTTTATTGGGGAAGGGGAACAGGACTTTATTGGGTAACAGTGTGTCCTTCCAGGATTTTTTCCAAGTCCAGTTGTTATCCTTTCAGTCGTAGTTGTGGAGGGCACAGCCCAGCTCCAGGTCCAAGCCCTTGTTAGTTGCAGGTGGGGCAGCCCCCCATCCCTTGCGGGAGTCGAGGAGTTGAACCGGCAACCTTGTGGTTGAGAGCCCACTGGCCCATGTGGGAATCAAACCGGCAGCCTTCAGAGTTAGGAGCATGGAGCTCCAAGCGCCTGAGCCACTGGGCCGGCCCCTAAAGACTTTTGTTGAGGTCTCATAATGTTTGGCTGCCTGTTCATATTTAAGGGAGAGTACCAGAAAGCTGATTGGAAAATTGGGGTACATGGGTGGAGCTTGTTGACTATGATATTCATTTTAGGATGATCTTGCTGGAACCCTATAGGAGGTGACCCCCAATATTGGGATTCTTTAGTGTTTCATGTACGACAGACCACATTTCCAAAAGAAGACTCAGTACTGCTATCTGGCTTCCAAAATTCTGGAAGTTATGTGAATGAAGAAGAGTAAAGAGCCTCAATGTTCTGTATAAAGGCATTCACCATTGATAATTCTGACCCTAAGCTCTGTTTTTATATCTCCCCAGTTAGAGACACATTGTTTTACTTTCTTCAGAGAATACCACTAGTATTCTGGGTGAGGGAAAGGACAATTATTTGCCTGAATAGAATAAGGAGGAATCAGGAAGCCAAACTGCTTCTCAGACTTTCAACCTGTCTTCTTATTTCACCTTGATTTTGCTTATTATACCATCTGGGGTCACCATCCCAGAGTCTCTTGGCATAGATTGTAGTGTAAATTGTTTTGCTTCAAAGCTTTCTACTCTGTTTTTCTCAGCTTTCTTAGCAATTGAGAGATTGAGGTCTGTTGCCAGTTGTTCATCTGCTTTTCTGCTTTCAGAATTTAGTTGCTGTTCTCTTCTCTCAGATATTAGTCCTTGTGGATTTATGCTATTTTTAAAATCTCTTTATTCTCATTTCATGGAATTTCAGGAGATAGTGAAAATAAATTCTTATGTCCAATGCACCATCTTCAACAAAAAGAACTCTGCTTCTATTTTTAATCTCAAAGGCTTCACAGTTTTTCTTCAACCTTCACTATAACCCTTGCTTGATTTGTTTTTAAAATATACTAGGCACTGTCGTAACTGACCTTCACATAACTGCCATGCCAGATTAATGAATGCTCTCCATTCCTTCTGTAAAATACATTATGGGTACCCACTGCAAGGAGCAAAAATATACTCTTAAGTACGTCTGTTTACTTCTCACCCACTAGTTGAGTAGGGTGTGCCTGTAGGGGTCTGTTTATTTCACTTTAAAGAAATGGAAGCTGGAAATGGTAGTTGATATATTATGGGTGTGATTATATAAGAAAAATATCATGGAACTCTAGTGAGCTACATCCAAAGTTAATGAATGAGTACACATGTACACATAGTTTTAATTTAAAGTAAAATGTTTATGCTTCGTATCATTTTTTTTTTATGATTCTCTGCTTTAGTAGCATTCTCCGTTAAATGAACAACTGCTAGCTCCAAATGTATTGGGTAATAACTTGTTTTCAAATAACAGAAACGTCATTATATCCTATGGGTCAAATGTATGATTGTGCCATAGTGCGTGCTGACTTTTCATATATTTAACAAGACAATTGTTTTTCTTTAGTTCCAGATGTTGAAGTGAAAGGAGAGTGTTCTAGCTATTATCTCTTGTTACAAGGTGATGGCAATAGAAGATGTAAAGCCACACTGATTCACTCAGCTAACCAGATCAATGGTTCATTTGCACTCAGTTTAATTCATGGAAAGATGAAAGCCAGGGCAGAAGAGACGTCACTGAGTAAGTGTTAACTTTAGCTGGAAAACATTTTTACATTTGTTTGCATATATAATTAACTTACGTGGTTTTTAATGAACTTATTTCCCCCAAACTCCATTTCACTTTCAGTAAATTTACCCTTTATTTTAAACACATAACATATTTGAACAATGCAGGGTAGAGAGAATTAATCCCTTTTATATTATACCCAGTAAAATTTACTAGGTAGATCTTCAATTCCAAATAGGACATTTTTAGTACTTTCCACTTTAAACACATATTATTTTTCTATAATTTATTTCTCATTTTCATTTACTTCCTCTTAAGCATCTTGTTGTTTTTTTTACTGCTCTTCTTTTCTCTCCAAGCTCTATGTTTTGGTTATTTATTACTGTGTGACAAACCACCCCAAATTTAGCTTTAAAATGACTGTTTATTCTTATATCTCATAGTCCTTTGAGTTGATGGCTCAGCTGGATGTTTCTATTTTGAAGTCTCACATACGAGAGCCGTCACACATAGCCGGGGCTCCAGTCGTTTGAAGAATTAAGAGGACGTGGTGTATAGATGGCTCCTTCTGCCAGATGTTTGGCACCTGGGTTAAGATGGTTGGAACAGCTGACAGTGAACTTGCTTTTCACCTGCCATATTTTCATGCCCAGCGTGGGCTTCCTCACAGCATAGTCTCAGGATAGTTTGATAGGGTTGCTAACTTCTCTTTGAGCAATTGCTTTAAGAAGCCTCAAGGCTTTTATGACCTTGCCTAGAGGTCGTTCACTGTCACTTTTACCATACTTTGTTGGTTTCACAGGGCTGGCCTGGGTTTGTGGCGGATGGACTCCACACTGGGTGAGGAGCAGGAGGTGTGGTTCATTGGGGGCCGTCTTTAGAGTCAGGCTTTCATACTCTGTGTTTTCTGTAGGAATTTCAATTACCTGAGCCTGCAGACGAAAATATGGTAGAGGGAATTCTATCCTGCTACCTAATTCCTTCCATTTAAGAAGCAGGTGAAAGTTTAAAATGCACAATAATTTAGTATGCTTATTTCCTGCAGCTTAATTATTATTTATTTTGAAATATACAAGATCAAGAGAGATGAGCAGTTGACTTATTTTTTTTAATTCTGTGATAACACATTTCCTGGGAACTGAATATTAATTGTTATCATAGAACATCTTTAATACTGACTTTTTTCTGTTTCTCAGGCTTCCCTTTTGACTTCATGTCACTTCCACATTTTTCTGGGGAGCAGCTTATACAGAGAGAGAAGCAATTAGCTAATGTTCAAGCTTTGGCTTTGAAAGAATATCTGAGTAAGTAACAATTTTGTATATTTTATTCTACTGTAAGGATGTTGACTTGTTCAGACATAATGCATTATTTCCACACTTTTTCTTATACACTTTGTCTTTTTTGTTGTGACACACGTTTGTAGAGTGATTTAGAGTAGACAAAGACTGCAACTTTTTTTCCATCAGATTCAAAATATTCCTATTTATTTGTACATCATTGTTAACATTTATAAAAATATTTCTCCAGGAAACTTTTGTATTTCATCATTCTTAACCATATGCTGGAAAAGATACTTACAATTTATTCTGGTTAATATAGATCTCTTTAGATTTCTCTTTACGTATTTTTAGCTATCATAAGACAGAGACTACAAACAGAAAAAAACGCATATTCAGAGAAGTTAATACGTTAGCTTGAGCATTGATTCTCAGGCTTTAATCATGATTACCAATAATATAATAACTAAGCCTAATTCACATACTGGGTAAAATTGGCATTGTGGATTTTCCTTATTCAAGAAATTGACACCTTTTAAAAGGTCATAATTTTTTTTCTGTATTTCTTGGTTATCAATTTTAACATTTTTTAATAGTCATTCATTAATATCTAATATGAACTTATTTTAAGCAAATTGATACAGAATTTCTAAGAAATTAAATTGTAAGGCCTCATAAGTTGCATATAGAAAAAAATGATACTAGGATTAAGTAGCTATATTGTAAAATACAAACTATCATTCTTTAAAAGCACTTAAAAATACTTTGACTTTAATAGACTGTTATTCAATGGAAAAAAATTTTAGAATACTTGGTCTCAGTTATTCATGTAAGAATTACCTACTTTTTCAGTTGTGCAAAGACAGGGTAATTGTGTAGTCTTGAATTCCTCCAACCATTGATTTTTTTTTTTTAACTTTGAAAATGATATTAGCTCAAAGAAAATATAATTAGAAAGGCAAATCAGTTTCAATAAAAGGTAGTACATGTTAAATCCAAGAAAAAAATAAATACCGTGTTACTAGTATTTCTGGGATAAAACACTTTCACTTCAAACATCAACCCGCAGTATTATTCACTTGTTGGCCTTGTTCTGTCCCTGCTAACCCCCTGTGCAGGCCCCGACTCCCGCCAGAACCCTCCCGCTGCTCTTTATAACTTGGTTCCTTCAGCATCTCCCCTATCTTTCATTGTTACCTCTCTTCCTTACCCTTCGAACCAGAAACACTGTCAGAGTGGAAAAACAGGCAGCTCTCTGAAGCTGGTGCATCTCTCCTTTGGGTAAGAAGAGTTAACCCCAGTATGGCCATCCATCCTCCATGGCTGGAAAGGGAAATACTAGCAGCTAAAGCCACATAGCTGCCTATAGATGTGACTGGAAGTGCTGCTGGGGGCAGAAGGGAACAGAAGTACCTACGGAACAGATGCTAAAAATGTAGAAGCACCAAAATCTGAGCTGTAACACAGGCAGCACCTATAAGGATGGAACAGAGCCCAGAAGGGGCAGGTAGGGGCCTGAAGTGGAAGGAAGCCTCGGAGCTAAGTAGCCACTGGACACACCAGCTCTGGGCACATCCATGAAATGGCTCATTTGCAATCTGAAGCATTGAATCTTGACTAAAATTAATGACCCAGTTAATCCATGTATGGTGGAATGGCTTGCTGAATCAATCTCTTCTCTACCCGGAGAGTTAATACTGGATTAAAAACTGGGCACAAAGATGCATCTATTCAGAATTCTTGTGTCTCCAAAGACAGAGGAAAATGACTGCAAAACAAAGTTTCCAGTGTAAGAATATCTGAGTGTCTAGTTCAGTGATTCTTAAAGGAGTGAAATATGAATAAAAGTACTTAAATTGATATTTTTAATTAATCTGTACATGACGAAAACTCAGTAATGTAAAAGGAACAGCTTTTTTTGGAAAAAAGAATCAGTGATTATGTATCAATACAAAGATTGTAGTCTTTGCTGAAAAAGTTTTTCCAAAAGGTTTTTCAGAATTATCAAGACACGGAGTGAACTTGTTCTTATCTCTGCCCACTCTTTCACTGACTAGTACTGAACCAAAAAGAGCAACTGGAAAAGATTGCATGAAAATGTACTCACGTTATTGAGGCTGTGTGTTTTTTAAAATAACACAAAAATCAAATAAAATTCCTGTTAGGGTTTAAGTGTTTAGCCTAATTCACTGTCACTAATGTTATTTATTTATTTTTTAAATTATATCTCATCCTATTGTTTAGAATGATACTTAAAATTTTAAATTTTAGAATTTATATTTTACCCATTTTTTGATAATTTGTAACTTGTTGTATTTGGAAATATTAAACATCTTGTTTCACGTAGTTTTAAAGAAGGAGTTTAAGAATGCTGAACAATTTTAAAGCAAAGTCCATTCAGTGTGACGCAAAACAAATACCAAAACAGCAGGCATTCTGGTGCAATATTGGGTCACTATTCTCAGCTCTCCACATCTTTTTACCATTTATAGAACCAGTGCAAACCTGATTGCTTCATCTGTTGCTCCTTTAGATATGCTGCTCTATGTTTTCCTTTAATAAATGTGTAGTTATTACTAGCTTTTGAAGGAATAGTATTCTTTTTTTTTTTTTTTTTTTTTTAGGGATAGTATTCTTTAGCTAATTTATTTTTAGACTTTAGTTCAATATATTTCTCCCAAATCTTTATCTGCCACTTGTGTGCAAACTCGTTTATGTAGAGATTATTTTTCACCTGGGTAAGTTATCCTGCTCATAACCCTGTTAAACTTCATCTGTTTTCCGTCTCTATTGCTCAGTCATCAAGGTCAGAAGGAAGGCGTGCCCTGGTCTCCAGATTGCCCAATATGTCATCTAATTGACACGTTTCCATAAGCATACATCAGATTCATGAATTAAGTATATTTTTAGGATTAATACAAATATAGGGCTAATTTCTGAAGCGTATTATTGATTGCATATCATTCAGACGGAAGCAAATCATCGATAACTGTTTGTTTTAGAGTGGCTTCCAGCAGATTGTGCAGAGAACAAAAAGCTTGATTGCTTTTTATTTTCTCACTCAGAAGATGTAATAAAAGCAGCATATATTACAACTCTCACTTTACCACAGCTAGAGTGGTTCACTGCAGAAGTTATGTGTTACTCATCTTGGGTCAGAACTGGAAGAACCCTTCCAAATTACCCACATTGGTGAGGTGGGATTTTACAGAGGCATTTCTCCTAAAGCTGATGGTGTAAAGCAGAACCTCAAGACTGGCTGCTTCTTTTCCAACCTATTCCCTTCTGTTATTTGTGTACTGACCTCACCTAGCGAGGTCATGTGCTCTAATCCTCTGTATCTGAGGGCACAGTGCTGTTCCTTCCAGGCAGAGCACGCGCAAATGTCTGTTGAATTGAATTCTCTCTGAATTTATACTTTACTATTTTATTATAAAAGAAAATGTGATTAGCCCGTAAGTGTTTCAAAATGGAAATACTTTTATAAAAGGAATGCATAGGTATAGTTTAAAAATTCAAGTGGAACTGGAAAACTTAAAAGGGAAACCAGCAAGGCCCTCCCCTCTTCTCCCCATCTGTCCATCTCTATCCACAGACAGCTAGTTTTTCTGATATTTCCTTCAGTTTTCGAAATAATATCTGTGTGTTGGTACTTCTTGACATACGAGTTTCAGATATTATTTTAACATCTAACTTTAGAAGATAAAGACAACTCTCCCACATCATCTTCACTTCCCCTTTCCACCCTTTCCAGTGACATCACGAATTTTGGGTAAACCGGGTTAGTTTCATTGTTACTATGATTGTATACACGTAAGTTTACTGCTGAGTCATGTAATCTGTGATGATGACCAACTCTCCTTTCTTATATCATCTTTGTTTTTCTTATGGTTGACGATCACCTTATTGTTAATTTCCCATTCTTCCTCACATGCAAAATATTGTTATGTTTTCCAGAGGTACCAGCATTTCTGCCACATACCCATCAATTCACCATATTGTCAAAGACAGCAGTTCCATTTTATTTCTCTTAATTTTTTTTCCGGGATGTTTATACTTTGCTCTATTATGAACGCATTGCTTCCTAGACCTGCTGAGGCTTCTCTTTGTTCTCTTTTGGAATCTTCTTTTTCCTAGACCTGTCATCTCCTTTTTCTTGGATTGCTCCCATGATTAGTTGGAACATATCTTCCAGAAGCTTCTTGTGTAACAGTTCAAGGGGCATACATTTTTCAGCTCTTGCATGTCTGAAAATCTCTTTACTTGATTGATAATTCATCTGGAATTCCAAGTTGGAAATTCTTTATCCTCAGTGTTTTGAAGGCATTACTCTATTGTCTTCTGCGTTGCTGTGCTCCTGTTGAGAAATCCAGTACTATTCTTATCCTTTGCAGTTTGGTTTATTTGTTTTCACCCCATTCTGGAACCGTTATCCCCCGGAGCTTTGTCTCCAAAAGTTTTACTGTGAATTGTAGTGTGTGTGTGTTCCTCCCTTCCTTTCCTCCCTCAAGCTGTGTATTTGATGAGCCATTTCAATAGAAGATTCACATTCTTAAGTCTGAAAATTTTTCTGATCTCTTTAGCAATTTCCTTCCTCCCATTTTCTCTTGTATTTCTTTCTAGACCTCTTATTAGTTGTACATTGGCTTTCCAGGACAGAACACCTACTTTTCATTTCCATTTCCATATTATCTTTTTGCTGTAGTTTCTGGGGGTTATCTTCCATTTTATTTTAAGCCCTTTTATGGCATTTTAAAAATTTGAGTTCTCGTGCCTAAGTTTTAAGTTTTTTCTTATTCATTGACTGTTTCTTTATCGGAACATCTTGTGCTTGTTCCTTGGGTATACTATCTTCTCTTATTTCTATGAGAATATTAATTACAACAAACTTTCTTTCCTCTGTGATGTTTTTTGTGTCTGCTGGGCTCATTTTTTTTTCTCTTTGCTTGCTTTTGTCTCTTTTTCATCCTGGACTTCTTTCTAGTTTGGGCAATAAATAATACCTGTTTTCCCTCCCAAAGTTGGAATCAGTTGAGAAACAAACTTAAGACACACACAAATGGAGATAAAATACAAGTAAAAGCTGGATTGAAGGAAATGACTTTTTAGATCTGTGGCCAGGTGGATTTTCTGATATGCACACCTAGAAGTAAATTTATCCCCTGAATGACTACCAGAGCTGGGCAGCTGCACATCAACCCTGAGGGGGCAGGGTCCTCACCACATTGCAGAGCTCAGGCATTCTGCGGCTTTGCTAGCTCAGATGAAAGTTGGAGAGGAAGGGTCTCATCAGAGCATGCCTAGTTTCTTCTCCAAACTAGCTCAGTGAGTGATGGGAGGGAAAAGGGAGCTGGAAGTGTTATTGAATCAAAGTCCTTACACGTGTCACCATAGGACCATGGAAATGCAGAGCCCCTTCCCCCTCAACACCTTTCCTTAGTGTCTGGTGATTTTTTATCGTCAGTCCCGATTTACATGGGAAGTTCTATATGCCTCACTCTAATACAGTATCTGGCAAGCTGCGTTGTGGAGTGATGGAGTGACAATTCAACATTTTGGTTGTGAATTCCTGTCCCTACCTCCTCTTCAATATCAGTATCACCCTCTTTTCTCTGTAGGCCTTCAGTTTTTCAAAAGGAGAATCCCGTAATCTTTCCAGTGGGTCATTTGTAGCTGCTAGCTTTCTAGGTGCAGGGCGAGGAGTCTGACCATTCGTATATAGACTCTTATTTAACCCCAGCATCAGTACCACCTTTTAATGTACCTAGTGTTTCATAGTCTGAGACTCGTTTTCAGTTTCTACCAAAAAAATGAAAGTGAAGTCACTGAGCTCTGAGACTGGAGGACGGGGCAGGTGGGGACCTTTGGTTCTCACTGCTCCCTCCCTAAACATCCACGGATCCAGTCCTGTTTTAGCCCAGTTCCTCGCCTCCATCTTTCTAATACCCCATAGGTTGTGCCCCTGTAGGCACCCAAGTTGATCCTGCCTTTGCTCTACCGGATTCAGTTACTAAGGCGTCATCACTATCTTCCAGGATTTGTTGAAAACTCATTCTTTATCGTTTCTCCTTTTGTTGTCTTTTCTCCTTCCTTTACTGTGATTTTAGGTTTGGGGAAAGAGAAGAAATACGCGGAAATGGCCAAGCTACCATGTTTAACCAAAAGTCTTACAGGTTTTATTTTCACAAAAACACCAGCATAAAGCTCTGCAATATATTTCTGGAAACTTTGATAAACTTGCCTTCACTGTTTATCTCCTTTCATTGTTAACAAATGACTCTTTTTCTGTTTCCCTCATGTAACTGGAAATTCTACCATTACCTACAAATGGGAGTAAAATGAAAGCGGACTTCCACAGGAATGGTGATTCGCTGGATAAATTCACTTGTTTTGCTTTTGAAAATATACCCCATAAAATAGTAGTAGATGTGGTTTAGAGAGGATTTAAAATAACAGTCATATGGTTAATTCTATTAATTTGTTGTCTTACAGAAAGGAGAAAGTTGGCAAAGCAGCCTGAAGTAGTTTCTGTTGATGAACTCAAAAGTCTATTGATACTCACAAGGGAACGCTTTTTAGATCATTTTGACGCTATTATTCCTAAAACAGTTCTAATCAAGACAGATAAAATTAACACCTCCAATCTGTTAAATGGTAAGTTTTTTTTGCTTTAAATATTAAGGGTTTTTTTTTGTGTGTGTGACATTTATTATTACAAAAACTAATAAAATATATTAATAAAATCAAAATGCATCTTTTAAATAGAAATAACAATAGATATTTGTATTTCCAAATACAGCAGTTCCTCGAATAATGTCATTTTATTCAACATTGTTTCGTTACAACTTGATGAACTGCTGTAGGAATTTAACTTTTTATATCAATTAGCCTTTGGTAAAATTGGTTTCATGTCATTTCAGAAAGTTACAGAACCTATTGATGTTGTTAATTGAGGACTTCTGTGTGTGTGTGTGTGTGTGTGTGTGTGAGAGAGAGAGAGAGAGAGAGATGACCTGTATTTCTCATCATTTAAACATTAAAAATTTTCTGATTACCTCTTTCAGAAAGCATGTTTAGTATAATTGTTTTTGAGCAGAGGGAGAGGCTTTTAAGGCGAACCCTCTTATTGCTCTTACTAAGCTGCTAGAATTGGTGGATTTCTAGTAAGCTGTGTTTTCATAAAGTGAGAAAAGTGGAACCTACCCAGTGAATATAATATAGTTAAAACTTCACATAGTAAGATGCTGCAACATTTGCCATTCATTAGAGCAGGAAGTTACCAAACTTTGCTTAGGGAGCAGGAAATCATTTCTATATTAACTCGTATTTCTATTTTCCTGGTTCTTATTATTGTGATGAATTTGAATAGAGTGAAGCTTCTCAAGATCTAACAAGAAAGCAATTGAAGATGCCTGGCATTTTAAATGTACGGGATAGTTTTTGTTTTTAATTCTATGAGAATCATTTTTATTCCATAGATTGATAAGAAAACGATTGAAACATCAAGTTAACAGTAATGTTTGTTGAGTACCTTTTGTCTGTTTGACACCATGAAGGTACACGATGAAGTTAAAATTGGAATCCTTGGCTTTCAACAGGCGTATGATCTATTTGGAAAGCAAAATATACATGCAGCTTTTAGTGCCATGTTCTAAGCCCAGGTCCTGGAGCTAGACTGCCAGGGTTTCAAACTCAGTTTTGTAGCTTGTTTGCTGAATGCCTTGCCTCTGTTTCTTCACGTTTCGAATGGGGATAATAATATTACCCACTTACTAGAGTTATTACGAGGATTAAATGAGTTGATACATATAAAACACTTAGAACACAATAAATGCCCCCAAAATTGTTAGAGTTGTCATTTGTATTATCATTACCGTCATTGTTACATATCAGTGCCAAAGTTAAATAGTAGTGTGGGGTAATTTGAAAGGTGTTGGAGGCAGTCTATGGTTACTTGTAAATGGAGGGTGTGTTCAGTAAGGGAGAGAGAATAGCTCTCGGTCATGGCATGGGCTCTGGAGCAAGATTAAGAAGTTTGAATCCCAGCTTTGCAGCTTGCTTGCTGTGTGACCTTGGGTAAGTTTTCTAACCTCTCTGAGCCTTAGTTTTTTTGGGTTTTTTAAATTAGCAATGACATAGGTTGTTATGAGGATTAAATAAATTATTCCTAAATTGCTTATTAGAAAGTTGCCTTTTATGAAGTAAGTGCTGTGTATTTTTTGGTTAAATAACTAAATATGAATTTCAAGGAAAGGAATCTAACTAGGATAGAATGGTCACAGGACTCTTTATTAGGAGCTGAGGGACTTAATATAGGTCTTGGTATGATGCACTTTGATTTTGAGGTGATAGTAAAATAAATAAAGCTTAATAATAGTGACTTTTTTTGTTTGCGAAAACCTTTTCTGTGGCATTTTGCACAGTTCAGGCCGTCAGAGATAACCTTAATAAATGCCTGAGGTAAGGATTGTACAGTGAATCCAACATCCCTTTATACACACACAGATGGATGGATGTATCTACATAATACATTCTTACATAGCAAAATTCAGTAGGTTAATACTTTTCGGTGCTTATGTGTATTCCTTTCTCTTTAGACACCAGTCCACTAGAACCTATTACTTCAAGTCAAATGGAAACCAATCCCCTGGAATGGCCTGAAAGGCATGTTCTTCAAAATCTGGAAATGTTTGAAAAAACGAAACAAAAAATGAGGTAGTATTTAAACAGCTCAGTATTTTTAAACGAACTTTTTTTTTCTTCTGACATTGTGTTTATCAGATACTAATTTTTTTGTAGTTTTATTGTAAGAGAAATATATGCGTAACTGCTATAAGGGGAGAGAGAGAGAGAGAGAGAGAGAGAGAGAGAGAGAGAGAGAGAGAGCGAGCGAGCTAGGGCATTACAGTGGTATGTTGAGAAAATACTCTTCTTCTCCTTCCTTCTATTTGTACTTTCCGGGGGTAGATAATCACAGTTAACATTTTAGTGAATGGCTTTTCAGACTACCATCCATAGAGTTACATAGTCTATGAATAGATAAGAAATATTTAAACAATACAGGAGCATATACAATGAAGTAAAAGTGTTCCTCTCCTTTGAGCCACTTGAAACTATTCCTGCTTTATATTCCTACATGTTTTAAATATGAGGCAGAATGTATTTGTTTGTTTATTTTAGTTCAGTACATTTTAGGCACTCAATACATTTCTTGAATGATGGAGTGAAAGACGAAGAATTTAGCTCTCTTACATTACCTTCCTCCAAAGTATTTCAAATCACATTTTCACTTTTAGCCCCTTTTGATAACATGTAAGAGTTGCTATAACATTTTGCTCATATATATCAATAGATATTTATTGAGCATCAACTATGTGTCAGGCTCTCCTCTTAGAGCTTACCTTTTAATGGGAGAGACAGTCAAAAGAAAACAAATAACCAGACAAGTAAATACAATGATTATTAATTACTCTGTGTAATGAATAAAAGAAACAAAGGGACTGAGGGCTAATAATTTTACTTGTTGAGGGGAGGAAGGTGGTGGAAATTGAATAAGGTTGGATGGTCAGGGACAGCTCTCTAAGGAGGTTACATTTGAGCTGAGACGTAATGGATAAATGAGTGAAACATTTAGACATATAGGGCCATGCACGTCATCAAAATATGGAGAGATACCTTCAAATTCTTGATTGTGGACAAAAGTAATATTGCATATTTTAAGGATATGTTTTGTGTTAAAACAGGTTTAACTGGAGAATGAAAGACCATTCCCTGGTGAAATTCAGAAGTCCTAAGAATTTGGTTTTAGACAAAATCAGTCACCTGTTGTGTGACTTTGTTGCCTCATCTTTAAGATGAGAAAGACAGTCCCAGTGCTACTTCAAGTTGTGAAAATTTAGTGAGATAATGAATGAAAAAATACTTTGTAAGCTGGAAAACACCGAACAAAATAAAGTGTTGTCAGTGTTTTGGTTTTTGTTCTTTTTAACCTGACATATTTTAGTAGTGTAATTTATCACAAACAGGATTTTAAATTGCTTTGATATCCTTGTTTCCAGGATTCTATATAAATGCAAATTATACATTTCCCCATTACATCCAGCTTGTAAAATGATTGAGATTAATTTTCATTAAGAAACCTTTGTGAGTTACTATTAGAGAATAGCTATATAGAAATTAAATTAAACTCATAATGTAGTTCTTGCCCTCCTAGAGTATAAAGTTCATAGAACATATTTGATTATTTTCTTGTTTGACTATTTTTATTAGATTTGTATTTTCAATTTAAAAAATAACGGGCATGGGAAGGGGAAAGTGTTATTGTCGGTATATCATTGATCCCTAGTGTATAGAAATGTAAGTAGTAACCCATATTGTCAACATTTTAATCATATAATTATCAGTAAAAATGCTTGATTTGAGTAATAAAATAATCAGGAAATAGTTGAATTGATATAAAGTCAGGAAATTAATATTCTGTGCCGACGTTGAAAGATTTTATTTATGCTTTGTGACATAAAGCCATCGCGTGATCTGTGACTCAGTGCTTGATAAAACCTTTCACATTCTCTGAATCTAAAGCATTTTTCTTTTTCCTGTTTTTAAAATTTTCTAAGAGCTTTTTGGGTTTATAGAGTGATACAGTAGAAATAGTACTTCATTCAGAGTTAGTCGACTTCTGACGCAGTCATTTAAAATAG
This sequence comes from Rhinolophus sinicus, assembly GCF_036562045.2. Classification (NCBI taxonomy): domain Eukaryota; kingdom Metazoa; phylum Chordata; class Mammalia; order Chiroptera; family Rhinolophidae; genus Rhinolophus; species Rhinolophus sinicus. The sequence continues at coordinate 14,390,895 of NC_133761.1, read as the reverse complement.
CTGTGTCACCCTGGGTCTGTAAGGTAAACTATTGTCTGTTAGTATCTTTATCTGAAAAATAGGCATCATGATTGTTTTTTAGGCCTGGTATGCTGATTTTCACTTTCCAAAGTACTTATTTTCAGGTGTTAACTTGATTTGGAGGTGAGACGCATGCTGTCTTTTTCAAGGGAATGAAGAATGTAGTGTGTGTTGGGGTGGCCGGATGGCTCAGTGGGTTAGAGCGCAAGCTCTGAACAGCAGGGTTGTGGGTTCAATTCCCACATGGGCCAGTGAGCTGCGCCTCCACAACTAGACTGAAGGGCAACGACTTGGAGCTGATGGGCCCTGGAAAAACACACTGTTCCCCAATATTCCCCAGGAAAATTTATTTTTTTTAAAAAAAGGAATGTAGTGTATGTAAAGTAGTTTGAAAAGTATAAAGGTGTGCATATATTTTAGGTATAATAAAGACCCAGTGCTTATTCATAATGTCATAATCATGGCTAGAAGAGACCTTGGAGAGATTTCTGATTACTGCCTTATTTCATGGCTGTGCTTCAAGTAATCTTTCAAGTTCATAGAAAACTGGAACATCCAGTCTCTACTCTTGAAATTTACAATATTGTGGGGTTCCAGAACATACAAGAAAGTTTTGATTTAAATTTTATAGACTTGATAACTTCACAGTACTAAATAATAAAGCGTGCTGCCATTTATAAAGAACATAATTATGTCCATTTTAGTTCAGTAGAAGAGAATCATGTTGATATGGTAACTGTAAGTTTCACTGTGACCTACAGGTTTTTTAAAATACACTTTGATACTAAATGATTTGCAGAGATTTTCCTTTATTTTCTTCCCAAATATATAGATCTTCAGTTTTATTTGTACATTTTTCTGGTTTCTGCCTGTGCCATCTTTTCCTGACTGTGGTGAACTCTAATCCACTTTCATTGAATCTGCATAACATTATTTTTCCAGAACCGGTTCCTTACCTTGTTCATCTGAACAGTTGCTGGGCCATAAAGAGGGTGCACGGGATTCAATCACATTATTGGATGCTAAAGAATTGCTGAAATTCTTTACCTCAGATGGATTGCCAATTGGAGATCTTCAACCTTTACAGATTCAAAAGGGGTAAGTGATAAACTTATAATCTCCAATTAATCTTTTTCAAAAAAATCATTTGAAAAACATTGCATCTCATTTCCCCAGTTAATTGATGTCCTGTGCCGCTTAGGCAGAATTCACAAGTTGGATCCCAGTCTTTGTCAGTTGGCCTTCCTTCATCCTCACATTTTACTGTAGCCAAATGTCCTGCTGTTTTGTGGTACTGAATAGAAGGGGAACAGGAATAATAAGAGCGATCTCAGCCCAGTCCCTGTAAAAGTCAGTAGCTTCTACTTTGTATACAAAGGACAGTATTTTTCAAGGGAAAAATATGATTTGACTTGCAAATATGTATATATTTTCATTCTCTTTTCTGTGACTCTGTAGTTTTGATTTTGCTGCTGTGTACTTGTCATGACATTGTCAGTCATGCGTAATAGTAGCAAAAAGCAGTCTTTCAACTGAGAGAACAGGAAAGTGTAATAAAAATGCTTTTGAAACTATAACATTACCAAGTAAGAACTCAGTGTCTACATGAATAATTTATAACTAATTTGACTTCCAAGACAACTTCCACTAAGTTACTAGTTGGTAAAAACTGGATGTTGCTAAAGTTGACTTAATTACAGTTAAAATTGTGACATCAAATACTAGTGAGATTTTACTAATTTGTTTACTACCCCAACTTCTTCTTAGTTGTTAATCCATTGCTTTGAAAACCTTCCAAAGGACCTTAAAAATTATAGATAATTTTGATTGCTTTTACAAAGATTGTTTTGGCAAATACTGATTTTGAAGGTAAATTTTGGAGGCATCTATTTGAAGGTAGTTATATCTAAAAGACAATAATAGAGCAGATTTCCTTAATGTGGATGTTCACTGGGGGGGCGGGGGGGGAAAGAGAGACTCTGGGTCTTAATGACTTAATGGTTTTAATGACATAAAAATTATGTAATTTTGGAGTCATTTTCCTTTTCTGTGGGAATCACAAAAGTGAAGAAGTGTATACACATTTTCATCTATTTAGTTTTGGAATATTGTCCTTCTAAATCACTAAGCATGAACTGGCAGTCAGATGGGTTTGCTAAAACTGAATTATGTACATTACATTTTACTGTTTTTGACCAGATGTCTTTGTAAATGCAATGTTGTAGGGGAGATGTGTTTAATTCTTTCTTTAGTTTACAGATGATTGATTTAGGAAAGTTTGATACGGTTCTTTGATGTTAGTAAAGAACTGCGTCCTTATCAAATGTATCTTCTATTAATGTTAAAGTTGAAGAATGAGCTTTCATGGCACTGAATTAAGAACCTGTGGATTTTATTAAGTGTCTACCTATGCAAGGAGCCATTCACAGCGCTGTACTAAATTAAAGTACAGGCCTGACTCCTGTGTATATACACCAAAGAAATATTAAACATTGACAAAATACATGTTGGTTAAAATGTTTCTTTTAGAAAGAACAAGGTCTGAGTAAAATTAAAACAAAAAAGATAAAGTTACTGAGAGGGATTGAAATCAGAAATGGAATACAGCATGGCAAGGGTAATCACTGAAATTCTAGGGACCTCAAGAGTTCTATTATATATTACAAAATTATTCACTTTTATGCTCAGTCAACAAGCCACTGGGGTCATTGCAATTTATTAGTGCTACTTTTTGTGGAACACTTTAAATAAATGCATTAGAATATAAATTCTGTCCTTTAGAATTTATTAATCAGCATGTGTCTTATATTTTAATGTAATAATTTTAGATGCTTGTCATAATACCCTAGATAATTTTCTGTGGCAAAGTGGGCAGTTTCTTTCCTAATGCCATAGGAGGAAAAATGTGATAGTGAATTTATTCTTGGTACTCTACTGTCTACTTGCCTTTCTGTGTGCCATTTCTAAGTCTTCTGAATTCAAGCCTCTGATACTTCATTCTGTCTATTACTGTGTAAAGACCATTGATGCATAATTCTTCCATTCCCAGCTAACCTGTTCTGAGCTTCAGGAATATAATCCAGTCCATTAGAATAGTGCCTCCCAATTCAGGCAGAGAAGGAGGGCGGGCACCTATTAGAATAACCGGGAGAGCTGAACCTAATTGCAGTGACCTTCTTCCCGAGATTTTTATATGCCCCTGGCAGGTCTGGATATGGAAGGGGCTGAGCATGACCATTTCCCGTAAGCTCACCATATGATTGATTTTAACGTACCTACTGATTGAAAACCTATCCCAGAAGAACTTAAGTCAGCAGTTAGCCTCTAAAACGCTCCAATATTTAAATGGTTGCTGACTCTTAAAGTAGGTGTCAAGATGACTACATTCCCAGTTAAAGAAAGATCTGGGTCCTTCATATGTTATAGTAGGAATTAAATATCTCTTTTGTTACCAAAGATTCAAGTTGACTTAATCATTCCCCTGTAAAAAAGAATGGAACTAAATGTATAATCATTAGTTTATTACACTAAGGAAAAAAAATCCTTCCAGAATAATGCTGCTTTTTGAATTTCCACCTCAAATGATTTTCCATTCTTGATTTATCCATTTCTCAGAATACTTTTATGAAATAAGTAGCATCATAACTTTGGAAACTTGGGTTACAGAAAATGTAGGTGATAAAATCCACAGGCCTACCCCTGCTTCATTTTCTAAGGTCTGATACAACTTACTTTTTATCCCATGTCAGATTCAGTTGTACTGAAGGAAGTCACATTTCTTTGTTTAGACACTTTCTGAAACTTTTTCTCTTTCACTAAATAAACTTTAAATACAAATAAAACAATTTTGTTGCAGGGAAAAAACTTTTGTTCTGACACCAGAACTTAGTCCTCGGAAACTTCGGGTTTTACCATTTGAAAAAGCTTCAGTATGTCATTATCATGGAATTGAGTAAGTTTTTGATTTACACTTTACTCTTCTGCGTGTTACTGATGTAGCTTATCGTCTGTGAGTGTGAAGAGTGACTAATAAAATGGTATAAATCGAGATATAGAGCCAAAGAGAAAGTACCGTGTTTCCCTGAAAATAAGACCTAGCTGGATAATCAGCTCTAATGTGTTTTTTGGAGCAAAGATTAATATGAGACCCAGTCTTATTTTACTATAAGACTGGGTCTTATATAACAATAATAATAATAATATAATATAATATAATATAATATAATATAATATATAATAAGACTGGGTCTTATATTAATTTTAGCTCCAAAAGATGCATTAAAGCTGATGGTCCAGCTAGGTCTTTTTTTTCAGGGAAACACGCTATATCAAAAAACAAAGCAGTACGTACACAAATAATTTGTCTTCTATTTAAAAAAAAAAAGTGATTGGATAATAATTCAGTTTAATCGCATTCAAACATCCTATTATTACTCACTAGATATTTTAATCAAAATTATTTTGGTCCCTACGTTATAAATGTATTTATAGTACTGGTCATATTAATATTCCCTGTTCACTAATTACATTTAGTTGCTCAGAAACTATTAGATAGAATATTTTCCCATTTGTAGCATGTTAATTATGTGTGCATTTTGATAGAATTTGTACTGACCAGTTTGAATAAAATGTCAAAGGATTCTCTTGCTTAAAGATATTAGCAGTTTCTGAGAGCTCGTTCATATCTACCGTTTTCACAAGGACAGGAAATGGAATGGTGGTGATGATATATTTTATGATGAATTTTCAAGAACTGAGTAATTCATTTTGTAAGATGTTTCACATTCTTAAAGCAAAATATTTTATATTGATTTTCTATCAATGAAAATAGAAAATAACTTGATTTTACCTTAATCTTTAAGAAGCAACTTTAAGTTTATTGGGGAAAAACTGAAACATACTTTTCGATTGGCTTTTGTGAACTTATTCTTTGTTTCATACAAGCTTTAAAAATACTTCACTGACAGTCATTCACTCGGGGGCTAAAGATACAAAAGACTGTAAGATGACTATTGCTGCCATTAATTAGCACATACTCTATTAGGGGAGAAAGAAAGAAAAACATACATGATTTCAGTAGAGTATAAATGGTGTTAGAAGACAGTTATATAATTGCCCAGTGGATGGAGCAAATTAGCGTCAGGAAATATTTGAGAGAATTTGAGAGGATGTCTGAACGATGTTTGAAAGAAGGAATGGTAGTTTACCTGGCAGAAAGGGACTATCTGGGAGAGGAGAGAGGTACAGAGGTATAGATTCTAGGAAGAAGAAATAGCATTTTTTTTTTTTTTTTGATTTATTGGGGTGACAATTGTTAGTAAAATTACATAGATTTCAGGGGTACAATTCTGTATTACATCATCTATAAACCCCATTGTGTGTTCACCACCCAGAGTCAGTTCTCCTTCCATCACCATATATTTGATCCCCTTTACCCTCATCTCTCACCCCCCACCCCCCGTACCTTCTAGTAACCACTAAACTATTGTCTGTGTCTATGAGTTTCTGTTTCTCATTTGTTTGTCTTATTCTTTTGTTGTTTTTGGTTTATATACCACATATCAGTGAAATCACATGGTTCTCTGCTTTTTCTGTCTGACTTAAGGAAATAGCATTTTTGTTTTTTCATAAGAATAATAAGTATTTTGTGTTATAATGAGACCAAATTATGTAGTCGTGAAGACCATAGTTGACCTGGCAGGGAGATTGATCTTTACAGTAAAAACCCTTTATTTTTAAAGCATGAAATTATATGCTTGGGTTTGTTTCATTGAAAGAAATCTCATTGTCCTTTGATAAATTGAAATATTTCAAGCAAGAGATGTTGAAAGGCTAGAATACTCTCAAGATAGTGAAAATAGGAAGGAAAATACAAATAGGAGCTATGGAAAGAACTTGGGAAGCCAATTAGATGTTGGGGATGAGGATGGAAATAAGAATTTCTTCAGTGCTTTTAGCTTAGGCATGTTACCGTGTTTCCCCGAAAATAAGACCTAGCTAGACCATCAGCTCTAATGTGTCTTTTGAAGCAAAAATTAATATAAGATCCAGTATTATATTGTACCATATCATATCATATCATATATCATATATTATATAAGACCCGGTCTTATATTACAGTAAAATAAGACCAGGTCTTACATTAATTTTTGCTCCAAAAGACGCATTAGAACTGATTATCCAGCTAGGTCTTATTTTCGGGGAAACACAGTAGGTGGCTTGTAGTGCAATTTTAAAAAATACGGAAGGTCACCACCCAACAAGTCATTCTAGGACTTTTTTAGATTCCTTGCTATATTTAAATAGTGTTTATTTCATTTAAGGAATATTGATGTAAAGTTTGACACTAGGGACAAACTCCTCAGTGACTTTATTTTCAAGCATCAAAATTAAACATCCATTCAAGTCACTTGCAAGAAAAGATACCTGCTGTTGCCAGTTTTCTTTTTAAAACCATTGTTTTGTTAGTTTTAGCCAATGAATTAAAATAAGGAAAAGTAAAGAGTTTAAAGGAGTTATATGTATTAATAAGGAAACCAACAGAAGTAGAGACCTGAAAGACTATTAGAAGTAGTGGGAGAATTTGTAAAATGGCCAATGATAAGATACACATAAAAAGCACAGTTTTTCTCTAACCAGCCATTTCCAATTTTAAACACAATGAAACAGAACCCATTCAAAATAGCAAGTAAAACCATATATATCAGAAGTAATCTTAGCAAGAAATGTAGAATAGAAAAATTTGCAAATGTTTATAACAACTGATTGATTAATTTAGCCTAATGAAAAAATTAGTGATATACACTGAATTATTATGCAAGGGTATTTGTTCTCAGTGTTATTTAAAATAAGAAACATTAAAAATAATGTCTAAATTTAAGGGCTTGGTTAAATAATTATAGTACATCCTAAAATAAAATTCTGTGCCCCGACTAAAATGGTTAACATTGAGAAGACTGATAAATTATAGGCAAGTATATGGAATAATCAGAACTCTCATATGTTGTCGGTGGGAATATAAAATGATATGTCTACTTCAGAAAAGGGTCTGGCAGGTTCTTATAACACTAAACATACTCAGACCCTATCTCTCAGCAATTCCATTACTAGGTATTTGCCTAAGAGAAATGAAATCATAACTTCACAAGAAGACTTGTCCAAGATTATACAGAGCAATTGTATTCATAATAGTCCCATTGGGAAATAGCCTAGGTGTACAATAGGAGAGGAAATAAATAACTGGTATATGTATACAAAGCAATACTACTCAGCATAACAAGCAACATTAAACTAAGACATTAAATGTCTGTCTGAGTGTGGAATTTGAGGACTTTAAAATGAGCAATGGGAACTACAACATCCATTAATGCGTCATTTCTGAAAGAAGTACCACATGAAATGGTACTTCTAAGTGGTTCACGTAAGAATTTTAAATTGTTTTGTTAACAACAGGCATCACCCCTGAATCATAAAAAGATAAGAAATGCCATTTGTTCAAGCTTTTCATTTCCGATATTTGAGGAAAGAATTCCTTCTTTGAGAGGATTATGCTTTTCTCTTTAACATCAAAATGTTAGATATGTTTCCCAAATAAATTTAAATTTAGGTAAACCTTTTATTTAAACTATTCACATTTTTAGCTACATACCCATTTGTACAATGATTACAGATTTAACTTTTTGTTTGCTCTAAATTTACCCTAGTCAAATTTAAGTAGGCGCTTCTTTTTTCAAGTATATAATATTTTGCTTAATAGGATATATTTTTGTTTTCTCCCTTCTTTGTTATTTTATTAAAGACCTAGAAATTAAGTATTACAGAACAGTTTATAATAAAAACCAGCAATTCCTTTATTACTCCTTACCTCCAGTTCCAGTTTTCAGAAACAAGTGTTGCATTTGTTTGATTTTAGTTTCTCTGGTGGTTGCCACTCTTATTCTAAAGGATCCCCTTCCATTAATATTTTTAATATTCCCATATAAAATATTATTGACTCCCTACTATGAAAGACAAGGATTTGGTTTCCTTTCTCAATTTGAGTTTTCTGCTGTTTATTTTTATGTTTTTAAGTAATATATCTAAACGTCTATTTCATATTTCGTCAGCTATAAAGCAGCATTTCTCCCATTTTGTTTGATAAGAATTTTAGGGCCTCCTAATCTGTTAGTGGAACCTAATAAGCATTGAAGATGCTTTGTGTATAACTTGAGTCTGAAAGTTAAAACAGTAACTAGTGCTTATATTACTGTGATCAACAATAATGATCAACTCTACTGAGAAAATGTACTAACGAGTATTAACATTTTATTTTCTTGGCTGCATGGTCAGCATATCAACCCCATGAAACACGTGCTTTTCTCCTCTTCAGCCCTACAGACTCACTGAAGCACTGATTTGAATGGAATAAGCTATAATAATTCCATTTTAACTGATGACTGAAGTATCCATCACATAACCATGTTTTTGACTGTTTTTCCCCAAATGCTGTAGTTTAGTCTTGACTATTCTGAGTCTTATCTCCCTATTTTTTTCTTCTGTTGTTTTTAGTTTACTATCGATAAATTTTAATGGTACATAGAAATGTAAATGATCATTCTTCATGATCATTTATCAAAGTATTAAATTAAGAGTTATTTGAGCATCATTTCCTGATTGGTCTAAATCGACGCAGAGGTTTATTTATTTATACAGGTATAATGTTATGAAATTCTGATTCATTATAAAAGAATAGTTTTCTTCTCGTCTATTGCCTACCTCCATAAAGAAATAAATCTAGCTGTGACTGAGTTTTCTTTATAAATTTATGCTAGTTAAGCTTGGGGCATTGAGCTTGAACTAATGAATTTGCAATAAGTGAGCAAAGTGAATCCAGAAACGTGCGTTGTTTTCAAGATTTGTGTGCATTGCATGGAGTGGGGTGTCTATTTATGTTAAACATAGATTGTGGAGTAGAAACAAAATTCAAGTGAAATTTTAAAGTAAATAGGAAACCACAAGGAAAGTTCTCTCTTCCTGTGTTTGCTGTAAGCCTTTGGAATCCTTGGGCTCTTCTTCTACTATGACGTAAGGAATATTTGGGAAAAATATATGAACTGCTCAACTGCAAATCAATGTTTCTTAAGGCAAAGTGAAGCATATCCACTGATGGCCTATTGGTTTTTTTCACTTATCTATTCTATCCTTGGGTATAAGATACCATTGATTGTAAGATGCACTGCTTTCTTTAACAACAAATTAAACTCTGCTGACAAACTGTGACAATCAGTTGTTCACATCAGCCTCTTGTTGCTTTGAATTTTCTTTCGTCTGTCCCAGGCGTTTTAACAGTTTCTCGTGCATTCATTGGCATTGTTTGGTGTGGGGTAGGCAGTATCGTGTCTGTTTTGTATTTACACGACAAAAACAGCTTAATTTTATAGGTATTTTCCTTCCTTGGGATGCATACAGCATTTAGTTATTGTTTTGCAAGAAAATATGAAACTGTAGTCATTCATCCAGCAATCCATATTTACTTCACTAATATCAAATATACACTCTGCTGCTCTGTTTCTGTTCCTTTATTACTTACTCAGTAACTTGTTTCAATGACAAATCATAGTATAATCTTTTTGAAGACATTTTAAATGGCAATTAAAGTCAACATGCACAGTGCCCAAAAGTGAGTTGAAGGGATATTATGGACAGATACGATCAAGAGATGTTAAAACTGAAAGAAAAATTCTGTGTCTTAGTATCAAAATCTTAGAGTAAGAAAAAGTACTCATTTAGAGTCAAGATTGTCATCTTTTCTCTCAAAAATTCCCCAGAGGCTACTCAAGTATTACATTACACTTTTTTTTTTTTTGCGTTATTGCAATGTGTATACATTTTACATTATTGCAGATGTGTATACATTGCTTCTTGCCTAGAACCTTTCTTAACATCCATGGTGCTTAATTTTACCCTAGATCCAATCAGAGGTCCATTACAGAAGTAGGACTCATCAGTAATCCTTAGGATTGCTGCTGATTTTTCATGAAATGTTTTATTAAACAACAAACTAGAAAGAATACTAGAGAATTGAGAAACCTAGGTTCTAGTCAGTGCTCTGCCACCAGTTAACATTCTGACTTAGGCAATAGTTTTCTCCACTGTTAGACTATTGGGTTAGATTAGAGATTTTTCAGTCCTAGCTACACTTTAGATTCACCTAGACAGCTTTTAAAAGAATATCCAAGACTGGGTCTCACCCCAGACCTATTAAATCAGAAACTCTGGGCATGTACACCAGGTGCCAATATTTCTTAAAAGTTCTTCAGATGATTCTAATGTTCAGCTATGGACTGACCTCTGAGTAAGATAATCCTTGCACTTTACCTAAGAATAGTATACTGAAATACATTGGTTCAAATCAGGCTCTGAAGCCATCAACCTGGGGTTAAATCCTGGCTATACTATGTATTTTATCAGCATACTATAGGATATGCTGTGGTATAAAATAAACCTAGTGATGATGATGATGATGATAAAATAATAATAACAATAACAATAATAATTATTATTATAACAACAACAATGACAGAAGCAGTGTACGTTTATTGACCACTTTGCTTGCGTGCTCCAGGCACGGATTCTAAGTGCTAACTTGTACCCATTCAAAGAATGTTCACAATAGCTCTTTGAGATCCCTGCTATAAATCTCGTTCTGCTGACAAGGCAACAGAAGCAGAGACAAAGTTAAGTAATTTGGCCAAGTTCACACAGCTAGTCAGTGGTGGAGCCAGATTTAAATCCAGGGAGTCTGTCTCCCTGGTCTGTACGCTTAGAAACCAAATAGGAAAGTATCGCAGGGAGAGAGAGAGAGACAGGAAGTCCTTAAAACCTCCATCAGGCAATCAATCAGATGTTTGGGTAGCGATACACTGCTTGGGAGTTGAACAAAAGGCTTATGGACACAAAATGTGATTTTAGGGAGCATCTTAGAATTTTACAAGTGAAGAGGACAGATCACAGAGAAAGGTTTTAATTTTTCTAGTCCTGCCGTCGCATATATGAAACCATTTGTGCTTCCTTGCTGCAGCTGTAGCAGGGGAGACAGTGCAGAGCTTTCCAAAGTCACACACCTCACAGGCGATCTTCCCGATATGCTTCACTGTTGTACTTAACAACGTAGCATTTCTCTGAGCTAACATCTCACTGATGCCTTCAGTCAGATTTAGCCAGAAACTAGATGCACAGAGACAGCCAAAGTGCTTCAAGGACAATCTGGCAATCAGTCAATAAGGTGGACAGAGAGTTTCGATGAAAAAAATACGGACTGTTCTGAGCTGTGTTTGGTGAGCCAGTTTAGATGCCTTCATACCCTTTTAATCTTTGTGTTGAAAATAAATGTGCCCTTGCTGACAGAAGTTGCTACATATCAGCCATGCTGAGAAATCAGGTTGGTAGAGATTTTAAAAGTATTAAAACAGGAACTGTATTATTTTGAAAGTAAGCCAGAGGATTAACTTAATCTGTTGCCCAGAAAGAGTCAAAGAGGAGGCATACGTCAAATGTGTCATCTAGCAGCCTAGAAAAAACTGAGCTTGTGAGAAAAGTCGGCCATTCACTCAACCTTCTACCAATAATTAGGAAGTCAAATAAGAACTCTTTAAGTAAATGTTTTGCTATTTGCTAATTGGCAGGGGAAAGCCCATTGCTGTCATAAGGGCTTTGATTTTAATGATCTTTCTCTCCCTTAGATACTGCTTGGATGACCGGAAATCTTTAGAAAGAGATGGGGGATTTTCTGAACTTCAGTCTCGTCTTATTCGTTATGAAACTCAAACTACCTGCACCCGGGAAAGTCTTCCAGTAGCTACTGTGTTGAGCCCTCTTCCATCTCCTGCAGCTTTGTCAGAGCCTGGAAGTGTTCCTGACGGAGAAGCTTTACAGAGTGAACTCCGGACCGAAGTATCCCGATTGAAAAGGAGATCAAAAGATCTGAATTGCCTTTATCCCAATAAAAGGTGATATACTAAGTACATAAAAATAGTATCTTCACAGAAAGTACTTTAGTCCTTTGGGTGTTTTTTTTTTTTTTTCCTGGTAGCCGTTCATATTTTTAAGCTGCTTTCTGCATAGATTTTAGATTAATTCCTCCATACCAGGAATTTTGTTTTTATTGTGAGCTGTTGGTGATTTGCTTATAAGTTATAAAAAGAAATGACTTGGAAGAAACACACTGTTGCTTGCTTTCTATGCTAATATACAGTCCATTAGCATTGTAAAGCATTTACGGATTGTAAAGATTTTAAGCCACGGGACACTAGAGATCTTATCCAATAGATTAAGCAGCTGAGTTTCTCTAAGAGGGTGTCTGGGGATGGCAGTTCTCTGGCAGCTTGTCCTTTTCTTTCCTCTCACTGCTTCCTCCCCACATTGGCCCCTCAAATAAGGGGTTCCATGAGGCACCATTTTAAAAGCACTTGTTTCACATAAAATATAGCTTTAAAGCCTCCATAATAATACATTATGTGAAATTTCCTAGATACTTTTTTTACTGGCTAAGTAAAATGTCCAAATACTTGAACAAAAATTAGAAGTTTGTGTAAGGAACACTAATGTCTATTGAATTTATATATATTTAGAATCTTTGTCAAATTTAGATCTTTGGCATCTAAAGCAAGCCTTAAACTATTATTGTGTTTAACCTTTCCAAAAAGTGTGAAATATGTTAAAGAGAAACTTTCAAATCTTTTTTTGAATAGTTAAAAATATCATGCTTCCCCAAAAATAAGACCGGGTCTTAAATATTCATTTTTGCTCCAAAAGATGCATTAGGGCTTATGTTCGGGGATGTCATCCTGAAAAATCATGCTAGGGCTTATTTTCTGGTTAGGTCTTATTTTCGGGGAAACATGGTATAAGAATACTATTTTCCTGATACGGAATAACTTATTTTCATGAGGACTTTACAAATTCATGGTACTTTTTACACCTGATCCAGCTAAGCTAAAAAGCAAATCCATTAACATTTAGGATACTGTATTTTGTAATAATAGTTCTTTCTTCTGACTTGAGACTAATAAAGAGATACATGTTCAAGAAAAGAAAGTATGTTGTGGCCCTTTGGTTAGCAAAATTAAAGGATATGAGACCCTGTCTTGTAAAAGGAAATTTAAACATTTTAGAAAGATTGAAACAAGAGTCAGTTTTATAGCTTTATTTGAATTTGTGTTAACATTGTTATTTATTTTGCACAGGTAGTTGCATAGGTACAAGTATAGGCTGTGGTTTCTTTGTCAAAATTACCTTAATAGAAAAGTGGAAGTACTCAACAGGTGCGTGCTGAGTCTATAAATAGCACCACCTGGCATGCCATAGCTGATTTATGTTAGAAATTGTAAATGATGGGGAGGGTGACAGTAATATTACTTGTTGCTTTTCCTATTAGCTGGAATTCTGTTAGGTTGGTGAAAAAGTAATTGCGGTTTAAAAGGTTAAAAATAATTGCAAAAACCGCAATTACTTTTGCACCAACCTAATAGTTTGTTATCAGTTGTCTTCTGTGTTTTAGTCACTCAGTGGAAGAACTAAGGGAGCAACTGTATCATGTGATGTCGATTGGTTATTTCAGGCAGTAGCAGCAAGAAATTTTGCTTTTCTTGGGCTTATGTTTCAATGGGTATAGTTGTAACGTTTAGGACAGAAACTGGACCTCCTGTTGAGTCACTTAATCTCTGTTTTTAATATTTTCCCCCACCATAGGCTTGTGAAATCGGAAAGTTCAGATTCTCTTCTTTCTCAGACAAGCAGCAGTTCTAGTCACCACCACCATGCGGTGCCATCCAGAAAGCAGTGGGCACAGAGATCATTATCTGGGACTTGTCCACCTGTTCCAGTTTCGAGCTGTGAAGCTCCAAACGTCACTGCAATGGCCAGTTCAGGTTTGAAAAGGGTGCACAAATCAAAAACACTGAGGCAAAGAAAGGAATCAAGATCACAGAAACATACACGGGTAAAGGTTCATTTCCTGTCTCTCTGGCTTCTCTGTGGGAAAAAATTCCTTTATTTGATTCATTTAAAGTATATGTCTAAAAATTTTATGAATGAAATGAATGGTATCTACAACTTACTTTAAAATAATCTGGTCCAAGGAGGATAATGGGAAAGTGGGTGGCGAGAGTCTAAATGAAACAAAATTAGCCACAAATGGCTCCTCTTGATGCTGATTTATAGATATATTGAGATAGGGATTTGTTACAAAATGTTCTCTCTACTTTTCAGTGTTTGAAATGTTCCATAATAAGAAATAAATACACTTGTATGTGTAGATATGCCAGCTGTGTATAACTTTTACATTCAGATTTCAACTCAGAACTTATGATTTAAATTTCTCTGTTAAGATACCCGAGTCATCTCTTGCTAACAGATATCATCCTGTGACCTGTGTGATCATGTGTATATATTTCAGGTCTCTGTTCTTCTCAATTGGTTTGTCTTAATGAGCTTATATCTATCTTTTATCTATCTTTAGTATAGCTATTAATACATGGCTATGTCGTTCACAGAATTGAACTCTAAAGCAGAAATAATATGTTTGTATCTTTTCTAAGAAATATTAGCCATATGTTATGTTCTATTCAAGATATTGAAAGAAGTGGTTGCTGAAACCCTGAGGAAGCGTGGTATTGCGGAGGCACACGAGTGTTTCACGGCCTGCAGCCAGCGTCTGTTTGAGATCTCCAAGTTCTACCTAAAGGTACCTGTCTTCTCGACTAACGGCAAAACTCAGGTCATGTTCTCACGTTCCTATTTGACATGAAGTAATCTTTAGTGAGTATTTTTCACACTCATTAATTATAACATTTCCAGATTTTTTTTAATGGAGACGAAAAAGTGGAGCCAAAATATTTTAAATTTATTTGATTTTAGTCCCCACACACAGAAGACTACATTTTAATTGGTATCCTCAGTATTTTCCTAACAAGTCTTTGACTTCAGTTGATGATAAGTTTCAAGAAATGCTTAATTAGTAATTTTCGTATATAGTGAAATGGCCACTGGACTGAGTATCAAAACACCCAGTTTCTAATTTTGGATCCATTGTCAGCTAGTTGTAGGACATCGGACAAATAAGTGACTCAGATAGCAGTTTTCTAAAATGTACATGTAGATGTGGTTAGATTATCTCCAGTTTTAAGAGGTTCTGACTTGAATCACAGTTTTATGTGGGTCTCTGATTAAAATTGCAAATTGACCACATATATTCAGTTCCCCTTCTTTCTGAAATCTCTCAAGAAAGACAGTATTAAAGTACAAAAACCAAGAATAGAGGAAAGAAAACAATGTGGAGTTGTTTTTATGGCATTGTTGACGAGAGGAATTACTCGGAAGTGTGGCAGAGCAGAGTAAAAGAAGTGACGACCTTAATGCCCGCCTGGGAGAATACCAGTGGGAACCAAACCAATTCATCTGACACAGCCTCTGAGACACTCAGGAATTGATGACACCAATATCATGGAAAGTCAGGGGCAAGGGCCGGGTCGGAAACGGGAATTAAATAAGGATCCACAGAGTCAGCCCGGGAACTTTCAACTTGCTCCGCCCATTCTTCTCCCACATGTTATCTACAAGGCCCATCACACATAGTTCTCTCCACCACCTCTCTGGGAAATAGTCTCTGGAGGAGAGAAGAATTGGGGGCCACAGTGGCCCCTTTATGACCTTCCTTCATGAAGCCACCAGTATACAAGCTCTGCACAAGACAGAGCTTCCAGTAAGTTTGTCAGTATCTAATTTTTATTTTTTAATAATATATTTTATTTAATATAAAATATCTAAAATATTTCAACATGTAATCAATATGAAAATATTTTTTGATATGGATTTTTATCTCATGCAATTTCCTTTTTTTTTTTCAGGATTTTTCTTTTTTTTATTTGTTTCAAGTATACAAACAACCTGTTGATTAGACATTTATCTACGTCACGAAGTGCTCATCCCGATAAGTCCAGTACCCACCTGACACTAGTTGTTACATTATTGACTATATTCCCTATGCTGTACTTTACATCCCCATGACTATTTATTTTTCAATTAGAGTTGACATTCAGTATTATTTTATATTAGTTTCACATGTACAACATAGACATTTATATAGACATTTATATAATTTAGGAAGTGATGCCCCCCGCCCCGGTTAGTCCTGTACCCACCTGACTCAGTACTTCATTTTTAGATACAACTGGACAGCCAAGGTTTAGCTGACTTTTGAGGAAAGCTTCTAACACAAGAGATGCTAAAACATAAAGGAAAATCTCAAGTTTATTTAGTAATCTGTTCTCTGTAACTTAATGTACAAGTGGTAAAATGCTGTATTTTGTTATGTTTAGGATCTTAAAACTTCAAGGGGTCTATTTGAAGAAATGAAGAAAGCAGCAAACAACAATGCTGTACAGGTAAATAAATTATTCCCATAAAACTACGTTCAGTTAAATTGCTGTTTGATTTCAGGGTAGCTATGATGCTGTTGTCTATGCAGTAAGAACACTCTTTAAAATACTTAGTAATAGACGTATGCAAGCAGAGTATTTAGTAGTATTTACTAGGTTGCTCTGTGAACAAGAGTTTCTAAAATGATGCTAAGAAACAAAAATTACAAAGTAAATCCCAAGAGCTAGAAAAATTAACCCATTTGATTAGTTGTTTTCAGTTTGGTTTTTTTCTAGTGACACTTAGAAAACATTTTCAGATAAAAGTGAGAAAATAAACCAGAATCTTCATTTTGTCTAATGAGAACAATTATTATAGTCTGTAGTGGAAGTCTAGCAGAAAGTACTCTCAGAAAATAAAAAGCGTTTTTAAGATAAAATGTTTTAAGATTTTTGAGTTGTCACTTTTTATTTTAAAATTTCTACCATTTTCTTTTGAAGTTTTAACAGTATCCTTTTCTATCACTTACATTTTTAATAGAAATGAACCATAACCCTATTTTTTTCTCCCCTCCCCCAGGTAATTGAATGGGTATTAGAAAAGACAAGCAAGAAATAACACAAGATCATTTTTATTGGACAATTATAAGAGCTATTACTTACTGCTTTCTTCCCTTAGTTTGAACATTGTAAACAAATTTCAAAGTTTATTCAAGAATAGATGTTACATCTCTAAAGAATTTCATAAATATCTCATATTTATATAGTTTTGAGGATGCTCAGTTAATGTATTTTAATTGTATACCTATTTCATAGTTTCACTATATTTTAATTTTTAAAGTTAATATTTGTATATATGTTTTAAAAGTTTTACTCTTGGTTATTTAATTATTCCAATAAATAGAAAAATATACTTCTTTATTTCTTGGTGAATGTGTCTGTTAGGGCTATTTAAATTACTGAGGTTCAAGTGAGAGTGCAAATGGTTTTTCTCATGTGTTCCAAGGGCATAATTTATTGGATGCCTCCTGATTTAGAAAATATGGGCAAAAAAAAAAATTCACACAGAAAGCAATCTTCCCTTACCACTACCGTAGAAGCATCCCTGTTGGAGCTACTAGTGTTTATCTGGAATCAAAAACGAAGAGGGGGCAGAAATTGTGAAAATAAGTCATAGTGAAAATGACTAAGTACAGACTTCCAGAAAAAAATATCTTTTCCCCATTGTAGAAATTCTGGAAAATGCAAGCACTACAAAGATGAATGAAAAAATTCCAACATTCCCCCCCTATTACCTGTAGGTAACCACTGTCAATATATGTATTTTAAATATATGTAATTATTTAAAAATATTTTCAAAATTTGGGTTGTGTGTGTGCATATGTATTTATGTGTGTGTACTAATTTACAGCCTGCTTTTCACTTAATGTGTCATAAATTTTATATCCTATATTATTATTTTAATAACTGCATAATGCAAATGAACCAAAATGTTTATTTAATCCCCTATTGTTGGATTATATAGGTTCCATTTTTCCCTATTATAAATAAAACTTTAATGAATCTTCCTAATACAGTGTTATTTTCTTTTTAGAAGTGGAATTTGTGGGTTGTAAGATTTTTGGTAAATATCTCCAAATTGCCTTTCTGAGAGATCAGTTTACACACCCAATAGCAGAGTCCCCGTTTCTTGTTTTGATGACTGAAAATAGTGAGGGGCAACATTTTTTTTAAATATGTTGGCCACTCTTTAATTGGCTGTTTTTATTTTGAATACGTTGACTTTTTCTTGCTAGTTTGTAGGGGTTGTTACTTATTAAGTGGGTTAGACCTTTGTCATTGTGTTTATGGTGGTTTTTTTTTTTTTTACCCTGAGAGGACACTGAGCAAGACCATCTGGCAAACGCCACTTGGTATAAGCTAAAACTCATAGAAGAGGCAGGCAGGGCTAACGCACAGCTGCACCTGTGTTGGAGCTGTCCTCCAGGAGAGGAACCCAGCTGACCAGTGGCTCTCTGTTTATACCGGGTAAGCATGAGAGGGACCTTGAGAGGTATATGGGAGGGTATACAGGCTGAGCTTAGATGTCAGCCATTCTGGGGCGTTAGCTACTGCTGCTGGGAACCATGCTGAAAGCTCACACTCTTTAAAGTGAGAAGTTTAGAATGAGACCCTTTTTCTTGGGAAGGAGGGCATCACAGGGCCCACCTAGCTAGCTCAGCTGTGTTATGTAGTGGTGATACATGTGGCAAAACTGTTGCCTGTATAACCTCGAAAAGAGAAGTTGTACCTAATGAACTTAATGGATCTAGTTAGGGTGATCGCCAGGCAGAATGTTAAAGTATCAAGGCTGCATTTGTTTATTTATACAGGTGAATATGATAAGGTACAGGAAAAGATAGATGCGCTAAAGAAGGAACTATTCTGTTTTCTGGCAGCATTTACAAGAGATACCTAGGGCTTAGCCCATTCTGTATCGGCAACTAAAATGGCTTCCCACTTCCAGTATCTCCAATGGCAAAAGATTCCCAAAGTAAGACATACCTCAGGAGACAGATCACACCAAAGCTGTGGTTCTATATCCTTTGTTAAGACCTTAGAAATATTTAATGATTGAAGTGATGTGAACAATGATGAAGTGTGAAGTGGAATCTCAGTGTGGTGTTGATTTGCATTTCCCTAATAACAAATGATGTTGAGCATCTTTTCATCTGCTGATTGGCCATCTCTGGATGTTCTTTGCAGAAATGTCCACTCAAATCCTTTGACCATTTTTAATTACAATATGTGTCTTTTGATTGTTGAGTTGTATGAGTTCTTTATATGTTCTGAATTCTAGTCCCTTATCAGATACGTGACTTACAAATATTTTCTCCCATTCTGTGGGTTGTCTTTTCACTTTATAGTTTTCTCTCTTACATTTAGGTCTATGATCCATTTTGAGTTAATTTTTGAGGAAGGGATGCACCTTCATTCTTTTGCATATCATTATCCAGTTTGTCTCAGCACTATTTGCAGAAAAAACAAAACAAAACTGTACTTTCACCAATGAATTTTCTTGGCAACAGAAAGTTCATAAAGTTTTAAGGAATTTGTATCAAAATGAAAATAGGTCTCCTGGCCACCAAATTTCAATAGGCAGGAAGAAGGATGGGAAAAGTATTCAGTTGCAAACGGATTGTTTCTTGTGGACAAGAAAGACTTTTCAGAAACTCAGAGCCAGGAGCCCATAGGGCAGAGCTAAGAATAATGGAGTAGGGTACCACTCCCAGGTAGCAGAAATGAACCCCGTATCACATTCCTTGCCCCTGACAGAAGTGGTGACATGCCAGCTGGATTTCAGAATTATTCTGGCCTAGTGACCAGCCCCTTGATGAAAGGAAGTATCTGTTGCAGTTATCTTGTCCACGCCTCACCATTGAATGTTGGGTGTATAGATGGCGTTTAACTAGTTTAATTAGTTAATTAGGTCAGAATATTCTGGATTTTAAAAAGCCACATCATAGGAAGTCTCATCCCTATCTGGACCAGATAAAGATCATGAAATACTTGGACTTTAGCCCGTATTGGGAGGAAATGAATATATTTTGCATACAGGAGAATGAAAATAATTATGGCGAGAATGGAATATAGTAGGTTAAATATGGCCACAAAGCTTCAAGCTCCTCCCATCGGGAGACGGAATCTAATTCCCTCATCCTTGTATCTGGGCTGGCACTGTGACTTGGTTTGGCCATATGTGACATAAAAGGCATGGTGTGAGCTGGAATCCAGGCCTCGAGGACCATGCAGCTTCTGGTTTGCTCTTGTTGAACCTTGTCCCAACTAAGCAGCCCCATAAGAGAACCGGTTCGCCTACTAGACGATGAGAGGCCATATGGAAGAGAACCGAGGTGCCCCGTCTGCCCGCCAGCACCAGCTGCAGCACAGGACGGTGCGTGAGGCGTTTGGGACCTGCCGTCCAGCACGGTGCTCCAGCTAAGTGCAGCCACGTGAGTGAGCCCAGGCAGAACCAGCAGGGAACTGCACGGTCAACCACAGCATAGTGAGAAATAACACGCAGCTGGGTTCTAAGCCACCAGATTGTGAGGTGGTTCGTTTGCTATGAACATTAGGTTCCATTCACATCGAAGAATTCATGGAGAGGCCACGTGCAAGAGCGAAAGTTGCAAAAACTTCATTTATTAAGGCCTTCGTTGGAAGGCCCTACTTGCAGAAAAAGGAACTCTGGACTGGATTGGCCTTTCTCGTGAGACCCAGAAAACTTGCAGAGGAAGCAGTTTCTTCACCCCTTGTGCAGGTAAGAATTACGAAGCAGGGAAGCTGCGATTAATGAGACAGTACACTGCCTTTGAGTTCTTGGGAGGAAATAGGCTTTATTCATCCAAAGACTTGTTGAAAGTTGCTGAAAGGAGAACTAGCTTTGTTTCTTGGGGAAAACAAAGTTTGCTTTCACTATTCCGAGGCCCTGTCCAAGCCGAGGCAGAATTGCAGCCATCAGGCCCCCGGGCTCCGCCTCTGAGCCTAGAGTCA
The DNA here is from genome assembly GCF_036562045.2 of Rhinolophus sinicus. Taxonomy (NCBI): domain Eukaryota; kingdom Metazoa; phylum Chordata; class Mammalia; order Chiroptera; family Rhinolophidae; genus Rhinolophus; species Rhinolophus sinicus. The sequence continues at coordinate 14,369,947 of NC_133761.1, read as the reverse complement.
GGGTTACAGGCCTAGTGCATGGGATACCTTCTCAGTGGGTGGGCTGACTGTGTGTCAGTTGCCACCCGTCTCTTGTCCCCATTGGGTGTCATTTTTCGCCCAACTCCACCTCTGCCCTGCCCCTCTTGCAGTGGTACTGTTTGAGCAGTGTTCTCTGTATTGAGTCTTATACTCTTCCAAGAAAAGGCCTTAGTTTTGTCCAAGAAAAAGAAAAATGAATAGAAGAGGCCAAAATAGAGGTTCCTACTGCTTTTCTGTTATACAAACGTGACTCCATAGCCTCCTTGGACGTGGTTTAGTCGTGTTCCTGAGGCGACCCCTTGTGAAATCAAATTTAGTGTAATTGAGAAGCCCACAGGTGACATGATAAAATTAATTTCTGGCCATATATTCAAATAGTTCTATTATTTAGGATTTTTATTAACAATGTGAAAATGTTACTTGCCATTATCAAAACATTGTTTACCCATTAAAAGAAAAGGGAAACCTTTTTCAAAAGAGAATTTTTAAACACACATTTAAGAAGTTCACATAATAGAAAAGGGTATGAAAGTGGCCCTGGGCCCACTTTCCAGCAGTAACTGATACTAAGAGGCATTTGTTCTGTTTTGTTTTGTTTTTCTTAATGTATCCTCCCAGACATTTTTACCCAAGTACAAGCATATCATCATGTCTCCATCAGACCCAGCATCCCTTTTCTAAGACATATTTGTAATGTCCCCTTGGCTGTCATGAGGTAAAAGTCATGAAGAAAGGGCTTTGGCCCTAGAAAACGAAACCCGAGGCAAGGGTTAAGCTGATGTTTTATGTAAGAGGTCCAATCCCAGGGCACTGAGAGTGAAGAAGAGTCAGGAGAAAAGGCAGCAAGGCAGGCAGGGTGACACGTTACTGCCCTGGCCACTGTTTCATGAGGCTCAAAGCGGCGCAGCCACCAGCAGGTAGGTGTCTTCCCACTCACAGGGGACGTCTCTCGGGATATATGATGTATGGAGAAACCACATTTCAGACAAGGAGGAAGCATAGGACTCTTTACTCATCTGCTCAGGTCCTTCCTGTTACCGTGTTTGGCTTGACAAAGCTTTCAATCCCCTACAGTTCGGGGTTGCTCAGGTCATTATCTTTAACAGCTGCTCAGGACACCGTTCTTAAGCCCTAGTGTGTGGCCTTTCATCCAAGTCTGGAATTGGTGGCAGAACCCAGAAATTCAAGTTTGCATCTTCTCAGCCTGGCTGCCTGGCAGCAGCCAAGGCAAAAGGTAAGGGGAGGCAGCATTTCCAGGCAAGCACTTAGTTGGCTGTAAGTGGCAGAGAACCTTGGGCCAAGCAGAGCTGGCGGTGGTACCTAAAGGTGAGTGGGCAGTGCGGAGTCTAGGAGGCCAGACGGCTGAGAGACATAGGATGAACGCAATACAGTAGTATAACCTACTTGCACTCAGGATTTTTTAAAATTGATACCCCTAGCTGTAAGGTAAAGATGTTTAGAAAAGGAATGAGAATAAAATAATATGCATTTCAATATGGAGAGGCTAGGCTACAACTACACTACAACATGCGGTAGAATATTTGACTTTTACCTAGATTCCACACGAATGAGGCACAGATAAAAGTAGTCAGGAGTTTTGTATTGGTGACTCAGGGACCATGTATAGGCTTGTTACTCATGACTTGTTTTTATAAAACTTTTTATAGGATGCCTCATGCAAAACAAAAGCACAATCTTCCCCTATTCATGATTGTTGTATACCAAGAAAATTCAGAATCTATGGAATCACTCAAAAAATGTTTTCATGTGTAAAATGTAGTCAGGGTCTAGGCTCAGATAATTATAAACATTTTTTTTTTGTTTTTTTTTTACCTACATGAATAACTCAGAGGACACAAAAATTGTGTGGGAAATGGTCCCATTAGATGTAGGCACTGTCATCACACTGCAGGAAGTCTGCAAATTCTGACTCTTGTTCAGTAAATACCAATAGGGTCCTTTGCCCCCCAATCATTGTGACAACAAAACACTAGCACAGATTTCCAGAATGCCCCAGCAGTGCCCCTGGGAGCATGAAGAGAACCACTTTCTAAAAAACAAGTGGAATGTGTGTCTACAGTGTATCTATGTTTGCATTTTGCATTTAGCATTTAGCACTTAAAAATGGACCAGTCTTCGTTAACAGTTGTAGAATATTCTAATGCATAAATATGCCAGGATTTATTTAGTTCTAGATGGTCACATTGACCTTTTCAGCTTCTTGTAACAATGCTGCAAAGATGATCCTCTTACATTAGTCTTTGTGTCCTTGTGCAATTGGATCTCTAGGATGAATCCCCATAAGTCAAAAGTTACATGGATTTTTAAATTTTTATAGATATTGCCAAATTGCCCTCCAAATTATTGCTAAATACTATATACCTACTAATGGATATATAAGTGCCTGTTTTCCCATCGCTTTCCACCACTAATTATTATGGAAAATTTTAATCTTGGCCAATTGATATTTTAAAGATGAAAATGAGGAATTATAAATGTCCTATTTAAAGCCATTTTCAGATCATTTTATATTACCTAGTCATCCTCAGCCTTGATTTGTCTTTTTACTTGGGACACTCAGGTGGAAAAAATTGGACTTTCAGTCTTTCTAGGGTAGAACAGGGTGATGATGACTGAAAGTTAGGCAGACATAAGTTTTGCTCTAAGAATTTAAGAACTTTCTAACAACTGTAGCCAGCCAGCAATGGAGTGGCTTGCGTCAAAAAATAAGGTGCTCCCTCCCCCGGGAAATTTTCTATTTCTGCGGGAATGAACAAGTACATGGTATGTTCAGGAAGAGCTTCCTGACTTTAGTGGAATATTATACAAGGTCAACATTTCCCAAAATGTAGTACCATAGTATATCTGGTATGATTTTGGGTGGTACAGACTTTAAAATTTTTTTAATTGGTGTATATTCCTTTTTTATATGTATATGCTATGTTGCTATACTACTAGCAAATCATACACTACGATACTAAGGTGGTATTGCTAAAATCATGAATAGACTTTGGGAAACAATGTGCTTGATGAGCTCTAAAGTCTCCTCAACACTGAGATTCTACAGTTCTAAATATAATCTCAATACTAGTAAATTTTTGAGTAGCAAAAAGGCTTCTCTCCCCGAGTCTGTCACATTTATTACAAGCAATTTAAACACAACCAAGTCCTACAGAGAATGCAAGTATTTGGAGCTTGGTGTATAGGTTGAATCCCATGAAAACTTAGTTAAAAATGAGATCCCTGAGCCCCAAGTGAAGACCCATCCGGAAACTATACACACAAAAATACATGCAAAACAAAACAAAGCAAAATGCTAATAGCATCCCTTTTACCAATTCGCACCTTTCAAGGCCAATCTTGGAGGAAGCAAATAGTAGGCTGTGTCTTCACACTCCCATGTCCCTCTGTGGCTCTCAGGAAACCACCAGCCAGTCCACCATATTCAGAGGTGAATATTTATTTAACTCATATAAATTTTACATGATACCCATGGTGCTATAAACATAGGCACATTTTTTTTAACTCAAGGTACATTCAAAAATTACTCCCTCGTCCCAGCCCATTGCAGTCCTCTGAACATAGAATATCTGATATTTGTAAAACAAAGGCCAGAACGGCCCCTGTACGTTAATTTTAGGAGAATCCTGACCATTAATGACCATCCCTTCTGACTTCAGCCAAGAAGGGTCAACAAGCTTTTAGACAAAGGAGCATGCCTTGTGCAGCATTTTAAGCCCATCAATTGATAGAATTAATTAAATGCCTCTGTCTAGGTATTTTTTAGTAGGTGTATGGTTTTGTTTCTCCGTTTAAGTCTGAAAAAAAAAATTGTCTAAGTTCCTATTGGCCTTGTTTAAATCCCTATGGGATGATTTAAAGATGTCTTATCACAATATGTCACCCCAAAGAGCAAATGAATAGGTTCTCACTAAGCAGTTAAACATCATTCATTTGTATTGGTTTGCCCTGAAAGAGACAAACATGTGAATTTAATAATTAATTGATTCAAATAAGAAACGGACTGAGCACAGAACGAATTGGGCAGAAACAAAGTCCCCAAAATGACTCAGTTGATTTCGTTAACTATACCCAGGCATGAACCAGACATATGAGTTTGTGTCATTCACAACATTCATAACACACATGATGATTAAAAGATCTACAGTGTAAAGTCATTGTAACTTGTTGAATTCAGAATGAGAAAAAAATGAGTGAGTGAAATTGATTCATCATATCCACTCTGATATGATACACTAACTTGGAAGAAAATAAAACGATTCATATACACAATTCTCTTAGTAAAATTTTCCATTTCTTGCTAATGACACATAATTCAGAAAATGCATTAATTTTATTCAAATATATTTTTTCTAAAATATAAATATTTAAATTAAATTTTTATAAATGCAGAGAATGTAGTTTCTGTCGATTTCCACCCACATCTTAATCAGTCCAAAACTTAAGTGATGAAGAAATAATATTTCTAATTATGATCATTTTAATGTGTCTATAAATATATAATAGGATCTTTGCAACTTAATTATGAGTAATTAACTCGTACTTCATGTACTACTGAGCACCTTAGATTATATATTGTTGAATTAAACTATTGGCATTAATATATGTATTTTAATATGTTATTTACAATACACAAGTATAATTCTCTTGTAGAGCAACATTCCAGTGATTTTGAAAATATATAATGAAAGAATGCAGTACAGTTTACAAATGCATCAAAGCTTTCCTAACAATAGCAGCCTGGGACTTCACTCTTCAGCGTTTCAAAATAGGAAACCAAAAAAAAAAAAAAAAGAGAGAGAAAAAATCAATGTCCCAAAGCTGGTTTATATATATATTTTTTTCTTTTTTTTTTAGACACTAGCTTCATATGATGCTCTGTTAGAAAGGAGTTCTGTAGGTGAGTGTAGGGAATGGCACACAGGTTCCTCCCTTGAAGAATCACAACGTACATTAAAGTCTCTGAGGAGGCCTGCAGTTGTGAAATCTGTTTAACATTTCTTAGCTCAGTATTTAACAAACATTGTTGATGACCAAACCTGTTTCCACCCCCACAAAACACCTCTGGAGCTAGTGTTACATGATACATAACTTTGGGGAAACGCTGATCTAAAATAAAACATTATAACTCAATAAACACATCTGTCTGAGCAAAATTACATTCCTTTAGCACAATTTCACTTTTTAAAGCTCTTTGCATAGGAATTTGCTAAAATATGATTCTGAAAAAACACGCGAATCTAACCTAGCACATTTGTCTGTGTAAACCGCAGGGGAAAGAAGGGTTACAAATGCTTACAGAAGTTCTAGAGCTAATTTTCAAAGTCTGAGGACAGTGACTCCCAAATTAAATGCTAGGTGTATTTTTGGTGAATTTGTTTTGAAAGAGAAAAGCATTAAATCAGTAATATGCTATATGGTGTCTGAAAATATTCTTGTAGAAAAATATCAGGTCATTATATTATTTCCCTGGAATTCCCAAAGAGCTGCAGGATGCTATCAATAGATGTGATTATAATGCTGGGTCTATATCTAAAACCCAGCATCATCCAGAAGTATATGACCTTGCTCTATTACTGGTTCAAAAATGCATGCATACAAGCACAGGCAGAAACAAGGGTCAATAAATTGCTCAGTGCGTCCACTGAAAACCACAAAATGAGGACAATTAGTTAACCCCACCTTAGTTGATTGTGTGTGTGTGTGTAATCAAAATGGCAATCTTTTAAAAAAATATCCATAATTTGCTTTCTATAAATAAAACTGTCAGTCTTGGCTCTATGACAGCAGACCTTGGTGTGAATGCAGCCCAGAATTAAGCTTCTTTCATGCACACCACTCTTCAGCAAAGCTTTGCAATTTGCAGTCTACTTTGGCTCAGTTTCCACCAGCTTACAGCTCAGATCAGTCTCCAAGGCTTTGTTTTAATTCCTGCTCAGGATATGCTCCTGAGAACACTTCAGAATCTTTCTCCATTATTGAAAGATAATTCATTAAGAAAAAGTAACAGCTTCTTCACACTTAAATAAAGGGTGACTTTCCATTTGAAGTACTTTTCTTTCCTTGCCAGCGAAAGTCAACTGAGAAGTAGGAGCTAAATCACGGAACAAGGAGTCCTGGTTACTGGGGAGGAGAGCGGTGACAATGTCCAGTTTTCATCTATTCAGCCCTTGCTTACCTGGGGGAGCCAGTAGACTAGAAACTGGTGTAAGATCTGTACATGCTGTTCTAATGGTCACGCCCTTGATTGTCAGAAGCTATGCGGTATATTTCCAACCGCCCTCTCCTCTTTACTGTTCTGAAAGACAGTTGTATTCTGATATCCCTTGTGTTTTCCTAGGGTAGCCCCTTGTTGGTGAAACGGACAGAGGAGTCTGGGACAGTGACGCAGGACTCTTGGGAGCTAAAGCTGACTGGGGCATACGACATCTGGTGCATTGCTCACTGCAAATGGTGTCTGATGGCCCACTTTCTGGTGGCGTCGCAGCCCTCCTTTTCTCAAAGGCAAGTCGCCCCTCTGTTCAGGCGACCAAGCCCAGTCTTGTAATTTTCGCTGACAGGAAGGAATGAATGATGAAAACGATTGGCTTGGGGCAGGAATGAAGGTCCAGTTGCTGAAATTTAAAAAAGAGGAGAGCATGAGAGATTTTTAAATTAATGCTTCATACAGAATAGCGATTTACACATCAAACGGATCTGTGTACTTCCTGCGTTTAAGAGTTAACTGGGGCAATTAATGTTTTTGAGTCCTTGCCCCTCGATGAGATTAAAAAAAAAATAACTTTGAACTTATTCCTTGCATCTCATATATCTTTTTTTTCTGAAATAGTTTCTGTGAAATGTATATATACCAGCAGCATAAATAATGATGCTGTCCTTGGCTGTCTAAACCGTTTTCTTTTGGTGTCCCGTAGTGGTACTATTTGTGTTGGGATTAGATACAACATGGAGCAATGCTAAACTTCACATGTGAAGAGTAGGTTTGAGTCCTGGCTCTAATACTTCTTAGATATAGACTCTTGAGAGTCACTTAAAATTTCTTTCGGTCCTATCCAACTCACAGGGTGATTCGTGTATTAAATGAGATACTGTATGTGAAAATTTCTTATAAACACAGAATCCATGCTGCTAAGCAGCTGTGTCCTCACTGCCCTGTACGATTGGATTGTTGTCTGCTAAGCCCCCTTCTAACGTCTCATCCTCCTGGTGTGTGCCTAGCAGAGCTGACACATTGCCAGAGCATAAGAGGTTGAATGTTTCTCGCCCGACCGAATTCAGGAGAACTGGGGAGTTGTTCCCAACTCACATCTGCTGTCCCCAGTTCCATTCTAAGGATGACAGATGCTGCTGGAAAATAATAACCTGAACTTATAACAATAAGTAGCAAAGTTAAGGTTTTACACACCATGAACCAGGCACTGTGCTACATATTTTCTCTACGCTAGCTCATTGAATTCTCACAAAATCCCTATGAGGTAACTATTGTTATTATCTCTGATTGCTATGGGAAACTAAGAGTTGGAGAAGTTAGAAAACTTTCTGAGATCATAGATCTTACCAGATGGAGAAAGCCTGGACTCAAATGCAATTCTGATACCTGAGTCAGGGCTTAACCACAATTTTCTGTTACGCTAATGCAGATGGCAACTTTTGGAAGTTACCTTAAAGATGACCTACTTCAGTCCCTGTATTTTGTGGGTGGGGAGACTCACATCTATAGAAATTCAAGGACTTACCCAGGACAGTTGGTGATTAATTCCAGACTTAGAAAACATGGGGTTCTTATACCCTCAGTTTAATGCATTTCCTACATCTCTTCTCTGCTCCCCACCCCTACACCAGAAAAGCCTGGTGTATGCTTCCTGGTCTTGCTTAACTAGACACTGTGGGAGGTATCTCTGAACTTGAGCTTGTCAGCCTAGTATACTGGCAGCCAAAAAATCAGTCCTTCCTAAGTCTTCCAGCTCGGGCTGTAATTATAGGCAAAAAGGTTGACATTTGGACATAAGTGATTTTTGTCACAGGCAAAAACAGCCTTGAATTTTCAAGCCAAGGATACTTATAAAGCAGGAGGCTGGTCCTCATTCTTTTCCACTTCACTAGAGAGTAGTCACCTTTAGGCAAAAGGACACAGTTGGGTGATTGACAGAGCAGCAACTGAACTAGAAGCTTTCTTAGTAAAATCGAACTTCAAGTCACTTACTATTTCCAAACTGGTTCTTCAGGCTTAACTTACTGACAACAAGAAACCCTACAACACACCGCAGATCCATTTTAAAAGTTAGAAACATGATGAGCTGGAAAATGCTCTCCGAAAGTGAGTTCAGATCAACTCGGCCACAGGGTGTGGTCTTAGGAAGAAATCTGGGGCTGTGTTGGGGCTACTAGTATTGCATATTCTAGACCAGTGGTGCTGGAACTGTAAAGGCCTCTACACTCTTTTAAAAGTGTGGTCCTGGCCCTTTCTCTGAGCCCTCCCCCACTAGGTAACCCTGAATGGTTTTCGGAGAATTGAAATGAATGAAATAACGATGGAGAGATGGGGGTTGGCAAAGGAGAGAATGTGGAGTCCAGTAGCCGAACTGAAATCAATGATCAGATCTTTAAAACTGAGATTTATCGCTGCGTGTTATAATATTCCCCATCCCTGTCCTCAAGTGGAAGGCAGTGTTTGTTCACTAACCCAGGACTAGTTATTAAGCCAAACAGAGACTACTTGTTACAAAAAAATCAAGGTCCTCTTTGAAGTTCTACAGTCTGCAGTTTAAATGAGATGCTCAGTCTTCCTGAGAAATGTTAAGAAGTACACTTGCTAGAAAGTAGAAGAATGTGCAATTCTCGCCCTTTGGTGGAACTGAACTAATTTCCTTTTTCATTAGGGTAGACAGCAATGATCACAGGAAGCCATGAATTTAAACACAGAGGCTGTTTGCATGGATATGAAAAGTATCGATGTTTCCGTAAGTAACAAATTCATTAATTTTGTTGGACGTTATTTAACATTAGCCTCCAAATCCTGGGCTTTTGTCTGGCACTGTCTCCGCGTGGGTAGAGGGGAGGGTTTCTCTGTTCCCCCACTGCCGTTTCCACTCTGCCTCTAGTCCAGCCTCTCCCACACACCTCTTGTTCTCCGTGCTCTGTTCCTCTGAGACCTTTCAGCAGGCGTGACTGTGTCTTTTACATCCCTGCACCCCTGACACCTAGCACAATACCGACGTTACATCACAGGCTTGATACTTTCAAAAATAAAGGGCATATTTTGAAGCTGGTGGGACCCTAGCTGAGAAGAATTCCATGCCGACTTTGTAAAGGATTCTTTCCTTTAACTCAAATATTTCTGTAGTGTTCCAGTGGACAATCAGACCAAAGTTACACACTGAAAAAAAATTGGATCTGGTCGCTGTTTCTCAAGGAGCGAATAAGATGTGAATCTGCAAGTACTTAGTTAATCGGCAACTGGTAAATAAATACAAGGCGGCATTATGTTTGTGAGCCATTGTAGGTCATGTCGCATCATGACATATACGAAATCACACTTTGTACAGGAACGTGCACTTACAATCTCTCCATCTTTGCCTCCAAAATCTAAATACAGCATCCTTATTCCATCATCTGAAGACATTTTCAGCTTTTCATACGGAGCTTGTATGATTGTCTTGGGAAAGGCACCCTCCTGTGGCTCAGTGGTAACAGAAAATCCATTGTCATAATGTATGGTCAAGCGGCACTCCTGGTTTTTGTAGGTGCAAGCTGAGAGAGAGAGAGAGAGAGAGAGGTGAACAATGGAAGTCAATCCAAGTCAATCCATTTTCCCAGGCACTTAACTTTTAGGTCTCAGTCCCAAAGGCCAGCCACAGATTTCTTTCTAAAGTTAAAAATTAATAATTGTTCATGAAAATATTCCCCTTAGATTGCTTTTGATCTTGTAATTTAACTTGTTCTGTGAAACTAAAGGAAATGGAAAGAAATTCAATTTGCTGTGATTTACTGAATTTTATCTGGACTCTAGCCCTGATCTGATCATCTGACAACCCACAGGCAGATACGTGCACTCGCCTTCCGATGGCCTTGTCTCAAGAGGGGAAACGCTGACATCTGATTATGATTTAGGGCAAGCTACCGCTGAATCTTGATTCTCTCTCTCTCTCTCTCTCACACATGCACGCACACACACACACACAATCAGTCAATGTCTTGTCTTCCCCCTGGTGAAAAAGCAAGCATTCCCCCCTTTATATGACCAAAGTTAACAAATGTAACACTCCTAAGAAGTCAGGAGTGGGTAATTCAAAGATGATCTAATTTCAAGAAAGCTGAACAAAGCTCATTTACAAGTAGAAAGGGGTGCCTTTTGAATTTCCCTGATGATCTGATGACCTTGGGTCCTGGAAAAGGTGCTATAGCAGATCGATGTCAGATGTGGCACCTTCCACGAAGAAGGACATTTCCTCCCGCTGCCCAGTGTGGCAGCCAGGAATGGTCCACACGCTGCCCTCTGATCCAAAGGAACAACACTGAAACCTGTAGCTCAGGTTAGGTGCCAGCTTTTCTCTGTGGTCCTCACTGCGTTTAGAAAGAGACCAGTGCTTTAAGCTTATGAGCTGGTTGGAAGGACAGCCACCAGAATCCAGGTTCCCATTTAGGAAGACTAGTGAAGGTTTAAAACCCTTGATAAAAGAGTTCTGGAAAAGGTTATTAGATATCAGATTGGAGTGGGGTTTTTTTGTTTGTTTGTTTGTTTGTTTTGCCTCATAAAACACACCCAGGCAAGTAAATTGGCTCAGGCCTGTACGTACGTCTGAAAGCTTTTTAGGGATAACAGGGTGTTTTCTTCGCTGGGAATGGGGTTTGGGAGGAGTAAGAGTGAGGGCATTATTGATTAGACTTGCATTAGCTCAGCTTATAAACCAAACTGAATTTTACCTTGCCACACACTTCTGAAGCAGGACCTTAGCTTATTATAGGTGAAACAAGCAACGCTCAGAGGTGAACGTGTCACAATCCAGGTGATTTAGATTTCAAAATTCAAGTTCTTTTCCACTCTGCTATGTGTCTTTCTCTCACTCTGGTACTCAGGAGATGGAGGGATACGGAGAGGGACCTTGGAAGGAGTTTCTCAGAATAATCACAGTGGGATGGAGGAGACCTTCAGAGGGTGGGGGAATAAATAGGGCTGTGTGTCTGCCCACAGAATGAGGCAGCTTCTACCTGAAACTCTGGTTAAAACATATACCCCCCTTCCTCCAACTTACTGTGGCAACTTTCGACTTGGAACTAAGGGCTGATATTTTCCTAAGGTGCATTCTCTAATAGGTCTTTGAGTCCTTCTAGGCAAAGCCAATCGATAAATCTTGTTATCCTCTCGGAAGGGTCCTAGACCTCTGCCACCCCTCCAGTCCAAGGGTGACCGAGACCAGTAGCAGAGGTGTAGTTCTGGCTTCCCAACTTGAATCCTCATTTTTGACACTCATCGCTTCTGCCACCTGCAGAATATGTGGGTGAATGGGCTCTAAACTTGGGTTTCACTGTTTTTCCTTCCTCGGTGTTTGAACTTGGAAGCTATGCCCTCAGATATTCTGACTTCGCTGCTTGTGATTCCTTTTTCTAGTTGATCTCAAATGGTATTCGATGCCTTTATATAATGGCATCGGTTATCTGAAAACGTTGTCAATCTTCCCAGGATAAACTGAAAACATTATCAACTTCGTTGAAGCCCCAAGTTCATTAAAACATAAGCCCCTTTGCCCCTAGTTTTTCTTGCCGTACAGAAGAGGCCTAAAATAGTAAAGCTTCAATGACACTCCAAAAAGGTTTTCAACAATGTTTGAAAATATTGAGGGGCACTAGTTCGTTTCAGGATAATTTCTAAAAGACATTGATTATGTTGCAGATGCAGCAGGAATTCTGCAAAACAACTGGGGTTTCGTTTCATGTTTGCACAAGTAGAGGAAATATGGAGAAACCCTGCTACAGGTTGATGTGTGTCCCATCTTTCTAATCCTCCTGGTGCCGGAGGAAGCTGCACCCTAATGCAGCAGTACTTGCAGAGTGATCCACCAACCAGGAGCGCCAGCACCACCTGCTACGTCACTAGATAGAAGTTCTCAGGCCCCACCAGGAACTGTGGGTCAGCAATCTGAAGCTCTTGAGGGTAAAACTGAAACACTTTGTTGTTTTCAGTGCGGCTAAAGTTTGGAAACACTGTACCTAAGATGACATGTGGGAAATCCTGCTCCTCTAGAGTAAAGCTGTACCATAGGGCATTCTACAATGCTGGAAATGTACTAGATCTGCACTGTCCAACGTGGTAGCCATTAGGCACATGTGGCGATTGAGCACCTGAAATGTGGCTAGAGCAACTAAGTTGCTTATTTACATTTGCATTTAAATAGCTACAAATGACTAAAGGCCAGCATATTGGACAGCATGGGTCTCTCTATCATCCAGCATCAATTTATGCATCTAGGTATCTATGTATGTATGTATCTATCTCTCTATCTATTGATCACCTATCTATCATCTGTCTGTCGTGTACCTATCTATGTACCTTCCTCACTACCTGTATGATTTAGAGAGTGGCATGAAGATTACTTATCACAGCAGTCTGAAAAGAACTGTTGTTTTGGATCAGTGGCCTAACAGTGAGAAGTTCCGTGTCTCTGTAGACACTGTCGTGAATGAAGGACTTTAGAGAGACACAGCATAGCGTTAAAGGCAGTTTTGTTGTTTGTTACTCATCTGATCTTGGGCAAGTTACTTCACCTGTCTTGGGAATTTGCTTCCTGATTTGTACAATTCGGTTGACAAGGGAATTGTGACGATTATAAGATGAGATGAGGTAATGTCTTGTGGCCCAGGACACCCACACACACCTGGATGGTTCTACAAAACAAAACAGCATCTACACTGATATTTCTATTCCAAGTTATTTCATTTTTAAAATATTAGTCTTGTCTCAGTTAGCTGATTTCAGGAACCAGAAAGGGCTGTTTTGCATAGTATGAGAAACAGACAGTATGTAAAATGCTTGGCGCTCAGGATATCGTCACTCACTCATGTAGTATGAAGGGTTCTTCCTTCTACATGCACACGTCTGACTCCTCCTTCCTCAGAGCACTACGTGAATGTGACTGCACCATTGCACGCTCCCTCCTTCCTGTCTGCGTCTCCATGCATCCCCGGGGCAGAGGTGATGGGTGATTCTTCCCAAGGGTACACGCTTTGCTCTGCTCACCCTCACCCACATGCCTTTGGTTCCCGCTCTCTTTCAGAGCCTGGTGGTCCAGTTTCCTGATCAAATTTGCGAGCTTCCTAATATATTTCCGATAATTTTATTCTGTGATAAATGATTTAGAATCAAGTTCTGTTGCTTCTTACAAGAACCCTACTTGCTGTGCCGCAAAGTTCATGCCTCCAGGAAGCTACCCAGGGGTTACAGGTAGAAAAATGACATTCAACGAGCTAAGTTACCAACTTTTCTCTGAATGAAGGTGGGATAAGGCTTTTCACAACCAAACCCTCAGGTTCCATTTTCCTAGGGCATAAGGTGTGCCTTAACTTAGAAGAACTGAGGTTTACCGCTGGAACTTTACCCCCAAAGGCCAGTAATGGAAACTCCTCTGAAGCCAGAGTGGAGCAGAGGGTGCATTCTTCCTAGAAAGAGGGGGACATCGGGACCCCGTCGCCAGCTGCGCTCACCAGTGCTGACTTCATTAATGAGTTCAGCTGAGTTGTGGCAGCCCTGTACAATGCTCCTTGTCCAATGAGAGAGGTCCCTGCTGATTTCGGCCCTGAAGACATGTGTTTCAATCCCCTGCCTGGTACCGGTTCGTGTTGCAAAAGACAGATCCACACCAGCCTGGGGTGATCCTTTCCCTGGGCCTGAATGGACCAACCTGTTTAGAGAGAGAAAAAGATATCATCAAAGTGTAAACTACTTGATTCACTGGACACGTCACCTGGTAAAAGCCCCTAAATTGGTGACTTGCTCTCTGTCATTCTGATCTGAAACCCAAGGCCCCGTTGTACCCTCATGTTCACCAGAGTTTTCTGCCATCCCCTCACGATGGTGGAGTGAGATTAAGAAGTTTCCAAAAACTGTGCATCTGCTCGAATATGCAGGGCCATTGAATAATGTGACTTTAACTACAGTTAGACACACTCCGCTGTGCTCACTCATCCAGAAAGAAAGAGAATTAAGTACATGAGAGAGAGGACAACTTAAATAATGTGTGAAATTCCCCCCACCGTTCCTTTCCTGGGCATATGTAGGTCCCAGTGTGAGCATGAGAAGGGAAAGGAAAGCTACTGTTTCCTGGGTTAGACTTCATCCCCGTTTCTTGCAGTTGGAGCATCTGGCTACATTGCATGTACGTCTGAGTAGGCATTTTTCAGGCACATGCTCTCCAAATGCAAGCAAACAACCTTGGGACTCCGTTGAAGAGGTAGCAATCTGTGTACCTGTATTACAGCTTGAGAAAGAACTGGCAGTGCTGGACTTCTTAAGAAAAGGAAGCAAATTGTACTTTATGGGAGACGTAAGGGATTTTCAAGAGTGATTTTCACTGTACTCATTGTTCACACTGATTTTACAACTTATGAGCACAGGACGTGATGCCCACAGTAAATATTTGCTGAAAAGCCAGACTTTGCGGAGTGCAACCTTCTGAGCAGCCATTGGCTCCTACTTCTCACTTGTTTCCTATAAAATACACTCGGATCTCTCAGGCTCTCTCCGACTTCTCAATATCTCAACCTCCTTTTGGGAGAGACTATCATATCAATAATTTGCAGGATAGCGAAAGTATAATTTAGTAAATGTTACTGCTCTCCAGGGTCTTTGCATTTTCAGCCTTATCTTTTAACACAGAAAGAAACACTTTACCAGTTGCTACAGAAATTTCAGGTGTGTCTATTCGCTTGGTGGTTGGGAGAATTATTTTTTTTTAGGTAAAGCACTTGTTACCTCTAGATTAAAAACTGCACAAAGGAAATCCCAAAGCTTATTTTCTGTTGTAAGCTTAAATATTATAGACCAGAGTTATCAGCTGGAAAAAAAAAATATTGTAGCCTGTTGAATTTCTAGCAACAAGCTTGCTGTATAACTCTTAGGAGCTTTTTTTACTTATCAAACTGGAGGTAGTAGTTTGCAGTGCCAACTTGAAGAAAAACATTCATTACAAATCCCTTGGGTTGTAAAATCTTGGAAGATAGAGAAATTCCTGAGAGATAACAACTGTTGGCAAGAATGTGGAGAAAAAGGAACCCTTGTACACTGTTGGTAGGAATGTAATTGGTACCACCATTATGGAAAACAGTATGGAGTTTCCTCAAAAAATTAAAATTAAAACTACCATATGACCCAGCAATTCCACTTCTGGGAATGCATCCAAAGGAAGCAAAATCAGTATCTCAAAGAAATATGTGTACTCTCATTTCATTGCAGTATTACTCACAATAGCCAAGAAATGGTCCATCGATGGATAAGTGAATTTAAAAAAATGATACACATACACACACACACACACACACATAGGAATATTATTCAGTTTTTAAAAAGAAGGAAATCCTGCCATTTGCGACAATGTAGATGAAACTGGAAGAAATTACACTAAGTGAAATAAGCCAGACAGAGAAATACCATATGGGCTCATTTATATGTGCAATCTTAAAAAAAAAAAATTAAAAAAATTAAAAATCAAATTCACAGAAACAAAGCATAGAATGATGGTTGCCAGGGGCTGGAGGCTGTGGGAAATGGGGAGCTATTATTCAAAGGGCACAAACTTTTAGTTATAAGATGAATACGTTTTGAGGATCTAATGTATACCTTGGTGACTGTAGTTAATAATACTGTATTGTATACTTGAAATTTGCTAACAGAGTAGATCTTAAGTGTTCTCTCACACACACAAACACAGTGTAACTATGAGGTGATAAATGTGATGATTGGGGTAATTATTCCACATGTATATCAAATCATGTCATTATACACTTTACACATATATAATGTTATTCATCAATTGTACCTCAAGATAAAAAAATAATCAAAGATAGAGAAATTTCATGAATCTCATTGAAAGGAGTCTAGGACAGTGTGAGAGGAAGTCTCCATGGGTGCTCACACACAGGAATTTCACATGTAGAGACTGAGTCTACTTCGGCAGGAGGGAGAAGTGAATTTTGTAATGAGAAGTGAACAAAAGGGGCTGAGAAACCGACGGAGGTTTCAAAATCTCGGTGAGGGTAAAGAAAACAAGCCATTCTCAAAAGCCCAGTGTAGGTTTTTAAATGGCTTGAGGGTCAGGTAAAAATTTATTAAGAAAGGTATACACAAAAAGCACAAATTTATATTGTTTTTTCTTAATTGTTCGAAAGTATTTTTATATTCAATGGTGTTTAAGTTTTAGAAGCTCTAATAAATCTATCTAGTTCTTCCTTTGTTAAAATCTTAAAATCGGTATCAGGTTGGCATCTCTGACAGACTGCACGGTAAACTGATAATTGACATAGCTTTGGGAAGCATAAAAACCCGCATTAGAGCCCCAATTCTGCAAGAACCCTACCTCATAAATAACTGTGTAGGGCAAATGAAATACTCTACGTAGGGTGCGTGGCATAGAACCTAGCATATTGTTTGTACTCAGTCAGTACGATTTCCATCCCTTGCCTCTACCCTTGGTTTTCTTATGTTAAAAGCATAATTCCTGCCTCATGATGTGAAAACACTATTCAGAGGAAGAGTCCTTCAGATGGGAGAGTGAAGATCCAAATGAGGAAAGGTTCCCTAAAGATGCCAAAGACAACCTGAGCTGCTGCTTTTAGATGCCTGTGGTCCAAGAAGGTAAGGAAGCTCTACGTCTCCAGGCTAACTGTAAGATGGACGGATGGCTGAAAGACAAGGTAACTAAATTCATGCTTTGCTGCTTGATGAAAAGAATGCTTTTGAGATCTGAGCCTGAGTAAGGTGCGATGGAAAACCAGAAGGGAGTGGCATTTGGAAGAGAGCATGCTTCTGCTTCAAAGTACTCCAGTCCTTGCTGGGAAGACTGCACACCAAGGTACTAGAAGGACTTAGTATGTAAGTGAAACTCAGGGCCATGGGGATCTTTGGGAAATCAGGGAGAGCAAGTGAGCAGTTGGAGGACTGGGAAAGTGGAAATTGTATCCTGATTTTCAGAACATGGAATAAAGTAGATTCTGTGACCCTGTTCTCCGGTGAGGTTCTGTATTGGATTTTTTTAAGTTACCATATTTTACTTTCGAAAAGAGGAAACAGTAGTTCATGAGGGTCTATGTGACTTCCTTATATACAGCTGTGTCATTCACAAACAAGATTACTAGAAAAGTAATAGATGAAGTGAATATTCAGAAAAAAAATGTATTGACAGTTTCTTGTAATATTCATTTGGACTTGAAAGAAATCAATATTGGATTCACAACTTATCAGTCAGATGGGTACTGTGTTAAGTAACCATAAGCATTAGGAGTCAATTCAATTAGGTATGAAGGTAGAGTTGTGGCCTCAGATCTACCCTGTTAAACCTTTTTAAGGTTTTTATTAAAATATAGCTAACATACAATATTATATTTATTTCAGGTGGGCACCATAGTTATTCAACATTTATATACCTAAAGAAGTGATCACCATGGTAAGTCCAGCAACCATCTAACACGGTACCACCTTATCACAGTATTATTGATTGTATTCCCCACGGTGCAGTGGAAGACCAGAAATGAGTGGCATTGGAAAGACAGCATCCTTCTGCTTGAAAGAACTCAAATCCTTGCTGGGAAGACTGCACACCAAGGCACTAGAAGGTACATTACATCCCTATGACTTGTTTGTTTTCTACCTGGAAATTTGAACCTCTTATTCCTCATCACCTTTCCCCCCCTTTTAATTTTTCAATTGCAGTTGACATTCAGTGTGATTTTATATTAATACCAGGTGTACAGCATAGTGGTTAGACATTTATATAATTTAAGAAGTGATCCCTCTGACTAGTCTAGTACCCACCTGGCACTATACATAGTTATTACCTTATTATTAACTATATTCCCTCTGCTGTACTTTATATCCCATGACTATTTTGTAACTACCCATCTGTACTTCTTAAGGCCTTCACCTCACTCTGTGAGGTTTGTTGTTCATGGGTCAAAGTTGACAGCTCCTGGGTAGGACGACGCTGTGGAAACAAACTTGCATAGCCGTCTGCTGGAGCTCGAGACCAAGCATAGCATGATCTCCTCAAGGTAGGTGCCCCTCCTCTGGACTCCCACACATTATCAATCCATGGAGGCCATTGTTTTAAGAGGACCACCTCATCTTCCTTACTAGACCTTGATGGCCTTCAGGGTAGGAGTCTTGTCCCATCTCTCACGATTCCATGGTATCTAGCATCCTACCTGGCACATGTTAGGTGTTCTGTTCATGTTAGCAGAATAACTGCATGAATACAATTTTTCAAAATATTTTCAAAACACGTGTTTTAAGTTTGCAAAGGAAAATGCACACACACACACACCAACACACACACACATAACACAACTGACCTATTTTGACATGTTTTAATATTTGGGGCCAGTGAAAGTCCTCCTAATGGAGTCTTCATTTGCAGACCACATTTGAGAACACATTACCGTAGCCAGATTCTGGACATTCAGTACCAAGTAAATGTCAACTGGACATTAAGATGTTAAAAGTCTCCATTTGGACATTTGAAAAGGTAAGGGCTAAGGATAGAATCAGTCCGCCTGAGTTCTTCCCATTTTGCCAGGAACAGGCTTTTTATATTCCTCCCAAGATTCTTCCCAAAGACCTTTCCTGATCCGCAGTCTCAGGAGGGACTCAGAAATAGCGATTATTTATCTTTCAATTATTTTACATTTTCAGCTATTTATGTATCCTTAAAAATATGACCATCTGTCTCTTATCTGCGGTAGGAACTAAACTATAGCCACCACGAAAATGCTGTCTCCCAAGAGAAGATAACTTTCTTACTCAGCCAGAGAAAAATACTGGCACCCTGGGACAGGCTTTCAAGCTGCAATTCACACCCAATTTCTTAGTTTTATCTGAAACTGCTTGAGAAACCCTAGGATATGCTTCATTTCCTGGTTACAAAATTCAGATACACATTCCCATGGATAAACCCATGGTTGGAAGCAAAGTCACCGACTCTAGCAAGATTTTACATTTCCTCTTACAAAGGAGTGTGACTAAGCAAACAAATGAATAGGACCACATGATATTAGAGAGTGGCGCAAAAAAAAGGAAGGCACAGATATGAGCAGACAGGGCAGAGTTAGATACCCCAGATGAGATAGTTACCAACTGTGTGACCTTAGCAAGTTTCTTAAACTCCCCATGCCCCAGACTCTTCAAATGCAGACTGGGGATAACAATATGCCTGCCTCATGGTCGTGTGGTGAGGATGAAATAAGTTCTATAAACACTGCCTGGCACAATGCCTGATATAGATTATATAGTAATATCCATTATTATCATTAGTTCAATTAGGGCAGGACTTTTAATTTGATTATTCCCTGCTGAATGTCTAGCACCAAGAACAATTCCAGGCACACGGCAGGTACTCAGTAAATAGTTGTTAAATGAATGACTAAATGAACAGCTGGGATACAATGAGGACTTATTTTCCAAGGAGTATGTAATGAATGACCACTGTGAGATACTGACTTCTCTCCCACCCTCAGTGCCTCAACCACATGATACAGTAGCTAATGTTAAATCCAAAGAACTTGGCTTCACATTCACTAAATGCTAATTTCCAGTTAAATTCAATGCTGAAAAAAGTGATCTCAATAGGTAACTAGGATGAAATGTTCTAGGCGTTCAGCCTCACATCCATTTACTGTTTCTTCTTTCAATCTGTTTCTTCTTTCCATCTCTGGCAACTGGTGTTTTCAGTAGTGACTTGTTTATTTAGGCAGTCAGAGTTACCTTTTTTGGTCTGAGAGTAGAAGGTGACCATTTTATCAAAAAAAGTGAAAGTCATTAAACTTTCACATTGGTGGCCAGCATGGCTCCCGAGTACATTTAAAGAATTATATATAAATGAAATGGGTCTCTAACCCAGATACAAAGAAATGGTGAAATGTCTTAAAATTACTTCAAATGCCCAAAGTGGTGGATTCCATGCGGCTCAGCATGGCTGTGGGATAAGTACATTTTTGGGTAAAATTCTTTGTCGAAGACTTGGAGGAACTTGGTGGTAGAAATACTCATTCCTACAGGAGGCCAGGCCTAATGTTTCTCCATCAATAACTGAGGGACTAGGCCACATAATGTTTCTGGAGCTTCGACTATGCCCCTTTGCCTGACTGATTTTGATAAAAGCAAAAACTAAAACCTGTTTCACAAGGTATGCTGAAGCACTAATTTAATTCTGGATGGGAGTTAGAGAATGTTGCCTAAAATGTTCCATACAAAAACATTATTATTAATATCCTTAATTAAAACAAAAACAACCGCAGCACACCAGTTCAGCCAAATTAGTAAAATTACATATTAGGTAACTGGGTTGCTAAGCAATATTACATCCTCATTTTACTTAATTGCTGTAATTAGCATCTCCCAACTGATGCCACAATGCAAGCTACCAAGAAAAGGAAAGAAAAAGCAACTAGTCAGATGCCTTAAATGGTCTGGTGCTCTCGAATACTCTCATCCAAAGGCCACCCCTAACGGAGCCCAGCAGTCAAGAGCCTCTAGGAAAGAAGTGAGGAGAAAGAATCACTAATAAGGACCCATCTGTCAGGTAGGAGGGGCCACCCAGGTACCAAACCCCCTCAGCCAAGACTAGCCAAACAATTGCCTCATTTCTATCTTCTAAGCATCTGTCATTTGGATAAGGCAAGGTCCCATCTCCAGGAAAGCTGACATTGCTAACAGGTATTGACTAGACGCAAAGACCAACTTAATAGAGGAGAATGAGCAGCAAAAGAGATGGGAGCCAATTTTTGACTGTTTAATGGTATCACTTGGGTAGATTTCCGAAGAAAAGTGACTGTCCTCCATACATTCTCTGTGGCCTCATGACCTTTCACGGCCAGCTTCCAGCAGTAGTATGGAGGAAGGAAAGTACTAGATGCCTACTAGGTGAAAGTTTGCATTGATACTATTGTGTAGTCTCTACAATGACTCTTCATAAAGTGGTATTATGGGTTCCACTTTACCAAAAAAAAAATAAAAAAAAATCCATGGTTCTGTGTGGTAGCTGCCTAGGATCACAGAGTGAGTGTCCAGAATTTGAACCCAGGTCCATATGACTACAAAGTCTATATTCTTTCCATCACAGCAGGAAAAGGGGCCAAACTCCAGCTTGTCAACTGCAGGTCGGAAGAAAACTGAAGTGAGAGAGTGTAATGAAGAGGTCACGTCATCCATGGCTTTAAATTACCCACGCACTTTTCTTCTCCAAGAGAACCAAGACTTATGTTCCGACAGATACTCTCACATCACGATATTCCCATGTCTTGGGAAATTTTTCCTTTGAAGGTAATAGTTTTTGCGTTACTTAGCGGTCTTAAAGCTCTAATTTTTAAATATGTTCTTTGAATTTTCTGGTTATCTCTTACCTATTCCTGTATCCCATCTATGCTTTATATAGTTCAACATGTATCACAATGCGTAAAAATGTGTATTATAATAAGGCCTTCAGGAGCTTCAGGACAATTAAAAGTAACTATTTTACTGGGAAAATGAAACAAGGAGTGAATAACCTGAACAATTAGCTCTTATGACAGTTGGTTTATTTTTTTTACAGCGGTACCTCGGTTTTCAAACGTAATCCGTTCCGGAAGACCATTCGAGTTCTGAAACATTGGAAAACAGCCAACACTAGGCCTTAGGATCTTGCAGTCAGCGGAAGCCTTGTGACATGTTCCACTTCCCAGGTGTGTTCGAAAACCGAAGCATTAACTTCTGTCTTTACAGCGTTCGTAAACCGAAATGTTCGTCAACAGAGATGTTCAAAAACCGAGGTACTACAGTATTCCCCTACCATCAACACAATGTCTGCCCCTAATAGGAGCCTTTTAAGAGATCCTTAAAGTGAACTGAACATTCTTGCCCCAAGGAGGAAACCATCATTAGGCTACCTGCCTGCGGTGTTGTTTCAAGTAGCATTCAGAACTAGCGTTGTGGTGTGAGTTGCGGGGTTCCAGTCCCCCAGTTTTCACCTCACACCTCCCTTTCCCTACAAACAGACCAACAACTCTTCATTAGCCCAGTCCTTGTATCTCACTGACTTTGATTTAAGACACCAGGAGTGCCTGATAAACGCAATATTACATGTAGGACCAAGTATGTCCAATTATCCGTCATTCACATATTAATTTTAATGATGTTTTCCAATCTTCACAATTGCTAACATTTATCAATCACTTATTACATCTCTGCCATAGGCTAAGCATTTACATACACTGTCTCAATCGATCCTATCAATAACTGCATGAAGCAGAAGGTACTATCGCCACCTTCATACAGATGCGGAGACTTGAATTCAGAGATTAATGTTTTGCCCAAGATTACATTGTAAGTAGACTTCTCAGGATTCGACTGCCAGTTTGTCTGATTCCAAAGTCCATGGATCTCCTCTCTCTGCTCATCTCCCTCCCCCCAGTTCTGAGCGGCTCCCAAAATGGTGTCAGGAAAGGCACGAGGCTGGCAGTTGGTGTAATCACTCAGTACAGTGGGACAAATGGAATGGACAGGTGTGTAGGAGAACCCCACACTTTACAGCTGGACACAGTGTAGCTCCTCGGACACGTAAATCCTTTTGCACTGCCCATGGATAATGCCTACATTCCCTAAGAGTGAGAAGGCCTCCCAGGCTTAGTGGGAACACCACAGGCTGCTTGCAATACAATGTTTGACAAATGCAGTTGGCCAGACTTTCCCTGTGGAAAGCATTCCTAAAATTACTGAGGCGGGCCTGAGGCAGCAACTCCTTTTAGCACCGAGAAACAGGTTAGTTCCTTCGGCACCAATAATTATGCTGCGTGTTTAGTAGAAATGCTCAGTGTCTTTGGCTCCCAAGTGGTGTCATAGGAGAGGGGTGGGCATTCATCTGTTCCTCTTTTTCAGCTACCCCAAACCCTTCCCTCAGGCCCACAGGTCAGAGAACGGGGCTCAGACCAACATCACTCTTCACAAGCTCTGTGCTTCCAAACCTTTCGCCAACAAACTGGGTGTGCAGAATTTCTGCGTTATATCTCCCCTCCTCCAGAATTCCAGAAATAGTGTGACCTTAATCCTCGTTCTCTGTAGGCCCATCTCGCTCGCCAATTATGACAACAGTGACAAAAAATAACCAACACACTTACTCCAAATGGGCAAGAGCACCTTTTTTTTTTTTAATGTTCAGCAACATCAAATAGGCTTTGGATAAGCAAAACAATGTGTTCCCAAGGATTCATAAAAAGCTGAGGGATGAGAATCGCTAAAATGATGACATGCTTGTGACCTTCCTGAGTGCACTGCTGTAAATGGAACGACTGATGCATGTAGCACCATTGAAGCTTGTCAGTGGGAGAGGTGACTCCTCATAAACGTCTCTGCGTGGCGGCCAACACCAAGAACACGTGAGCATTCCTGGGGCGACTGCTATGAGACACAATCAAATATTTTATCTTCCAGAAAAATATAAATTAGATGTGCCTGGGCCCAAGGGGGGTGGGGGGGGGGGGCGCGGGACCTAAACAAATCAACTAGGAACTGTGTTTGAGGGAATAAGTCGATTTTGGAAGAAACCTGTTTCCTACTAGCTAGAGTCCCAGCCCGTTCTTTTGCAACAAAAAGGAAGATTTCTGACATTCTGTTCAGGGCTTTCCCTCACTGCTAAGGTGACTGATAGTTGCCCAGTCCTGCTACGTGCCAGGCATTATGCTCGATAAGCCTGTATTTAGGTCATTGCTATGGATTGAATCCTACCCGTCCCCACCCCATCAGTCCATATATCAAAGTCCCAATTCTCTATGTGACTGTATTTAGAGATAGGGCCAATAAGGAGACCATTAAGGCTGAATGAAGTCATGAGGGCCTGATAGAATTAGTGTCCTTGTAAGAGTCACAAGAGTTCCAGTTCTCTCTCTCCCCAATGTGTACAAAGAAGTCACGTGAGCACACAGCAAGATGGTGGCCATCTACAAACCAAGAAGAGAGCTCTCACTAGACACCCACCGTGCTGGCACCTGGCCTTGGACTTCACCCTCCAGAATTGTGAGAAAATAATTATCTGTTGCTTAAGCCACCCAGTCTATGGTATTTTGTTGTGGCAGCCTGGGCTGACTCATGCAGTCATCATTATTTAATTTTCATAATCACTTTGCAGTAGACGTTACAATTAAGTTGTCAGGAGAGCTAAGGAAAGATTTATGTTATACACTTAGCAAATTCAAAGAGCCACTAAAACTCCAGGGAATAAGAAAATGCTCCTGGGAGGCTGCAGAAAACAGTGATTAAGAAGGTGGACTCAGAATCAGAATCTCAGGTCTCTCTTGCTAGTGGGTAAGTTACTTTGCCTCTTAGTTCCTCAGTTTACTTGTCTGTGAAATGGGAATAAATCCTCAACCTCATAGGGTTGTAAGGGTTAAATATAGGAACGCTGAGGACTACATTTGCCCAATACTTGTTCAAAACACGTTTTCCTGACTCCCAACCTGGCCTGCTGAGCCAGAATCTCTAGGCAGGGTCCTCAGAACAGGAATCTTCAATAAACAGCCAAACTCTGATAGAATCATGGAAAGCACTTGTCCTTGACCTAGTCTTCCTTTACAAAGGTCATCTACTGGTTTATTACTGCCTGGTCTACAGGAAGTCCTCACTTAACATTGTGCACAGGTTCTTGGAAACTGTAACTTTAAGTGAAATCAGGTGTAGCAAAAACCAGTTTTACCATAGGCTAATTGATATACACAAATATGCTGTAGGAACTTAATTCTTGTTGGAATCAGTTAGCTTATGGTGAAATTGGTTAAAGTTGCAGTTTCCAAGAACCTATAGACTATGTTAGGTGAGGACTTAACTGTATTTGCAAATGGTAATGGCACCCAGGATGATTAATTAGTAGATACCCTAGATTAAGCTTTTAGAAGACATGACTCTATATCCATAAGTAAAAATTAAGCTGCACATTTAAGATGTATGTACATTACTATTGATAAATCATACCGCAATTAAATATTTCAAAAGTAAATTTTAAACACAGAACACTCACACATCCTCCCTTTTTTTTTCACTGTTTCATATAGATTGTACTTTTACTTGGCATCAAATCAGGAGCACTTTCAACAGGTAAATTTTATTTATCCTTGGGATTCTGTCTTCGATCAAGGTTTTTAAAAATATTTTTATTAAAAAGATAGTAAACATACAATATTATATTCGTCTCAGGGGTACACCATTGTTACTCAACATTTATATACCTAAAGAAGTGATCACCGTAAGTCCAGCAACCATCTGACACCCTACCACGTTATTACAATATTATTGACTATATTCCCCGTGCTGTATATTACATCCCCATGACTGATTTGCTTTATACCTGAAAATTTGGACCTCTTATTCCCCTTCACTTTTTCCCCTTTTACAATTTTTCAATTGCAGTTGACATTCAGTATTATTTTATATAAATTTCAGATGTACTGCATAGTGGTTAGACATTTATATAATTTAAGCAGTAACCCACTTGACCAGTCTAGTACCCACCTGGCACTATACATAATTATTGCCGTATCACTGACTATATTCCCTATGCTTTACTTTACATCCCCATGACTATTTTGCAACTACCAATTTGTAGTTCTTAATTCCTTCCCCTTTTTCACACACCCCCAGCCCCTCTCCCATCTGGCAGCCATCAAAATGTTCTCTGTATCTATGAGTTTCTGTTTTGCTGGTTTATTTTGTTCTTTACATTCCACAAACCGTGTTTCTCTGAAAATTAGACCAAGCGGACCATCAGCTCTAATGTGTCTTTTGGAGCAAAAATTAATATAAGACCCGGTCTTATTTTAATATAAGATTGGGTATAATATAATATAATACAATGCAATGCAATGCAATACCATACCATACAATACAATACAATACAATATAATATAATGTAATATAATATCGGGTATAATGTAATATAATAAAAAATAATATAATATATAATAAAATATAATACCAGGTCTTATATTAATTTTTGCTCCAAAGCATGCATTAGAGCTGATGGTCCAGCTAGGTTTTATTTTCAGGGAAACACAGTATAAGCAAAATCACATTGCATCTGTCTTTCTCTATCTGATATACTCCACTCAGCACAATACCCTCCAGGTCCACCCATGCCTCCTCAGATGGCAAGAACCCATTCCCTTCCATGGCTGAGCAATATTCCATTGTATATATGTACCACCTCCTCTTTATCCATTCTTCCATCGATGGACACCCACATGCTGCCTCCACATGTTGACCATTATAAACAATGCTGCAATGAACATATGGATGCATTCGTCCCCTTGAAGTAGAGTTTTGGGTTTCTTCGGATAAATACTCAGAAGTAGGATTACTGGGTCATTCTTTATCTCTTGTTATAGCGTTTGTTTTAAAGTCTATTTTCTCTGGTATAAGTATTGCTACCCCAGCTTTTTTGTTGTTGTTATTCATTTCCATTTTCATGAAATATCTTTTTTCCATCCCTTCACTTTCAGTCTGTATATGTCTTTCAGTCTGAAGTGAGTCTCTTATAGACAGCATATGTAAGGGTTTTGTTTTCTTATCCATTCAGCCCTCCTGTGTCTTTTGATTAAGCATTTAATTCATTTACATTGAATGTGATTGTGAATAGGTTTGTAGCTATTACCATTTTATTATTCATATTTTTCATCTTTCTTTTTTCTTTTTCCTCTTTTTAAAGAAGTCCCTCTAACATTCCTCGTAATATTGGTTTGGTGTTGATGACCTCCTTTAGCTTTTTCTTGTCTGGGAAGTTCTTTATCTGTCCTTCAATTTTAAATGATAGCTTTGCTCGATAGAGTAATCTTGGTTGTAGATCCTTACTTTCCATCACTTTGAATATTTTGTGCCAATCCCTTCTGGCCTGCAAAGTTTCTGTTGAAAAATCAACTGGCAATCTTGTGGGAGCTCCCTTATAAGTTACTAGTTGCCTTTCTCTTGCTACTTTCAAGATTCTCTCTTTAATCTTTGGCATTTTAATTATGATGTGTCTTGGTGTGGGCCTCTTTGGGCTCATTTTTTCTGGTACGCTCTGTGCTTCCTGGGCTTGTATGTCTATTTCCTTCACCAGGTTAGAGAAGTTTTCCATCATTATTTCTTCAAATAGGTTCTCAAGCCTTGCTTTCTCTCTTCTTCTGGTAACCATATGATGCGAATGTTGCTACACTTGATTTTGTCCCAGAGGTCTTTTAAACTATCCTCATTTTTCAAAATCTTTTTTTTTCTTCTTTTTGCTCTTCTGATTACGTGTTTTGTGCTACCTTCTCTTCCAAATCACTGATTTGTTTCTCTGCTTTATCTAGTCCTCTGGTGATCCCTTCTAGTGCATTCTTCATTTCAGTTATTCTTCACTTCTGACTAGCTTTTTTTTTTTTTTTTTATGGTTTCCATGTTCTTTTTTATGCTTGCTTTCTCATTGTTGAAGTTCTCACTAAGTTCCTTGAGCATCCTCATAACCATTGTTTCGAACTCTGTCTCTGGTAGGTTGCTTGCCTCCATTTCATCTAGTTCTTTTTCTGGAGTTTTCCCCTGTTCTTTCATTTGGGACATATTTCTTTGTCTCCTCATTTTGGTTGACTCTCTGTGTTTGTTTCTACGTATTAGGTAGATCTGCTATATCTCCTAGTCTTGTCTGGGTGGTCTTATGTAGTACATGCCCTGTGGGGCCCAGTGGCACAGTTTTCTTGGTCAGCTATAGTGGGTGCTTCAGAAGTGTCCCTTGTGTGGGTTGTGTGTACCCTCCTGTTATAGTTGAGCCTTGATTCCTATTGGTACCTTAGTGGGTGGAATTGACCCTCCGGCTGACTGGCTGTAAGATTTGGCCATATCCACAGCTTATAGGCTACTGTGCGGGGGCTTACCCCAAGGAGTTGGATTTGCCAGCGGGCTCTGATGCCTGTTGAGACCACCCTTTTGGCATGCCACTTGTGGGGCTAATTGGCTGGTACTCTGTTGTGGTCTGGAGTCAACTTCCAAGTATGTTGGTTCTGGAGCCTCTTGGGTGGGGCTCTGGTGCAGGCCCAGGTCAGCCACTGCCTGTGACCAGCTGGGGACTACAATTGTAGGAACCACAAAGCAACCTGCAGTTGTTCGCTGCCTGTGCTAAACCTAGAAGCATGTTGGAGAGGCCATGCTATGAACCATGGAGGGCTGCCACCAGCACTGGGCCTGAGATAGCTCCACAAAGCCAGGACACACCATGACCTGCTTGTCACCTGCCTGCTCCCTTAAAATTCAGCCACTGATAAAGCCTCGTGTGGTACTCGAGTTGGGTGAGACAGTCTCAGGGATTCATTAGAGTGGGAAGAGTTGTATTCACCAGATTAATGTAGATTCTGTTTTGGTGCCAGTGTTGAGCTTGGAGTTACTCAGCAAAAGACTCAGAGTACACTGAGGCCATTTGCTGCCCTCCTAGGGCCTGTGGACCTCAATAGTTTTGCAAGAAAAGAGTGCAATATGGGTGGGGCTGGCTGGTAATCAAAAAAGTGCCTCCAGTGTTGGGGGACTTGGGTAAGGCAGGGTCCCAGGAAGTCAGCAGGGTGGAGCAGCAGAGCTCACCAGACCAATTCATATTCAGATTTGGCCATGTGGGAGTGGGCTCAACACAGGAAAGGTAGTGCCCACCTGCCAGCTGCAGAGGACCAGGATTCTAACTGGGAAAATGGTGACTGCCCCTTCAGTCCTTGCTCTAAAGCCACACAACTCAGTCTTTCCCCATATGTCTCGGATGCCCCAAGTCACTGTCTGTCCATCACACCCTGCGGTGAGTATCTGCAAGGGAGTGAGTCTGTGTGTAAGCAATTTAAGAGGATGTCTGGGTTTCCTGCAGCCTTCTGTCCCACCTGAATGGTCAGAATCCCCACTGTTTTTCATAGCCAGATGTTATGAGGCTCCTTTCCTGGCACCAGTACTCTGGGCTGTGGTCCCTGGCTCTTCCTGGGGGAACCTCTGCTGCTGAAATAGCCCTCTCAGTTCTCAACTTCCCCATGCAGGTGTGGGGCCAGCCATTCTGTGTCTCTGCCCTTCCTACCAGGCTTGATGTGGGTTCTTTATATTCTTAGTTATAGGACTTCTGTTCAGCCAGACTTCATATGGTTCTCAGAGTGACTGTTCTATAATTTAGTTGTAATTTTAATGTGTTCATGGAAGGAGGTAGGCACAATGTTTGTCTTCTTCGCCATCTTGGATCCAGAATGCCCCTTAGAAAAATCTACTGCAAGACAAATAATGCTACTAGACAGGCTATGTACCCAAATGCTCATATATGAAGGGCACAGTGGTGCAGATGACTGTACAGAACACATGGGGAGTAGAAGCAGGAGTCACTTGATGAACTTAAATATTTGGCTAGGGAATAAGCCAGTGGAAGTACTGGAGTCACCTCTATAATGGAAAGATCCAGAGTTTTCCTTTGATTTCTACCACTTCTGGCAGAAACGAACAGCCTCAGCCCAGCCTCCCACGTCAGAAAGCTGGGTTTACCTGCCAGGATAGAATAGTTTTCAATCTTCAGCTGGGGTGAGACTTGGTCCACAACTACTCACTCACAAGCCCAGCTTGGAGCTACGAAAAAGGTACATCTCCCCAGCGTGATTACGGGGAAAGGGAGAACAGGAAAGGGAGGGGTCCTTTTCCTTGTTTGCTTTCCAAAAATATTGTTCTAGGCATATCTTCAGAGTCATGGAGAGAAGCTCACCATGACCAATGTTTGCAAACCAGGGTTTACTGATGCACAAGCCAAAAGGTTAATTAAAAATAAAAATTAAAAAATTCCCCAAAGTGTACTATGTCCCCTGGGATTTGGAGACAAAAGCATTCCCGGAGGGCGTTTCACAGATGGTTCTGAAAGAGGGAGGGGGAGTCACCAGCCTGGGGTTAAGTACTGTCCTGGTGGGAGGAAACCGGGATGGAAACTCCAGCTCTCACTTTTCTAGGCTGCTGCACTGGAGTAGACAACAAATTACCTACTAGCTCGAGGGGATGAAGTCAGAATAAATAGCCAGTGTCATCCTAACATCTTGGACAGACTCTGCCTCACAGGCTATCAGCTGGAGATCAGGGTCATGATTATGGGCCTAATTTTATCATTGCTAATAGGGCTAATATACACATATAATCACGTACTTTTCTTTTGCAGTTCAGTGGTCCAGCGGGGTCATTTGGGAAAGGGCAGTGAGTTGAGAGGTCACGTATCACCTCTGTATCTCCTCTACGTTTAGGTGATAGACACCAACTTTTTTTTTTTTATGCTACCTCTTTTGTTCTAAATGAGCACAGTTTGCACTGAAGGGGTTTCCATTTTCTATTTCCATACTGGAGGTAGGCTCATGGTTTCCAGCCATTGATGTGCTTTGCTCACCATCCAGACTTGGCATCCCTGTGGTTTGTGAGCCTGAAACAGTTACAGTCCGCGGCCCCCGCCCCACCAAGTTTCCCCTGATGGCATTTACTGTGTCTGCACACCCATCCCCCTTTCTGCAGCTTTGCTCTTAAAGGACTGACCTGCCCCACAGGAGGCCTGCTTGTGCAGACAGCCTGAGGAGCCTGCAAGAGGACAGCCTTCCAGGCAGCCTGAGCATTGGACGGACTGCTGTGACACTGTGCAAGTCCAAGCACTTGCCTACATCAGAACAAATTCTGAGGGAATCATTTATGCGCGAGGGCAGTGCTGTCCAATCGAGCTTTCTGTGATGATTTAAATGTTCTAGATCTGTGCTGTCTGAAATGGTGGCCACCATCCACGAGTGCGGAGGACTTGAAACGTGGCTCCTCTGACGGAGGAACTGAAGTTTTGAAATCCTGAATGAATGAGTGAGTGAGAGCATGCACAAAAGAAAAGGCAGCCTTCATTAGTCGGAGTGCTCAGAAACCGTGAGGAAGCTCTGTCTTTCGGGTAAGGTTTGTTTTCAAGTTGCCTAGAAACTCTACCTTATTGAAACTTGTGTTCTTGAAAATCATTCCAAGAAGCATGAATCCAGTTTCTCTTCTTAGTAAATGCAGTGAGTGTGGTCTAATCGTTCTTTGGTTTTGGTTGTGGGAAGGTCTCAGAGCCCGTGGAGGAAGATTGCAACGTAAACTGTAGAAAGCGATGGAGATTGGGCTGAATTTGAATGGACCCTCAGATATAGCCTGAGTCTTCATACGGATATTTTAGGATATTTGGGTTCTGATTATTAAGATTTTATTGTAAACATCAAAAGTACTTTAATAGCTAGCCTGCCAAAGATTTTGAGGCTTAGGAGACTCAAAAATTAAATTATTCTTTTATATGATTTTATTTATTTGATTAATGTCTAAGTGACCTAGGCCTGGTTCCTGGCCCCTGTAGGATTCCTCTATTCACCTCCGTGGCCAATAATTGCCATCTTCAGGCCACCCTTGCTGGTCTCCATAATCAACCATGAGTGGAAGTAAGAGGAATTTTAAGGAGTTTCAGCTCCGCTCACTACCACCATTTCAATTTTGTGTTACCTCTCGCCTGTCACTGAGCCTCATTCTCTTCCCCACACCTGAGCCTTGACTGTAACCTGTTTGGCACCTCAGTCCATCCAGCACAGAATTTGTCTTATTTCTATCTTTTGCTCAGGACAGATGCCCCAAACCTCAGTCCACTATGCTCTGTCTGTTGGACCAAACTCCTTCTAGAGTTTGTTCCACGTTGTTCAATAATTCATTCAACGGACACTTAAGGGCCCAATACTGCCAAGCACTATGGCAGGGAGGCCACAGCCATTATGTTCGCGTGCCTAGCTTCCAGGTAAAGAAACGGAGACGTAGGA
This sequence comes from Rhinolophus sinicus, assembly GCF_036562045.2. NCBI lineage: Eukaryota > Metazoa > Chordata > Mammalia > Chiroptera > Rhinolophidae > Rhinolophus > Rhinolophus sinicus. The sequence continues at coordinate 14,337,883 of NC_133761.1, read as the reverse complement.
GTAAGGAAGAGCATAGAGCACATACAGGAAGCCCTGGTGAGAGAAGCCAGACTGGGAGTTGTCAGCTGCTTGGAGGCAAGACTCCAGTTTGATGTGCTTTTGTGTTCAGGATACAGGCCTTCAAAGAAGGGGGTGAGCATATGATGCGTTAAGATAATAAGTCACAGGGCCGGCCCGGTGGCTCAGGCGGTTGGAGCTCCGTGCTCGTAACGCCAAAGGCTGCCGGTTCGATTCCCACATGGGCCAGTGGGCTCTCAACCACAAGGTTGCCGGTTTGATTCCTCGACTCCTGCAAGGGATGTTGGGCAGCGCCCCCTGAAACTAAGATTGAACACAGCACCTTGAGCTGAGCTGCCTCCCGGATGGCTCAGTTGGTGGGAGCGCATCCTCTCAACCACAAGGCTGCCGGTTCGACTCCCGCAAGGGATGGTGGGCTATGCCCCCTGCAACTAGCAACGGCAACTGGACCTGGAGCTGAGCTGCGCCCTCCACAACTAAGACTGAAAGGACAACAACTTGACTTGGAAAAAGCCCTGGAAATACACACTGTTCCCCAATAAAGTCCTGTTCCCCTTCCTCAATAAAATCTTTAAAAAAAAAAAAAAATGATAAGTCACATGAACAATAAATGTGCATTGAAGGTCCTGAGAAGCAGACAGACCCTGGCAGCCCCACTTCAACAGGCAGCATGACACAACTGAGGAAGAAGCTGTTAGAGGGTCTCATGCTGAACGAGCTTTAAAAAAGCCCCGTGGGACATTCCCATATGACATTCTTTGTGCCACCAAGTGAAGGCCCTTGATGGATAATTCTTTCCACCTGAACTTCAAGATTGTCAATGCATGGGCATAGTTCATCTCAAAGGGGATAGGATGGAGACCCAGGAAGGCAATTCGGCTGGGACCATCTCACAGATGTCACTGTTCCTTCCTGTTGAATAAGCAGTTTGTTCTTTGTCTCTGTGTTGCCCTGTGTTTGGCTATAATTGATCATCAAGCTATCTGGCTAAAAACAGGTGGCTACATTCTGGAAGAACTCCCATCTCCTGTTGCAACAGTAAGCAGTAATATAAGGTGTTGAAATAACAGTAATTGATTAAAATAGTTTCGAACTGCAAACATGTCATACCCAACCACAAAGCCCTGGCTACCTGGTAGCGAGCAGAGGGTACGTGTGAACTGGGCTGAACCAGGCTTCCTTCCTCCGTGGCATGCTGTCATAGATTAAAAGGTCCTTCTCAGTCAGTACAACCAGGGCTGGCTTCCACTGTTTCTCGCCCTCCCCGGGCACCTGAAACAGAAAGCAGAGAACTGGTAAACAACAGCCTGAGAAAAGAGTGACCAGAAAGCAGAAGATGGCATCCCCCCAGTTAGAAGACCCAGTAATAAGAACACCTTTTGGTTCAGGTTGTCAGATTAAAATGAGAAGAAACCATTCATGGTCACATGATTCTTGATCCTCAGACATATCGTTCCTTAAGGCCCTGGAATATGTATACTCAGTGTGGCCAAGAAGCAGCCAGGTTGCCAAAGAGCTGTCACTGTTTCTCACCTGCCAGTCAGCACTGCGGTCTTTATTTCATAGTGGGACGTAGATGCTTGGGGCACTAAGCGCTCCCAGCTGGTTCACTGGTAGAGTGTGTTGTTTCAGTTATGAAATGGTAAGGTTTAAAAGCTTTGGAATAAAAATCCAAAGCCCCTGAAAAGTCAATGTTCAGGCGAATGTCTGTCTGAGCAAGTAGGAGACATCACAGCCTCTTTCCCTAGTCTTTGCCTCTTAGATTGTTTTTGTGATTCAGGCACTATCTTGAAATTCTCTTGTTCTAGGGAATGTTTAGTTCTATTCATCGCAGATGATCCTTTAACTCAAGGACTGAGATGACCTGGCAGGGATACGAGAAGATTCAGACATCACTTGGATGACTGGACCAGATGACCCTTAAAGTTCCTTCCAACCCTGGGAGCCTGTGCAGCTCAGATCTTATCTCATGAGCTCTCCGCCTCCCTAGTGTCGATCCCCCACCTCCCTAAGTGTCCTTCCATCTTTGAGAATGCCCTCCTTCCAACTTGAACTCTGGGATACATTGTGATGCTCAGTATGGAAAAGCTCAATGCTCTATCTTTGCTACTCAAATCATGGATCATATCATGTTCCGAGACATCGGCATGGCCTGGGAGCCGGCTAGAAGGAAACGCAGACTCTCAGGCCCACCTCAGACCTATTGAATCACAATCTACATTTTAGTAAGAACTTCCTAAAGTTCTTACTAAAGTTTAGTAAGAACATTCCTATGCCCATTAAAGATTAAGAAGCACTGCTCTAGATGAGGTTAAGATTGTCTTTGACGTTGGCAATTAATTCAGTGCAAACCAATGTCCAAATTCCATTTAGAATTACAGTAAACTAGCCAGTAAGCTAAATGATAAAGCTAATTTCTTCCCTTTCTATTCTTTTGTTTGTTTTTTCAGGTGACCCTTCCTATTCTTATTGTTACCTTTTCTTACGTGCCACAGTGAAATCCGTATTGAGGTGGAAGCCAGTGTGTGTGGCTTTAGGAATGAACGAGCAAAGTTGAGGAGAGGGCCTGAGTTTGAGCTCTGTCGGTTACGCAGTTTTATAGGCTGCCCGAGTCTGGTCCCTGCCCCATTATTTATTGCCTGTGTGACTTTGGGTAAGTTATTATTCTCTGTGCTTCTGTTTTCTCACTGATAAAGATAACATCGTACACAACAGTGGTTAAGAGTGCTGACTCTGGAGCGAGACTACCTGAACATAAATCATAGCTTCACAATTTACTAGCTGTGGAATCTGGGGCAAGTCAGCTAATCTCTTTATGTTTCCAGTTTCTGTATCTGTAAAATGGGGAAATAACAGTACTTATATCAGAGGGTTGTTGTGAAGATTGAGTTAAAATGTCTAAAACGCTTAGCATGGTGCAGAATAAGCACTATTTAGCACCTAAGTAGCACGTCCCTCCTAGTGCTACAGTGGCCATCAAATGAGACTGCATGCAATATGCTTAGCATGGCACCTGGCAGACGATAAGGCCCTCAGTGAGACTTAGGGTGGGATAACTGTGGCAGACTCACTGATTTCTAAACTTGTCAAAAAAACGTATTCTTTGGAAATGGCAACAATATAACAAAGTACTGACTTTCCTTGGGAAAAATTATAAGGCAAACCCAGAATATCTTTGGTGTTAACTATTTCAATTCATTCTCCTTGCATATTTTCCAAAGTTCTCCCAGGAAGAATTCATTGCACAATAATCATCTTTATTTTTTAAATGCCCTCTCTCCCCCTTAACAATTCCAAATAAAACCTCCCTTTCTAGAAGGAAGAAATCTCCTGTGAGGCTGTTTATACTAGAATGTGAATGACTGCCCAGTTTACGTGTCCCTTTGTGCATTGCGCATATTAAAAAATAAATCCAGCTTTAGCCTATTGCTTTTTCCAATAGAAGAAATGCAATTTCAGGAGACCAAAATAAATTGTTAGAGAAGGCAATACACCAGACCCTACAAGGTGAATAAGCTATGATCCCAAGGCATAAAGTGTTTGGGGAGTTTGGGATAAATTTTTTCCAGCCTCTACATTAAACCTAGTAAATTACTTTTCCAGCTCATTAAACAGGACTGGAGAAGCTACAAATGATCCTCCCAAAGAGCCTATCTTACTTACCTAGTCAGATCTGATTCATTAACTTTGGAACCCGTCATTTCAATGTGAACACAACTAAGCATCATTCCTCAAAAACAGTATTAAGTTTGCAAAAGAAACCTCCACAGTAAATGCCAATAGTGCAATGCCGACCCTTCTAATAGTGGAATCGTAAACTCCCCCATGTGTCAAGTGGTATAGATAGGTGTGAATAATTCCAAGATCCTAAAAAAGTTTGCAGTTTATGAAAGGGCTCTGGGTGGTTAACTCTGCTGTGAGAAGACTCAGCATGAACATGCTCCACCATTCCCGTGTGCAGTTTCCATTTGAATACTATGGGAATGCTCAAAGGTAGAAGTCTGCCCATGAGGACAACCGGCTTCCCAAGGAGAAACATTTCACATTGAAGAGCAGGTTGTCAAATCCATACGTTGGGCCATGGGAGCATCTTATTGCAAAGCCTTTCAAGAACATTTTTCTTCAGGCTTGAGTATTTGTGCTGTTGTTCAGTGACAACTTCCATTACACATCCAAACTTCCCGGCACCCAGAGACTGTCCACTGTTAATGCAACAGCTCTGGGGATGTGTCTACATTTCATTAAAATGAGACTTCCATGTCAACCCCAGCTTCCTGCCGTCCCATGCTGTGGCAGTTTCTTAAAAACTGACCAGGTTTCTAATGAAAAAGGTGAAGGGGACAGGACCAGGGAAATGAACACTCACTTCTGAAATTATTCTGAAGCCCAACTGAGTACTGAATGCTGTCCCCACCGTCACTTCTGCAGATCACGAGAGAAAAGGGTTACGGAATGACGTGGAGAATTGAAGAGAGTGTTAAGAAGACACTGGTCATAATTGAGGGAAGTAGAAATGCATGAAATCAACACGTACACCTTAAACTTACACATGGTTACATGTCAATTATATCTCACTTAAAAAAACAAAACAAGAATTGAGGAAAGTAGATTGAATCCTCGAGTTCAGACAGGTCTCATAAGCCATCTAGTTCAGAGGCTTCCCAAACTTTTAAAATTCTTTGGACCTTCTGATCAGATTAAATCACAAGCCATAGAACAAAATATAAAGCAATTGAAAGAGGGTTTGTAGGGGGTGGCAACCTTATGTCGGATAAAGACCCACACCTCTGAGTGGGATTCCCAGAACCACTGGAATACAGCTTGAAAACTGCTGACCTCAGCTCCTCTAAAATACCTAGAATCTGCAGATTACATTCAAAGAGACGGTCTTAGTCAGAACCTTTCAGTGCCTTTTTTGGTAGGGATTTCCAGTAACAAGAATAATAGCATTGCCTCTTGGGCAGTGTTGCAAGGATTAAATGAATTAATACATAGAGAGAGCTTAAAAAAAAAAGTCTTATATCCAGTAAGCAAGCAATCCTTCAAAAATGTTAGCTATTCTTACTACTGCATTAGAGTAAGAATAAGTGAATATCAAATTAAAGAGCTGGGCAAGAATTATTTGCCCTATGGGTCTCATGTCCTCATCTGCCAAAGGGAAGATGTAAGACTAAATTATTGCTAACAGCATGTCCAACTTCGAAATCAATCCTCTTGTTCAGGTTAAAATTCCCGGCTACTAGGCAGGGATTGCTTTAGTTACTGGGACTCTTGCTTTCCATCTCTTTGTTCAGTGGACTGTCTTCAGAGGACGAAAAAAACAATGTGTGGGTCTGTTTCTCCCCTCATGGCAACTCGCTTCCCATGGTACTTATTTCCTATGTGCTACCTGAGCACAGGGTGGCAGGACAGCTCATCGTCTTTGGAGACAAACAGCAATGTCTCCAAAACCAAATGTCTTCAAAAGAATTGGCTTTGCAACCTCTTAGCTGAGAGAGCTGAACAGATTATAGTCATGTATTACGTAACGACCTTATGTTCAACAACGGACCAAATGAGGTCTGACCATTAAATTCACGAACTTTTTGCAACGATGTTGCTAACCTTTTTTGATATCAGGGGGATTATTCATTATGAATTTGTACCAACTGGACAAACACTTAACCAAGTTTGCTATTTGGTTGTGCTGAAAAGGCTGCGTGAAAAAGTTAGACGACCTGAACTTTTCACCAACACTTCATGGCTTTTGCATCACGACAATGCACCAGCTCACACGGCACTGTCTGTGAGGGAGTTTTTAGCCAGTAAACAAATAACTGTATTGGAACACCTCCGCACTCACCTGATCTGGCCCCCAATGACTTCTTTCTTTACCTGAAGATAAAGGAAATATTGAAAGGAAGACATTTTGATCACCCTTACAGAAAAAGGGTTCCAAAATTGCTTTGAAAAGTGGACTAGGCACTGGCTTCAGTGCATAGCTTCCCAAGGGGAGAACTTCGAAGGTGACTGTAGTGATATTCAGCAATGAGGTATGTAGCATGTTTTCTTGGTTGAGTTCGCGTACTTAATTGTTCGACCTCTGTACACAATGGTGGTCCCATAAGACTATAATCAAGCTGAAAAATTCCTATCACCTAGTGACATAGTAGTCATCATTACGCAGTAACGCAGATTACAATACAATTGCCTACCATATTCAGCACAGTAACCTGCCTACATGCTTGTAGCCTAGGAGCAATAGGCTATACCCTGTAGCCCAGGTGTGGAGGAGGCCACCTAGGTTCCTGTCAGTGCATTCTTATGTTGGCACAATGACGGAAGAGCCGAATGCCACCTTTCTCAGAGCACAGCCCCATCATCAAGCAACACACGACTACTTAGCTGCTATGAGCTCTTGTTCACTGAGTGCAACGTGCTAATAATGGCCTCCTATGCCTACTTAGGAGGATTAAATGAGACAATGTATATAAAGCACTTCCCCTTTGTCAGATACTGGAAATGTGAAACTCTCCCCATCACACACCGCAAGTACACTCTCTTCCAGCTATGCTGAGCAGGAAGGAAGGTCTAGATATAGGGGGAGTGACTAACAGTAGAGTGAAAAATGTTCACCAAGGAAGTTCAATCACAACTATTGTGTTGGAGATCATGGTTATCTGGATAACTTTTTAATTGAAACCTTTTCACTTCAGGATTCGAGGTATTTAGAACAAAGGACAAGTTACCAGAGTGATAATTGAATTAGAAGTTATCAACTTTCAAATGCTCTACAAATATTAGATAATGAATCCTTGCACCATGTCTCAGAGAGACAGCTAGAGATCACCTTCACTTTACCAAAAGAAGAGGAACAAGCAGAAACGTGGCCACAGGGAATGTGCTAAGTGAGTCCCTCTTAACCTACTACTGTCTTCTAGCCGGCCCTGAGAACCCCACGGACCCGCGATTGGGAGCCAGACGGGACGTCTACACCTGGTTGCAAAGGAAGAGAAGGCAAAGGAGAACGTGAGAGAAGTCTAGAAAAAGAAAAGTTTCAGAATGAGCTTCTGTGGGAGCCTCAGCTTCCAAGGACTGATCGCTCTCTCTCCTCTCACACAATTCCCAAATTGTTTGGCACCTGCATAGCAGTGGAACCCAAGGGTGGCTCAAAGTGGGGGCAGACTCGATGGGTATCAAGATAATGATGAAAAAATGTTAGAGAAACAGTGAAAAATACGGAATGAAAAATAGAGTATGACTGGGTCACACTTAATGTGGGTAACATTTTTATATGCTAACACTCCCATCAGCCAACAGCAGCAGTCCCCCATATCAGGCCTGTTCCCTCCTGCCAAATTCTAAAACTGGTTCTGGACTTCTGTAAACTATATATAATAAAGCCCCAGATTCATCATCAACATATAAGTTGGCATGGTGAGACTTTGGTATCTGGGTTATAGATAAATCACCTCAGGTGTTAGCAGGACCTGCTCCCTCTGAATGCTCTAAGGAAGAATCCTTCCTTGCCTCTTCCTAACTTCTGGTAGCTACCAGTGTCCCTTGGTGTTTTGTGGCTTGAAGCTGCATCTCTGCAATCTCTGCCTCCCTTGTCACATGGACTTCTGTCTGTCTTCATATGGCCTTCTTATAAGGACACTGGTTATTGGATTTAGAACCCACCCTATTCCAGTATGAACTCAGCTAATTCTATCTGCAAAGACCCTATTTCCAAACCACATCACGTTCTGAGATCCCGAGTGGACATGAATTTTGAGTGGGCTCGGGGAGTAAAGACAAGAAATCAATCGTAAGACAGGGGTCAGAGCCCACTACCTTTTCAGTTTTCAGTTGTCTTTTTCCCTTTGAACACTTGGAGACGTGGTGTTGATTTTTAAAAGTTATTTACTGAGTATGCAGCAGGTCAGATGCTGATGTGCTCTACCAGAGGCCTTTGACGGCTCTATTAAAAGTAATGCGTTGGTCCCTGGGATTTCATAATAAAGCCAACCTTAGGGCAGATCACACATATCCAAGGAGATGACTGCACAGCCAGGGTTTCGAATCTTCTCTCATCACACAGCATCACGGAAAGAGGAGGCATGACAAGGTCAAGTCGCCATCATGACGTATCGCATTTCAAACCCACGAGCCTGGCTTTTCCACTGTTGGGCCTCATTTGCTTACTGCTAAGAGGCAGCTCTTCCAAACGACAACATTCTAAGACACATTCCAGGCAGTGATTCTGAGGTCTCCTCTTGCTTTAAAAAGCTTGTTGGATTCTACTTGGGTTACTCGGTCTGTGTTACTGCGAGTCCAGGCTAAAAGCCGTCAAGTTGGGTTCATACGTTGGAAGAGCCAGATCCATCCACGGGAGCCTATGCCTCGTTAAGTTTCGCAGGATTTTCCAGCCTACGCCCTCCTCTGCCTTTTGAAAAGCAGAATGACAGCCTTGCTGGAGCAGCCTACTCCGTATCACAGGGAGGATGAGTGCCACCCCACGCCCTGCTTTCTGCCCTTTGGTCCACCTCAATCTAGCAACGCCCCCTCCAAGGAAAGAGGTGCTATTACTCTAATTGTCCAGATCAAGGAACTGTCCTTGGACCTCTTTTAATAGCAGGCATTATCACATTTGTCAAGGGTGGGTGTCTGTGATCACTAAGCAAATCTTTATCTGCATGAGAAGAATGTATGTGCCAGACTCACCTTGGGGGCAGAATGGCCATTTTGGTTCACCTGATCTACTTGCTTCCATATGCAAGCATCCTAGCTTCACAAGAAGCCACAGAAGACACCGTGTATCACTTCGGCCAAGTTCTATACAGTTTGACATTTATCAGAGTTTGGCATGAGGGCTTATTGGGCACTTGCTCAGCTACTAAAAATGTGCTCTTTTTCTTGTTTCCCTTTAGTACACCATTTACTCTTGCTCTCGGATGGGGACCTCAGAAAAGAGAAACGGTGAGTAGTATCATTACCCAAATCCTACTCAACCCCCCAGCACTCAGCATTCTGGGAGAAATCCTGGGCCCCAAACTGGATTCTGCTGTGTGACCCCCTTGTCACGCCCACTTCAAATAACTGGGTCAGCTCATTTCCCTTCCTACATTCGTTTCTACAGCTAATTTTCCCCTTCCCTCTAGAGAAGCCCTGGCTCCGTGGCCATGAAACTCATTCCCTCACTCATCTTTCTGGATCTGGACCAGCTTCTCCTGTCAGTCCCTTTTCTCATTAGTGAGCCTCAGCTCCTAGAAGGCTATCTCAACAACCATTCTGTTTAGAGTCAAAAGATTTTATTTGTCACCCCCTGTAGTGACTTGGCTCAACTGGAAACATCCTGGGTTTCCCCCCAGGACATGGCCACCTCCTTTGGACCACTTCAAAACACTAGCTCTTTGAAATGGAGACCTGCTGTTTGTATGCAAATTAATTTCTTAGCAGGCTTCAGAGTGATTTCTTCTTGTAAACCTGTAAACATTCCCTTTGCATCTTGTTTACTGATTTGCTCAGCTCAATGTTTTCTGAGAAAAGTAAATTTCAATTCTGTGAACCTGCCTGAATTATACAATATTATGATTGAGTAAGGTCAGGATAACTTGGGGTTTGCTCTATCTTTGGGTCTCTTAAAAATAGTAGTACGTTAGAAGGAGAAAGGCTTACAGAGAACATGACATGTTAGGTTTTGAATCATTTAAATCTGATGCTCTAAGCATCTACATGACAGGAAAAGAATTCTCTTTAGCAAGGGAGGAGTCTGGGGGAGTAAATATGTTTGGAGCACCTCCACTGTGGTGAGCATGATTAAGGGTATATTGTGTCTCCCCCTTCCCCAAATTAATATGTTGCAATCCTAATCCCAGAAAGTGACCATTTTTGGAAATATGGTCATTGCAGATGTAATTAGTTAAGATGAGCTTGTCCTGGAATACAGTGGGCCCTAATCTAATACGACTGATGTGCTTATAAAACGGGAAATGTGGACACAGACACACACAAGGAAGGCAGACATCAGGGTAATGCATGTACAAGGCACATAAAGCCTAAGATTGCCAGGAAACCACCAGAACCTAGGAGAGAAGCATGGAGCTGCTTTTCCCTCACAGACGTCAGGAGGAACTAACCCTGCTGACACCTGCATCTTGGGCTCCTAGCACCCAGAACCGTGAGACAGTACATTTGTCGTAGTTTGTTATGGCAGCCCTAAGAAGTAATACAAACACCATGCTATGTTTCCTCTCCCTTCATCCTTTTAACACTTGGAGGCATTTATTATTATTGCTGTTTTCCAGAAGAAGAAACTGGTTCGGAGAGGTCATGTACTGGGTAAGGTTACATAATTAGAGTAACAAAGCCACTAATGTGCTTTCTTGACTTCAAAGCTGTGCTATTTCCAGATCACAAAGCTGCCTCCCATAAGAAAGGAAAAGGGGGATGATGTGGGAAAATGAGGAGAGAGGTAGGAGGGAAGACAGCTGGGAGCTCAGCAGTAATGTTTCCGGCTGGCTGGAGGGCCCCGGGCTCGGTTCTGTGCAGCTGTGCAGGAGGCTATGTTTCCCCTTGGGGTCCTTCATTTCTGCTCTTCTTTCCCACCTTCTGGCACGTGGGGCTTCACTTTAGCCAGACATCAGTGTAATCCAACTTCCTAAATTCCTCTCTGAATAATCAAAGCTCGTGATTCCCCAAGTCTCACATCTGATTAAAGTAATTCAAGACTAAGGTGTAAATGACTCATAACCCTTAGTCTGCTGTTCGCTAAGGGATATTTCTATTTATAACAAGTAGCTGAGGCAAAATTAGTCTGTTATATTTACTCTTCATTGCACAATTAAAGAGTTAGTAAATGAAGCATAGTTTGTCCTCTAAAGGTGATGAAACCTTCCATTAGACTATACATTTAATTTGCATGTTTTTGTTACTTTAGAAAACCTTATTCCTTGTGGGTGGTGCTCATCTCAGTACAAATGTTTGCAAATTCTGAGATAGTGAAGTCCAACTTAATGTGCTATGCAGTTTTAAATCAACCATATATGTTTAGCATCATATATCAGATAACTATATGTTTATAAAAATGTATTTGGATATTTGTAACTATTAATACCAAACTTTTCCAGATATTTGCACCACTAGAAAGTTAAGCGGCTCCTGACCCTTCCAGTTCATGGTTTAGAAACCACTAGATTCAAAGCACATGCTTTCAGCAATGTTATAGTGGCTGTATTAACCATAGACTCTTCTAGATAAGGAGTCACAAATTCAGAGACTACGGAGGACCAGATATAAGAAAAAAAAAATCCCACTTTTGGGGTAGCTTCTTTTCAATATTAGCTTACCATCACACTATGGTTATCAGAAAAGCAGGTGGGCACAGCGTCACCAAATCTCCAATCTTTCAAAAGAAGTCATAAATTTGCATTTTGAATGTAAATTTTCCCTACTTTTAAAAGAGTATATTCGTTTCCTATTGCTGCTCTAAGAAAACACCACAAACATAGTGGTATTTATTATCTTATAGTTCTCGCGGTCAGAAGTCTGAAAATCAAGATGTCGGCAGGGCTGCTTCCTTGTGGAGGCCCTAGGGGAGAATCCATTTCCTTGGCTTTTCCAGCTTCTAGAGTCTGCCTACATTCCTTCGCTCATGGCCCCACATCACATTGCCTGTTCTCCCTCTGTTTCTGTCACGGAATCACCTTCTCTTGACTCTGACCCTCCTGCCTCCCTACTATCAGGGCGACCAGATTATGAATGGGATTAAATTGGGCCCACCCAGATAACCCACAGTAATCTCATCATCTCAAGATTCTTAACTTAATTACAACTGTAAAGTTCCTTTTATCATGTAAGCCAACATATCCACAGGTTCTGAGTATTAAGATGTGGCCATCTTTCGGGAGGTGGGTGGCATTATTCTGCCTACCTCAGGTGGCAACTAATTCAAATAACTAAATGAAAAATAAAATATTGAATGCAGTGATGAAGTTCGACATTTATTTTAAAAGTTCCAGCATGTTCTCTCCCACCCTCTCCCCTCAAAATGGTAGATGGAGAAAATAAGATGGACAAAATATTGACAATTATTAAACCTGGGTTAGGGGAATGTGGAGGTTCATTATTGTTTTTGTCTTTTCTTTTAGGTAAATTTAAAAGTTTGTCTGTAATAAAACAAATTAAAAAGTAAACAATATGGAGACCAAGGAAAATAAACTTGTGAGCCAGACATCTGGCCCACTGTTTGCCAGATTGCTATGAACTAACGAGCACTACCTTTGAGAAATACACAACACACACAAACACAGTTGCTGCAAAGGCATTCACAGATGTAACATACGAGGTTTTGATGAGTCCCTCGTGTTCCTCAAAGGCTCCAACATCCTACTAAAATGCAAGTGTGACCTAAATTAACTGAAGGCTGAGGTATGAGAGTGGGTATTAGCTACTGAGAGACACTGGCTAAGAGCAGCTTCTGTCCTCAAAACTCTGGGTGTGTATCTATGTGTGACCTAGTTAGTGGCTCTCTTGAAGGAAAACCTGTGTCTATATGAAATGTGGATACCAAAAAAGTGACTTCTAATGCAGGTGACACAAGTGAAGGGACAGGGAAAGGTATAATTAGTAATCTTTCTTGGAAAACTGAACTTTATCAAAGAAAATTTATACACAGTGGCCTTAAGAATTAGGGACTCTCAGAATTATTGAAACACAGCTCTCACAAACGACAAAAGTCTCCATTATAATCCTCTGTCCCTAACATGTTACCATTCCTTCCCCCTTACTTATTCCCTCTGTTGACCTTAAACAAATAGACAGCCAGACATTTCTCTAGCAAAATGGGTTTATTTGAGAACAGCTAAGAATTGCAATTCAGGGCATGCAGTCTAAAGGTGAGCAACACACAAGTTCAGAGAAACAAAGGAGAGGAACACTCTTTTATGGCCTTGGGAGGGGCTGTTGTAAATGACGAATCTATTAGAGGAAACTAAAAATTCGAAGGTGTAGTGACTTTTCATTGGCTGAGTTCTGGCAGTCTCCCATTGGCTGAGCTGTTACCGGGCAAGAAGGAATCTTTTCTTCCTCTGTTGATGTAGTGAAATAGTCGCTTCTTGTGGGAGATGGCGGGTACATCTCTTCCTGTTGGGTCAGTAATGTGCATTGAGTGACATGTGCATGCAAGTTCTCTCTACTAGCCTCCAGATTCCATTTTAAATGAGGCTTCTGTTTATTAATTTTCATACTTTTAATTTTAGACAAATCAGCCGCTGGGAATTCTCATCTTGTGTGGGATACCTGTCCTTGATGTCCTCATGGTTCCATATTTTATCTAGGTATGTATGGTACCTTCCTAATACCTGGGACATAGGAGCTTTCAGTAGATTCTGACTGAACTCTGAAGGACTGAAGTCATATGGGGAGGTGTCGAAGGCCCCCAATAAATGCTGTAAGGGGCCTATGTGCTCTCTCGGACTTTCTTCTCCCATCCATAGCTCCAATTTCCTATTCCCTTCACTAGGTGTGAGTGTGCATTGTCCATATTCAGCTTCGAGAAACAGATGAAAGGCTGCTTCTAATCTGTGACATGCACAGGTAATTAAATTAGACTCCTCTCAGTCTGGTGGCGAAAGCTATTCTATATTTGCATTAACTCCAAAGGGCCATTTCAATTACAGTCACTGTTTGGTAAACAAGTTATCTTTGACTTATAGCCTTTCCTTCTGTAACGCCCAGGAAACACGGCCTTTAAAGGGATACCAGTATGAAGCAGAAATTCATAATTTTGTACACAGTTATCTTTTGAAAGGCGGCTGACATTATCACTAGATCCAAAAGGAGCAAGTTCTTACCAAAAAAAGTCTCTGCTTCAGTGTCCTGTTTTGTTTTCACTGGGTGTGTCTGTGGGTTTCCTTGTTGATGGTGCCCTCATTTCATAACATTTATCCTTCAAAATATTTATCCTTCAAAGGAGAAAGCCAAGTGTTCTTTGAAGGAAGAGGCTGTTACAATGTAGGGAGTCTCTGGGCACAACACCACACATCAGCATTTTCTAAAGTCATGGCCTGGTCTAACAGCTATGCAGTTATTATACATCATAACAATAGTGTCAGATAGCATAGCACTATTTACTATATGAAAGAAATACCGTGTTTCCCCGAAAATAAGACCTAGCCAGACAATCATCTCTAATGTGTCTTTTGGAGCAAAAATTAATATAATACCCAGTCCTATTTTACTATAAGACCGGGTCTTATCTAACATAATGTAAGACCGGGTCTTATATTAATTTTTGCTCCAAAAGACGCATTAGAGCTGATGGTCCAGCCAAGTTTTATTTTTGGGGAAACATGGTATCAACATGTTTGCTTTCAGTTGGACCTATTAAAGTTTTATAGCTAAAACAAAAGCAAAGCAATTTTATGTTAGAGAAATCTCAGAATTTGTGTGTGACAAATTCCAAAGTCCACTTAGCTTACTTTAGTTTAAATACCTTCATAAAACCTGCCCCAACTGGGAAGATACTGTTTTTTTTCTTTCTCTCTTTCTCTCTTTCTCTCTCTCTCTCTGACCTCCTGGAAACAAGGAGGCAATCTAGTATGAAGAACATAAATCTTGCTGTCCGACAATTCTAGTCCACAAGTCAGCTCAGCTATTTGCGGTGTGATCTTGAATGAGTTCCTTATCTTCTCCATGCTTCACTTTCCTCCTCTGTAAAATGGAGGTGATCAAAGTTCCTCTCCCATATGAGTAGTAGAAGGATGGAATCAGATAATGTGTATAAATGGCTTATACACATTATTGCTTTGCCAGGGCCCGGCAAAGAGTAAGTTCTCAAAAATTGGTGTTTCTCAAAATTTTGTCTGCAGATCACAAATTTCTGCAATTTGGTCTGTTTCAGAATCATCTGGGCTGCTAGTTACAAATTCAGTTGTCTGTCCTTTCTAGACTCAAATTATTCAAAAGGGTTGGGGATGGCACCAGGAATCTGCATTTATAGCCAGACCCCTCGGTAAGTCTTATGCTTACTAGTGTTTGAGAATATCTGCAATAAATGTCACTGACCACTACCACACTCATTTACATATCACTCATTTTCTAGCTGTGATTTCCAAAGATCAGACCCTCGGATTTCCTGCCTCAGCCTCACTGGAGCACTCATTAAAACTATAGATTCTTGAATTCCAAATCCACTGAACTGTGGTATCTACCGACTGAGACTCTCCATCCCTATTTTTATAACTTCTTCTGGAGACTCTGATGCCCAGCCTTCTTTGGGATCCCCTGGTGCACATAACTCATTCTGACACTGGATCATAGCCCTTTATTTTTTAACCATTTTGTCAGTGTCTACGATACTATGATAAATGTTTGTTGTTGAAAAGAGGTAACCTGAATAAAGGTGTGTCTGCCCAAGTGAACCTCTCAGCTAGAATAGGCTCTGCTCAGGGATTTCCCCCTTTTCATTTCTTCCTAATGTTATATCCATGAACATTTGATTCCTGAATAGTAGTTTTTCCGCACTGTAGTCATTAGTGCGGAAATGATTTTCCATGATGAGTTTTTTGTTGTGTCCTATTGTACTATTGTGAGAATAACTGCCAGCTGCCAACCTAATATCTATTCTCTCTTTACTAACAAACACCAAAATTATTAGGAGTGACAACACATCCAGTAGGAAATTCTGTTTCCTAGTTCCAGCTTATCTTCATGTTCCCCTTCCTCCAACAATTCCAATCCAGAAGTATCTTCCACCTGCACCCCATTAGGCTTCTTTAAATATCCACGTTCACACTCATTTGGTTAGGTCATCTGTACAGGCACCTCCGGCCCTGAAGAGAGGACTCTTTCATATCTGCTGCTGGACTCCTTGTAGCTATCAAACAGGAAACACGATAAATGTTATTTCTAAACAGAAACGTGGCTGGGAAACCATAGGATGACATGTGTTTGTCCTCCTTCCTTTAACCGTATGTTTTCTCCCTCAGATGTTTCTTATGCAATGAACCATTTGCAGCCAACATCTTTTTTTGTGTGATCCTTCAAAGAGTCACGAGGAAAATTCCAAGGACATTTGAACATTCTACAGAAGCTCAGCAGAATGAAGCATGACAGAAGCAGGTATTGTTTCAATGTAGTACCATGTCAGACTTGAAATCTTTCCAAATATGAATGTTTTCTGGATGATCTTGGACCTATGCGAGGGCTTTTACTTTAGATTTATAAAACCAGCAATGTAGTGCACTATGATGAACCTAACTGCAGAGAGGGGAAGAAGTACCGTGGATTGTCCCTGCCTCTGTCCTCCAGTTTCTACCAGTGCCTCACGCTGCCCTCACTTAGGTAGATAACAGTTATCTACTTCACAGGATAACTGAGAATCAAAGGAGGTAACATACGAAAAGTAGGGAGCATAGGAAGCATGATTCAGTGTTCACAGGAGTATGTGTTGTCCAACTATGACCTTTATTAACACTGGTTCCTGGAATCCCCACACTTCCGGCTCGCCTCGCAGGGCTCATCAGATATGAAATGACATCCACTGTCATATCAGCAGATCCTTAACCAAGTCTGACCCCTGCTCCCCGTGTCTAATCATAGGTTTCAACTGAACACAGCAACAGCATCTTTGAGTCTGTGGAATGGGTTGTCTGAGAGGCGATATACTTCCCTAAAGGAAGTATCTGCAGGAGTGGGTCATGCACAAAACACCACCACAACCAGCCTGATACTCAGTGTCATGGATCCTCAGATACTTTTCTCCAGGATTTTCCTCAGTCCTTGGACCATGAGAAAGTTCTGAAAATCAGCCATTCCAAACTCCTCAAGAACACGCTTCTTATCGCTTCATCTTTTGCTTCCAATAATTTACTTCTTCCTGCAGCATCTTCTTATCTGCTTTTCATTTGCCGAACTCTGTTAGATTTCGTTGACTTCATCTCCACCTTTTGACCCTTAGAGAATTGGTGACCTTTTTCATTATAGTCCCTTTTCCCCTCTATCCGTCTTAAGACCGGAGGATCAAAGGTGCACATGTGATTCTAGATAGATTTGCCAGAGATGCATAGCAACTGCGGGACCTCCTCACTCTCTGCCAGGAAGGGATGCCTAAGGATAACTGGCTTTAGACTCACTTGGGGAGTGCAAGGTTTTGGATAGAAAACACATTAACCAGGACACGCAATGGGTTGTAGTTGGTACCAACAACTGCCCTGTGTCATGAGTCTGTAAATACCTTCATTCTGGCCTCTTCTTTTGCCTCATACTAATTTCGCCTCCAACACATTTTGGGGTCCTTTCTAGCCTTGTCCCCCTGAGCATCCTACAAAGCCCCATTCGCAACGTTTTTTTCCCATCCCCATAAAAACTCAGTTCTTCTTTCGTTGTCGTTGTGTGCAAAGGGGTGTGACTTAGGTGAAAGGAAATCATTTCCTTAATATGCAGGCATTTTGTTCTCAGCGTTTTGGCTGCAAAGACCCATTCTCATTAACTTAAATTGAAAAAGGGACTGTTCCGTAGATGCTGCTGAGGATGAAGCAAGTGAAAGAAAACATACACCACTTGAGTTTAATTTTACTACTTTCTCAAAAGAGAAAATTAGGAGACAATCTCTTTCTACTGCTTTGATTAATAGTCACTAATTATCTGCAGTTGACCCTATTCATGAGAAAAGCTAAGTCATCGATGAACATAGATTTTCTTTAAGCGTGTAAAACAGGCTGAAAGCTTTGCTAGAAAGCTACTCAGATTTAAAAAAAAAAATAACTAATTCATTA
The DNA here is from genome assembly GCF_036562045.2 of Rhinolophus sinicus. Taxonomy (NCBI): domain Eukaryota; kingdom Metazoa; phylum Chordata; class Mammalia; order Chiroptera; family Rhinolophidae; genus Rhinolophus; species Rhinolophus sinicus. The sequence goes on along the minus strand of NC_133761.1, from coordinate 14,320,127 downwards.
ACAGATCTATGTCAAACTAAGAAGCTGAAATTTTTAAAAAATCCATTTAAACCTCTAGAACAGGCCATCCCAACTAAATGAGGTGATATGTGTCCATTCCTGTAACAAATATGTTTTGAGCGCATGCTCTATGCCTAAGCCCTGTGCTAGAAGCTGGGCAGGTTGTAAGAAGCAGGACCAGAGAGCACTCCCCAGGTGTGACTTACAGGCTGGAAGAGGGGACAGATGTTACAGAAATCATCAAACAAACAGTAAATATACAATTATAAACCATGGTATCTGCTGACACCAGGAGGCTTATCCGAGCCCTCTACTCCATCAAGTCCACTTTCTCTTACTCTGGGGGCTTTGCTATTCTGAATCCTGAAATTCCCTTTGCATGAAATGCCACTGAAGGCAAGTGTTAACATGGCCAGTGAATTTGATGCACACACCTGGAGTAACAGGTGCATGGATGTTGCTGGCTTTCCCTGAATATTTCTGCACACAGCAGATTCCTTTGCATATGATTCTTTACCCACACCCTGTTCCCATGGCTTTTTTTGGGTAAATGTTTATACAGCTGTTAAAAGGAAAAAGGAGGGGGAAAAAAACAACTTTTGGGACTCAAAAAAAAATCTACCCCCAAACAGATCCTTTTCTCTTGCTTTGATTTTTCTATTTTACCACATTTTAAAAAATCAGTTCCAGAGAGTTTTCATTCACAGGGTGGATCATGAAGAAAAGTGTGAGGTCAGTCAAGTTTCACTGTGGCCACCAGGAGTGACATGCAGAATATGTCACAACCAGCACAGCCACCTGCTGAAGCAGAAGCCATCAGGAAGCAAGGTCAGGGTCGACAGCAGTGGGCAGCCTCGGCCTCTCCCACCACATTTCTTTTGCCTTCCATTACGTTCCAGCCCTCTTAGGTCTCATGTCTGAGTCCATTTTTTTTAAGGTCTTTCACCCAAATATTTGTTGAACACATCCTGTGTCTTTATACCCCAGGAACTGGATAGTAAAGAAGGGTTGTGGGGACAGAGCCAGGAGTGCAGTTTCCAGGCTCTCGCCCTCTCGTGGAAAGGTGCTCACTCGGGTAGTAAATGGCCATCAACTGTGATTGGATGGCCATCAACTGTGGCTAGTTGGCTGTCAGCTGTAACCAGTGAGCCATTGGCCACTAATATAACTGCTGTGGCTATGCTAGCAGAAAATGGGGGCTAGCAAGAAGATGGTGGCTGAGCTAGCAAGCGGCGGAGTGTGGATTGCAGATTGCAGAGAGGCGGATTGCAGTTAGCATGGCGGATTGCAGCTAGCAAGTGAGGTTGGTTGGCAGAGTGAAGTGGACGGATTATGTGGCTCCTACTTCCTGTGTCTCCAACCCAGCCGCCAGCAAGACTATAGTGGTATGACTCCCCTATCTATGGCTCCGTGGGTGTTCCTTTTTGGCCTCACCGTGTCCTGTGTTCTTATGTGTGGAGCGGGACTAGAGACCCCACATGAGTCCCTGCATGACAGGGGTCAAGTAGTCTCTGTCCTCATGAAATTTGAGGTCTATGGTGGTGACAGACCAAAACAGCAAGGAAACAAAGAAATGAGTACAAAATTGTGTTAATAAACCAAGCAGGAGATAAGATAAGGGAGCAGGGAGAGGGAATGACTTAATTTAAATAAACACATTCTTATAAGGACGGTTAGGGCTTAAAAGGTTCGTCTTGCATGAGGTATTTGCATCTTAAGAAGGGACAAACCATTAAGCCAAAGAAATGAATTGTTACTGCTGGAATTTCAGCCATGAAATGGCATAATGAGAAAATTATTTGGGGAGATGGCACATGAGACAGGGGTTTTTCTTAATCCCGTAAGTCACCTCATCTAGGAACCCATCTGGGGAGTCTGTTTTTAAAGCTGGCCCAAATTCACAAATATGAAAAAGTCCTGGTCTGGAAGTGGGGGGCCAGAGAAGCCCTGAGTTCCCACTGAGAATCAAAGAGACTCCCCTGGTGAGATGACAGGAGGCCAGATTCTAACAGTTACCAAAGTGTTCAGGAGGTCCCTTCTTGGGAAGCAGGGCCTTTCCTGATTTCTTTTACCCCATTCTCTAGTCTTTGAGTGTTTCATGTGATTTTCTTACTTTTGTCACTTACAAAGTGTGTGTTTGTGTGTGTGTGGGGGGGTCTCTTCTACAGAGCTCACACTTAGTGTATAAACCCCAAATGATTTTGATATTTTTAAATCATGTTTAAACTTTGCATTTGAAGCTTGTGGTGACTTGTTACAGCAGCAATAGGAAAGTAGTACCACATGGTAGGGGGGGTGGAGGGAGGTACTAACCTGCCTCCCATAAATAGTGTGATGAGTGTTTATAAGCATGTGTGATGTGCACATGCCTGTTTCATTTTCATAGCCAGGGTTCTTGCCAAATGGACATTTTTACAGGATGGCAATTTTCAGGCACACCAGTGAAAAAATGGGCATCCTCCACAACAGAACTACAAAGGAAGATCCCAATTAACGAGTTTGCTGATTGATCATTTTGACTGGTAAGCTCTTAATGAGGACATAAGTCATCAGCTAATTATGCAAAGCACGAGGTTGGGAGCACCACCCTCGGAGGGGGCACAGCCTGCTAATTTGCTGTTGTCTGCAGTCTGGAAAAGACCCACCTCTTGCGAAGCCCCTGCCAGGAGGGCACCTGCCCCTCCTGCAGCCCCAAGGACCAAATCCTGCAGAACCTGGAGGTCCTGAAAAGGTGGTGGTTCTATTTGTTGACATACTCAAACTATAATCAAGCTTTAGGTTTGAAACAGAATATATATGGTATGCTGAAATTAAAAGAGTTTCCAACTGCAAAATTCTTCAGCAGTTCCTCAAAGCTAAACCTTTCTCTTTTTTGGAGGGCTGTTCCTTTGCTGGTGTTTATACTGTAACTACCGACTGGGTGAAATATCTGCATCCCAGTGCAAAGCCTTTCTACTCCCAGCAGCTTCCCCTCATGGTTTTCCAAATTCTCTCTAATCTGGCCTCCTGTCCTCTCTCCAGGGGAGAGTCTCCCTGATTCTCAATGGGAACTCAGGGCTTTTCTGGCCATTTTTTCCCCCACCAGGACCGCAAAATCCCATGTTAATCCTTCCTTCTCACCTCAGCATCTTTGCTCCACAGCACTCCCCTCTGTAATGCTGTCCCTTATTTTATGCTACGCCAAGCTTTTCCCATCCTTTCTCCTCCATGAACCTCCTTCCCAAATCCTCCTCCAATGTGGCATTAGCTGCAGAATCACTTAGTATGCATTTACTTTGGGCCAAGCACCCAACTGGGTACAGTGAGTACAGCAATAAAGACAAACGAGGTCCCCACCACCAGGAGATTTTCCTTACTGCATCTCCCAGGAAGATTGCAAATGCTCGGGAAGTAGCTACGAGCCTACAAGATGGGAACATATGCTTTCCAGTGACCGTCCCCACGTCTGGTTGTGCTGCAGAAATTTCACTTCAGGAAAGAGTAACGTACATTCACAAGAAAACCCATGACACGTGATCTTGGCTAGTGCGTGTTAAGCAGCCGTGCTAAATGACGCATGTGGCTTTTTCTGTCTAGTGCTCACTAGTGATCCCTGTTTCGTCGATGCCCCATAGATGTTTGTCGTTGACAGTAATGAAGATGGGCGTCATGTTTCAAAACTGAGACTTCTAAAAGGGAACGTTCTGCAAAGATGATCTCACATTTGTTAAAGTCCAGAGGGGCAAAGCCCCCGCATGACACTAGTGTGAGGCTGCACTGTAGTTCCCATGAACTGTGTAGGAATTATGCTTTTAACGGAGTGGGTTTTCTCCATGGCACGTGATACCAGCTTTATAGACACTTTAAGAGAATTAGAAAAAGGCGCCCTCTTCTGGGAAGATGGTGCCCTGCAGGCGCACGATTTCGCTGCAACGGGGAAGAAAAAGGGCCCCTTCCTCTGGTGGGGTCAGGCCCCCGCCACCGTCGGCAACATGAGGCTTGGCAAGTGGGATGTCAATTGGATTTTGCCCCTACTGGTCCCCACTGCTGAGCACGTTTGTGGAGTACACAAACTATACAACCTTACAGAGCAGCCCTTGGCAAATACCACCAACTGTATAAATGCAGACAGATCAGACCAGAGCTTTGCAGTGCTTCACGTAAGTATCTGAAAGCAACAGGTATTACCCTAAAAGTTTATACTAAGACACATATATTTCAGTCCAATACTTTACACTGCTTTCTTTGACTTTTCTCATTTGCTTTTATAGTTAAAGAAAAGAAGACCAGATTTGGGTTTTTAGTAAGAAATAGACAAGATCTGTGAAGCGGCAGATTTTACCACTATATCTGGTAACCAAAAATGGATAAAACTTCCACCTGCAGGCACGACTGAAGGCCATTGGCCACTTGGGTAAAATTTTCAATAACTTGTCTTTAAATGCAAATTGAGCAAAATGGGTATTTTCTGTGTCTCACAAAATCAGTTGCTGGTGAGAATTCAACATGATAATGTATAGGAAAGTGCTTTTAAATCCTGAGACCTACATAAATGTCAGTCACTTTAAACTGCAAGTTATCCAGTGTCAAGTTCAAAAAGAAACCATCTGTATATTCTTGTTAAGTTAGGCAAAATAGAAGAATGCTCTGTATCCTCACTATTAGGCAACATGGTGAAGAAAGTATTATAAATCCAGCAAAAGAAATAAAATAGAGGCATAAAAAATTAGAAGACACAGTTAAAAGTACCATATTTGGGTGTTGAGATGGAGAACCTGGAAAAGCCAAAAGAGGCAACTGGAAAACTGTTACAAACAACAGAAAAATTCAACAAGTTGGCTAAGTAAAAAATTAATATAGAGAAATCATAGCCTTCATACATGCAAAGTCAGGGAAAGTTAAAATGGAAAAGATCCTATATATAATAGCTAAAAGTAAACAAAAAAATAAAAAGAAGCACAAATCCACATAAAGAAAATTCAAAAACTCTAATGGAGGGACACAAAGAAAATCTAAACAAACACCCAGTTCTTGGAAGAAAATATTCATCTTCAGAAAGATGTCACTTCCCTAAATCAATCTATAAATTTAAAGCAGTATCAATGAACCCGCCGTGTAACTTTTCATTCTGGCAATGGAAGAGTAGGTATCTGGTAAACCTGTGCTACAAACACCTACAAATGCTGGATAAAATCTAACATATATCCTATTAAGTGAATACCTGAAAGCCTCAGGTGCAAGAAAAAAAAGAGGAAACTGATGTGAAACAATGGGCTAATGCTATGTCTAAGATGGAGGAGAAACAAAGGAAAGGTTATTGGTCTCCATAACTCAAAACAGGCTTTAGTACCACTTGAGAATAGCTGGGTGCTGTACAACTCCATAGGTGGCTATGCCTGCAAAGCATGGAATTGACTTCCATGCGTACATCTGAACCGTTGAAGGGCTTCACAGTTAATCAAAGAGTAGATAGAAAAAAATTTATTGACAAAACTCTGTAATTTGAACAGGATAAAAAGTCTCCTCTGATAATTTATAAGCACAGGCTTATGCTTCATGGGGGTCTGTGGTTGGCATTTATACTGCCTACCTGGTCCAGGAAACCCCAAGCCAGGTATCTATCATAAACATTAGCCCGAATCATTGAAACTCTGGCAGCACCTGGCAGATCCTTCAGGATAAAGCTGCTCCGTAGGTACATACCTTTAACCCATGCACATAATAGTTCCACAATTAAACACCCACTGGAGATGAGCTCACAGCCCCAAATTTCAAAACACATGTGATAAAAATCTTCCATGAAAACGAGTTAACAGACACATCACAGAATTATTATAACACTAAGAATTTATGGGCCGAATTGTTTTTCCCCTTGTCCCCAAATTCATATGTTGAAGTCCTAACCCCCAGTATTTAAGAATTTGACTGCATTTGGAGACAAGTTCTTTAAAGAGGTAACTAAGATAAAATGAAGTCATAAGGGTGGGCCTTAATCCAGTATGACTTTTGTTCTTATAAGCGGAGATTAGGAGACAGACACACAGTGAATGAAGACCACGTGAAGACACAGGGAGAAGGCAGCCATCTTCAAGCCAAGAAAAGAGGCCTCAGAAGAAGCCAGCCCTGCCAACACCTTGATCTTGGACTTCTAGCCTCTAGAACTGAGAGAAAATAAATTTCTGTTGCTTAAGCCACTTAGTCTGTGGTAGTTTGTTATGGCAGCCCTCGTCAATGAATACAATCGACTATAACACAGTGAAAGGACAGATATCATAATGGAAGTCTATTTAAAATATTAGAAACCATAAACACGGAAATAACAAAAGGGACTCTGTAATTTCCAAAGTAAGTAGAAAGGGAAGATAAAGCAAAAGAAAGGAACAAAATACAAACAGGAAATCCAGTAGCAGGCAAGAACAAAAAGAAATAAAAAAGAAAGATAAAGCAAAGATCCTAACACAGGAAAAGCTTGGTGTAGAATTGCCTGCTTCCCTCTGGTATAGTTACTTAAACTGAGGGAAATAATGGGGCAGACCACGTGCACAGCTCCATGCTGGAGCATTTCTCTCACTAACGACCTATGTGTGTGATCAAATGACTACCTACCAGCAATAGTCTTTAAATGACTAAACAGGCATTGGGCTGGAGTGGGACCGCCTGAGCCATCAGAAGAGACAGCTGCTGGTAAGGTTCCAGCCCAACCTGTCTCTCATCATCACGGGAGTGTCTTCTGGAAGAGCTACCAGCGACACAGAGCCACCCGAACAGAATCTATAATCACACTGAAAAATGAATGGAAGGTAGTGCTTACAATGAGCACACATTCACTTCAAAAAAGAAAATGTTTTTTAAAAAAACATCAAAATGAATGAAAAGCAAACCATATCAGTGTATTCTCCCTCCTTTTCTGCTTGGGAGGGAGGGAAGAGAGATGGGTCTCACTTTATCTACTATTACGTGTCTATGTACACAGATATTCCATCAACGCTGGGCCACTGTACTGCCTGATGTTTTCCAGGCTTTGTAGAAAATACCTGAAAAATTGGCTTGATACTTTCTGGATTCATAGCACAGACCTGCTACGCATATGAAAATATGTAATCCTATGACGGGTACTAGAGGTGAGACTTACTAAATTCATATTTTCCACCCAAATCTTTCCTTTTGGGATCTCCCATGAGGCTGGACCAATGTTCTTAGCCCACCTGATCTCACAGGTCTCTAATTAAACACAGGAAGACTCACACAGCTATTTAATGTAAGAGAATTGTGTTTTGTCTTGTACATTTTCTCTGTTGATCATTCTTTGATTTGGGAACGTCTCACTTTGTTGTTTCCTTCATTAATCAACTTATAAACTACTTAGGACAGGGACTGTATTTTGCATTCGTAGCACCTTAATGCCCTTGATCAGGGCTGACCTTACAGCAGGCTATTAACCTAAATGTGCTGAATTTTCTCGATAATGCTAAACAGAGCTCTTATAAAATTAATGGTGGTTGTTATCTCTCTTATCCACTACTGAGCTGGGGATTAATTAGACCTTTGTTCATGGCCACTTGTAGCTACCTGTTGGCCAGGTATCAAAGAGTGGGGAAAAGAGAGAAGCAGCCAAATCAGAGGTTACCAAATAACAATTGGAAGCTCGGGGGAGAGGGGGAGGGAGAATCAAGAAACTAGAACTATTATTTACAATTATTTTTTAATATTTATGGAGTTTTTTTTTTTCCATGTTCCCTATGATAGTCTTAAGAAAATTAAATCATAGAAAGTATAATTACTTCTGAGACACGAGGTGAAAGGAAGCCGACTCACAAAGCTATGAAGGTGGTAATGCCAGATACGTGGCAAATTTCTTTCGGGTTTGCTGAAAGTATTCTTAGGAATTCTTTTTTTCCTGTTTATTAGGAGGGTTGGTTCTTACCCAGAAGACATCTGCTTCAAGGTTAACTCAAATACCTTCTTTGTAGAGACTTCCATGAGTGTCTCCAAAAAGAGCGAAAAACTGAGTTTCCATCTGATTTCACTGCTATATCCCCTTAGCACATATCATGGCACCGGCAGTTAACTACTAATGTTTAGCTCTAGCCCTGAACAGTGAGCACGTTTATTTTATTTCCACCTTGTATAGTGGTCTCAATAAAAACAATAAAAATAATAATAGCAGTTATCATTACTATTAGTGAGATCTCATTATATCAGAGGTTGCTATGGTCTGAGTGTTCTCGTCCCGCCCCCCCCACCCACCAACTTCATATGTTGAAATCCTAATCCTCCAAGTGATGGTACTAGGAGCTGGGTCCTTGGGCAGATGATTACATCATGAGGGTAGAGCCTTCGTGAATGGGATTAACGCCTTTTATAAGAGACCCCACAAAGGTCCTTTGCTCTTTCTCCCATGTGAGGATACAAGGAGACGTTTCAACCTGGAAGAGGACCCTCACCCAACCAAGACTGCACCCTAACCTTGGACCTCCAACCTCCAGACTGTGAGAAATAATTTCCATTGTTTATAAGTCACCCAGTCTTTGGTATTCTGTTACAGCAGCCCAACTGGACTAAAACAGACGTGGTGATAAGCACTTTGCATACATTAGATCAGTTAACCTTTACAAAACCTTTGCAAAATAGTCATCATACCCCTTTCACAGATAAGAAAATGAGCTTAGAAATGGAATTCAAGTAGCTTGCTCAGGTAACACAATTAGGAAGTCGTAAAACCAGGCTAACTCTACAGTCCATCCTCTTCTTTACCACAGTATACAGTGGTGGTAATTAGACTTCAAATGGCCTTCTTTATATCAGGACATCTTAGAGCCTTCAATGTCAGCAAAATAATAAAGGCAAATACAGCTTTTTTTTTTTTTTTCCCCAGAATCATTTGCTCATGGATTCCATTTCTTCTTTTTCTCTTACACAGCCCCTTTTAAACTGTAGTAACAGGGTCTAGAGCAAGCATTGTCTTGGCTAATAAAAATAGTAGCTTCCGTCTGTATGGGGCCCTACAGTTTACAAAGTGCTTTCACTTACGTCACTATTAGCATTTCCAGGAGTGGATGCAGGAGCTCAGAGAGGCTAACAGGGGTTCCCTCGAGAAGAAAGAGCTCCTAAGAGCATAGTGAGGGTCAGAACCGAGTCTTGTGGGCGGGTGTCTGCTGTTTATCCATTGCATCACACGAGTACTCTTCTTTCCCCTATAATTTTAGTGCTTAGGGGAAACAGCAAAATATAGTGCAAAGCCATTTATTCCTTTCTTCACCTCGGTTTTTGCATCGTAAAATGAGGCGTTTGCAACAAATTTAAGATTGGTATCTTGTCCAAAGTCAAGTAGTTATCTTTAGTAAGTACAGCTGAGTTTACAGTCAATTTTCCTAACGCCTTTACCCGTTTAATCAGTCTGTCTTGAGCTAGGAGCCAGTAACAGTTAGGCACTCCAGGTGCAGTAAAAATGTAGGCATAATTTCCTCTCTGGCAATTACACTGCCCAGAATGCGCTGGTAGAAATTCTTGCATGCCACTGTCTTTTGAAAAATGGCTTCCAAGGCCATCGCAGCATGCTCTTTTGTACCCTGGCTCTGGCCTGCCATTGCCTGAAAGAAAAAACGAAAAACCGAAAAACAGAAAAACAGATGGACAGTACAACACTGCCTTGAAAAATTGTCGTGGTTAGTGCCACATGGCCATGTCCGAAGGTCTTAAATCTATACTTACTCAACAGCAGGGCTGGAACTCAGCTTCCTTTTGGTAATAAAAGCTATTACCTGACTCTTCAAACATTTCAACTTTCCTCCCTATTTCACAGTTCATAAAGCACCTCTCTGATGTGGAGGAATTTATTTATTTATTTATTTAAGAGGCGATATAAGACAGCATGTTTTTTCCACCCCTTGATTGCTTATTCCTTCCCATGAGCTATGACACAGTAATTCTGCAACACAGCTTTTCTAATTGCCCACGTCTTTTAAGACACCAGTGCACTGGGCATCTCGCTGCTCTCCTCCCAACTCCAACTCATTGTGTGTCTGGCATTAGCACTGCCAGAGCCTGGGTTAATATGTACACCGTGCAACTCATTAGTATCAGAGCCAAGAACCGACATCATGGATCCAACAATATGTTGGATCTTGGATGAGAGTCTCAGCTGAATCTCACCAAACGCAGAGGTCAGCAGCCTGGCAGCAGCTCCATGACACACACGGAGCACAAGGCACTCAAAGTGGCCACTGGCGAGGACGACAAATGTGGGGCCTCATTAAAAACTGAAGGGAGGAAAAATCCCTTTGCAAGTCCCACCGGGCTTCACTGTTACCAATTTGCCTTTCTGCTCACGTGAAAAATTCATTGGGCTTATCACCAAACTAAGAGAAAGCTGAACATTCAAGTGGCATTATCATATTTCCAGGAATCAAATAGTACCATGCATCAGGGATCCAAGCAGAAGTTTTAAAGCATGTGTTGTTAAATCCAAATGTTATTTTTATCCTCCGAATAACATAAGCTGGTTTAAATCTAACGGAAGTAAAGTGATTACAGCATATGTTTCCCTTTCCTTTCCCCCTTCCTCCCTCCCTTCCTTTTTTCCTTCCTTCCTTCCATCCAACCTGTTTTTTTTTCTCTCCTTCCTACCAATTTCTTCCTTAACCGGACGTAGTAATAAATAGCCCTTTAAAAACTTCCCAGAATGGAGCCTCTGAAATCATCCCCTGTCATGCACCATTTTGCACACAAACACCGCTCACATTGCCTCCTCTCTCCTTTTCTTGGAGGACAACAAACTCTAGTAGGCGTGGAAAAATTATATTAGGAAAGAAGATCTTCCTCAGATCTCCAGTTTGTCATGTTTCAACATAATTATTTAATAGGACATTTTGGGTAGGACTGTCACGCTGTTACTAACAGCTTCTCTTTCCCTTAAGGGTGCAACAATGAGGTAGGAGGCTGACTGCCAGCAGTTGGTGATTTTAGAGATGATTACCTGACCCATCACGGGTGCATAAAATTAGCTTGAGTCTTTTGAAGGCCTGTTTTGAAAAAGAAAAGACCCCCCTGTTTAAAATTACGCAGCATGCAGTACTCACATTTTCATAAAACCACTTAAAAATGAAAGGTCATACTAATCATTGCAACACTGAGACTCAGCTTTCTTTTCAGCCCTATTCAGAGTCGCTTTTATTGTCCATGACAGCACCTTGTGGGCAGAATCCCAGTAAGCGCTTTGCGCCTTGACAATCATGAGGCAGGCACCACCTGTCGGAGGGAGCCTGTTCTTCCTGAATGGGGATGGGGGTTCCTGTACAGCAGGCAGCCCACACCTCTGAACTGGACACAGCCTGTGCGTGGGCAGGTAGTCACTCATCAAGAGCATAGAGCTCACCTGAGCTCTGGTAGGTGAAGAGTGTAGACTCCGTGAGTTCTCAGGAGAGTTACAGTCGTAATTACTATGAAAAGACTCTGTAAAGCACTAAGCAAATAATTGTTGCTATGGTCTGAATGTTTGTGCCTCCCCCACCCCCCCGAATTCATACGTGGACCACCTAACGCCCAAGGTGATGGTGTTAGGAGGTGGGGTCTTTGGGAAGTGATTAAGTCATGAGGGCAGAACCCACATGAATGGAATCAGTGCCCTTATAAAGGAGAGCCCACAAAGGTCCGTCATCCCATTCACCGTGTGAGTTCACAACAAGAAGTCTGCAGTCCGACAGAGAGCCCTCCCCTGACCATATGGGCACGCTGACCTTGGACTTCCAGCCTCCAGAACTGTGAGAAATACATTTCTGTTTTTTATTAAGCTACCTGTCTGTGGTATTTTGTTAGACCAGCTCAAACTGATCAAGACAATTGTTTGTTCTATTTTGCATTGTTCTTAGAATTGGGATATCAAGGAAGAACTTCTCTGTAGGAGAGTCACTGGAGGGTCCACTTCTAAAACTATTTCCGTACAATACATAAAGCCCTAGAGTATATTTTGTAAAAAGCAATATGCTACAGTTATTTAATTTTTTTGAAAGAAAGATAGTCTTGAGCGTACAGATTTATATGTACTGGGTAAAGAGAGAGTTAATATGTAAAACTCACTAGAACTAGTAGTAAAATAGAACAGAGCACCTGGCCCAGTGGTAAGCACTCAAAAAATGTTGAATTATTTTCCACTGAGAATTTACAGCTTTCAGCTTCTGTATTTTGGATATGGCGCCCCTGGGGGTCAGCCTTAGGTGTCACAATAGTATGCCCAACTGCATTCCAAGGCTCAAAACTTACCTCCAGGTACCAACTTATCTAGCTCTGAGAGGCTGGAGCTATCATTTAAAGGGGTGGAAGGTGCTGAGCTGAGCCAAGCAGGGTGAAAGTTAAAAATAAAACACATTTGGGCCCACAGGGATGCCCATGGGACTCTAAAGTAGATTTTCATACATTGCTAAGAAATTGTCTTTAAAGACAATTCCAAAGAAGGATTTTAAAAATGCAATACAGCAGCATCCGAGTGAAGGTCCAACTGCCTCAGGGCGTTGCTGAGGGTGGTACCACCTGAGTGTATATATTCTGTGCTCCAGCTCCAAATATGGCTGTTCTTAAATGAGGCTGTGCATTTTGTGCCTTTTAGCCTTTGTACATGCTGTTCCTGCTACCAGGAAAGTCTTTTTCTACCTGATTTTAAGGTTCAGCTCAATACCTTTCTTACCCTCCTAGGCCAAGTGAGCTGATTCCTTCCTATGAATCTTTATAGGATTTAATACAGAAATAATAGCATGCATGGTTCTATATTTGGAATTCTTAGTTTCTATGTCTATCTTCCCCATTTATTAGTGAGTTCCTAGGAACACCTTGGTCCCTACTGTCTTGCCCATTATAAATAATTATCTAAAATCGCTTCCCTAATCCTTTACATTCACATCGCTCATTCTCTTTATAGTACTTACTACTGCTATCTGAGTTGTTTGTTTTTATTGTATATTATCCATCTCCCGGATGAAATTCAGCTCCAGTGCAGCAAGGAACTTGTCTGACTTGCTTAATGTTATATTCCCATGTACTTAAACCTGCCTAGCGTATTGCATGTACTCAAAAGTTATTTACTGAATGAATGAATTATAGGTGCTGAATTATGTTTACCATGTGGATGGGCAAATAACTAATCATACATTTGTTTTAAAAAATCATTTGATTGTTCATAATCAAACAGACGTTCGACTCTTAAAAGATGATGGAGAAGGAAAAAAACAGAGTCCTGTGACAGTTCCATTTTGAATTTATGGTTGTTGAATTCTGGATAAAATTACCTATCAATCCAGTTATTCAAGCTAAAGCCTTGAAGCTTGAAATAGATGGAAAACAATGTGCCATAAGGTCAAGTGGTGGGAAACCAAGTGCCAGGAGAAGGTGGCTCCTAGAATTGTAAGGTCTACTTTCTCAGAATAACATAAGGGTATAGGGTGAAGCTTCCAGAAACCTGAATGACTAGCAATTATGCTTAAGGTCCTTGTTTGCTACAATAAAAGTTCAAACATAAAATGGAGAAAATAGCACAAATACAAATCTATGGGCTACTTTCTAAAAACGTCATCAAGAACTCTAAACTTCCTGCAAATATTTGTCCCCTCAACTTTTGATCTCGTCCATATAAAGAAAAAACGGATTATGAATACATTATCTTAAACCTTTTCTTGAAATTCATTTTTATACATTTAATTATGATTGCTTTATTTAATCAAGTTTATATAAACTTTAAAAAGGTGTTTTTATAATTTATAGTTGATTAAATATAGAATTACTTCTACAAGCTTAACAATAAGTTTTTAGTTAAAATTAACCCATATATATGAATTTGACATTCTGTTTATAGGGACATTGAGATTGATTTACATAACTTCAACTTATGACATCTTTTCCAGGCATCACATAATATGCTCCTTTACTTGAGGCCTTTCTCTGTAAAATTAAGCAATGGACCAAATATAACCCATTGAAATCTTTCAAATCTTTCCACTTTTCTTACTTGAAGTAGAGCTGACATGCAGTATTGTATTAGTTTCAGGTGTACGGCATAGTGACTCGACATTCATATGTGATCATTACGATAAGTGTAGTAATTACCTGTCACCATACAAAGTTGTATCATTGGCTATATTACCTGTGATGGACATCACATTCCCATGACTTACTTGTTTTATAACCGGAAGTTTGTACTTCTTAATCCACTTTACCTTTCTGCCCATTTCTCGACCCCTCCTCCCCTCCGGCAACCATCAGTTTTCTTCTCTGTGTCTATGAGTATGTTTCTGGGCTTTTGTTGTTGTTGTTCACTTGTTTTGTTTTTTTAGATTCCACATACAAGTATTTGTCTTTGTCTGATTTCACTTAGCATAATACTATGTATATGTATATGTGTATGTGTGTATATATCACATTTTCTTTATCCATTCGTCAATCGATGGGCACTTAGGTTGCTTCCATATCTTGGCTATTGTAAATAACGCTGCAATGAACATAGGGATGCATATATCTTTTCAAATTAGTGTTTTCAATTTCTTCAGATAAATACCCAGAAGGGGAATTGCTAGATCATATGGTAGTTCTATTTTTAATTTTTTGAGGAACCTCCATACTGTTTTCCATTATGGCTGCACCAATTTATAATCCCACCAACAGTGCCCAAGGAGTCCCCTTTTTTCACATCTTCACCAGCCCTTGTTATTTGTTGTATTTTTTATAATAGCCATTCTGACAGGTATGAGGTGATATCTCATTGTGGTTATGATTCACATTTCCCTGAGGGTTAGTGATGTTGAACATCTTTTCATGTGTTTGTTGGTCAGGTATGCCTTCTTTGGAGAAATGTCTGTCCAAGTCTTCTGTCCATTTTTCATTAGATTGCTCATTTTTTTTATATTGAGTTGTATGAGTTCTTTAAACATTTTGAATATTAACCCCTAAAAGAATGAAATGGAAACACAACATTCCAAAATTTATGGAACACAGCAAAAGTCATAAGAGGGAAGTTTATAGTGATACAGGCCGATCTCAAGAAACAAACAAACAAAAAATTTCAAATAAACAACCTAACCTTACTAAGCTGAAGGAACTAGAAAAAGAAGAACAAACAAAGCCCTAAATTAGTAGAAGGAAGGAAATAATAAAGATGAGAATGAAAATACATGAAATGGACACTTAGAAAAAAAAAGAGAGAAAAGAAAAGATCAATGAGATTAAAAGCTGGTGCGTTGAAAAGATAAACAAAATTGGTAAACCTTTAGTAGGACTCATTAAGAAAAAAAGAGAGTAGTCCCAAATAAATTAAATCAGAAATAAAACAAGTTACAAATGACACCACTGAATTATAAGGGATCATAAGAGATTACTATGAATCATTATATGCCAACAAAATGGACAACCTAGATGAAATGGATAAATTCCCAAAACAAACAGACTTCCAAGACTAACTCAGGAAGAAATAGAAAATCTGAACAGACTGATTACTAGTAATGAAATTAAATCTGTAATTTAAAACCTCCCGACCAACAAAAGTATAGGACCAGACAGCTTCACGGGTGAATTCTACCAAACATCTAAAGACGAGTTCATGCTTGTCCATCTCAAACTACCCAAAAACTGAAGAGGAGGGAAAACTTACAAACTCATTCTATTAGGTCAGCATTACCCTGATGCCAAAACATAGATTGACCACTTACTATTTCCCAGACACCACTTAGGCACTGGAGTTACAGACCTAAGTAAGAAATCACCTCTTTTCTCTGCAAGGTTATAACCCAGAGGGCAAAAACAGATCGAGGTCTATTTTAGGGCCTCCCCCTGACTCATTATGAAAGGGAAGTGCTGAGGGTCCTGGGTAACCTCTGAGGCTCAAGAAAAACCCTCACTTTCATCTTGACACAGACCGTATGTAAATATGGGTATTCTTAAATCAGATTCCAAATACACTTATATTTCTATCCCTAATTTTAAATAAAATCAATGTAAAAAACCTCATATTTACTCACTTGATGAACCAGGGTACTGATTCAACTTACAAGACCTGAAAATACCACCTTGAAGAAGTTTCAAGATGGGAAATGAAATGTGTTAATTTGCATGGCATTTGCAATATTGCAGCCTAGTCCTATTAGCAGCAATAAAAAGCCCAAGCCAAAAATGTAAGGATGCAAAGGGGTTCTGAAAGTGACATTGGGGAATTTCAAAGCATTAAAAAATAATTAGTCCATGGTGTGAGGGAGGGAGGAGTCAGTAAATGCCAGGGTGAGTTACTACAATTTGAATACAGTTGTAAATAAAAGTAAACTTCTAGGTAGGTTGTCAGCATGTCTTGGAACTGGCTAGGATCTTTATGCCACTTAAAGGTCCCGTGTACATCTGCTGGAATTTTTTTTTTTTTTTTTGCCCATGGGAACCCAACAGTGATTTTAATGGATATTGTTGGTCCTCTGCCAAAATTCCCTTTGCTAGGTTGGTGCATCCAACCCTGACCTGACGTGGATATTGACTGCTCACAGCTCAATACCTCTTCTTTAGAAAACTGTCCTTGGCTGACAGAAGTGGATCACAGCCAGTGGCTGACTTATATGGGGGTACCAGCTCCCAAACCCCTTGGCTTCAAATGGGAGAACCCTGTGCTGCCATTCACGCTCCAGAGCTCTCTGTGGGATCAGACTGAGGCTAGATATTAGCTGGTACCATGTCTATGGTACCTTCCTCCCTGCCTATGCTGCTTCACTCTCTTTCTTACAGGTTTCTCCTAAGAGGTGTTAAATTAATTAAATAAGAAGGCCATTAGACTGACGTGGCTCTAATGCCATGGCAGACTATGAAAGCAAACCAAAGTCCAAGCCTGTCGATGGTCTCAAGATTATAAAATTGAAACCCAGAGACAACCACTCACAAACAGCCAATGGGGCTTTAAGCCAATCAGTAGCTTCCTTGCTTTGCTTCGGCACTTTCTCTATATAAATCCTTCCCTGATCTATTAATGAAGTGTTTATAACCACTTCTGGTTTGGCATTGCCCAATTGGACTTGACTTTTGCTTAAATAAACTCTTAACAGTTTTAATATGCCTCAGGTTATCTTTTAACAGTCTTCCCAGGGTAATCACTCCCCAAGATTCTTCATCTCAGACTTAGCTCTTAAAAAATTCTGACTTGCATTAATCGGTCTATTGTAAGGCCTACAATTTCACATGCTGCCTGGATATCTTTGAGCTTCACAGGGCCCAAAAGCTTCTGCTTGCATCTGATATACTCACCACCCGTTCTCACTCATCTAACGTGTTTCCCTGAAAATAAGACCTAGCTGGACAATCAGCTCTAATGTGTCTTTTGGAGAAAAAATTAATATAAGACCTGGTATATTATATTTATTATATTATATTTCTTATTATATTATATGTTTATATTAATTATATTATATTATATTATATTATATTATATTATATTATATTATATTATATTATATTATATTATATTATATTCCTTGTCTTATAATAAAATAAGACCAGGTCTTGTATTATTTTTTGCTCCAAAAGACGCATTAGAGTTGATTGTCCAGCTGGGTCTTATTTTCAGGAAAACATGGTGGTTCTCTTATCAGCTTGGCCAGCTGCACTCAACCTAGTCCTCAGTCTAATGGGTTTTACTTCCCGAATAGCCTGCAAAATTATTCAGACAAGCCACTCACTTCCTCCCAGACCAACCAGGGAGCATCTCACCTTCTTATTACTACAAAGCCTGCCTTCCACAGCTTCTCCTGTTTCACCCTGTTCCCTATGCAAACCCCACGTGGCCCTGCATGGTATGCGATGTCTTCCTTCCCAGGCTCTGACTATATGTGACTAATAAACTATTGCCAGTCTCATCTGTCCACTGCTGGGTGTCACGTGCTTGGCCATCTCGTACTATTTAGGGTAGGGATCCTTCCCTTCTCCAGGGGGTGAATAGGAGATGATCAGACAATCAAATAATGGAAATCAGGAGGAAAATCATTTTTTCTTTACTAAAGTCAGGGAGTTTGCTGGAAGAGATATATTTCATAAAGGAAGGGCAATCTGTAATAACCAGTGAGACAAAATACAGTTCAGCAGAGTCTGCTGGCCACACAACCAGGCAAAGGGAGTTTACTAGCTCAAGTCCTATAGTCTTCTCCGTAGAGACTGAAACGGGCCCATATGAATTGTGGGAATTAGCCTACAAGAATGAAATGTACATGTTCCCATCTCTCCATGGGCAGCTCTGATGTTTCCACCTTGGTGAGAATGATTCACATAACTAAATTGCACTGTGAAGTCATGTAGAAAAATGGGCATATTTTCATGCTTTCATTATGGCTGCCTCTGCCACCCTCCCCCCTCCCCTCACCCATCCCAATTTCAAATCTCTGATTTTTATTTGACAGAATGGAAGATGGAGGAAATCTGAATTACATCCACATTGGCACATTTACTTTAAACACTTGTAGTAGAAGACCAGCAGGTAGATAACCAAGCTGTGGCTAGGTTTTCCTCAGCCTTGCTCCATCTCCGAGATGATTCCCTCAGGCCCTTGAGCACTGCCTTTTAAAACAACACAACAGGCCCATTAGCACTTAATTACATTAACAGTCTGTTTCCCAGCATAACAAACAGTCTTGATTTAGGGGTGATGCAAGTCAGAGTAGCCTGGACAGTGGTTCTGTTTCCCTTTATCAGATGGGAGTTCCCTTAGGTCAGAGACTGTTTTCTCTCTGGAGGAAGTGGTGGGGAATTCCTACTTAGGTGATTTTCATTTAGGCAGATGGTGGAGCTGATATATTTAGAGGCTCCAGAAATATCATTCCATTAATTACACTGCCAAGATCTTGATTACCAGCAGCCTGTTTTACTCAGGTCAGGGCTATTTTAATTTGCACTTGAGATTCTTGTAATACAGGTGGGCAGTGTAGCTAGAGACTGAAATTACTGGGTTGGTAAGATAGATGAATGGATCGATAGATATAGGGATAGATGGGAAGCGGGGAGAGAAGGAGAGAGAGAGACAGAGAGAGAGATATGGGGGGGTGGGGAGGCAGTCCTGCTTTTGCACAGTAGTTCTGGACAATAAAAAATGATTATACAAGCTGAAACCATAGTAAATAATCTTAATCAATTGGAAAACATAATACTGTCCTATAGCCTTTGAAAATTTGTATTAGAATTGAAAATTGTTTTAGTGTCAGCTATAAGTGTGTAGGAACATGCAAAAGTAAAAGCACTGTTTATTTAGTAAACTGTAATTTAAAACATTAGAAAGACTGAGAATTAAAGTGCTTTATTTTCTTGTCAAAAACTTATCAAGAGTAGTCTGAACAGGGCTGTTGCCTTGTCCTTGTTGTGTCACTTATGATACAGCGTGGGCATCTTTTCGAGGCCTTGGCAAGTGGTAATATTCCTTTCTAAGTCTGGTTCAGCAAGCGACACTTTATACTTTGTACTTTGTGATGTGAACTGTCTCTGAGAGTTTCTCAAATATGAAGTTCTCCCCTGGCGTCACTTCTGGGGCATCTTCCTTCACAGCTACTGTCTTCGTCTGCGTTTATAAGTTTAACTTCATTAAGTGCTTCTGACTGTATATCAAGAGTCCCTTGAACCATATCTGTGTCAACATCCCTACGGTCAGCTATTTCTCCTATAATTCTATTTACATTTGATCTGAATTTCACTTCCAGGGTTACCACTTTTTGTTTTGCTGCACTTTCACCTTTTTTGGATGGTTCCCCTTTTCTATTATCCATTCCTGTAAAATGTCACCAAGAGACAAGGAGGAAGCACAACTAACAGATGTGTGTGAACTAACAGATGCATGGTGATCAACCACTGAGGGGCTTTAAAAGAAGTGACGTGACTGGTCAGGGGTCCAGATGCACATCTGCTATTCACACAGTGATTTGTGGACTGAAGAGCTCACCGCAAAGTTTTTACTTGATGAAATTACTCACAGCTAATATACCTTGGTAACTGAGATTTGAACCATGTTGCCGAGAGACTGGTGCTATTAATTAAACCACAGAAGGTGCGAAACAAGGTCACCACTTATGTGGGGTTTGTGTGTCAGGTGAGTGTGCATTTGTGAGTGCTCATGCGTGCGCACGTTATAATCTAGTCTTCCCCTAACCTATTTTATCAAAGATGATTGCAGTCTTTGTAGGACCTGTTCTTTGGGCTTGTTCAACACAAAACAAAAGAGGAGGGTTACTGTGTGGGCTCTAAAGCGAGGTATCTGGCTGGAGAGGTTCAGCTGATTGACAGTCAAGAATGAATGGCAAAAACAGAGAGGAGAGGGTCTCCTTGATTTGTTTCTTTCAGTGGTATGGGAGGAAGGAAAGCACTTGACGATTGGAATGGATGTGGATAAAAGGTTTTAGTAAAAGATTTTAGAGGATTTTAGTCCTGATATGTGAATTCCACCCACTGTGGACAGAATGCTTGTGTCCCCCAAAACTCATATGTTGGAAGCCCTAACGCGATGGCATTTGGAGGTGGGGCCTTCGGGAGGTAATGAGGTCATGTAGGTAGAGCCCCCCATGATGGGATTAATGTCCTCATAAGAAGAGAGGGGGAGTTGGCCCTTTCTCTCCCTCTGTCATGTGAGGATACAACGAGAAGAGGGCTGTCTGTAAATCAGAAAGAGGACTTCCACCAAAACTCGACCATGTTGATACCTTGATCTCGAACCTTGAGGCTCCAGAACTGTGAGAGATACATTTCGGTTGTTTAAACCACCCAATCTATGATACTTGGTTACAGCAGCCTGAACTGGGATGGAGACACCCCCTATTTTCAAAAGGCAAATAAAGGATCTTGAATGTTTTTGGTATGTTTCTTAGTTCTGAAGCTGTGCTTTTGGTATGTGATACTGCTCTGATACTGGATTCTGGGGGGCCCTCACTCATATGGACACATATTCACTGGGCCCCTTTATTAGCTCAGCGTAGTGGAAAGTTCTGGGTTAGGGAATTTGAAAGAAGGTCTCAAACTCTGGCTCTACCACTTACCAGATGAGTGATCGTAGAAAAGTTACTCATTTTCTCCAAGCTTACCTCATAGGATAGAGATTATTTAAAGCACATTGCCTGAAACAGACCAGGCACATCATAAATACTAATTACCAACTTCCCTTCCTCCAGTAACACTCAAGGGAGGCACAGGGATATAAATGCTCCCATTTGAAAGAATCTGAAGTGGATACGAGGAAAGCTGAGGATTGAACTTGCGTCTCAGAGCTTCCACTGGTGTTATTGTTTTGCTGTGCTGTGTTTTACATCCGACAAGAAATAGTTTGCAAACTCAGATACCAAGGTGAAGCTAAGGCAACTCCTAGTGAACTGAGCACAAAACAAGTCAGCAATTCTGCCATGTGCCTGTTTATTATTGCTTTTCTAAGTAGCAAGTGAGTTACAACTCAGTTTATTTTTCTCTTGTCTGAAATAGGACCTTTGAAAACACCTCCATGATTACTGTAAAAAAGATTAACTAAAGAACAATGATTGGAAAAAATGTGTTTGGGGCATGATGCATTTTATAATTCAGGGTAGGGATTAGCATTCCTGGCTTCTTTGGGGACAGACAGGGGCCTGAGAGGAGTGAAACATTCTGAGACTAATTGTGGGACAGACTTTACATTGTGCACCTGGCCCATGTACAGGTGAGGGCACTCACAGGGGAAAGCAGTCCAGGACCTGTCACTGTGGCGTAGTTGACAGAACCAGGAAGTCAAGGTGACGAGGACTATGGCGCCAGTTCAAAGGCTGCTGGCCCAGTGTTGACACTTGATACTGTAGAGAATCCAGAGAATGGCTCCTAGAGTTCAAGGAAAGAGTAAAATTGATTGTAGTGGGTGAGCTGCAGTGGATTCTTTTGCAAGTTAAGTAAAAGAATCATGGTTTCACCGCACTGTCCCACTCTCTTAATTATTTCTGTATTTTTATTTAGAGTGTGACTTTAGAGAAAACATCTTCCATCCTCTGGGTCTCAGATAAAAAGAAGAGCTTGGGTTAGATCACTGTCTTTGTTCAGGTTGCTATAACAGAAAACTGTAGACTAAGTGGCTTAAACAGCAAACATTTATTCCTCACAGTTTTGCAGCTGGAAGTCCAAGATCAGAGAGCCAACATGGGGTTCTCGCAAGGGCTGCCTTCCTGGTTTGTAGACGGCTACCCTCTTGCTTACATGATGGAGAGAGAGAACGCTCTGGTCTTTCATCCTCTATATGGGCACCAATCCCATTTATGAATACTCCACCCTCATGACCTCATCTAAACTTAATTACCTCCAAAAGGCCCCACCTACAAATACCATCACATTAAGGATGAGGGCTTCAATACATGGATTTTGGGGGATACAAACATTCAGTCCATAGCAATCATTCCTAAATTCCCTTCTCTCTGATTTTGCATAGGAAGGTTCCCTGCTGGCCACAAAGTCAAAATCAAACCTTCTTTCCACTTTTCCAGATCTTCCATAATTGGATGTCCTCCAAGGTACCAGATTTGCGTGTTACCTTCCTTCAGGATGAAGCATCACCTCCCTTTAGATCTGCCCTCCCAATAAGCTGTATTAATTCATTACCTCCATTTTTTTTCCTCATGCTCATTCTCCTCTCTTGGAGAGCACAGAACTCTCCCCATTTGACTCAAGAACTGGCCATTTTGTAGGAGCCGTTCTTCCAGTCCCCAGACCATCTCACAGAAAAAATAATGTTAATATAAAGTTTAACTCCTGTGTAGTGTAGAAGAGGGTTTAGGATTTGCATCGAACTAGACTTTAAAACGGAAGTTGTTATTGTTTCATATCGTTTTAGTTCATGTAAATGCCAATTCTAAAAACGTGAAGTTAAATATATGTACAAATCTTGTCCCAGTGCTACTGGTAGTCCACAAAATCAAAGATTAACAGTACAGGGAAAGACAAAGGACATCAATTTAAGGTAAATTACAGCTGAATATATACAGGATCACACTTTATAGCTTTCCAAATACCAAGCAAATTTGCTAATATTTGTGATAATATAAGAAAGCCACAGTATTAAGCATTTGCTATTCATTGTAACATTTTGCTAAAAACCATTCATATGTCTCCACACTAGGATTCAGTATTAAATATTTATTCAAAAATGATTCCAGTTTGAATTGATTCCCATAGAATTGATCCATGGTAATCTTTTGGGAAGTTTTAGGTGAAGGCAATAAAAGATATTCTTACTTCTGATAATTGTCCATGATAAGTCATCATTACTTTATGGATACAATACATCATACAATTGAAAGGGACATTTGTAATGGTCATCTGAAATTACATCCAAAGAACAATAATATTCTAAAAACAGAAAAAGTGTTTTATGCACCTTTATTATTTCTCCTAAAAACATGTCTACTGGTAATTTGGGATAAGCAAAAGGCATATGCAGGCAATTCATATGTGAGAAAAATGGAACCTTTGGAAAAATTTTCAATATCATTAATAAAGACCCACTACTATATTTCGACTATCCAAATGGTAATGACTTTAATTCTCGTTTGTATTAACAGAGATGAGAGAAACATACTTTTGGGAGTTGAGACCATCTCAGTTATTTGGAAGGTGGAGAGAGATGCATTCTGGGCAGCCTCCCTTTGCCCTTCCAGAGTCAGGCTCTACCTTTCCCATCCTGCTCTGTGTCCTGGAAGGCTGACCTTCACAGAGTGCATCACTGGGGCTCCTTTGCCTCTGGCTTCCGGTCAGCCACAGCCAATGGGAGACACCAGCAGATCAGCGGGCAGAGGTTGTGTTTCTCTCTCAAAGACCACAGCTATAAGTGTGCGGCCCTTTCCTATAGTTACAAGTCTTGCTAGTTTTTATAAGTCTTGCTGGTTTTCACTCGGTAATACTTCTCCATCTCTTATTGGTTTCCCTTACCTTGGTCACACTTTATAAGTTTTTCCTGCAGTAAATCCTTGCCATCCCTTTTGAGTTTGCCGTCCAACTTCTGCCAGGACCCTGAAATATGTGGCATGTCTCTAAGTTCACTCAGGACCATATCCAAGGGAGGGTATTTTCCATCCCTTTTTCTTCTATAGTGAATGTCTGTTGCTTTTGCTCCCCCAGAATCCATTTAGTATTTTCTTTACACAGCAGCCTAATTTTCCATTGGAGAACCACCTCTCCTCATCTCTGAGTGCACATGGCTTAGAGGAGGCTGACCTCAGCCTCAGCATGGGGCTGAACACAGGATTTAAGTCAGTCCAATTAGGCTTCATCTCAGCACTTCGTTTGGAACTATGGGGGCAAAGATGGGCAGCTGTAAGGAACAATGCAAGCCTGGAATAGTCAGGCCAAGGAAGAGCGCTTGCCTAAGTATAAACCAAGAAAACAGGAAAAGGTGCAAAGAGATGGAGAGGGAAACCTAATATCATTATGTAAACCCCTTGATCCTCCCATGCCTGAAGCGTATCCTGGGACATTGTAGTTATCAGAAGCGCCACCACCCCTTTTTTTGCTTAAGCCAAGCTGAGCTTTCTGTTACTTGCAAATGAAAGATCCCTGGCTAGTAACAGGGCTTCTCCTAATAAAAATACATATATTTGGAGAGAGTAAAAAGTGGAGATGTTAGAAACGGTGACTTCCAAAATTGAGGTCATCCAGATTTGCAGTGTTGTTTTCATCAAGAACCCTGACACATAAGAGCCTACCTGTGGTTTGTGTTTATTATGATTTTGGAGCTACCACCACCTGCCTTGTCCCTTGACTCCTTTGCAATCTGTGAGAGATGGGACACTACCAAACGGAACAGCTCACTTTGTGTTGAACTTTGTGGCTGAGCCCCACGCATGAACTGATACAAACAAAGAACAATGGTGAAAAACAGCCAAATGCTGTGTTTAAGCATTATTTTCAAGTGCCATTTAACTGGGCCTTCTCAGGTGACATGGTTCCCTGGCAGGAAAGCGGTTATTGTGGTGATCATTATTCCCATTTACCACCTATTAGAATGTGAGTCACTGGGAGGTCAGACTGTCCCCAAAGCCCAGTGTTCCTGAGCACTCGAGGTCAAGCTAAAGAGATAGCAACCAAGTGTAGGGAAAATGACAAAGGCTCAGTCCTTTGAAGTGAAGAAAAGGGTTAACTCCCAGGAGATCAAATGAGTTTTACTAGCTTCTACATATCACATAGCTTGGGAAAAGAAATCAGAGTGACAGTGTTGATATGACTCCAGGTGCTTTCCACAGCAGCTGTCCTCCCTGAGAACAGACACCACGTCTTTGTTCAGTAGACACCCCTCCCCATGCCCGCCTAGTGCCATGCCTGGCTCAAAATAGGAGTTCAAAAATGATGGCGTTCAGGGTCCGCTGGCTTAAGAGTACAGATAAAATGCAAGATAATATAGGAAAAGGGTCGGCACATAGTCTTCGCTCAAAGAAATCTTTGCTGATATTATTATTGCTATTATTTGTAAACGTATCTGTGTTATTAACAAGCAGGTTCGTCAAAACCCACACAAACACTTTTAAGCAACAATTTCAACTTCCTTACCTTCCAAGGCAACAGCTCTGTTGTGCGTTTGAGTTATTATTCCCGCCCTTCATGTATAGATATGGGCATCAAACTGTTCATCTACTCACTCATTCATTCATTCATTCATTCAACAAACAATTAGTGATCGCCTGCAATTTGCCACACGTTGGAGTATACGTGGGGGAAGCAAAGTTGATTGAGATACAACCCCTGTAAAATGCAGAGGCAACCTGGTTGGAGACGGACTAGTAATCCAAATAGACAGTGAGTGAGAGACTCAGCCTATGGGATGAGGTAACTGACCTCAATGGTTGCTCCAGTGCTGGTGAAACCTGGGGGAAAACGACAATTATGGGGGGATGTTTTCCTTACCTTTTCTGCAAGCCAGCCGAGGTGTCGGATATCTCGGCTCCCAGCAATGCCTGTTTTCCCCAGCTGCTCTCTGACCTCTGCAATCACTCTGGCCAGCAGGTCACTGACATTGGAATGGATGGCACTGAACCAGGCCTGGGCAGTGGCTGAGTCCTTGCTCCTCAAGATCACCGTATGTTTAGCATCTGGAGAGTGGATTTCAAGCTGCCTAGAGAAGCAAAGAGAAGGGTTAGAAGGTTTCCTGGCAGATCACGCTTCTTCCAGTCCTGGGCCACAAAGGTGAACTCATTCTTTACTCTTACTTTTAGACTGTCAGTTGTGCATGGTTCACCTCAATGGTCCCATCATTCACTCACTCACTCACTCACTCACTCATTCTCCCACAAATATTTGTTGAAGACCCAGTCATTGGTCGAGGTGCTGGGGGCATAGGCATCCAACCACCATATCACCTGAATTAAGGACGTCTGGTTTTCCTGTTATTCAGCTGACTGGCTTGTTTGTAGTATCGTATCAAGACTTCCAAGCTGTAAGCTGATACGAAGTTTTCTCACCTCTCAATCCACAGAGTATTTTAACACATTGTTTGTGGGAAACGAGTAAACTCGTCATATCGCCTCTAGTTGGAACCGGCAAAAATTTTGCAAAGTAAATAAATAGAGACCTCTTTTTAAACTAAAACACTGAAAGTTTCATAGAAAAATATCAAATAGATTGAAAGATATGAATATTTTACGGAAAGTCTAATTTTGGCCAGAAAATGTCAAAAAAGCCCTGCGTTACGACGCGATTT
The DNA here is from genome assembly GCF_036562045.2 of Rhinolophus sinicus. NCBI lineage: Eukaryota > Metazoa > Chordata > Mammalia > Chiroptera > Rhinolophidae > Rhinolophus > Rhinolophus sinicus. The sequence continues at coordinate 14,293,477 of NC_133761.1, read as the reverse complement.
GGCGGAAAAATGCCCGCTTACAAAGTTAATAATGTACTCATATCCTTGCTGCTGCTGGCAGGAAGTAGATTGGAATATCTAGCCACATGCTGAATCTCACTGCTCAGTGGTAATTGTGAATATGTTAGAATTAAAGGTGACCAAACTTTGCATTCTTTAGGAATCCTGTCTGTGGCACATTTACTTACCACTTAACGCTTGGACAAAAGTAGTAAAGTAGTGAAATGGCCTAGGAAGGGGTAACAATAGGGAGACATATGCACTGTGAGTGTTATATTTAAAATCAAAACACGAAAGTTTATGCCAGAACTCCAACTGGATCACCTGGGATTCAGAAGGAGAGATCTGAATACTGTAATTGTGGTAAAAGGAGGAAATTCTAGATAGATATTTTTTTTTAGTTTAACTTTTTGTTTTGAATTACTTATAGGTTAACATCATGTTGCAAAAATAGTACAGAGAGGTCTCAGCATACCCTTCACCCAATTTTTCTCGATGATGGTTATATTTTACGTAATTATAATACAATATCAAAACCAGGGAAGTGACATTGGTAGCATGTAAGTGTATAGTTCCATGCCATTTTATCACGTGCAGATTTGTGTAACCACCACTGCGATCAAGGTACAGAATTAGTCTATCACCACAAAGCTCTCCCTCCAGCTATCATTTAGTCTCCCTTCCGCACCACAATGCCAAATCCCTGGAAACCATTAACCTGTCCTCCATGTCTATAATTTTTAGACATAATTTTTATTGCAGAGAGAAACAATACATTTTATTCATTCATGGATACATGCAAATAAATACCATTTATTCATTCATGTTTGCATTACAAAGATATAGGGATTGGGGATCTGAATAAAACGATCTGTTTAATTTCCTTCATCCCTTAACAATTATGCTACATTAAGCATTTGCTATGTGCCAAGCAGAAATTTAAATCCTTTTATGTTATTTTATGTAATTTTCCTACTAGCCCTCTGTCTGATATTATTAATCCCATTTAATGGAAGAAAAAACTGAAGTTTGGAGGGAAAGAGAAAGAGGTAATTTACCCCAGACCTGGGATTCAAACCTGTGTTGGTTAGGCTCAAAAGCCCATGAATCAAATACTGTATTATGATGTCTCTCCTTTAGACTGGTCAACCTAACAGGGGAATACCCATTGTCCTCTATGGCTGTTCAAGGGCATCATCACCAGCAAACATATCCCGAAGCTCCGGAGTGTCAAAATAACAAGAAAATCAGAAGTCCCAAGTAACCTGGCCTCATTTACATTTGAAACCAACTTTTTAGACTGAGGAAACCTTTTTACCCATAAACTTAAATTGTGGAAAAAAGAATGATGTAGAAAGTGGAATGTCTCTAGGGGAGTTTTAGCAATAATTAGCTTTTTTTTTTTTTTTCTGGTAAGAAATTTGCAAAACAAGACTCCTCATTGAGGCTCCAAAGGTTTTATGTGATGAAACAGGGAATTCTTTCAGTGACATTTGTCCTCATCTGGGAGAATTAATCTCATGCCTCTTGGGCACTTCACAAAGAAATGGGCAGTCAATCTGAAGTGAGTTTTCCTTCCCTCCCAAAGTTCTTACTCTTCAGTAAAGTTGCACAAACTAGGATTCTGGGAAAGCAGTAATGAGAGCTGAACTTGCATTTCAAATTATCCTATTAATATCTATTATTCTAAGAATTTAAAACAGGCAAATATTTATTTTACCATATTTTCTTTTAAAGATCTGGATTTGTTTTTAAAGAAATGACAGCTTGGGAAGCAACCACTCCCCAGGTACCACACACACACACACACATACACACACACGCACACACACAAATAATGCCAGCACAAAAGCAAGCAAGAAAGAATATTTTCTTTGTTGGGTTGCCAGGATATCCCTGGGGGAAAGCTGACTTGTAAACAGAGGTACAGACTAGTGAAGAGGAGGCCCATTTGCTCCAGGTTTTTGACAGTATTTATCATTACTATTAATTTTTAAGTAAGATTTTAAGTATAACACATAGATAGAAAAGTGCACAAATTGTCATGTACAGCTCAAATGTGCTTCCTCAAAGAGAACGCATTTATATAACCACCAGTCAGATCAAGAAATAGAATATTATAGAGGTCCCCTTTAACATCCTCTTTCCAGTTACTGTCCCCCAAAATTACCACTATTAGGATTTCTGTCACCATGGATTACTTTTGTCTTGGGAAAAGTGGATGGGGTTTTGTTTGTTTTCATTGGTTCTTGTTGCCTGTAGTATAGAGAGGACCTTGGACTATTTCTGAGGCAAAGTTTAAATACCAGGTTGTGTTTTTTCAGTGATGGTTCTCAAGATGTGGCCACAGACCAACAGTAGCAGTATAACGTGGAGACTTAATAGAAATGAAAATTCTTGGCTCCCACTCTGGGCCCACTGAATTATAAATTCTAGGGGTGAGGCCCGGCAAACACCCTCCAGGTAAATCTGATGCAATTCCAGTCAGAGAAAGGCTGCTGTATGGGTTCATAAGAGAAAGCACTGAGCTTGGTTGCTTGCCAGGGTTCCCAATGGCTGAGGTAGACATGCTGAGAGGTGAATTGACCTCCCCCACACCCAACCAGCCTCAACGAAAGAACACAGAAGACGACACAGAATAGAGAAGACCATGGCTTTTAGAGTCAATGAGGAAGCAGATGTTCTCATTCAAAAGCATTCTTCAGAAACCCTTAAAATCGTGTTTTTTTAATCATTTAATTAAATATTTTAATTAAATACAGATGCTTGGACCCCATCCCAGACCCACTGAATAAGAATTTCTAGAGGTTGAGGCCTGGATATAAGTTTTAAATGTTCCACAAATTATATAGATTAAGGATCATGGCAGGCCTCTCTAAGTCCAAGCAGAAACTCCCCTAAAGGGATAGATATGCCTGTAGGTGATTGTCACCAGGAGGGCTACACAACAGAGGCTCTTGAAGAGTGTATTAGCAACCCACTGCTGAGTAATTAAGTGGCTTAGCACTCCAAACATTGGTTCCCTCATAGTATCTGCACATCATGAATTAGGGAATGGCTTAGCTGAGAGTGGTTCTGACTCAGGAGCTTCCGGTCACTTCACAGGATATCAGCAGGGGCTACAGGCGTCTGCAGGCTTGACTGGGCTGAAGAGCCACTTCCCAGATGGAGCATTCACATGGCTGTTGGCTGGAGGCCTCAGTTCCTTGCCCCATGGGCTTTTCCAGAGGCTGCTTGAGTGCCTTCATGACATGGGAGCTGGTTTTCCTCCAGACAGCATGAAGGAACGCCTATTCCTTTCATGACCTGATCTTCAATGCCATGTGCCATCACTTCTGGTTCATTATTTTTGTCAGAAATGAGTCACTAAGTCCAATGCACACTCGTGAGGAAAAGAAGTAGGCCTCACCTCTTGAAAGGAAGAGAATCAAAGAATTTGGGATTGTATATTGAAACCACCACAGAGAGGCTTTGGATGAAGCAAAGTTCTGGAGAGTCTATTCCAGATGTAAAGGGAGAGTATTTGGGGCTGTGAACCAGCAACCTAGAAAGAGTTTTTTGATTTGGGTGAAAAAGAAGACCCTTCTTTCTGACTGAGCTGGAACTCCAGGTTATGAAGTGAGACAGACTGTGGGCTCAAGATTAGGGTCAGTGACAACAAGAGGGATGAGAAAGAGCCTCTCGTTGGCAGCTACGGGAGCAGCATGAAACCACCAAAAATGATGGTGGGTTAAGCATTGTTGGTTGTCCTGGCACAGAAATGATGTCAGTTACTTGTGCCATGAATAAATGAAAGAATTTCAATTTCATCATATATATTGAGGGATCAGACATATTCATGGATCTAATGAGGCCATCAGGCCTTCAAGAGGGGAGGAAAGCAGAGCTGAGATGAGAGCCGGAGATCCATTCGTCCCTGACACTCGTATATCCTGGCCCTTTTCTCATGTGTTCCCCTTATTGTCAAATACCATGATCAACATTCGCTTTTCCTTTACTCCCAAAAAAACCCAAAAGGGGAAGGAAAAAAGGGATACAAACTCTTCCTTTTAATGCCAATAAGCTCTATGTTCTAAAGCAAACAATAAGTGCCTGGTGGCACTAAAGTTCCCAGAACCTCTGAGATTCTAGACAAGGTCAACGGCTGATTTTATACATATATTACGTATCACATTACCTAGCACAAAACTAAATACATATACTTTGGTCTAATTTGTCGTTTAATCTCATTTTACCAACATTTGATCCAGTGCAACAAGCTTTTTAGAGTATGAAGAGATAGAGAAAGAAATTGCATTCCTGGGCTGGCTGTGCAGTGGTTCTTCCAGTAGTCCATTTTCTTGCTAATTTAAAGCATGTGTGCCGGGGGTAGTTGTGAAGCACATGGATTTTTGGATTAAGTCTGGCTCTAAAACTTGTTGGTTATGAGGCCTTAAGCAAGTTACTTAACCTCCCTGTGCCTCAATTTCCTTATCTGTAAAATGGCTCAATACACTTGCCTCTGAAGATCACTGGAAAGACTAAATGAGATAATATATGCATGAGATATCACAGTGTCAAGCTGATCTTGATCAATTCTAGTTTATATTCTAGTTTACAATGAATAGTCTCCCCAAATTTGTGTACAGTGAAATGGTAGTGGTCCCATGAGGCAGGCAGCGTTTTCCAGGGTTGGGCTCTGGCTCAACTCTTTTTCAGAGCACTTAGACTTGGAGGAAAATGCAAGCCCCAGAAAAAATGAAAAAGTTATACAAGGACTATTTCTAACAACCTGGAATGGAAAAAAAAACAAAAACAAAAAAACAAAACAACTTTGGGAAGAGATGCATGAGTCTTTTGTGAGATACTGAAAGATCTGGGGCAAACCTGATAATACATCACCACTTTTTCCATCTGCCTCTTTGTTCTAACTGAAAACGCTGTTTGGAGATCAAGTTCAGGAGCACCAGTTGATATGATTGTGGTCATAACCAGAGCTACAACCATCTGTTGAAGTCCCTTTGCTTCCTCAACTGCCTAAGCCAACCAGCGGCAACGGGGGTGAAAGCGAGAAGGGACATGGTTTTATTTTCCTGAAGTATTTTGCTGACAACCTACCCCCAAAGAACCATTTGGTAGGGTCAAACATTTCAGGTAACCCATGCTTTTAAAAATCAATTTCAACTCCAATCATGACTTCATCAATCTGTGAACGTATGGAAGGAGATAAAAATGAGCAAATGAAGTAGGAAGAGGGGAGGGAGGAAGAGGGAGAGGAAGAAAAGGAACATCAGAACAACTCAAGAGTGGGGAAATAACTAAGTGGTGTGTGAATATGCCACTGTGGCTGGCTGGGTGAAGTTATTAAAGTCAGGGAACCAAAAATGCCTAATACAATGGGAGTGAAAAAAAAAAAAGCAGCACAGGACACTGATGTAAAAATGATCTATGTGCATGCTGGGAAATATGGAGACTATGCCTGGAGAGGTGTACAGGTGGGTTCCACTAGGAAGGAAATTGAGTGACAGGAGGACAAGTTTAGAAAGGAGATTTTTTCACTGTATAACATTGAATCTTCTGAATTTTTTTTCCGTGTGAACCCATTGTGTATTCACTGTATTTGAACAAAAGAGGAGGAAGAGGAGAAGGAAGAGGAGGCAGAGCAGCAGAACTGGCCTGTTGGAAAAAATAACCCTGTCTCAAGTCCAAGCTCTGTCATTTGTAAACTATGCTTCCTTATGGGTGACTGTGCTTCTGTCTGCCCAGTTTCCATGCCTGCTTTTCTGCTAAGAGGCTTTACTCCTATTCTCAGTCTATGTGGCTCAGGGGCTTCATGGTTTGAGGGTTGTAGGTGTGATCCAATGTGGAGATCCAGACCCAGGACTTCTGCAGGAGTAATTGCTAAGGAGACGTTCATTCTCATCATATATACTGAGGATCAGACATAATCAGGGATCTAATGAGGCCATCTGGCCAGTGAGGGGAGGAAAGCAGAGCTGAGATGAGAGACGGAGATCCAGTCGTCCCTGACACTAGGTATGCCCTTGCACTTTTCTCATATGTTCCCCTTATTGTCAAATGCAACTGAAAATCCCGATTCATATACTGACCACAAATAGGTCACTTAACTTCTATGAGCCTTGAGCTTCTTTATTGCCTATAAAATAAAGATGATGGTGATGATGACGATGAAAGTGATAACAATGCTTGTAATGAAGATGATAATAGTAACCTTTGCAGGGTCACAAGAGCATCACATGAGATCCTAGTTCTGAAAGTGCTTTGTGACTTGTAAATATCCTGATGTTAGTAGTTGTCATTTATGCTTTTGGCATTTTAAGCCTCTTCTGTAGACTCAGTAATTGGGTAGAGGCACATTAGGGAATACAGTGCTTTTGTATTGCATTTTGTATTGTACTGAGTCTCTCTTAATTACACTCTCAGTAAAGAGACATGGCGTGCATATTGAAACAGAAAATCCCAGTAAATTTCCTGGGTTACAAATTAAAGTTGGAACCATGCAGCGATTTCTTGGCCATGCACACAGATACTCTGTGTTTGCAAGTATTCCTGAGCACTCACCGGTGTTTAGCATGGGTGGGGTGCTGTAGAGGCAAGTAGAGTAGCTGGTGCCGTCTCCAAGAAGCTCACCCTGTGTAGTAGGTTTAATTGGTATCCCCCCCAGCCCAAATGTATGTCTGTCCAGAACCTCAGAATGTGACTGGTTGAGAAATAGAATCTTTGCAGAAGTAATTAAAGTAAGGCTGGCAGTGGCATCCTTACCTCATTAATCTACCCACTGGATTAGGTGGTTCCAACATCCAATAAGAGTGCCATTATAAGAGACAGAAAAGGCACAGAGACACAGAGAAGAAGGCCCATGAAAAGATGCAGGTAGAGAATGGAGTGATGCCTCCACAGGCCAAAGAATGCAAGGGTCTGACAACCATTGGAAGCTGCGAGACAGGCTTGGGACGGTTTCTCCCTCAAAGTCTCTGGAAGGAACCAACCCTACCAACAACTTGATTTCATACTGACGGCCTCCACAACAGAGAGAATAAAGTTCTGATGTTTTAAGCTTTCCATTTTGTGCCATTGTGATGTAGAAGTTCTAGAAAACGAATACACCTAGTAACTATCTTCCTGTGCATAGCTGGGTGGGGACTGCACTACTGCTTAAAATAAATGGAGACTTTTAGATATTTAAAGTAACTTGGAAGACGCAGATCATTTAGAACTGTGGCAATCATGCTTCATTTTCAGTCAAAAAGGCTTCTCCTTGGCCAAAAAACAAAAACACCTTACTCTCACCAACATTGAATTCTATAACCCAGAAAGAAAAAGGGAACCCTTCTGGAATGAGGGACATTTATAAAGCACCTGGAAGCATGCTGGCCCATAGTAGGCCTACATTCAGTAAATCAGAGTGGCTTCCACTACCTTCTTGGCAATAAAAAAAAAAAAATCTAGACACCTTCCTTGCTAGTCCTATATTCCTGTTGAGTCCTATATTTCTGGAACTGAGAAAGAGGGGGAAGGGAGTAAGTAAAGAAGCAATAAAGTCAGGACGGCTGATTGGAGTTATTTTCAGCAGGCCAGTCTTTATAACTCCTATTTTGTTCCCCAGTTGAACTGACCACTGCTTGATGAATTGTGTTTATCTGTAGTTCAGCGATAAAGTTCTCTTTTAATTCCCTGCTGAATAGAAATATTTAGGGCAATGCCACAGCTGTGTTTATTCTCACACTCCACCACAGTTATGTAAATACTGCCTATGGAACTATTTCTGATAAAGGCCCGTACCAACCCCGAGGAATTAGACGCTCACTCTAGATGTCTGCCAAGATGAGCAGTTTCGATCCAGCTTGGCACCACATATGAATGATATCACAGCTTCTCAGAGATCATTTGGCAAACCTCGCAATAAAAGAGTAATTTTCTTCCTCTCTCACTCTCTCAAAGGCTCCCACTGAGCCAAATAATATTTCCCATCATTCTCTACTCCCCCTGTTTAGAAGCACAAGGCTGACACACAAAAGTTGGAAGCCTCCTACCATAAAATTGATAAATAAAACAAAACGTGCAACCTGGCAACAAAGGTTTCAAGTGACTGTTCCCCTCCACTGTGAAGCCAGAGAAAATGCAAATGAAGGTAGTCGTGAGGATGGGACCTGTGGGCTTACAGCAAACACCAGGAATCAAAGGGAATTCAAACACATGGCCTTGACAGTTGCTTCCCGTTCCATAAATCTGCGATTCTTATGGTTGATAAAAAACTACTTCCCAACACACGAAGTCATGGCACTCTATTAACAGTGGCTCTCTCTAGATAGTGGACTTTTGAGGTATTTTTTCATTTATTCCCCCCTTTCTGCTTTTCTATCATTTCCAATTTTTGGTAATGTAATCAGAAAAATATTAGAAAAAGTTTCTTTAAGAAAATAAATGTACACCTTTTGCTATAATGTCATCAGTGAAATGATTCATGAGGAAAAAATACTCTCGTGAAAAAGACAACGTGAAAGAAAAAAGAGAGATTCTTTTCAAAGTCTCCCAATTGCTTGTGACTCAAAGACTTTAGAAAACATGAAAAGATAGGGAGTAAACATATTCATAATGAGGATAAGTGCTTGTCCTGTGGGGATGTCAAGTCTACCACTAAACATGTTCCCTTTTCTCATTGTATTCTTCCCACCATCCTATGAGGTGACTAGTATTAATGTGTCCCCTTCCCAGGTGAGAAGATGGTACCTCAGAGGGGTTAGCTTGACTAATCTTCTAGCCAATAAGAGGCAAAGCTAGAACTGGAACCCCAGTTCCTATGACTCCAAAGCCTGGGTCTTCACCACTACCTTTTATTTACTAGGGTGTTTGTAAAGTGTGGTGTGTTGCTTAAGAGTAGGGGAACGTTTTTCATGTTGGTTGCTGTTCAGAATCTTTCAACATCCTTCCTTGTCTGTGTATTTGGAAAATTTTCCAAATTATGAGTCGAGCTTTCCCAAGGTAGAAACCAGAATTCGAGTTTCCAGCCTTCCTTGCTGTTGGGACACAGAGCCACTCACTGAAAACGGCAACTTTGATGGAGGCAATGTGAGGAAATAAATGTACATGGAATCCATATTTTGTACAGTATGGCGGTGGAGGCATCCAGCCCTTAGTGGTAGCAGTGGCATTGGTTTTTCAGTCTTGAGTTGTCATTGGTGTAAACTGAGGCAGTTGTGTGGGCTATGGGATGGTTAAGTAGTATTTTTTTCTAGAACAGCCCTCCCAATGTGTTTGAGTGTTGAGCTGCTTAGCCTGGCTCTCTGAACTCTTTGGAAAAATATGTTGGCACCCTACATATCCTTAGCCAGAGTTGATTCTCCTACCTGAAACTACCCTCCCCAGCTACGAATGCAGATTTGGGAATCTGGTTGCCATTATGGGAGCTAATGAGATCATCTAAGGAATGTGTCAAGCATGAGCAGTTAATGGAAAAGAAGCCAGAAAAGGTGTTCTGCTGTTTTGCTCAAAATCCCATTTCAAAAACAGGTCATGCGTGATCGAGTATTCTGCTAACGTCTCAGGGAACCTGACAGTATCTCTCATGTTGGCTACATTTCAGTTTTTCAGTAACACATAAATTTATAAAATATGTGAAGAATTTCAGCACGTCGGCCCTTCCTAGGGGAATGATATTGTTATCAAAGTTTTAGAAGAAGAGTCGGCTAATTAATGTCAAACTAGAGAAAACATTTTGTCTTTCCACTGCACTCTTCATCTGTACCTCACAAAACATTCTGTGGTTTGACCTTGCTCAACTCATTATTATGATTATTTTTTGAAAAGTCATCTAAATGTACAAGGTGCTATGCGGGTCACGTAAATGTACACTTGTCTTTATTATCCATACACTTACCGTGTTTCCCAAAAAATAAGACCTAGCTGGACCATCAGCTCTAATGCGTCTTTTGGAGCAAGGATTCATATAAGACTGGTATTATGTTATATTACATTATATTATATTATATTATATTATATTATATTATATTATATTATATTATACCTGGTCTTATATGAATTTTTGCTCCAAAGGACACATTAGAGCTGATGGTCTGGCTTGGTCTTATTTTCGGAGAAACACAGTAGTACCATACACTGACAAAATAAATACTTCACCCATAGTCCAATCCAGAGAATAGCATTTAGAGCCTGAATGCTGACCTACTTTTTGCTTTTTTGGAATGAGATTATTTTGGGCTAGCGTTGCCAGATTTAGTAAATAAAAAAAATAGGGTGCCCAGTTATTTTGACTTTCAGATAAACAATGAATAAGTTTTTAGTGTATGTCCTATGCAATATCTAGTGGGGGAAATGGTATAAAGTAGGTGGATTAGAAAAATATATAGAAAATAAAACGGATAGGACTTCAAGATGGATTAGCTGTGAGTGGTGGGGAAGAGAAAAGTGTAAAGAATGTTGCCTAGGTGTTTGGCTTAGACAACTGAGTGAATGACAGTGCCCGTTACTAAGATTAAACAACAACAACAGCAACAACAAAACAAAAAACTGAAAATGGGTCAGAGTTGGCGAGAAACATTATGACTTTGGGTAAATATTTCCGGCTTCACTTGGGTGTCTCGCTATAACCTCAAATTTGCAGTGTAGACATACGCCAGCTTATTCTCAGCAGTCTGCTCATTCTATGGCTATTCTGTCTTAATAGCATTCGGACCCTCCCGATAATCCAGGTTGGAGCACCCAATCATCCTTGATGTCCCCTGTCTTCTTCTCCCAGTACCCATTCAGTCTCCAGGTTTTGTCAGTATTATCTTGGGAGTATCTCCTGTTCAGAAGAGTGAGGCAGACTGTAAGTTGCCAAGTTTTCTCAGTTGGAGCTGGGACAATCACTTATCTAGGATGGGACATAAGTTTTATTTTGCTGGCCAACTTTGATTGGTAGCGGTTGCTTGAAATGGTAGTGGCTACCTGAAAAGATGTCTTGAAAAAAAGCCTGAGGTCTCATTTAGGCTCAGCTAGGGAAAATCTCATGATCATTTATTGATGTCTACCAAGGGCCGGGGAGTGGGGATTGGCAGCACTCATGATGTCTGTTTGACATTTCTAGAAAGCATTTCAACTTATCACCCTCCAGAAACAGGCCACCTATACTACTCCTGATTGTCCCGCCCTTGCAGAGAGTCCTGGCTTTTGGTCTTCTGATAATTACTCTTATAAGGCTTAGCTCCCCCATTAGACTGTAAATTACTTGAGGGCATGATGTATACCAGAATTATTTTCATTTTACTCCCACTGCCTGATACATGGAGGGGGTACTCTGTAAGTATTTGCTGGGCTTAGTGGATGGATGGCTCTGTCTACTATTCAAAGCTTATTCCATCTTTATGGTGACTCCCTTTCTTGTCAAGTTTCTACAACTGCCTTCCTTTACATTTTTGTTTTTCCCTTACTAGAAGGTAACCCTTTCAGTGTTGAATAATGGCATTCAATTCTATAGTACAAATTATTTCGGTTCTTTTTCTTTTTTCTTTTGTTTTCTCAGGTTCATTTTCTCTATTCAAAATACTTCCGTTCTAAGTAATAAGCTTGGTATATCAAATAAGTCACATATGTTTGAATATCCCATGAGAAGTCTAGTTTCCATGGATAATGCGTAATCGTGGTCAACTCGGAAATGCTTATTTTATTTTAGACAATTTGCCATGCATGATTTTCTTGGGCTAAAATCATCAATTTGTGATCTTGTGAGCCTTCCCCAGATTTGATGTAAAAACAGGCAGCCTTGTAAATGTGCAAAGCAGAGGAAAAAAGATGACACAGAAATAAAGTAACGAGGCATAGTAATTTGAAGTGCTGATGTCTGAGAGGTAAGAACTCCAGTGGATGCCATCTAGCTCATTTATATCAGAGTTTCATGTAAAATACTAAGATTTATTTGTTTGACTCATTTACAAAATTTTAGATGACTTCTCTTTTGTTAGTTTATCAAATATTTTTCAAGGTCCTGCTAGACATGGCATTAGGCACATGCAGAGAAGGGGAACGCAACACAATTATGTTTTCTGTCATTACTGAGATTACAATCTAGCAATCTTGGACAAGCCCCACTTTCTTAAGCATTCAAATCACATGAGAAATTCCTAACATGAGAGAATAATTTGTATCTGTTTTAGGAGCAGGGAATCTTTCATTAAATTCTCAATAAATGACTGAAGCAATAATTTACTATGTGAAGTTGGCCGCTGCTCACACATAGTGACAGCACTTCACCAGGGCCAAAGTATCACTCATTCATTCAGTTTTCATTTTTACCAAGTCTTTCTTTTCAAGGAGGGAGGAGAAGAAAAGGGCAAAAACATTGTATCTCTAAGGCCCCTATATAAATAAAGATGTCTTACCCATGGAAGGCAGCACATTAGCCACTAATACCCTTCAACAAGGGTTATTAATAGCCGCCACCCAGCAGAGAAGGAGGCCCCGAAGAGGAGACATATATTGGATGGGACGAGAAGCATTTGAAGAGGCTCCACCACATGAAGGGACTAGAGAGTAGCTAGGGAATTTGGAGGCAAGCCGTGGAAAAGACCACAGGCAATTTTGGTTCGCAAGGGAGAACTAGATAGAGAGGAACAGCAGAAACCAAAATTACGCTAGTTCAATATATGAATAAATGAATAATCAGCAACAGAACAAGCAGTCTGGAAGGAACATAGAGGTCATTTAATCCAACCCCTCATTTCAAAGGTGAAATCTCTTAACTTGTGGAGAGAAGTGATCGAGTCAAGGTTACACTGGCAGGTACTAGTATTACTGGACCTAGCAATCCAGACTGCTTCACAACCATGTTTATCCAAGTTCAGAGAATGGGAAAAGAGTACAGAATTCATGGTCTGCTGAAAACAAACTTAACTTTCTTTTTATTTTTCCTGAGGGATAGTTCTGAATGTGGGGCTAGTAGCTCTTTCTGCTTTTGAAATACTCAACTGTTGTCCTTTGTAGATAATTCACTGTCAAGTATTTATGGAATTGACAGTTTCTTAATTATTTTCTCTGGGACACCTTTGCTCAAAGACACTTTCAGTTCTTTCGTAGATAGCAATAATCATTTTCATAACTTGAAGGATTTAAACAAGCACAAACAAATAAATCAGGTCCCCACAAAATTGCTATTTAAAAAAAAAAATTATATCTGAACGATCTTGACAAGTTTTAAATTGTCATGAAATTCTGTGCTGGTTGCAAGAGAGGGTGGAAATCAGAATAATGCAAATGTTCGTCCCAACTTTCGAAAGGTCACACTACACAAAATTCAATCTTTCGCATTCTTATACTAAATGCCAATGGGCCAAACAGGTTGGGAAGAAAGTCAGTTTCTCCGTGAAGCAGCAAAGCTATGAGATTTGTTTAAGTTTGTTTTGACTTCATTAGGTTTTTTTTAAAAAAGAAAATGCGCATTAACATGGAACTGGAAAATTTTTACCAAGGAAGAAATTCACTCAAAGCTTTCTACGTCTTCACACGGAGGTTCATGGGGAAGGAAGGGTGGGAGGGGGCAGACAGTGGGAACGTGGGGAGAATGCTGTGATTTCTGTACTTGCTGCCAGGAAGACCCAAGCTTCTGGGCTGATCAGATGCCTGCCTCTATCTTATAGCATTCCGCACATTTGTTCCCTCCAGGTGTAGGAGTCAATTGATTAAACTTTATATCCACCCTTGGGCAGTCTGCATGAGGACTGCTTATCAATTAGCCTGGACTGCTTTACCAAGATTTCGGTCTACCTCCTCCAAAAAAAGAAACTGAAAGCTGCCAGATTTGGGGGTGGGTGAAGCAAGCACAGATAACCTTTATCACACTTGAATCATTCATTCAAAATGTTCCTTGAATGCCTGCTCTCTGCCAGGCAGTCTGCTGGGCGCTAGGGACACAGAGTCAGAAAACATGGCCTTGGCCTTCGAGGAGCCCCCTGCACGTTATAGAGAGTGTGTGTGGGTGGGGAACACACAATGTGATGTATAGATGATGTATCACAGAATTGTACACCTGAAACTTGTGTAACTTTACTAACAACTGTCACCCCAATAAATTTTAATTACAAAAAAAAGAAAAAAGAAAGTGTGTGTGGTTCTCTAATGGCTTAGATGAGTATGGGGTTAGGTGGGCCAGGAAGGGAAGGAGCAAACAGGGAGAGAGCCTGAAGGGGACCCACTGACAGAACTCAATGTAAGCAAATGGCGTGATCCAACTTGTACTGTAGTGAGAACACGCTGGGAAGATGAGATTGGAGGGGGGAGAGACTGGAGGCAAGAAGACCATCCAGGAAATCTTTGCAGTGATGTGGGTGCCAGCAGGAGAAATGCAAAAGAGAAAACCCTTTTGATATTGAACATTAGACTACAGCAGAGTAAGAAGAGCATTGTGGTATCACCATTTGATTTCTGATTTACTGCTATGGGAAATGGTGTTCTCCAAATATGGACTTCAAAATACCCATGCGCGGACACTGGATTCTGTTAGGCAGATAAATTGGATGTAGTCCAAGCCATTTACAGCCTAGTGAGGGGGTAGGTACCAAAATAATTTTAATACGTGGCAGAACAGGTGTGCCATTAAAGAAGCATGGGGTAGTCAAGGAAGGCATGCTGGAGTGTAAGGGTCAGGAAATACTTCAGGAAGACGAAGGCATGTGCGATGAGGCTTATAGAATAAGAGGATTTTGACAGGTGGAGAACAGCAGGAGGTCATTCCAGTCTGTAGGGACACCGTGTCCAGGGACAGAGAGGCACCAAAGCTGAGGATGTTGGGGAACAGCAAATAGTCCAGTTTCTCTAGAAAACTATTTCTATAACTGCATTTATTTTCTAAACAGTGTTATTTAGGTATAATTGACATAAACTGTACATACTGTCAGTGTATAGTAAGTTTAGACATGGATACCCACCATGACTCTTCTTCCCTCCATTTCTCTTGCTGTAGCTTAGTTTGCGTTATCTAGAATTGTAATAAATGTAATAACACAGTATATAGTCCTTTTTTTCTGGCTTCTTCTGCACAGTATAATTATTTCAAGATTCATACTCACTGTAGCACTGTCAATAGTTCATTCCCTTTTATTGCTGAGTACTGAGCCATTGTATGGATACACCACTGTTTGTGTGTTTATTCACCTTTTGATGGACATGTGGGTTGTTTCCAGTTGTTGGTTGTTAAAAATAATGCTATTATGAATATCTGTGTGTGTGTGTGTGTGTGTGTGTGTTTTATTGGAGAATGTTGGGGAACAGTGTGTTTCTCCATGGCCCATCAGCTCCAAGTCATTGTCCTTCAATCTAGTTGCGGAGGGTGCAGCTCAGTTCCAAATCTAGTCACCGTTTTCAATCCATCCCATGAGGGAATTGAACCGGCAACCTTGTTGTTGAGAGCTCATGCTCTAACCAACTGAGCCACCCGGCCGCCCCATTTGTGTTTTTTCATGGACACATGCTTTAATTTCTCTGGAGTAAATAGCTCGGAGTGGAATTGCTGCTTCATATGGTAGGTAAGTGTTTAACATTTTAAAGAATTACCAAACTGTGTATCAAAGTAGCAGTGTATGAAAGTTCTAATTCTTCCACATCTTTGTCAACACTTGATATATAGTGGTATCTCATTATAGTTTTAATTTGCATGTCTGTAATGACTAATGACGTAGATCATCTTTTCATGTACTTATTTCCTATCTATCTTCTGTGGTGAAGTGTCAGTATAAATTTTTGCCCCTTTAAAAAAAACTGTATTATTGCTTTTTATAGAATTTAGAGAGTTTTTCATACATATGTATATGTATATTTCTGGACTCCTTAACATGTTCATTGATCAGTTTATCTAGCTTGATATCAGTGCCCCACTGTTTTGGTCACTGTAACTTTATAAAAAGTCTTGAATGAGGTGGTGTTAGCCCTCCAATTTTGCTTTCTTCAAGACCATTTGGCTATTCCAGGTCCTTTGCATTTCCATATAATTTAGAATCAGTTTACCAATTTGTACAGAAAAGCCTGCTAAGATTTTGCTTGGTATGGCACTGGACCTACAGATCAAGAAGGGGAGAGTGGCCATCCTAGCAGTATAGAGTCATTCCTTTCTGTATATCCATATTTCAATTTGTCATAATTTTCTTTCCATCTGAAAGACTTTCTTATAGAACAGGCCTGCCGGTGATATGTTCTTTCAGCCCTTGTATGTCTGAACAAGTCTTTATTTCACCTTAATTTTTGAAAGTTATTTTCATTGGCTATAGAATTCTAACTTGACAGACTATTTTCTTTCACTACTTCGAAGATATTGCTTGACTCTCTTCTATTTGCATTTCTTCTCATGGAAAATCAGTCGCTGTCTTCTGTCTTAGTCTATTCAGGATATATCCTGCTATAACAGGATACCATAAAATGGGTAGCTTGCAAACAACACAAAATTATTGCTCACCATTCTGCAGCCTGGGAAGTACAAGGTCAGGGCACTGGCTGATTCAGTGTCTGGTGAGGACACTCTTCCTTCAGAAGTGGCCATGTTTTCACTGTATCCTGACATGGCGAAAGGGGCCAAGAGCTTTCCAGGGTCTCTTCTTATAAGGGCACTAATCCTATTCATAAGGGCTCCACCCTCATGAACTAACTAATCACCTTCCAAAGGTCCCACCTGCTAACACCATCACCCTGGGAATTAGATTTGACCATAATTGGGTGGGGGAGGACACAAATAATTAGTCTATAGCAGGGCTTTCTCTTTGTCCCTCTCTCTATCTTTGCAGATTTTAAGATTTTCTTTTTATCACTGGTGTTGAGCAATTTGATGATAATGTGCCTTGGTGTCACTTTCTTCATGTGTCATGTACGTAGGGTTTATTGAGCATCTGTGGAGCTATGGGTTAACAGCTTGCATCAAATTTGGACAATTTTTAGCTATTATTTCTTCAAATGGTTTTCTGTCCTTTGCCCCCTGTGAGGACCCACCTATAGGTATATTAGGCTGCTTGAATTTGTATCATAGCTCATTGATTCTCTGTTCATTTCTTTTTTAAAAATTTCCTTTCTCTCAGTGTTTCATTGTGGATAGTTTCTATTTCTAGGTCTTATCTGCCATCAACCTCATCCAGTGCGTTTTTCATTTTGCACTGTAGTTTTCATTTCTAGGAGTTTGATTTGCATCTTTTTTTTATGTGTCTCTCATGCGTTTTAACTTTTTGAACATATGGAGTAGTTATACAAACTGTTTTGATGTCCTTCTTGGCTTATTCTAACATCTCTGTCAGTTCCTAGTCAGATTCAATGGATTGGTTTTCCTCTTCATCATGGACCATATTTTCCTACTTCTTTGCATGCCTGGTAATTTTTTTGGTAGATGTCAGACATTGTGAATTTTGCCTTGTTGAGTGCTAGATATTTTTATATTCTTAAATGGTTCTTTTTGGGACACAGTTAAGCTACTTGGAAAACATTTGATCTTTCCAGGTGTTTCTTTAAGGTTTCTTAGGAAGGACTGGGTAGTTTTGCATCGAGGGCAAATTTTGTCCCTCTGCTGAGGGGAGGCCCTCAGTGTACTCTACCCAGTGTCCTATATAAATCATGCTATTTTCCAGTCCCACTGGCAGGACAGGCATTATTTCTGGCCTTATGTGAGGGCTGAGCAATGTTTATCTCTCTTCTTTTGGGGTCATTTTTTTCCTTGGCCCTTCTTAGTTTCCTTACACACATGTGCTCACCAGTATTTAGCTGAACTCAAGGGGATCCTCTTGAGTGACAGCTCCAGAATTCTCTCTGTGCAGCTTTCTCATCTCTGCTGTCTGCCTTGTGGATGCTAGCTGTTTTGGTCTTCCTGGACTCTCAGCTCTGTCTTCCCAACTCAAGGAACCTTTAGCGCTCCACAGGGGTTCTCTCTCCCTTTTCTCAAGGCAGAAAGCTAAGGTGATCTCAGCGATTGCCTTGTTTGTTTCCTATTTCTCGGGAATCACTGCCTGACGTCTAAGGTCTTGAAAACATAGTTTGCCTGTTTTTTGGTCATTTCAGGTGGGAGAGTAAATCTAATTCCTGTTATTCCATCTCAATCAGAGTGGAAGTCTTGTACCTTGCCTTTTAAGATGTAGTCTTTTCAGTATGGCAGTCTTTATTAGTAAGGTATTATGGCGCTTGCCATCACTGATATATTAAGTGACAGATTACATTGCATTCACTTCCGGTCAGTTCAAAAGCATTTACTGGGCAGTGCTGTCTCTCCAAAGAGGAACCAACCTCCCAAACTATCTGTCTTTCTGGCATCAGTTTATCAGCAAACAACTTTGGAAGGAACCAATTATAAGGTGTGGATATTACCCATGGCTTTAATAGTCCCTCCTTTTTTTCTGGTCCCTGCCAACACCATCACTTATTTTGCATCAAGCACAGCTGGAGGAAATAAAAAACTCAAGTGACACAATTTTACTAATTGTAAGCAACCCTTAGGCTTAGACTTAGAGGCAGACGTTGAAACTCTAGTGGGAAATACTTTATGCTGATGAGCTGTTGACTTCTCTGTTTCATGCTCTTACTCTGCTCCCTGTAAAACTATGATAGAAAATCGGCTCTACTTCGGATAGGAGAAAATGAAGCCTCAAATGGGTTCAGCTTAGAATGTGAGGGGATGAAGCAGTCTAGGATCTGGATACAAGGTTGATGACATTGAGAGGCTGGATTACGTACATATAACCATCTCCATAGTGCTTCTAATTTTGAGATAAGCATTTCATAAAAGTCAGTGAGAGCACCATGTTGACCTTTTATGAGTTGGAGCACTGATATTTTGCCTGGGTATGAGGCAGGGTGGGTGCTAGAATGTATTCTTGTTTAGAATAAACGGAAAATCAGTTATCCCATGTGAACTGAAGGAACTTTTTCTGATCACTTGTTAAAGCTTTGTTTCCAAGGCATTGAGTGAATTTAATTAATTTCACCACCATCCCCTCCTTAATAAATTCCTCACACATGTGGAATCACTAGGAAATTGAATTTCATCTCTAGAAAACAACAACAAAAAAGGGGGCATTCAACTAGAGGATGAGAGATTAGTTTGTTGAAAGACCAGTGATCTAGTCAAAATGAAAATGCCTCTCAAACTGTAATGGAATGAATCATATTAAAATGCAGATTCTGGTTTGACAGGCCTGGAGTAGGGCCTGAGATTTAGCATTTCTCATAAACCCCCAGGGTGAGAACTGCTGCTGGAGTTCCTATAGCATACTTACTTTGAGTAACAAGAAGCTGGAAGACATCAAGACATCATTCATGTATCATTTTGCCACTAAGTTCCTATTGCAACCTGAGAACCCTTCTCAATTCGGCTTCAGATTACTCAAGTGTAAATTGTTCTCTAAGGTTCCTTCCAGCACTTAAAAATATATCATGTTCTCAAAAGTATAGGTCTAGCTTCCTTGTATTCATGAATTCACCCATTCTATTGGCAGACATGTATTGAGCACCTACTACGTGTCAGACACTGATTAAGGTACTGGATGATTAAGTATGCACTAGCTCAAACCCCTGAACTAAGAAATCAATTCAGAGAGAGAATCAGGCAATGATAACATAATGTCATATATACTGTAAAGTTGCTTAAGCAATGGTTGTTAAGAGTCTACAGAGTCTGAGACTCTAAGTGTGTTTTGGATAGTAGATAGGAGGGGTATGCCTCCCTAGCCCTGTCCTGGGACTGTTGGCCCTTGAGTCCATTCCTTGCACTTTCCCTGTCTTTGCTCAATATGATGGGAGTGGGGGAGATCATAACTTGAGGCTTCTGTGTCACATGGCTTCTGCCCGTAGAAGGCACTGGGCAAGACTGGAGGGCAGGGGGAAGGGAAAACCCCTGGTGGTTTTTCAGCTCTTCCTTTACCTTTATAAGCTATTCCCTACATTCAATTCCCTCTGTTTAAAATGCCAGAATAGTCTGTTTTCCTGGGTGGACCCTGACGGGAAAGCCTCTGCAGGCTGGATTTTGACTTCCTGTAAACCATCCTCTGTGTTTGGGCTATGTAGGGCAGTGCAGGGACAGCTGGCCAATCTGGAGCAGCATGAAACCTGTCAGATTCCCAGAAATGCCTGTACTTGGGCCCTCGAGCTCCAGTAGGACTGTAGCTCTTGGCCCTCCTGGAAGGGGAGAGCCACTGTCTTTCCCAAGGCCAGCCCCACGGCTACCCCTCTTCCCCAGCAGCTCCTCTGGGCTTGAGTTCACAGCTCTCGGGACAAGCAATTCTAAGCTGAAGGGCTGCAACTGCAATAGGAACAGAGGCCACAGGGTAGTAGCGACACTGCTTGGAGCTCATCATAAAGCTTTCCAACTCTTACAAATAGGTCAGCAGAGGTCACAGTTCTGGTTCTCTTGAAAAAAGCTTCACTGAGATCATAGTTGAAGGTGTTTTTTTTCTTTTCCTAATAAATGGTGCCTCACAGGTTTCGCAACCTAATATGCTGACTGAAGCAATCATTGTAAAGAAGAATTTTTCTATCTGGGGATCAGGAAGATCTTGGGGCACTTCCAAGGCACCACAAAGATAATAGCTGAAGAAATTCTACATATCTGGCCCTGCCAACGGTAACATGCAGACTATAGGAATGCTGAATGGGAAAGCTGAGAAGTTCTTCTCTATCTCCTGGGTCTTTCTGGTGTTCTCTTTCCCTCATCAGTCCATCCATCCATACATATATTCATCCAAAGAATATATATTCAATGCCTACCCTGAGCCAGTCACTGGGCTGGGTGCTGGGGACAGAATTATGAGCAAAAGCAACCACTGCACTCATGGGAACTAGTGACAGAGTCAGATGTTAGTCAAATAAAGACACAAATAAATGTAAAAACACCATGTGGTAACAGCTACAAAGGGCTGATACATGGAGACTCAAGTTGGGGAAGCTTTGTGTTTCTTGTGGGTCCCAGTGAAAGGGTAATGAGCTGTAGACATCTTCAGCGAGGTACGTTTTTTTCTTCTTACATTCTTATAGCTTCATAGCTTATGCAATACTTTAACATACATTACCTTATTTTATTTTCACACCCATGCTGCCAGGACAAGATTTTTAAAAAGGAAGCTTGAGAATTATTGTAGTGGAAACTAATTCAGATGGAAATATGAGAGTGAGGTTAAAAAACAGAGTGTTTTCAAGTCTCTGGTCTTCATTTATCAAAAAGTGGTGGTCTTGTCTTCAAAAGGAAGTGATTATAATCTAGAAAGGCAGAAGAAATGCCATGAAAATACACACACATTCTAGCATTTTGGTTGTGGCAAAATTTGGTTATACTGTAATTACGTCTGGTTTTGCTGAGACAAACACAAGCAAGGCTTCTTTTTGAACAAAGGTGTCCTCTAGACTCAGAGAAAAAGAGCCTTAGCCACAGATAATAAGAGTCTCCCAAAGCAACAACTATAATTGTAACGACAAAGGGTGCTTTTCACATGTTCTGAGTGTGAAAAGGCCCAATGGTCCTTCATCAGATACCTTTAGGCCTTGCTTATTTACTTGAATGGCTTCAACGAAAAAGGAAGCAATATGGTTGTTTTTACGCTCTATATTAAATACTATAGAAAGTTGGAAAGAAAGAGGAAAATTTTTCATTTATAGAAGACTCCTAGCTTCATGAGAATCACTGGTGTTTAGCAGTAAACATTAATCAGCTCGACTGAATGGTTAGTATATTTACTTACATGAAGATTATATTAGTCACGGTAGGATAGGTTTATACTGTGGTATCAAAATATTCTGAAATCTCAGTCAGCTAACCTAACCAAACTTTATGAAAATAAAGTGGGCATATGCTACATGTCCAAAAAGGGTCTGAGGTAGGGGTGGGGATGTGTTCCATTAGGTCACTCAGGGAGCCAGGCTTAAGGAAGCTCCACCATTTATAGCGGCATCTCTAAGAACATGTGTGCCCATCACTGCCTCAGCTCAGAAGTGTACACATCATTTCTGATCACATTTCACTAGTCAGAATTAGTTGCAAGGCCCAATACTACTAAAGAAGGCCTGGAAATTCAGGAGAACAAATGGATTCTTTGGTGAGCTCTACTGTCTTTGCCACTATAACCGATTTCCAGAACTCTACAAATTGATTCAGCAGGGGAGATAACTACCATTGGCATAATTCTCCAAACCATATCAAGGCACAGAGTGTCCTCTCAGCTCTTGTTTTAAGTCTTTAAAAGGGAAGGGGAGATAATAGTATTCCTTGAGCTTCTACCAGGTAACCAACACTTTGTATGACAGATGTTGTGAACTGGTTTACTCAGCCTCATTGTACTCTCTTTATGATGCAGAATGCTAAAAAACAAAATAAATTTAAAAAGAAAAAAACAGCATCTTTCCAGGTTCCCTTGCAACTAGGATTCTGGAGACATATTAGGTTCTGCTATATATATATATGTATGTATATTCTGTGAGATTTAGAAGGTGAAGGTGAAGAGGAGAACATACTTCTGATGTTTTGATTACCACTGCTGGCAAGCAAAGCTGTCAGTGTCAAAAAGAATAGGCAGCAGCAGCTGGCTTGGAGCACCAGTGTTCAATCACCAGCTTTCCAGGTGTCAAGAGGCAGTTGCAAGGTGCCAGCATCCTCATTCCCGTTCCCTGGCTCCTGGATCACTGCTCTGGTACTATATAATTCTTACAGCTCCAACGGCAACCTCCTGGTCCCCCACTTTCCTGATTATATCAAATTTATAGTGTTCCGAGGGTCATTAGTGGAGACCCCATCTGTAGTAGAGACCAGTTGTTTTTTTTAAGCAACTCACTCCTTATACAGGCATACTTCATGTTATTGTGCATCGCTTTTCTGTGCTCCACAGTCGTTGCGTTTTTTACGAATTGAAGGCAAGACCCTCCACCACCATAAGATTATGACTCCCTTTATCCCTGTAGTCTGGAACTGAATGTGTAATATCTGTTAAGGGTACCGGTATTAAATCCCCCTCTGCTTAAGTTACCTAGACTGGTTTCTATTTCTTTCACGCTAACATTTGCTAAATATTGTTATATACATAAATTCTTCTAATAGCTTTCTGAGAACTCTTCATTGTTGAACTGAGTGAACCTGTGCTTTCAGAGAATCTAGGTTTGAGATAAAATAACTAAAAGCGTAAATTTGTTTGAAGTCTTTTCTTTTAGCTTTAAAATTCATGTAAATGAACTCTATAATAAATTCTATTCTCGCAAAATTCATGTTCCTGGAAGGCATACCTTTCATTCAGTGGCTTTATATGTTCCCTTAGAAAACCCACCTTATCCAAGGTGTGATACATTCCTCGTTTTGAAAGGCATTTAATCTGTGGAACAACTCTGAAAAGTAGGTCTCATTATACCCATTTTATAGATGGGTTGATGGGGGCACGGAAAGGTAAAATAAAGTGTACAAGATCACAAAGAACTAGGTTTAAATCAGTCTGATTTCAGAGTCACAATCTCTTTCCACTACAACATGCAGACTTCTAAGAGAGCAATTCATTAGTTCACAGCTCCTCTGAACACTGATTTGTAATGGAGGTTTGGGTAGTTCATTTAGCTCAATGCTCATATGTACTAGTTAGTTCTTCTCCCCTCAACAGACATCAAAAACTATAAGCATCTGCCTCAAAATGGTGTATTTTTCCCCTTATGAAGGATTCAGAAAGAAAAAAAAAATGGATGGAACACAACAGAAAAATCTTCAGAACTGGAAAAAAAATGGCAAAACACATGTTCTCTATACTGCGGGTCATTCATGAATAGAATTATTATAACTTTGCACACATACGCTATAACGATAATAGATTTGTGAAACCTGGAAACCTGAGGCAAACTGAAGCCCGTGTTATCCTGGGATTACTATGGTATCAGCAGAACTATTTTGGTTTGAATTCCTACTCTGGCCCATACATGCAGTTTTACCTGTCACTCTCCTTCTCTACGAATCTGACAGCAGGCTAGAGAATTTTACTGGGATATTTCTGTCTGGCCTTGGAAGGCGTCTACCCTTTCTTAGTGATTCAGGTCCTGTCTCTGTCTTTCCTGGAGAAATTAATCTAAAGATACCATTTGCAAATTGACCCAGTTCTTCAAACTGTCAGCTACTACTGATGCAGTATCAGACAGAAATGTACAAAGTCACGCTGTGGTTTTCATCCACCCAAACAGCTTTTTGTACTTTTCAGCTCAAAATTTTACCCAGGGCTTTCCAAGCAGTACCTAAAACTAGCTGAAAAGTTCTCAGCACATCTTCATGACACTGAAAGAATCCTTTGATAATCGTCTTAGGGATGGACATTTCCGAAAAATGAATGAATGGAAAGAGGTTACATTTGCTAAGTGCTGACTATGTCCCAGCTATTAGGCTCCTATCAACGTATTTAATTCTTAAAACAGTACCCACATAGAGATACTATCACCCTCATTTTATATATTTAAACAAAATTTGAAAGAAGTTAAGTAAATTCACTGAAGTCATCCAGATAATAAGTAGAAAAGCTAGTAATGAAACTCAAGTTGGCCTGGCCTGAAAGTCCATCATCTTTCCAAGGCTGCACAATACAGCCAGGAAAACATATCATCAGAGAGCGTGAGGAAATAGCTTCAGGAATTCTGATTTCGGGATCTAGGATTTTGTTTCCAGGTAACATGAGAAAACATTTTCCAAGTGCCTGAATATTTAATAATACAGGAAACAAAAACAAATTGTACCACTTGGTGTTTACTGTGTGTTTCATAACAGAGGTGGAGGAGAGGGTTTTCTTCCAGGGGGAAAAAAAGCAGCACATTACAAGTGCAAGTGTGTCTGTAGAGGGAAAGAGATTTGGCGTTTTACATGAGAGCAAGTTAACATTAAAACGATTCTGCAGCTTTGAGTATTGAGTCTCAAGATCAGGGGTTACCGCTCAAGTGTACCCCTTTCTCCCCTCACATCTCTGTCTATCTATCTGTTGCCTTTTGATAGATATTTCCTTGTCAAAACCAGCTTGGCATGGTGACAGCAGCACTCTTACCTGTGCCTTCTCCAGCCCCCAGCTTTGTCATAATGGAATGTGATACTTTCTCTAGTCCTCTGTCGCTTTTGGAGGAGAGGACGCAAATCCATCATCAAGGTCATTTCTTAGCTGAGCTGCCCTGTTCACTCCCCACTACACTGCCCTTCTGTAGCTTCCAGCTTGAGTAAAATAAACTGTCTTTTCCCCTGAGCCTTTCAATGGTCACCTCTATATCCAACGTGCACCAATGTAGCTAAAAGAAATCTTGATCAAAACTCTAGCCAGGGAATAACACCTATTATTAAGCAGGAACCTATAAATATTGATTTGGGACTGTCCAAGGTGTTTTTATCCAACAGGTCAGGAAATGAAGTGTTTGGGTTAACCATACTTTTCTTAAAGCTAGTTATCACTTGTCATATATGTTTCAGACATATTTTCAAAGAGGCAGAATGAAATTACCCTTTCGTGATTTTTTTTCCTGTTTTTGCCTTCAGAGGCTTTCTCTGCCCTTCTTTGCCTTACTCTGTGCTCTAAGATGTCAAATTCCATATACTAAACAAGAGCATCGCTCAGGCTTTCTAGCCACTGGCTTCCAGTTGTGTACAGCCAATCAGAAACATGGGCATGAGATTCTAGAACGGGAGAAGAGAAAGGGTTGGGGTGCTGACCTACCCCCAATCCTCTCTGGGCCACTGTTCATCTCCCAGGACTTGCCCTCACCAGGCTGCAGTAACTTCCCTCCTTTGCTAAGTCCTACGGGCTTCTCCAGCCATTGTTGGTCCCTTTAACACAACCTACTCTTCTGTAAATAGTCGCTTCATTAAACCCTCTTCGGTTAACCCTTCAAGGGTATGTCCTGCCAGGACCATCACCGAGATCACTGTAATTGCCATTCTGTATTTAGTGAGAGATTTCCATGTGCTATTGTAAGAACCATGGCAAACGCAGAAGGAAAACCAGACATGCTGCTATCCTCATCATGCTTGAAAATCCAGTCGGAGGCCTGACAGTACCAAAAGGCACGTCACACTCTGACTCTCAATCTAGGCACTGTCTCCAAAAGCCTAAACCCATCCTATGCCTTCACCTATGCCCACCCTCTACCAAAACACACCCGTCCTCAGTCTCATTCACTCAGGGCCAGTGTAATCATCTAGGAAACAGGGCCAGGTAGCTGGCTGACCATGGCTATATGTCCGTGGATGACAACACAAATTGGTTCTGGACGCCTTCTCTTTCTTCATCCCTCCAAGCCCATTTGCTTCCAAATTTCTGCAGAGTCCATCTCTTAACATCTCTCAAATCCATCCAACTTCTCTTTCATGCACTGTCCTACTCCAGTAGTGCTTTCACAGAATTGTGCTTTTGCTTGCCTGGGAACTAGACTCGTACTATTTCCTTTGCCAAGAATACCCTCCCTGTCTTCCTACCCCAACCTGTGACCTGGCGAACTTCTATGTTATTATTCAGTCTCAGCAAAGACACCCCTTCCTTCAACAGTCATTCCCTGTTGCCACCCCCCAACCCACCTCCAAAACCAGCACTTTGGACTAGGGAGTTTTCCTGGGAGGGAGCTTCCATAGCACCCTGAATTCAGTTCCCTCATCACCTTTTTGTAGTACTGTTTGGTAATTGCCGGCTTCCTTGTACCTCTCCCCTACCCGACGGTGTCAGGGCAAGAACTCAGTCACTGCTCCTGCCTCAGCACCTTTCAAAAAACCTGAATGGTCCAAACTAGTTAAAACTTGAAAGTTAAGAAAAGGAAAGAAATCACAACCAGGTTTAATGGACCGGAAAGGTCAAAAGTCCTGTTCTAGTAATTTTTAGGAACAAAGGGAGTATCTCTTAACAGACACAGGCCCTGTGTGTCCAAGGAGGTGTTGTTCTAAATGTATCTGCAGCTCTTAGTGCCCCAAACCATCCTCCATTAAGGAAAATAAAACTCCACACGTGTGTGGAAGGAAGGGCGGGCAGGGACTGCTCTGTGAACCGATGCCCGCCCCTCTTCTTGCTATCCCTAGGTAGATGATGCCTGCTTGAATAGAGGATGCCTGCATGAGAGCATTGGGGTTATTTTCAGAAGCTTCATTATCTCAGCTGGAAAATCCTGGGGCAGCTCTTTGCAAACTAAATGCAGTTCAATTAATGTATCAAGAACAAAGGATCAGGACCTGAACATTGAGAGTCAACATTAGCAAAAATCTCTTAGCACCCAGATGGTCAAGTTCAACCTCTCCAAGTGCTCTTAAAACAGGAGAAACTGAAAATTTTCTGGAATGATCCTTAGAGGCATGGGAATGGGCTAAAACGAACTCATTTTATTGTGTATTGAAGAAATCATGCGGCTATTCTTCGCAAGCCCTCTCCTCTATTCTTTGTCTCAAGGCTAACCAAAGATAGTTAAATTCCTTTTTTAAACTAGCATCCCATTGCCAGGGAAACCTTACTAATTCATCTCGCACTGATTAAAAATGTATGATAATTAGGATGAATACTGAAGTTTATATCTATGGAGGAAACAGATTTTCTTAAAAATAACAAGGCTATGAAAATGTTTTTTAAGCTCATTAAAATGAATCTTTTGTGCGGGGGAAAACAGTAGTGGCTTAGCTATTCATGTTTATCTCTTCTCCCTTAAAAGATCCTAGTTAAAAAAAAAAATCGGTAAAATAGGTATAAACCCACAACAGAATAAGAGAGGCAAGAATTTAATACGTGTTTGAAGGCCAGAGAGCAATGGAGTCAGGTGGAGCCAGGTAACTGACTGGGGAGTGGAGGGAGAACCCAGGAAGGTACAATCTAAGGGCTGCAATAGGATTCCAGGGCAGTGAGCCACTGGGATCTGCACAAATTGCAGGAGCTTGGAACCTCTAGAGAAAGGGTCAGGGGTGATGCAGGGCTGAAAACAAGGGTCACATGTGAGGTCTTCAAGCTGAGTAGTGGGACTCTGAGAAAGCTGACAGACGGATGTTCTCCCACCCTCTTGCCACTATCCACTCTCAAGGGAATTTATTTATTTATTTATTTATTTATTTATTTATTTATTTATTTATTTTTAAAAGATTTTATTGGGGAACGGGAACAGGACTTTATTGGGGAACAGTGTGCACTTCCAGGACTTTTTC
Source organism: Rhinolophus sinicus (assembly GCF_036562045.2). NCBI lineage: Eukaryota > Metazoa > Chordata > Mammalia > Chiroptera > Rhinolophidae > Rhinolophus > Rhinolophus sinicus. The sequence continues at coordinate 14,265,375 of NC_133761.1, read as the reverse complement.
TCCAAGTCAAGTTGTTGTCCTTTCAGTCTTAGTTGTGGAGGGCACAGCTCAGCTCCAGGTCCAGTTGCCGTTGCTAGTTGCAGGGGGCACAGCCCACCATCCCTTGAAGGACTCAAGGAGTTGAACTGGCAACCTTGTGGTTGAGAGCCCACTGGCCCATGTGGGAATCGAACTGGCAGCCTTCGGAGTTAGGAGCACAGAGCTGCAACCGCCTGAGCCACCAAGCCGGCCCGTCAAGGGAATTTATTTTAAATGAAAGTTTGCATTATCAAAATAATAAAGGTGGACAATTGAAAAATCAAATAGATCTAAAATATTTATTTTAAAAAAGTGATGCTTACATGTAGAATCTAAAAACTGACTACATGGGCAAAGTAAACAGAAATAGTCTCAGAGATATACAAGTAAAACAGATGGTTGCTAGAAGGGAGGGGGGTGGGGATGAGGGAGAAGGGGAGGGGATAGACAGCATACATTGGTAACTACAGTATTGCCACGGGGATATGAAAGACAGTTTGGGGAATATAACCAATAATGTAAAAGTTCTGTAGGGTGTCAGATGGACACATGTCTTATTAGGGAGACCACTTCATGGACGGTGTAGATGCCTGACCACTGCGCAGTACACCTGAGGCTGAAGCTGAACAATATTGTATGTCAACTATTTACATATAATTTAGTCACAGGATATGGAGTACAGCATAGGGAATAGAGTCAATGAAATTGTAATAGATATAAACAATATCAGAGGGGCAATAGATTGGGGGAGGAGGTTATCACTTTGTGAGGGATGAAATGTCTAACTATTGCATTGTTTCGTATATCTGAAACTAATAAAAAAATGATGGATATTTATCATTCACTTCGTAGCCCACTTGTAAATCAATCTACAGGCTTATGTCTGAGATTTGGCGAATTTTCTCCTATTATTTATTTGATAATGCCCTCCTCTGTTTTCTTTTTTCTCTCTCTATCTCTCTCTCTGAATCCCCTGATGGAAGGATGTCTGACCTCCTGAAAGAGACTGGATGGTTCTCCCCTAGGTAACTCAATGGACCCAGAGAAAACTTCCAAATGCTGACATTTGTAGGATTGGAAGGAGTCTCTTAGGTTCACTTGCCAAACAATAACTGTACATGAATTCTCATCTATTGGTAAGCCTCCCTCCCCATACAAAGATCCCAGCAGGTTTTTTAGTCGCTCAGTGTAAAAAAAAAGAGAAGTTTGCAAAGGATCATAAGACATTTGAGGAAAGCCTCCAACAAGAAAGATGAAGATCGGAACAAACAAACAGAAAAAAAGTAACTGGAGAAACAAAGAGCACAAAGAAAAATAAACAAAACTAATTAATAGTCTCCAAGAATTAGGAGAAAATATGGTGTCCATAAAACAAGAAAGAACAAAATTTTACTAAAATGAAACATCCAGAGAACAAAAAGAACTAAAATATAACTGGTGAAATTTAAACAGAATATATTCATGGGAAAGGTCATAAAATATAAAGTTTAAAAATGTGGTAGAAGTAATAAAGAAACAGAAAATCATTCCAGGAAGTTAGACATCTTTCCAATGGGGGGGTGGCGGGGGGAGAGAGAGAGAGAGCAAAAAGAGAGGAAGATATTATCAAATAAATAATAGGAGAAAATTCCCCAGATTTCAGACATGAGTCTATAGATTGATTTACCAATGAGCTGCAAAATGAATGATAAACATTCATTGCTTTTTTTAAAAAAGAAATCTTTTAGAACTATTTGATTTTTAAACTGTCCACCTTTATTGTTTTGATAACATTCAAACTTTCATTTAAAATAACTTTAAAAAGGGAATGTTGTATCTATTTTCTTAGGTTTGTTATGAATGCCGCAAGGCGTGCCTCCTTACTTTGTCTTACTATGTGCACTTAAAAATAATGTAACCTTTAGGGCTTTATTTCCTTTTTCATGTTTCTGATTAATTCAGCCCTAAATTTCCCCTTCCCAACCACTTTTAAACAAATTGTTGCAATTTTACTATATATTTCACTTCCTATATTTCTCAAATGCAGAATGTGTGCACTGTTGAATCAAACACCAAGGTCTTCACTCTTTTTACGCATACCCTTCCTATAGTAACAAAATATCTCACTAGGAGTGGTCTAGGTAAGAAACAAGGATAGATAGGTAGTAGGTAGATAGATAGATAGATAGATAGATAGATAGATAGATAGATAGATAGATAAATAGTGATAGAGGTGATAGATACCATGTTTCCCCGAAAATAAGACCTAACCGGAAAATAAGCCCTAGCATGATTTTTCAGGATGCTTGTAATATAAAATAAGCCCTAATGAGTCTTTTGGAGCAAAAATTAATATAAGACCCGGTCTTATTTTTGGGGAAATACGGTAAATTAGATAGATGGATGGATGGATGGATGGATGGATGGATAGATGATAGATAGATAGATAGATAGATAGATAGATAGATAGATAAATAGATAGATAGATAGATATGAATAAGCATGACCAAAATGGTGCTCCTGGTGGGTGGTAGAGAGAAGTGCACACTTTCAAATGAAAGTGGTAGATTGTCCAAAAGATAATATGTTTTTTGTTTGTTTGCTTGTTTGTTTATTTTTAATTTTTAAACATGATAAAAGTTTAACTTTTTTAAAAATTATAATTGGAAAACTAGACCATTGACTTCTGTTCATGATGTACATAGTTAATGACAAGCAGCTCCATAGCCATGTGATGAGGCTTCCAGTTCCAGTAAAATGGTGCTCTACACAAATTCAGGAAACCTTCTGCGATGAACACCTGGATATGCTAATAAGATATAATAAGAAAAGTTTGCTCATTTGTGTTTTAATATAATACTGAGCTTGTAGGAAAGGAAAGGAAACCCTCAGGTCTCCCACAAAAGGGTGTGAGGGTATTGAAAACCAGACTGGTGAGTATTCAAGCTGATCACAAGGCATTCTGGGAAAGTGAGGTGGGGGTGGGGTCTGGCAGGGAGTGGGGTGGGTAGTGGTGAGTGGGCCAAGGATGGGGAGTTTGATATATAGGTGATAGGTAAGGCTTTGTAAACCCATGAGTTGAGAAAGTGGAACGAAGTTTCCTGCAGAATGCCAGAAATGTCAAAAGGTTAAAAACGTCTGTGAAAGGATGTCTTACAAAATAATCCCTGCTCAACAGCTTGAGGAAATGACCTGGAAACTTTTCTCTCCTGGGAAAAAAAAAACACCACAAAAAAAAAGCCTTTTCCCTCCCCTCCACCCAGGAATGAGGATAGTTTGATTGAAAGCTGCATTTATGCCATGGTTATAGTGACAGGCATTAGAGGATGGGTACATTAAGTCATCTCATCATCACAACCGTTACACATGGTCAGTATTATTAGGCACATTTTATAGATAAGGAATGTGGGAATCAGAGAGATTAGATAATTTAGCTAAAGTTAAAGGGAGTAAGTGACAGAATTGGGACTCAAACCCGTATTTTCGAACTTCAACTCTAGAGTTTTATTCACTGATATTAGCACGTCGTTAATTCGGGCCTGTTTTAGATTCTTAAACTGTGTCCACTTACTATAGCACCAGTATATATGGATTTTACATTTGTCCTTTGTTTCCAAAATGTAAATGTCAATCATGATCTGCTAGCAATAGTTTCAGTTATGAGGCCATCATGATGTTTGCAACCAAGAATGAAGAAAACAGAGCCAGAAAAAACACATATTCTGTGAGCCTCTTAACAGAAGAAGCACTGTTCCCAAGGGTGTACTATAATGATAAAACATAGAAGTACATCATGAATCTTCATTCCAGATGTATTAAGGAGAAGATTTTTCAATAGTAATCCAGGTGTAAAAACTGTAGTTGAGAACTCTACATATGGTGTGTGTGCGTTGTGTGTGTGTGTGTGTGTGTGTGTGTGTGTGTGTGTGGAGGGGGGGCAATACTGGGTAACACTGAGTAAAGGAGGTAGAAATAAGGCTAAAGTAGTAAAATGATTACTCTTTTGTTGATGGTCATCAAAAGACCACCTGTTTATAAATGTGTAACTAATGTATTTGGGATCGTCTAAAACTCCAAACAAGGTGACATGGGAGGAACTTCGGGGAGCTAGGACTGGAAAATAATTTAATTTCATAAGAAAGATATAAGTCCACTGTTCAGATCCTCATCGGGAATATGATTGTGTGAGCTGAAGGGGACAGAGGAGAAGCACCGGGGTTCCCCAGCCCATTTATGTATACCCCAAAGGAGATGGGGGATGCAGTAAAGCATAAATTAACAGAAAGGCCACGTTGGTGAGGCTCTCCTGATCCAGGAAGGGAAGGCTTCCAGCTTCTTTGTCTAAAATATACATCTTAAGGCCTATTGGCATCACTTATATCGATGACCTTGATGACAATTTAATTTCTCACACAGCTCGCCGACATGGAGAGAATGCATTGCTTAGCTTTTCTCGAAGAGCCACGTCACTTTTATTCCTTGGTGCCCTGGTATTCTGCTTCTGGTTACACGTGTCTTCCAGTACAGCCTGCCTATAATGGGAGGACATACAGCCCCTCCTATGTGAGCATTTCCATCTGCTTGACAATTGCTTTGCCCATTACCCCTGAATTCTGGCTTGTTTGGTTAATATGAGTCCACTCCTCACAGATGGAGCCAATGTCACTATTCCTCTAATCATATTTCTGATCCCTAAGGCTGAAGATTGGATGCTGGATTGTGAGGGTCTCACAGAGGGCACTTTGTCGGAACATATCCATGTGTCCCGTAGGACTGACCTGATCAGACCCCTCTGAGTCATAATGTGCTGAGCAGAACTTTTCCATATGAAACCACAACAGAGCCTTCTGTGAAGTTTTCATTTGTGCGCCATAAATAGAGAGGTGTACTATTTTTCAAGAATGGTTTATCAATCCATAATTTAACCATGAAGGTCTACTGTGGAGACCGTTACTAGCAGGCATCATGATGATGAAAGCTTCACACGCATTCCATATTGGGCCATCTACTTTTAACCCCATTCACTGACTAAAAGGTTGTCCTGGTTTCTTTAAGTGTGCTCAGCCTGGCAGCATAGAGCTGTGTTTTTATTTATTGTCTTATTCCTAACACTACGTAGTGGAAGATTATTTTAAGAGAAGTTTTTGAACAGGTAAGAATACCAAAAATAGACAGATCAATATGCCATTTTTCATTTATTAACATCATATATTTTTGAATGTCCGCTTTATATCAAACTATGTTCTAGAAAGCTGGGAGATTAAAATGAAAACATGGGATGCCCCAGATAGCAAGGGTCTTATGATTTTAAGAACTGGGTAGCAACATAAGAAAAAAATATTGCAAGTCATTATAAAGGGTGCTGTCGTGGATGGTGGGATCTGTGCTATACCTGTGCTGAGGCTTAAAGGGTCACAAGGGCATTGTCAGGGAGGCAAGTGAAGGACATGCACAGGTTGTTTAAGGATACTGGTGCACACAGGATAAGGTGGGAGGAGCTGGAGAGTTAGGGAAGATCCAACACCTCATTGGTTTTGAGGAGTTTCTGTATTAGTGAAGGTGAGAGGGAGCCATTTTGACCAAATGAATGTTTTGAGTGTTTCACGCTCCCTTGGCTTAGCTGGGCATAGGGTAGACGGGAAGGGGTGGGGAAAGGAGCAAACTAGAAACAAAGCACCTGGTAGGAAATACGTCCAAATAGTCTGGAGGACTGAGGAAGTGGCCTGAACTAGGGCAGTGGCTGTGATGGCGGAGAGCTGAATATGAAAAACAAGAGTTATTTAAGAGGTAGGATTATAAAAAAGGTTGTAATCATTGACAGCCACTAGCAGGGACATATTCTTGTGGATTCAGTGCCTGCTGGGTGACCTTTTTCACAGAAAGAGCAGCAATCCTGCCTGCTGTTCTATGGCTGTTTCTATTTGAGAAATGGAACATTAGAGTTTGTAATGCAAACTCTAAGAAGCTGTGTGTCACTCACCGAGGGGATTAAACCCCGAGATGCTATGGTATTTGTCATCAGTTCTCAGGCTTTAGTATCTAGGAGACCATTAACTCCTGGTGACGGTGCTTACAATTCAGGTGAGCTGTTCTGCCAGGTGCTAGAGAGTAGGAGGCAGTGGGGTATCATGATTAAGAAATTGGGCTTGGTGTCAGCCAGGCCTGGGCCTGAATCCCAGATTGACGGTTTGCTTCAACTCTCGCTTCTGAACTAAATTTCATTGTCTATAAAGTAGAGATTAGAATATTCACCCCCAGGAATTTGGATTAAATGAGGTACTTGCTCAAACTCACACATCAGTGGTGAAACTAAGGTTACATTGTGAGTCTAGCTAACTCCAAACTATACACTCTCCCTTTTTCCTTCTTTCTCTTTTATATGTAATATGTGCATTTCTTTTTTATCATTTTTATTTTTTAGAAAAGGGACAATTTCAGTTTTGATTTCTCCTTTGCCCCAAGAGTAATTTCATAGAGAGCTTTAAAGAATCCATGAAGAAAAGCTTTCTATTCTTTGGTTTTGTTATGGATTTTCTAGTTTTACTCCACTGTCATCAGCAGATGTTTTTGTATTATTTCTACCTTCTGGAATTTACTGCATTTTTTGCGACCTATCCGGTGGTTAACTCTGTGTATGTCCTATGTGGTTTTGAGAAGAAACTGTATTATCTCTTATCAGGGTACAAAGTTTGCAATGTGTCCAGATCTCCCTTAGTAAGTACGTTATTTGGGTCTTTTACATATTTATTTACTTTTTGTCCACCGGCCTGTGTTTGGACTGAGAGTAGTATGTTCAATTACATAATATGAGTATGTTTCTATTTCTTCTCACGTCTCCCCCAGGTTCTGCCATAAAGGTCGCTGTTGAGTTGTTTGGTGTGCATGTATGACGGTGAACGTTCTTTGCAAACTCTGGTCTTTAGCTTAAACCAGTCCTTCTTTGCCTTATTTTGTGCTTTTCAATCTGCATTTTCCCTTGTCATATATCAAGATCAGAACAGATTTTTTTGGTTGTTCCCGTTAGTTTGCATCTTCTTGGGATGCTTTGCCCATTCCTATATTTCTCAACCTTGTAAAAGCACTTTGTGTTACGTATGCCTCCCATTCAGCCCAGAGTCCATATTTCTGAATGGTACGTTACACTCTGCCCAGCATATAACTGGAGTTCCATAAAATATTTCTTTTCTTTTTCTTTGCTTTGCTTTCTCAACCAGGCTCAAAACCTGGCCCCCCACACAGCCTTTAATTTTTTTTTTCAGTGTTATTAGGTATATTGACAAAACGGTATGATATTTAAAGTGTACATTGTGGTGATTTGATACACGTATACATTAGGAAAGGTTAATATTATTACCAGAAGTTTGGGATCTGTCTGAACTGAAGTCCTCTCCTGGAACTTCTGGTTTAGCAGGGTTATAATTTCCATCCTACCCTGATGAGTCTCACACCCAAGCAGAACAGGCTGTCGCTTGCTACCTGGGAGGCCCTCATACACTCATCATGGGTAGACTTGAATGGCACTGATACAAGAGTTTAAAAACGCATTCCCTCTATGGGCTTGACAGAATGAAGTTTCCAGTATTTGAAGTAAGACCTGATAACTCCCCAAATATCCTTTAAAATATAATTAAATGCCTTGAGAGAAATGTTATAACATATAAGTCCACCGCTGGGAGGGAACCCTAGAAATCACTTCCTTGAACTGTCTCCCCAGTGCATTAATAATTTCTACGATAGCCCGAGTTTTCTAGTCTGTGTTTTTTTCCTGGTAAACGGACCCTGTCACCCACCCTACAGGCATGAGTTTGAAGCCCATTTGTGTCAGATATTAGCTTCATGATATCTGGAACTTACATAAGCACTGAGCCTCAGTTTTTTCTCTATAGAATGGGGACAATGACTGAAACTCAGGGGGTTGTTGAAAGGACTAAGTAGAGTTACTAATTCAAGGAGTGGGCAGGCAGGGCGAAGGACCAGGCAGGTAATTAAAGAAATCCTCTCAGTGTAAGGCAATATGAGGCATGAGGAGAGTTCCTTTCTTTGTCGAAGGAGAAACCTTTACTGGACTCCTGTAGATTGGAGCCCTACCTGCAGCAACTTGGCCTAGTATCACTAGATCTACTGATTTTTCCAGAAAAGCAGAAACCTGGATTCTTAATGTAAAATTTCCCAACTATTCATTGTGGTCACTGACTCAAATTTATTTAAAACACTAGATGGGTCATTAAAAAACCCTATCGGTGGCCTGGGTACCCCTGTAGGCTGCCACTTTGCAGTCTCTGCTCTAAAGTAATTAGCATAATGCCCAGTACCAGGTAAGCACTCAATAAATTATGAATTCATCAGATCTGAAACCTTAGCCATCAGACTCCTGGGAAAAAGAACACGTTTGATTGGGTGGGTACGAGGCCAGGGAAGAGGAAACTCAGAGTTACTAAGATATCAACCATAGGCCCAGGAGAGTGGCAGAAACTGAGGGGGTACAACACAGAGAACAGATGGGAGTGGATTATCTACGAATTCTGCCTCCTTCCCAGTCTGTCTCCTCTGACTCATCTTTTGCTGATACCCCCAGCTGTCTCCTAAAACCTCTGATCTCTGATGCCTGTGAACACAGAGCTGACACAGGACGGGTAGGGGGAATGAGGTAAATCCTGCAGCTGGCTGGAGTAAGGGCCAGCAGCTTCCTTAGAATGAGCTTTCTGGGAAAGAAAACAAAAAGAGCATTGAGCTGTGAGCCAAGGAGGCAACTTTTGTCCTGCTCCTACTCCCTTTGGCTTTTTTCCTCATCAGCAACACTGAATCTAGCCAAATACTTCCTACTCGGGTGGGTTGCAGCTGTCCCACACATTATATGGCAAATAAGAGCCAGCGGAATTGTTCCTATTTTTAGCATTTGTGTATGAATGCAAAGGTCACCAAGAGTCCCCATTTGCTGGGTCAATTCCCCTCCCTCTTCTTTACGTGTCTCTTGTTTGCCTCAAAGATATATGTTTTCTGTTCAGATGCACTAGGTGCCACTTTTGGGGGACAAGGGACCCCCAGATATTTGCCCCTCTTGGCTGGACTCCTTATAATCACCATGGATGTGGTGTATCTATCCCGTGGCCTGAGAAGTCACGCCAGGGCCACTTCTTTTTCTGTCTGGAGCACAAAAAGAGGTTTACAGTAGAAAAGAATTTTAAATTTCCTCCCATCCAACCCTCCAAATACACAGTTTAGGGCACTGATGCCCAGAGAGAGGCTGATTTGCTTACTATTAGCTAACATTAATAAATATGAGTATAGCTTATATTCATGGAAGGTTCTCCTGGCTTGAACACACATATTCTCTCTGCAACACCGTTTGGAAACCACTGTTTTCAGAACGCGAGTACAGCCCTGGCAAGAGTGCCCCCTTTAAACAACAGAGGGTGAAAAGCGGCAGAGATGCAGAGCTCTTTGGCCTTCTTTACCTGTTCTCAGTGTCAGGCAAGGCCATACTCCGCGTGACGTAGCACATCTTCAGGGGGATGCTTTTCCGGTCTCTATGGAAGGAGAAGGGCTGCGATGATGACAACAGAGGGTCTGAAGAGCCGCCCCCTAAGCGAGGGGATTCTGGCGGGGGCGTTTCCCATCCAATCTCGGATACAGGGGAGCCTTTCTTCACATAGGGTGTGGCTTCTCGCATGTATTTCACTGCAAGCAAAAAAGACGACAGTAAGCGCTTTTAAGTACATCAGGGCTGCATTTCTGGAAAGTCTGATATTAGACAAGCTCTTAATACTGAACCTCTTAAATTCTGATCACGATTCAGAATTTCCGTTTCTTTCATGATAGTTATCCTGTCATTTCGATTATATACTAATCTGGTTTTTAGCACTTGCTATTATGATGACCTGAACTTGAGAATTACTTTCAGCTTTTATCAACTAGGACAACTTTCTTATCTTTTCTGATTATAAGTTGCATTCTGGGAAAGGGGCTGCGAAAGAAATGGGTAGAGAAGGAGAAAGCATCACTTAGGTTAAAAGACTCGTAATTATCCAACATGGACGTAGGGAATCGGTAGCCATATTCACTATCTATGCCATCATTTTTCTATTGAGAAACAAGGACAGACTTTTCAAGTTAATAGTGCTAAGAACATATATGCAAAGAAATACATAGAGGAACACTTATTTTGTAATGGCAAAAATCTGTAATTGCAAAAAGATTATATTTAAGAGCTGAAAACTTGGAAAAACCTAAATGTCCACTAAAAAAGGATTAAATGAATTGTAAGACATCTATGTAGTCATTTAAAAAAATGAGACAGATATAGATGTGTTGGTGTAGAATGACCTGTTAAGATCTATTATTAGTTTTAAAAAAGTGGTGAGTAGAACATATACTGTAATACATTTTTGTGTATAAAATCATAAATAGATATGCTTGTATATCTACAACTATTTCTGGATAGAAACACAAGAAAATGTTAACAGGAGTTAGCTCTGGAGAGTAGAAATAAAAGTCAAGATGATGGAGAAATAGACCTTTACTATTCATTTATTACATTTTTTATATCATTTTCATATTTAGCCATACGCATATATTACTTTATAAAATTTAAAGAGACAAAAATAGTTTAAGAGTTGAGTGGAAAAGCCTGAAATTCTGCACTTTGATATGTTTGCTGGATCTTCAGAAGTTACTTGCCTATCCTGAATTTACGCATTTGGTCCTTAGACAGCCTCTGAGTTGACAGGGCAACTAGATTCTGGGAACCTACAATATAAACTTCCATATCCATCTATCACTCATGGTCTGGTGGGTAAGGACTTTGGGAGAAACTCTGTTGCTTGAGGGAGGATTTGGCTAAGTCCCTTACAGATATCTCTTATTACAAATGGACGTGGATTGGAATGGGTGCAAACTAGGCATTTCCGCAAATGAGTGCCTTCGCTGTGCAAGAAGACATGGAGCTAAATTTATGGAGACTGCAGAAATAGAAAACACGGGGTTTCCATTCTCAAGAATTACAAAATCATAGGTAACTGGAGTCGGTACTGTTGATAGCCCATAAGATCCCATTACCAGTAGGGCACGTACATCCTAGCTGCTGTAGGTTGGCTGAGAACAACTCCTAGCTGCCCCTCTGCTCTGGAGAACTGCTCTTAGCCTGACAGAAGCCACCATGCCTGGGAGTGAGCAGGTTTGCTGCCCAATCCCCCCAGACTGAGGCTCTGCTTCTAGGGAACCCCACCTATGATATAGCGACATAAGACTAGTACATGAACTATGGCACAAAGCATAAGAATGAGTTAAGTTTTATAAAGGAGTAAAGTACCTTGGAAGAACTCATGAGGAAAAAAATGGATCCAGGGGCACAAGTGACAGATTAGGTTCACAACAATTTAATAAGCAGACCCAACGTACCCAGAAGCTTGCAATATGGATCTATATTTGGGGAACCGGTCATACATATCAAAAACAACCATATTGAATCAAGACAGAGGAGAGGTCATGTAGCACCAACACGTACTTGAAAATAAGATGTCAGGGTCTTAACTGAACAGCAGTGTAATTAGGAGAAAACAGCTCCATGGTTACTGAAAACCTGTTAGCACAGGTTGTAGTTACAGAAGAAAGGTGATACATGGCCACTGTATTTGAAGGAATATTGTTTATTTCTGGGCAATATATTTAAAGGGGAACACCAACATACCTAAGAACAAATGCAGAAAATTTAGGGGGACATATTTATGCTGTCCAAAGCTAAAATAGACCTGTTTTGAAGATACTGCATTTTTCATTTCTAAAAATGTTTTAGTAGAAGCTAGAACACTGCTTAGCTTTATACAGTGTAGAATCAAGCTTATGGATCTATAGGGAATTCAAGTATCAGATGAGATTGTTTGAAGAGTCTCCTTTAATTGCATTATTATCCTTCTGGCTGGAGTAGGGGATGCGTGTTGTAGAAGTCAGAATCCAGAGATGTTTCATGGAATAGGTGGCATTCGAACTCAGCCTTAAAGGGCAGCTAAAACTTAAAAAAAGTAGAGATGAGACTAACAGTCCTTCTTTTATATAGTGTACTCTGGTTTATATTTTTTAACACAATTCTGTAGGAAAGGAAAGTCGGACCTCAATGACCTCAGTTTGGAAGAGGGATCAAGAAGGCACATGTATCATATCCCTAATGGTGTGCCAAGTATGGGACCAGGTACTTTACCTAGCTTCCCACATTTAAGCTTCAAAATAACCACTTCAAGTCTCACTTTATATATAAGGGAACTAGGTCCAGAGAGGAAATGGGTAAAGGGTATTTCATTTATCTAGTATCCATGTATCCACAAGCAGTAAAATAATACATGGCTATCCCCTTAGACCCTGCTACAAAGAAATGTCTTATTGAGCTGCTTTAATTCTGGTAGATACTCGGAGATTTACATAGGTTATCCCGTGCAAGACTAACATTGTTTTACACGTCAGCACACCACGGCTCAGAAGTTAGCTTGTGTGGAGTCATGTGGCTAGTGAGTGCTGGAGCTAGGGTTTGATTTCCCAGAGATCGTACTCTTTCGTGAAACCTGCCTACCTCACCTAGATAAAGGATGAGAAGCACAGTGAGAAGCTTTTCTATAGGCAGTGGTGATTAGCCATGTTGGTCTATAAGCAAGAGAATGGTGGAATCAGAGGTCTGCTTCCGAGAGATCTCCTGAAAAGTGAGATCGGATGTACTGGAGAAGGAAAATATTAGACGGAGATCCACCAGTAAGAGGTTCATTGGGCATGACTGCCCGAGATAACCTGAGCAACACTCAAAATATCCATGTCACGTGTGAGGAATCCCAGAAATGTGTAGCTTGATCCATTCATGAACAGAGACGTGGGAACTACAGCAGTCTTAGCCTGGAAGCAATTATTTACCAAGTCGCCACTTCTTGTGCAGCTATTTAGTCCATGAACTGGGGGAATTTATAGAACTTGGGGAATTTACAAAGGAGAGAAGACGCAGTCATGCTTTAAAGAAAGGACACCTCACTGGAAACGATATTCAATACAGAGTAATCCTTTTAATTGACCAATTGAAATAAAGACAGAGAAAACAAGGTAGGTCTCATAAATTACAGATTCATTCATTCAGCCAAAATGTATCAGTTTTCATGTGCTGAGGAATGCATTGTCCATGAGACACAGTAAGAAATGGCCTCTGGTTAAAAGAAGTGTAAGCCTAGAAAAGGAGGAAGGGAAGTGAGGAGATGACATGAGTCCTTGTGTTAAATCTTAAACTTGGTTTAAGGAGGTCCCAAGCTGGACAAGTCTCTATGGGTCTGGCGGAATCAAATGGAAACCTTTTCTGGAGGAAGGAAATGTCATCCTAGCCTTCAAAAAGTCCCTAAAAATCATTTCAAGCGATTGTCATCATTGTTCCTAAGCAAGATATGCTAAGGTCACTGAACTGTCCCCAGACTTGTCCTGAAGAAAAACAAGTAACGTCAACACACCCCTGCTTAAAGCCCTTTTGTTCAGGAACCCTGCGTCTTTTTCAGAAATACAGAAAATAGAGAAACTTGTTCTTTGTGTAACGAAGAAAGCAAAGAAAATTGCCATTGGATTCCTCCAAGGGCCCACAATTTCTGGTCTAGGGGAAGTAATAAAATTGTCAGAATATCCCTTCTTGCTGGAAGAGACTCCAAATAATTATTTCTAGAAGCCTTGGCCATCAGTTATGTCAAGCAATCCCCTCCCCATCCACCAATTGAGGCCTGAGGCGAAGTCCCCTCAGGCAGAGCACAAGAGCAGTGCAGCCATGTCTGGGTGTGATAAAGTAGTGCCTCTCACAGGAAATATCAGAGTGTGTGAAACATTTTCATGGTTCTCTGTGCCCTAATGTCCTGAAATTTCTATACATTACAATCAAAATACTGAGAGTGTGGTCTAACTCAGGGAGGGTAAGACTAGATCTGACTGCAATAGGTGCCCCAAATTACAGTGTATTAAATAATATAGAGGTGTTTTTTTGTTTTGTTTTTTTGTTTTTTTTTTATTTTACCAAAAGTCGAGAGTAAAAAGAAAAGGGCTGCGAAGGCAGCTCTGCTCCCTGAAGTTGTCAGGCCCTCAGGCTTCTACTCCCTTCCTGCCCTGTGTCCGCAGCCTGCCATCTAATGACCCAAGGTGGCTGCTTGAGTTCCAGCCATCATCACCAAATTCCCATCGGTAGAAAGGAGGAAGATGTGAAGGACAAACCTTAAAGGTGTCCTTCTTCCTTAAAGGCCACTTTTCAGGAGTTGATACACTATATCTGCTCCCAACCCATTGGCCATTATGTAGCCATATGGCCACTGGTAGATAGAAAAGACATTTACTCTTAACTCTGGACAACCCTGTGCCAACCTAGTGTAAACCTGGCGAAGTGGGGAAATTATTACTGTGGAAGAAGAGATTAGATATTAGAGGACAACTCTCAGCTTTTGCCACAGGGAGACACCCATAATCTCATCAGCTTAACACACTAGATTTTATAACATATAAATACAAGTAAATATGGTGGAGGAAGCAGTAAAAAACACAATTACTAGGTCCCATGGACTTTGGTGTTTGATGTGCACGAACTCATTCGAACCTCAGAACCACCCTATGATACAAACATTGCAACCACCCCCATTTTAGCAAAGCCACTGCAATAAGAGAGGGGCTAAATCATATGCCCAGTTACAGAGATAGAAAGTGGCAGGCACATGAGTCAAATCCAGGCAACCTGGCTTCAGAGTTCTCTTTTTAACCATGAGACAAAACTGTTTCTCACATTTAAAAAAGTATATATTAATTGTGTGTGTGTGTGTGTGTTTGTGTACGTATTTAAGCCAACATTTGTATGTACTTGGAGAAAACATCCAATTAAGAGGCTATTGCATGTAACATAAGAGAGCTTGATTTTGTAAGCCTGAACTATTAAACTATGGCATTTCAATAAATGCCTTTTAAGACACTGTAATACGTATTCATAATAGAGGGTTTAACCTGGCAGAACTGAGCAGCTAGTGTCTGCATAATTACACCTCCACATACATACAGACAATAATTTCAGGCAAAGAGCTGTTGAAACCAATCAACAAGCAGCCAGGCCCAGGTTCAGGGTGCCTCTTAGTCAGAACTAATTAATAACCCATGCCCTTTCTGGGCATCATGAATTAAAAATGGTAGTTAAGCAATTAAAATTCCAATCTTCAGTTGCAAAAAAAAAAAAAGAGGAGTTGAGCAGGATGAAGTGGCCTTCAAACCCATAATACACCAAGTCACTTTCAATATGTTTCCAGATTTCCATTTGAAGGGCAGGCAGTTGTGAAGATTTCAAAAGAACATTCAGTAAAGCCCAAGTTTGCGAAAGCCCCAAGTCACAATCACATTTTTGTTGGGCAGCCAGATGACATCTGAAAGGAAAAGCACACACAGGCTACTAACAAGGAAATGCTTTAGGCAAATCCAATCAACTCTTTTAGTAAGGCTGGTTTCTGAGGAGCCAGCAAGGCTCGCTGATATGCGCAAGGATCCTTCTTAAAAATAACAACAAAAAAGCGATTTCCAGATTACAGGATGGAAAAGAAATACATCGTTACTGTATGGGATACGAACACAAAAATGTACATTTTCTAATGTGATTAAGGGAAAAGCTGGAGGTAAGAAACCTTGAGTATTTGGACCTTTGGTGAAACTTTCAAGTTGGGGACAGGTTGGTGATAGTGGAATTTGCTAACAAAATGCAATCTAATACTTCCCCTTAATGGCATTTCCTAGGTCATTTTAGAAAGGAAAGATACAGAGGGAGATCATTAACATTTCCAAAAAGACCAAGAAATGATGGGAGAGGTAATATAAGCTTCCCAGAAGTTATAGCTAATCCTTCAGGAGGCTGAGTGGTGAGGTGGAAAGAGAATTGGCCCTGGGACTTGGGGACCTGGATTGCACTTCCAGCTCAGTCACTAACTAGCTCTGCAGCCCTGAGCAAGTCACTCCACCACACAAACCTCATTTTCCTCACCTGTCAAGAGAAGGAAATATGGTCCCTACCCTTCCAACATCCTATGATTCTTTGAGAAGCTGCCTCTTCTGACATTAGAAAAAGAAAAATTTTTCTTATCTCATCTTACTGTTTGTGTCATCACCAACTCATGGCCCTGCTAAAACGCATGCTGAGTTCTTGGGCCCTTGGCAGCCATGTCTTCTGACTTTTTCCCCAAGCCCTACAGACACCTGACATATATGAAAATAAGCCTACCCGTTGCGAAGACATACTCAAGTCACTCATTCTTTGGTTTGGCAGGGTTTTCTAAAAGAATCATTGTTTTCATTCACTTCACACTATTTCTCTTCCATTCTTCCAGGTGGGTCCTTAATGGTAGGATTTTAAAAGACTTTTGGGGGCGGCCCATTGGCTCAGTGATTAGAGTGCAGTGCTCATAACACCAAGGTCGCTGGTTCGATCCCCACATGGGCCAGTGAGCTGCACCATCCACAACTAGTTTGAAAACAACAACTTGACATGGAGCTAATGGGTCCTGGAAAAACACACTGTTCCCAATATTCCCCAATTAAAAAACAAAAAGACATTACAAGGATGACCAAAGGGCTCTCATGAGATCGGAAGGACATCATGAGGGAGGGTGCTGGGTTTCAATATGAGGAGTCAGGAGTCAAATAAACTGGGTATGAACTGTTGACTAATCTTTGGCCTCCAAGTAAATAACTATCTCAGAATTATCCTATTTCAAATAGTGCCATCATTCGATGTGACCTGCCTTGATTCTTCTTCTTCAGTTAAGCAAAGTCACTGCCCCCAGAGATGCCACCTGGTCCCAAGCAAAGTATCTTATGAGTCCTACAAGCCTCCAGAAGTACACTGATTGGTTTAATTATCCATTAATTCAAAATGCTTAATGAGTTCCTACTATGGGCAGGGCTCTGAGTGTTGGAGTTATCCCAGTGAACAAGACAGACTAGAGGTGCCTACCCTGAGGAGCTTGCACTAAAGAAGTAGGAAACTAAAGGGCACTGTGCTGAAAGAGACACATACCCGAGGCCTTGGGTGTGTCCCAGTTCACACAGACCCATTCACCAGCTGGCTCTGTCCTACCTCCTGTCCCCATCTCAGCTGATTACCTCTTGGTTCCCACACCAGCCATAGAGAAAGGCTGTTTAGTTCTCTGAACACACCAAGTTCTCTCTTGCGTCTGTCTGCTCTTTGCACATGCCATTTCCCCTGCATGGAAAGCTTTCTGGAAAACTCCTCCCTATATCCTGTAAGTCTCAATTCAGGAAAGATCTCCTTCTTGAAGTCCTCCAGGCTTACCTCCCTTCAGTTCCCGCCATGCTTTGCAGCAACGCCCAACAGCATGAGGACGTAAACATTACGAGGATGGCTTTTGCTGTGCAAGGAGCTGTGCTGATCATCTTACAAACATTTAAACACATGTCACATGCAGTTATCTGTGTGCACATAGTAGGTGTCTCTGGTAGAAGCACAAGGTCTTCAACGTTGAGTGACTACTTCCCAGAAGTCAAAACTCTAAACTCTGGAGCCACACTACTTAGTTTCAAATCTTGACTCTGCCGCCTGCCAACTGTGGCAAAGTGTGAGGTGACATTTCCTTCACCTCTCAATGTCTCCATTTCTCCATCTGTGAAATGGGGATAAATACTAGTGCCTAGCACAGAGAGTTGCCACGAGGGTTTAGTGAGCTAGCACACACAAAGGGCTTACAATGGAGTCTAGCACAGGGAGAGTGCTCATTAGTGTTAGAAAAACAAAAAACAAAATGATATTCACATCTATAGCCACAGCAATTAACACAAATGACCGGCTGTAAAACGTGGAATCGTTGAGCAAATGCATGATACAGTTAATAGGTTCTCTAAGATGCCATTTTCTTATTTTTTATTTTTGCAGATTTGTTCTTTAGGAGAACGAATCTTATAAGTGAGGCCGGAGAGGATCAGTCAGTCACTTCTCCATGGTTTCAAGACGAAGAAGTTACAGACGGAGGTCAGAAATCCATGTCCTCTATCCTGTAGAATGGGTGTTGGCAAGATTTTTCTGTAAACGGCCAGATAGAAAATTGGGGGGAGGGGTGGATCTGTGGACCTTAGGGTCTGTCACAACTACTCCATTTCTGCCACTGTAGCGTGAAAGAGGCCACAGACAGTACGGAAACAAACCAATGTGGCTGCATCCCAATAACACTTTAGTTTATTGGCAATGGGACCCATTTGACCTGTGGGCTGTAGTCAGTCCATTCCGGCTTTAGAAAAATAACTAGCAATTATTGACTGCTTACCATGGATTGGGCACTACTCTAAATGTCTGAATTATACTAGCTCATTTAAAAGCAATTCTATGAATTAGGAATATTATCATGCCTCCCTTACAAGCAAGGGGAGTTTGGCATGGAGAGCTAAAGTGACTTGCTCAAGGTCACACAACGGCAATTGGCAGAGCTGGGATTTGAACTGTCCGGCTGTAAAGCCTCCAGTCCCAATTGCTTTACCATGCTCTTTCCTTGTGCCCTGGAGGCTGCCTCTACATATGGCCGCCAAATGTTCATGCCTGAATCCTGTTTGTGCAACCACAAAAATTCTAGAAATCATGCTTTTCAAAAGACCTTTTATTCTGCAATGTTTTCCTTATATTTCATTTCTTATATTGCACCCAAACCTTACCTCTATAATTTGTATTCACTGATCATGGCTCTACTCTGCAGAGACACACAAAGAATCATGAACATCTTATGAACTGATAAAATATAAATGCTTGGCTTGACATAAAAAAGACAAGCCCAGTTAAAAGGAGGCTGCAACTACGGGTTGGATGTGATCGGGCTGCTGGTCCACATTCTCTCAGAGCCTAAAGGTGGTAATGGATGAACCTCATGTATGACAGGCACAAAAGATGTTGCTTTTACAACGTCACGTCCCTACATAGCTGCTGGGAGAGACATACAATGCCTTAGATAACAAAATTAAGATTTTAAGTGTTGCACATGGGCTGAAACTAAAAAGACGAAATATAACAGGGATACGATAGAAAGTTCTGTCGTTGTGTATTCAAAATAAAATCACTGTAGCCCATACGTGACTTTACGTATACAAGGATGCTATATGGAGACCATCATTATAAGCATTTCATGTGAAGAAAAGTTCTAGAGAGTTCCATGGCTATAGTTGCCACATAATGTAATAAAATGTTAGGCTTCACTAGTAGGAGTATGGTGTTTAGAAAAAGACAGCATAGTTCCCCTCTTTACCACCTTGATCAACCCATACCTGAAGCTCTAATAGGTTTAGATGAGGGTAAGGAGGTGACCAGGTTGTTGAAAGTCTCGATACATGAAGAAAACATAAATTAAATGAAAGACATTAGAGCACAGTAGTGAACAGCATAGACTCTGGAGTCTGATGGCTGGGGTCAAATTCCTAGCTCTTCTGTAGCCGACCTCTGTGGCCTTGGGCAAATTATTTAGTTTCCCCACGTTATTTTTTTCACCTATATCATAGTATTGTTGTGAGGATTAAATGAGTCAATATAGGCAAAAAAAATGTATATATATGTGCATATATATATATATATATATATATATTTATATATATAACTTGGCGTTAGTAATGTCATAAAGATCATTACCATTATTAAGAGTTAACCTAGAAAAGAAAAGATTTATGGAGCCTCAATAACGGAGGGCTGGGTGAAACTCACTTTGTGTATCTCTGCAGTGGATACAAATTACCAGGGTAATGTGTGTGTTCAATACGAGAAAACACCGTGAGGCAGTGAGTTCCTTATTGCTAGTGACATTCCATTACAAACTGGAAGAGACATCTCCCAGCCATGCTGCAGGAAGGATTATTCTACTCTGTGGAAGAACAGATTGTCTCTGAAACCCCTTCAAGCTGTCATGCTCTATGTTCCTTCTGGAATCTGGTTAAGATGCCTAACCTAAAGCCCCCAATACTGTGAGCACAGGTCATGGTTGTGTAACACATAAAAGCGTGCTGTACACTTCTTCATTACTATATGCTTCTTAGCTACATATTCGTTAGGTGATAATGGGACAGTTCGTTAAGCTAGCTGAGTCTTAGAATGCTCATCGATAAAATGAGGAAAACAATGAATTCTACAGTGAGGCAACACAATATATTCATTTAATAAATGAGCGCCAGAGTCAGAGGATCTGGGTTCAAATCCCAAATCTTCCACTTAACACATTGCATACGGATCATGAGAATCTTCGTTTTTTTCTGAGCCATGCATTAAGGACAGATAACGAGAATTCTCGTTTTTACTGTTGACTCTTTTTACTTTGCACATTTTATTGAATTATTTGTGTTTCGTTAATAACAAAGGAAGCTGCTTTCTGGAGTATCACACCAGGAGGGATTACTAACATCATAGGTGAGTAAATCCTAAAAAATTCCATAGAAAATTAATAAATGACATAGAAGCATTTACGCTTTAAAGAGAAGAGTGCATTTTAAAGTACTTTCTTTTAAAAACCTGCCGGAACAGAGAGGTATGAGGGATTTAAACCCCGCCGTACGCATCGTGTTAACAAATTTGGCTTCGTTGAGCGAGGTATGCAACCTCTCTGTACCTCAATTTCCTCCCCTGAGAATAGCAGGACTCATCTCATAGAACAGTTACGAGGATTAAATATTTTTTTAAATGTACGTGAAGCCCTTAGAATAGTGCCTGGCACATACATACTTAGTACTCACATTTCACTCTTACTATTATGTTGTTGCTATACTTGTTATGAAATTTAAATGAAGATATATATTGCACAGATACCAATCTCTTTTCTAATACTAGGAACTATCAAAATCATGAGTGCTTGACAGTGTCGTTTTGTTCCCGTATTCATTGAACGTAAATTAGATCCCCATTGTGAGTGCCGTGTGGGACTAGACGTGGCAGGGAGAAGTTATCAGCTGGACATTCAAGTTCCTGCTTCTGAGAGTTTTATAATCTGCCTGGGAGAAAAGGCATAGAAACCTAAAACCTGGGAATGGCCATAGAATATCATTCAATACACACACAGATAATCTCATTTGTCTTCCTTGGGAAAATGCAGTAACGATTTTAACAGTTACACCCTAACATCTGAAGACAGGAAGTGAGTAACAGTGAGAAAGGATGTCTGAATACGCATGTCCTAATATTGTTTTTACTCTTTCCTAGACAGAAGATCATATGTAAGTAGGTCTTTATGTCAAAAGGCAGGAAGTGCTGCTCTCACTTCCTCCTAACAGGTATCTCTATGAAGCATACCTCTATTATTCCAGGTAGAGCTTGGTAATAACATCCTGCAACTCAAACTTGGGGCTCAGTAAATTTGTTACTTTTCAGTGGCAGAAGCCCAGAGTCATAAAGCTTTTCCAAAGGAAACCACATTAAGCAAACAGAATATCATTACCAAGGGCAGATCAGCCCAGGTCTGAGATTTTTTTCCCCACCCTAGCCCGGATGTACCTCAGACCCAAAGCAATCACAGAGGCATCTGCAGGTAAGGCAGATGGTGAGGAGGGCTTTGAAACATCAGGGTACATCAAACTGGACACTGTTATGAATGCCAGCTGTTTTGAAAATGTTTTCCTGTTTAAATCACGTCCGTGTGCATAATCTCATTTCATCCCATCAAATCCTACCCTCTCCCAAGCACACATACGCAAACACAAACACATCTTACTGGACAGAACTGATGCCTATTGGACTGGATTTTCTCCTAAAGTCCAAACTTAGCTTGGCCTTGCTTACAACTCTTTGGGGAGAGTAATTGCCAAGAACTACAAGAAATAGGTCAGGATGAGAGAGGAGAGGCCTAAGCAAGCTTCTTGGATCTGACTGTCAGAGCCAGGAGAATTAAACCTCACAAGTTTTTTCCCTTAAGCCTCTAGAAGTTTCACTTGACTCTGAATAGTCATGCAAGAGAACTTGTTTTTGTTGTCCTTTTTTTTTTTTTTTTTTTGCTTTTTAAAGAGGTAAGGAGGGGATGATGGTTGAGCATCAGCATAGATACAGCTTTTTAAAAAAATAATAAACAGACCTATAAGAAAACTTAATAATACAATTAGTGGGCAAATTGAGGTTCAGAGAGTTGAAATATCTTAACCTCAAGTATACAACAGACCTGGAATTTGATCCCTCGTGTTCTAAATCTAATATCTGATCTAATAAATCTAATAACCACTGTTATAACCATACAGTTGGTTACACAAGTGTCATGGAGGCTAGACTATTTTGACTAATGAGTTTGCGTTGCTATTGATGCTGGGAAAAATCTATGGATACTGGGGGCTTTAAATTAATAAACATACTCTGTAATGATCATATCAGAATTTGAATTATCAAAATATTCCACATCTGTCATAAGGAAAAAAATCTAAAGGTAGTATAGGAAAGGGTAAAAAAAATGGACTATTCCCTGGAGTGTTTGATGAAATAAAAAGAGGTAACAGAAAATCAGTATTCTAAATAGAAGAGGAAATAAAAGATACAAAAGAGATTTCAAAGATAACAAAACAACACTTAGACAGATTTATGATAACAAATTTGAAGACTTAGATGAAATGTACAAATTCCTAGAAAAAAATAAGCTTGCTAAAAACTGACCTAAGTAGAAATGAGAAGTGTGGCTAGTCTTATAACTCTTAAAGGAATGGAAACACTGGTTAACATTCTTCCCAGAAAGAAAAGACCGGAACCGGAGTTCTGGTAATTCATTTATTAGTGACTTCTACCAAATTTTCAAAGAATAGATCATTCAAATCTTAAACTATTTCAGAAAATAAACAAAGAAAAGTCCTCTTCAATTTATTCTATGAAGCTACTATTCCATTAATAACAAAGCCAGACAAGAAAAATTTCGAAAAGGAAAATCACCGACCCATTTCATTCATAAATATAAGTGCAAAAATTCTAAACAAAGGATGAGCAAAGCAAGTCCAGCAATATATATAGAAGAGAACTGTAGGGGGAGCTGTCTGGGGGAACTGTAAGACCTTGGGGTGTCTGGGATAGACGCAGCCTTAGGGTGACAAAATTGAAAGTATATAAAGATATTTTTGAAATGATTTAAAAAAAACGTATGCAATATTTAAAGGTGTTATTTATAGTGATACAGTTCAAGTACTCTTTCAGCCTACAGAAACTGTTGAGTTTCACACCTAAGTCAGTAAACCAGATCACCAAGCATAATGCACTTGTCTATAAGCAACATCATGAATCAAAAAATGGATCGAACATATTTCTCAGGCTACTTGCCCCAGGCGCATTAAAACTCTGGTGTTAGTCTCTGCCAAATGAATGCCTGGGTCCTCGTTTTCCACCACAGTCAATGGCTTGTACTTTGCACAAGTCAAAAAGATTTCTGGTTTAGATTCTTCCGTAAGTGCAGATATGCCGTAAAATATTTTTCTGGTGATTGTTTTGAGATTCATATTGGTATCTAGGCAAAATTGCCTTTTAAAATATTTCTAAACATGTGTTAAATATTATATAGTTGAATATTTTAGCAAATAAACAGTATGCCCTCACTTAACACCGTCAATAGGTTCCTGGAACTGCAATTTTAAGAGAAATGACAATATAACAAAACCAATTTAACCTTAGGCTAATTGATACAAACAAGAGTGCAGTTCCTACGACATATATTCTGGTTACAAAAAACATCACCGAACTTCTAAATAAAGACCTAAAACACTTCTAATATTAAACATATGAAATTAATGTGAGCTATGCATGCATTTAAGAAAGATGAATAAAAACAAATACAAGAATGATTTCCCAACACTTTAATTCCAGTTTACGGTCGTGGGTGGCCTGAGACTATCCTGGCATCTCAGGGCACAAGGTAGGACCCACCCTGGACAGGACGCCCTTCCATCGCAGGTTACACCTGCACTCATTCAGAATGAGACAGTGTAGACACACTGTGGGGACAGAGCCAGGAGTGCAGTTTCCAGGCTCTCGCCCTCACGTGGAAAGGTGCTCACTCGGGTAGTAAATGGCCATCAACTGTGATTGGATGGCCATCAGCTGTGGCTAGTTGGCCGTCAGCTGTAACCCCTGAGCCATTGGCCACTAATATAACTGCTGTGGCTATGCTAGCAGCAAATGGGGGCTAGCAAGAAGATGGTGGCTGAGCTAGCAAGCGTGGATTGCAGTTAGTAAGTGGGGTTGATTGGTTGGCAGAGAAGTGGACGGCAGGTTGCAGATCGTGTGGCTCCTGCTTCCTGTGTCTCTAACCCAGCTGCCGGCGAGAATATAGTGGTATGACTCCCCTATCTATGGCTCCCTGGGTATTGCTTTTTGGCCTCACCATATCCTGCATTCTTATGTGGGGAGTGGGACCAGAGACCCTGCATGCCACCTTGCATGACACACACGGTTTTACCTCCTGTACACATCTTTAGGATGTGGGAGTAAACTGGAGTCCGGGTAGAAAACTGTCGCAGACATGGGGAACACGCACAGTCCACAGTGGCCTTGGCCATGAATTGATTTTTTTTCCTCATCAACATTATAATGAAACGACATTGTAAGAAAGGACAATACCCAAGGAGCTGCTGTATGTGAGTTACATGCTATTAGCCCCAATTAACAGTTGCAAGGATGGAGAATTAGGAGATCAGGAAATGTTCCCTGCATATATTGGTGGGGGAATCAGGAGCAAAAGCGAGATTGGCCTGACTGGAAGGCTGTAATCCTCTAGCTAAACTCTACTGGTTCTTGAATAACCCAGCTTCCTGTTTAGTTTGTTCTTTCCCCTCATGACACCCACAACCCCCCTCATCTTTCCTGCTCCCAGATTAGATCTTGGAACATAGACAGTGTTTCAGATCAGGAGGAAGGTTAAGTCATCTCTTCCTTTCAACAGCTACTTCCCTTTCGAGCTTTCATCTTTACCTTTTGCCCTTTGCTTAGCCCTGGGCTGTCTGCAAAGAAGGTGGGGGGATGGTGGAGATAGGGATACCTTGAACATAACAAAATGCCGCCAAGGATGGAACCCATCAAATGGTTCCAGGGTGTTACACACCTTCCAGTTCCCTCTGTCCTCATTCTTTGTCTGTTTGTCTTGGTCTTGGTCGGAAAGGACAAAAGGGAGCTACCGTTTATGGTATGCCTTTTTTAAAATTTTATACCAGATACTATACATATATTATCTGGTTTAATACACACAACAACTCCATGAGATTAGTATTGCGAAATGGGAAATGCTGTCTGTGAATTACAGACTGAACTGTCTCGTTGTCCATCGTCCTGGATACTGAGGCTTCCCTCCATGCCCACGTGCCACAGAATCAGTAGCTGCAGATGTAGTCAGGTATCCTGAACCGGTGAGTTCGGAGTATCTCTGCATGGGAAACTATAAATGCTTTACTTTCTAGTAGGCTCGAATTGTCCCTCCTTTTTCTTTTTTGTTCAACAGATAATGCTTATCTAAGATATATTACCTTTTAGGATAAGGCTACAAGTCATGCAGGATTTGTGACCTGAGCAGGCTCGAGAGGGCTCTGATATATAATGATCACATATTCATAGTATATAATATGCTATTATAACAGAAGCAGAACCTGAAAAACAGACTTTTACCATCAAAGCAGTTTATTCTGTTTGGCATATACCCAAATAAAAAATTGTAAGACTCTTTCTTTTTTCTTCCTTTTTAATCCTTGGGTGATGCTCTAACACTTTTTAAATGGGTATTCTGCGTTAAAGAAGTCCATACACATTAAATTATATACTATACTAATTACTTCCAAGAAATAATCCCTTCTAGTTCTACAATCACTTACAAACATTAAGACGTATTTCAGTGAATCATGCCCAGAGTTCATGAAATTGTAGATTTATAAGTGAATTATACTTGGAATGAATTTTCTACCAGAACTGAGAAATACATGACATTATTCAGCAAATAAAGTATATACAACTCTCTCTCTCTCTCTCTCTCTCTCTCTATATATATATATATATATATATATATATATATGTAATGTTTTTCATATTATTTTCATATATATAATCTCTATATATATGTTTTTCAGTTACAGTTGACGTTCAATATTATTTTATCCTAGTTTCAGAGGTAAATCACAGTGGTTAGACATTTATATAATTTACGCAGTGATCCCTTCCCATTCCCCCATTAGTCTGGTACCCACCTGTCACTATACATAGTTGTTGCAACAATATTGACTATATTCTCTATGCTGTACTTTACATCCCCATGACTATTTTGTAACGACAATTTGCGTTTCTTAATTCCTTCACTTTTTTCACCCAGCTCCCCAACCCCCTGCCCCCTGGTAACCTTCAGTTTGTTCTCTGTATCTAGTATGAATCTGTTTCTGTTTGTTTTTTCATTTATTTTATTCTTTAGATTCCACATACAAGTGAAATCATATGGTATTTGTCTTTTTCTGACTTATTTCCTTAGCATAATACCCTGTAGGTCCATCCATGTTCTCGCAAATGGTAAGATTTCATTCTTTTTTATGGCTGCGTAATATTCCATTCCATATATGTACCACTTCTTCTTTAACCAGTCATCTATTGAAGGGCACTTGAGTTGCTTCCATATATTGGCTACTGTAAATACTGCTAAAATGAACATACTGGTGCATATATCTTTTCAAATTAATGTTTTGACTTTCTTCAGATAAATACCCAGATATGGAATTCCTGGGTCATAAGGTAGCTCTATTTTTAATTTCCTGAGTAACCTCCAAACCATTTTTCATAGTGTCTGCACCAACTCGCAATGCCACCAACAGTACACACGGTTCCCTTTTTCCACATCCTCACCGATACATGTTGTTTATTGATTTATTGATGATAGCCATCCTGATGGGTGTGAGGTGATATCTCATTGTGGTTTTAATTTGTATTTCTCTGATGACTAGTGACATTGAGCATCTTTTCATATGTCTATTCATCATGTGTGTGTTCTCTTTGGAGAAATGTCGATTCAGGTCCTCTGCTCATTTTGTAATTGGATTGTTTGGGGGTTTTTTTGGTGTTGAGTTGTATGAATTCTTATAAATTTTGGATATTAACCCCTTAGCAGATGTATCTCTGCCCCTCCTACCAGTCTTGATGTGACTTCTTTATATTCTTAGTTATAGGACTTCTGTTCAGCTAGACTTCAGATCGTTCTCCAGGTTGATTGTTCTTTTATTTAGTTGTAATTTGAATGTGGTCATGGGAGGAGGCAAGCAGAGAGTTCATCTACTTCACCATCTTGGATCCTCCTATACAATTCTAAAGTGTTCACCAATGGAGGATTAGGGAAGGAAGCCGAAACATGGAAGTCAGGGAAGGAAGCACTGGAACACTTTATATGTTAGCTTTATATGCATATTTCTCTGATATGATAAATTAATTATATAGCCACTTAGAAACGTACAGTATAGACAAAGATTTCACATTGTAAGACCTATTATGACACAGCAAATCTGCTAATACCCCAAGGGCATTTATTCCTCTTTTAACCCAACCTGTGACTAATAATAGGAAATATTCATTGATAATTGACAGACACTTAAGAACAGTCTACAAATGATGACACCTATGCCTCATCACAACCCATCTTACATAGGGAGAAGTTGAAGCACAGACAGGTTGACGTGTCCAACATCACATGCATAGTTGAGTTGCCGAGTGGGAATCGGAACTCGTTTTGTGATTTCAACACTAGCTAGTAACATTTACATGCTGTGCAGCTGCGTGCTGGCCCCCTGCTCTTTGCTCTTCCCATCACCCAATGATGTGCTTTCAGAAACCCATCTCTACTCCCAGGAAGCGTCTGAAGATATATGGAGTAATATAAGTGTTATCATTCTTGGAAATTGTTTCAGAGTGGAAAAACCTGGACTTAAGAGTTAGGATCAACTAGACTGAGGCACCGCTCTCTCCTCCAGCTGCATGATGATGGACAACTCACTTCATCTTCCTAAAGCTCTGCCTCCTCATCTATGTACTTATGTACCAATAGAAATCATAACTTTTAAAATGTAGTCATACTTTACACTGAGTGAATTACTCACATCTTAAGTGTATCATTCAGTCAGTACGGATGAATGCATGTTAAGACAGAACATTTCCATCTGCCTAGAAATTTCCCTCTTGCTCCTTTTTCAGTCACCCCACCCCATTCTACAGAAAAACAACCTGATTTGCTTATTCTGGAATTTTACATAATGGAATCAAACAATATAGTATTGCTTTTGTGTGTCTCTGGTTTCTTTCACTCAGCATCATATTTGTGAGATTTATTCATGTTGTAGTATATAATAATAGTTAATTCCCAATAATAATAATTTGACATAAGCCTTAAAAGAGATAATATAGCTTATTACCTAGTTAAAGTCTACCAAAAAAAATGGTTATTATTATTATTATTCAAGAGAGGAAGCCCAGGAACAGGAGACTGCTAAAGCCAACAGGAGAAATATCTAAATCTACCACAGGTTGGACTATATTTGGAGAATGGGTTTCATTATTAGTATCTCTCATATAACATTCTTTATATGTTTTAAGGACATCAATGCCAGAAACATGTATATTTGGCACATGGGGTGGAATTAAATTGAATGTATCCTTCCAGACCAGAAATTAATTTTTTTTCTTTGCTGTGCAAAGACAATTTTGATGGACTACCTTCCCAGTGTATTTCTGAAACATTCTCCTTTGCCCACCACAAAGATGGAGGCCCACCTACATCAGAATATTACATTTGAGAGACCTGCATATGTAAAGCCATTCACAATGCAAGCCTTTCGCAGGACCCAAAGCTTATGCTGTCAATTCTGGCCTACTATGTAATTCAATTTTTTCCAAAGGAACTGGAGCTTGGCGCTTATAGATACGATACCGATCCTGCCTTTCACAGAAGGAGATTTGGCCACAATAAATCAATCCATACTCTAGAAGGAAATAGAATCATTGAAATGCATATCTTAAGTCCCCTCTTTCTGCCCAGAGCCATTCTTCACTAAAAGCATGGTCTTCAAATCTGAACGGGAAGTGGGTACCAGTCCCAAAGAGTTTTGCCAAAAATCAGTCTTACAGGGTGAGGTGTCAATATTAATATAAATTCTAAACCCTCAAGGAAAAACTTCAGAAGACTCTGTTCACTGAACTAACAGATGAGCTTTGGAAGCAACCCCTTGTCATGTGGCAACTAGGGCAAGAGTGATGCCCAAAGGGAAAGATTAATACTCGTATATACAAAGTTTATTAAAATATGAAGTCACATTTAGAATAAGGTATAGAAGAAAATGTCCTCCAAGTTCCTGCAAGCCTGTGGGTATAGTTTCTGCTTCCTGTGGAAACATCTGTTCTTATATTCAACATAAGCCACCTCTGATGTTTATTACATTTGCTGAATGCTGAAAGGATCTGAAATGTTAAGCGTCTTGATCTGTCAGCAGTCTTGGATTTCTGTGAAAAGATGAGCTACATACCGTGTTTCCCTGAAAGTAAGACCTAGCCAGACAATCAACTCTAATGCATCTTTTGGAGCAAAAATTAATATGAGACTCAGTCATTATATTACATTATATTATATTATATTATATTATATTATATTATATTATATTATATTATATTATATTATATTATATTATAGACCCGGTCTTATGTTATTATAAAATAAGACTAGGTCTTATATTAATTTTTGCTCCAAAAATGCATTAGAGCTGATAGTCCGGCTAGGTCTTATTTTTGGGAAAACACCGTAGTAGCACGAATTGGAAAACTTTCATGTACCCGAAAGACATAAATCCCCATCACAGTTGAATTCCCTTTCAATACACAACCATGGGAGTTGTAAATAATATATCCAACCTTTATCTTATAAATTTCCCTTTTCGTTTTCCTCTCTATGCAGATCTCCATTTCTTTTCCATAAGATACACTCAAGGTCATTCAATCTCAACTTCACCTATTCACTTCTCCAAAATAAGCTTAGATTAAATGCATGAAAGTCAAAGCATGTGTTTGGTCTTATTAAGCTCACCATATCCTTATGACAGAAATGGGGAATTTGGTTCATTATCCTAACTGTTAATGAAGGACAAATTGCTTATATTTAAGTGGAGTTCATATTTTATTTTTATCCAACGCTCAAATTTATTGATTCTCATCAAAAAGCGAGGCTGGCAGTTACTTAACAGATCCCAGAAAACAACAACAATTTTGTTTGCATCACGAATTGTACATCTGGGGGAGAAAAGTGGTTTAAAAAAAAAAAAAAGAAAAAAGACAGACCTGGGTTTTACGATTTAAAGATGTTGCTTTTAAAGGAGTGATAAACAACAGAAGATGCTTAGAAGGTATGGTAAACAAAGAGGGTGGATAGGACTTGATTAAATTTCTATGCAAGATTTCATGTGACGTCATGCGATGAGAAGTTACTTGGCACAGACCAAAGGACCTCATTACCAGAGGCTGAAATGACAGGTAAAAGAGGTGGCGTTCTTCTTTCTTTCTTCTCCTCCTCCCCATTTCATCTTTATTAAGCACTCCTTGTATTCATGATACTGTCCTGCTTGCACAGCAGAGGCGGGGACGTTTTGAGAAACTAATCAGAGTCTGGGCTAATCAAAAAGGCATGTCTCTAACTCATCAACGGACTAGGGTTTCTGGAGAAAACAATGAAGAGAATCAGTTGATATCAATCTGTGATGGTCCCATTTGCCTTGGAAAATTCCCTCTGATTTTATCCAGGTACAATTCCTTAGTCCCAGTAGAACCCTGGGACTCCCCTTTTCAGTGAATCATAATGAATAATTTAAATCATCGTCTCTCCCACTGGACTCTGGGTTCCTTCCGAGGGAAAGAAAGAAACAGGCCTTTCATCACTGTTGTTTTGGGGCTGAGCTTATAGTTGTGTCCAATAAATGTTTTTTGAATATATGAATAAATGAATGAATGAATAAAGGAATACATTTTCCTACCTCAAGCATGCCTTCCACAGACTGACTGCGTGAGGATAAAGAATATAATCTGTACAGAATTCCATTATCATTACTGACAATTTTCATTCAGAATGCACTTCAAAGTGTTTTCGCATATTAGTAACCTTAAATGTTTATGCCTATTGAAACTACTCACATTATGTTATTTTCTTCACACAGTCACACAGAATAAAACTGATTCCTTAGCCAACATCCCAGACAAACTCTTCTATTTTGTGAAGGTCAAAACTTGTACCGTGTTTCCCCGAAAAATAAGACCTAACTGGAAAATAAGCTCTAGCATGATTTTTCAGGATGACATCGCCTGAACATAAGCCCTACTGCGTCTTTTGGAGCAAAACTTAATATAAGACCCAGTCTTATTTTTGGGGAAACACGGTAGTTAATCATCTAGTCCAGCAGCTGACCTTGCAAATATATGTCTTCCTTCCTTTGGGGACGATGCTAGAGGTTAAGATATAGGTCTGTTTTTAAACAGTTGATGTTTGTAATTCTGATTGGTAACAAGAACTTTTCACAATCAGAAATGTCCACAGCTACAAGCAGTGAGTTCCCTGTCATTCCAGGTTTCTCACGGAGGCTGGAAGTCCACTGGGTAGCACCTTGGAGAGGACTCAAGCATCACATTTCACTTTAGGTGCCCTTGACCTTCTCTTCAACCTGAAATTCTAAAATTTCATGACTTAGCACTGGAAATAGAAGTTTTTGCTATTCGGACTGGTGCAAAAGTAATTGCGGTTTTTGCAATTATTTTTAACCTTTAAACCGCAATTACTTTTGTACCAACCTAATAGTACTGTGAAGTCGTTTTGGGGCTGCTAAATAATTCACATGAAGGCAAAAGGGCACCAGAACCAAAGCTTTGGTTTCTCTGAACAGCAATTTCCTTACTGATCCCCTCACAGTAGTTGTCACAGAATTCAATACTCTAAGAGCCCAGGGAGCCAATCCCTTTTGCAGAAATTCTTCGGTTTTTCCTAGAAGTGACTCTTTTGTTCATAGTTCAAAGCCCTTTAACTTGTCATTGAAACTTCCCCTGGCTCAACACTCTTCAGGCATCTTTGTAGATCACCTTTTCCCCTATGAAAGGGGGTTCAGCCTTTCTGTGCAAACTCGTCATAGGCCTGTAGGAGGCTGCCCAAGAAAACATTAGGCAGACTGATTAGAAGGCTTCAATTTTGATCCTCAGGCCAGTAAGGACCTCACTGATAATGGAAATGCAGTGTAATGTTCCTTTCCGTTGTGCCTGGATGATATGAAATATCACCTGGTATCCCAGAGTCTGCGATGCAGCCCATTGAACCCCACTCAAACCGGCCCGCTCTATATTAAGACTGTTACCCCACTGCATGAGTTGAGAGCTAAGACATTGAGCACTTGCAGGAAAGCAGCCAAGCCAAAGGAATGCTTGGGTGACTCCAATGGCCCAGGGAATGTGACTAAAACTCCTGCTCATCAGGTGATTGTTTTTTCTTCCAACTTTGCCACAATATACTCTCTCTCTCTCTGATTTCAGTTTTACTGATGGAGATTCTCAGCTAGCAAACAAGGTCAGCCTCCAGAGCAGTGACGTTTGCTTTTCTCCAACATGGGGACATCTCCAGCCTTGCGGCAGAGGCCGGGCAGGAGTTTACACAGGTGGCTTGTTTTTCAAATGGACCCTTCCCTATGTGCAGATGATAAATGGCCAAGAATGATGTCGAGGGTAGAAGGGAGCCAGGGAGGTTCAAGATGGACTGTCTATTGTGTACTCCAGACACAGAAACAAGGCCAAGGTCAGAAGCTGCTTATTTCATCTCCACACTTTTAGAGAGAGGATCTTTAGGGCATTTTTAGAGAAAACAAAAATGAAATGGAAAACAGAGCCCTCTTTCCTTAAGTAGGTCAAAGAAGAGAGCACTTTAGTGGTGCCGGAAGAGGCGCTGATGTGTCCACCCATCACTCCTAAGAGGTCCTGCCCTTTGAACCAGCCAAGAGAGGGCATTGTCCAGAATTCCCCTCTTAGAGGGCACTGCTTTGTCCCTTCTCCAGCTACACACCTCCCCTGTGGTTCCCTAGAAACTCCAAATGTTACAAGCATTCAGACAAAAGAGTGTCAACTCTATACAAGAAAGGAAAAAAGAGTACTTTCTCTGCCTTGACCTCTCTGATTCTAGAACTCCTTTGATATCAGGGGATGAGGAGTCCTCCAGGCCAAAAGAATGTGCCCCATTGGAGCCAGGTCCCTGGAATTTCCTGTCTAAGGGCCCCAAACCGGACTCCAGGGCATGTGGCACCTCGTCCTTGTTTGTCTTCCTGAGGGTCACTGAGCCACAGTATGTTCAAGGCTCAAGAAGGGCCAAAGGGACACGTGTTTGCTGGGGCAGGGTGTGGACAGAGCTTGTGTGGGCAGGGGTGTCCACTCATGAGAACCAAAAATGTGTTGTGGTGCCTATGGAGCCAGAGGTGGGCAGAGAAGAGGGAGACGCCTCAGGCCACAACCGCTTCCTCCCCAGGTTTCCCACCAGCTTTCCCTGCACTAGTTTCTGGAGTGGAACTCCAAGGGATTGGAGAATTCTAAACATAACCCAACAAAGGAGGTGGCTGAGTAGATTTTATGTAATGTTTATAAATTTGACTGATAACATTAAAAATCTTAAGACCTATAGTATGGAGACCTCCATTGTCACTCACGCCCAGGGCTTTGAAAATATTAGGAGTGGGCCTGATTTTGACAGACCTGCTACCCACTGACTGCTTCTAGGAAGGAAAATGAAAGAAAGACTAAGCATTATGTGGGAGGTGGGATGTGAGGGTTTGGGGGGCTGGATAGGGGGCACTATAGAGTCCCCAGAACCATTTAAGAAGTTAAGGGAAATTAAAACCACCAGGAAGAAGTAAAAACAGAGCACTTTTTTCCCCCTGTGGTTTCCTATAAACTCTAAATGTTATAAGCACGCAGACAGAAAAAGGGTCAATTCTGTACAAGAAAGGAAGAAAGAATACTCTCTTCTGCCTTGACTTTTGTGATTCTAGGACTCCTCTGATACCAGGAGCAAGAAGATGCAATGAAGGGCGTGGATGACTCTGTGCTGCAAACCCCACCTCTCTCGCTAGCTAGGAAGCCGGCAACAGGTAACAGAAAGACTCGTCCAACCCAGAGGAGTTGAACCGAGAAGCAACTCATTGACCTGGTAATACAAGTTTTCCACAACTGAGCTCCCAGCAACCATTTCCAACCTTCCCTCACTACACCCCGCACCAGTTCCCTGCTCCAGGCACACTCCTACTTTCTTGGACGCATGGATAAGTGTCTGGGCCAAGTGTCTCTTTGCTTGGCTCAGGTTGGCTTATCCAGATGAAGTTTCTGTCTTCCATCATTGCCCTAGCAGAGAAGTGGAAGAAGATGGTCTCACTGTTGAGCTCACTGTCTTCCTTTGGCTTTTGCCCAAAGCAGAGCCCCAGATAAGACTTGGGTGCAGATGGCTAATTTGGGAAGTGATTCCCAGAAGTACAAACAAGGATGTGGGGGGAGAGAGACAAGGAAGGGAGACAAGCCAGTATGGTCTGCTGATAGCTAAACATACTATTCACCCAGATTTCACCTTGCTAACCTCATTCCTCATACCTGGGACGTACCTGACCTTTTGTCTCTCTCTTATTCAGGAATCCAGTTACATGAATGGTGGCCAAGTCTTGCAAAGCCAAAAGCTCTTGTCCTCCTATTTGTAAAATAATTTCACACTATCCACAAATTTCAATAAAAAAGTATACTCTATCAAGATTAGAACACAGCAACACATGTTCTTGTATAATGTCTGGGCTCCCACCACACCACACCTTCTGCCAATAGGTAATGTAGTGACTATATGGGCAAGGGTAAATAAAGGGGCAGGTAGCCAGATAAGGAAAAGCTCGCTAAATAATTGTAATTGCCTCCTGGTGTGCCATGTCCAAGACAGCTCCCGCTACAACAGAAGACTGCGGGGGAAGAAGCCCACATGCCCTTTGGGGTAGCCCGATGCTAAGCAAATTAGACCTTGCCTGGCTAAGCTCTGAAGCTCTCCTCGCCCCCAACCCCCCACTTAGCTCCCGCCTGAAGGTCCAGCATTCTGGTTCTCATGTCTGGCCTGACATGAGCCAGCAAGGACAGGATAGATTTAAGGACCCTCATCACAGCACACAGCCAGTCAGTGTCTAGTCCCTTTGACGCTCTGACGTTGTTCTGACAACTGCGTCTTTTCCTTTCCTATTCCTCAGGTCTGCCTACCATCTCCTGTGCCTATGGGGCAAGTGAAGTCAACTTCCCAAACAACTAGTTGATTCAAGCAGACAGGTCAAATTACTGGCTTTCCCTTTCTGTCTGACTCACTGCAATCACCTCTATCGCAGACTGCATTGTGACAATATGTATTAGAGACACACATATGTGCATCTGTGCTATAAAGAGCATTGACCAGGATTTTTTTTTTTTTTTTTTTTAACAAACCTAAACATGGAAAATATAGCGAAGCAAATGTCTTCTGTGCAGCAGTGACAAAGAAGTCGTTATTGCTTTGGCAGGCTATTGGACTAATCAGAAAATGACGCTGCTAATCACAGGTTATCACAATGCCACATCAGGAATGGGTGAGAGACTATATATTATTTATTTGGTGAGAAGGAGGGTGACTAATCACTTTACCCTTCCATATAAGCCTCAATCTATCAGTCATCAAGGATTTTCCAAAAGCCTTCTATAAACCGAGCTAAGTTCAGATAGCAGCTTAAGAGACTTGAGTCAGGCATGAGGAAGAATTTTCTGGCCATAATTAGGAGATTTAAATACTTGGGTGTATTCCTGAGGCAGTCTTGGGTAGCCTCCCTGCTTCCTAGCTGTTATTTACTTATTCATTAGGCTTTTGGGGGGTATGTTAATCAGTGATTTCCTCGCTGATTTCCAGACAACCCTAGGTCATGGAATCCCAGGATTCTATAATGCATATTTTCTAAGGGGTCACACAAAACATCGGGTTAAGAGTTCACTTTTTAATGAAAATTTACCTTTTGACTATTTAAAAATGGTCACAGAAAGTGGTGTTCATGTATTTAAACATGTCTTATATGAAACTTTGACATGTCGAGCACAGCAAGGTTTGGAGTGCTGCTACAAGGTTAATTCATTTTTGCACAGACCTTGAAATCAAGCTTCTCCTGCAGGACAAACTCAGCTAATTGCAGCAGCATCTGTTAACTAATGATGACCGCTTACAAATACCTGTACAGGCCGTGATCCTCCCATCACTGCACAAAGAGAACAAGGTGCTGAGGCATACATAAAACCGAAACTGCCATCCTTAACTTCCAGTTATAAAGGGCTGTCTAACTGAAACCGCCTCATTACTCTGATTGGTTGGCTTTTTAATAAGCAAATGAGATAAAGCTGCACTTATGAAATAAATCCAAACAAATATAACCCTGATGCCATTTTTATTTATGCTACTTATTGGTGTTCTATATAGATTTAATTGGGGGGGGGGGGATAAGCCATGGTTAAAAATAAGTTGGAAACCACTGGTTCGGATAAAGGTGGGTGGTGACTTCAAAAAGTTCCCTCCAATCTGATTGTTTTATCACGACACTTATTCCGACTATGATATCAGAAATGATATTTTAATATGGAAGAATATTCATGGTGTTATGTTGTTAAATGAACAAAGCGGGTTCTAATGAACTATATACAACACAATAGTTTATATATAGACAGTTGATGCTTGAGCAACATGAGGATTAGGGGTGCTAACTCCCTGAGCAGTTGAAAACTCTATGTAACTTTTGACTCCCCCAAAACATAAATATTAATAGCCCACCATTGACCAAGAATATAAACAGTCAATTACCACATATTTTGTAAGTTATATGTATTATATACTGTATTCTTACAATAAAGTAAACTAAAGAAATGTTGAGAAAATCATAAGGAAAATATGTTTACAGTGTTTATTGAAACAAATCTACGTATAAGTGGACCCATACATCTCAATCCGTGTTGTTCAAGGGTCAACTGTGCACACACTACATATTACATATGCTTAGAAAAGACTGAAAGTGTATATAGCAATGTTACGAACTATACAGAAAGCCAATTAAAATTACTTTTAGAAAGCATAGCAAAGAAACCTGACACTTCCTCAGTGTAGAAGGATGGGTATGACTGGCGTTACTTCCAAATACAGAAAGTAAATGTGTGAGATAAGCCTGGGGTTTGCTAAGTCCACTGTGTGTATTCTTTCATTCACTCCTGTTTGACTGCTCTGCAAAGAGGCACATGTACATAAGCAGTGAGGTGGCCATAGAGCTCACTGGTCATGTGCACTGGCTTAGACATATAGGCAACTGGGTCCAAGTCCCAATTCTGTTCCTCAACAACCTTGAGCGTACTTGACCTCTCTCAACCTCAGATTTTCTCATTTACAAAATGAAGATAATATTCCCTAGCCAGGAGGACTATTGTAAAGAAAATTAAATATGCTTAGAGCCTTAGTACCATGCCAACTCATACTGAATGTCCAATAAGTGGCAGCTATTATGACTACAACATGTTTCCTGCCACAAGGTGCTGCCAGTATCATGGGGAAGGCAGCAGACTTATGAACAGATAAATTACACTACAGCTCAGTCATCACTGCTACAGAAGCATGCACAATGTGTTTTGGGAACTCAAAGGAGACATGCTTGATGGAGTTAGCGTGAAACCCTTGCTCATTCATCATGAAGGAAAGAGATTACTTTAGGCTCTGCCAAGATATTCTGGGTTCCTGAAGCTACAAAGGAAACCCATAGAAGATAGCAGAAAAGGCTTTGGAGATCCATCAGACTTTTTGCTGCAGGTTCAGCCTGAGTGCCCCACCAAGGTGCCCTGTTTCAGGGGACACTGAACAACATGTGTATGGTTAATATCACCAGTCAGAGCTCTTAGACACACCCCAATAAGAGTTTACAGGGACAGCTGTGGGACCAGGTCTGCCTGCTTTAATTAGTTCTAGTTGGCGTACATTCCATCACTGCTACTATAAAACATGGACTCCCATCATTTTGTGTTACCTACTGAGCAGAGGTGTGTGTCTCCTGTAATTCTCAGAATAAAGTTCTCTCCCCAAAAAGCTGAAACCCTCAGCCCACACCACCTTCCAGCTTTCAAACTCTGAAAGCTATTTTCAGTAGCAGTTCCCTTCTAGGGAATAGAGAGTAGGAACGAGGGTTGAATAATTTGATGGAGAAGAAGGATGAGATTTTCAAGGTACAGATGCAAATCAGCTCACGATATCTTCCACCATCTCTAACCCAGAGTAAGATTTGAGCTTTGAGGATCTTTTTTTTGGGGGTGGGGGTGGGGGTGGGGTGGCATTTTGCAGTTTTCATGAAATGCAAAGCAGGTAAAGAAGGTAAGGCCCTCAAACAAGGGTGATGTCAGCTAGAGAGGAAGAAAAGCAGGGGTGGCAGACTTGCACAGTTGAATTAGTGATACAGCAGAGAGAAAGGGGTGAGGATAAAGAGAAAAGCCAGGAGACTTAGGGACCACAGAAGCCAATGGGATGAAAGCATAAGACAAAGAGTGAACAGCAGGAAAGCAGGCTAAGAGGTGGAGACGAAGAGTGGGTGACTGAAAGGAGTTAGAACAGGAGTCAGCAGCTGCTTTGGGGTTCCATGCCTGATTCTTTCAGCCCCTTAGGACTTAAACCGCAGGTGACTTTAGCTCCAGCTGTGGTGGACACAGTTCCCTTAGATATTGAGAGCCTCTTATCTTAAGGCCTCTCACCTCTGATGCTTCAGAACTTTCTCCAAAGCTGCAGAACCCTTTCCGCCAAGAGTGGAGGAGTTAATGAGAGTCAGGGAAAGGGAGAGGGAGCAGAGCAGGTTGAGGAGTTGGTGGGTAATGGTGCAGCCTCCAAACCTGTTGGGGTGGCGGCAATTACTCTAGGTGCATTCTGAACAATTCCTCAAAGGGTTGCCAGTGAGATATAGTTCTAGTTGCCCAAAGTGGTTACCAGCTCAATATTCCAATGTTATGCTGGGAATATTGATGGGCTTTCCATTCTTCCCTGTACAAATCTCTCTGCTTTTGTTCTAGCTTCTTGAGATCGCCTCCCAAATAAACTACCTGCACCTACGTCCTTGGTGCACCACCTACCCCAAACTAAAAGAGGATTGAAGGAAAGAAGTAGGTTATAGCAGCAGCTCCAACAGAGAAAGCACAGACATCATGTCCCTGAAAATGTCCTACAACATACAATATCAATCATAGTAACACAGGGCTGAGAAGAATCTTAAGACACTAATCTGTTTTCTTACCTTAAGATAGCTACCCCATCATCCCAAGCAGGGGAGACTTTCCTAAAATTTGCAATGTGAAAATGCCTCAATATCATTAACAAAACCTATGAAGTTAATAATTATCATTAACACTGATAATGAATGAGAGTACTGGTATCAAAAGCCTAAAAAAGAAGATGTCATTATTGACATGTTATATATAAATCAATCTGCTAGATGATCACGTGGGAGGTCAGGGTGAGTTCAGTGCTTATTATACTGAATCTACTGCCTCGCTCCCTTCCCACCTCCATAAGGGCTTCTGTTTTCACTATATACAGTATTTAACAAGAACTAAAGCTTTCCCTGCTCATGGGAGCCAGATAAGCAACGCTATTTTATTCACCCTTCTATAAGAATTCTGTGTTCATTCAGTTTTGAGAATCTATTTTTTAATACACACTTAAAAAAAATCATCAGCTATCACTTAAAAATCTGAATATGATTTTAGCCCTCAGATTCTCTTCTCTAGTTTCTTAGACGTTCTCAGAGACATGGTTGGCCAGTGAGTATAAATTTTATTGGATACGGATTTGATTTGTTGGTCTGTAAAAGAAAAGAATCATATACTTCCACAGCAAAGCTGTTTTCTTGACACAAATCACGCTCTATGGAATTAAACCCCTCTTTGAACATTGATATCAAATATGGAATTCCCAGAATGATTCAGATGGTGAAATAAATTTATAAATGAATTTCAGATCACATGTAAGACAAAGGTGGACAATTTGAAAGAGTGTCCTATTTAAATAATCGTTGCAAGGAAAGTCACTCTTCGGCAGAAAGAAAATAGTTTTGTGTATTTTTTTTTCATGGAACATAGGGGGAAAAATATGAATCCTTAGAGGGAAAATTAGAGCTGCTATGTAGACTTATTTGGGACAGCGCCACGGAATGACGAAAGCTATTAAAGATCCACAATGCAGAGAGTGTGTGTAGCTGGTTATAATCGACAATGAACTTCCAGGAGTGTTTTGAAGAGGTATATCCTGGCGATGTGGAATAGTGGTGGTAATTAGACAGCCATAAAAATCTGAAACTGGCATGCTGATAAGAAGGTGTCCTGGTATTACCAGCATGAATGGTCTAATAGTCGATTTGCCGCACTCCTCTTCAGCTTAAATAATGTTTTCCAGAATTCTCAGTCAACACTTTTCTCCCTTTCTTTTTCCGCACAGCACTGCAGGAATCGTATGGAGCCTGCTGTGATCAAGAGATGTAAAGGCAGGAAGGTTCTCCTGAAGAGGGGATTGGGAGATGACGGGAGTCGGAGAGATCAGAAAATGTACTGCAATACAAGCCTTTACCTACTGACGCCTACAGTAGAGAATAATGTGGAATCTCTGACACGTGGGGTCACAGTGTGCCTCAACTTAGTGTTTGCATGTGCAACAAATTGAAACGCTGCATAAAACTTCAGGGATGTGAGCCGAGAACTGGGCTCACTGAGGTGGTAAGAAGTTCATTTCTTCTCTGTGATGTCCAAGGGCTGTGTCTGCTGAGTGTGAAACCATCTGATGGAGACGCGTGTGTTAGGAACGGGCACATTGGTGTCAGCTAGATCAGGGTTCAAGTCCTGTAGTGGCCATTTACCTGAAGCATTGACTGAGAGGAAATGATTTCACTTTTCTGTTCAGTTTTCAGTCTCAAAAATAATAGTAATAACATCGTGGGGTGATCGTGTATGCAAGCTCAATAAGTGTTGGCCTCTGCTTTCAGAGATGAGGAAAACTACTGCCAGGTTTTGTTTTTCACAGTATGTGCACTCATGCAATAAGATTCAGGTGAATTAGAACCGAAATATTGTAGGAGAGTCCTGATATCAGAAGTTTCAACCACGCCTCTGTAAAATCCACTGTGTGCTTGCACTGGGCTGGGTGGTGTCCTCTAAGGATTCTGTTTACTGGTCACTGGGAGAATAAATGGCTAACAAATTCTGTGTGAGTTTGATTCCAAGCCCTGGGGTCTCTTTGCTATATTTTACAGCTTCCTACTGTAGCACAGAGGGACAGAGATTAGGAGCCAGCTTCCTGGGAAACTCTTCCTGGGATTTACTGTGAGATGGTATGACCATGAAGTAGACGCTTTGTGTTAACCTTTGGCAATTTAATTATGATGTGTCTTGGTGTGGGCCTGTTTGGGTTTATTTTCTTTGGGACTCTCTGTGCTTCCTGGGCTTGAATGTCTATTTCCTTCAACAGGCTAGGGAAGTTCTCCGTCATTATTTCTTCAAATAGGTTTTCAATTCCTTGCTCTCTCTCTTCTTCTAGTACCCCTATAAAGCGAATGTTGGCAAGCCCGATGTTGTCCCAGAAGTCTCTTAAATTATCCTATTTTTTTCTTCCTGCTGTTCTGTTTAGGTGTTTTGTGCTACCTTGTCTTCTAAGTCACTGATTTGATCCTCTGCTTCATCTAATCTACTGTTGATTCCCTGGAACATATTTTTCATTTCCATTATTGTATCCTTTATTTCTGACTGCTTCTTTTATATGTTTTCTATCTCCATTTTTATGTTTCCTCTTTGTTGACGTTCTCCCTGAGATCACTGAGCATCAGTATAACCAGTGTTTGGAACTCTGCATCTGGTAGATTGTTTGTCTCCATTTTATTTGGTTATTTTTCTGGAGCTTTGTTCTGTTCTTCTATTTGGGACGTGTTTCTTTGTATCCTCATTTTGGTTGTCTCCCTACGTTTGTTTCTATTTATTAGGTAGGGCTGCTATGTCTTCCAGTCTTAGTACAGTGGCCTTATGTAGCAGGTATCCTGTGGGGCCCAGTGGCACAGCCTCCATGGTCACCTGAGTCAGGTGTTCCAGGTGTATGCCTTGTGTGTGTAGTGTGTGCCTTCCTGTTGTAGTTTGCATGGCAATGGGAGGGACTGACCCGCAGGCTAATTGGTTGTGAGGACTGGCCATGACTTCAGTGGAGGAGCTCTTGTGCAGGGGCTGACCCAACAGAGCAGGATTTGCTTTAGCAGGGCTCTGGTGCCTGCCCAGCCTGCCCTTTGGGCGTGTTATTCTAGGAGGCAGCAGGGTGATACTCTGGCTCAATCCAAAGCTGGCCAACAGGAATACTGGCCACGGGGGCCTCCTGGGAGGGGCCCCACTGCAGACTGAGTTCAGTGTCAGCCTATGCCGTGCCTGGAACCACCTGGCATGAGCCACAAAGCAATCAGCAAATGGTCGCCACCTGTGCTGGGTTTGGAAGTGCCTTGAGAAGCCAAGCCACAAACTGAGGTCAGCTGTTGCTAGTGCCAGGCTTAAGTCTGCTCGGCCAGAGGTGTGAGACGTGCCGAAGCCAGAAGTTGCTTGTTTGGTTTTTGTGAACCTTTGAGAGATTTTAGGAAAGTCTACAGCATAAGCCAAAACATGCTGTTTGTATGGAAAAGCCACTGTAAGCAGCTTGGTTTGACCAGCAAGTTGGATGGGGCAGGGTCTCTGGGAACCACCAGGATGGAGTAAATGAACGTGTTAGGCAGGTTGATGGAGACTCAACTATGGCAGACACCTGTGTCTGCACACGAGGAGAGGGGAGGGCTCAACAAAGAAACAATAGCTTCCACCAGCTCCTGCATCCAGGAGCAAGCTGCCTCTCTAACCCTTGCCTTGAAGCCAGGCAATTCAGTTCCTCCCCACATGTCCCTGGCACCTTTTGAGCTGCTGCCCCAGTGCTGGAGCCCAGACCGACTGAGTCCATCAATGAGTAAGTCTGTGTGTGGGCCCTTAAAGTAGTGCCTGAGATTTCAGCTGCCGTCTGTCTCACTCAGCCACAGTCTCTGGTGGTTTTCACAGCCAGAAGTTATGGGGAATTCTCTCCCCAGCACTTGAACCCTGGATTGG
Source organism: Rhinolophus sinicus (assembly GCF_036562045.2). Taxonomy (NCBI): domain Eukaryota; kingdom Metazoa; phylum Chordata; class Mammalia; order Chiroptera; family Rhinolophidae; genus Rhinolophus; species Rhinolophus sinicus. The sequence goes on along the minus strand of NC_133761.1, from coordinate 14,222,213 downwards.
GGAGCATGGTGTGCGGCTGCAACCCCTTGCTCCTTGGGGGGCGAGGGAGGGACATCCCTCCTGATTTTTAATGGTCACACACTGGTATGGGACCAGCCCATTCCACATCTCTGTCCCTCCTACCTGTCTCAACGGTGGCTTCTGTATGTCTTTAGTTGTAGGTATTTGGTTCAGCCAGATTTTAGGCTATTCTCAATGATGGTTCTTTTGCAGTTTGGCTGTAATTTTGACGTGGGTGTGAAAGGAGGCAAACACAGTGTTTACCTACTATGTCATCTTGACTAGGAATTCTACACTAATATATTTTTGAGCAGAGAGTGTGTGTTAATGTCTTGGGACTCTGAATATGATATGTATATATATATAACATTGGTGTTAGAATCACTGTTATAAACTGAAATATCAGTTCTATCACAAGTTGAGTTGACTCTAGGTAAGTTACTTAATATCTTTGCACTTCAATTTCACCTTCTGTAAAATGGGTATAACGACACCTATGTTTCATGGTGATGTAAAGATTTTCGATTATATATATATATATACACACACACATAGAGAGAGAGAGACAGAGAGACAGAGAGAGAGACAGAGAGAGAGAGAGCTTAGAACAGTGTCTGCCATCAGTTGGCTTAATAAATAATAGCTAAGAAGAAAAAGTACAGGTGGTTTCAGTTAAATGAATGGATTGCAGTTTTATAAATGCAAATCAAATTATACTCTGTCTATTTTAGTTTGCTCACGGGAAAAAAAAAATGCTTAGCTCTCTCTGTTTTTTTCCCTTTCGCCAGTTAAAGTAAATAAAGGTACTACAACCACAATATTAAGGTACTACACACATTCCATAAAACAAGGGAGCAGTTCCTTCTTTTCAGATCCAGGAAGAATGAAAGATAGTCAGTGTCAGAACATTAGAAATGGATCAGTACGTTTGATACAGTCCCATTCATTTATTTTCACTTTTACTTCCCTTGCCTAAAATCCTCTCTAAGACCAAGGTCCATAAGTTTAATATCTATACTTTCTTCTATATATTTTATTGTTTCAGGTATTATATTTAGGTCTTTGATCCATTTTGAGTTAATTTTTGTGTATGGTGACAAATAGTCTAGTTTCATTGTTTTGCATATGGCTTTCCAATTTTACCAGCACCATTTATTAAAGAGGCTTTCTTTTCTCCATTGTATGTTTTTTGCTCCTTTGTCAAAAATTATTTGCCCCATGTGTATATGGGTTTATTTCTGGGCTCAATTCTGTCCAATTGGTCTGTGTGTCTGTTTTTCTGCCAATATCATGCTGTTTTAATTATTGTTGCTTTGTTGTATCATTTGAAGACAGGAAGTGTGATATGTCTGGCTTTGTTCTTTTTTCTCAGGATTGCTTTGGCTATTAGAGGTATTTTGTGATTTCTACAAATCTTATGATGTTTTGTTCTATTTTGTTAAAATATACCGTGGGGATTGCATTTAATCTGTATATTTGAAATACTGCCATTTGCGACAACATAGATGAATCTTGAGAATATCATGTTAAGCAAAATGAGTCAGATGGAAAAAGTCAAGAACCACGTGATTTCACTTGTATGTGGGATATAAGACTGAAAGCAACAAATGAACAAACAAGACAAACAAACAACTCATAGACAGAGACAACAGTATGGTGGTTACCAGAGGTAAAGGAGGGTGGGGGAGAGGTAGAAAAGAGTAAAGGGGATCAAATATATGTTGACTGAAGGAGATCTGATTTTGGGTAGAGAACACACAATGCAATATACAGATGATGTGTTATAGAACTGTACACTTGAAACCTATATAATTTTATCAACCAATGTCACCCCAATAAATTTAATAAAATAAAAATTAAATAAGATAAAAGAAATGGACCAATAGGGTCAATATCTTCTCTCTGGGGCACTTTATAAAATCCTGGATGGACCAGGTTTGGAAGAGATGATGTCTGAGACTTCTTAGACTGCTTAATATTCCATTAGAAAAGGTTAGCTCTCTTGCCTCAACAGGAGTCATAGTGTCAGTGTAGGAAAGGACCTCAGTGAATATGCAGATGTCAGGTTCAATGTCATGAGGGAGGACTCGGTGGCCCACTAAAGAGGAGACTTTCCCTGAATCACTCAGCAAGTAAGTACCAAACCCAGAACCAGAAGTCAAACCTGCAGACGCCCGTGGCAGAATTTTCCAGTCTATCATTCAGCACCCCAGCTGTTACTAGATACCATGGGTTTAATTCTGGATAATGATTATGACTCGTTAAATTTTTAACTACCCCTAAAACGAACTTCAACGGAATAAACGCCGTATTTCCAAATGCTGTATAATTTCTGCAAAGGCGACTAGTATGACAATTTTATTCATGAAAATGGGGGGACTGTATAAACAGTGAGCAGTGTTTTTAAACTGGAGCTTCTTTTGACAGGCGTATGAAGCAATTTGGCTCTTTTTGAGATGCTTATCTCTCCACGAGGGTACGAAAATTAAAAGTTGGCAAACTCAAAACCTTTGTAATGAGTTTTTATTACTGTCACTTTTAATAGGATACAGCGGCTGTGTTGTTTTCTTCAAAGCGATGGTATGACGTTGGTAAATCAGTTATGTTTTTCAAGTCTCCTTTGGTTCTCAAATACCTCCCTCCAACTTGTATGTTAACTCTGCTTACTTCTGCAACCTTAAACCACTGAGAGGAAGAGAGCATTGCAGTTGATGATTTTAAAAAACAACAAAAAGGCAAAGACATCCAAAGTGATATTTGCCGTCTCTCGCGGAATGCATACTTAGACTTTTCTGGTCACTCCTCCCTCACATTTAACCAGAAAAGCAGAAACCTCACTCTGAGGATGTGGGTTCTGGGTTCTTGCGCATGAAAAGTGTTTCTTTTGCTTTCAGATCATTACACCACGTACTTTGGTTCAGAGTTGGTCGTTTCTATTTGAAACAAACAAATATTCTCTGAATGAGGAGCATATACATTTCTTTGAGACACTTGCAGGCTGACAAATAGGGCACGGCAGCTTACATAACAGACATGAGTCAACTCTGTCTGCCTGTGTTTTCAGGAGTTTATACTTTGGGGTAAAACACATCATTGCCAGGGGCTATCAGAACTATCGCTATTAGGCAATATCAAGAATGTTAGTCCATGTGACAAACAGACATCGTAGGGGTGACAGAGAAAACTGCTTTTATCCAAAAGGCCCTGAGTGGGAGTACAATTACATGTATGCAAAGTATGAGGTAGACAAATACTGTTTCTGAGAAGTACTCACAAAATGGGAAAAAAAAAAAAAAAGTGATAATTTCTTTCAGAATCATTGGGTGGCCTGTTCTTTCCTCTTCCTGAAATGAGTCATTGTACCTGAGAGATCACTTTGTATGGATGAGAATGTCTGTCTATGTTAGAAATCTGGCTGCGGTTTTAAATTGAAAGTTATCCATGGCTGACAATTTGTGGTGTGTGCATAGGTATCTGTATCATTTTTCTCCCTAAAACATTAGTTCTGTGTTCGGTATACAGCTCCTTGGAGTTGCAGGGCCCAGGCTCAGCAAGAGACTCTGGATGTCCAAGCAATAAGCCTTTTCTAAATTCCCATTTAGCCAACCAAGTAGCTTTTCTTTTTCAACAACTGCCTTCTCTAAGGATGCTGGCTAGGAATTCCGAGCTCTCTGGTCCCTTCTGAAAGAAGGACTGGAGTATAGGTCTGTGTCTTGTTTAGTCAGTCATGTCAAATAATCAGCTCTAACCTGAAAAATGCAAACAGTCCTATCTTTTCTATTTTCTTCCATCTCTAAGCTTTCAAGATTGTCACTGATAAGACCTGTAAAGGATGCAAGAGGTTGGCGATATAATTTCACAACATGCAGCACTTAGCAATAGTAAGGAAAACTCAATTTAAACTCCAGGATCCAGTAACCACAATTGAGAACTAGGCACTGCCTCAAGGAGAGCTATGCGGTGTGATTATTATACTGTAATTGCTGCTTTAACATCTGACTTGCCCACTATACTGTAATCTCTGGCAGAAGGGTACAATATCTGTCTTGTTCAAGGCTATTAGCTTCAGGATTGTCAAGTTCTGTTAGTAACCATATCAACCTCAAGGCTTATCATGAGGAATTAAATAAGATCAACGAATGTAAAGCCTTCAGCACAGTGCATAGAAGCGACCAAATAGTCAGTAAATATTTTGTTGAATAAAAGTAACAGAGGAGCACAAAGAGGAGGAAGGAAGCTTATAACTAAAGAAGTTCAAGACTAAGTTTCATTTGCATAATTGTCATCAAAGCTAATATTGACTGAGTGCTTAGCTTGTGCCAGGCTTTATGCAGCTTTATGTAATGCCTGACAGCAGTGCTAAGAAGTGCGTTCCCTAATTATCACCACTTTACACATGAAGAAGCTGAGACCTTTGGGGAATAATACCCCTCACTGCAACTCCGTCTGCTTCATCCTAGCTCTGTCCTCTAAAGCTGTCACTGAACATCATCAACCCAAATCCTCAAAAACGCGATGTTAAAGCTGAGAAGATAATGTACCTAAAAATCCTATGCAAATCGCCAAGCTCAATGCAAATATATCTAGCTTTAGAGAACTGCACACATCATCATTGAGGGTTTTTGGAAAGCAAAAAAAAAAAGACAAAGTTTTTATTATTATCTTTTTTTTTCCCCACCAAACACATGCCAGCTTCAGAATTCCCAAAACTATGCTCCATTCTGTTCCAAGAAAAAGTTACCAGAAGACTTCACTCGTCAACCATGTCTGCAATTTAAGAATAAACGAAAACTGCAAAGCAAATCATTGTTCATAAGAATTGTTCTTCTGTTTGGTAGCTGAGGTGGGTGTGACATGGGCATAGCAGTGAACAATAGAAACCAATGCTAGCCTCAGAGTGTAGCAAATCTCTCTTGTGTCCAGACAAGCATTTACTGAAAAGCTCTTGTAATTTCAAGAGAAAGAACAGAGGTAATCTGGAGAAAGCTCTATGCGTTATTAAAAATATTTACAAAAATAATCCCCCTGCCCCTCTCAATTTACCTATACCCCTACCTTCCTCAATCAGTGAACCTGCTGACGGTGGCAGACAAAACATCTCGTTAATTACCTGGACCCAGTAAGATTGTGAAGTTGAAGGGAAATGACTTGATTTCCAATCCATGGAAATAAGCAAGCCCAATGAGCAGAGAGGACTTCAACAGTGGCGGCTGTTCTCGGATAAGCATATTCAGTCAGATGCTAACAAAAAATGGTACTTCTGTCAAAAAAGGGAATTTTCCAATGAAACCTAAGTTTTTCTGTGTACAAGTATTTAGGAACTCAAGGAGAGCAGCACACGGGAACTCCTAATGAGCTAAAACCACTTTTTGCGGAGAAACTAGAATGAACAGTTATTCGATGTTAGAAGGGAAATATTTGGGCGAAGAAACACAAGAAAAGGAGAAAGGGTCAGAAAAGTTCAGGGTCCCCAGTGTTTGGATTGGGGAATTAAACACATCTAAAGAGTTGTCATAACAAAAAGATTAATGTTTGGTTCCACATTCTCCTGACATTGACCTCAACTACTAAGTATTCAATATTTACAAAGCACTTGGGCTTGTAGAGTGCTTTCTGATTCTTCAATGTTTTGCTTTCTGTCCAGATAGGGAAGTATTACTATTACTCCTATTTTATTGGCGAGGAAGTGGAGATTCATCAATGTCGTGACTTATTCAAACTTGCCAAGTTAATAGATGAGCTGGGGCTGGCATGAGTAAAAATGACACAGTCATGCATAGACCCATATTCCTAGAGTAACCAATCTAGACCAGGTGACATCAGTCAATGGTCCTAAAGGAAGTTTTATAGGAACTCATTTGCCTACTTCCTCTATTAAAAAAGGTCTGTGGTCTGTGTTTGCCACAGGCAAGATACTAGATTCTTTTCCTTCTCTTCTCTTCCTTCCTTCCTTCTTTCCTTCTTTCCTTCCTTCCGTCCTTCTTTTTTTTTTTTAAGGGGACCTTCCTTCTTTTTGATTCTATCATTATAGTGACATGAGGAGAACTAGAAAACTGGAAGTGCTATACCACTTACAAATATGGCCAAAGCTAAGATGAAGTTCATAGCAACTGCCTTGCTCACTTTCTCTACCTTCTCAGCTATGAAGTTGTCATGGTCAAGAACTTGGCACATGCTCTATTTTATGTTTCATATACAATAAAGCATCCAAATTCAAGTTCACTCACCCCCTCCACATCTTTCTTCCATAGAGTGATCTCTCAAGAAAGCATTATCCAGTTCCTCTTCAGTCAAGCAATAATAATAATAGTCACAATAAGAAGAACAAATAGTCATAGAGCATTTACCATGGGCCTGACACAAAATACTTTAAATCTAATTACTTAATCTTCACAGCAGCGCTGTGAAGTGGTTGCAGTTGCATCAGCCATTTTACAGATGTGGAAACAGACCCAGAGAGTTTAAGACTGGTTATACCACAGGTAGACAGTGGCAGAGCAAGGATGTGAACCCACAGCTCATGCTGTTAGTCACGAGGCACGATAACATCACATCAGCCTTAGCCACATCGGTCCATAGCCTAATGTCGGGCAGTGAGTTCACACACAAGACCCATCTTCTTGGTGTTCAGTGTATCCACCTCCATTTCTTGTAGCTCTATCCTCACATAATCAAATCCCAGATGTATAGCCAAGTCTACCAAGTCTTGGTGGCAACTACTATTCATTTTATTTCCTTGCATTAAAAATCTCTAGGTAACTTTGATTCCAGTCCTACGCATTGGTACTCAGATGAAAAATGGTTAGAAGTATGGTATTTTACCCCCTATTAATTTTTAAAAATGTGAATCTGAGCAGCTTCCCCACTTTTATTCTTCTATGTCAGGGGTGTCTACAAGCTACACGCCAGGGACCAATCTGGCTTTTAGCCTGTGTGTGTATGGACGGCACCCTAAGAAGGAAAGTAGATGATAAAGAGTGTGACCTACACAGCCTGTAATATTTACTATTTGCCCTTTTTATAGAAAGACAATGCTGATCTCATATTTTATGTAATTTTTAAGGTTTACCAGAGAAATGTATTTCATATTTTCTCTGGGCATTTTGCTTTATTGCCAAAATCAGAGGTCATTTTCATCTGATTAGTGCCTAGCTGAGGAAATAAACCAGAAAGAGATGATAGGTATGATGGCAGCAATAATTAGTCATGTGCTGAAAGCTGGCTTGCACAACCAATTATGTGCACATCTTCCCAGATCAGCATTTGATTTTCTTTGCATAGGTAGCCTGGAATCAGCCATGGTGGGAGTATTTACACTGTGGGAATTGGCAAACACTACCAATTTTACCTATGCCATATGGGAGAAAAATGTATTATGCTAACTCCTCATTCTCCAGAAATATTCTAGGGTCAGTATTGAATGGGTGTGGGGAGGAGATGATGAGGTGACCATATAAATACTGTCTTTTACAAAGAAAGTTGAGAAAGTCAGAGTTTTAATCAAGAGTCCCAAACCCAAATATCCACAGTGGCAAGGAAGGTAGACTACACATGTGAATGGGCTGGATGAAAAACACTAGGAAATGGTAGGGCCTGTGGAAACAAGAGAATAAAATCAGACATACAAGTACAAATTTAAAAAAACAAAAACAAAGAAAAAAGAACACAAACAAACAAGCCCTCTGCCAGCCAAGGAAAACAGTGCCTGCCAATTTTTGGCCTAGACTTATCGGAAAGCATTTTGAGATAGAAAACTGCTCCTTTAAAAAACATTTTCCTGCCTCTCCTGGGCATTGTATTGTATTGGTTTGAAAAGCAACAGAAAGGATTTTCATAAGGAAAAGTGCACCAACCCAAGATTATTAAGTGAAGGAAAAGTTATTGAGGCAGGCGATTGGCTTACCTCTTCTGGAGGATGTTTTTGACTGAAGGCATCATGTTCATCTAAGGCCATTTATTTTCCTGCAGAGGCAGAGAGACTGATTGACAGGCCTCTAAGCAGCCTGCCCTAGCTGTGTGTCTCCTAGATGGGGGTAGAAGTCTTCCACCTTTAGGACATTTGCTAACTATTTCAAGCCACATGCATGGCATTTCATTAAATGTTCCATTCAATAGCTTTAAAGGATACCATCATAGACTGGAATGATGTATTTGCCTCTTAAAGTGAAAAATGGTCCTCCTCTTTCTGAAAATGATCAGACTGATAGTTTTTAGGTGGGAACCCCGCACAGACTTCAGAGAAGGCCCCAAACACAGCATGAATTTCTCAAAACTAAGACAGAGCTCCCCTGTGGCTCTTGGAAAAGGGAGGGAGAAAGACAGATCAACTCACATCTTGGGGGTGGGGGCAGGGAACAAGTGAAACCAGTAGTGGTGACTCTTGTGGAACGGCCCTATGCCCCTCAATTCTGTTTTTAAAATGACTGGGAAGGGAGAATATATAGAGATGTCCAAGTGAACAAAAATAAGGCATTCCAAAGAAACGGAACGTGAGGTGCGATAAACTACAGGCAGCTCTCTTGAGGCCCCGCAGAGGGTACCAAAGGGGCTGCCCCATCCCTGAAGGTGAATGCAAAACTGTGCACTGAAGGAAAAGATGAGAAAGGATGTAGAGAAAGGATGCTGAACCATCCTTCGTGGTCACAGAAAATCATGAAGCCAAGAGGATGTATCCTAGAGACACCAACCACCCCAAGGTGCACAAAGAGTTCAGCATTGCAAATAATCTGTTTTGTTCTATTTGCCCCCCATCACTGACATTATACTTACTATGCGTTATAATCGGAAAGCACCGTAACTAAAGTGGTTTAAAATGAAATGATTAAAAAGCCCTTGTTTGTTTATTTTTACAATAGCTACAGACTGAATATTTGTGTGTCCTCCCCCCACCCACCAAAAAAAAAAAGATCCCTATGTTGAACTCCTAACCCCCAGGTGAGGATATGAGGAGGTGTGGCCTTTGGGAAGTGCTCTGCCCTCATAAATGAGATTAGTGCTCTTATCAAAGGGGCTCAAGAAAGCTCCCTTGTCCCTCTTGCCATGTGATGACACGGTGACAACATCACCGCCATCTAAGAACCAGGATGTGGGGCTCTCACCAGACAGGGAATGTGCCAGAGCCTTGATCTTGGACTTCCCAGCCCCTAGAACTAAGAGAAATAAATTTCTATTCTTGATAAGCCACCCACTTTAGGTATTTTGTTACAGCAGCCCAAATGGACTAAGAGAACAATCAATAGTCACCTATCAGGGTACTGGAGACCCTTAAGTGTGTGCACAACCAGGTTCCAGAATTACTCTGCTGAACAAAGGGGAAAGCTCATCTTGTACAGACGGTAGGGGTTGGGGGATTCTAAAATATCAGGCAAAAATCCTGAAGAGCCAATATGACTGCTGAGAAATTTCTCACTGTGCCCTACTTGGTATCATGCATGCAAACTGCTAAAGTCGTTTTTATGTATGATCAAGTCTTTAGAACAACACAACTCTTAAAGGAAAGGTCAAAAATGTCTACAAGTTAGACGTCTGGGCAGTAGAGCCTGTAGGGTAGCTATCAAAAAAAAAAAAAAAAGCTGTTCTTGAAAGACAGGTAAAGTCTAAAATGTGCTTACTTGCCTGCTGGGTTTCTGGCCATTCCATGAATATAACCCTAATACAAATGAATAGACTTGCTTTTCTCTTGTGAGTATTAAAGAAGGTATAGAGTTGGCAACTTGCTCTGACACCTGTGGGTTGTAAGTCAGTGGCTGGATGAAGGGAGGAGAAATCCTTCCTTATGGGTCTTTCTGCTCAGTTGTACTGCAACGAAACCTCTGACTGTTATAGACAAAACATGTGAGGGCAATCCCAATGAGGCTCAATCTTCAGAGGACACGGATCTTAAAATGGTGCCGAGTGTCTGGCTGTGTTGCATTATCACTTGGAGTCTGGAAATTGCACGTAACACAGGGGTAATTACAAAACAGCCTGAACTCCCGTTCCGTGGCTTCTTGATTCATGTTTCTGATACCTGGCCAGCATCACACTTGTTAACTGATATTTGTAATGCAAGCGGGCGGAATCAGACTTGATGAACAGAAAGCTGAGTGAAGGGTCACGCGAGGTCTGTGATTAAGGCGCTGTGCTTCAGCAAAGGAAGTTGAAAATCTAATGAAATTTGTTTTGCACGAAGGTAATTCCCTGTCTCCTGATAAAGTAAGACCCTCTTGTAATCTATGAATAAAACATTAAATAAACAGCAGTTGGTCTCCCTAAGGGCTGAAGTGCTTTCAGAGGGGTGGCGCTTTTGTGCGTTGTCACCCTTATTATGTTGGCAGGTAGTGATGAAGTAACCTAAATCTGTTCCTCATCTTTTGTGTCTCAGACTAAAGCACGGAGCATATTACTGTTATACCACAGGTCTCAAAAGAAAATGCTTGCTTTTTTTTTTTTTTTGTTGTTGTTGTTTTTTTTTGCCTGGGAATCCCTCCTACAAGAAGCTAATGGGTTAGGCAAACACATGTCTTCGTCTCCATTTATTTCCAGTTTCATTACGAAGAGAAGCTGTTTAAATCAACTCTTGGGAGAAGGTGCACCTACATATTTTACACTAAAAATTAACCAGTACCTCTCACTTCCCTCTGAAAGCCGACAGATCCATTTAAGTGAAGATCAATGCTAACAATGAAATTCCCTGCAACAGAAAGATGTACAGATTCCTTGGGCTACACAAGAAGACGATTATGAATTGTCATTTGTCTCCGTGCCTCTACCAGCCCTGGAGGCTGACCCTTCTGGAGAAGATGGATCATTCTCACTCGCTCAGAATACAAAACTAAAATTTTCAGTTACTCTTAATATGGTTGAAGCGGCATACATTCAAATTTTTTTTTTTTTAAACCAGTAAATACAAGATTGCAGGGGCTCAGCAGGCACAACTATTTCCTTTTATTTTAATATTCTATTATTAATTTTTTAGTGGCGGTAGAGTTTCTCCAGGCCTGTAGGACATATTTCAGCCTCCTAACACCAAAACAAAAGCAAGCAGCAAATGCAAATCACATATGTATCTGCTGTCCCCTCTCTCTATGTCCAGAGCACCTAGTACTGTTGCCATGTTTAAAAAACAAACGCAGAATTAAAATAGTATGATATCATTTTTCATTAAATAATTTGGCAGAATTTTTTTAAACCCACATAGACCAAACTCTCCAGTTTCCGATGATATCCTTTCTTTTATTATGCAAATAAAATGGCTAGTTCACTCTGCCCTTCTTGGCGTCCTGGAGACTGACCTCAGTGGATTTCATTTCTCGGTCTCATTACCCTCTGACTTTCATTTGGTCCAGTCATTGGGAGCAGAGGCAAGAGAACAAAGATGGGAAGAAAGAGGTCTAAGAGTGATTATTTTAATAGCCTGCACCTTCACTCTGATCTTGGCTGCACACAGCTACACGTGCTAGCAGGGGCGGGGTGCTCTTCCATGGCTCCAGCTCTCATCAACCCCTGGTGACAAGACTCTCTCCCCTACCTCCCCACCATTAGGGGTGCTGATGGCTCCCCACTGTTGCTAGTCCTTGGGCCCATCCACATCTTGGCTGGTTCCCTTAACCTTGCCCACCCCTCTGCTCCAGCATGCCATCTGTTTCTTGCTAGGACCCTTCCTGATAAAGCCCCTTTCCACAGACTGACAGAAATCCAGCATGACCCTAGAACTTCTGAAGATTCCGTGGAGAGAAGCAAGATTATCTCCAATTGGTCTTACTCCTTCTCCCAGGTTATTTCTCCAACACTCCATCCACCATGACACCCTGCTGCCCACGTTCACGTCTTTCCAACCATTCTATCCTTGGAACCATTCCTGCTTCCCTCATTCTTCCAAAGCATGTGGCCACAATGTAGCAACTGTAGCAAAATCATACTGAAGGCCTGAGGAAGATGGAGGAGGACTCCTATTTGGAGCAAAACAGGAAACAGGTTAAAATTAAGACATGAGGAATTTCCTCAGCCAAATTTATTCAGCACCCACATCATAGGGAATTTCTCTCTGGCAGGATTCTCCTTAAGTCTTGCTACCTGCTATGACCCTGGACCTCTTCTGCTCCAAAATCCTCTCCCAGCTCCTCCAAACCTTTGCCCCCTCCTACCGAGAGTTTCCTAAGTATCAGTTACTGCATCCTGCAAGGTCCTATTGCTTGATTTTTGTCTCTATCTTAAAAACTATGCCAAAGGTGTAGCCCAAGGATTGCCAAACCACAGACCCATTGGGTCAAATGCAGCGGTGTTTGTAAATCAAATTTTGATGGAATGCAGCCACACCCATCATCTATGGCTTTCTTTGGGCTACTACAGAGTTTAATAGTTGCAAGAGAGACCTCATGAACCACAAAATCTAAAATATTTACAATCTGACCCTTTACAGAAAATGTTTGCCAACCCCTGGTCCAGTCTTTCTCAACTTAAAAAGTCAAGCAGATATTTTCCTAAATAAAAGTTGCAGTCTTCAGATTATTTTTTAATTAAATATATTGGGGTAACATTGATTAATAACATTATATAAATTTCAGGTGTACAACTTTATAATACAACATCACTTTGCCATTTGTCAGGATACCAACCAACATAAATAAATAGCTAGCTTTTGAAGTGATGATTTTCTTTTTATTACTAAGTATCATAAATACTCAGTGTTGGTGAAGGCTAGAGAAATAGTATTTCCTATATTCAGACTGTAGACCTTTCTGAGCATAGTTTAATCTTGACTATGTGAAGAGCTTTTAGCCAATTGATGCCACTCTTATTAATTTATCCTAAAGAAATTAGTAAGTAGTGAATAAGGATTCAGCTACAAGGATGTCAACACAGGTAGTTTGTAATAGGTAAGTCTAAAGCAATATATATAGCCAACAACTGTTGGATATCCATTCAAGGAATACTCTGTAGCAGTGAAAAATCATCATGTAAAATTTTTTTTTTCCTTCCTTCCTTCCTTCCTTCCTTCCTTCCTTCCTTCCTTCCTTCCTTCCTTCCTTCCTTTCTTTCTTTTCTTTCTTTCTTTTACGTCTTTATTTCTTTATCTCTCTCTCTCTCTCTCTCTCTCTCTCTCTCTCTCTCTCTAAACAGAGAAAGGTGTCCATGGTGTATTTTTAAATAAAAAGAGCAGGTGAAATACAGAATATGTATTATGGTCTTATTTTTGTATATATGTATATATGCATACCCATGCCCACATATGCCAACAAAATAATCTGGAACAATACTCTAATTTTCAAACATGTTTGTCACTGTGTGGAGAGATAAAAAGTGATTATTTTTCCTTTTCTTCCCTCTATTTTCTTCCCCCATAAGAAATACATTTTACACTATACTAGGCATTTTCTATTTGATGAAATTTTGAATAGACTTGTTTGCCAGAGTTTAACAGTTGGATGCCTGCTGAAGAATAACTGTTGGCTTCTCTAATTAACCCAAACTTTTCACTCCCCTCTCTCCTCTGCAATCAGGCATCCTCTCAGAGAAATTGCACTCCGATTCTATGCAAACAAGCTCTGTTGTAGCAACAGTTGACATCCTGTCCATTCTACTGAACGTGAAGACCCTTGCATTCTCTGTATTAGATCAGGGAGTTCTTTGTTTGAGAGTGTTTTTTTTGTCCCTCCTCCTTTTTAACTTGCTCTAAAAATACATCTACCCACAAAAATAGAGATGACGGAATACGCAGAATATGGTCCTCATCCTTCCGTGGTCTGGGAATTGTGGTCTGGAAATTCAATACAATGGATCTGTTTCTGAAGCATCTGGCATATGCAGGAATTATAAAGACTAAAGAGGAAGGGAGATGGTGAAGGGATCTGCTGTCTGGGGAAGTCAAATTCCTGCATCAGGAGGACACAAGACCACTTGGGAGCTGGGGGGGAAGGGGAACCAAGTTACTTCTTGAGTTTACTATATAACTTCAAGGCGGAGAATTTCAAAAGGAAATAAAAGTATGAAAATTTCTTCCAGGGGTAATATTAATACTTCAGTACCCAGCAAAAGACGAGAAAGACACTAATGACATCCTTGTTTCATTGCGTGGAGCAGTATTCTGGTTTCATTAAGCCCAGTGGAATGGAAATAGCCCAGACTTTGGAGCCAGACAGACTCAAGCATTTAAGTTCCCAACTATGTAACTTCACAGCTGCAGGATTTCTAGTAAGTCATTTGCATCTCTCTGGGCCTAAGTTCCTTTTTCTAAAAATAATAGAAATCATGCTACCAACTTGTAGTAATTTTGTTATTGTTAGTAATTACATATGTAATGGGTAGTTAAATTCCTGGCATCCAGAAGGAAATAATCAAGGCTAGCTATTTTACTAATGGCATAAATATAAGTAATAAAAATATTATTTCAAATACTGGTTGTAATAATAATAATCTAGTAAGCCTGATTTTTCAAATGCTGAAGGCATGAAAAAAATATTGAGAGGACAGCCTCCTGTGGATTAATTAAGAGGTCTGGGGCAGAGCCTGTGTCTACCGTATTTCCCCGAAACTAAGACCTAGCCGGACCATCAGCTCTAATGCATCTTTTAGAGCAAAAATTAATATAAGACCCGGCATTATATTATATTATACCAAGTCTTATATTATATAAAACTCAGTCTTATATTAAAATAAGACCGGGTTATATTAATTTTCGCTCCAAAAGACGCATTAGAGCTGATTGTCCATCTAGGTCTTATTTTCGGGGAAACATGGTAGCTAGTTCTTCCAACAACCTGTTTTTTTCTCAACTTTTTAAATTAACTGTTAGGGCAAACCTTCAACCATCCGCTGGTTGTAGGAGGAAGTGAAAGAGAAAGGAAAAGCATCCTTTTTCTCCTGTACATGTTTGCAGAATTTGTTTTGACTGAGGCTAAGTTAAATTATTCCTTTCATTGTATGCTAGCAGTTGGTCAGACTGCTTCCCGAGAAGCCAAATATTTTCTTTAAGGCTACTTAAATGTATTGATTTTTCCATGTGTAGGAGTTGGATCAATATACTCTACACAAACCACTACAATCCATCTACCTAGTGCCATTTTATTCCCCTTCTCCCGTAGTGTCTTGTGGTTGTCTGTATGCTGTGGAGGCCCTCTTTTGTGGTTGCCTGTGGAGTTTTTTTTTTGGTGATTATGAAAGCGTTGTGAAAAAAATGTTGATAAAGGTTTGCAAAAAAAGAAAACGGAAACAGACGTAAGGGGAAGTTAGGAGCCAAATATCTTTCTCGTTTTTCCATATCCACTGAAAGCCCAGCTAGGTGTGGCTCAGCAGCTGCAACATTTGGGTTGGCTCGAAATATTAGTATGGAGAGGTCGGTGCTGGTCTTGGAATCCTGGTCTGCTAAAGTGCCCTTTTGTGAACTTACCTAAGTTCCTCAGGAGTCTAGATTCTGTTTCTTTTTTTGGGTGAACAGACTGTTCAAGTCTTTCTATCAAAGTCATTGTCGATTCTTTTCAAGTTTTAAAGTTTTCACTTCGTAAACCTCTAGCAATCATGGGATGTGACACAGAAATTTCATTCAATTTTTAATTGAATCAATCATATACACGATTAATTTCATTATTAAGAAGTATTAAGAAAGTTCATTTACTCTTTCAAGGCCAGCCCTCTCTCCAGAGACAAATTATTCCATTACCTAAGCTAATAATATTCCTTCTTTCTTTCCATTTTTCTTTCTTTTCTTTCCTTCTTCCTTGTTCTCTGTTCGTCCTCTCCTGCCTCCTTCATGTGTGCACTCATCTGTGTGCAATTCACAAAATCAAAGACTGCTCAATCCTTAGCTCCTAAAATAATACTATGCACATAACGAGCCTCCAGTATATACTGTTAGAATGAAATAATGAATAAGGTCTCTTTGCTCATACAGCCAGTCATTCATTATTACTCCTCAGTAATAATATGGCAGCTATTACTACTCCACAGTATTATTACTATGTAAAGCATTGATGTTTTAAATAATTACTTTTATAAGTATTACTCCACAGTGATAATGCTACGAGCGGTGCTTCTTGTTTGGGGTTGGGGCATGTGATTCCATGGGCAAGACAGACACAACCTATCCGTGCTGTCTTGGAACAGTTGCATGATGGTGAGAGCCACTGAGCAGATAATTACACAGGCAATAAAATCGCTCTATGTTCTACGGTGCAGAAGCAGAAGGGTGTTTGAAAATCTAAATAGGGAAACTTAGTCTTGTGCAAGAAGAAATGAGGAGTGAGGCCAATTCAGGGCAAGGTACCCTGAGTTAGTGACAATTAAGCTGGGACCTGTGGGTGGGCAAGAACTTGCCATAAAGAAAGTAAGATCTGGGCAGGGAGACAGCATGTAGGAAGCCCTGAGATAAGAGCAAATTGATCCATACGTATTGATCCAATAAGAGAGAGTGGTGCAAGATCAAGATGGAAAGGAGTCAAAATCAAGGAATATTTAGAATGAGGAATTCGCAGGGCTCGATAATACATTCATGAAGGAGTAGAGACCAAAGAATCAAGGATGGGTTCAGGGTTCTGGCCTTAGGACCTCAGCGGCTTTATCTTTAACTCCTTTTTAGAAGTTTAATTCATCATATTAGTATCTTTGAACTGCGGGAATTGCAGAGAGAAAGAAGCTGTAAATGTATACAAATTCCTTAGCTTGCCAAGCAAGGTCCCCCATGACCTGGCCTTTCCCTATCTCCCCAATCCCTTCCCTAACACTATGCTTCAGGCAAAAACTCACAGTTCCCCTAATAGTTCATGCATTTGCTTGTCTTTCCTTTTTTATCCCCTCTGCATGGAATGTCCATCCACCATTTTCCACCTAATTAAACATTTCTGCTTTTAACAACACTCAAGAGTCACTTCTTCCCTGACACCTCTCAAAATAGGACTAACACCTCCCTTCTTTACTCCCCACTGCACCCTAGGCAGCGTTTTCAAACTTAAATGCTTAGAGCGGCAAAGAGGCATCCATGTGAAAGAGGTTAAATGTGTCTAAACGAATGTGTCTGTATCATGCGTGGCATGGGAGTGGGGGAAGCTGTGGCTAATTGCAGAGAAACTGCCCATCTGAAAGGCTACTGGGCTTCAACCAGTTCCTACAATGGAAATAGGGGCTAACGTTACCAGATTTGAGCTACTCAAAAGAAGCTCAGAAATGTGGGGGGTATGTGTGTGTATGTGTGTACATGCATGTACAGGGGCATGTCTGTGTGTTTTCAATACTGACTCAAAACACTCTTTACTTTTTAAACTCTGAGCAGACCATTATTAACATGCCAGTTTATAACCTCTGATCTGTAGATTTGATCTTCATTGTGATTATTTGTTCTCTTGTGTCTCCTAATCATCTGTATTATGTGTATTTGCCTTGTGTGTCTTCGTGTAACCTTCATGAAGGCAAGCAGTGGGGTATTCTGTTCATTCACTTCTCCATCCTACGGTGGCATCCCCAGGGCTATGCCCAGTGTCTGGCACACAGCAGGAGCTCAACAAATATTTTGAATGAATGCATTTATGTGGTTAATTATTCAATAGAGATTTGCTAAGTGTCCAGAATGTGAAATGACTTGCTGGGATCCTCAAAGTTCCCAATACCAACTGGCTTGCCTGAAATTCCTTCATTAGTAACTTATTTGTTGAGCTTGTCTCTCTAGGTGTCACCTGATGTAGGTAACACACAAAGTGCTTGTCATTCGTCAATCAAAATCAAAGTTGTCTTTTCACCTTCATTCTTTCCTAAATCACTGTCATTGGATGCCAGTCACTATGCTCTGCCTTGTGATAATGTTGCCAATAGAGTTTGCAAAGCACTCTCTGACCCTTGGAAAAAAAAAGATGCTGCAGAAAAGGGAATTGATTATAAAATAACTGAATAGACTGGGGTGTGTCTAGCCTACTGTTTAAATGGAAATGACTCACTAAGGATCACAAATGCTTGTTTGTTCAGAGAAGAAGGAAGCTGAAAGATAACAATGAGAAGCAGAAGGGACATTCCATCTGTCATGAGGTGTCAGGTAGAAAATGAAGGCTTGGCTTCCACTTTATAAGCAAAACCTTATGCCTAAGCAAAGGGAATTGTGATTTAAGAAGGTGGAAAGCTTCCTGGCAAATTGAAAAGAAGCCTGCTTACTTCCTTCAACCATCCTCCCAACCTTATATACCACAACCCAAATGTTGAAAACTCCCAGAATCAGCCTTCTGCCTAAATATTACAGCACTGTTTCCTAAGGAAAGAAATCATGTTGTCTATGGCTAAGGAATTCCATCTAATAATTGACCCATTATCACCCACTGTCAGCGTTAGGGAACAAGCGAGTGAGGGACAGAGTCACAGAAGGGAGAAGTCCTAATGAAGGAGACAATGAAGTGAGACTCAGTGTACAAACAAAAAGTCAAGTGAGGACACTAAGAGTCGGAAAGACGGGGATGGCAGAGGGAAGTGAATGTGCAAAGACAAACTCTGAATTTCGATGAAATCTGATAGGCTATGAATGTGTTGTGCACATTAAGATGACCCCTAGAAAAACCACGCAAGGGTATTCGTCCCTAATGAAGGCATTTGAGATAATGACAACTGGCTAGAGGAGATAATACAGGACACAAAGATTTTATGGAGCCCCTCAAATCACTCATTACATGTGTTTATTTCCCCCTTTTTTAAACAGCCCCCTCAGATATCCATACACATTAAATCTTAAAAGCTAGATTTTACATGTAAGAAGTCTGTCCCCACAATCATGTCTGTACCTGCAGCGGTGACAACATTGTTATTGGCACTGGAAGAAAACGCCTGGTCTTACAGCTGGCCCGTTTTTCTTTTCCCTTATGCATTTGGCTCATGATGAAAGCTTTCTTCCCTTGTAGGGCAATAAACTATTTTATATATATAAAAAAATAATAAATGAAGTTCTCTACTCAGCAGCTCCAACAGTTATATTATCATGAGCTACCCTATTTAAACTCTGTAAGCTTCCATTTTATTTTCTGTAACATGGGACTAATAACAGTGCGAAGATTAAAAGAGAAACATATAAGGGTTGAGTACAGTGTCTGCACACAATGGGTGCCCAATAAATGTCTGCCATTATGATCAGGGAGCTTTTCCAAACAGTTCTCGTTTGCTCCCCTTGTTCTAGCTTAAAGCAGTTCACCACAAATGGTGCAACTCAGCACGTCATTTAAAATATTTTCGAGAATCTTGGCATT
Organism: Rhinolophus sinicus; assembly: GCF_036562045.2. Taxonomy (NCBI): domain Eukaryota; kingdom Metazoa; phylum Chordata; class Mammalia; order Chiroptera; family Rhinolophidae; genus Rhinolophus; species Rhinolophus sinicus. The sequence continues at coordinate 14,203,026 of NC_133761.1, read as the reverse complement.
ATGACCTGCTCCCTGTTATTGGTGATGGTCTTGTTTTTTTCTTGCCTATAAACCTCCCCCAAGCACCGCTTCATGTATTTGTCTCATTAAAAATGATATACACAATGAGAAAAGCTGAACACCAAATTAAAGAGATAATTAACAAAGCGAAGCCTAACAGAAGAGCAAGTTTACTTGGTTTATTAGACAAAAAGTTGATGACAAATTCAATTGGATCTCAAAACAGGTAACTTGGCTAAATTAAAGTTCCAAGAAAAAAATATATTTATATATGTATACAAGTATGTATATATGTATTAGATATAATTTTAAATACATATTGTGATCGATTAATATAAAATATATATACTTTTAGAAGTCACATCTCTAAGATGGTGGTTACTGGTAACAAGTGTTTGAGCTGGAATTCAAACCCAGGTTAATCCAACTCCAAGGCCTAGCCTCTTATGAGCAACGTTGTGTTACCTCTATGGTTAGTCATCTTTCAGAGAGGCTGTCAGAGATACTCTGCACTAGATGATTGTCCATTTCCTGACCCTCCAAATTATTAAGATTCCAGGATCCATAATGCGATTATCTAACATCACCATTCCCTACCCTGCCCACCCCCAACATCATTTTCTATTTCTTTGCTTTAATTTTCAACACAATACTTAACACACCTGGCATTACAGTATTTATTTATGTGTTTGTTTTCTGTGTCTTTCACGAGAATGTAAATCCCACGAGGCCAGGAACTTGGTATTGTTCACACAAGTTCACTCAATCGATCGCAGTGAGGGAGCTGATCTGCTATACAGAAAACCCCAACCCAGAAGCAGGATGTTCATATCTGTACCCCTAGTACCCTTGGAATAGAAGAATAATAATAGGATAAACAAAAGTGAATTTGTTCAATGGGTGGATGGATGGGTGGGTGGATGAATAATGTGGTAAAGGTGGATTTAGTTCAGTGTAGGACACCCACTTGGGTAACGATGTAAGAAAATTTCAGAGGTGCTTAATCACAAGGCGGGCTTTGAGGACAGTAAATCAACCTTATCTGAATGGGTAGAAGGTGAGTGTAAGAGAGCAAAAGGACATAAAGCAGGAAAAGTACGCTAGAGCCCAAATTTGGACAGCCTCAAATGCCAAGACATTTAGCCAAAGTAAGAGTATGAAAGCCATCTTTCTTCAGTTGAGTTGAACGAGTTGAGCTGCCAGCCCCAGAGACTAATCATCTCTACCTTTAGGGTCTCTAATAGCTGACCTAGATGAAATTTGCATTCTGTCCAATTCCCTAGCTTGGGATAATGGGGCTTTTATTTCCCTCAAGACAATTGACTTAAGACCTGAGGTAGAAAACAAGAGAAAATCAACTGCTACATTCCCAGTGGCCTAAATGCTGAGATTGAAATCTAAGGCCTGCAGGGTGGGGCAGGGAGTGGGGGGGAGAAATTGAAGTCCCAAGGTTGGATTTTTGCCAGCCTATAGTCAGGCCACATCTTCAAGTTGTCTTTTCCAGGGCAGGAGGAATCCCATCTTTTTCTCCATGGGCACAGGGTGGAGTAGAAGGCCTCTAACCACATGTCCCTTACCTGGGGGATGTCAGGACTTGAGATAACAATAATGATAACAATAACCACAGCCATAGATTATTGAGTACCTACCCATATGCCAGGCCTTAGGCTAGAGACTAGGTGCTGGATATTAGGCAGTAATCCTTATAGCAACACTGCAAAAGGCTAAGTCAGTTTCTCAATGTCACACTTTGACTCAGTGGGGGAGAGGGAATCAAAACAGATCTATCAGGTTCCCAAACCTGTTTTCTACTAAAAGGACTGCATTCCTACATGATACTGAGTAATAGGTCCTGCAGCTGCCAAGGCCAGCTGAGCAATGATTAAGGGGGACTCTGAGGACTGGAGCGGGATGGGGTGGAATGGCAGGGTGATTAGGAGACTGACGAAAAAGAATAAGTAGGGACAGATCCAAAAGGGTCGAATTGGAGTGAAAGGTAACTCAGAGACCAGAGACGTAGGCCAGGAGATTGCTGTAATAGGCAAGTGGCCAGATATAAAAGCTGTATTTAAATATTGGAACGGTCACAGAGGAGAAAGATTTATTTCATGTTTCAAGAGAAAGTAAAATTCCATTTTAATTTATGAAAGCATTCTCAATTACTCCAGGTGTCTCTAATGTCCATTTCTAGTTTCATCAGCCTAACACTCTTTCCTTCTGTAAAAAACTTTATTCTAGCCATAACATTCTAGTGGGGGTATCCTGCCTTCCTGGTCACCATGACCATAAGTATAGATACTGGACGAAAGTTCAGCTAATTAGATCTCCCCCCACCCCCCCACACACACACAAGGAATGTGGGAAACCAAAGAATCCCCTTTCTAATCGTGAAGCAGGGATATGTGAGCTTGGGAAGTTACTGTGTTTTCTACTAAGTGGAGAAAGCCAATTTGAAAGAATGAAGAACAGAGAAAATCAGAGATAGAAAGAGGAAAGAAGGAAAATGAGGGAGGCAGAGAGAGAAACAGCATGTCCAGAATTCCAACCCAGTTTCTACTTGTCCCTGAAACATGTCCTTCCCGAGTTTTGTCAAGAGAGCTAAAAATTCTTTGAGTTGGATTCTGTCATTTGCAACTACAAGACCCCGACTAATGCACGGCCATTAGTCAACCCTAATGCAGATGGGTTGAGGTGAGAGCATGAGTTCTCCACCTCTGGACATATTTAAGAAGGGTCTGGATGATGAGAATAAGGCTCACATTTCATTAAATTAATCTTTGAATTGAGTTGGAGGTGAGGTCTAAACTATAGGAGAGCTGTAAGACAGTCAAGAACACGCTTGTTTGTGCCTCAGTCACTTCTGCATAGGTCATTTGTTTCATTATTTCTCCAACTCCATTAACATAATCGGTTGGTGGCCTACTTACAAGACCTCCTGGGGGGATTTCACAATCACTCTGATAAAGAAGGTGGCAAGAAATATACGTTTGTTTCCATGCCAAACCATGCCATAGTGTGCAATCGGGGGCGTAGTGTGGGGACATACGTGGAAAAGACTCAAAACAACTACTCAATCATGAACGAGGCCAACCTTAATACTATGGCCTCCAAAGGGGACCCAGGAGGCTAGTGTGGTCATCTCATTTACCTAAAGACTTTGGGCCTCAGGGAAGTTGTCTTTAATGAACAAGGAAATCCAGATCGTATATCTTCTTGTTGCCTGCACCCATGCTATTATATAATCCCACACAGACTCTCCGCATCACCAACCCACTTGATGTCTTACAGGCTATTATACATAACAGTGAGGTCTGAAAAACTTTGCAACAGGTCCTGGCCAAGAGTTCTAAAGTTCCTATTCTCTATGGAGATCATAACAGACCCACTCTGCATTATAGGATATACATAAGCTCAACAGTTTGCGGTTTAGCTTTCTCTACATGAAATAGTTACAAAATTCTCCCCAGTCTTGGTCATTACTTCCTGAGATTAGGCTGGCAGTCTGCTTTGAATACTTTTTTGATAAATGAGCCCATTTGCTCCCCAAAGCAGTATACCTCTTGGTAACTTAAGAACTGAAAATCACATTGAATACAGTCATGCATATTTGAAAGTGGCAATACAATACTAAGGTGGCCCCCAGAAATCACTGGATGTCCATAACTGTTAACGACTGTTGCTGAGTCAAAAAGTGTAGCACACCAATGTGCTATATGTGATACTCCTAAGAAGAGCCAGCCTTGGCACATCATCAATTACTTCCCGTTCTACCAAACGGGCTGGGCTCCAATGACTTTCTCTCTCTCTTGCCCAAGACTAACTCCAATGTTTTTCATTCTGAACCAGTCCCGTAAATGCTTACTTTTTGACCCTCCAGTATTCCCTACAAGCCTGTAAGCTTCTTGGGGGCAGGGCTAAGTTTTCACTAATCTCTGAATGTGACATCCTCTTCAGCACTTAATACATGCTCGGTGTTGATTTTTAACTCAAACACAGTGTTCAAAAGGATTCGAACTTAATCAGAACCCGTGTCCAAAGTGTGCTAAACCAGAGGTCAGCAAACTTTCTCTGTAAAGGATTAGATGGTAAATATTTTAGGCTTTGCTGGCCATAATTTCTGTTGCAATGACTTAATTCTGCCACAAACAATACATAAATGATTAAGAGTGGCTATGTTCCAACAGAATTTTATTTCTGGATACTTAAATTTGAATTTGATATCAGTTTTACGTGTCACAATACATTATTCTTTAAAAAAAAATTTCAACCACTTAATAATACAAAAGGCATTCTTAGTTCACAGGCTGTACAAAAAAGGGTGGTGGACTTTGGTTTCTGGTTTGACGTATAAAGAGCTTGAAAATTGTCACTCCCACCCTCACGACAAGAAAAAGCTGAGAAACTGAAAATCAATAACTCTTCTTAGGTCCATTAGAGAACTGAGGTCACGGAGCAAATCACCACCTCCAAACTGGAGAGACAGGCAGATACAGAGAATAACAACTGACCAGGAGCAGATATGCTGCTGCAGCTAGCATTGAGTAGGAATACTTAAGTTTGTAATTGGCTGATTACCTTTTAATTACTAATTACTGGAGACTGAGCTTGAAAGATTAAAAACTCTTAGAGGCCTAACCTTGAGGGAGCCCCACACGTTTCTGAATTTTATCTCCAGGAGCACCATCAGGTTCTCATGGTGAAGATCAGACAAAAATCCCTTCACGATTCCAGCAGGGGGAGAGGAAAGGTAGCCATTTTGAAATACTAGGTTGGTGCAAAAGTAATTGAAGTTTAAAAGGTTAAAAATAATTGCAAGAACCACAATTATTTTTGCACCAACCCAATACATCCAGACTGTTCTCCTTAACAGGATCTGCCTTCCGGGGAGACTATTTTACCAGGTCTAAACTACTGGGCTTTTATCAGAGCCTAACTGGCCTGGGAGAAGGGAAACACCCAACGTCAGCCCATTGGAGTCTTTCTGTCTCACCTAAGGGGCAAAAAATCTTCTGAGAAGCACTTGTGAAGAATTTTATATAGCTCGTATATCTTCTTGTTGCCTGCACCCACCCTATGATATAAGCCCACACAGACCTTCCTCAGCACCAACCCACTTGATGTCTTACAGCCATTATACATAACGATGAAGACTGAAAGGGTTTGCAACGGGTCATGGGAAAAAACTACCATAAACAAAGTCAAAAGACAAATGGGAGACATATTTACAACTAATGGGAGGATAATTTCCTTAAACTATATACATAAAAAAGCCTACAAAAGTATATCGACCCAACAGAAAAATGGGCAAAAAACATAAACAGCCTCTTAAATCTACAGTGATAGAGACTTACTAAGGACCAAGATGTAATCATAGGATAAAAGAGTGCTTCCCCTCCTCCCACATTGTGCCATCACATCCATAGGGCTCCTGTGTAATAGCAGGGGATTACAGCTGAAAAGAACTGCAAGGCTCAGATCCTATTTATAAAGGACTCTATAGGGAAACCCAAGATAACAGGAAAGGAGAAAACAAGGACATGAGAGGAAATTTAGCTTCTGACACCCATAGCTATAGCAAACAGTAAACACAGTCTAACACCTTGGAAGATAAACCAAAAAAAAGAAGATGGTGGACCAGAATTGGGCCACAGGCTGTAGTTAACCCACCCCTATGCTTAACTCTGAGATGGTTTCAACACCCTTACACTGGCTGTACCACCACCCAGCGGCTCCAGACATTCCACACCAGTCTCTGTAGTAGCAAATGAAAAACTCAGGCCCAGTGGGAAAACTGGCCAAGACCCTGCCCACAAGGGAGAATGATGGTTGGCCTGTACACTTACCTAACCACAGTTCTTTCAGTTTTAGTCACTTTTATTTATTTTCTACAGCACATAAAAATTAAAAAGAAAAAGAGAAAACTCTGAACACATTCCATGACCCAAGCATATCAAAGAATTTTAATTGAAGAAGTCTCTTCCAGACTTTATCCATATACATATTATCATAATGGTGATCATAAGGTAGATGTAACTAGAGTTGGCTTTTTCAGTCATCACACCCCAGACATTTCCCCATACTCTGTACAAGTTTTATAATTGAAATGTTTGAATAGTTACAGGACACCCTGTGAAGGAACCAGAGACTTTTAATGGAAGTCTTTCTTTTTATCAACATGATAACTCTGACCATAATACAGGATGCACATAGAGGCTGGGTACCAGCTACCCATGTTGTTATAGTCTGAAGATTTCCCCTCAGATTCATATGTTGAAATCCTAATGCCCAATGTGATGATATTAAGAGGCAGAGCTTCTGGGAGGTGCTTAGATCAGGAGGATAAAGTCTTCATGAATGGGATTAGTGCCTACATAAAAGACACCCCACAGAGCTCTCTGGTCCCTCCTTCAAATACATGAGGTTACAAAGAGAAGTTTGCAACCAGGAAGAAAGCCCTGGCCCATCCATGCTGACACCCTGCTATTGGACTTCTAGCCTCCAGAACTCTGAGAAATAAATTTCTGCTGTTTACAAGGTACCCAATTTGTGCTATTTTGTTACAGAAGCCAGAACAGACCAAGACACATGTCCTTAAGCTCATGGATGGCTGGTTCTTCATAAAAATAAAACCACTGGAAAAGAACCCAAATGATTCTTTACAAAAATACCTTTTCTGATAACATTTTAAAGAACAGCCTATTTTTCTCAAGTTCTCAGAAATTCTCCATTTTTAGACGGACACTCCCCGTGTTTAGACGCCACCACAACTATGGATTCCAGACAACTGAATTTGATTACTCATTATGCCCTGGCTTTCCTTTCAGGATTGATTCTAGTGAATTTCAAGAGTCCCATCAAAGAGCACTAATAGCACCGACTGGCACAGGCCATGATACACGCCAGCATTTTTATAAATGTCCTCCCTGTCACCACAGCTCTATTCACTGACAAAGACCCTGCTGTTTTCTACCAAGCACAGGTCCAGCAAATGGCACTTAACTATGGTCGTGGTTCTGCAGAGCAGGCAAAATGTTTACCCGGATGAGACCAGCCAGGAAACCCATTTCCTTTATTCTCTAATCAGGACGAAAAGAGGGGCTGGGTTACTGAAAGACTGTGCTTTAGGACCTGATCCTGTGCTGTCATCTCTCCTTACTTTCATGAAAGAAGGGGATTGTTTGGGTTTGGGGAGGGGGAAGCCTCCCTCTACTTAATTTTCCACTCCAGCTGCTAGTCATTCAAAGGCATGTTGCCAACATAAATTACTTTGCCACATATGCCATTCATTCTGTAGTTTAGATTATAATCTGGAGTTTGTACAGGGCTTTTGATCTCATTGATCTCATAGTGGATTTTATTAGTATTTTGTCCCCATACGGCAGGCTGTGGTTTTGGGAACAGGTAGCTTGCGTAATCTTCTTTGTTTATTCCCCAGAATTCAGTAGCGTGTTTAGTACACAGTGGACACTCAATGAATGTTTGCTGAAATAAAAAAAAAATGCTGGGCAATGGAATTTTTCCTAAACAGGATATTAAAAATAGCTAATATTTAGTGAGCATTTAAACGTTCAAGAATTCCTGTCAACAATCCCTTGTAGTTGGTAATATTAATAACCCCATTTATAGATGAGGAAACTGAGGCTCAGAGGGTATATAGCCAGGCACACAGCTGCCTGGGCTGAAACAGAGCCTCTGACACTGAAGCTCATGCTCTTAGCACAACACTGACCTACCTCAGAAACTGCTACTTTCAGCATAATGTACATGATTCCCATGAAAGTCTTTTGATATTTAGGTAGTTGAGTACTACATACCCCATTACTATATGCGATTTTTCCCCCAAGAACTGTTTGGTAATGATGCCCATTGTAAAATGCAAAGCTCTTCTTGAAAAGCAATAGAAGACTGAAGAAATAAGCAATGCAGGCTTCCTGGAATACTCAGAAAAATGGTTAGCTTACAAAGCCACAAAGAAACGTGTAATAAGGAGCCGACTCCATTGTTGGACTCTAATTGTTAAAATGTTCTTTCTTCCTGGAAGAGAGGAAATTGCCTTGTAACTTGCAGTTTGGCTGGTCTTTTTGTCCTAGCAGAACTGACATACTTCTTTTTTGACAACCATCTGGCTGATATTTGGAGCTAGTTCCTGGTCTCCCTATATTTGTTTTAGATACCAAAAGGCGTGATATTATTAGTATAACTCGTTTTGGTAAAATTTATAGGTCATTTTAAAACAAAGCACCTTCAACCGAACAAATTACAGATGGATCAAGATGTAAACTTAAATAATGGAACTATTAAATATTTGCAAAAAAACGGCCTTTTACAATAATTGTAAGGTAAGATAGGCTTTTCATATGACATAAAACCTGAATTTCACTTAAAAAAAGATTAATAAATTTCACGATGGAAACATTTTTTAAATTTCTGCATAAAAAATACTATTAAACAAAGTCAAAAGACAAATGGGGAACATATTTGCAACTAAGGAGAGGCTAATTTCCTTAAACTATAAAGATCAGCTAGAAGAGTTAAGCAATCCAACAAAAATGGGCAAAGAACATAAACAGGAAAAGCCATTGAAAGGCTCTTAAACCTACAGTAGTGTACTCAACCTCACTCAAAATAGGTGAAATGCAAATCAAAGCTACAGTGCTGTTTTTTTCACTTATCAGATGAGCAAGGATCAAAAAGTTGGCCAACACATTGTAATTGGCAAGAGTAAGAGGAAAAATCCATTCTCAGTATTTTGCTAGTGGTGCAATACTTCAGGAGAGTGATCTGGCAACTTTCTCAAAGTCATCAGTACACATACCTTTTGAGCCAGGAGACATTTTAATTCTTGGAGTACTTCTACACATACGGAAAATGACATTTCTAAGAATATTCGTAACAGTCTTGCTTATGATAGAAAAATATTAGAAACTATCTAATGTTCATCCAAAAAGATGTGGTTACATAAATGATGGTATACACAAACTCATCAAGAAAATAAACAATGGCACATCCATGAAGCGATATACTAGGCAGCTGTTAAAATGAAGGAGGCAGCTTCTTCAATATGCCTTGGAAAAATATCCAAGAAATCTAGTTAAGTAAAATAATCAATGTGCAGTGCTGTGTATCTGGTATGGTCTCATTTGTTTAAAAATTAAACTAGAATGCATAACCATATGTGCATGTAAATATAGAGACTATATCCAGAAATCTATACAAAATCCTAATAGTGGTTAGCAATTGTGGTTGCTCCTTGGAAAGGAACTCAATAACTGGGGGTCAGGGGTGGGAGGGAAAAATTACTGTTCACTTGTAATTCTTTTGTATCTGTTGAATTTTTTTTCATATGCTCGATATAGTGAAATAAATTGATAAATACCCTTCAATATTCTCTAGCCACCCTAATTGCTTTGTGACCTCTAAACTCAAAATGTTAGAGACTATAGGTCATACAGAACCCACAAAACAAAGCACCATGGTCACTTCTGGACCTCAGTCCAGGCTCTGCTCACCAATGAATATATGCGTGTTTAACGTGTAAAGTTTCATAGGTGAAGCATGAAGTTCCCATCCAATAAAACCATCAGTCCTTTGGACAGCTTGTTGCCTCGCCAGTATCAGTTCTCAATTTCTTCACCAACATTAGAATCTCTATTTTACTTGCGGTGGCCAAGTGCCCAGTTAAAAAACAAACAAACAAACAAACAAACAAACACATTTCCCTGCCTTTATTACAGGGAGTGGTGGGTACTAAGAGATATAAGCAGAATTTGTGGGTGAGGACTGCAGGGGCGCTTTTAAAAAGAAGCACCTAAAGTGGGAGCAGTGTCTTTCACTGTTGCCCTTCCCTCCTCTGACTTGGGTTGTAGATATAACAGCTGGAACTTCAGCAGCCATTGTGTGACCTTGAGCATGAAAGGAAAGTGCTAAGGTTGGTAGAACTAGAGGAGGGGAGCGATGTTGAGTCCTTGATAACTCCCTGGAGCCACCCCGGGACCACCTATGTCTGGACTTGACACAAGAAAACAAACCCCTGATTTTTAAAGCTATTACAGTCAGATCTCTGTTAGTAATAAGGCAAATAGAGCTGAAGTGATAGATACACTCCTTTAAAAAATTATTCAGTATTCAACAGACATCTTAATGTCTACTTTAATATGGCTTTATACTGGCACTGGGGGACTGTGAAAATGACAAGGGCATGTGCTTGCCCCAGAATATTTATTGACCAAGTGCTGAATAACTGATAAGAACAGGGCTGCCCCTCCCCTTCCCCTTTCCCTCCCTCCCTCCCTCCCTCCCTCCCTCCCTCCCTCCCTCCCTCCCTCCCTTCCTTCTTCTTTTGGAAGTTAAAGTAGGGGGAGAAGGCTAACTACTGTGGGCTAGTATTTTACCTACATTTCTTCACTTAATCCTCACAACAACGAGATTATTCCCGTTTTTGCAGATGATGAAAATGAGGCTCAGAAAGGAGAAAGAATTGGCCCCAGCTAATAAATAGCAAAGCCACATTCAAATCCAGGTATGACTGATTACTAAGCCCGTATTCTTACCACCAATTTATCTCTGTATTTCTAACAGTTTTTGGCCCACATGTTTCACAGCGATGCTCTTTGGCACACAATTTCTAATCTATTAATCACTTCACCATTAATTATACCATTTATCAATGTGAAACCACCCACTCCCTTGTGTGTAATAGTCTTTGGTTAAATACTATTTTCCTCATATTGTTATCCACTTATCTTTTTATTATTAAATAATTTACCACATATTTGAGCACCAACTACACACTGGCAATACCAAAGCGAGGAAGACATAAAGTTTGTCTTCAAGGTAATTAGAGAAGATATTAACTAATAAAATACTGTACAGCACAATAATTCACTAGACAATTTGTATTCATCGGGTAATGAATGCAAATCACTGCATATTGCTTTATAACCAACTTTAAAATATTGTATGTGTTAATAGAAGAATTTAAAGCTATGTGTTTGCCATAATGCATACACTTTGGGGTTTACTGTTGTTCTTTTGTTTCCTTGCTTTTTCTTTTCCACTTTTTTTTCTGCATACGCTGTGTTTTATATCTTAGAGCCATTTAGAAGAACGGCATCCTATCTTTAATTATATGAATGGTTATCATAGAGGTGTTTTTTTTCACAAACATAAAAAATCTTGTTATTTAATTAAAACAAATGAACAAAAAAGTGTTTTTTGATGTTTTAAACGTAACCAGAAATTGAGTGTTCATACATCTCTCACCTCCCCCAGCCTCCATCATTCAGCCTTTATTAATTTATCTGGGTTCCCCAGTCACTATCTTGTATTTTTTTTTAAATTCTCTTTTAAGAAGCTTTTGTTGTCCTTTGTATTCTACTTGGTTTCCATAGTTACAGCAATTATTAGCATCAGCTCTTATGCTGGCCATTTGTATTTTTATTCACCTGACCTTAGAGTTCAAGCCAAGCTGGATGATGATTCTCTAGGGAATCCCTGCATTGGGTGGGAAGCTGGAATAAACTGCTTCTAAAATCCCTTCCCACTCCACTGTACTTCATAATTGTACACAATGTCTGTAAATTGTTCAGATACACACCATGCTTATATGTTTCAATATTACAAACGCTTGCATATTAGTTGTATTACTTGGCTTGCTTATCCACTCTGCAGACCTTGAAAATGCTAACAATGACAACAAAAAACAAAAGGCAGTAGAAAGACCTAGTGGTACAGTTGTTTAGAACACAGGCTGTACAGCTACACTATCTTGGCTCAAATCTGGGCTCACACACTACAGTATGATCTTGAGCAAATCACTTAGCATCTCTGTGCCTCAGCCTTCTCATCTCTAAAATGGGGATGATAGTTCCTCAGGGGCTTGTTCTGAGACTTCAATGTGATGAAACACATAAAGCCCTTACAAAGGATCTTTAAAAACGTCTCTTTTATTACTAGGCTTTTATCAGGCGTTGTTGTTTCTTGAGCACCGTGGCATTATCATCAATATACCATAGTGATAATAACCGTAATTTATATCATTCTGCGCTTTCCAACACTGACTTCTCTCATTCTTGATAAATTATAAATGAGAACTCATATGAATGCAAGGAGAGAAGCTACTTCTCTACTTCCCCAGAAGTCCTGCTGGGACCACTCAGGGAAGATGGCCGTAACCCAGCCAAGCAGCGGTACCTTTCTGGGGCCTGAATTATTTAACTGCAGTTGCATTCAGTTGGTTTGGTGATCTTCCCAAGAGCCAGACAATCGTTTTGATGTTCTAAGTGCTTTACTAGAAAGAAAGACAGATATTCCTCGCTGCAGAAAACAGCAGCCCAGCCAGAAACAATTAACCCGGGACCGAGACTACCTGACCTGTGCGTGATCACACCACAGTCTCCCATGTAATGTACTGTCCTCATCCTGCTCAAGTTCCAGCAAAACAGCACAAACCACTAGCCCCTTGACCATGTGCTTGTACCCTAAAGCCAAGAGTGGTTGACATATGGCACCCCACTGCATTCTTTGACCCTCTCCCATTGAGAGGTGGGGTCAATTTCTCTTCCTCTTTAAAAAGGGGTGGGAGGGACTCTGGGACTGTTTTGACCTGTATTTCATATGGCAGAAATGATGTGTTGTCCCAGTTTCTGGGCCAGGCCTAAGAGACTGGCAGCTTCTACTTCCTGTCTCTTGGAATGCTTGTTCTGGGGGGCGCCAGCAGCCATGTAAGAAGTCTGACTATCTGAGCCAACCATGTTGTGGGGAAGCCCAAGCTATCCACAGGGAGAGGCTGCAGAGACAGGGCTGCTCAAAGAATCCTCAGCTGATCCAGCTGTCTCAGGCCACATTGCAGACGTGGAATTAAAGCCTTTAGATGGTTTACAATTGGACTGCAACTGTACAGAGGAACCAAAAAAAAGAACTGCTCAGCTGAGCACATCAGCTCCCCGAATTGTAAGAGAGAATAATATTTTTTGGGATGGTTTGTTACACAAATAACAGATAACCAGCATATATCAAATGCTTAACAGAATGTTCAATACATTCCTAATATCTGATATTATCATTATGTGATTTACCCAAGCTCACATAGCAAATTTGTTTTGGGGCAGGGCCTAGAACATCTGCAGGTCTGCACTACTAACCGAGGGCTCTCTCTACTACACAAAGTTGATCTCACTAATCATTGGGCAGTTGGTTATAATCAGCCACGGGATTTGGTGGGAAACATTTCTATGCACCCTAGCTGTCATTTCTGTCATGAAGTGTATTTCTCTTCCTACCAGTTTATGTCTATAACTATTTCAACATCTAACTCTATAGTAATCACTCTGATAGTGACTTTCCTATTAATTGTGCATTGCCAGGTGGCTTTTTCCCCCCAATAAACATTGATCCTGGTGGCAGAATTGACACAAAGAGACAAGAGAAACAACAACCATTCCCTTTACAGAAAGTGAGGTCAGTGTGGGAACTTATAGAAAGTTCCCCTTAACTTCCTCTATCTCATTCCCTACATCCATCCCTGCCTTTCTGATACGAGCCACCCCTAACCATACAGTCTTCCTTTGCCTGATTTTGAGTGCTTACTGAAAAATTGGACCTTACAACAGTTCAGCCTTCGCTATTAAACCAGAGAATGTAAATCCTATGGGCAGAAAATACCTCCTAAAATACAGACGCTTAACTATGAAATCATCTAACTTAAATGGACCGTGCTTATTTTCTTAAGCAGTTTATTTCTGGTACCAATCTTCACCTACATTTAAATTTATCTGGGGAATGGGAAAGACAGGCAGAGACATGGAATGATGATGTTAGAATTTCAACAGAAAGAATCGCTTTGGATTGACTATTTCCAGATTGTTCACTCAACGGGAGGGTGACAGAAGTCATTATGTGAGGAGATCAGGCAGATTTGACAGCTCAGTGACGTTGGCTCTGTGGCTGGAATAGAATGGGGCCAGCAGACCAATATCCCCAAGAAAGGAAACTGCTCTGTCCCAGAGGGAGGCGAACAAGGTTTTGGGAAAAGAGAAAGGCCCAGGGACCCAGTCAAAAATTAGAATCTCAGAATCTGGAGAATGAGATAAAAGAAGATCAGAATTTATGGAACTAAAGAAAACCCTGGGTGATGTTCTCTTTTAGTTTCCATCAGTGCTGTTATCCAAAAAGTGGAGAAACAATTATTCTTCAGGAAAATGCACCTAAAAATTTTATGTTTCTGTATGAAAATAAAAAAAGGACAGATTTAGGGGGAAATGTCCAAGTAATTTCTTCTCATTAGATCACAAGTGTTTGAATTTCTTTGCTAAGAAGTGAATAAAACTAAGGTTATGTAAATGTAAGTGGAATATGCTTACATTTCTTTAGAGTCACCATTCAGTGTGGACTGCAGAAACCCTTAACTGGTTTCTGTCTTCTTCCCAGTCAAGAATCATGTTCAACTCAAGAATCTGACTTGCAAACAATGGGGAAAACATACTTAAAACAAAATAGAACCATACCTTCTTTTCTTTGAAACTTAACTCCAAACACAGAGCTTTAATCAAGCTCTCTAAGCAAGGTTACCACGGAATTTAGCCCGACCAACAGAACTCTTCCAAAATATGCTTTTCTCAGTTCTGTTGGGTAAGAATGTTACAATACATGTTTAATCTCTGTCCTACATGGCATGTCCTGTCAAGAACCCTCTCAGATATGAGGTTAGGGGCACACTTAAAAAAAATTATATATATATGTATATATATTATATATATATAATCACACACACATACATATATATAAAACATATGCATATATATACATACATATGTATATGTGTGTATGTATATATGTGTATGTGTGTATATATATATATATATATATATATATATATATATACACACATACACATATATTATGTATATATATTACAACAAAGAGGGCAGATCAAGGTCTCCTGGCATCCAATACCACTGGAATCAATGATGATAAAGGAAGAGTAGAAAACACCCCAAACTGTGTGTGACTGCCACAGGCAGAGGAAAGGATAGGCCTTAAACTAATAGACGGGGGGGAGGGGGAGGAGGGGCTGGAACAAGAATGGAAGTTCTCTTGTCTAAAGCTGTGCTCAACAACATTCATTCAAGGCTGGAGGGGCCCTTGGAAGGAATGGGAAGAGAAGAAAGAGGAAGGGCACTGTTAAAGAAAAGGGCATTGCTGCAAGACATTGCCACACATGTGCCACTGTAAATGGTACCAACATCCCTCACAGACCAGGGAAGAAGGAAGTCCCCAGCTTTATACATCTATAATCCCACAGAGGATACACATGCCAAATAGTAATAATTTCTTTAAAAACTAATAAAGCCACAGTAACCGAGATCTAAAGGAGAGATGTGAATGGACTTGGGGTGATACGGGGAAAGCTTCTTAGAGGAGCCTGTTTTGAATGGGTCTTAAAGGGCGATTGGCATGGGTGTGAGAATGGGGCGGGATCCTGGAAGAAATCTAGACTGTGTTGTTAAATGTAGTACAGAACTAAAACTTCAGACAAAATGCTTCCGGCTTTATGCCTTTGAAGAAATGTCTTCTGCATGCTCATTCCATGTTTCATGATAGTGGCTGCTGATACAAACGTAAGTAAGCACAATTTGGTCTCTTTAGCGATGCTCAGGATAATAGGGATAAAACCCATGGAACCAATAACTATGGTATGATACAGCAAGTCATGCGCAGAGGGAAAATGATTACAGCCAACATCTATTACATGGTAACTCTCTGCCAGTACATAACTTTACATTTATCTCATTTAATATTCCAAAGCACCCTATGATGTAGGTACTATGATAAGGACACTGAAAGATGAGTGATTTGCTCGAACAAATGTAATTCCTCAAGGTCACTGATAGAAGTAAGGGGCGGGGCTGGGCTTTAAAGCCACATGTTCTGGATTCAGGGTCATATTTTTTTTAACAACTATGTGATATCTCTGTATAATTTGCTGTGAGAGGGAAACTAACATTTACTGGACACAGTGCTATTTTGTTTAATCCCCTCAATAATTCTGTGAAGGTGGCCCTATGTTGATGTTATAGAGGACGCCCGTAAGATTCAGAGTGGAATGGATTCTCAAATCTGTTTGCTGTAACTCCAAAACCCTTGTTCTTTTTAGTGAGCCATAGTCCAGGTAAAAGGACGAAGCCACCAACTAATTGGGAGGCCTCTGAAGACTTGATAAAAGGGGAGAGAGTTGACCTAAATCTAGAAGAAAGAGCAGGATGTGACCAGTTGTTAAAAGAATATTCCAGATGATATGACTTGGAGGAATGGAGGTAGAGAGGCATTCACGAGCATGCCCCAGGAAGGCATGGTCAGACATTCGGTGAGGCTGCAGAGAGGGTTATCACAGGGCTACAGCCAGGAGGTACACGACCACGTGGCTAAACCATGTTTAAGGTCGTGGGTGTGATCCTCTGAGTCTGGGGGATCCTCAGAGCTTTTAAAGAAAGACAATGGCACAATTATCTGTATTTTAGACAGATCTCCCTGGCAACCATATGGAGTAGAGAATGCAGGGGAGGCAGTAATTGGATTCACAGACTTCTAGGTGGTAGAACCAACAGAACATGATGAGTGAGAGAAAGGAGTGTAGGACGAAGCCAGGGCTTCTAGCTTGGGAACCTGGCAGCAGATTACAAAAACTGAAGAGGAAGAGCAGGTTTCTAGGGGAAAATGGTACATTCCATCTTGGCATGTTGAGTTTGAAAAGTCTTTGACACATTGGGTAAAGTGAGCCACAAGGCAGCTCAAAGATAATTCTGGAACTCCAGGGAAATGTAGAGTTAAACTTTTGTCATATTGCACTTGTCTAAAACGCAAAGGAAAAGAAAGAAGAACAAGACAAGGCAGGTAAATAGTCACTCTGGCTTACTTTGTCTTTCTGTGTTTGGGGAGGAGAAGAGGGTTGCTTGTTTGTGCGTTCTTTTCCTTTCTTCCTCATGTAGTTGGGACTTACTGAGAAAAACTGGTTGCAGCCTTTTTGTCCAAGTGATACTAGTTCTGCAACAGGCTAACCGCATCCTGGATGATCCCAGCTCCAAAGAGAACACGTGGCCTTAAGTTCAGTGCTGTGGTGAAGTCCTGCTCTGGCCCCAGGCAGGAGAGGCAAGATCAAAGAGCACAACACAAATATTGTTCTGATTAAAACCAAATGTTCTGCTTTTGATGTGGGTCAACCTCTATTGTTGATAGGAACAATGGAGTAGTGTAGCAAGAAGATATGGCAGAAAGTATAAACCAGGATGTACCCAATTTTAATGGAGGGAAGGAGGGAGAGAGGGTGTGAGGGAGGGGGATAGAGAAAGAAACTGAAGTCAGCCTATGTCCCAGGGAGTGATGACGCCACAGGGGACCATGGAGCAAGGGAAAGTTCAGTATCTTCTGTTGAGGGTCCCATTCTACAGAAGAAAGGGTGGAGCACATTAGATTTAAGAAATTTCCATTCTCGTCTCATTGTCCCAGAAAATGCCTGTGGGACTTTCGGGTGTCCCACACATTTTCAGGGCTATTCTCCTAACACAAAAAGGAGTAAGTAGAGGCTGTCTTTGGCCCCTCTCAACAGTTATATTCCACAGAGATGTTCTTTCTTCCAGGCACACCACCTTCTTTCTTTCTTAGGGGGAAGGATGCCTGATCTCCTATGGTGTCGTGAGACACAGGGAGGGTATCTTAGCCAGTTCTGCAAACTCTCAAAGAGAGTTTGGGTATAGGGCTCAGATCACTTCCACTTTTGAAACTGCCAGTATGTTATGAAATTAAGAACTACCAAAGCAGGATTACCAAAACTCTCCTATGTTTCTAAATGTTTATATTTCATAAATTACCTTTACTTACAAGCAAAATAAAACTTCATTTAGGAACCATGTCAAAAGTCTCAATTTGAGGCCTTTTATGAGTAGGAAATCTAGGGCCAAATTGCCCACCTGCTCTTCCCTCATAAGCCTGGTCATTTTAAAATCCCCAACAGTTTAGCCCATTGTTGTCACATGTGGATGCTAAAGAAGCACTTGCCAAATGAATAAATGCATACATGGGTGACTAAACAGTCTGCATGTCCTTGGGCTCTGCATACTTCATTAGAAAAATAATAAGATGGCAATATGCTTTCCGAGAGGCATGTCAATTAAACTCAGGTCCTATGACTGGACAGACCCTCAGAAATCAGCCTTTATCTGTAGAGCTAAGGGCCAGAAATGAGACACTTAACTAGAAGTAGGTATAATATCGCAGTTTCAGCTATAAGCATCCAATACCAATATTCAACTAGGATACATTTCTACCATTTAGATTTAGAATGAGGAAGGACAGAACTTTCCAGAAGCCAGAGACTGGGTCCTTTGAAAGAGCACCTACCATGGTTTTATTCATACATGTTATGAGGGAATTAGAAGAAAACAGTTGGTTAAGCAAACCCTCATTCCATGGGTAAATAGGAAACTCAAAAAACTGACAAGTTGAATTTGGAAAAACCCCAAGATCCTGTCTTGATGTTACAAGTATCAATTTCCCACCCAACTGAGCAATTGCTATGGCTCTCCAAATTTTATTTTCAGCCAATGTCTTTTGCTAGATTTATACCCATGAGGACTTTGATTGGTGGCTATAGAGTGGAAGCCATCTTGAGTCACAGAGGAAAAAAAAAGGAATCAGCTGCTAAATGTTGGTTTCAGACACCTCAAAATGGCTGGGTCACCTCCCAGGATTTGCCACGGATATGCCCAAACAGCCTGTGCAAATCTGTGCTTCAAATTCACAGCCCTTGGAAGGAAGAAAACGCGACTTGACATCTGCCTTCCTCACAGGGTTCATGGAAAGGATTAATGACTTAATAAGCATTAAGGACTCTGCAAGCCACAGGTGACTGGCAAACAGTATTAGGACCACATTTTTCTACCAAAGTGGTTCAGACTTGGCACAGAAGATTAAATCCCAGGAGGAAAGTCTACTTCTAATAGAGAACACTAGATGCCAACTCTTAGGTAGGCTTACCTGTTAAAATGCCTTGGCTTGTCCAGTCACTGGTGGCAGGGACAGATTTAGTCAATGAAGGCAACTGTATCCCCCAAAGCACTATTGAAAGTAAGTGAAGTAATAAGCAATTCCAATCAGCAATGGCATCCACAGCAGCAGCAGCAGAAATACTTCAGTTTGCCTGGTGTTTCCCTCCACTCTCTCCATTTCTCAACTCAATAACTTATTTAGCTGTTTTGCAAATGCCAGCTCTGTTAGCAATGTCTGGTATGGCTTCTGCCATATCCAGACCTTATGTGCACATGAACGTAACCTAAACTGCAATGATTGTATTTATTTGATACAACTCAGGTAGTTTCCAAGACTCCTGTTAGCAGGGAAAATACAGAGTTATTAAGTTCACTTTAGGCTTAAACATGTCTCCTTCTTGTCCCAGAACATTTCTTCCTAACTCTATATTTACTGTCAAAGAACAAATACCGTGAAATGGTTAAGAAGCTAAACTTTATTGAAATATTTCCTGGACCCCACCAAATGATATTCTATTTATTTTGCAACCTAGGATGCCGAAAACTGTAAAATGATAGGCGTCACTAAAAAAGGGAAAATTTCAGACCTTAAGGAAGGCAACCACCTCTAAATCAGGAGGCCCTAATTTCACCTGTGTTCTGGCACTTCTGCAAACTTTTCATTTTGCAGAATAAAAGGACTAATTAATCTAGCGGGGCTGTGAAGAGTAGAATTTAGGATGGGAGAACAGAGGTGGGGAAAACACTTATAAAGCTGTTGTAGAACTTTAGGAGAAATATAATGAGACGCTGAAAGAAATGAGTGGTGGCGAGAGTTCAAGCATGACTTGATTTTCTATGTGTGTCAGGCTTTGTGTTAGGGGCTGAGTCTTCATCTCCATAAAGGGTCCCAGTACACATGTAAATAACCATGACATATTAACTGCCATGACTACGGGGTGAATAAAATGTCCCCAAATCACAAATTGAGATATGGAAATTGATTGAGATTGGGTAGTCATGAAAACTTCACAAAAATGACATTTTAAGTAGGATTTCACCTATTTTAGAAGGAGGGAAATAGCTACGATGACAGTGCTGATGGCCATTCCAGAGAGAGAGAGTTCCAAAATTGCTTTGAAGGGTGGACTAGGCGCTGGCAACAGTGCCTAGCTTCCCAAGGGGACTATTTCGAAGGTGACCGTAGTGATACTCAGCAATGAGGGATGTAGAACTTGTTCGAGGATGAGTTCGTGAACTTAATTGTCTGACAGAACAGGCGACCTAGAAAAGGGTGCTATTATAAAGTCAACAAGGCAAGAGAGAGTTTCCAGAAAGAGGGCTGGTAAGTAGCAAAAAGTGCTGAAACAACCCTTTCTATATGTCTTTTCGCCCCACCACTAAATGTGTTTGTCCCATTAGTAGGCACATTCTTTAATATCTCCTTTTAAGCTTGCCTTAGTATTTATCTGTGGCTATGATATACATTATAGTTAAATCTGAAATTCCATTCACATCAGAGTTTTCTCTCTCCACTTTGGTGATCCTCCAAATTGATCAGGAGTGAAAAATGAACAGCAGACATGTGTCAGATTCTTTGAATGGGCTCAAAGGAACCCCATGTGGTCAACATGAAAACCTTTGTCAAATGTATTTTATTGCCCTCATGGATGATAAAGTGGTCTTCTAAATCAGAAGTCAAAGTCATTTACTTAATAGCATTTCCGGAAAAATCTGAATTGCAGAAATTCTGTTTCCAAGAAGCAGTCATAGTTTCTTCAACTCTGGGTCTTACTCTTTGGGTAACCAAGTGCAATTTTCTAGAAGGAGAAAGCTGCAAAACCAAATCAAGCTAGTGTCTCAAATGAACATCAGTTGACATCCGCACAGCAGTTTGGTTAGTATTTGCGATGAAAGAATAAAGCATCTTACCTTTAAGTATCTCTCTCTCTCTCTCTTTTTAAGTTATGAGCTAACAGAATAGATATTTTTCCTTTCTATAAAAGGAACTTGGAATATTTTAAGTTCAGTTTTTGTTTCATTTCATTTAAAATAAATATACGCAGGCAGAAAAATGGAAAAGAGTAAAAACAGAACAACTCTGGCCCAATTTGAGGTTGAGTAATTAAACCAAGCCTTTTCCCATTGTCTTGTGCTATGCCCTGTGGAAATCATCTAATCCCTGTCTCCCTCTGACTGAAGCCAAAGCTCTTTTCTCAAATTAGATTCATAGAGAGTGAGACGCCTTAAGAAGCCAGTTGACCTACAGGCTATCAGGAATGTCTGCTGAATCAGTGATTCTTCATTTTAAATCTAGTAAGTGGTAAGGAGTGAAGAGATAATGTCTAGAGTAGATCATCAAGGAAATGTAGCATAAGCATAATGTTAAAATTAGGGCGGTAACCACTAAAAGAGCTAAATATGTTAAACGTGGTTTCCTCTGAGAAATGAACTGGGGATTGACGAGGGTGGGATGGCTAAGGCAGGAGACTGTACTTTTCATTATAAGGCATTCTGTACTTTGCAATTTATTTTTACCAACGGCATTTTTATTTGGATAAGATGAAAGTGGAAAAAAGCAATTAAATGTTGTTATGACATGTATGCTTCCTTTGTCTTATGTAATATAGATTTTTGAATTTGCATTCACAAAGTCACAAAAATATACAGACTATCTTATATTTTGCAAATAAAAAGACTGAGATTCAGATAAGTTACGTGACGTGCCCCAGGCCATGGAGCATAGAGCCAAGGCAAGAATTAGCTTCTCTATTACATCTGTACTTTAGCCACATACGCCCAAGCTTCTTCTTTTTATGAATTTCACAAAACAGGGAATGGATTCATTTTTATTCAAGAAATTTCAGACTATACAATAGGACTTCCTGGAAAATTATACCATAATTCAACCTCATTAGACATTATAAACGTCTGACGTTACAGAGAAGAAGACGGAAAGTACCAGGTGCTGGGGTATGGAATTGAAATTTCCAAAATGAAAGTCAGCCTCAGAGGAGGGAGGAACCATGGCACCCTGTATAGCCACCACTACTGATGTGATTACGTACAAAGCCAGGTGTATTAGTTAGCTAGAGCTGCCATAACAAAGAATCACAAACAGGGTGGCTTAAGCAATAAAAACATTTGTCTCTCAGTTCTGGAGACCTGAAGTCCAAATTCAAGGTGCCAGCAGGGTTGCTTCCCTGTGAGGGCTGTGAGGGGAGAATCTGTTCTGAGACTCTCTCCCTGGCAGGTAACTGCCTTCTCGCTAAGTCTCTTATACAGTCTTCCTTCAACGCAGGGCTGCATGTTTAGTAAATTTCCCCTTTTTATAAGGATGCCAGTGATACTGGATTATAGGCTCACTCTACTGCAGTATGATCTCAACTAATTACATCGGCAGTAACTCAATTTCCACCTTTGGAGGTGACCTTAGGACTTCAACGTATGAACTTGGAGGTGGGGGACACAATTCAACCTATAACACACAAGGAGATGACAAATCCTTGAAGCCACCCCCCAAACATTTACAGAGTTTAATGAAGATTTTCTTTTTCTGGGAATATATCCCCTTCAGAGTTAAAATCAGTTGGAAAACAAGATTGGTTGGTTGAGTTTACATTTAACTATATTTAAATACTCTATTAAATAAAATGGAGAATGCTAACCATACATAACATTATCTCCTCTAAATGAATATATACTCTAGGATGCTTTAGGATCAAAGGAAGTAATAATAAGTTAAATTATAAATAAGTATGTATATATTATAAGCAGAGCAAGTGTTATACAACAAAGTCATTATCCAATAATGTAAAAGTATTCACCCAATAGCTACATCAAAAGGTTCAACCCTCGAGTGGTCATGTCTTATTTTAAGGGGTCTTGTCAATTATAACTGTACAGTTGAATGAAGTCTGAACACCTCAAACTGGGAAACACACATAAAAATTTAAAATCCAATTTACTTTTCCATTCGACCATGATATTTACCTTTTGCTTTTCTCCCAGAAAGAAAAATGAAGATAACAGGTTTCCCTTTGATTTCTAGTCAACTCTTCTTGTATGGGTCTTTAGAGCAAGGACACTGTACAGGAAGTTTAAAAGGGGAAATTTTCCCTCTCAGTAGGTCTATCTAATCCAAAGTTCTGCTATCATATGCAATGGTATATTAGCCTAAAAACTTTTGCAAATGCAGCTATCTAACATGGGACAACTATTCTGGGTTAATTTTGAAAACAAGTTCTGGCAACAGACTAATAGGGAGTAGCAAATATTTCTCATGAAAGTAAATTACATGAAGCTGATAAGTTTTCTAAATACACTGACTTTTCTTTAGTTTATCTGTTTTCACTAACTCATTCATTCACTCACTCATTCACTCACTTTTCATTGAGTCATTCAACAAGCATGGGTAAATCCCAATGAAAAAAATAGGTTGCTTTCCTTAAATTTATGATAATACTATTTGGCACTGGAATGCATCGTTTAAAATAAAAGTAATGTTGTATATGTAGACTTGGTCTTGGGTGTTCAATACATGCCTATCTAATTACAATGAGATAATGAAAAATAATTATGGCAGTACCCATAATTAAAGCATAAAGTAAAATGAATTATGTTTACTTATGAAAAAAATTCTTTTGCCTTATCTTTAATCTTTTTTCAAGCACTCCTTTCTCCTACTTGTCCTGACGGAGGCCTGGCTTTCCCCTGAAAATACCACTTTCTTTGTAACTCTTTCCAATTCTGGCCACTCCTTCGATCTGTGTCCAATTTCAAGGGTGAAGAAGGAAAATCAGCAAACTCCCTTTTCCCTACTGCCCCTTCCAGAAACTTGATCCCCCACAATCTTTCAATGAACTCTGCTCCTTAAGCTATTCAGAGGTAGGGCAAGTCATACTCATAACACCCTTCCCAGAGAGTGTGCTCAGAATCCCTGCTGAGTGGGCATCAGGCCATTTGTTCTGATTTCTTAGACATAGCTAACTGGACAAAGGAGACACCTAGCCCAAAGTCATAGCAGCAGATTCCCTCTCTCTCAGGAATTTGGAATTGAAATATTCTTGGCATAGAATGCTGTGAAAAATAGTATTAAAAATAGCATGAAAGAGGAAATACATACATTCATATTCATTCATTCATTCATTCATTCATTCATTTTCCAAATATTTACTAATTGCCTGCTACTAGCCAAGTACCGTGGCAGGTCCCATATTGTAAAATTGGGACTAAAATTGTAGCAAGTTCTGATGGCAGACCAAGTGATCTAAGGTTTTATACTGTAGTTAAAATTAAATGGTAGCTGGTTTTATAATATGTTTCTTAACTGAGTCACATCAAGAAGTCCTCTGCTTCTCCATCATGTGCCTTTCAAGACTCATACTTTGAATGTAACCAGAATTGACTAAGCTACAATTCCAGCCCACCCTTTTTATTACTAGGATTGAACTATCTGTTACTCCATGGTTCTTCTTGACTCAATGCAAGGCAAACTCAAAATGGAAGAAAAGAGAACATGGCCACTCTGTAGGTCTTTCCCCCAGTGGATTATAAGCACCTTGAAGACAGGTGCTTTGTGAATATACTTCCATCCCTGGAAACTGCTATAGTGCCTGGTACATAGGAAAGATACAATATGTGTGGACCAGAACTGAATAGGAAACATGGATCATGAGCCTGGAGAGGCAACTGGGGTGAAATGAGTTAAACAAAAAGTCCCTCAAGATTTGTTAAATGAATACCTTGCTGGGTGTGGAGAGTAAGTCTGGGAAATGTGCCTCCTTTGGCATAAAGAGGGGGTGGGAGGCAAAAGACATGGAATGAGAGCCAAATACTTTCAAAGAACAACATTATGTCCTAAGGATAGAGTGATTTAACGGTATGCAACACACCTGTGCTTGCCCAACGGCACAGTGATTAAGAAATACTGTTATCACCTTCAAAAGGAAGTTTTCTGAAACATTAAATATGATAACCTCCTGGTAAATTTTTCCACAGCAATTGCACAAACCACTTCCAATCACGCTGCTAAAAAGATAAGGCAAGTTGAGACCTAAGAGAGAGGACACAGGCTCCCCAGGAAGAAATGCTGTTCCCAAATGTAATCTATCAACATGTAATCTATGAAGTGTTCTGCTCAAGGGACCAAGTCCAGTTCAAAAACTTTTTTTCCTTCCAGTGTCCTGGGCTTCTGATAATTGGAATTATGAAGATTTGGGTGGTTTGGGTCCATGGAATTGTGCAAGGGCAAATCAGCCTATTTAACTTGAAACTCCACATTGTTTTAACTAGTCAAGTACAGATTTTTTCTAAGGTGATTAAAAAGAAAATCCTAGTTACAAGATTCTAGAACACATTAACAATCAAAGATTTAATCTGAATTTTAATGCTGCTGCCAAAGAACAAAAAAATGTGCTCGTTTTTTTTTTAAATCTTCATATATTTATTATTTGAAGCACATGAAAGAACTTCTGTGAATGTGACTCGCTCACAGTGTCTTCCTCAATGATAAATGCATGCTTCAACTTATTTTTAATATAGGTCAAGCATGATATATTTTATTTTATGCTGTGGAAAGGAAAAACTCTTGCAACTGGTTTAGTGATGACGATAATAGGGTAAGATCCAGGAAATGAAGCTTTCGTCCCATGTGTCTTTGTTCCCCCTTCATTAATCACCCGGGAGGAATGAGCAAACAGCTGGTGAATTCAATATTTAGAAGGCTAACTTCACTATCAGTTAGCAAGAAACTAGTCTTCGAGAAGTTCTTTAGATCATACAATGTCCTGAAGCCTGACACCACTCGATAACTTAGAACAGAATGCTGGAAATTTTGGCCAAAAAAGGTCTTTCCCACTCTAAACTTCTCCCGCCACTGCTCTCAGCCCAAGTTAATTTACAACCGCAGAACTTTCTCAGACCTTCGCACAGAAAGCTCAGGGTGTAAGGCCTTTCTTTCAGACTGACTAACTAGAGGGTCTTCTGTAAAGACGTAGGTTACTTAAAGAAAGCTATTCATTCATTCATTCATTCATTCATTCATTCAGCTAGTATTTATTGAGTGCCCACTAAGTTCCAGGTAATCCTCTAGGCATTGGGAATATAGCCTCAGACAGCAGAAAACAGAGAGGAAACCAGAAAATCATATATATATATTATATATATATATAGTAGAAAATATAATAAATATGTACTATGATGTGCTAGATGGAAAGTAGGGTAAAGATATAAAGGGGGAGCTGTTATTAACAATTGTGTTAATTTTACAACTAGATGCCAATTCTTCAATTTCAGATGATAACTACTTCAGGTCACATGGTAATATTAGTTGTTATTAGTATTTCAGTCAGTGCTGATTCTAGCTTTACAGCCATCTTACTCCTTGCCCCTGATCCCATTTCTTAATTGCTGATCCAAACTCTGGTCCCTCTAAAATTGGGGATGAGGAACAGAGGCTTCAGGGAAGGAATCACACTCCCCCACCTGCTGCTCTTCTCTTCAGAGACGGGCCCGACAAGGGCCACAGCCACGGCCTCTGAGCAGCTTGTTCATTTACTTTTATTTTTACAAAACCGTTTTCCAGTAATCCACCCTCTGATCAGTCTATCTCTAGTGACTCAAGGTTTTGTCACTGGCTGGCTGTAGGCTACCGCCTCCAAAGCCATGTAAATAGGGCTGTCAGCTTTAGCAAATAAAAACGCAAGACGCCCAGTGAAATTTGACTTTCAGATAAACGACAAATATTTTCTAACATAAGTATGCCCTATGCGATATTTGTGACATACTTAGAAAAAGTATTTGTATCCAACACCTCTATTTTATGGAGCAAGCCTACATGTTAAGGTTTGGGGAGCTGCATTCATGATTTCAGTAGCATGGCTATCAGGTTCTGACTCATCTACAAAGTAGAGAAATTCTAATAGTCCTCGTGGCAAGACTAACATGCATGAGAACAAAATTTCACAGCGCTACATGTACTGTGACAGAGAGCTAGCCCCTACCTATATCACAAACACAGACAAACTTGCAACAACCTTAGCTATTGCCCAGACCTCTGGGTGCTGACTCACACACCCACAGGTGATGAGGAATCTGTTTGAACACTTAGTAAAGACAAATGGTGTCATTAGATATTTGTCAAAGAGAAAAAAAAAGTATGCTAGAATTCAATTACGATGCACTCACTCTTTAAACTCTTTGCCAAATTTCAATGAAGTCTGGTCTAAAACGTCCTATAGGAGGTGTATAGGTTTGCTAGGGCTGCCCCCACAAAGCATCACCACACAATGGGTGGCTTAAATAACAGAAACGTATTGTCTCACAGTTCGGGAGGACAAAAGTCTGAAATCAAGGTGTCAGCAGGGTTGGTTCCTTCTGGAGGCTGTGTGAGAGAAACAGCTCTGTGCCTCTCTGTCCTTTTCCGGGGGGTTGCTGGCAATCTTTGTAGTTTCTTGTCTGTAGAAGCGACACCAGGATCTCTGCCTCCATGTTCACACTGTAGTGTGTGTGTGTGTGTGTGTGTGTGTGTGTGTGTGTGTGTGTGTGTCTGTGTCCAAGTTTCCCCTTTTCGTGAGGATACAAGTCATGCTGGAATAAGGCTTTACCCTATTCCAGTTTGACCTCATCTGAAGTAATTATATCTGTGACGATGCTATTTCCAAATGTCATATCCTGAGGTCCTGGGGGTTAGGACTGCAACATATGAATTGGGAGAGGACATATTCAATTTACAACAAGGGGTAATCTGTAATTGTGTTAGCAAGACGAGAGGAAAGCCAAAAAGCAATAAAACAGTTGTGGATTTGAAAACTGACAGGAAAAATGTGTGAAGTGGGAGGCTCCAGGGACCTGGGACCTGCCCCTCAAGAGTCTAACTGGTTCCCACGGTTGGCAAAGAGCTGGTGAGGGGACTCAGGTTAAAGCTGTTCCGCATGGCAACCATGCTGCTTTTACACAGCGTGAAAGCAGGCAGTGAGAGGCAGGCAAGAATGAATCACTCTGTGTCCAGTTTAGGCCCTAGCTCTACAAAAACATGTCCCTAGCTTTCAGGATCCCTCCCTCATTATATGCATGGCACGTACTATCTGTAACACTCATTTAGCGAAGCTGTTGTACAGGGTCAGGTGCATTTTCCATGTCTGTTCTGTCGCTACAACTATGTCAGGTAAACTTTTGGTTTTCCCAAAATATATTTTGTGTGCATATCTTACGTTATATGCACGCAAATGTATAAACATGAATACATCTAAAAATATTAAGTAACTGGGAATGGCCTTTTACAAGTCAGTGTCTGAGATGCAGTCTTGAAAAAGTTTCTTCTTTCAGATCATTCTTCTAGGTCTTGTGGGCATTTTCAAAGGATACACAACTTATTCAGTACTTGGGATGGTTATGAACTTATAGTCATTTCCCCTCCCCCCCCGCCCCCCGATAAATACAAATTGATAAGCATACCATACTGGGAACATGGTCTCTGTCATTTCATAATTATTGAGGCAAAGGTGAATTTGGGGACAGTACATTTTCCAGCAAAATGAGAAATAATGAATCTGGGACATGAGCTATAATTTAAACTAAAATGTACCCATATAAAAATTTTGAAGTGGTTAAAATATTTGAATCCCAGTTAATCCATTTCAAAATTCTATGTTTCAAATATTAAAGTAAGGATCAGGATAGCACATCTGACCTTGTTCATTTAGGCCCTCTTTTAACCAGGGGTTGACATAATAAAGGTCTATGGTTTAGAGACATTCTTGAGTAGTTGTTGACCCAATGCCATGTACACTATTTTATAGTCAGTAAATCTCATCAACTGAAGCTGCTTGTTTCTTACTTTGGTCAAATCCTGCTGTGTGGGGGCTAATAACCAACGGATATTTGCAATGGGTCAATTCTGTTCAGTTCACTGAAGATTTTAAGAGGGGTAAAACCGGATTGCTTCACTTAGGATTATAGTCTAGAGCAGGAAGACAAATACATCCCAATAATAACCAACGCACTTTCAAGTGTTCATGCTAGACACGGTATTAAGTTCTTTATTAACTCTTTTAATTCTCACACCAACCCCACAAAGAAAGTGCTATTGTTAGCCTCATGTTATCAACGAGAAAACTGACTTCTAGACAGGTAAAGTGATTGCCCAAGGTCGCAAAGCTAGTTTGTCCACTTTGCTCAGTCCTCGTCCAAGCTTTTGACTGTCACTCTGTGACTCAATAGTGTCTTTGTTGCCATAACAGGAATAGTGTTATCAAGATAGGTGTGCTGTCAATGTCCTTTGTGTGCTTCAAAGCACAAATACAGGAAAATCAGTCTACAAGATCCAGAGACTCTAGGCAAAATAGAGACAAACTCTCTTCCATATGGCAATAAGAGCTCACCTTCCATGAGATCTGACACCCCAGTTTGCTATGCCCCCACCCCACTCCTGATAGTCCTCGACTTAAGTCTGTTTCACTACTTCACAGTTAATGACAAGATATTTTTGGCTGGTGGTTCTCAGCCTTGATTGTACATTAGAATCACTGGGGGAGCTGATAAACCAACTGATACCCAGAACAAATCCCTGGCTACATAAAACCAGGATCTCTGGGGGAGTCATGAGCATTTCTAAAGTTTCCCAAGTATACTGAATGCATGGCCAAGTTTGTGAACCGGTGCTACAGGCTGTATACACCAAGCCTCTCAATGGGGGACGATGTTGCCCTCCAGGGGACATTTGCCAATGTCTGCAGATATTTCCAGTTATTACAACCAGGGGGAGAGCATGCTACTTCATCTCCTGGGTAGAGGCAAGGGATACTGCTAAACATTCTACATTACAAAAGGCAGCCCCCCCCCAACAACCACCCCAACAAAGAATTACCTAGTCCAAAATGTCAAGAGCACTGAGGTTGAGAAACACAATATTCCCCTTCAGTTCATCTAATTTGTGCATAACCTACCCACAGGACCTGTGTCATCAACTAACTGGATCTGTGAGACTCTGCTAACCACACATTCAAGGAAATTAAAAATCAGATACAAGGTGCCAAAATTTTGCCCTGCAAGCCTTCCCAAAGATAATATACTCAATCTTGATTGTGTCTGAACCAGACTTTACAAAAGATTTGGGATGGAAATGTGTCAGCCGGAGTGCAGTATGTCTTCCATCACAATTTTAAATTAGGCAACACTTTAAAATTGGGAAATGTGGTTCTGATGAAGCTAAGTTAGTATTATTGTCTCCTCTGCAATCAGCTGTACAGTATGCAGATAGCTGCTTATAGTAAAGACCTTACAGATGTATGCCTGAGGGCATCTTTTTGGCAGGGGAGTACTCATGACCCTCATAGAGATGCCTGCCATAAGAACCAGAAAGATGACACCCCCAGCAGTAGCCCTTAATGGAATGATGGATGGAGAAGTAGGGACTAAATCTTACCCGCTTCCTCAGTACTCAGTTGGGATATGCTAAGCTCCACAGTGACTAAGAGACTCACAGTGGGAACTATTGGTTCTTTCCCTTTACCATCTCATGTTCCCACTCCACTACCAGCATTTCCTGGGATTATATCACAAGTAAACTTCTTACACTGAGATCCTCATCTCAGGTTCTGGCTCTCGGGAAACCCAAAACTGGAACAAGTTTCAAAATAGATGAAACTACCAGATATGCACAATACACTGAAAAATGAAGTAGAGAGTAAGGAACTTGGAGCCATGTGAGTCAATACTGATGCAAAAATAAATTTTAAGAAACTATTATTACTATATTTAGAGAGACCAGTAAAGATATTGCATTCACAAAATAAGAGGATGCTGTAAAAATTGAACAGTGAGAAAAAGAGAAGGTTCTTGGAACTCAGCAATAAGGCAAATGAAATGGAAAAAAATTGATATAAGAAATGTAGGTGAAAATCTAGTAATTCTCATGGAATAACACAAAAATAAAAAGGACAATTGGAGGAAAAAATACGACAGCAACAAAAATCAGGTTATTCCAGTGTCAATGCAGAGAGTCCGACACCCAACTAAAAGGACTTCTATACACCGAGAACAAAGAAAATGGAGGAGAGGAATTGTCAAAGAAAAACACAAGAAAATGTCCCAGAACTGAAGTGGAAGAGTCTTCAGGTCCCAACCTACTCAGTAAATGGCACCCTTAATGTCTCAGTTATTTTTTTTCATGGTACTCCTAGGCCTCCCAATGCCCCCCAAATACCTCCCAATTCAGTTTATTAAGTCCTTAACTCCAAACAATGTAGTATGTCTTCATGTCCTAAAACCTTATCTGTTGGATGACATACCACTTCTCAAACCTTGAAATCACAGTGGATACTGCCACCCTCATTTTCTATTCCATGCTAGCGTTCATGTGGTACATTTTTTTTTTTTTTTTTTAATCACAGCAACTGCAGAAAACTCAGCTTGGCAAAAACATTGACATCACTGAAGGAACGTAGCAATCTAATGTTAAACTTGAGTTAATGGTTTGCCTGGTGTCAAACAGATGTGGCTATGTTTTCCTTGAATTTTAAAAATATTCCACGGCGCCCTTGGTGAGTTTACCAGGGCACGCTACAGCACGTTGGCACACAGTTTGAGAACCATGGTTTTTCGCTAATTAGTGCCCATCAAATGCTTAGAAACTTGTTTAACAAAAGCTCCACATAGAGGCAAATCACTGTATATTAGGTTGGTGCAAAAGCAATTGCAGTTTAAAAGTTTAAAAATAATTGTAAAAACTGCAATTAGTTTTGCAACAACCTAATACAACTAAGAATATGAGCGATTAAAAAGAAGTTATTAAAAGTTTCCAGAAAGAAGAAACAGGTCACACGTAAAAGAAAGAGAATGAGAATGGCATCAGACCTCTCACCAGTAACTCTGAAAACTGCTGAGGGAAAATGACAGCTACCTTAGACTATTGTGCCCAAAGTATCAATACAGTAAGAGAACAGAGGTTTTCACATGTTTACCTCCCAAATATCTTCCTGAGTAAGCTGCTGAAGAATGTGCTCCAGCAAAACTAGGGAGTAAACCACAAGTGAAGGTGACAGTGGATCCAGAAAAACAGACATAGTTCTGAGAAAACCAAGGACAGTCTGAGGAAGAGGGCCACGCACCAGGCCAAGATAGAACCCGTCCAGGGGAGCAGGGCTCCAGGAAAAAAATGAACCATGTGGATAGATTATTTGTTATGTACCAGTATTTGAAAATATATATATATATTGCTAGAAATTTGATACGCCTAGTATTGCATTTTGAAACAAAACTAAGATAGGTACAAGAAAACTAAGGAAATGCAAAGTAAGAAAAGTTGTTTGTAACTGCAAGAAACCTGATCATAGCATATTACTTGGCTGGAAAATAGAACAATATTGACATAATCATAATTTTGTAAACATAGGCTGAATTAGTCAATAATGGCTAAAACTGATATATCAAGATAGCAGTGTAGGCATCGTATTTAGGATATTAGAATATATTCTAATATATAAATGTATAAATAATTGTTAGATGTTGTATAATATTTAAGATTATAAATATGCCTATACGGCCATTACAATATATGTATTTTAATACTAGAATATGTATTCTAATATTCTGGGAAACAGGAGAGATGATAAGGGAAAGCGTAGGCAAAGGGATGCTATAAGCATATACTATTTTGATTTAGACACATTTTGAAAATGAAGCAGAAAACAGAGGACAATATATGAACATTGCAAGCAAAAAAGAAAAATCATTAACCTTGGTTTTCATTGCTGATAAAAGGATGTTTCAGATGAAAGCATTTGAAACGCAGGGCCCGGAATAGCCAAATAACCACCAATATTTAAAATTTCCCTTTGCTTATATAACCTTACTATGTAAGTCATATCTTCTGTGGAGCATCTCTTTCCACTTCACATATCCTTAGTGCCTTTAGATAGTCCATAAGTTCTTTTTTTATTGTTGTTTTGCTTTTCTTAATTTTTTTATTCTTTACTATCTTTTTTCAATTGTTTGATTTTCTTGATAGTCTGTAAGTTCTGTTACAGCATTTACACCTTTATAAGTGACTATTACTATTATTATTATAACAAAATTGATTTGTAATTTATATAAATGTAATGTATTACGCTACACCTGCCTCCCCTCTGGACTGCTATACTTTAGAAGAACAGGAATTTCATCTCATTCCTCTATAGATTTTTGCTTCAGTGTACCAACAGGTCTGATCTTCAAACATTAGAAGAAAAATTGCTTTAATAACTACTTGTATAACTATTACACACCATATCTCATCAATTCAAACTGCCCGTTTTTTTCATATTTTATCTTCTCCAGTTTGGGGAATGTGTCGTAAAATCGCTGGAGGCCTGGATGAAAGCCGAGTTCTTGCAGAGAGTCTTGACACTACTCCTATCACTCATCCGGGCCCTCCCAACCTGAGACCACTTCAGATTAAATTATCTGCCTAAGTAGTTTTTTAAACTTACATTGACATTGGAAATTCCGTCCTAAATATTTATCAGAACTGACTTACAATTCAAAATCTTAGGGGAGATATAATTTTTCTTCCTTCTACCTGTATCAGATTTGAAATGTGTGAGTTCCTTTGTTGTCCTTTTCTTTGTAATGGGTTTGTTTTTCATTTATCCCTACATAGAAGGGACAGCCCTTTGTTGTCCCAACTTTAAGCAGGTATCCTACTAGACTCCCCATCATAGAAGCTTTTGTCTTTCTTAGGGGTACATAAACAACGCTATATCTTCCACTGGAAGGTCTCTTGGATTCCATGAAATAGCATACTAAATAATAGAAGAAAAAATTAAAATATAATTCTGACTTAATCACAGTTTTGTAAATATCTTACATTTTTAATAAAAGAAACACTTGGGCTTCTTTTGGCTAGTAAGATCTCCACATTCCTACAATTACTAGAAAAAGTTTCAAAGAATTTTGAATTTGGTTCTGTAGAGTAAATCCTGACTTTCCAGCTTTCCCTTTACAAAACAATTTTTTGCATGTTCCTGCATCTGAGCATTTTAAGACATAGTTCACATTTGCCCACCCAAAACCACAACTGCCTACACTGCGGTTTGGTTGATGGAAAACTTCTGATGCAACTAACAAATCATCAATGAAATACACCCTTGTAAGATCATCATTCGCTTCGACAAGACAAACGAACTCTCCTAGGCCATCAGTTACATCAGTCGGTTCCCTAATATGGCAAATCCCAAACCGCCCCTCCACCAGCAAAAGACTTCCTATAACATATGGTTGAACCCTTCATTTAACTTATATGATTGAATCTCCCCCTCCGAAAATAATACTTAGCTAAGCATCAGATGTGACATAGCATGTAGTTAATAATTATTCAGTGCTTACTATGTCCCAGGCAATAAGCTAACCACTTTACATACATAATCACTTTATTCCTCACAATGAACCTACTGATTAAGAAATTGAGGCTTGTTGTTAAGAAACTTGCACAAGATTGCACAGATAGAAAGAGGCTCAACAAGAATTTAAGCCCAGACAGAGTAAATCCAAGGTCCACCCTCTACACCACTGCACGATACAGCTCTAAGAAAAAACATTGCAATGGGAAGAAACAATGGCAGTTTGAACAGTAGGACAAAATAAACGGGTTTGTCAATTGCAGTAATGCTCAGCAACCAAAGTTTAGATAGATTTTGCACATTTATCCACATCCTAAAAACGATGCTTCAAACCACAAGAAGGAGAAATAGTTTCAAAAAGTACTGAGCTAAAGTATGGGTCACCATTTTAATTTCCATTATAATCACTCTTTTTTATTAATATTTTTTATTAGTTTCAGGTGTACAAAACAACGTACTAGTTAGACAATTCACCCCTCACAAAGAGATAACCCCCCCAATCTACTAACCCTCTGACATTGTATACAGCTGTTACAATACCATTGACTCTATTCCCTATGCTGTACTTTATATCTCGTGACCATATATATATACACACATATATATACACACACATATATATGTGTGTATATGTGTATATATGTGTGTATATATATATACGTATACATATATATGTGTATATATGTACATGTGTGTATATATGTACGTGTGTATATATATATATATATATATATACAACCAAAAAAATGGATGCAAGTGGACACTTTGGTCAATGTTGTTCAAGCAGTAGTTCGCTGTAATCAGAAGTGTCTGGATGCTGATGGGAACCACTTTGAGCACCTCTTGTAATTGCAGACGTCAAATGTGACTTGTATTCATCTTTTGTTATCGGTATATATGGAGTATTACAATTTTAATAGGTTTTTCCTTCCTTAAAATGTATATACATTTTTTGGCACCGTGGTGTGTGTGTGTGTGTGTGTGTGTGTGTGTGTGTGTGTGTGTGTTTATTTAATTATAGTTGGCATTCAATATTATTCTACTTCAGGTTCAGTTGTATAATGCAGTGGTCAGGCATCTACACAGTCTGTGAAACTAAAGTATAGGTCATCATTGTAATTTCCATTATAATCACTCTTAATCATGACCATTTCTGTCTTGTTTCTCCCACTTTGGGAGTGGGGCTCATTTCCATGAGTCTGTTAGGACATTTACTTTGTGGCGTGTATTACACATTTTCTCTTAAGTCTCACTCTGCAGGCCAGCGCTGAAAGCAAGCCTTATTATAGATCAAAGGCAGTGAAGTGGGTAATGAGGTTTGGTATATGAAATAGTTGGTCTAAATGCAGGGTAAATTCTGGCTTTTCTTTAACATTAACTGCTTGGAAATGCATCATTTGAAATAGAATTCTTAGTAGGCCACTAACTGCCAGAGAATAATTTCCCTTCACCAAACAGACCACTGGTAGCTAGATGCTTTTCACAAATGTGGAGCCCCGCGCAGTGAGTTATTTTTAATACATACTCCATGGGGTGACGGCTAAAATGCACGGCTGAACATGACTCCTCATTACCCACCAGCAGAAATAAGGAACTGAAAGGCCATTCACATCAGCTTCACTTAAAGAATATGGTCTGAATGCTCAAGCTGATATATAAACTTAAAAGAGAAACAATTAAAATATCTAAGCAGTTTTCATCTC
Source organism: Rhinolophus sinicus (assembly GCF_036562045.2). Classification (NCBI taxonomy): domain Eukaryota; kingdom Metazoa; phylum Chordata; class Mammalia; order Chiroptera; family Rhinolophidae; genus Rhinolophus; species Rhinolophus sinicus. The sequence goes on along the minus strand of NC_133761.1, from coordinate 14,166,927 downwards.
TCAGGTAGAAAGTGTTCTTACAGATTCAGACTTGTAGTCCCCAGAGCCACAGGGGGCAAAGGAAAGGTTATACATGTAACATTAAAAGGATAATTACATTTTCCAATAACTTTTAAAATCATGTCTGGCTCCTCTTTTGTCAACTGTGTTTCAAGACTGGTGCTTCCTAGGTCTATAAAGTCACTTCTGTATTTCTTAGCTATACAGAGCAAGGTATAGTTTTCATTATTGATGCCAAATATTTATCACCATAGTCCAACAGCATGAGTGGTTGAGGGTGGAAGTAATAAAAAAGGTCACTAGATCCCCAAATGCTTTCCCATCCTTTGCCCTCCCTTCCTTCCCTTCCTTCCTTCCTTCCTTCCTTCCTTCCTTCCTTCCTTCCTTCCTTCCTTCCTTCCTTCCACGTGTTCTTCCATTTTTTTTCCTTTCTATCACATTTTAACACTCTAACATGTGCCAGGTACTACGCTATATATGCTGGGGTAACAATCATGCTATTTGCATTACTAATCTCAAGTACTGCACAATCAGCCAGAAATGCCTGACCTTGTTAATTATAGTAAGCTCCCTGACATCAGAGGCCATGCGTGAGACCTCTTAGAGCATGATGTCTTGAGTTTGTCACATACGCATACAGAAGGAAGAGATTGTTAGATAATCTGATGTCCAGCTCCCTCATTCAAGGTAACTTCAGACAAGTCAGTTAATATCTGATATTTCCATTTCCTTCTGGACAAAATGGGGATCATAACATCAGTCCAACCATCCACAGAGGGTGGACCCGCCCAGTGACAAAAATCTTAATGCAAGGAAAGCCACTTGACAAACCTAAGCCTTTCTCAGAAAGGCTCTCCTAAGTATAATTCAGAGTCAAGTGGTTGAATACCAGGGCTGCTGGGTGGGTGCAGGGAACCAGGTCATTTTACCAGAGCCTTGCCAACCTCACTCTTATCCCTCAGAAATGTTTGAAGGTCACATTCTGCCCACTCAGCCACACTAGGCCACAGCACGTGACAAGTGCACTGCCCTAGTGGCACTCTGATGTAGCGTTAGGCTACTATGGACCTTCTGACAATATGTCCGAAGGAGAATCATGACAAAGTCAGGTCCTCCACCCCCAAATTTAATTGCGTTTCCATCTTAACTAAGCACTTATCACACACTTGGCTGTAACTTTTGCCGTTTGAGGCAACAGCAAAACTAGCATGAATTTCTTTTTCTTCCTTTACAATTTCACAGATAGAAGATTTGTTTCCTTATTAAGTCAAGAACTTTCAGCGTTTCACTTGAAGCCGTTTAAGGCTCGCTCCCCTTTGGCACGTCCAAATGGGCAGCATTGCTACTCTTGTGCTTTGGCGCCGTTACTAAGTAACATAAGAGTGACTCGAACACAAGCAGTGTGATACCACAACAGTTGATCTAATGACCTAGATGGCTCACTACTGAGTGATTCCCAGGGCAAGGAGCATCTACAGTGTGGAGACACCGGACAAAAAGGGTTCATGTCCTCGGTGGGATGGAGCAGGCATCGCGTGATTTCATCCTACTACTCAAAATGCTGTGTAATTTACAACTGACAGGTTGTGTCTTTCCGGAATTTTCCGTTTAATATTTTCGGACCATGGTTGACCGTGGCTGACTGAAACCGCAGAAAGAGCAACTGCAGATAAGGGGAACTACTGTGATTGTTAAGACTTTTTTTTCTTATCGTCTGTACTGAGGGAACAAATATTATCACGGGCCATCTTCCATCAAGCCGGGAGGAAAGCGGAGCTTGGAGAGTGAAGACCTGGATCTAGTCGTACCCGCCACTTAGTATATCCTTGCACTTCTCTCCAAAGTTCCCCTTTTTGAGTGGGTTACTGTCTAATACAACTAAAAGTCCTGACTCATATACTGAAAATAAATAAGTCGCAATTTCTGTGAGCTGCGAGTTTCTTTATCCTCTATAAAATAGGGATGACGATGATGATGGTTATAATGAAGATGATAGTAATAACCTTTGCAGGGTTACAAGAGCAGCAAATGAGATCATGATTGTGAAAGTGCTTTGTGACTTGTAAATCCTGATGTTAGTGGTTGTCATTCATACTATTCAGAAAAGCATGCAATTTAAAATTTATGAATTGTTATTTCTGGAATTTTCCATGTAATATTTTCAGACCACGGTTGACTGTAGGGAAATGAAACCATGGGAAATGAAATCAGAGATAAGGGGAGAGTACTGTAAGTTGTTATAATAGTCATAGCAAACGAATATTCCAGACAAGAAAGTAGAAAACCTAATTAGGACAGAGCATTCTGCTTCTTGGAACTTCACTTTCCTAATCAACAAACTGAGGCTCAGGGTCCCTAATGTGCTGATTTTATAAGGCTGTTTATGAGGATCAAAAGCTATAGGGCCTGAGCTTGAATCTCAGCCTCAGCACTTCTTCACTGTGTTCCTTTGGCAAGTGACTTAACCAATTGGTGCCTCAGTTTTCTCACCTGTAAAATAGACATAGTGTTGGGTTATTATGAGCATCAATGATTTTGTCCATAGGAAGTGTTTAGAACAGCATTTGGCACAATGTAAGTGTTAAGTAAACATTACCTATTATTACATATATAAAAAGAATTTGCAAAAGGTGAGATATTATTAAAGTGTAACATAGAATTAGCATTCTTACAGAACACAGGTTGTCAAGAGGATGGAGGGTCAATACACCCCTCTCCAACAGCAGTGCAGAAATTTATGGAGACATTTTAGAGGTCAAGGGGAGTACCATGGCATACTACTAGTATTTAGTGATAGGAGCCAGGGATTCTAGACATCTTGCAACATCTGAGGAAGTCCTTCAGATGTTGGAATGCAAGATTTTACCAGGTCCCAAAGGACAGCACACACTCCTACCCATCTTTATCTGCATCTGTGCATTGATAGTGATTTTACACACAGGTACTAACATCTGCTTCCCTTGTTATGACCTCTTGTGTAGTTATGCCATGAATTATCTACTGAAGCTTTTAAGGAATAATTTACTTTATTTCTCCATCATATTAATAATATATTATTAATGATATTATATATTATTAATAATACGTATATTATTAATAAAATTAATAATAGGGCATTACATTATTTTTAAATTTTAAATTAGAGTTAGGTTATATGATTTATGAAATTCATTTGATGATAATAAAAGGAGCATTGGAAAAAACAGTTATTGAAAGTGTGCTGGGTCTGAGTCTATGGGATTTGAGGTGAAATAAGGTAGAGATGGCTTAACCCACTTCCCTAGCTTTCAAATGAAGAAAATCAAGGCCCAAAGAGATAAAGCACCTTGTAAAAGGACTAACTGTTAGTTAAAAGACAATAAATAACTCCAGTTTCAAGACTCTAATTCTGGAGTTCTTCGGTATTCTTTAAGAATCTGTTGATCCTAAATAAAGCCAGATTCTTTAAAGTTCAAATTTTCATTCAATCCTGAGATTTTATGCCAGCAAAACTCACTGTCCCTCTTTTGCACCCCATGTCCCTGCCCTGCCATCCTCACTTCCACCACTGGAGAAAGTGATTGTGAAAGTGACATGTCAGATAATCTCAACAGCCCACCATTACTGGGAGCAGTAGAGGGAAAAGATTTGGTGGAGAGAGTTAATGTCAACGGTTGTCTCTGACTTTCTCCTCCTTCACTTTCCACTTTTTCTGGTTCAGTTCCAAAGGAGATCTTTGGGATCCAGGGATGATTCGGTCTGCCCCTCACGTCCACATCCCAACATGAGTCTTCCCAAACATTCTGCACTCCTCGATCTAGACAACGTCATGGAAAAACTAGTTTTATTGTAGTTTCAGTTACAAAAAGGTTGACGTTTTTCAAAGTGCTATTTTGCTATTAATCTAAGGGCAAAAACTTCCCTGCCCCCACCCAGAGCTGCTAAAGCTGTTTAGTAGGTGTGCCTCCCCACCCCTTACCCCTCATCCTCCCACCCAGGCCAGCTCCAGAAGGTGCCATTCACATAATGGTCTATGTGAATGGTGACCCCTGGAGTTCTGGGGTTCATTATCCACATGGCTGCATGCAAGTCTCTGCTCCCACTCCCTAAAATGAATAATGAGTTCATGGTGTGAAGATTTTTGATATTCGCTTTGTTGAATATTTAAACCTGACTTACCTGACACAGTGTATTCACTATTTTTATCTGAATTACAACTTATTCTCTTGCTGGCCGTGCATTCAAGTATGTAGGCGCTGCCGGATCGCAGCAGCTCCCTCTTGATAGCCAGACACTTGGTGCGTTAGGGTTTTAAGACTCAGTTCTTCCTCCTGCCCCTCCCTTTTGAGTAGCCCACCCCATTTCTGTTTCCAGCTCAGGATTGTCCCAAGCCCTTCAGCATCTTTGAGGAGTGAGAAAGAACATCTTGAGCTCAATAACTGATGAAGCTTCCACCAACTCAAGTACACAGTTCCACCTAGAAGCTCAGAGTATCAGTTTCGCATAGAGGTTATAAGTATGAGTTTTTAAGTCAGAGAGACCTGAAAGCCTCTTAGCTACGTTGCTTTGAGCAAAAAATGACTGTCTGTATATTTTAATATCTTCATCAGTTAAAAGAACAATAATATGAGCCTCGTGGAGTTACTAGAAGTGTAACATGAACAAACGTGTGCTCAAGAAATGTTAGTTATTATAATGACTCTCTTTCCCCAGAAGAATGGTCTCCTAACATTACAGTTTTAGAGTACAAAATAAAGCAGGATAAAAATAAGAAATATAAACTCTAGTAAAGAAAAAGGGGAAGGTTATCCCTCAGAAGGGGCAATTTCATCTTCATTTCATTTAAATAGTTAAAACAACTAACCACAGCAGGCATTTGATATATGCTTTTTCCCCCCTTCTTTTATTCTTCCATACAGCAGCCCTGTAATGTAAGCGTGTCCAGCCAGTTTCGTTATTCCCAATTTTCAGGTGACGTTGGCGCTCAAGGAGGTTAAGATAATTCCGTGGCTGAACCTAAGACTAGAAGGCAGGCATTGAAATTTGAAGTTTAGCGTTTTCATTTCATAGGGTGTTCCACAAGTAAAGGTAGTGACTCTCCACTAGGGGGCGCATGTCATGTAATGGGGTGCCTATTAGCAGTGATTAAGGGACTCCACTAATCTCCATCAGCATCCCCCCCTACAATCTAAATGGGGAAAAAAAAGTGTATTTTCCCTATCTTTAACTATATCTTTAAAACATCTCCCTTAGCCCTCTCGTCCAATGAAGTTACATCTGCAAAGCCTTTCCTATATAGAAATTCTGGAATCAAGATGGTGTTTGGAATACAAACAAGTAGATACGTGTCTTAAAAAGCCCTTCCAGTGATTCTGATAAGCCCCTTCAGCAGGGCTATTCTGTACTAGGCCGCACTACAAAGGAGAGGATGTCTGCTGTTTGATTTGACGGCATATGATCACTCCTACCACATCTAATAGGACCAACACTTCGCCTCAGAATAAAAGACACTCTTTTGAGTGGGGTCTCTACTTGCTTCTCTTAATAGCAGTCAGTTTCTGCAAGCTCAGGCTGGAAATAAGACCGCTGCCCTTAGCCCAGCTGGTTCTTGTCTAGAAGGCCCAGAGGTCTTCCCCGGAAGTGCTGCCTGCAACATATGACAATGTGTTGTAAAATGTCATGTTAGAGGTTTTTACAAAACTCACTTTTCACATGCCACATCAATACAGTTACATAACAGGATGATTGTTTTTTGTTTGTTTATTTTCAACTGCAGGGAGTCACCTTTTCTTCCTCTTTTTGGGTGAGAGATTTTTTTTTTTTTTCACCTCTTTGCTAAGGCATTATTCATTAAAATGAAATCAAGCAGACTCATAGAAGGGACATAATGAAGGGTAGTGCCTGAAATAACAATGACCTGCCTTTGTCTTCCCTGATATTTTACAGTAAATATTGCAAGCTGAACCAGTGTCCAGCAGTTTATAGTCCAAACTACACTTCCCCCAGATCTCACCTGCCCCTTGTCACACAAACCAATACACACTGGAGTCAAGAAAACTTTTTTCTGTTTACTTATGTTAATCATCAAGCCAAAGCAAATAGCCTTCCACTTTCTAGACCCAGGGTAGCAATTAAATATGAAGACATCACGAATCCTCTAGGCAAATAAGAGTGAGGGCAAACCCTCCCTATTCCAGGTCGGGAAATAGGCAAGAGGTTATATCTGCTGTCACACATAACAAAGTTGGTTTCCCAACTTTGAACTTTCTCACTTTCACATACCAGTACATCAGTTGAACAGAAAATTGACTTAAGTCCTTAATTTAGGACTTAAATTAACCACCAGTTTACAAGAATTCAGAAGAGCATTCTATTTCCATAGGTATGGGTTCATTTATTCCTTCACTCAACAAGTCTGTCACTGAGCACCTAAGCCCAAGGGAGATGACCCATAACTAAATAAAAGACCCCAGACAGCTCAATCTACAGTTAGGAGGAAGCTGAGTAAATCTATAAAATAATTATACAATATTAGTGCTGACAGAGGTATGTACAAAGCCAGTTAAGTGGCAGAGAGGCAGATATCAAGTGAAAAATGCAGCGGTGGTGGGAAATAACCCATTATTGGCTCACTGCTTTACTGCCCTTCTCTCCACATGCCACCACATAACCACAAATAGGTACAAAAAGCACTACCTATTTTATTCACATTCAATAATTAGGACACTACTCTCAAGAGAGTAGTTTCTAAGATGCCTCACAGGCAGGGCAAACTGTTTACAAATACAAAGTTGTTTTCACACCCCTCTGGAAAAATCCCGAGAAAATACAGGCAGAAAAACCACTTCGCCAGCTTTCCACCAGGAGCAACCTGGAATCCCGACTGACCGGCAGAACCCCTGGCAGCAGAAGTGAACTTCTGCCTAAAGCTGCAGCTCACTTCCCAGCCCTTGGCACAACTCTCCAGCCATCACCCCTGTTTCCAATTTGAAAGGAGGGAAGTCGAGAAGGGTGGTGGGAGTTTGAGCGTTCAAACACTGCCACCTCTCTCTGGCCCCGTTACCATTCAACTCTTTTAGGAGGGTTGACCAGGCTTCTGAGGAGGAAATTCTGACAAAGCAAAAAACTATCTGAGTTGCGATTACTCAGTGAGTTCCCTTCGTACAGTGGATATGATGACTCTCCACGTCTACACTTCATTTCCAGTTCCACTTCGCAGGCCCTACACTACACTTGGATTATCTGCAGATAAAAATGAGACAGTGTGCACTTAGCATGCTACCCCGTGCTTGGCACATAGTAGGAGTTCAAGACACCCTGCTGGCTTCGCCTTTTCACACACCTCTGCTGGGTCAAAACCTGTAAGGACTCTAGGGTGGGGACAAGTTACCCCCAGGTGGGTAAAAGTTGTCAGAACTCCACGCCACCTCCGACACCCCAGCTCCCTGGGGTGTGACAGCACGTGGGTGAGAGTGCGAGCAGCGCCGTGGGAGGGTGAGTGGGTGTGCGCGCCTGGCGCGGCCCGCGCGCGGCGTTAACCCCTTACCTTCCAGCATCACTTCCTTGCCAGCGCGCTTCAGCGCCTGCACCGCCTCGTCGTGGGTGGCGTCCCGCAGGTCGGCTCCGTTCACCGACAGGATGGCGTCGCCCACGTACAGGGCTTGGGTCTGGTCCGCCGCCAGCCCCTTGAAGATCTTGCTGATGAGGATGGGCATCTTGTTCTCCTTGCCCCCTTTGATGCTGATGCCCAGCCCTCCCAGCTCCTGCTTCAGCACCTTCACGCCACGCTTCTGGTTCGAGATGGACTCGGGCACCTGCTCTGGCAGGTCGGTGAACGCGGTGCGGACGCCGGCCGGCGAGTCCGGGGGCTGCGAGCTGCCCGCACCCGGGGGCCCGGTGCCCCTGCAGAACGAGCCATTGGTGGCGGTCCCGATGCCGTTGTACGCCGCAGCGCCCTCCTCGCAGCTCAGAACCAGGGCGTCCTCACTCAAGTTCACCAGAACTTTGTGCCAGCGATCCCGCACCAAAACTTCCAGCAGCCCGCTGCGCTGTGCCCGGCTGCCTCCCCCGCTGGCCAGCCCGGCCGCCGCTGCCGCTGCCGCCGCTACCGCCATCTTTCCGGCATTCTTAAAATGCCATGTGATTGCAAAAGGGGGGAAAAGTGGGGAAGGGTTGCGTGGGGAAGCCGCGGGGCCCGGGGGGCGCGAGGAGAGCGCGCCCCGAGGGGAAAAGGCAGGACGCGGGACTCCACTCCCGGAGTTCGCTGCCGCGCTGGGCGCGAGTTGGCAGCCGCAGCCCAGCTGGTTCCCCCCTCGCCTGATCCTGGGCGGGGTGGAGCAATCTAAAAGAAGGAGAGACAGAAACAGGGGAGGGGAGAAAAAAAAGCCAGCTGCCAGTTGCAAAACCCCAAACCCAGGGCAGCCGCGGAACGGCGAAGCGCGGAGGAGAGCCGGTAGGAGGCACGCTCGCCGCGAAGGGGAAGGGCGGGGACCCGCCGCTCACCTGTTCCAGCTGCCGCAGCCTCGGCGGTCACACGCCGCCCGCAGGCTCTGACCCTCCCCGCCTCCCTCCTCGGAGCTCCCGTCGTTGCAGGGACAGCTTCTCTAGAGACTTCTCTCCACACCGCCCCAGCACTCTCATCTTGACTCTCCCTTTGGGGCGGGTTTCCACACCGCACCTTTGCTGGGTGTGTGTGTCCTGCCATGGTCCCCTTACTGGATGCTCCTGAGCCACTTTCCCTTTCACTCACTCTGTTGAATTGTCCCTTAGTCCTAACTCCCAGATTGTATCTAGATCCAGGTCTTCTCACTCTAGCTTCCTCAAACCAAGACTTGGCTTCTCCTGCTGAGTTCTTTCTTACCTGTCAACTTCTTACCTCAAGACTCTCAGTAGACTCAGACGGAGGCCCAGAGTTCTCTGAGAGGGGGAGAGAAGGCTGTCCCAAGAGCCCAGGATGAAACAAACGTCAGCATAACTCAAGTGGCCCCAAACTTCCTCTCTTTAAATGCAGGACCTCCTTCTGCCAGCTCTCTGGAGAGAAGTCTCTGCGGGTCAGGCTTTTCAGCAGGTTGCTGCCTGCCCCAGACCCCAGGGACAAATGTTCTTCCAGCTCATGATATGCTCTATGCTTCTCAACCTATATTTTTTCTCAAATGCTGCCTGGGTCTTTCTTCCCAAGATTTACTCTAGGAAGCCCACCATTTTAGGAACTCAGTTGCAACAGATTGTATCTAAAAAGTTCCTTTACAAGTTGCTTAGCTGGAGTTCAAGCTGCCTGTGTCCCAGGGAACAATATTATAATTGTTGGTTACCTTCCCAGGTCAATCCGGAAATGCCACCATAACCCATGTCATCGTCCTCCCAGAATCCTCCTGGTCCTTGAATTTCTCAAGTTCTCCCCCAACCCTCAGCAGAACCGATGGGCCTCTCCAAGTATTTCACATTCTCATTTACCACCCCTTTCCACCTTTTCCTCCCCTCTCTCCAAAAACAACTCAAAATCTATGAAATTCCTGAAGGTAAACCCAATCCAGCAAGGTGTCAGAGAAAAGAAATATTGACCACGTTTCCACTGATTTGTATCATTGGAAGTTCTCTAACTCTTCTTGAATGACTCACACTTTTCATCGAGGAAGGTTTAAAACGCAAACAAATCCCTAATGGGTGGTTGGTATTCCAGGCAGAGTCACAGGATGAAATGAAAACAGTCGGACAATTTTATTTATTTATTTGTTTGTTTGTTTGTTTGTTTGTTTGGAGGAGGAGGAGGAGGGGGGGGCGAGCAGGAGGAGGAGGAAAAGTCACTGTAGACAGGTCACTGGGAACCCTTGGATTCACGCTTCTAGTTGCAGTGTCCTCCTTTTCTTATTTTTAACCCACCAGTTTTCCAAAAGCTCTTTCTTTCATGTGAAGGTGCCCATGGTAGGGACAGCAGCTGCTGTGAGCAGGGTCAGAGAGGGAGCTGACATAGGTGGTCCCACTGTCGGGTGGGAAAACCAGTTGGCACTTCCCTCTGCTTTAGGCACTGAGGACTCACACACATCACTCTTCGGGGAGATCAGAGCCTGAGGGTCTGTGTTCTAACCCAAGCACACTAAGGTGGAGAGAGGCATTAGAATGCCAGTATGATGATTTAGAAATCAAAACAGATCTGCTCCTGTACAGATGTAAAATCCTCCATTGGCATCGCACCTGTATCTTTTGTCTCTGTGGTCAAGCAAAGCGGGAGGCCCCAGGCATAACTAGAAGTAATTTACCAGTCTGCCGTAAGATATTGCAGGCTCTGCAATGGGAATTTCTCAGAATCTCTGTACTAAGCATGTTTTTGTTTTTGTTTTCTTTTTCTGTGTAAGCAAACCTTCCCGGGAGGGAGTAGGTTGCTTGTTGAAAGTGGCTTCAGAATGAGGGAAGACATGTATTTAACACCATTAGGCCTGAGGCATGCATGATAGAGATGCCTTTGCCAATGGAATTATAGTAACAGCCCCTATTCTAAATGCTTTATACATACTAACTTAATCCTCCAGAAATTTTGGGGGATACTTACTATTATCATCACTCCTATTTTATAGGTGGAAAAGTGGGGAGACTCATTTAAAAACTGTTTCATGTAGCACTAGTCATGTAACTAGTAAATGGCAGTCAAGATTCGAAGTCAGCTATAAAGAGTCTGGACTCAACCATTGCCCTACATTTTTCTGAAAATACTCACAGCCTGTGAGTTACAGTGTCCATCTTGCCCTGAGGCCAGACTTTCCACTGGGAGGGAAGCCCAGAGGGTGAAGGCCCTTCTCCTAGACCAGACATAGAAGGGTTCTGCCAGCTTTTGGTCTGGCCTCTCCTTCTTTCCAAGGTTAGAGAACACCCTCACCCTGCCCTTCCCTAATTGATGCATTTTTTTTTTCCCTTCAGACATGTTCATGTGTTGAAACTGGCTACTGCTATGGTCTTCAAGGCCTAGAAGCCCAATCTTATCCCTCAGATAGCTGGCTCTGCATACCTGGCCTCTGATTATTCATGCTGACTCTCAAAGGTAAACCTTACTGACCTAATTTCTTAGTTCTGGGTGGGACTACTGCACTGCAGCCCTTTAATACTCATAGTCAGCCCAGATTATACTCTCCTAGGTTTCCCCTTAGGAAGAATGGTCACTGGAAAGAATTGAAGACACTTCCAGCTTTCTCATTGTAGAAGAGTGGCATTTCAAGCTCAGAGTAGAACAATGGCAGACTGGAGGCCAGCCACATCAGGAGTTTGCGACAAAGCTTACAACTATGTTGCCATGAGTAACAGCCCACCTTCAGTATTCCAGACGTTACATCTGAAGCCCCCCCTCCTTTTTTTTTTTCCCACCAGATTTCTTTTGCTTAGTTTCATCTTCTGTTTTGTTTCCTCCTTCTGTCCTGAACTTTTGGCTCCCATTTCCCACCCAGCCAAAATTGGGGTCCTCTGGTGTGTGCCCCTTTCCCATGAGAGGTGCATTTTCCTAGATGTGTGGGTGGATTTAGACTCGCAAAAGCAGGTGACACAGTCCTCAGCTCCACGTGAGTGAGCCACAGTGTGTGGCAGGAGGGGCAGTGTTCATCCAATAATTCCACCAAGTGTCGCTGTACATCTACTTCCATGTCTCAGGCACTGTTCTAGGTGCCATATATGGGAGCAGACAAACTGGCAAAGAAGTGCCCCGCAAGGTGCCATCGGAGTGGGTGGGAGAGTGGAGGTGGAGAAAGACTGCAAACGTAAAATACTTTCGAGGAGAAGTAAATGCTGGGAAGAAAGTAAAACACAGTAATAGGATCAGGAGTGACTAGGGGCAAAGGACACCTGGGGGATTGATGGCTGTTGAGGAAAGCCTTTGTGAGAAGGAGATCTTGGGGCTGAGACATGGATGATAAGAAGAGGGGCGTCTTGCAAAGATCTAGGGAGGAGGGTCCCAGGGAGAAGGAAACACCAGTGCAAGGAACTGGAGACAGAACCAAGCTTGTCTGGTTCAAGGGACCAAAAGGAGGTCAGAGTGGCTGGGGCAACTCGTGGGAGGAAGAGAGAGATAAGAGATCAGAGAAATAGGTTGGACCGGATCACAGGAAGGGCCCTGGAGGATTATGACACAGACCATCCTCCTGTCTTCTACCAGCTTCCACAACCATATGTTTTGGATAGTCAGGGACAGTCTTGATTTCAAATATTACTTCCTATTACCTACTGAGTAAACGTCTCCTGGTTAGAGCACGTGTGCCAAAGTTCAGGTTTGCAAATATGATCATTGTATGTTTGGCACTGTTTCCTGAATAACAGGTGGAGCATCTTTATGGGGATTATTCCATATACAGGATGGACAGTGGATTCAAGGTGAATAGCGAAGAGGAGGAAGGGGAGACCTCCTGGATATCTGAGGGGAAGTGAGAGAACAGACTGAGAGAGGAGCAGGAGGGCTGCTGGAAATGTAAAACTCCTACGTAATGCATACTGAGTCCCTATGTAAATGCATACTGATGAAGTGCATATTGACTCCCTGCTCCTATAAAATCATAATGCTGGGTTAGTGATAAAGCACTGAGACGGGGGGTTGGCATATGAACAGAAGGCTGAGCAGGGATGCCCCAGTTGGCAAGCAGGTACTTCATCAATTTTAAATGGGTTGGCAAACACCCTCTATTGCATGTGCCTGGCATTTACCTGGGCGGGTCCTTGGTAAACTAGATAGACCACTACCTATATTCTCAGCCAGCCAGTCAGTCAGGAGAGAGTTATTTGATTGCTCACTCACTTTAGAATGTTCCAGTGGGGACTTTTTTTCCAGGATCAGACTAGCCCAAGGCAGGATTGGAAATACTTAGATGTTTATGTTCTACCTTCTCATACTGAGTTGTGCTCCCTTTACTTCCCTTCCATGACAACCGGCTGTTGAAACAAGCCTTATAGCAGTCTTTTCATATCCATGATATAAATTTAAGTCACTTTTCCTACAGGTTCATACATTTGATCCTTTTTTAAGAACTGTGGAATGCTAGGTTAGATCCCATATTAAAGACGTGGAATAAATGGCTCTTTGAAATCCTGGTGAGCAAGGCATCCAGCACATTCTAGGAGCTTTTTAGCAAGTTGGTCTCAGTAGGGATACAAGATGTCCTGGTGTGAGGGTGAAGAGGAATAAGAAATCAAAATTTCTCCCATACACATCTTTAACATCATATGAAATTAAAAAGAAATGAAATTTCAAGTGAGTATTTCAGGATCTTGCTAAGCTACCCTTCAGGCCCCCAGAGGTTGCTTGTTAACTTACTTTCGGAACCTTCAGAAGCAGAGGTCTATCTGTGAGGGAAATGCCAACTCTTTTTCAAACTATCTCCACTTCCTTTATGGAATCGTGCCTGCGTACTCTCCCTTGATCCATGAGAAAATTCCTCCCTACTCTGCTTCACAACCTGATAGCCCATTTTTGTTTATTATCCAATTTATTCCCTCCCACGGCAGCACTTTTTGCCCAGATAATCTCCCCATTAACTCTTTGTACTGAACTCTTAGCCCCTCAGTGTAGCCATGTGCAGGTCCCCTTTTATCCTAGATTGAATTCTCATCTATTCCTTCTCTCTCCTAACTCTAACTGTAACTTGTGCTAGTTCCCAAATACCACATCTCCTGCCCTACTGCATTCTCTGGCAAGAATGCTCTTTGCCTTCTCTGGAGGTCTCTCAAAGATTACACCAACATTTTTTGATGCCTCGTAATACTTGCAGGTCATAGGATGCTTGTAGTCTTCCATTTTTCATCATTTAGCAAGCTCTAGAAGTTTCTTCAAATTATGTTTTATCTTTTTCTGCAACCCTCTAACAATCTAGACATTTTTGGATGATTTCATCTCCTGGTTCATGTTTTCCCTTTTCAATGCATTCCTCCACTATCATCAGTCGGACATGAGTATTTTTAAGGAGACTTCAATGTATTCTGCTTTTAATTGGGTTTGTGACTTGGAAGTAGTCCCTTCAATTCTAAACCTTAGTTGAGCCTGGAATTTTTTTCCTAATTTGGTAGATGGGTAGGAAATAATAAGAATTAATGACCCAATTAGTAAATAAGTATCAGATGACTTTAGGTTTTACCATCTAAACTTTAAATGTGACACTAAGGGAGCTTGTGCTAGTGGAGAACAAACCGAGCTTCATGAAAGAGGAAGGTTTTGAGCTGAGTCTTAAGGAAGTACAGACCTTGGAGAATGAGATAAGAGGGAACAAACATTCCCAGCAAGGGAAACAACTTGGTCAAAGCAGGAAGAAAGGGACGTGCAGATTGTTTTCATGGAGCGGTAGGTTTATCAGCTTAGATGGGTTTGGGAAAGAAGAAGTAAAACAGGGATCTGGTGACAAGATACTATTATTAGTCAGAATGCTCGGCTCCAAATGATAGAATCCTAATTGACGAAACACTAAGTGGGAAACGCATGAGCTCACATTGCCATTCTGTGACGGGCAAGAGAAAGGCTAGCCTCCAGTACAACTAGAATTGATACTAGCATACCTTATTCTCTCTGTTGCACAAGGCCAAACCATGGCCACTGGGAGCTCCAAGATTCATGGTGCCCAAGATGGCTTCTAGGAGGATAATGGCTCTTTCCCCCTCCTCTCAATTGGAAAAATGTCCAAAGTAAGAAAGAACTCAAATGGCATAGCTTGGTTCACCTATCTACCCTGGTAGCCAAAGAGAGATACCATGATTGTCAGTCCTCAATATAGTCCCATCATTGGAATGGGGATAATAAGCAAATCATCAGAATAAATGAATATATACATATATGCGACAAGGCAGGAGAGTGGGCTAGGCCAGACCAAATGATAATTCTCCACGACATACAGGTTGGAACCTATCTACTCTATCTGTAGAATTTGTCCTAAAGGTACTGGAAAGCCACTGATGTTTCCTAACCAAGTGAGAGGTGTAGTGAAAAAAAGTAAAAGATACTGGGGAAGATAAATCTTTTGACAGAATAAGGAATGGGTTACTTGGGAAAGATTGAAATGCCTTAGCATGATTTCTTACACACAATAAGAACACAAGCCTATGGGGGTACTGAAGACAGGAAAATAACTTAGATTGTTCAATAGCCTGGGGAGGGATAATAAAGAATCTGTGTTTGTGTGGAAGTAAAAGAGATGGTTTAGAGAAAGATTGAACAGACTGTAATAATTTACTAGAGAGAGAACTAGGAAGAGGAGAAGCCAATGAAGTGATGATCTGCCTTTATTAAATCTTTACTCTGTGTTAGGGCCTGTATGTAAGCAATATATGTCATTGGTTACAGACTGCAACTGTCTGACATAAGGAAGGTCATCCCCATATTACAAAGGAGAATGTTGAGCTCAACAAGTTCACACTGCTTACAAGTGTTTGAGTTGGGATTCGAGTTTATTTCTTAGTTCTGTTCGACACCAAAACTCATGCTTTTTAATTGTTACAGTATAGTAGGTATGAGCTTAGATGGCCAGGAAGAAGGTAGCAGAACTCATCCAGAGGTGGCAAGGGCTCCTTTTAGATTTGTTCAGTTTGAGGAAATGGTAGAATAAGCAACAGGTAGTGTCCTAAAGGCACTGATGTCCAGGACCTGGATAAGGGGCATTTTGGTGCCATTTACTTAGACTAGAGTCTAATGTGATCAAAGGGAGAAACTTTAGGGATCAAACAGCAGTGGCTCTTTGGTAATGATAGCAAGAAAATGAAAAGTCAAAGGATGATGCTTAACAAGTGCTGAAAGCAGAATTGACAGGGCCTGGCAATGGATTTGGATGTGGGGAGCAAAGGAAAGCTTGATTATGGGGAGAGTAATTCATCACTATGCTAACTTTTGAATTGCTTCTTTGCATAATTAAACACGAACTATATAAAAATAGCCCAAATTAACTGCAAAACATGGAAGCCCAGAGGCAGAAAACACATTTAAAGGCAAAAGACTGCACTGCTCTAATTCTGAAAGGAAAATTCAAGCTTCTGAGGCGTCACAAGACGTTGTATTTACATACCGTGTCCACTGGACTAAACTGCAAAGAGGCGATCGAGACCTCAAAGCTCTGGTCTGCCTGGTGAAAGGACACAGAAACCAGAGCATGCAAAAGGCAGACCTGGTGACAAGCCAGGCATCTATTTGCCAGACTACTTTTCCCATCTACATGGGCATAAACGCTTTGTATGGCAGGGACAGGAGATTCTCTACGAAGGAATTCTCTACGACCACAGCAGAAGAGAATGGCAAGATTCAGGAATGACCCAAAGCACTGCTGTAGAAAACAGTGAGGAAAAACATTTTTTCAGAAATATTTTAAAGGAGAAAACAAATCATCTCAGGCTGACTAGAATTTCATTTTCCATATATTTCTGTGGAGTATTAGTTTCTCTGAGGCAGGGGCTATGTTGAAGATTCTACAGCTATTATAGACTTAAAGGGCTTCAAGGTATTATCTAATAGTTGTTCCCAAACGCTGGAAGGAATTAGAACCACCGAGGGAGCATGTTAAAATGACAGGTATTGATTTCAACAATCCCTTCCATATTTATTAGCAGACATACTTCTAAAGTAAGAAACTTTGTTCTATATATAATTATTTTTGGTGTTGTTGCTTTTTAATTTCACCATGACATTGATTCTAATTTAAGGTGCTACGAACTATTACTATCACTATTTTGTTTTCTGCTTAGACATACCCAATTTGGCCAGTATGAACCTCTTCAAGCTGACTGTGTTCTTTTGACAGGTCCCTATTGCCTTCCAGCACAGGTGTTTTTTTTGGTTTTTTTTTGCTCTCTGGCATAATAAGCTATTCCAGGATCAACATGTATTTTATCTGCCTGTCCCTAGGACCCACCATTCCTTCAGGAGCCCTTGCTCCTTTTAGTGTGAAATGATATATTTAAAAACCAGGATCTGGAGACTAGATGTGCTTATTGCTACTATGATAATAGAGTTCAGAGTCATATCCCCAATTCAAATCCAATGCTATAAGATATGTCCTTGGATTTCCTTATTCCATATTTGTCTCTCAATATGTGAGAAATCTGGTATTCAAAAATGTCAATAGATGTGTTCAGTTTTCTGTGTCCTACAATATGGAAAGAAATTGTTTCAGAATTCCTATTACTATTGCAATAGCAACACCAACAAAAAAACCTACTTAGTAAGTTCAAAATTTCCTTGCAATTCATTTTGTCCTTAGATTATATTCCAGTAAAGATGCACAGAGTGTCACGTAGATGCTTGACGCCAACTATCATCTAAATATCTAGATATGGGGAAACAGACAGATCCAGATGGTGGGCATTCTGCAAAACAAGTGGCCTGGGCTCCTCAAAAATGTCAGTTCATGAATGACAAACAACAGCGTGGAATTTTCTAAACAAAAGGATGCTAAAGAGACATAAAAACAAAATAAAATGCAAGATCTTAGATTGGATCATCAAAGAAAAACCATAAGGATATTTTTTGTGGCAATTAAACATATTTACGTGTAGACTGTATACTTGATAATTTAATTGCATCAATGTCAGTTAAATTCCTTGGGTGTGATAATGGTATTTTTTTAATTTATTGGGGTGACAATTGTTAGTAAAATTACATAGATTTCAGGTGTACAATTCTGTATTACATCATCTATAAATCCCATTGTGTGTTCACCACCCAGAGTCAGCTCTCCTTCCATCACCATATATTTGATCCCCCTTACTCTCATCTACCACCCCCCACCCCCTTACCCTCTTAGTTTAACCACTAAACTATTGTCTGTGTCTATGAGTTTCTGTTTTTTCAAAATAGAATTGGGGATAATGCAGAAATCTAATCCCCACCCCAAAAGACTTTGATGATTCTGGTCTTGGGAAAGGTCAGGAAATGTACATTTTATCAAGGGGGTTTCTGATACAGACAAGACAGCTCTTTAAGAAAGGCTGAGCAGATTCTCACGTCCTTTTATAGATGTGGAAACCCAAGGCCAAAGATTTCCTAAGGTCACACATCCTTGGGGGGTGGGGCAAAGTCAAGACTAAAACTTCTTTCTCCTAGGAATCAGTGATTTCAGATCAGGCAAACCAGAAAAAAATAGTGGGTACTCAATAACTCTTTAATAATTGCTGGATAAAATCACAAATGGTAGGGTAGAGAAAGGAAAAAGAATTGAGTCAGTGTTTCCATATTCTGACCCAGGCACTTTCAGATACTTTCACTGTTATCATTTTTCCAAGAAACCAAAGTGTAGATAGGTAACCTACTTTTTATGTATAAAGAAATTGAGGCTTGTAGGGTAAGCAATTGTGAGGTCTAACTGCCTAGATTTAAGTCCAAGTTCTCTGATTATCTCAAGTTCTCTAATTGACTGACACCAGGGAAAGTATTTAATTCTTTTACACTTCAGTGTAACCCCCTGTAAAATATATGTGTAAAAATTATTTTTATCCCCCAGCATTATTATAAGGATTCAATAAAATAGTCATGTATGGCACTTGACACAAGGCTCACACTGAGTAAAAATAAACGATCAATAAATGTGAACCAGTCATGACAGAAATGATGACAGAGCTAGTAAATGGTAAATGTTCTAGTTAAGGTGTATAGCTTAAGACAAAAAGAAAAAGAAACTGCTCTGTGTCCAGCATATAAATTCATTTGACATTCTTTTACTATTTCTTTCCTCCTTTTCTCTTTGCCTCTCTCCCTCACTCCTGAAACAAACTGATATTTTAACTATGCCTTAGGATAGCAAAATCTATGTACCGGATGCTGAAGACTCATAGTCAAGGCAAGGGTTGGCAAAGTATTGCCCCTGGTCCAGCTGTTTATTTTTGTAAGTGAAGTTTTATTGGAACACAGCCACACATATTTGTCTACACATCGTCTATGAAAGCTTTTATACTATAATGGCGGACAGAGTTGAGTAATTGTGACAGAGACTGTAGAGCCCTCTGACATTTGAACCTTTTGACCCTAGAGACAGTCAAAAATGTGAAACTATTTCTAACCTGGCCCTATATCGAAAAAGAATGATCCCTGGTCTAGTGTATGAAAATGCTGGGAAAAGGATTAGAACAACTTTAAAAACAGGGGAAAACTGGAAGTCAGGTTGAGAGTCACTGGTCTGACAAATAGTAAGCAGTCCAGTTCATGGTAGCTGCCATTATTATAGACAAAGGAAACAAACACACAAATGAAAAAAAATAAAGACCAACATTTGAAAGGGCTCACAAAGGGCCTGTTTATACTTCCTCATGCAATATTCACTCTGTGAAGCAAAAGTCATCCAAGTTCTATCAATGGAAACTGGAAACACAGAGAAATCAAGAAACCCACTCAATGACACATGAATTTGAGGAATTCAGAATTAAGTTTGACAAACACCATCCACATCGTGTCCTCCTCTGAGTTATCTTGCTACTTTCACCACATTTTAGGCTTCAGAGGATTGAAACTCAGATTTTACATCCGTGGTGCTCTGAGTGAGGGCCTTTAAAATGATTTTGAAAGGTAAGCGTCCAGGAAAATCAACCTCTCTTCCAAAGGGTGAGTCTTGGGCAGCCCTAACATTGTTGTTTTAAACTCTGTCCCACAGGCTTTCTGAAAGGTTAAAACACTGTGGTTGATCCTCTTAGAGTCACCAACTACCCAATGCCCCCAAGTCAAAAGCAGCTTTAGATTCCAGTCAGAGCAAGGGAGTCCTATGTTGGTACACATGCAAAAACACGTTGTTGCCATTTATTTTCTTTCCAGAAAGTCAGGCAACTGAAACATTTGTTTTGAGATCGTTGGGGATTTTTTTTTTATTTCCTTTCTTCCTTCTTTTTCTTTCCTTTTTTAAAAAGAGAATTCTGTTTTCCCCAATAGAATCTAGAGTGAATCACTGTATTGTACACCTGAAACTAATATAATGTTGTATGCCAACTATACATTAAAAAGAAAAAAATTTTTTAAAGGATCTACTCAGAATGAACTTAGATTCTGTCACCAAAAAGTCCATTATAATCCATGAGTTATTGAATTCTTTCAAAGCTAAAGTTATTGTGATTCTATTTTGGGGAAGCAAGAAGCTTACGAGAGTAGAGGAAGAGGAGGAGGATGGTGATATATCAATTTTCTTGAAATACTCTGCCCTCTACTTTTCCATTCAGTTTTCCAAATTTATATAGAGACATAAGTATGGAAGAGATATTACAAAAAATGAATACAAGTAGCATGATCAATGGCCCCAGTGTTGGGTAATAATCCGTGGTGAGAGAGATATATGAACATAGAGTACACAAACTTCCCGTAAAGGATCCGCACTTCTCAGCAACAGGCAGTGATTGCTGACATTGGAGAAAGCTTAGGAGCCAGGTCTCCTGATTTTCCAAGACAATCAAGAAATATACTTTTAGATGAATTTTTAAAATTTGGCTTAGCTTATTAAATGGCTATTATCAAATAGACAAGAGCTAACAAGTGCCAGTAGATGTGGAGAAAGGGGGACACTCGTGCCCTATCAGTGGGAACGTAAATTGGTGCAGCAACTCTGAAATAGAGTATGGAGGTTCCTTGAAAATTAAAAATAGAACACTCGTAGGATCCAACAATCTTGGTTCTGGGTATTCATCTGAAGAAGATGAAATCAGGATCTTGAAGGGTTGTCTGTCCTCCCACATTCATTGCAGCACTATCCAAATAGCCACGAGATGGAAACAATCTAAGTGTTGAAAGATAAAGAAAACATGGTACATAAAAATAAAGTGGAATATTATTTAGTTGTAAAAATACGGAAATCTTGCCACTTGCTACAACATGAAGACATTATGTGAGTGAAATAAGTCAGACAAAGACAAATACTGTGTGATATTTCTTCCATGTGGAATCTGAAAAAACCAAACTTGTAGAAACATGAAGTAGATTGGTGCTGGCCAGGTTTTTGGGGGAATAGGGAATGGGAGAAGGTGGTCAAAGGGTACAAACGTTCAGATATACGATGAGCAAGTTCTGGGGAATCTAATATATAGCATGGTGACTATAGTCAACAATGTTGTATTTTATATTTGAAAGTTACTAAGAGAGTAGGTCTTAAAATTTCTCACCATAAAAAAAAAAGATAACTATGTAAGGTGATGGATGTTAAGTACCCTTCTTGTGATAATCATTTTGCAATATATTATACACCTTAAACTTACACAATGTTATATATCAATAATATCTCAATGAAGCTGAAAAGATTTGTCTCATCTTTATATGAAATATCATTTGGCCCCATAAATAAAATCAAAGGCAAGCAAACCAAAGACTCATGTAGGCTGGATTTGGTTTTTACTCTTAGATCATGATTTTGTACTACTCAACGTAAGTAACTGAAGTGGGAGGTCTGTTTTTCTTTATCAGTCTCTGCGAAGTTTGCTTATGGTAAGTCTATTCTCAGTACTCTGATACAATCTCATGTTCTCATAGAGTCAAATCTCTGAGTGTCAAAGACTACCCATTCCTGTTCTTACAATAAACGTAATGCTACAAAATAGTTTCTCTGGCAACTAGTCAGCTGGCCTTTTTTCCACTTGGTGGTATAGTCTTTCAACCTATACCAGTGCACAAACAATGGGCAGAAATAAGATGGTAGACATTTTGTTTTCTACTGTGTGGTTCAGCACCAGACAAGATGCTTTTATAGCAGGTTCCTATAAAAAAGGCACAGAAGAGCTACCAGATAGTGATTTTCCACCTCTTTCCAAACTCCCAGTTATCAAGAGGCAAACACTTCCGCAAACTTGTTGCAAAATCAAATGAAAATAAACCAACACGACATAATCCCAACAGTGGTAAAAACAGGTCTTGTATAAAGATGAAGTTTGGGTGTAGTTGAATCTATAGGAGTTCCACAATTCTCTGTACTTTATATTCTCTGTAAATGTAGTCAGCGAGAGAACATTTCTGGGTTAGTAGCTGGACTTTGTTCTCCATAAATACCCCTAATATTTTAGAAAGTAGCTTTAGCCACCACAGGCTTAACCCAGGTACAGGGGCAGAGTTTAAGGAGCAAGCAGACGTGGTTCTGAGGGGCCTTGGGAAGTATAACCCGATCCTCCATCATCCAGAAAAGGATCAAATTATGCACACATTTCAAGGCTGCAAACTGTAACAATGGTCAGAGATCGGGCAGTTTCCAGGGGAAACAGCCTGCCTCTGTCTTCCTTTTCCAGGTAATCGTAAGAAGTCTAATTTACCCAACCATTCTCACGTCTTTCATTTTTATATTATATCACTGTTTGAAAATGCTTTTATGTTGATCCTCAAAATGCCCTGGAAAGGTAGACAAGTCAGATATTGTTAAGCATCATTTGTTGTGGAGGACACAAAAACTTAGCAACATGTGTGACTTTACCAAGTTTACTAGTAAACCCTGAGTGATTTTTCTTCAATATCTGGAGAATCATTGGTCTATACAATGCTTACCAATTCTATTGAGGCCATCAAATTTTAAACTTGACTCACATCTCCCTTTCACCGTTGACCTCCATATTATGTAAATAGTCAAATAATTTCAGAAAAAAATTGTTGACTAATTCATAAACAGCCTGTGCTAGACACTTTAATGGCATTTAAAAATATATAAAACTTGGCTTCAGCTCTCAAGGGAGGGACAAGTTGGATTTTAAAGAAAGGAATCATATGCAACTACCAGAAAACAGAGGTAAAACTAAAGTTAATAGGTCTCCTAGCCTGAGTCAAGCACAGAGCTAAGTACTTTACACATACTATCTGATTTAATACTTGGAACAACTCTCCAGGGCAACTGTATTATCCGTCTGACAGTGGAGGAAACTATTAAGTAACTTGCCCAAGGTCACAGCTGGCTAAAGCCAGAGCTGGGATCCAACCACACTTCTGCCAGGTGTCAAAGTCCTGGAGAGTTTCACCGAGCTATTCTGACTCCCTGAACACACACAGGCACCCATTGTGTTGGGGACTGAATACTTCAGTGCCCAGGGAATTGTAGAAGGTGGGCATCCTCAGAGAAGGGCAGGGTCAGAGAAGTGAGTGTTAAGTTGGAACTTGAAAGAAACAATGAGCGTGGATTGGTGCAGGCCCAGTGGTGGTGAGGAGGGCACGAGTGGGTTGGTAAAGCATGAATAGTGGGTGGGTGATTGGTTAGAGCTGTGTGATGCAAAGTCACTCTCAGAACTCAGATGGGTTACCTGGCTGGAGAGTATTCATTAGCACAGTGTGTTCTTGGAGCTGGATTTAAAACTGTGCCTCTTTGTTTTGAAGGGCAATTTGTTGCTTTTGCCAAGTGCCCCAGCTTCCTCAGTTCAGGTACTCCTTGGAGTGGATGAAAAGTCAGATTTTGCAGCATTCGTGAGAGAAAAAGAAAGGGGCTCCCTGGAGTAAGGAAGAGTGGGTTGCACCTTGCCTTTCTTTAGGGGAGGATGAAGGACAGGTTGAGAGGCCTCTGGAGGATGTTACGCATACTTGTTTCACAACACAGGGTTTTACACAAGTTCCTGAAAAAATGATTCAAATTTCAAACCTACCCAAATCGTGGCCCACAAATGTACTTACTTTACTTGATCTGCATATTATGAAAAGCTTGAACATGGATTGCTGGACTCCACGTTCTCTGTTATTTGCTCTGTATTGCGGAGCTGCAGTTGGTGCTGGGAGGTGATGCCAGGAGCTTTGGGAAATATATTAGCCAGAGTCAACCTTGGGAGCTCTAGATGGCCCCAGACTGAGGAGACCTGATTGCCTGGAGGACCCTGCCCTGCTCAGCCATTCCCAAAGGGACTCCACTCTGATATAGAATGGTAGAACTTGTGCTTTTGTCATCGTGCTCACTACAGGGTAACAACTTCTCACCAGCAAACTTTGTGCTGTTGGAGACCTGGGAACTCTGGGGGAGGATTCACACCAGCTTAGAGAGGCCTACGGTTACATAACCGATCTTTTTGTCTCGTGGAGGAGCCGTGGTTTAGGAAATAGAATAGGCTACAGTTTTCTATTGTGTCACCTAACTCTCCTGAATGGGTGTGTCAAAACTGTTCATCTGATCGCCACCCCCATCTACTTAGAAGAGGGCGTTTGGAACCAGGACACTCAGGCCAAGATGCCAGTTGAATGGCTGATGTCCAAAGTCAGGACCAAATGCCAGTAGGGGTCCCTAGGGGAGGCAGCCCAGAGCACGGAAAGCCAGAGTCCTCGAGGAAACAGCAAGATTCAAATACTGGAAGTACATAAATAAAAGACATCAAATCAATCAATCAATTAATCAATCAGTCAATCAGATGATAAATTTCCAAAAAGTTTGTCAGCCTCACTCACAATAAAAATTGAAATAATAAAGCATTATTTAAAAAAAAAATCTCTCAGTTTGGCACAGATTTAAGAAGTTTGATAATACCCAATCTTAAAGCTGGTGTGGGGAGATAGAACTTGCATTCACTATCAGTGGGCTGTACATTGAAACAAACTTTTTGGAGAGCTTTTTTAGAACTATATGTGATACGCATATAATTTGACCCAGCTATTCTGTTTTTGGGAAATTTTCTGACAGACACACAAGTGCACAAAGATACTGTGCCAGAAAGTTCAGTGGAGTGT
Source organism: Rhinolophus sinicus (assembly GCF_036562045.2). Lineage (NCBI taxonomy): Eukaryota > Metazoa > Chordata > Mammalia > Chiroptera > Rhinolophidae > Rhinolophus > Rhinolophus sinicus. The sequence continues at coordinate 14,142,371 of NC_133761.1, read as the reverse complement.
TTTTTATAATAGTAAAAATCTGGAAACAATTTAGATGTCCATGAACAGGAAATACCACACAAACACTTTAAAAGATGTCAAAATAATATTAAGTCAAAAGGTACAAACTTCCAGTTACGAGATATTTATATCCTGGGAATGCAATGTACAGCATGATGACTAGAGTTAGAAATACTGTTTTGTATATTTGCAAGTTGCTGAGAGAGTAGATCTTAAAAGTTTTCATCACAACAAGAAAAATTGTAACAATGTGCGGTGATGGATGTTAACTGGACTTATTGTGGTGACCATTTCACAATATATACATATATCAAATCATTATGTTGTACACCTAAAATTAATACAAGGTCATATGTCCACTGCACTTCAATTAAAGATAATAATAATATTAAGTCAAAAAAGCAAGTAATAGAATAGTAGGTGTAGGATGAGCTTTTTTGAATAAAACAACAAGGATGTAGGTATCCAGATATGTCTCTCACCCCCTCTACATATGTCTGTGTATGCTTCTCCACACAAAAAACACATCTGAAACAATGCATGTGCAGCAGTTAATAATGATTGCTGCTGAGAATGAGAGTGAGAAGACCAGCATGATAAAGGGCCTTCTGAGTTTTATTTTATCAACTAACGTACAATTTGAATGTTTTTAATAGTCACTGTTAATTTTTTAAGAATTAAAACAATATGTAAAATGAACTTATAAAGGAGTTAAATAAACAAGAATAATTCTATATTAAGAAGATCAAGTGCTATCACAATCAAGGCCAAAGCATCAAAGATACAATCATAAATAGTATGATTATATTAATAATTACAAAATTAGGTAATTAATCTTATATGAATAATAATACACACTTAGATAGCCCTTCTTTGTGCCAGACACTGTTTTTAAGCATGTTGCCGACAGTAGCTCATTTAAGCCTTATTACAATAACCCTAGGAGGTGGTTGTTATTCATGTCACCATTTTAGTGATGAGGAACCGATGCATAAAGAGGTTACATTATTCCAGGACACACAGGTAGTACATGGTTGAGCAGATGGGGACAAAGGAAGTCTTCAGTTTCTGCTCTTGACCTTTATCCTATCCTGTCCTATCCCTAGGCAAGATGGAAGGCCTCCAAGTTCAAAGCTAACCTGAGGACTGATCTAGAACCAACAAGTAGGAGCCAAGAAATTGTTCTTGAGCATGATGACCTTTACCAGTCACTGGGTACCTGGTGGTATACGAATTGAACGGCCTCAAAAAGCCAAAACACAATATTTCTGCCCATATGAGTTCAGCAAACTTGAGTGTTGTATCAGTTAGAGTTAGGAGGAACTGTGTATAATAGGAACCCAATAAATGATTACTTAAATAACCTAAAGAATGACTTTTTTTTGGTCATATATGAGAAACACAGAGCTCATTTGGTATCTATATGAAATTAGGGACCAGCACTCCTTCTAGCTCTCCACCCACGATGCTTTGTTTGTGGCCTTCATTTGTGGCCAAGATGGCTATTGGAGCTTCAGCTATAGCATCCTTATTTCAAGGAGAAAGGGACAGAAAGAAGGGACAACAAGAGTGCACACTAATATGCTTCTTAAAAGCTGTGGTTCCCCTTGTATGTCATTGTTCAGAATGTAGTCATTTGTTTACAGTTGGCTGTAGGGAAAATTAGTTTTATTCTAGACAGTAACTGGTCTGGATAACAATTTTGGGTTTTGTTACAAGGAAGAAAGGGAGAATGTATATTATGGTAGGCACGTATCAGTTCTGTCAAAAATAATCCATTCCTGTGTGTTGGGGAGGACAGGATTCTCATCCTATAGTTTCAAAATGCTGGAAGCCATTCTGCCAATGACTTTGATGTGAGTAGCTGACCAAGGGGCATTTTGAGGACACGGGACACCTAAGGGTGCATGTAGCTGAATAGGTGCTAAGCAGGCATAAAGGACTCTCAGAATGGATGGAAGGTCTCAGAAAGTAAGTTCCACCCCTGACAAGGGTCAGACTTGAACTTTGACATTGTTACTGGATTTGGGCATTTTCTACATGAAGGCTTCTATACACAGTGTCGACAGGAGCTTTTAACTTCTCATCTTTGGATAAAAGAAGGAATGCTCTAGGGCTCACCCAACACGTCCATGCAGTAAGGAACTGGAGGGTTATTTTCTGAAGTCATCGCTTTGTTTGTTATCACTCTGCCCCTCTGGACTAATAGAGGAATGAACTTCTTAACTCAGAGGGATGTACCTGGGGAATTGAGGAAAAAACATAACGGGCTGATAGAACAAGAAGTAAAGTTCTGCTAAATATTTCAGAATCACAGCAAGGCAGACAGACTGTAATGGGTTCTAATTGGCACCTGCATAAGCTGTAACATCTTTACTTTCAGCTAAGTGGCACTTTGGGAAGGTGAGAAATTATTTTCTGCCTTAGAAAACCCGAAAGAAAATCCAGCAACTCACACTTTAATGAAAACAAAATGAAACCAACCAAGGTCCCAGCCATCACAAAGGAGGGGATAGCTGCAAGCAAGAGTCAGAGACGAAATCGGGTATACAATGATTTAAAGCAAGGGTCAGTGACCGATGGCCCGGGGCCCAAATCTGGCCCCTCCTCTGCTGGTGGATGATCTCTTTTTATGGCTAAGAAGGGCTTTGACTTTTTTAAATCGTTGAAAAAACCAGGAGCAGAAGAATATTTAGAGACACAGGAAAATTACATGAAATTCAAATTTCAGTGTCTGTAAATAAAGTTTAATGGGAACACAGCCCTGCCCGTTGATTTATGCACACTCTGTGCCTGTTTTTATGCTATAACAGCAGAATTGAGAATAGTTGCAAGAGACTACATGACTTGCAAAGCCTAAAATATTTACTCTCTGGCCCTTTAGAGAAAAATTTTGCTAAATCCTGATTTAAAGTACCGAGACACACATGCCTCCATCCTCATTACTTACAAGTTGTATGAGGTCAAAAAATTTTTGAGTTTCAGTTTCCTTATTGTTCAGATGTGAATAATAACGATCTATTTCACAGATTGTTATGAGGATTAAATAAGATAGCTCATGTAAAACACTTACCTGGAACATAGCACATTGTCAATAAATGATAGTTATTTTGTTATTTATTGTTGTGATGGCTAAATTTTAATTCTCATTTAAGACTCAGCTTGCTTCTGGAGCTTTCTTTGAACCCCTCAAGTTGGTTGAAGTGTATTTCTTCTGTGTTCTCATAATACCCAGTACTTATATCCATCATGACTTACCATGTTATTTTATAATTATGTTTCTGTGCCTGGTTCCGCCTATGAGCCATGAGGTTCTTGAGCGAAGGGATCGTGACTTATTGGTATTTGTGTTTCCAATGGCTGTCACAGTAAACACAATATAGTAGTGGTGGAATTTTAAGGGGTGCCACAGCCAGGTTGTTTCTTCCTAGTACTGAATTCCAGAATCAGACACACCTACTCACTCAATCACAAGAACTGTTGGGCCAAGAGAGCCACCCCCATCCCACCCCCACCTCAGAAGCTGAGCTGACCCAATAGCTCTTTAAGAATGGAGCTGTCCCATTCCTTCTCCCAAGCTTCTCATTTCGATAAATCACTTCTCTCATGGGGAGGAATGATTAAGAAGGTGGGGGAGGAAGCCAGGACATTACTCTAGTGGGGCTCCCCTCTGTGGAAACATGAAGAAGAGGAGGATAGTGTTGCCCCTTAGTAAGTGGTTGCTCCTTATATGAAAGCCAAATGAATGACTCCCATGTGATGGTGCTCTAGATTTTTTCACTGTCTCCCCTGTGCTCTAGAAATCTATCTTACTTGCTGTATGAAAATCAATGGCGTCCTCTGGGCAGTCATCTATGCTATGAAGGGCTTCCTGTCCTCTAATCCGTTCCCCAAATGTATCTGCTCAAACACCAGAGCTTTGCCAAACATAGTGCATGTGTGTATGAATACACACACAGAGACACATAAAAAAAGCTTTGACCCATACCGTGTGTGTATATATGCTATCCACAGTATATAACATATATCTAGTGATATATATATATATATTCTAATATATTATATATATATTTGCAAGAGACTACATGACTTGAAAAGCCCAAAGCATATATCCATATACTTCTTAATTTTTTTAACCTTCATGATATCTTTTAAAAACAAACGAAGGGAATCCTCTAGATTCTTAGGTTCAGATTTTTTTAGTTTGATTCAACAAATCTGTGCTGCAAATCCTACCGCTGTGCAAGTGCTGGACTCTGACCAGGCCACGTAGAATTAGAAGCTTAATGTTGGTCTTTTTCCATGGATGGTTCTTGTGTCCAGGGGGCATTCTTGCAAGACAATAAGAGCAGTAAAGAAAGGGATAGGAGTGTTACCTTAGAAGAAATGGCTAAATTAGGGAGACTCGGAAAAGATTTCACACACTAAATGATGTCTGAAAACAGTTTTGAAGGAAAAATTAGGAGTGATATCTTGAGACAAGGCAGGGACAGACATTCCTCACAAAATAAACAGATTGTTAGTGGTATGGAAGCAAGAAATGGACAGGTGAGTTCTGGCCATTTCAGGTTACATGGCCTGGGGTGGCATTAAATTCTAAGTGTAGCGGTGATCAGAATGTCTAAAGGGATAGACCTGCCATGGTCTGCTTCTCCAACTTCTACCTCTGTGTCTGATGCACATTCGTGGGAATGCTACTTCCTTCTTTTATCTACCATTTGTAACAAAGGGTGGGGTGAGGAGAGAACCTCTTTCCTCATGGCTCATATTTCTACACTGAGGGACTTTTAGTTAGAGTCACAGACCTGACTTCTCGCTGCCTTGTCAACGAGAGGGTAGAGGAGTGACTTAGCTGATTGGTGAGTTTAAAAGGAAGAACTGAGCAAGGAAGCCTTAGTAATTTCTTCTGCTGCTGCTTTCACATCTGCCTCCCTTCAGAGAACCCTCGAAAAAGCAATAAAAAATGTCTACCCCTGGGGGTAGGCCTATGAGTGTCCACCACTGCTGAGGACCAAATGGGTAAGTCTATTTACCCCTGAGTTACAGTTTTAGGAAGTTCATTATTACTGTACATCTAAACCACATTGCCAGTATAGCTTACATCAACAAATGTAGCTACATCACTTAGTGTGTGAAATATTTCACCTACCTGACTCCCTGCCTATCTCCCAGTTAGTTCCAAAAGGATGCAAAAAAAGGGGGCACCTTTTATGGGGCCTTCACAAACATACAAGAAGAAGAAAAGGAGTTCTCAGAAGATACTTAGAATTAATGGCCAAGAGGACAGGAAGAAAGCCAGAAGAGCATGTATCAGAATGACTAAGAGGGGTGAGAGCCTCAACAGCGCTCTATTTGGCCAAGAGATAAAGTAAGATGATGACTGAAAAAGTGCTCATTGGAATTAGCAACTAGGAACATATTGGTAACCTTGGCAACAGCCACATCAAGGTTTTGTGGGTAGGGTGGAAAAGATTATAATGCAGTGGGTTGAAGAGTGAAAAGAGGCAGCAGACTTTGATTCTTCTGATAAGAATCGTGGAAAAAAGAGGAGTGATTAGATAGTAGAGAGAACTTGGCTTTGCAGGGTGACTTGTTTATTTTAATGCAGAAGACTTACACTTGCTTCCATACAGAGGTAAAGTGGTGGGTGAATACAGAGTTTGAAGATACAGGAGAGAGAAGTGATCATTGATGGAGGAAGCTTCATGAGGAAGCAAGAGGGATCCTATTGTTATTCTGATTGTATTATTATCTCTCTTCCCTTTAAGACAATTATACATCCTTATTCCAGTGACTGGGCTTGGGTACCTGACATGCTTTGGTCTGTAGTATATAAGTGGTCTTGACGTACGTCATCAACTTCTGTTCTTCCCTTTTACGATGAAAACTAGGTGTTCTATGAGGTTTGATCTCCCAGCCTGCATACTGGAGTGAGAGGACTTGTGGGGTAAGAGTTGTCACCTAGAGAGAGCCATAGTTGGTCCACTGATGTGACTGAGAAGTTTACCTTTGATATAAGTCCCTGAGATTTTGAAGTTTGTTATTACAGCAAAGCTGACTCATATACATCCCAAGCATAGTCGGGGGACTTGCTTTCAAAAAGAGGGGGAAAAACATTTCTCATATGAAGAAGATCAAAGGAGGGAAAGATAGCAATGGATATAGGTCATTTTTTAGTGGGTAAAGCAAACAATTGAGTTCTGTCAACCTGGAAACATGTTGAGGGCACGAGAGTCTCACCCACACTCTGTCTTATCTTTGCATTTATTTTTCTTTAAATGGAAACTGAGTTTGCAGGGTTTGTTGGCCTAGCAATAATGTGCAGACACTTTCTACACCAGAATTGGTGGGGCTATAGCAGTCTTACCATTAAAATTCCTTATATAGAAGTAGAACGAAAAAATAGGCCCACAAACTTTTTGCTTGATAAAAAGGTGTTTAAATTGTCCTGGATTGCATTCTGCTTGTCTAATGCATGTGCCACTGGAGGTTCAGACCATGAGGACTTCCAAGTCTGTTTCTTTGCTCTTGAGATAGTTGTGGTTTAGATGTACCAATCTATGTGGGCAGCCTGAGAAAATGATGGAGATTGCTTACATTTGGCAGACTTGAGGAAAGTTGGGGTCAATATAAATCTTATTGAATACTCTTCATGCATTTATTCATTCATTCTTTTACATAATTGATATTTATTAAGCCAAGTACTATACTAGTTACTAGACACAGATTTAAAAAAAAACAAAGAAGCCATGTTTAAATCTATGGTTTTGACAGTGTTTGTCCCAGGTTATTTGGTTAAAACATTCATTTATGATTTTTTTGTTTCTCCTTGTATTTCTCATTCCTCCTGATTGTACCACATCTTGCCTCCTATACCAGGTAGAAGCCAAAGTCTTATTAAAAGCAACCTCAAGTTAATAACTCTTTCTGTCTTTTGTAAAATCCTATGGATACTTAAAAATATTGTGTCCCAGAGGAAGAGGTGAGAGGGTGAAGGTGTTTGAGGGCAAAGGAATAGAGAGAGAATCTTCAGAATGGGGAAATGGAGATAGATTTGTGTGTCCCCGTACCAGTAGGGATCTGTAGACTATACACTGCTCTGTGGCCACCCCTGTAGGGACACACAAGCTTAAAAGTTAAGATTATGATGAATGCCTAGAGAGGTGGGACCTACATTGTGAAGGTTCTCAGCTTAAGAAAGAGTTCCCAGACCCCATAAGTGGCACTTAGGAGCCAGGGGCTACTGTGGGCTTAAACTCTAAGACATGGTGGTCCTTATATAAACAGGAGATTAGAAGACTTTTCCTGTATTTTTTAAGATATTACTTACATATCCCAAATTGTGGTGCAAACCTGGGACAGAGATGGACCATGAGAATTAGTCTGCCAGCCTGCTGAGATGGGGCAGATAATTAGAATTAAGTTGAATTAAAGGAAACTAGGGGAGTAATAATTCTTATAGTTATAGTTGTCAGTATATGTATCTTGCATTACGGACATCTTTTTTCTCGGCCTCCTAGTCTCCTGACAAATAATCTCACAGACAGGTTACTTTTTAAGTTCTACTAACTTCCCAAAGCTCCTAACCACTGTGGATTTCTGGGCAGAAATGTTTCTCTCTTCTTATAGAGAGTATGACAATGTCATGTGTGGTATCAAGTGGACTATGGGAGCTGATGCTTTTTTGTTAAGAGTGATTCCGAAAACCAAGGGCAAAGAGCTCAAAGCAATGCTGTCTCCTCAATCTATAATACCTTATGCTTCTGTGAGTACAATTCAGAACAAGCTGGGAAAGCTAAGAGGCCAAAACTAAAATACGGTTCCCTCTGCCCAAGGCCAGAAGAGGAAGGCAAAACCAACATCTCTAGTAGCGTCAACCATGAAACCTAACAAAGCCAAATGTTGACTTCTGTCCAAAGGACAGGAGAAGATCCAAAATAAGAAATGAAGCCAAAGACCGGAAGCCAAGAACAAACTGAACTGAAATGTAAGAAGTTTGGAAATAAGTTACAGAGGGATCTGGAATACTGTTTTCCTAGGAATTTCTCAGTTGTTGGTGAATGGGGTTCTTTTCAGTTTTTCTGTTGATCACACTAGCTGGTTATTTGTTTATTGTACAGCACAAAAGCAGCAAATGGTAACAAATGTTCAAGAAAAATTCATGAACAAAAATACTATTAATAGTTTAAGAAAATTCTGTCATTTGACCCCCACTCCAAAAAACTGAGAAGAGGCCATTAGTGGCGGATCACCATTGTCTAGTTCCAAAATCACCAGTGTTTAGAGCGACACCATTTGACAATAACCATTCTGTACTGTATTACACAGTCTTAGGTTGTCCTTCTAATTCTCTCCATTGTTTCCTGGTGGGTGCGGTATAAACTATGTAATAGGCTCTAGCTTACGCACAAAGAGATGAGAAGCCTGTAGTATCCAATAAAAATACAATGTAAGCCACAAACATGAGCCAAATGAAAAGAAGCAAATGAAATTGATCTTCATAATATATTTTATATATTTATTTAACTCAATGCATCAAAAGAGTTAACTCAACATTCCAAGTGCCTACTTTACAGCTAGCAAATTGCTCACATATTAGGCTGTTTTATTATGGAGCAAAGGCTTTACAGCTAATTTTTTTAAAAAGAGACATTTGGATTAAATTTATTTCTAGAATATTCTCTCAGAACAACTTTTTTTTTCAAACAAGTGTCATGAAAAAGTTTATTTTTAGACTTAAAGTTTATAAGAGCTGTGGTGTACTTGGCTCTCTTTACTAGATTTTTATAGGCCTCTTACTTTTTCAGATGAGACAGCTATTATTGTTTCCTTCCAAATAGTTTTGATTCTGTAGGGGAGGTTTATACAAATTTATTTTAGCCCTTGGAAAAAATTAAGTCAGTGCAAGTGTCATATCAAACATTTGATGTCCAATAAAATACAGTGTGGATAAAAATATAATTTTGAAAAAAAATGCCAAGAAATATTTGGATAACATTAGAGAGGGCATAATATTCTCTCTTTGCATTTTAGAAAAGAACCTGAGAGAAACCTTCCTGTTACTGCTTAGTTACTCATTACTGTTACTTTCATTTCAATGATGAAAATATCATTTAAATTCTTCCCCCTCTACAAAAACAGGGTAGAAATCACATAAAACAATACTTACAGGCCAGGTGTTGAGAATGGACTATTCAGTGAGATCTTGTTAACTGAGAAACATGGAGATATTTCTCATATATACTGAAACAATGATATGGAAACAATGAGAATAATGGGTTTTCGCTTGTGGCTCCCACAAGCAACATTCTATTTTCAGGAAGTACAGAACATTTTCCAAAATGTTCACTTTCATTGCAGTGAATTTTCATTTCTATTGTAACAGTAAAAAAAATAAAAAATATATATATATGTATATTCTTTTTTTTTTTTTTTGCCAATGAAGTCTTCACTTATGAATGCATAAATAGGATGTCTAGGTGTTCTTTCATGGCAGGTGGGCTAATTAGCATCTTTAAAAGGAGCCATCATTGTGATAACAAAAAACTTGGGTTTGCTGATGAATAATGGTTTCATCTCAAAAAGCACTTTGAAAACATTGACTAATTAATATAACTCAGAAGACTCAAATAAAAAATGTGTTCTCTGCTCTTAGACTCTTTGTTCAACAGAAGCACTTTGGGAAACAAAGAAGGAGCAATAGGAAAATTACATTTTTCCTTTGCCAGTTGTAATGCCAATTGCAACACAGCTTTTTTTTTTTTCACAATTGTTTGTGTCAAGATGAAGACAGCCTGAGGTTTACAATGGGAAACACTTTAAAACAACAGTTATATTTTTATATCTGAAAACATGGTGGAATAGATAACTCAAAACTCTCATGACTAAACACTTCAAAATGCTAGTTAAAACATAGACAACATCGTTTTGAAGCATAGCTTAGATTGTCAATAAGGGAAGCCATGGGGTGCCACGAGATCTATAAAAAGGTAGTTGACAACATGGGACTGTGGAAGTTCTAGAGTGGGTGGTTGTCAGTCTTAGCCACATAAGATATTAGGTACACACATGAGATAGGAAAAAATGGCCTCACATGAGGCGAAGAATGGTAACTGAAAGCATTGTGTTAAACTTGACCCTTCAAGCGCTACAATTTTAGTAGAAGAGTAGAATAGACATAACTGACTTTCCATTTCACTCAGAATAAAAGCCAAAGTCCTGAAAATAGCTCAAAGTCCCCACATGATCTCCCTCGCCCCTCCCAACCCAGTGCCTGCCTTTCCTTGCTGAATGCATCATTCCCTACTCTCCCCTTTACTTATTCCACAGAAGTTTCACTGGCTCCCTTGGGTTCATTGGTCATGCCAACGCCGACTTCAGGATCTCTGTGCTTGCTGATCTTTTTGACTTTAGATATCCACATGGCTCACATCTTCACTTCCTTGAGTCTTCACTCAAAAATGACCTTATCAGTGAATCCTTTTTTTCTTGTTAATCCTAGTTAAAGTCCAGCCCCCTTTTCTTTCCAGTGCTTGCACTCCTTACCCTTTTTTTCCTTTTTCTTTTCACTGTATTTATCACTATTTGGAATGCTATATCCTCTTCTTTCTTTCTTTCTTTCTTTCCTTCCTTCACTCTTAAATTAAGTACGTTAAATATCTTACTTCTCCCCCATGGAAAAATAACCTTTGTGGTGACAGGAACTTTCATTTTTGGTTTTGCTTTCATTATACCTCGAGGTTCTAAAGTAGCACCCGGAATGTGCTACTTAATATAACGTTTGTTGAGTAAATGAATGCATGACAATGAATCAAGTCAGAATAAAAATGAGGAGAAAATAGAAAATATTTAAAAACACAGCAAGCTTGACCTAATGGACTTATATCGAACTCTGTGCTTAACAATTAGTAAATATACATTATTTTTTGTGAAAATATATTGGTCATTTGCCAAAATCAATCATGCTCATACCTCCAAAGCACGTTTCACTGTAAACCAAAGTTCCACTAGTAATTACTGACTCCTTCCTATAACCATGATGCAATTAGAAAACTACAACATAAAGAAAACTAAAAAATTACCAGATGTGATTGTAGAGCAAAGCAAAACAAACAAAAAAATCAAAAAAGTATACTTCCTAATTACCCGTTGATTAAATAGTAGTATTACGGAGTTCAGAAAATATTTAGAGCTGAAATACCTGAACTTTTTACATATCAAAAATCTAAAATAGTACTACAGGGAAATTTATAGCCTTAGGAAAAAACCCAGCAGTTTAAACACAAAACAAGCAGAAGGAAATAAATTATAAATGTAAAAGCAAAAATAAATTAAGTAGAAAATAAAAAGAAATAGAGAGAATCAGTAACTCCAAACTGGTTCAGTATAAAGTGTAATAACATAGACAAACTTATGAACTAATTTAAAAGAGAGAGAGAGACAGACAAACAGAGATAGAGACAGAGAGAGACAGAGAGAGAAAACACAAATACACATGATTGGTGAAAAGGGGGAACATAAATATATAAAACAGAGATTTTTTTAAAAAGAAATTATAATGAATATTTTATGCCAATACATTTTTAAAATTAGAGGGAATGAACAATTTCTAAAATGACAGTTAAAATCTTTTTCTAAACAATTTCCATAAACATTTAAACTATCACTGTATGTTTATGTTTCCAAATAAGACAAATATTTAGTTTTCCCTTTCCAATTATCTCTGGCAAGATGGTAAAATTATATATATATGTACACACTTCATTTTCTTTATTGAGATTCTATATAGAAATCAAAATCCACTTAGTTGCAATCTCAAATCAAACTTCTCTAGGTACAAAGGGATTTATTGGCTCATTAAGCTAGAACTTCCGAAGTGCTTCTAGCTTCAGGAGGGCTGGGTCCAGTAGCTCAAGTAATATCATCAGTAAATTGCCTTGTTCTCTCTCCCTGTCTCTATCTTGGCCTTGCCTTCCTCAGTTTTGGATTCATTCTCATGAAACTATTTTAATGTGGTGGTTAACGTGGCCACCAGAATTTCTAGGCTTACATCGTTTTCATAGCGAGGAATCACAGAGAACAAAGAACTTCTCTTTCCTGAGAGTGTCAGCCAAAGTCCTGAGGGTTAACACTAATTGACCTGCTGACATCATGTGCCCATCCCTCAAAGTATCCCTTTGGCTGAAGGACAGACTTCTCTCTCCGTATATCCCCTCTGGATCAGGGGGATGAAATTCATCCTTTCCACACTTCCACACCACATGGACCAAGAGTTGGGAGAAGACACGATGCTACAAAAGAAAGATCCTGTGAAAGGAAAAAAAAAAAAAAAATACCAACTATCTCTGACTGCTGCCACACTAATAAAAATGACACAGGGGTCATCAGATAATTACTTCTACCTGCTTTATCCTTAAGCAGGGAAGCCAGGGACCAGCAATGTATGCAATATAAAGTGGCAGAAGACTTCTCTTTTGTTTCCTCTTGTCCCATAGCAGCAATGCAGCTGGGTTGTTAATCTAATATGAATTTACCTTTATAGAGAGCCTTGATTTGTTATGCTTTACCCAGCATTTCCACGTGCTGGGGCCTGGTGCATCCTTACTGTCGCCAGCTAGTCACTAATAACATGGGCATACTCAACAAAGGTTGAACGACTAACTAGCTGCACTCTTAGTAACCTCTTTCTATTTAGGATCCTACTGGAAAAGAAGAAAGTGCTGGACCTGGGGTCCAGGAGGAAGGAGGTGGCTTTCCCTTGATCCAGTATTTAGAGTGAAAGGAGAGAACATAGGAATGAAAAGAATGGGAGAATTTGGAGGGAGACTGAGAAAGATTTCTGTGTTGTTGAGACGGGTCCCAAGCTGCTTTAACTGAGGGCCATATGGCATTAGGTAAAATTCAAGGGAAGGGTGAGATCCAAACATCATATATTGAGATGACATCAGTTAAGTGTTCGATAAACTGTAACTTACTATGTGAGTGGGAGAAATTCAACTATATTTTATCTGGAGTTTCTCTCTCTCTCTCTCTCTCTCTCTCTCTCTCTCTCTCTCTCTCTCTCTCTTTAACGGATGCAACGGACCAAAGTGTGTTCCACAGAACATTCTGTGACATACACTGTGAGAAAATATTTCCACAATCACATACACTTGGTAACCACAACGTATTCTGCACTCATCTTGTCTTCCAATTTCCATTCCATATTAAAGTTTATATACAAAACTTCAAATTTTAATTGGCACTGTCATGGCTTTCTAACCTCTCCTCCTGTGTGTGTGCCCGTGTGTGTACATGTGTGCTAAAGTCTTCACACATGCTCTGGGAAAGACTACTTTTTCTCCCTTCAAGGAGGAACAAAATTGGTAATTGACTTAAAAGGAGTTTTTTGGAGTTTTCCCATGCTACTGCTTCTCCTTTGTCTGTCTTCTTTGCCCCTCCAGCTCCCATTTTCACAGCCGGCTGACCTCTACTAATGATATTAATCATAAAAATGCTGATTGTCTTCAGACAATCTCATTCAAACTTTACAATGAAGCAATTGATATGTGCTGTCAGGAATAAAGGATGGAGGGGTCAGAAGCTTGCCTGAGGTCGTGTGATTAAGGACATTGGAAATGACGGCATTATTGCTGAAAGCAAAAAATAGTCAATGTACTACTGTGAGGGTGTTTGAGAGAATGGTGGGTTCATTGGAGACAAGAGGGTAAAAGCTCTCTCTCGTCCTTCCTTAAGCCTCCCGTGAGTCATTCTTATATAGGGAACTCTGCTCAGTTTTTTATTAGTCCAATTTTGTTGTTTAAGTCATTGTTCTCAAGGATACTTGGAGACAAAAGAATACTTTTGTGATCAAAACAGACACACCATTGTGAAATGGTGAAAGTGATGTGCACCGTTAAACAGTATATGTGTTTATGCACATTCGCCAACAGAAACACCTATAGTAGCTAAGACATAAGATAAGGTTAGGTTTACTACTTCATGTTTGGCAAAGGTTAGGTTTGAGAGTATTCCTTTTTGATGATTGGAATGGGATGGGGACCACTGATTTGCCAGTCAAGGATGGAAACCAATGTCTGCCTGCGGAATTCAGGGAGTTCAATAGTTCTTGACTACTTGGAGAAAGGAAAGAAGGGAGGGATGGAGAGGAAGGAAAAGCAGGTGGTGGGTCTGTGTTCTTCCTATAACTTGACATTGAATCTATCCGGCTTTATCACGTGAGTCCCTTAACCTCTTTGAGGCTTAGTTTTCCTGATCTGTAAAATGGGAGTGGTGGCACCTTTTTTTCGGTTACTTTGCAGAATTGTGTTAAGGCTGGATGGAAAGAGATGAGACATTTAAGTCATTTGCTGTAAGTGAAGAACAATACTGATGTCTTTATACATTTCACAATGCAGAAATATATTACACTTATAGCCAATGCTGGACTATGTGGTATGATAAATATAACACACATGCAGCATATGTATAGGCTAAGTGAGGATTTGTGCCCAAGTAAGCACTCTCTCTGCACTTTGGCAGATGCATTACACAAAGCACAGAAAGCAAAAATCCTAAAAATAGGAATTTTAAAAATAGTATAATTGAATTATTTTAGTGAAACAAATAGAAGCCATTTTCCAGATTGAGAAAGGGTGATGTTAACATTGGTTCAGGACAGTCGGAACCGAGTTCAACTATTGCTCTGTGGTCTTGGTCCTCAGCTTTGCTCTTTGCTGTTTTTTTCTTTCATTTGTCATGTTCCTAACTTGACAGACATGGTTCAGGTACCCAGAGGAAACGAACTGCCAGATAATCACATTTGATGAGTTGATTTCTCTTTCCTACTACATCTCTTCTACCTAAGAGATACTAGAACTAATATTTCAAGGTTGACACAGGTGAGGGTTTGGATTATTACTTGGGAGCAGGGATATGGCTTCACATATGCCAGGTAATGATGGAATTCGATCTCTCCCTGACTTCAGTCCAGGCTGCTTGTGAGGTTGATTTCAGTTTGCATTTGCTTTTAGGACCACCGGTGACACCTTAAAAGAAAGACAAGAGAATACGCACAAGAAGGTTTGTTTCCTGCTAATGCTTCCTGGATGTTTTGGGTGAAGAATTTTCCTTTACCCTTCTAGATTCTTCTGGCTGGTCTTATAATTAAATTGCCATGAGACAGATTAACAAGAGAAAATAACCACATTTAATTATATGCATATGTACCAGAACGCCACATACATGAGAAAGTCAGAGATCCCACAGACAAGAGAGGTTCAGAGACAGAAAGGCAAAATGAGGCGTATATGACATTATGAGCTAGGAATGAGGTAAGGTACCCTGGGGATTCCTATGGATGATAAAAAGAGCCGATGTTCAATAATTAAATAATTTCCCTGCCCTATATATAGTTCATAAAAGTTATTTCTAGTGATAATTCTTATTATGGGCAAGTCCCCGAATTTAAATTCTTTGAGGTAGAGGTAAAAGTTTCTTGGGAGCCCACAGTCTCGACTGCTTTCAGCTCAAAATAATCCACACGCCAAAGAAGCACATCTTGGAAAGGCTTGTTTTGAACCCCTCCAATGTTTAATGTTCTAAAAAATACGTATTGCATTAGAAATTTTTATTGTCAGCTGTTCAGGTTTGTTTTTTTTTAATTTTTTGCTTGTGGTTAAAAAAAAACAGTATCTAGGCCTGCAATGGTTAGTCCTAAAATTCTTTGTGTGCGCCCCAGGTAAACTTTGTTTATCTGAGTTTATCATGCTGAAATTGTTTGGGCCTAGATACAATTTTGTCTGTGTGTGTGTGTCAGTGGAGACCACACAGCTCTAGGTTAAGCTGTCAAATGTGTAGGCTGATTGACCTGGAAATATGATTTCAATTATTGCTTTTGGTGGTTCTGGAATTTGTATCAGGAGCTAAGACGTTTGGTTCCAGGAGACAATTTCTATTGATGGGGGTGGGGGTATATGTCATTGTTAAATCCATGAAATTTTGCAAACCAGCTTGGATAGTTTAAAAGTTTTACAGCCTTTATGTATTTTTTTTCTTGCTAAATTGAAGTCAGGTCTATTTTGTAGAAGTCACATATACATGGGCTTCACTTTAGAGCCTTTTGAGTTGCAGACAGGATTTGAATCCTGGGCCTTTCACCTCTTGGTCTTGGGAACTTGGGTAAACACCACCTCGCCGTGCCTCAGTTATTGCTGGTTGTAAGGAAATAACGCTGCGTACCTGGCAGGATGTTGGAATGATTGACTGATCCTAACACAGTGCCTGGGACATCATTGTTATTAACTAGAATCCCCCAAAAGGACTGTATTTAAAATATTTCTTTGCATTTAAAATGTGATTCATAGTTTATAAAGCTGATACTTTGTGTGAGACGAGCTTAAGACAAGTATTAAAACTTGGCATTTTAAAGATGAGAAAACTGAGCTTGAGAGATGTAGAATGGATTTTTCAAAGGTCACATTGCAAACCATGGCAGAGCAGGAAACCTGTCTCACCTCAACATTATCACTTATTGCCTCTAACCAAGATTCTCTTGACCAAACTCTACTCCGGCGCTCCTGAACTTTTTTGCAACGGGGCTTCAACTTTTTAGATTTCCATGTTTGTTTCTGCATTGTCCAACTTGAGCAAGAATCCTGCTATGGAGGTTTAGCCAGAATCCCCAATTCCTCAACATCTTTGCTGACTCATTGGGCTCCCCATCCTCATCCTCATCAAGTGACGTCTATCACCCTGGCGGCCTCCGTTAGCAAGAATTCTGTTAGGTTGGTTTAGCAAGAATTTCCTTTTACCCTTGATGTTTCTTCTTTGTCATTTTCCATTGTAGACCTTAAACAGATAGATAGCCAGATATTCCTCCAGCAAACATGGGTTTATTCAGGAACAACCGAGAATTGCAATTTGGCCCACGTGGTCTAATAGCGAATCATGCATGTTCCGCCAAACAGAGAGGCCACTCTTTTCTAGAAGAGAAGAGAACTTTGGGAGAGCTATTATAAACAGAGTTCTTCCTGTTGGGCTCCGCCATTGACATAGGGTGTGAGAGCTCTGCTTAAGGCCCTCCCAACTACAATTTAAATGAAGTTTCTGTCCATTAATCTTTGTGTTATCTGGGGTCCCCCACCCTGCTCCTTGACTACAAATTCCCACTTGCCCATGCTGTATTCAGAGTTGAGCCCAATCTCTCTTTCTCACTACAACACCCTATTACAACGGTCCCTATGCCTATCTCCACAGTCCCCCTTTGAATGAAGGATGCCTTCCATCTTTAACAAGTGTCATGAATAATTTTTTTAACACCTGCTATAGGGCTTGGCTTTTAGTAGACCTTAATAACATTTTTTTATTGAATAAATGATTGAATGAAGTCCCTGAAGCAAAAATTCTTTGAATTCTAAGTTCATCGCTTTTGTTGTTGTTATTGTTGTGCTAAAAATTGTCTGTTGAAACCAGGGTGTTGTTTTCGGCTAATGACAGCAGAATGATGGATATGCAGATAAAACAGTGCTTGCATAATATAAATGTGAACTGAGTCACATTTGTGTTTTTCAAAATGTTAGAGGGATTCCCTTTACAAACAAAGCTCATTGAGTGCGCCATCTTCAGAGCACTGCATTCAGATGGCTGAAGCACTCTCATCTATCTGGAGTAATTTACCAACAACAAACCACCGATCAGGTCATTGAAAGAGGACAAACTCTTGATATCCAAAGTCCACACAAGCCACAGAATGTGTTGCATCAGGCAACATGCCTGCATCTGAGGGAGCAATATACATTCCTTCAATTTCCCCAGGCTGTACAGTGTGCAAGGGTTTCCTTTCCTTGAGTGGACAAGGTAGCATTGATTCAACAAGAAAGGCCACGAGAAGTTTAACTGGACTTCTTATTTGAGTGCTAAGTAAAAATCGCTGGGAGAAGACACTTTTTTGGCACTTATTCATGGGAAAGAAAATTTAACGGTGAATTATATATCTTTAACAAAAATATTTCTGATGGCACAGCCTGCTAGAGTGAAAAGACTATTGGATGGGGAAGAGGCTGGTTTCTAATTCCAGGTCTGCCATTAAAGTAGCAGTGTGGCTTTAACTAAGTTACATAGCCTTTCTTGGCTGCATTCTCCTCTATAAATGAGTTGGTTAAATAAATAATAGCAAAGGTTCCTCAAAATTTTAAAATTGTAAATCTGTATTTTCATGAGAAATGTTTGGGATACACTACAATAAAAGAAGACTTTCTGTATTAAAAAAAAAAAAAGGAACTGGTGACAATCAGCATTAAAAGAGCAATTAATTCCATTAGCATTTAACAGACTCAATGGCAATATTTCCTGAACAATGACTCCCATTAATGGCATGAGTGGGCCATTGTGCCTTCTGCCAGCTAAACAGACACCACTTTATTCTTAGCAGCTCTGATCCCTAATTGGAAAGGGGACTGGTCCAAAAATGATAAAAGGGGAATCACTTCACAGTGCTGAAAATCAGCATGGAGCTTAGCAGCTTCTGCTGCATGCTTACTGTTCCTCCCTTGAGCTTCTTGTCAAGGAATTTGCCCTTTGGAGACTGAAGCGCCACAATGGCTCAACTTTTTCTTTTGGTGTATTCGCCTTGAAGAGTTTCCTTTCGCTCTCTTTAGTGCTAAAAAGGGTAAAGAAGGGTCTTATTGATTGAACCAATTCTTCACCAAAGCCGTATCCCTTACACTGAAGCTTTACTTACAGTTAAATAGATTCTCATATTTTCCATTTCCAAGTAATTTTGAAACAGGGTAGAGCAGAAGAGAATACACGCATTCTTTAATCATATAATCAAGTGCTGAGGAGATTGTTAATTCTCTAGATTTATTGACCAAAGTGACCCTTTGCTCGGAAAGCTCTTTATGTAAATGCCCAAGTCTCTTATCCTCACCCACTTCAGGGCTTTGATCAAATGTATCTTCAGTGAGCCTTTTCCTGTCCACACTTGCACACTACCACCTACCTCATTCTCTGTCCCCCACCTCTGATTTATTTTTCATTACAGCGTGTTTTTCCCACCCAGTATCTCAAGAAGGATAGGATCTTTCTGGATTTTGTCTGGATCTCAAGTGCCCAGAACATTGCCTGACACACAGTACGTACCCCATGTGTATTTGATGAATGATTGCATAGTAAACGTCATACAAGAAAATAATAAATATCTTGTAAATGAATGCATGAATCATTAAGAAAGGTAGTCTTTTGAATTTCTGCGGATCCTTTGATTTTTATTTTGGCAGAGCTCAGAATTAAATTGGCCTGCCATTTGAGGTAGTCTTTCTGAAAGTCACCTACTTCTGCAGTGTTTCCTCACTGTTTGCCATGATTTCACACTCTCCAGGAGAGAAAGGGCTGTCGCACACCTAAGGAACATGTTAAAATTTCCTGGGATGATCCTCTGCCGGTCTTACATGCCATTAAGTCTTTTCTTGGTTTCTCCTGGGGACTTTCTTTCCTCCTGCCCTCCTGAGGGCTATCCGACCCCAGATTTACATAGTTAATTATGTTAGAGTATAAAGACATAGAATCAAAGCATGTTAGATTTGGGATGAACCATCTAGCCTATTAGCTCCATGCCTTCCCACATCTTTTAATGACTTGGAGACCTTTTGTAAGCACTGATACTCAGGTTTCACCATCAGCTATTAAACAAGAATCTCGGGAGCCAAACCTACATTAGTATAATTTAAAAGCTCTCTTGCTGATTCTATTGTGTAGCCAGAGTTTAAAACCACTGATTTATTCTGCCTTCCATCCCCAATTCAACTAACGAGAAACTTGGACTCAGATGTATTGTATTAGTTTCCGATGGCTGCTGTAACAAATCGCCACAAACTTTATGGCTTAAAACCATGGGCATTTATTTTCTCAGAGTTTTGGAGGCCAGAATTCCAAACTCAGTATCACTGAGCCAAAATTAAGGTGTTGGCAGAGTTGTGCTTCCTCTGGAGTCTCTAGGGAAGGATCCTTTCCCTCGCCTTTTCCAGTTTCTGGTGGCTATGGGCATTCCTTCCATTCATTGGCTCATGATGACCCCTTCCTCCATCTTCAAGGCCAGCAGTGTAGCATCTTCAAACCTCTCCATCTTCATGTCAACTTCTTTCTGTGTTTCTAACCTATCTCTCTGCCTGTCTCTGATAAGTATACTTGGGATTGCATTTAGGGCTCACTTAGATAATCCAGGGTAAACTCCTCATCCTCAATTTTTATTTTAATCACATTTACAGTGATTCTTTTTCCATAAAATGTAACATTTACAGGTTTATGAGATTAGGACCCAGTATCTTTGGGAACCATTATTCAACTGCCCACGGGTGTTCTGGGACCAGCCGCGGATCACGCAGCCAATCCTAGCAGAGCAAGTTGGATCCCTGCTTCCCATTGGAAGCCTCTTTGACTACTTTTACAGTAAATGACCTTCATGGAGTGAAGGTTGCCTTATAATGGGGCAGAGGAGTTTCCACTATGAATTATGTACTGACCAGATCATTGAATAATAATATTTTTAAGAATTGCTATATACAGAGGGTGCCAAAAAAATGTATACACTTCTTAAGCAAGGAAAAAAAAATTATATTAAAATTGTAATACTCAACATATACCAATAACAAAAGATGAATACAAGTCATATTTGACTTCAGCAATTACAAGAGGTGCTCAAAGTGGTTACCATCAGCCTAATTTTAATACAGTTTTTTCCTTTCTGAAAATGTGTATACATTTTTCTGGCACCGACTGTATATTTCTCCCAGTCCACTTTCCTTGGAAGAGGCCTAAAGCCTCTTCTATTACCAGATATCTAAACATATATTATTTGTTAACATGAGGAAGGTCAACAGAAAGGATCAGAGAAGACAGCAGTCAAACTCTTTGACTCTTAGGTTTGAAAATTTCAGGAAGAACTAGAAGATTTTTTGGTCCAGACATATTGAAACTTTCTTTGCTTTAGACTAGGTGAGGATTCCGTGGTGTGGTGGAGGACGAGAAGGGAGGGATTGCATGGATAAAACAGAGTTACAATGCCAGGTCTGTGCAAGGAACATCTGGAGCTAGTGCCAGGAAGCATCATGGGTCCAGGCATTGTTCTCAGACCATCTACTCTGGACAGGTTCTCTCATCCAGACGCTCTTTATTACATGCAAGGCATTGGCAGGAGAGGTACCCAATTATGTCTTAGATTTAATTAGTCCTCCTCTGACCCACTCTGTCTGGACAATACACACTTTATGATCAAGATGCTGAGAAAGAGAGCAGAGTGTTCTGAACACCGAGATGCCTGAAGCTGGTGGTAGGGCCAAAACACGTGCTCAAATGCTCAGTGGGATGTTAGTGGAATATACTTATGTGGGGGAGAGAGAAATTATTTTGTATTACTCTCAGTTTTTTCAGCTGGTCTAATAATTAAATGGACATGAGAAAGAATAATAAAAGAAAATAACCCCCTTTAAATACATTCATACATTGGGGAACCCCACATACATGAGAGGTTCAGAGACACAAAGGTAAAATGAGGTACATATAGTATCATGGGCTAAGGATGAGGTAACAACCCTGAGGCTTCAGAAGGGAGGAAGGCAATTTTCAGGAAGCTAAGAGCTATTGTTCAGTAACTAGAAGTTTGTCCTGTCATACAGGTAGGTCATAAAAAGTTATTTTTGTAATAACTCTTATTATGGGCAAGGTCCCCAGTTTAGATTCTTCTAGGAAGTTAAGGGAGGAGCAGAAGTTTCTCCTGAGCTTGTTGGGTCTCAGTGGCTTCAGCTCAAAATAATCCACATGCCAAAGTAGTGCAACCGGGGGGTGGGGGGAGACCTGTTTGAACCCCTTCACTACCATTACATGAAGATCTAGCATTTGCATAAATGCTTCATAATTTATAAAATGCTTTCATGTGCGTTTTGATGAGTCACATTATATTACTGAAATTACATTATCAAATCGGAGATGTTACAACTAGTATGTTGCCCTGGTGGAACTTTAGTCATGTCCTGCCTGAATTCCAATCTTTGGCTTTTTTGTCCACCTCCAACGTTTGCCTCAGTGGGATTACAGAGATGGCATCAGACAGATGCCCTGGGACAATCCCCTGATTCTTGCCTTGAGATTCAGAGTCATGAACCATCTGATGGGCTTCCAGGAAGACTTGGAACCCAGTCTCTGAAAAGTTTATCTTGTTCTTCAAAATCAAACACAGTAACAAAGGACCAAGTTGGAATTTTTATGGGCACACAAAATGGACAAGACTAAGTGGCCTTTAAACATTCAATTTGGATGGGAATTAGAGCAATAGAAAAATAAATCACATATGAAAAGGCAATGTCATCTAATCTTAGAGTAAATCACTGGCCTGGAAATCGGGATACTTGGATATTAGTGTTGGAAACAATTGTGTAAATTTAGGAATATCACTTACCTTCTTTATGTTTCCTCTTACCTGGAAGAATAAGTAAATGGAAATGATACATGATCTACGTAGAAAATATATGGAGTTTTTAGAAAAGAAAAACATGTTGAATGCAACACAGCAATATATCTAAAAATAGATGAATCTGGAATGTGTGTGCACTGCAGGTTGAATTGTGTTCCTCTCACATTTGTATGTTGAAGTCCTAACTCCCAGAACCTAAGAATGTGATTATATTTGGAAATAGGGTCACTGCAGATGTAATTAGTTAAGATGAGATTTTAATGGAGTGAGCCCCATAATGCAATATGACTAGTGTCCGTATATAAAGGGGAAATTTGGACTCACACACACAGTGAACGCCAAGTGAAGATTGGAGTTGCCACAGGCAAAGGAACTACCAGAAACTAGGAAAGTGACCTGTAGCAGATTCTTCCCCAGCACCTTCAGAGAGCACAGTCTTATCAACACCTTGATCTTGGATTTCCGGACTCTGGAGCTGTGAGACACAAATTGCTGTTGAAACCACTCAGTTTGTCATTCTTTTTAAGGCAGTCCTAGTAAACAAATATAGTGTCCCTGAAACGGTGTTCCTATAATGAGGAATGCCTGGATGTGCCATCTTTTTATAGTCATCTCATGTAACAGATGAATGATGCTGTTGGAAGTCTAGAAAGTGAACATACAACAACTCGGTGAAGATGAAGAGGATGGATTCTTGTTCCATATGCAAACTTCTTGATATAGATATAAAAGTAAATCTCAGGAGGGTTGATGTAGTTTGCCACAGTCCTCTTAGGACTATAGCTAAATGTGCCAAATTATTGGACCTGAAAGAGCGGCTGATTGCAAAGCCCCTCCTCCTATTGGTGGGGGTGGTGTACATGGATGTAGATTTGTTCATTCATTTAATTGACTATTACTTCCTGAGTGTTGATTATACAAAGTCCTGCCTCCTCCCTCAGAATAATGAATAATTTAACGGAAAGAAAGTGTGGTCAGAAGCTGCCAACTACTGTTTATCTCCACATTTAGGCATCCTGAGTAGAGAAAGCAAGGGGGAGGACACGATAAACCAAGCTCTGTGCCCTACTCTACTTCTTCTCCTCACCTCCTTTTTGAACTCAGGGTCACATTTGCCTCGCCCTATATCTGGGCAAGAGGAGCCCTTGACCTAGGACTCTGTCTTAGAAGATCTCACACAGCACACACAAAAAAACCAGTTCAGGCCCCAGCAAAACACTTCTCTACATCTCTGTCTCAGGTGGGACAATGTAGTAGAGATCCTGGACGCTATATCAGAGCATGGGAATCATTTGAGTGGCAGAACTCTGAAGATAAAAAGATAAATTAATTAACCTAAATCCGTCCTCTGTAGCGTGTAATCAATAGATTTTGCATAATGAAATAGAGTTTCCAAGTAGGGACAAGGAAGCTTTCATTAATTTGCACAATATTGACAACTGAGAAATATTTTGAAATATGACAAATTCATATTACTTTTCAATTTGTTTATATGTAAGTCAAGGTCTGCGCTGTCCAATATGGTGGTCACCCATCTCACGTCTACTGAAGTGTATGTAAACTGAAATTAGACACGATTAAAAATCCAGAATCTCGGTCTCACTCACCACATTTCAACTACTCAGTAACCACACGTGCAGCATGGCTACCACAGTGGATGGTTTAGAAATAGGACATTTTCATCATGTGTAAAATTCTACTGAGCAGCACTGGTCTAGATGTAACGCATGTGAAGCGTGATACTGATTCTTGACAATTGCAATTAGAGCAGTACTGAAGCTGGGATTGCAAATAGTTTTATTTTTACAAAAATATTCAGTGAAATATAACAAATATTTAAAAATACTCAGCTTATTAAGTAATTAAAGGAACACTGAAGAAAGGCCTAGGATAATGGTATAAACTTGGTGGGTGAGGAAAAAAACGTGCAAAATAGAATGTTTGCCAAATAGAGAAACATTCTGTGTGCCATGAAAGGTATGCAATTTGAATTTGTTACTAGGAGAATGGTTTCAGAGATGCTCAGAGCAATGACATCGGGAATAATTTAGAGATTATATATAACGCTTTCTGGATCTAGTCAAAGGAGGTACATTTTGATGAAACGCATATCAAATCTGATGTCATAACTCCTCTCAGATACATGCTGAAAATAATGACTAAATTCTGTTTAAACCAACTAAATTAAATTTAGATAACATATGAGATTCACTAGAAGAGATAAATGGAACACAGATATTATGAATTTGAGTATTTCATTAAAGAAATGAGAAAATTTATAATGCACTTGTGCCTTATGTGATAAAATTAAGATATTTTCTGACATTTTGTGACGATAATTTATTATATGGGACCAAATTAAAATGTTTAACACGATAAAATTATAGTTAATTTCAGAATCTGGGTGTTGCTTAAAGAATCTGTTGACAATTCCAGTTGCTATTGCCTCAGAAGAGAAAAATTTGTCTAAATTGAAATTAATTTAAAAAAAACTAAGAATTATAAATGACTCAAGAAAGTTTGTCTAATTTAGCTTTGCTTTCAGTAGAATCTAAAGTATGTGAAATTCCTTAACCATGTAATTAGTGATGTGCTGAAATACAGGCAAGAAAGTACTTTTATGAAAAAAAAGTAATAATTTATGAATCATATGTTTTGTCTCCAGAATTCATTCCAGCATTGGCAGCTTACCAACAGGATACCCCAAATTGCATTAAATCCAGTAACCTTTGATATTATGCTGATTTAAACTATTTAAAATAAACAGTATTAGAAATATTTTTCAATTTTGTCATTATGAAGGGATATGTCTTCAAAGAAGGAGGATAGAACCTATTTTACCCAACAGTTCGTTAGTTTGATATAGTTTGAAAATATATTGACTTATGGTATGTGAGCCTCTGTTTGACATATAGTATTTGAGCCTGGCCTTTGGTTTAGGAATAATAAGAGTGGCCCTGGCCCTGTCAGTCCTGGAGAGGAAGTAAAAATGGCTTTTCCCAAAAGTTAGTTAGAGCCTCCTCTTTCATACCCCCAGAGAGATAGCTCACTGAGATAAGTGCCTGCTTTCTAGTTCAATTTCTACAGCCATGTAATTCCAGACATTTGGGGATTGAGAACATTTAGAGAAGATTGTGTTTGAGTGTTGCAACGGGTTATATAGTTCAGTTGATACTGAGCAGTCTCATGCCATCTTGATAAATACAGAAGAGGAAGAAGAAACTGTTAAACTGAAGTTTGAAGGATTACATTTGTGCCCCAGGAAAAATGTGTTTGATAGTGGAATCTCTTAAATGTTGGAATGGTTGATTGAGGGAGAAAGTGGGAGTTTCTGTCCCCTTTTGCCTTGGGCTATGACTAGGTTTCTCCAATTTGAATGTTATAGTTCTGGTGTAGTCCTGTCTGAAAGCAGGGTACTGGGGCATATGATTTTTTTTCCAGTTTTATTGAGGTATAATTGACAAATAACAATTGTAAAGTTTAAGGTGTACAGCTGCCAATTTTTATATATGCGGACACATCATGAAATAATCAATGCAATCAAGCAAATGAGCATATCCATGACTTCAATAGTTACCTCTTAATTTAATTTAATTTTTTGTTTTGTTTTGGACTTACAGGTCTAAAAGGTTAGGATTCCATGGCCTGCCGCTTACACAAAGCACAATCACGTCACTGCAATTCAAAGGCAGGAAATGAGTTTTACCACGGGTTCCAAGGATGTGAGAAAGTGGTCTGCATGAGCTATAAAGGTATACAGCCTTGCTGTTTTGCATTCTTGCTGAATGCCAAATAGAGCTCCTCCATTCCTGGACCCCTGGGGGCATTTGGGTCCTGTCTTATCAGAATGACCACCAAGAGAGCCGCCTCAATGCTGCTCATACAGGACACGTAGATAGATGTGACATTTTGTAATAAGGAACAGCTTTCTCAAGACTTGTGTTCCAAGTAAAAGTCGAACTCTAGCCTGGGGTAACGTTCTATCCATCCCAGGCCCAGCATCGGTTACCAGAGGGGAGGAACATTCAATGGAGCAGACTGCTGGAAAGGGCTCCTGGGTCAGGTTTCCCAAGAGCAGCTGCTAGTCATTGAGGCTTCTGAAACCTTCGAACAGAGCATGTGAGGTGTCTGACTCACAAGGGAAGCTCTGCAGCTCTGAACTCGGAAAGAAATGGCTTTGGAAGAGAAAGACAAAAGGGAGCAAGAAATGGCAGAGGCCACTGGACGAAAGGGGCAGGCATCTGCAGGCTGAGATAGCAGAAAGAGGAACATGTTTCTGAAAAGAAAAAGGAACCACTTTAAATTAGTGGGGATTTTTTTTTTTTTTTTTACTATATGTCAGAGGAAAATGGTTGTGGTGATAACTGGCCAAAATGAAGTTGTGAGGCCCCTTAGAATGGGAGCGGCTTGAAGCAGACACTAAATGAAGATAGAACCTATTTAGTTCACTACCCCAGGGCCATGGCCTGAAAGAGTGCTGAGTATGTAGGAGGCGATCAATAAATATTGTTGACTTAACCAATGAGTGAATGGCTCAACAAATCTGTGAATTTCATGAGTGCCCATGTGGCTTAGTGGAAAGAGCTCAAAGGTTAAAAACAGACATGTATGGATTTCAGACTTGCTGCTCTTGTTACTGTGTGATAGTGCTTTCCATCTCAATTTTTATTTTATTTTAAAAATTTGCCTAATAATAGCCACATTGTTCAATTAGATGAGACTTAAATGATGTGTCTGTCATATGTAAGTTCCAGGTATATATACACTGAGGACTTATTTCCTTCAATCCTTTTTGTTGGGTTTTGTATTTTTCCTGAAGTTCGGCAAGTATAGTTGTAATAGACAGCCCATAGAATCTGCTTTGTATTCTCAAAATTATCTGATACGTAGAAACAAGGCAAAGAGGACTGCATGTCCTTTTAGTGTCATTCTGGAGCATTGTTCTAATAGACCTACCCCAAAACTATTTAATGATTGAGGAGAAAAATGCCTTGGTTTGATATCCTGTTTATTATGGATCAGAGCCCTGACACTGTGATGTTACATTTTAACTTGTAGAATTTTGTCCAATGGAGATGCAAATCATTTCTGCCTAGTAGAAAATGTAACTGCAGAGGACAGTTTCTTCATTGTGTATCTAACCTAACTCAAATATTCTTTCTTTTACCCCTATAAATTATCTGTTCCTTAAATGTTCTTTGATTATATTTGATGATTCTGCTGATTCCCTCTTAAGTGAGTTAAATAAATTGATCATTCTATATTAAATCACTTGAATAAATTGATCATGTGAGTCATTTTTCACTTTTTGGAAATCAAACTTTGACAGCATTTAGAGATCTCCATCTTTTGCAAGCAACGCCTGGTACACACTAGGTACTAATCAGAGGTTTGTTGAATAAATGAGTGAAGAATAAACTAAGGCATGAACTACCAAAGGAAGGCTGAAGGAGCTCTGAGTCCTGCCAGTGCCATTAGGTTTAGCTTGGGTGGGAAGCCTCCATCTGCTTTTAGACTCAGAAACCAGTGTTAATTCAATCTAGATATTGATGGCAGAGGTTCTGTGTTTTCAGCTTTTAATATCTACCATCTGGTCTACCTCTTGACCTTGTTTCCACTCAAATGAACTATTTCCTTTTTTTTTTCTCCCTTTCTTGCTCCATGATTCCACCTTGGAAGGCATCCTACTCCCATCTCTTAACAATTCCAGTGTCTGCATTTGAGCATCCAAATTCTTTGCTTGATACTCTTATAATTCCTTAAGGTACAGACACATTTTCAATCTTTTTATTTTTTAAAAAGAAGGCATGTCTGTATCCTTGACCAGGTAGGAATTGAGTTTGCTAGGAATTGAGTGATTAGAATCTGAAAAAAAAAAAAAAAAAAAAAGTTCTTTAACAATGAGAGGATCTATTTTTATCACCTACCAAGAATTCCGGATGTGGGCGGTCCAGATTCAGTTTGGCAGCGAATGACAGTGCCAGCAACCCAGGTTTCTTCTGTGTTTCCACGGAGACTTCCTTGGCATGTGGTTTTCATTTGCAAAAATGTTTTTTTGTGGTTATAAGATGAATGATCCTTTTCTAGCTTCAAGTTCACAGTCCAAGTAGAATGAAGGGGGAAAGGTGAAGGGCAAGGAGTACATTTTAGCCAAGTGAGTCCCCTTTTAAGGAGCTTTCCCAGAATCCATTCCTTGTGATTTCCAATTACATGCCCCTGTCACAAGTATATCATCTAGCTACCCTTACCTGCAAAGGAAGCTGAAAAATACTCAACTACCCTAAACCAAACCATGGATCTTTTACGAAGGAAGAAAGGGAAGGTAAATATGGGTTAGGTATCTAGTGGTGTCTATCATAATTTTCCCTTTAATTTTAACACATTTGATTTTGGTCCTCTGTCTGGGGTGTCTATCAAAATTCACAATTACTCAACAAAGACATAAATATTTAGAAGCCATTGTTTTAAGTTAAGTAATTCTGTATTATCAGAACCAATAAACTGAGGCATTGAGACCAGATGGTAGATATTAAAAGCCGAAAACACAGAACCTCCGCTATCAATGTCCAGTTTGAATTAACACTGGTTTCTGAGTCTAAAAGCAGATGGAGGCTTCCCACCCAAGCTAAACCTAATGGTGCTGGCAGGACTCAGAGCTCCTTCAGCCTTTCTTTGGTAGTTCATGCCTCAGTTTATTCTTCACTCATTTATTCAACAAACCTCTGATTAGTGCCTAGTATGTATCAGGCGTTGCTCGCAAAAGATGGAGATCTCTAAATGCTGTCAAAGTGTGATTTCCAAAGAGTGAAAAATGACTCACATGATCAATTTATTCAAGTGACTTAATATAGCATAATAGCGTAATAATCAGACATATGAGGCAAATTGGAGTTAAATCCCGATTATGCAGTTTGTGGTCTATGTAACCTTGGACAAACTTGCTTAAGTCTCATTTGTCTTCGTCTCTAAAACAAGGGTCTCTAAGCCATGGGTTTCTTTGAAAACAGAGTCTATGACAAAGCTCACATAGGAAGGTTTTAGTGGAAGGTCTAGTGTCAGGGCAACTAGAGTGGGGGTGAAATGAGAAAACTAAGAATATTTAATGAACTTTCATAAAATTAAGTTTCTAACAGAATATTAGAATTCTGAAAATATTTCCTTTCTACTGAAATCAAAATGTTCTTTATGTTATGAAATTATGGCAATGGAAGTTTGAGTTTACTTTTGAATGCTTTCATTGGAAACAAAAAAGGAAATTTGCCATCTCTATGCTGGTTCATATTTTTTAGAAATATCCCTGGCCCTGGTAATCCATTTAATTTCTAAGTTTTGTTTTTCACCCAATGTTATCATTATGGGAAGATGAGATCCTGTTTACTCTAAAAGTTAGGTGGTTTTCAGCAAGATTTCCAAGATTTGCTACCATTAAGAGAAATGGCTGCTTTTAAAACAAACTGTGCATATAAGACTTTTTATTTCAGTCCTGTTTATTGTAGTTCCTAAGTAGCTTCCAGGATAAAGAAGAAAAGAAACAAGACTATATGGCCTATGTCAAAGGTTTATGTAATATGAAGCAGGTACAGTGCCTGGAATATATTAGGTCCTCACTACATGTTTGTGGAATGAATTTAAACAAGGTTCCTTCTTGTCTCCTGTCTTTCATTGGTCAAGGCTCACATTCCAGGGCTCTCACTCCCCAGTATTTCATATGTTTGTAGAATGAGTGAAAAGTATAGGCCTGGTTTGGGCATTTGTAATACCTCTACCCCATAAAACATAAACATTATTTATCCTATGGGCATTACATGAGGAAATTATGGAAAGCATTTTATAAAATCTTTTCAATCATTGTCATTATTAAGAAATGATAGGCATGGACTGTAACAGTAATAAGGAAAGCAAACCTTCTAAAAGAGGAACCACACATGCTTCACATTCCCTTAGGAGGCTGAAGCAAAGAAAGAAGTGCCAACGGATTAGCCTTAATTCTCTTTACCACAACAGATGACAGTGCTTTGTTTAAAACAGTTGCTGAGAAAAGATACTTGATCAGGAAGAACATAACAGAGTCAGGGGGAAAGTAATAGAGCAATAGCTAAATACCAAAAAAGACAAGTTATTGTGACACCCATTTATGTCTCATAAAGTAAAGATGAGTTGACACTAAATTTCCAGTTGAAAGGTGGATTGTCAACAAATATGGCGGCATCACTGAAGCATGTTCCCAGTCACCTGTGACTACCTATCTTTGAAGTTGATTTTAGTGAGGCCACCACAGTGTCCAGAACATTTGACAATTAGGTTTAAATCCAAGTACTTTCCTCCTTTTTTTTTTTCCTGGAAAAATGAATTAAGCTGGAAGGTAGCAGCTGAACAAATATTTGAGTTTGATAAAGGAATGGTGAGTTGATGAAGAACCTCAGCTAGCATTCAACAAGATTGGGTATCATTTGATGTTAAGCATTTAAAGCAATGATGTGTGTATTTGGGGGGGTACCCTTTGAACTTGGTCCACATGATTGAATTGTGGATACTTTCCTATATTCCATGAAAATATATAAATGGAGCTTTCAAACATGTGCTCTTCCAATTCGATATTGCCCAGCTTAATAAATACCCACAAGAAAACCCAGGCTAAGGTAGATATTCAGATGTTTCCACTGAGTAAGTCATAGTTTGTGCTGTTTATTGGTTATTCTGTTCTGTGGCTACAATTCTTTGTAGGTAATAGTTTGAGACACGTTACAATGTTGAAGTATCTAGTGGAGAAGGCTCTGCTTTCACATTCAGAGGTCAGTACCGCTCCCAGATTATATTGCTTGCATAAATACAGTCATGGTTATAAAAATTATTGCTACATTTTGCAGAATATTTTTTCCGCTTCATTTTTGATTTATCTGTAAGTAGATCACGTGTTTATGGATAAGAACTTTTTGAGCACTCTTTACTTATTCAATTACTTCATTGTTGTTTATTCTGAGGTACTAATTTGGGTGAGTATAACAGGACGTCACATGAATAGGTATTATTTTTTTCACTCAGAAAATAATATGTGCTCATTATGAAAAGAATGCTCTTATGAAAACAAAAATTAATCTATGTTCTCATCACTCAGTGATAATCAATGCTAGCATTTGAGTGCATTACCTTCCAGTTTCTTTTGCTAATGAATTATTTATTTTTTCACATAGATATGATCACACTGAATTTATACATTTGTGAAAGACCTTGAACTAGACCTTAATGATTCGTGTTAATGAGGGATGGGAGAAAAAAGAAAAAGGTCAGGATAAATGAAAACCCAAGACAGAGGAAAACTCTCACTGTAATCAATGGTCTAAAATTCTTCTTCCACCAAACCTTTTTCTAAAAGGCTAAGTAAGGATCACTTTCTTTAAACTTCTATCATGTTTCTTTTCTTATTTTCTTAAACAAAGGAATTAATTATGTGGTTATTGTCATTTGTTCTACATTATCTCATGTGAGCAACCTAACAAATATAATAAGTAAATAGTTGTACAACCATTTAACATGAATTGATAGAATTGGGTCTAAAAACCAGGTGTCTGAACTCCACAGATGATGTTCTTTCCATGACATCAGGGTCCCACCCTTGGGATTTGATTGGTTGCAAATACTCTTGTAAACTCTGTCTTGTGAGACCACAACTGTCTTAGTCACCTTGTTTGGCATCTGAACTAGCATAAGCTGAAGAGGTGTTGGAGGCCTGGGCTAAACCCCAAGTCCAAAGGTTCTCTGGGAAGCTGGTTGGTTTGTTCTGTTGTGCCTGTGATAAGAACATTAGAATATCTGAAGGGTGGATGTTTTGGTTGGAATCTTTGTTCCATTATTTCTAGTTGTATGATTTTTGAAAAATTATTTAACCTCCTGAGCCTTAATTTTCTGATCCATAAAATGGGAATAATAGTAGGCATAATTTATCTCATGAGGTTCGAATATGATCATGCACCTTACACGATAGAAAGTGATCGATAAAAAGTGCTCATCACATATTAGTAGGACAAACCAGGCCTTCCAACAAGAAGACATAAACCTTTGGATTGTGCTGATAGTAGCCACGCCTCCTAAAGATCCCTCACTGGTTGTTAGGCAAAATGGTTTCTAGTGCTTGATGTAATGAATGCCATCTTGAGAAGCAAGTTACTCTCAGTGACCACCAAGTCAACCAGGGGAAGGGTGGCACCTGAGAGAAATGTTTTTAAATAGATAAGTAGCCCATTAAGTTGTTTACTGCCTTGGAAGCAAACAAGCACGAGCCACTTGGCTACAAACCACCAGTGTTCCCGGAAGCAATACATATATATATCCCCCATCGCCTTCCACTCTGCTTCTGTCCCTAAGTTCCCTTAATAGACTCTTTGTTTAACTCTGCAGTTGCAAGGGGGTTAAAGAAATTTAGCTTCTTTCTTCATTCTCTCAGCTCCCATCTTCCTTTGGAGGTTGGTTTCAGTATACGTCGGGAAATTTTCCCAACACGAGGGGTCTTGGAGAATTTGCCTCCACACTTACCTTGTACACAAAGAGAGATAGGGAGATACTCAGGACTCTCGGTGAGAAAAAGGATGGAGAGAATCTAAGCAGACATTCTCATTTGTTTCCAAAGACCTTTAGATAGCTGTGTCTTTGAATTTCTAGTATCCAAATACTTATTGATTAATATGTGGCAGAAAACTTTCAAAGTACTAGAGTTGTCCTAGTAAAAACAGAAGACTTCCAATAATGGTTTTTCAAATGAATCCATGGATAGTGGGTGTGACTTGTGTCTATTGTAATGGCACGTTTTGAAATAGTTTTTATTTTATTTTCTTTCTGTTTTCACTCTGTGCTCAGTGGAGCTCTAGCAGTTTCACAAAAAAGCATCTGGGGATTCCATGAGGAGCAAAAGAGATATCAGGAGGGCCTTAGATCTCCTCATCTGCTTCATTGAAAGTAGATATGCTTTAATCAGTCTTATTATTTGTTTCTTTTCCCCTCTGCAGAGAAAGTCCTAACGTTTTTCTTGGTTTCTTCTTTGAAATGAGCCTATCCTCTCCAAGGTCAACGGTGCTATTACTGAGATTGCACATATAAAATACCTGGCTCTCAATAAATGTATTATCTCTTCATCTCTTCATTCTTTTTAGAATATATTAGGAGAAGAAAATCCAATTTAGGCTGTGGAGTTTTTCAACTCAATCCTGATTCAGTAGAGAGAGATGAACCATCAATAATTCCTTAAATGGGGCTTTGGTATGAAAAACTGTAGCAACTGGAGGGTGGAGGAGAGGGGTATGAGCTCTACTCTGAGCCCCAGCATGCCAAGCATATGCCTTCTCTGGGAGGATTCAGTCGGAGCCAGTCTGACTCACGTTAATGAACAGATGATCAAATGGTTGATCCATGAGCTATAGGCCCTTCCCCATGTACAGACAGCTGCTTCTAATGGCCTTCACCCACTTGAACCTCATTTTCTACTCTTTTCTTAGGGCTGGCGAGGCACATCCTGTGCTGCGCAAATATGTTTTGCTAGGCGTTTATTTTGAGCAGTGTTTCTCCAATAATGTTTGAGAACCACTGATCTGGAGAGCTAGGTGGAGGATACACTCCATGAGTACACTCAGTTCTACGTGCGTGCAAACACTTGTACACACACACACACACACACACACACACACTGCATCCACCCTTTTGTAGTAGAATGTCCATCACTAAATGCTTTAGTGTATCAAATCAGGGGTTCTTAAGGCTGGCTACACAGCAGAATCACCAACGGGGCTTTAGAAATTTCTGACGCGCAAGGAACATTCCAGACCCTTTAAATCAGAAGCTCTGGGAGAGACACGGCAGGTTATTCCAATATACAACCAAGTTTGAAAATCAGGGCACTGGATTCGATGTTGCTGCTGATGGGATGCGCTTGGAATCCATCTACTTTTTAAAAATAAATCATTCTTGTTTTCATAAATTGCCAGTTTTCACACAGGCTTAGTTTTGCTTCTGGCTATAATGAGACACCACTTCTCATGGTAAACAACGAGAAGACTGGATGAAACACATAAGGCAACTGTTTCTGGACATTAGACAATAGGCAGTGCAGGACTGTGATTCATGATAGAAGGGAAGTAAACAATGTGAACTTTATGTAGATCAGAGCTTTCTGTCTGGAAGCACTTCCCAGATTGCAGGGAAGGGAGGAGAATCTCTAGCAGCACAAAGAAGGAGACACAGTTTGGAATTTTGGAAGAGTGAGGTTTCTGGAATTTGAGGGTCAAAGTACTGGAGAGGAGGGAGCTGCCTGGAGAAAGCTCTCTACAATCTGCCAAAAGGACCCCTCGAGTATTATGTTTAATACTAAACCCCGGATGAGAAGGGCGAGACTCCATGAGGCTGGGCAAAAACAACCAAGGAACTGTAAACTGAAGAGTTCCTAGAATTAACAGGGAGTTGGGAGATGTTTGAGTTTTGATAAACCATAGAAAAGAGTTCTTGTTGAGGAGACACTGGAGGGTCACGCCTGACGAGAGAGAATAAACTAGCTCCTCTAGAGTCAAGGACACTCAAAACCTACCCTGAAAAGCTAATAAGAAAACTTTGAAAAGCTCAAGTTGAAAAACAAGTAATTTAAGTGCCTGCCCAAATAAAGTTCAATACCTTTTAAAGGAATGTTTTTTGTTTTTTTTCCAAATCCAGCATTCAACATTGTAAAATGCACAATGTCCAGGACCTAATAATAAAAAAAGTACTAGATGTGTGAAGAAGTAGAAAAACACAGCCTACTACAAGGAGAAGCATCAATCATTATAAAGAAAATAAAAAATGACAGAAGTAATGGGATTAGCAGGCCAGGATCTTAAAATAGCTAATATAAATACTTTCAAGGATTTAAACGCAAACATAAGTCTAACGAGGAGAGGAATGAAGGACTTTAGAAAAACAGAATTTCTAGAAATGAAATGATACCTGAAATGGAAAATTTCATTGGAAGGGATTAACAACTGATTAGACACTAAGAAGGGGGGTGGGGAAAATCACTGAATTTGGAAGCGTGGCAGTGGAAACTATGCACACTGAAACACAGAGGGCAGAAAGGCAAAACGAACAGAACCTTAGTGGTCAGGAGAAAAATATCAAATGTCAACATATCAAGTGTCAAGTGTAATCAGAGTTTCATAGGAAGGGGAGAGAAAAAGAAACCAGAAAATTATATGAAGAAACCCTGGCAAAAATTTCTGTAAATCTGATGAAAACTATTAATCCACATATTCAAGATACTTGACAGAACCCCAAGTAGGATGGGCAAAGAAAACCTCACATATTATAATAAAATTTTTGAGAGTCTATGATAAAGAATAAATCTTCAAAGCAGCCAGAGAAATGAAATACATATTCCATGCAGAATAAAAAAATAAGAATCTGTGGACTTCTAATCAGAAACACTGTAGGCCTGAAAACAATAGAATGACATCTTCAAAATGCTGAAAGAACAAAAGCTATCAACCTAGAATTCTCTATCCAGTGGAAAGACCTTTAAAAAGAAAAAAGAAATAAAGACTTTTTCAGATGAACAAAATCTGAGAATATTCATCACCCACAGACCTGCACTATAAAAAATATTAAAAAGAAGTTTTATGTGGAAGAAACATAAACCCAGATGAAAACTTGAAACTTGAAAAAAAATAAAGAGAACTGGCAATGGTAAATATATTGTTTTAAACATAAAAGGCTCCTTTCCTTACCAACAGATAATAAATACATAAAAATTATTAATGAGCTATTTTATACTTTTTTTTTTACTACTAACTCTTTGACATTGATATGTATTATACACTTACATCACATTTCAATTTGGACTAACCACATTCTAAGTACTCAACACATGTGGCTAATGGTTACTATATTGGGCAGCATGGCTCTGGCCCATCAGCCTGGTTATTTTCTTAGTTACTTATTGTCATCTGAAAATAATATGCTTGCATTTTTTTTTTTCTGTCTCACCCTACTAAAATCTAAGCTCTTAAGAAGAAAGGACATTGTCTTACTGCTCTATACTTAGTGGCTGGACAGAACCCAGTCTGTGGTAGGTACTACCGTACTATATGTTTTTGTTTTTTTATTTTATTTTATTGGGGAACAGTGTGTTTTTTCCAGGACCCATCAGCTCCAAGTCAAGTCATTGTTTTCAATCTAGTTGTGGAGGGTGCAGCTCACTGGCCCATGCTGGGATCGAACCGGCAACCTTGGTGTTACGAGCACCACACTCTAACCAACTGAGCCAACCAACTGCCCTACTATATGTATTCCTTAAAGTGTTTCAAAGAAGAAGACATGGATACTATGCACAGCATAGACAGGGATTCTGAGAATAAGAATGGTCCTTAGGTTAAGTCAGTATAGACTCTGAAATCTGATGGTTGTGTGTTTGAATCTCAGCCCTACCACCTGAAGTTGTGTGACTTTGGGCAAGTTATTTAACCTCAGTGCAGAGATGTCCAAAGTAGGTGGGGCCCTGGAACAATTGGAGGGAATTTTATTTCTGACTTTATTTTTGCTTATTGTTTTGAATTGCTAGGGGATGATGATAATAAAAGCCTTATTTTTCTCATTTAAAAAACCCAGCATACAGTGCACCCCCTCATGGTCTGCACCTGGGGTGTAGCACCTCACTGCCCCTCCCTTGATAAGCTGTGGCCCTGTGAGCTTGTGTTTTTTCATCTTTAAAATAATTTTTGTCCTTTTATTTAGCAAATACATATGTAGCCCTTAGTATGTGCCAGGCATAGTCTTAATGCTATATATATATATATAGTAATCTGTCTAATCCTAGCAACAATCCTGGGAGAAAGGGGTGTGTGTGTGTGTGTGTGTGTGTGTGTGTTTAGTTCCCATTTTATAGATGAAAACATCACGGCCCAAATTTATACCTCTGAGAAAAAGGAGAACCAGGTTTTTAACTCACAGAATCTGACTCCTAAGAACATGCTCTATATTGCCTCTTAATAATAAGACCTTCCCTACAAGGTTGGAGACACTGTGTGCAAACTAGCCAGCACAGTGTCCAGCTCATAACCAACATTAAGCAGACAGGAGGCATTCTCATGATGGCTAGTAAAAATATTTTTGTCAGGTGGGAATCTGATATCATTGACTTTTTATAAGCACACACCACTACTCAGAAAGCAGAGTATAATTTGTGTGTTCTCAATCAGGCCAGGTCCACCCTTACGTGACACTGGAAAGAAATAAGCACTGGAGGAGTGGCGAAAGTGTTGACATTTTAATTAAATAAACTGAGAGCTTGCTTTTTTTCCCCTATGGCTTGAAGGCTCATATTATCTGATTCTGGGAATTCCCTAATACCCTCCAGAGGGATTTTTAGAAAGAGAATGTTCCAAAAGCATTCTCTCTCCAGCCTCTTAGCCTCAGAACAAGAATAACATTGAGTATTCTAAGGCTATGATATATCATATTTTTTTCTGATTTCGTAAATTTTAAAGCATGATTTAAACTTAAAAAGAAAACATTTAAATTATGGTATAATTCATATAAAGTGCACCATTTTTAAATTTGCACGTTAGTGGATTTTTACATTTGTATACAGGCATGTTACCACTACCCAGATAAAGATAGAATATTTTCAGCACTCCAGAAGGTTCCTTCATGTCCCCTCACAGATAATAATCCCCATCCAAAATAGCACCATTCTGATTTATACCAACTTAGACTCATTTTGCATATTCTTAACTTAATTTGAATGGCACTTTGAACCTGGCATATTTTGTTCAACATTGCCTATAAGTTTCACCTGTATTGTTGTCAGTAGCAGTAGTTCATTTTTTAATTGCTGAATAGTATTCCATTCTGTGAATACTACCATTTATTTCTCCGTGTTTTGTATTTGGACATTTCATGAGTTTCTCATTTAGGAGTATTATGAATAAAGCATGAATGCAATTCTTGTATAGTTTATTTAATGGACACAGAATGTATTCTTATCAGATACATACTCACACATAGAACTGAGGGGTCATAGGGTTTGTGTATGTTTAGGTTTAATGGATAATGCGAAAGAGTTTGTTTTTGAAAACAGCAGCATTGTATGAGATTTCTACTTGCTGCCCTCAAGGATACTTGGTCATGTTACCTTGGCTCTTTAGAATAATCTGTATTTTAAACACAGTTTTATCATATCATGTATCACATTACATGTAACTAATTAGCAAAACACTACATTCTCATAGTTAAGGCAAAACCATTGCCAAATTGTAACAGCAAAAATTTCCATTGACAATTAAATCACTAGGGCTGTCGGTATTTTTTTTTTCCTGAACTCTGTTTTTAAAAATCAGCATTATTGAAATGTAATTCACCCAATAAAATTCACTGATTTCAAATGTAAAATTTGTTGAGCTTTGATAATTATATACAGTTGTGTAACCTTTATAGTAATCATGATATTTTTATCTCCCTAAAATGTTCTTTTGTATACCCTTAAAGTTAATTCTCTCTTCTGGACTCCTGATTGATTTGTTGATCTATCTTTTACTATAGTTTTGGCTTTTCTAGAATTTTACATGAATTAAACCATACAGCATGTCGTCTTTTATGTCTAGATACTTTTACGTAGCAAGATGTTCCTTAAGTTTGTTCTTGTCATTGAATTTATCAGCAGTTCCTTCATTTTTATTGCTGAGTTGTATTTCATTATACCATAGTTTATTCAGATGTTGATGGGAATTTAATTTTTTTCCAGTTTGGGGATATTATGAATAAATCTACTTTTTGAGTTGAAGTGTAGTTGAAGTATAAACTAATGTTCCCATATCTCTTGGATACATATTAGTAATGAAATTTCTGGGCATATGGTAAGAATATGTGTAACTTTTGAAGAACTTGCTACATTTTTCCAGTGTGCATTATCACTACCAATGTGAGAGAGCTATAGCTGTTTCACATACTGCCAATAATTGGTATTGTCAATCTTTTTAATTCTAGCCATTCTAATGGGTGTGTAATGGTATCTCATTGTAATTTTAGTTTGCATTTCTGTAACTATCAATGATAAGCATATTTTCATGGGCTTATTTGCCATCTGTACTCATTATTTTGTGAAGTATAATCTTTTGCATATAATCTGTATATAGTCCAGGCTCGTTGTCCTCTTGTTATTGTATTGTGAAAATTTTTAAGTATTCTGGATGCAAATACTTTGTCAAATACATGCATTGTTAATATTTCTTCCAGTCTATGATTGCCTTTTAATTTTCTTATTAATGTGTTTTGAAGAGCAAGTTTAAATTTCAATGAAGCCAAATTTGTGAATTTTTTATTTTATATTTCATGCCTTTGGGGTCCTATTTATTAAATTGATTTAGTCTTAGCTGAATCCTGAGTTGCTAAGATTTTTGTGTGTGTTTTTTTTCTTTCCCTGATGCTTAATAGTTTTGGCTCTTACATTTAGATCTATGATTCATTTTGAGTTACTTTTTACGTATGGTATGATGCAAGGGTCGAGGTTCCTATTTTTTTCCATTTGGATATTCAATTGTTCAAACATTTAAAAAAATGATTATCTTATTTCCATAGAATTGCCTTGGCATCTTTGTTAAAATTAATTGACCACATAGATGTATAGGTTTATTTCTATGGGATCGATTCTATTCTATTGATCTATATATCTATCTCTATACCAACACCACACTACTTTGATTACTGTATCTTAGAAGTAAGCTTTAAAATCAGGTAGTGTAAGTTCTCTTTGTTCTTTCTTCTCAATATTGTGGGCTATACTAGTTCCTAGGCTTCTCTAGGTCTTACTATACTCATTCCTAAAATGAGGAATTTTAAGAGGATATTTCATTTGCAAAAACGTCCCAATTCAGTATCTCTTGGTTTTGCTCCTGTTAACAACAGATGATCCAGTCTCTGAGATGTTTTTACTTTACAGTTATTATAAACACAGGTAGACTGTACTTGCTTCTCACTTTCCCAATAACCATTTGAAGTTAATTATAGACACCATCTTTCCATG
Organism: Rhinolophus sinicus; assembly: GCF_036562045.2. Lineage (NCBI taxonomy): Eukaryota > Metazoa > Chordata > Mammalia > Chiroptera > Rhinolophidae > Rhinolophus > Rhinolophus sinicus. Next base: position 14,101,899 of record NC_133761.1, on the reverse strand, counting down.
ATAAAAATCACTATCATATCAGTTCCCACCAAAATCCAGGACAATGCCGATGATATTTCTGCTTTAAATTTTGCAGTGTGTCCCATATTATTCCCTTTCAAATAATTTCTCTAGCCCTGAAAATACTTGCAGTGAAGGTATGCCTAATGTGTTGCTGTGTTCCATTCCTAAAGATCCATGACCTGCTATTGACAAGCTGTTCTTTAGGGATTTTTCTTGTTCCTTCATTTGAGAGATATTCTTCTGTCTCTTCATTTTGTTTCACTTTCTATGTTTGTTTATATGAATTAGACAAAATAGCTCTGTCTTCCAGTCTTTTTTTTTTTTTAATTGGGAAAGGGGAACAGGACTTTATTGGGGAACAGTGTGTACTTCTAGGCCTTTTTTCCAAGTCAAGTTGTTGTCCTTTCAATCTTAGTTGTGGAGGGTGCCGTTCAGCTTCAAGTTGTTGTCCTTTCATCCTTAGTTGTGGAGGGCGCAGCTCAGCTCCAGGTCCAGTTGCCATTTTTCTAGTTGCAGGGGGGACAGCCCACCATACCTTGCGGGACTCGAGGAATTGAACTGGCAACCTTGTGGTTGAGAGCCCACTGGCCCATGTGGGAATCGAACCTGCAGCCTTTGAAGTTAGGAGCATGGAGCTCTAGCCGCCTGAGGCACCGGGTGGCCCCTCTGTCTTCCAGTCTTGAAGAAGTGGCCTTATAGAGAAGAGGGCTCTGTGCAGACTGTGTGTGCCAAGAGGTTTTTGGCAGGTCAGAAGGAGCTGAACAGGTGCTTAAGCTGTCCGGGCACTGGCCCACCTAACTAGAGCAGCTCTGGGTGGGGAGGCCAGGTGTGTGTCGTAATGCCCTGTTGATCCTCTTGCTCCTTTTGTTCAGCCGAAATGGGCTTGAACATGTGTCCAGGAACACACTGCAGCGACCGTGCAGGTAGGCCAGAGCACCTGGATAGAGTCTCTGCAAACCTGATGGAGGTGGAGAGGGACGTAAACAATGGCGCCCACTGGTGCCTCCAACCCTAGGGAACTTCCGCAGTGCCCGAGAGCCCTTGTGGCTCTCCAGTCTTCTCTACCCAGTCTCTTGGTTTGTTGTACCGAGAATGGTCCCGTGTGCAGAAGCGAGCTGTGTGCAGGCTGCACCAGCTGCATAGTCCCGGAAGCTGCTGGGAGCCGCGCATGCGCTCACAGGGGCACGGGCAGCAGTGATGGGAGCAGCCACTCAGGGCAGGAGGCCCGGTGCGTCGGCTGGTGAACCATGTTGTTCCCGCTTGCTCCCTTCGTTGGGAGGCAGAAGTGCTCAAAGCAGTGTAGCTGTGAACATGCTGCGGTCATCGTGCAGGTAGGTCAAAGCCCCACTTCCATGCTCTCGCTCTGTGGAAGTGGAGGGGGACATACTCGTAGACAATGGTGTGCAGTAGCTCCCCTGGCTGCGGAGAGTTCCAGAAGCTCCCGGAGGGCTCCCCTCGGCTTCCCAGCCTTCTCTATTCAGGCTCTTTCGCTTGTTTGTTGTCGGAAGCTGCCCATTCAGCACTTGGTTGTTTCTCAGGAGTAACTGCTACCCGTATACGCGGATAGTTCATCTTGCTCATCGGAGGGCGGGAGCTCAGCGTCTTCCTGTGCGCCGCCATCTTGGGCCTCCAACAGGCTGCTCCTTGGGACGCCACTCAAGGCTGAGGTGCTGCTAGTCCTGGGGTCCTTACCGCAGTTTCTAGGTTCCCTTTACACCTGCCCTCACCTCTGGAAGTAGTTCTTCATTAAATTCTCTTCAGTTAAAGTCTTTGAGCCCGTCCATCCTTTGACTGACACAGCCAATGTGCTCAGATATCATTGACCAGTCAAGCTTTACATGCTAGAATTATATTCCAAACCTTTGCCTAAAAAAAAAAGAAAACATACAAAAGCCATTTGGTCTTAAGGGATAGATGGACTCTTCTAAATGCCACTTTATAATTCTGCCTTTATACTTAAGCATAGATTGTCTCAAGTGCAATCTGAAATTTGGTTCCTCTTCTCCAATCCCTAGACCATGGGAGCAAAGAGAAAGTTCAAAGAGTTGAACTATTTCACGTGTCATTTAACCGTTTTTTATCTCTGGATTTCTTTATAGTGGAATGGAAAGGGTTGTTTGGGAGGACTGAGTGAGATAACATTTGTAATGTACTTAGTACAGTACCTAGAATATAGTTATTAATCAAAGAATTTTTTTTAGCTCAAAGTCTGAAGATTTATTGTAGTCCTCTTGACCTTCATTTAGTTTAGGTTATATCCTTCAGCTTTCTTTCTTCCTAATTGTTTCTGTAATTAGATTGCTTGGTTGCACCTGATCTTTAGCTATGCTTTCATGAACCTAAGACTTCTCTTCTTTGGGAAATAACACAGGTGTTCAGTATTGTATGTTTCCTAATTTTCTCCCTCCCTCTACTTGCCCATTTAATTGTATAATGCAGTAGTAAAGCAAGCTTCCACTGTGTTTTTTGGGAAGCTTTGTTTGAGTACTTTTGATTTAAAAAAGGGGATAATTATTACAGACTATTTTTTTGTTTGGTTATGCAAATCAATTTTTAAGGCTATTATCTGCCATTGACTCTGAGTTCACACTGCTTAAATACAAAGATCTTTATTTTGTTAATTTTCCTGGCCATTGTGTACAGTAATCTATTTTTTTCATTATGGTTGCATATATATATATATATATATATATATATATATATCCAACATGTATATGTATGTCTATATATATGTGTATATATAGACATATATGTACACGTATATATATGTTGGATATACATATTTGATATATACCGTGTTTCCCCGAAAATAAGACCTAGCCAGACAATCAGCTCTAATGCATCTTTTGGAGCAAAAATTAATATAAGACCCAGTCTTATTTTACTATAAGACGGGTCTAATATAACATAATATAATATAATACAATACAATACAATAATATGACACAACACAACACAACACAATACCAGGTCTTGTTTTACTATAAGACCTGGTCTTATATTAATTTTTGCTCCAAAATATGCATTATAGCTGATTGTCCATCTAGGTCTTATTTTCAGGGAAATGCAGTATCTATTTGAGATATATATATATATATATATATATATATATATATACATACATACATATACATACATACATATACATGTATATATATATGTATATATATATGTATATATATATATTTGAAGTTCTTTTGCATTTCAGCTCTTCAATGTTTAAAGCAGAAATACAGGCCAAATTATGTAAAATTTTGTGCCCTCAAACTTAAGGAAATTATCAATGAATTACAAAATAACACCAATGGCTGGATTAGATATTAAGAGAATACAATTTCAGAATCACTGAATATAAAAATGGACACTCCAGAACTCTTTATATTTACAAATTAATTTTTATTATAAACAACATATATTTATTGCAGAAAAATTTAAATATGCATACATAAAGGAGAAAAACTTAAAAATAAAATATTTTATTGAAAATGTGCAAAACTTGTCTTTAAACATATATATATATAGAAACATAATTTTACAATTCATAAATGTGGTCACATTGTATCCCTTGTTTTCCTGGTATAGTTTTTGACTTCATCTACCTCTTATCTTCATATACCCACCAAAAATCTGATCACATTACATCTCTGTGAAATCCTTCAATGACTGTAGGATAAGTATGCAAATCAGAATGTTTGGACCTTTAACTACTTTCCAGTCGTCCACTAATCTCCTGAAATTTTTTTCTCTTGGTGCGCCAATTCCACCAAATCGCTTTCAGTTCCTTGAATCTGACCCTAGGGCTTTGACACATGTTCCCTAAACTAGAACATTTCTTCTCTGTTTGTTAATTACCTCTCAGTCTCAGATCCTCAGGAAGCCAGAAGGCCTTCCTTGCCCTGGCCTTCTTGACTACGTCAATATCCTCATTATAGGCTTTATAAGATGTAACTTTCCTTTGTAGCATTTACCTGAGTTCAGTTCTGTATGTGACCATTTGATCAGTGTCTGTTTCCCCCAGGAAGCTGTGAGAGACACAGAGGAACTCCCGTGTCTGTTTTCGCTTCCCACTGAAATTCTAGAACTAGGACTACAATCCTATGTGTTGAACCAGTGAATGGTGATCATAGACACAATCTGTCCTCGAGAATTTTATAATGTAGACAGGTAACAGAAATTGTTATGTCTTGGGTAAGGTGTTGTGATAGAGCTATCACATGCTGTGGGAGAAAGAAGAGACACTCAAACAGGATTTGTAGGCATGAGAAGGATACCTGAAACTTCTTTCTAATCTGAGTGTCTACCCTGAGATCTGAAGAGTGAGGATGAATTAGCCACATGCAGTTGGCGGGTTCTAGAGAGCGGTCTTAGAGGAAAGGAGAATATTACAGGCAGACTGAGCAAAGCCACACAGTGTAAGGAAGAATGAATAAGTTGATGAACTCAGATTTTCAATATGGCTGGAGCAGAAGAGGGAAGAAAGGTGGCATTTGAAAGATAAAAATGATAGAAGTAAGCAGGTATTACGTTAACATGGAACACAGACTATAATAAGGATTTTGTAGCTTATTCTGAGAGTAATGGGCTATCACCAAAAGGATTTTGAATAGGGACATAGCATATATTTTATAAGTGCTATGGTTGTAATACAGGAAATAGACTGGAGTTTGGCATGACTGCGACAGTAAAATCAATTGTGAGGCAGTTTCAGGAATCCTGGTGAGAGATGATGCTGGCCTGGAATAGGGTCATCAGAGGGGATGAAGAGAGGTTGATGGATTTCAGAAATATTGAGAAGGAAGCAGAAGAGGAGCATGCTGGGTATGGTGGGGTGGGACATGATGGCTTCAGTTTGGAAAATGTTGAGAAATAGTGCTCATAGGAGTCTAGTGGAGATGTCTGTGAGGCAGTTGGATATTTGAGATTTGAGCAGAAGAGAGTTATCAGCGCAGAAACTACAAACCTCATCTCTGTGTGTCATCAGCACGAAGGTGGTAATTGAAATTATGGTGGCTGAGATTGCCTAGGGATAATGTGTGCAGTGGGAAGAGAAGAGGATTTAGAGAAAGACCCTGAAAACTAAGCAGATGGAAGGGATGTCAGAGGAAGAGGAATCCAGAAAGGAAGAAGCAAAACCATGTAGAGTGTAGTCTGACAATAACCAGAGAAAAGTGTGCTGTGCAAGGAAGAGCTATCAGAAGTGTCATGTAACTGCTTAAAGGTTGAAGTAAAAAGGTTCTAGCGATAAGAAGGTAAGTAATGATTCTGAGGAAGTGTTGTTGTTTTTTCTTTCTTTGTTAAGTGGAGGAGAAGAGAGCTAGATTTCAGTGAGGGGAAGTTCATAGTAGACGAAATTCAGAAAACAGGTAACTGACTCCATTGAGAAGTTTTTCTATGAAGAGGATGCAGAGTAGGGTGAGGTGATTATTTTCTTAAGTGCAAATATATGGGCATTTTTAAATGCCTTTGGAAGGGGGGGAAGAGCGAGAGCGAGAGCGAGAGAGAGAGAGAGAGAGAGGGCCTAAAGATAAAAAAATTGAAGGGATAATCAAAAAATGAAGGATGGAAGAATATAGCGGAGGATAACATTGAGACACATGGGGGAAATTAGTCTTAAAACAAGATGAATGAAATCTATTTCAGTGTAACTACATGGAAGGAAGGATGGTTATACGTGCAGGTGAGTTTGTATGTTTGGTGACAAAACTTGAAAAAAACTTACTCTGGTTTTATTTTCTCTGTAAATTAGGAAATAAAGTCATCTTGCTGAAGAGAAGTGAAGAGAAAGTAGGAGAGCTGGGGAGTTTGAGATGGTATAAGTAGCTTGAAAAAGCTACAAAGGAGAATAAAAGAGAGTGATAGCCTAGAAATCTCTTCTAATTCATCATTTTATTTTATTGGGGAAGGGGAACAGGACTTTATTGGGGAACAGTATATACTTCCAGGACTTTTTTCCAAGTCAAGTTGTTGTCCTTTTCAATCTTAGCTGTGGAGGGTGCCGTTCAGCTTCAAGTTGTTGTCCTTTCAGTCTTAGTTGCAGGGGGCGCAGCCCACCATCCCTTGCGGAAGTCGAACCTGCAGCCTTGTGCTTGAGAGGTTGCGCTCCAACCAACTGAGCCATCCCAGAGCTCAGCGGCAGCTCAGCTCAAGGTGCCATGTTCAATCTTAGTTGCAGGGGGTGCTGCCTTGTGGGACTCGAGGTGTTGAACTGGCAACCTTGTGGTTGAGAGCCCACTGGCCCATGTGGGAATTGAACCAGCAGCCTTTGGAGTTAGGAGCATGGAGCTCTAACCGCCTGAGCCACCAGGCTGGCCCCTCTAACTCATTATTTTTAATGACTGAATAATATTCCATTTTGTGGATATAAGACAATTATTTAATCAGTGCTTTATTATTAGATAATTAGGTTGAATTGGCTTAGACATTATTAATCATTGTCATGGCTATTATTGATCAATTTATTCCAAAATCCTTAAGTATCTGTTATATACAACACGGAGTATATAGTGATAAATAGCAAGCTTATAATTTAATAGAAGAGATGACACCATTGGCTGTAAATAAAGGCAGAATGTGATAAGTTCTACAACAGAAAATTGAAACAACAATGCTATAGGTACATAGGGAAAGAAGACAGTATTTCTAGTTCTGGAGGCTGTCCAGAGATTTTGTAGACAGGATATCATCTGGGAAAGACACTGAAGAATGGGAATAATAGCGAAGGAAAGAGTTTATAGAAGGGCATTCATGAGGAAGGATCAGCCCAAGCCAGTACATTCTGACAGGGATGTACAGAATTGATTTGGTAATGGAAAGTAGCCTGGGTTATTTGGCATACAGGGTATATGAAAGGGAAAGGTGAGAATGATGCTGGGGAGATGGGTTGCTACCACATTGTGGAGGGAGAAGAATCATATCTTTATTCTCTAGGCAAAAGTGTCCCATGAGTCCACCCCTCAAGAAATATAGACCTTTGTTGAGAGAGAAGACATATCAGGTGTTTAGTTACTTGACAGGGCAAGGAATGTCACCAGTTGGTAATGAAGTACCATCATTTAGCTTTAACCCATCACAGCTGCACAATGAATTCTTGTTGAATGAATGAAAATGAGAGATATAAACTGTAAATGCTATTGAAATTTGGAAGACAGAAGGTTTGGTTACAATGACTATGAAAAACTCCCCAAATCACTTTTTTCATGTCTTTAAGGGTACAGCTTAACGTATCAAATCCTTCCTCTTATTATTTATTTCCCTAAGATGCAAGCTGGACACTAGTTTTTGGAGACCAGAACCTTGATATACTTATCACTACTGATGGACATACATAGGTGGGTGCTAAGAAAAGGTGGCATTTTTTTTTGAAAGTTGATACCAGGAACCTTGATGATAGACCCCAGAGCTCTTCTCATAGGTTAAATTGTAGGAGAAAGGTGGTACTTGCCTAAACACCTCCTTCCTGAGCGGTTAATATCATGGTGATAAGAAGGGTTGATAATTATTCAGTCAGAATAAATAGAGCAAGCATATGGCAGTGATGAGTACAGTTGACTCTTGAACAATATGGGTTTGAACTGCATGGGTTCACTTATACACACACATACATTTTTAATAAATACTTGTACTGTTTTCAATGCAAAGTTGGGACTCTGCACATTCAGAGGACTGGAACAGATCCCTCATGGATATCAAGAGACAATTTAAGTGTTGGGGGAGTCAACATTTATATGCAAATTTTCGACTGCGTGAGGGGATGACACCTCTGACCTCCATGGTTTTCAAAGGTGAACTGTAGTTAGTATGGCTAGGACTTGATTCAGACCAACCTTTCACTCTTAATGTTCACCAGAAAGTTCTAGGTGAAACTAAACTGTCTTGCAATGATCCCTCTCTCTTACCTACATGTAACATCTCTAGTCACGTTTTAGATATTTCCCTGGAATTTAGTGAGTGTGTACAACCTCTCCTACTTTGACCAAAAGAATTCCTTTGGAGTCTGCATTCCCCACTCATTACTGCTCAAGCCTCTTCCAACATTCCTAATGCACTTGCTTGGAGAGAGAATAGAGGTCCCCAGTAGAATATGCGTTTGCAACAATGAGTTAACCAGTAGTTTAGGTCATTGTGCATTTTGAGATTTAGTTTATTTCACAGCCAAGTAACACCTTGATGTTCCATCCAGTTTCACTTTTATTTCCATTAAGTTAGATTGCTGTTTGAGAGTCCTTTCTCCCTTTGTGTTGAATAGCCTGAAAAGATACCTTCTACCCTTTCTTTGAACAAAAGAGAAAGCAAACTAAAAGGTGGTTAGGAAACAGCTTGCCAGGTAGCAATTTGGAGGGACAAAAAAATGTGTCACACTTCTGTGAAGCTTTCACTGCTTTAGCTTTAAAATCCCGTATCACCTCAGGGTCTTCCACTTCTCTGTGATGGCCGAATGTATGCCCATAGTTAGATCCCATCAGCTCCCAAAGGGGACAGATTTTTGTCTCTTCTTACCTGTTCATATAGTTCCCCAACCAAAGATGAGCAGTTGACCGTCAGACGTTTGTTACTATGGAAACCCAACAGGGAACTGAAAAGAGAGTCCAAAATTATGCCTTTTTCAGGGGGCAGAATCCATTAAGCTTGGATATGTGGCCCTGGGTTCCTTCACGTGGTTATCTTAAAGTAATGAACCAAGCCTTTCCAGGGTCTGATTCATGCTTTTAAAAGGTAATAAGAGCACATTCTGGAAGAAAGGTTATCCTTAGTTTATGTGCGTCAGGAAGGTAGACTAAGAGAATCACTGGGTGATGAAGCCCTGATATCCGCTGTCATTTCAAAGCTAACATTGGCTTAAGGCTTTGGCTACACAGGGATGTGTGCAGAGACACTGCACAGAGTTCCAGAAGCTTTCTTTTCCCCCTGATTTATTCCCCTTCCCCAGATAGTTCTCTATCCCTGATTGTGTTCTTAGAGCCACATTAGATGTAGAATAGTGTGGGGTGGGTGTAACATGGAAAACATTGCAAAGGCAAGAAGGTGACTGGCATTCTTTGAAGGTCTATTTTTTCCCAAGCCCCCTGATTGGGAGATTTCATATATATATGAAATGTGTGTGTGTGTGTGTGTGTATATATATACACACACACACACACACACATATTAGCATTTAGCTTTGACTCATCACAGTTGCACAATGAATTCTTGTTGAATGCATGAAAATGAAGGATAGAAACTATAAATGCTATTGACTTGGCTTTATGTTATTTATATTTATTATATTTATTATATTTACTGTATATTCTGTATATCTGGACAGCAACATTTTGAAGTGGATATTATCTCCAGATAGAGCTAACCTCTATTTTTGGTGCATACACTTCCAAAGTATTTTTATTTCTGTGTGTGTGTGTGTGTGTGTACAACATATTATCATGTTGTACGAAGTTTACAAGAATTTGATTATACTGTTATAACATCTTTCTGCCTTTAGAAAATAGCAACCTAGTATTTTGTCATACCAATACACTAAAGTTTATTTGCCCATCTTTTATTCTTGGTCATTTAGGTTGGAAAATATTCTATCATACATATCATTACGGATTTATTTAACTATACCTTCTTTTTTGATATTCAGTGATATTCCTCTTTTTCCCCCCATGACACACAGTATTGAAATGAACATTTTTTTTTGTGGGGAGTCAAATTTGTACACATTTGATAATCGCCTTAGGGAAAGTTACTAAAAGTAGAATTACTGGATTAGAAGGTATGAGCATTTCCTAATGGTGCTAAGTGCACATTGCCAAGTTGGCCTGCAGACTGGTTATAGTGCCTACACTTGCCCTAGAAAGACAGCGATTGCACTTGCCCTGGGGGTGAAGTGATTACATTTGCTCTAGAAATATATGAGATTACCCCTTTCCCCACATTCTTGCTAAACTAGATACTTTCACTCTTAATCATTACCAACCTGAGAGACAAAAGATAGTATCTCATTTTAATTTGCATTTTCTGATTCGGGATTTAAGGATCTTAATATTTTAAGATCCTTAAATCTTAATATTTTAAGATCCTTGAGCAGATGTTTATTGGTGAAGAAAAACAGAACTTAATTTTTACTAAAATAAGAAAAGTTGAGAATGATTGTGTTAGTATTTTGAGACAATTTAAAATTAAGTGAATTGATTAGGCCTTTAGCTGTTCATGGTATTTAGGGAATCTTTTCTCCATCTGATCATGCTGTGTATAATTGTATAAACTAGACACAGCATGGATAGGTGTTTTTTTGTTTTTAATTGAAACCAAGTTGGAAAGGCATCCCTCACAATGTACATCACTTAGATTTCATGTGGTAATTACTTTTGCAAGCATTTAACACACAGTTTGAACCTTGGTGTTCATAACAGCAACCATTTTTTCAAATATGAGAGGGTTGTGCATTGGAAAATATGGACAGAGGAGAATTTCTATTGAGACTTGTTCCAAAAAAATTTAAAAAAATTTTTGAACGATTGCCAGGTCTAATAAATTCTCTGTTTAGTTGACAATTGTCTATTTGCTTCTACATATTTTTTTTCAACTTACAACATGAAGAACATGTACAAACTTTGAACAATGTTGTACAGTGGAAAAAAATACTGTGCTACCTGCAAGGAATCTTGAGTTTTAACCCAGGGTCCATTCAATAAAAAGCTGTATAACTTAGCCAGGTAACTTCACTTCTCTGGTCTTTAATCCCATAATCTGCAAAATGAGAGATGAACTAGATAATGTTCGTGGCCCCTTTCCAAACCCAGTATTTACCTCTACTGTGTTTTAAGGCAGAAGGTGGCAGGGGCTATCGTAATGATTCATTTTTGCATAAGTAACCAAATTACCTTTAAATCTGATATTTTCCATGTAATACCCATAAATAACAGGAGGTATTTGATAGAGGAACCATGTCTTATACTGTCTACTGTTCTAAATTTATAATTTAAAAGAGGGGGGGAAATATCCTGAATTTGCATGTTGTTCTCTTTGATAGGTTAGAAGTGTATACTTAATGAATCAGGTTATAGTTTTGCCTGGGATTTTTGTTGTGTGTTAAAAAAGCGTTTTGTTTTTTCTGTGTTTAATATGTTTTTCCTAATCAGCAAGCAGAATGGCCTATGATAGTTAATATTTTTCCCTGCTCAGCATGTTTTGTAGATCCTTTTCTGTGGTTCTGGTGGGGATGCCAATCATAGTATCTGCTCCCCCTTTCAATAACCTCACCCAAATTTACTCACTGAAAGGCAAGTGACTGAAGCTAGACTGGAAAGAGTCCACTCTGGGACTTTTCTGCTGGTGCTGGATGGGAAACCTCTCTTCTCTGTGAATCTCAACTTAAAACCTGTAGGACTGGCCTTTCCAGTGGTCCTCGTTCCCAACATGTGGAAATAGCCTGTCTATAGGAAGAGGGAATCAGGCCACCCAAGACAGAGAATTAAAAATTAGTAAATATGAGTGATAGATTGAGTGAGCTCTGATGATATTGGTAGTATTCCTGAATCCTGTAGTATCTATATGATACAATAGATTACTTTTTAAAATTAACTAAAATGAATATATTTCCATTAATATAACTGAAAGAATTCTAACACAGCAAGCGGAGCAAAATTAAAAACAAAAACAAAGAACTGTCTCCAAATACGTCCCCCTTTTCGGAGGCCTTTGTAGGGCATACATACATCCTAGTAAATACTCAGTGAAAAAAATTTAATTCATATGAAGGCCTCTGGGTTGTTAGTTTGCACTCTAGGAATGTTGATCAAATATGTGCTTCCTTAGTCAACAAAACGTTAGGCATTATTATAGCACAGTATTAAAAAGTACATAGAAAGTTTATTCTATCCCCATATCAAATTTTAGCAGACACACATTTGAAATAATGTGTGGATAAGAATCCTGAACAGAAAATTAAGAGAGCTAGATTGAAGTTTCAATTTTATATCTAATGGTGTCTGGCCTTGAGCAAGTCACTCCTTTTCTCGGGGACTCGGTGTTCTCTTCTGTGAAATGAGGTGTTTGAGATGCACTTGCTCCTCAGGTCCTTTGAGTTCAGAAGCTCTCTGCTCTCATTTCATATTTCCCCCTCTCATCTCTGCTATATGGTGTGTAGTTCTGATGTCTTAGGTTAGGAGCAGCATAATTCAGCTGGAGAATTTACAGGGATCAAGGGAATAAAAGCACAAAAGGATTCTTCACACTGGAAAATAGTTTAAGAAGGACCAGATCAACATGCTTGAACATACTTAGTCATTCACCAAACCATTTCCGTTTTGCTTCTGGGTACCTATCTAGATTATATTCCTGGCTTCCCAGGCAGTGAGGCGTGGCTCTGAGAGTGAGTTCTTGCCAATGCGATGTGAGAATAAATTATATATGCCTGGCTCATAAACGTCCCACCCAGTCTACCATATCCATTCTCTTTCTTCATCTACTGGTTGGATACAGAGCATCAGTGGAGGACGCCACCGGCCATCGGGATAAACGGAAAGAGCCTGGGTCTCTGAATGACTGCATTATTCTGAGAAACATTTTTCTGGGTGTTTCTGTAAGGGTATTATTGGATGAGATAAACATTTAAATCAATAGACTGAGTAAAGCAGATTGTTCTCCCTAATGTGGGTGGGCTTCATCCGATCTGTTGAAGGCCTGATGAAAACAACAGGGCTGACCGTCCTCTGAGTAATCTGTTCCTGAATTCCTACTGCCTGCATGCCTTTGAACTGGGACATCAGCTTTTTATTGCCTTCAGACTCCAACTCAAACGTTGGCTTTTTTGGGTCTTGAGCCTGATGACCTTTGGACTAGATCTACACCCTCAGCTCTCCTGGGTCTCCAGCTTGTCATCTCACCCTGACGATGTTGGGACTTGTCATCCTCCATAATCACATAAGCCAACTTCTTATAATCTCTCTCTCTCTCTTACATCTCCCATCCATCTCTTTCTCTACACACACACACACACCCCTATTGGTTGTTTCTCTGGAGAACTCTGACTACACACGCTCTTCCTCATAAACCTTTTCTCCAGATTTCTTCATTATCTTTCAATGATGTGATTGAAGCATATGCCTTGACACTTTTTCTTCTTCACTCTTTATATCCTATAGTCATAAAGTTCCAGCTCCTCTTTTCTTTGATTGAGGTGTTTGTCTTTTGCTTGTTAATTCTCATATTCATTCCCCAGCCTTCTTTTTCATTTTCACTTGCAGGGAACTATATTTTTCATGATATCTCGTCGGTTGAACCTTCTTTGTAGGTTCAACCAAAGGAACCACTAATGGGAGATTTGAGGAGGGCAAGGCCATGGTACTTTCTTCTTTCCTTTCTCTCCAGCAGCAGACAGAGCTGCTCCATGGCTCCAGGTTCTGATAAACAACCTTTACAGGCTCTCTTTGTTTCTAGCTTCCAAGAAGTAGCCCCAGATCTTAGACTCCAGTAAGTGCCATTTTTCCCATTGTTGCTCCAACCCTGAGGCTGGTGACAGCTTCCTGATGTTAATTCCTGACCGACTTCAAGGTCCCCCTGTTTTACTTTTCAGCTCTAAAATCATCTGTGTGGCCAGTTCTCTGCATTAAATTCCCTCTGTTTTAAATACTTGGAATGATTTCTGCTTTTCTGAATGGACCCTGATCGGTACAATTAAACGCTTTTTCTACTTTCACTGCCGAGCACCTAGATAAGAACATTAGCTCTGTAAGAATCCTTCCCCTTTCCAGCTTTTCTTGTTGACAGATCACCTCGTCACAAACAAATTGATTTTCCTCACATGTAATTTTCTTCATAACCAAAACTTCTCATCCTGGTTCATTCTTGTGTACAGCATAAAATCTGGTCTTGTCAGCCTAGAATAGAAGGAATTCCAGAATGCCGACAGAATCGATCTTTTTATCTTCTTCCTGACGTGAACCATCGGCCATCTTGATCTCTCCACTGTTTTTGTTTCGATTCTCTGCTGACTCCTTTACTGTCTGTACGTGGTTTGTGTTCTGCCATCTGCATAGACTGACCATCCTTTTCCTCTCTACCTTCTGAATGTCCTGCATTCTTCGAGATTCAGTTTAAGCCCCACATTTCCTAAGAAGTCCCTTTGGACCACCCTAACCCATACTGATCCCAGTTTTCCCAGAAATATGATATCTGCATGCTACTCCTTATTGTTACTTAAATGTCTCCTATCAGTAGATGAGGAAAAACAATAATAGGATTTGTGTTTCTAATTATATCTATCTCAGAAATACTGGAGTTGCAAGAAATTATGTAGATCCTGTAATATCTGAGAGGTACATAAATGTTGGTTCTCTTACTGCCTTTCAAGATGTTCTTTTTGAAGGAGCTATTCTTATTTAGTGTTTGGTTATAAATGTGTTAAAGATGAAATACTTAGGTTGAGTATTTAATGCCCACAACATATACCTGGAAATTTTTATTTTGAATACATCTGTTAATATAAACTTATTTTCTTCTGTTGTTCTCATTTTCTGACAATTGAATAATAAAAGTGGGAATACATTCATTTATTTATTCACCTTTTATTTGTTTATCTCCTATCATGTGATGATTACTCTGTTAGCTCGGAGGATAAAATAAGGAGTCAGGTACACCCTGCACCTGCCTTCATGAAGCTTGAATTATAGTGGGAAAAAAGGAAAAGCAAGAACATATATAAATAAATAAACACATTGTAGGGTGGGAAAAAAGCTTCCTTCTACCCTTCTAGGTTTTGAGGCTGGTCTAATAATTAAGTTGACATCAGACAGACTAACAGGAGAAAAAAAAAATTTTTAAATACATGTATACTCACAGGAGGTTCACAAAAATATGAGATTCAAGGAGGTGTCCAGATGATTGAAACTTGTATACTATCCCTAGATACGGAAAGGAATAGGTATTTGGTAGTACTTGGTGGGGAAAAGCAGGTACCAAAGGGGAGGATATATGTGGAAAATCAAGGTTGCCTTGTTATGCAGATAAGAGTCTCTCAGGTGAAAAAAATTTGTCTCTGGGACTAGCTCTCTTGCTGATACAGATGACTTTACTAGTAATGGAAGTTTCCTCTATACCTTTCCTTTACAAAAGGGGAAATTTATACTTTATTTTAGGCAGGTAAAGGAGAGACTGAGAGATTTTCCTGTACCTGCTGGTTATGATTACCTTTAGCTTAAAATAATGTATATGCCAAAGTTACATATTTGGGGGTGCCATGTTCTCAACCCCTTTAATACAAATGATCAAAAGTACTATGAAGAAGATAAACAAAGATCTGAGGTAAAGGGGAGGACTACTGTGGATGGAGCCATCAGAGGGGTCTGGGTAATACTAACGATGAGACCAGAGTTATCTCCTCAGTGAAGAGCTGAGAGGCTGAGAGGTGGTGGGGCTGGAGCACAGGCAGAGGGCACAGAGTGTTCCAAGTCCCTGAGGCAGACAGGAGTGGGTCTGTCAGGGAATGGAGAACAGCCCAGTGTGGTCAGAGCATAGTGATCAGGGGAGCGTGTGGAACAAGAAGATGGTGAAAAGGTTGGTATAGATGGTTAAACTGAAGGTTCTGATAAACTGCTCCATTTAGACAAGGTTTTGTGAAAGAACTCTGTGTAGTACTTGGCAGTCTCGTGAGATTTACCCTCAAAACTGTATAGTTAGGTCTGAGGAGAGTTTAGGTCATTGGGCTTTAACTCTTTTGAAAGAATTTAAAATTAACTTCCTAAAAGATTCTTGGAGATGGGTGATGGGCAAATAAGTTCAGTGAAGCTGGCTGTTGTTTGTTTCCTTTCTTCCTTCCCTCATTTATTCGTTTATATAACATGGGCCCTTCACCAAAATACCTGTATTTAAATATATATTTATACATTTAATTGTTTTAGGTTTTTTAAACTTACTTTCAATTATAGTTGACACAATATTATATTAATTTCCAGCGTAAAACATAGTGGTCAGACATTTATATACCTTACGAAATGATCACCCCAATAAGTCTAGTACTCATCTGACGTCATACATAGCTACGAGTATTACAGTATTATTAACTATATTTTCTTTGTGCACTTTCAAAATATCTTTAACTGCACTTCCGGGGACAGCATCCTTGGTTGAATGGACTGTGACCGTGTTTTATTTTTTATTTACTTTTTGTTTATTTTTTTGAAAAATGCTACACAAAGCAGTAGACTACAGTTTTGGGCAGCAGTAACTGGATTGTTCATTTTGTACCTGGATGTGTGGTATTATGTATGTTCTTCAGCCATCCTAAGTCCCAGTGACTCAGAACCCCTTCTTTATTTCTTTTATCCATCATTGCAGTTCTGAAGTCTGTTGTGCATTTGTTAGTCTTCCTGAAGAGCTCCAGAGTCTCTGAAACTTCAATGACTCTTTTGTCTTCCCTCTGCGGCAATGGGCTAAATGTTCTCTTGAATGGCAGGGATTATTTATGACCAAGGTTCCCTCAATGTCAATTTGTCTGCAGAGGGAAGCGCAGCTCCAAGGGCACGCTCTTCTCTGGATGCCAGACCCAACTCCCATTAGCAGTAACGAGCATTACGTGTGTCACTGTTGCCTTTTCTGGGCCATTGCAGCATAGAGAGAAGCCTTTTGTCATCCATCACATCACCAAAACCCTTGCTTACTCACTTCCCTTTTCTCTAAATAGCTTTCCAAACAAGAAAGTGAAAACATTCCATTGTTTCTCTCTGGCCAAATGTTCTTTTCAACAACAGTAATGGGGTCTTCTGAAACCAGAAGGCAGTTTGCTCTCCCAAAACACTGGACTGTGCTAAAGGGATTGACCTCATTGGAAGGTCACATCTTGATCATTTGGGGATTGATTGTAATTTCCTGGAACTCAGGAACTCTGACTTCTTTTGACCCAACACAGGACTTAGCATCCTGCTGGGTAAGCAGTAGATGCTCCACAGTCATAGCCAGGTAATGGCTAAGCCCCTCACGTTCATTGTCTGAGACAGTCCTCAAATCAATTGGTTTGATGTGTCTAGTGAATAGGTATTGTTGTTCTTTTGGTCTGCCCAGCTTTAGAAATCCATCCTATGTGTGAATTCCCCACTCATAAGACTCAGAAGGATACTAGATAATCATTTCCCCAGCCTCCTGTGCAGGGAAGAGGTGAGTGGTCATAATCTCAGTCTTCTGGGATCATGGGATTCGTATGCATTCGCTACAGACTTGCATCGCAGTGAGAGTGTCAGCGACCTGAAAAAAATGGGGAACCCCAAAAAGCTTTTATTTTCAGCAGCAGTGATAGATACTTTCTTCCCTCCCTCCTCCCTCTCTCGCTACCTCCCTCCCTCCTTCTCTCCATCTTTCTTTCCCTCCTTCCTTCTTTCTTTCCTTCCTTCTTCCTTATCTTCTTTCCGCTCTTCCTTAACTTCCTTTCTTTTCTTTTCCTCTTAATTACTTTGGCTCAAACTTCCAGTACAACGTTGAATGTATTTAATTTGCTAGTTTTTGGTAAGGATTTTTGCATCTATACTCACAGGTAGTATTAGCCAATAGTTTTCTTTTCTCGTGCTGTCTTTGGTTTTGGAAACAGGTTAGTAGTCACCTCATACAATAAGTGAGGAAGTGTTTCTTCCACTTCTATTTTTTGGAAGAGTTTGCGAAGGAACGATATTAATTCTTCTTTAAATCTTTCATAAAATTCACCCATGAAGGCATTTAGTCCTGGGATTTTCTCTGTGGAGAGAGTTTTGATTAATTACTCAGTCTCTGCATTTGTTATAGATCTTTTGAGGTTTTGTATTTCTCTTTGTGTTTGCTCTGCCAGTTTGTGTGTTTCTAGGATTTGTCCATATTATTTAGGTCATTTGATTGTTGTTATCTTTTCAGCTCTGTAAGGTCAGTTGTAATGTCCCACTTTCATACCTGATTTTAGAGATTTGAGTATTATCTCTTTTTTTTTTTGGTCAGGCTAGGTAAAGATTTGTCAATTTTATTGACTTTTGAAAGAAACAAATTTTGGTTTTGTTATTCTCTATTTCATTGATCTCAATTCTAATCTTTATTATTTCCTTCCTTGTACTTGCTTTGGCTTTACTTTGTTTGCCCTTCTTTTTTAGTTCCTTAAGATAGAAGACTAGGTTATTGATTTTTAGATCTTTCTCCTTTTTTAATATAGTCATTCATAGCTATACATTTCCCTCTGAATACTACTTTCACTGCATCCCATAAGTTTTGGTATGTTGTGTTTCCATTTTCTTATATCTCAAAGTGTTTTCTAATTTACCTTTGATTGCTTAAGAATATGTTGTTTAATTTCCACATATTTATGAATTTTCCATATTTCCTTCTGTTATTTATTTCTAATTTCATTCCATTTTCACTGGAGAAGATACTTATATTATTTCAGTCTTTTAAAGTTTACTGAGACTTATTTATTTATTTTTTTGCCTAACAAATTGTCCTGTGTACTTGAGAAGAGCAAATTAAGAAAAAGTTGAAAGTGACAGTGACTTCTGTGACCTAGCCTTGGAGGTTATGTTCCATCAGTTTTGCAATATTCTTTTGGTTACACAAGCCAGCCTTGTTCAGTATGGAAGGAGTACATAAATGCAGAATGCTAGAAGGTTAAAATCATTTGTTAAAGCCTGACAACCACAGTCTTTCTCTGGTTGCCAGTAGCTCACAACCCTCACACATGCAATATATGCTCATCCCTTCCAAAGTCCTAAAAAATCTCTCTTATAGCCTTAGTTCAAAGTCCAGAATCTCCCTGTCATTTAAGTGGTCCAGGTGTGAATGGGGCTTTTAGGATATTCCCATAAGTACATTTCCTTGAGTGCAGTTCCTCTTAAGCGAAAGATCAATGAACTAAAAGACAAGTTATCTTCTCCACACACACCCAACATACAATGGTGGGCCCAACATAGGATGGTTGCTAAAGATACTCCTGTTCAAAAAAGGGAGAAATGGGAGGTAACTAGGAGTTACAAGTACATAGCAATTCTGAAATTCAGCAGGGCACAGGTTAATAGTTGATAGTCCTTGAGTAGGACTAGACTTAGGAGTTAATTCCTCATGACTCTTGACTCTGCCTTCTGTGCTCTTTCTTATTTCCGTTCTCTGAGTTACCCTTTTTTTTTTTTTCATGAAATGTAGCCATGTTTTCAGGTTTGTAGCGTTCTCAGAGCTTCTAAAGATTTCATTTTGTTTGTATCTCTTCCTTTAAATCTAAGTTGGTGGTACTTCTGCCAGTCATTTTCCTTAAAAACTTTGTGACTCTCCTGGCAATCTTACTGGGTTCAGCTCATTAGACAAAAGCCACCTCTACCATCCTTCTGAGAACATCTTCTTTCCTTTAGGCTTCTGCAGAGAACAGCTGTGGGACAACACTCTTAAATTTCTTTGAATCCCTGTTGTTTTATTAACAGGGGCTGCCTTAGATCTTTCTGAG
Organism: Rhinolophus sinicus; assembly: GCF_036562045.2. Lineage (NCBI taxonomy): Eukaryota > Metazoa > Chordata > Mammalia > Chiroptera > Rhinolophidae > Rhinolophus > Rhinolophus sinicus. Next base: position 14,082,479 of record NC_133761.1, on the reverse strand, counting down.
GTTTTAATCAAATTAAAGGAGCATGCCCAAAATTCAGCATCGTGGCGTCCAGTGAGAGGTTGGGGCTCAGGGAGGGTAAAGTATCTTTAGAATAAATCAGAGTTACGGCGTTTCAGGTTTCTACTACACATAACTTGGGAGGTTTAATTAGTCCTGCTGCTGTCAAAAGAGGGAGCTTCCTCCAGCAGAAAAGAGAAAGGCCCTCCTCGTTATCCTCCACCCATCTCTGTTGAGTGTTATGACTCTCATGTCCAGGCACAACTGAAACTCTGTTGAAATTCTCAAAATGAATAATGCATGATACAGTGCTGTGTCCCAGAATTTGTTTTATTATCCAAATTTTGCACACCTTACTACACCGCCTAAGAAGGTGCCTTGTTTATTAAGTATCACAAGAAGATGAAAGAGAAACAAGAACTGCACAGAAAAGAAAATGATTTTGCCCAATTATGTCAGTACTTGGGTAAGTGAATTTGAATTAGTAAATTAATCTGTTTCAGTATAAATTTTATGTAGAGAAAAATCTGTTTCTTCCTAATCAACTAACTAATCAGCTATTGAACATTCATTTGAAATAAGACCACGTTAATTGCTAATGCCTGTTTGAGAGTGCCTGCGTGTCAAGTAAGCTGTGAAATGATGGAACAGGGTATCATGGACTGGGTCCTGTGCATTGTGTGACTTGTGCATTGTGCATTTCACTTGGGAACAAAGACACTGCTCGAGACTTTACCTTAGAAAACAGTTTGCTATGGACTGACTGTGCCCACCCAAAATTCTTAAGTTGAAATCCTAACCCCAATGTGATGGTATGAGGAGGCGGGACATTGGGAGGTAATTAGGTCATGAGGATGAAGCCTTCATGAGTGGGACCAGTGCCCTTATAAGAAGACACATAGAGAGCTTGCTTTCCGGCTCTCTGCTCTCTGGCATGAGATTACAATGAGAAGCTATCTGTCTGCAAACCAGGAAGAGTGCCTTCACCAGACAGTGGACTTGACGGTAACTTGGTCTTGGACTTCCCAATCTCCAGAACTGTGAGAAATAAATGTTTTTTAAATCACCCGGTATGATATTCTGTTACAGCAGCATGAACTGACTATAAAACACTGTTTCCTCTTTACGTGAATACATGGAAAGATTCTGTTGTTCTTTTCTTCTAAGAGGGATATAGCAGAAGGTTTCAAATAAAATTACCCACCTGTTTTATCTTTTTATTAAAGTAATTTAAGAATATTTATATACCTCTGACCTAAGTGCTTTTCCTAATCAATTATACATTTTACCTTAGAGAGAGAAATGAGCTTATATATTCATATATTTAAAAATAAATTGTGAACCTACAATATGCCAGGCTTTGTGTTAACTGCTTAGTATACACAGAGGAGTACAGAACATTCCCAGACCTTAGAGAATATATAAAGTAGCATGAGAGACTATTTAAATACAATCCAAAATTTGCTACTAGGTGAGATGAGTGCTGGGGCACAAGAAGTCATGGATGTGGTGCCTGGTTTAACTGCTCAATTCCGAAAAGTGCTAAGGGAAATTAGTCACCAGTTCATGTCCCATGACCATCAATATCTCTAAAAGTTCAATTTGTACACATTAAGTTACTTTAAAGACCGTGTTGAATAAATAATTGGATAACCCAGCAGGTGACTAATAGCTTTTTGCTTACTTTGGGATAAGCCCTGTGTGATTCTCAGAAATCTTTTAATTGTTTGATTATTTAACAAGAGGTTCTTGCCTGTACAGCTTCGAAACCTTTTCAGGTCATGGAATTAGTTTTTCATGCTCTCAGTCATAGTGGGCTCATTTTCCTCTTGTTCCTGGGAAAGGTGGTAAGATATTTTTTCCCTGGAGGTAGCTCTGCACAAGTGAGATGGTAACTGATTTAACTGGGCCCGCCCTCTAAAGCAGGGCACTGTCTCTCTTAGTCTGTGATCAGTTATTTTAAGTCGGGTCACAGTGATTAGCTCAGTAGTTGATCAATAGTGGTTTGTGGAATGTGGGAATGAGTCATTTACATGGGCCAATTCCCGGAGCCGATTTCCAGCACTGCAGCTTATTCTATGGGCCATGCAGTTTAGTTTCTGTTTTCAAGGACACGAGTGCTATGCTTTTTGTCCATGGCTCACTCTGTGTTGTGACACAGAGACTTCTGAGGGTCGGCTTTATCTTGAAATGATGTGTTTCTATGCTCTATGAAGTCCAGTCCTAACCATTGGGCAACACACTGTGAAGACAAACCTTCCATCTGAAGAACCGGGCATTGGAGTAAGCAGACCTCGTCTCCTGAATGACGTGCAGACTCTTGCAACTGTGGTTTATTTTTTATCTAACATTTTGCTCCATATACTCTTTGTCCTCCGGTTTACTCACAGTTTACAGTATTAGGAAGACAACCCAAATGCTTGTAATCCCTCTCATCACTCTTCTCTTTAGTGACCACAGTTTGTAAGTGCCTCGCTCATAGCCTTTATGTAGAAGTTCCGAGAACCATATCTTTCTGCATTTTGCTATTCAAAGAAACTGTTTGAACATCCTTCTACTTACAGCTTAAACGAAAAGGACTGTGAAAAGAGATTAGCCTGTCAATTTAAACCATTGCAAGCGGTGGAGACTATTACTGGTACTTAAAATCAAGTTGGAGGCATTTTCTTTAGCTACAAATTAGATGTATTTTTGCCTTCTGTATTCAGAGGTCAGTAGCTGCAATGGTCTGGTAGGATTTGCAAGCATCTACCTTGAGTAATCAACTCAATTATCAACTCCACTGTGTCCTAAAGCCAGTAAAGGAGGTATCTTGCCAACTGCAGACATGATTGTTACTTCTACATCATAATAGAGATTATAATATTACTCTGGCCTGAGGTGCTTAAAGGGAAAGTCTAGATTCTGCTACAAAGTAAGTACAGTTCTTCTTAAGAGCCAACATTTTCAAATCAAAATGACTCGGGTTTGAATTTTATCTCTACATTTGGGTGATTGTTGCAACTTCCCTGAACCTTGATTCCTCATTTTAATGTAAAAAATAAGAATAACTAAATAACTGATGTCTTCTACTACCTCCTGCCCTCCCATCCGACCCTGGCCCTGCTTTGGTCAAGAATTGGCTCACTCAACAGATTCTTCTTTACTTTTCTATAACATAGAGAATAGACAGCTAAGTATTCAATTTTCCTAGCTGCCGTCTAGCTAGAAGTGGTGGTGTGACACCATTCTGACCAAAGATACATAAGTTAAGGTCTGATGGGAAGAGCTTCTATTAGGTTGAAGGCCTTTGGTCCGCCTGCCTTCTTGCTGCTTGGGAAGTAGGGTGATGGCTGGAGGTGCAGCAGCCCTCCTGTCATCATGAGGATGGCAGTCCTGTGATGAGGATGGTGGGGCAAGAGGATAGAAAAAGCCTGGTCCCCGTAATGAATGTGCAAGGGTACTGGGCAAGCACAAGCTTTCATTCAGCACAACTTTATCATCCTTCATGAGAAATCAGTTTTCTTCCTGTTACCATAACGTGAAACTCATTTCTTATAAATTAATCATCTGGCTTTGCTATGCCAAGAGAACATGTGCCTGCTCACTGCCTTGAGTTACATTTCAGAATAGCCGAATGCTGGCAACGTCATGTGGCTCAGCCTTAAATACCTGACAGTCAGTGCTCAGACCCAAGTCTTTCTGATCATGAGGCCCCTGTTACTAATCACTGCACTCCCAGACTGCCCCCAATGCCGGGTACTCAGTAAAATCTTAAAGAAAATAGCAGTTGCTGACTGATGAATTCAATAGGTTCTCTATTTTTACGTTAACAAGCCTCCTCTTTCAACCCAATCTCATACTGACACTGAAATCAAAGGTTTCCATTAGCTGATTCTTCTCTGTATAGAAGTGAAAACTGAGCTGCGAGTTAGCTGAAATAAATTGTGGGCCGTGTTGGCCTTGAATGTACTGATGAAAGGCATGTACTGAAGTTTCTTGGCTGGGCCCCATGGGATGCACACTTGTGGCCTTAGAGGCATGGCACGGAGGACTACTCAGAGAAAACTGCCAAGTGACATGCAGCAAGAACGAGCCTCTGCCTCAGATGGCCTTGCTTGGCTCTGTTAGCATAGCCCTTTTAAGGGATCATAGCAGCAACAGCAAATTCCACATCAATCCACTTTTTAAGAACAGAAGAGATGTTGTTTGATATTAGCCAATAAGCTGTAGTCACTCAAAAATAGGTCACAGATACTGCCTTTTGCCCAGGTTGAAGGCCAAAAACATACTGGGCATTGTGTCTAAAATGGGATTTAACTAGTCCAGCGCCAGACTGCTGACAGCCTCCATTATACGACTTAGTAAAGCACAGTGTTCAGTGGAAACAGAACCTAGATTTCCGCCTACTTATACAAATCCTGAGGTGTTTGTTTAAATACAAAATGATTGGGGGAGCTATATATTTCTCTTAAATACTCTCTGGCCTGTTTCCAATAACATAAGGAAGAAAGCCTCAATTAGGCATTAACGATAATCATTTTTAATAAAGAAAATACTATCATTGAATTTTTCAAATAGAATCAGAAGGTAAAAAGCAAAAAGCAAAAATCCCCTGATCTCATAATCCAGCTCCTTAGAAGTTATCACTGTTAACATTTCCTTGTGTACTTGTGCAGAAATCTTCTATGAATGACAAGTATATTGTAATGGGTTGAATTATATCCCATGGACAATATATCTTGAAGTCCCAACACCCAATGCGTCAGAATGTGACCTTATTTGGGGTCTTTACAGAGATAAGCAAGTTAAAATGCAGTCGTTAGGATGGGCCCTACTCCAGTATGACTGGTGTCCTTATGAAAAGGGGAAATTTGAACGCAGAGACAGACACACACAGGGAGAATACCATGTGAAGATGAAGGCAGAGATCTGAGTGATGCTTCTACAAGCCGAAGAACCCCGGCGATTGCCAGCACCACCAGAAGCTACAAGTAACAGAATGGACTCTCCCTCATATCTCTCAGAAAGAGCCAACACTGCCGACAGTTTGTTTTTGGATTTCTAGCCTCTGGAAGTGTGAGACAGTACATTTCTGTGCTGTGGATAAGTCACCTAGTTTGTAGTATATTGTTAGCCCTAGCAAACTAATATACATGTAAAAATTGATATTGATATAGACATAGGTATATATGTACATAATATTGCCTTATTTATCATTTCATTTCTTTGTGAATCACAACTTATTCTGGTCCCTCTCTGCATCTTTCTCTGGTTTCAATAACACTGTGCCTGATATTTTCCCCAGTATAATGAAAGTTGAGATTTCAACAATATGATTGTCCTTATAAATCCTCCCATACTTATGAGCCTATGCATCTGGCTCTGGATATATGGGCACTATTTTGTAGTTTTTCCATAAACTGCTGGATACCCAGTAGATGCCAAGTATTGCACTATGATTTGGGGGATGCAGAGATCAGTGAAATAAGGAGATAATGTGCAATACTCTGCTTGAAGCTAAAGAGATTCCAGGAAAAGAGCACACCCAGGATGAAATACTATATTCATGATCTAAGTATCTGATGCCAACTCTTCTTAAAGCGACCTCCCAGATCAAGGAGGGTAGGAAGTTGCAAATATCACCCCATCAGAGTTAGGTGAAATTATCTATTAAGATCATTACATTATATTTTCTCTGATTCTGTATGCCAAGCAACTTTTTCTGTCTTAATAAAGTTTCCTGTATAGATTTCCCTGTGGCAGAGGCTTGCCTGATGGCAACATCTCCCAGATTTGTTCATCACGGTATTCCCCCCTGCGAAGTTCAGTGCCTGCCTCACCATGTGTACTCGTAAAATAATTGTCACATTGACTAAATGTTATATATAGTAAATATTTATAAAGTGTACATTATTTATAAATAATGTGTGCCTACTGTGAGTCAGAAATTGGGCCCCAAATGAAGATTTCTCATAGTAAATTAGCAATTTGACACTGCTTAATCAGTGATTTAAGAAGCGGGTTCAATAATCTCATATCTCATCAATGCAGATAAAACCTAGTTCCTGAATTTTAAACCCAAGGCCTAGACACTTCTCTTAAATCTTTAGGTACCTACTTTGAAAAGCCCTGTTGAGCAGTTTTTCCAACTGTCTCACTGATTCATTTATTCAGTCAGCTACTCATTCAGTTATTTCCTCAAATCTTATGTGATCTGCCTTTCATGCTTTTATCAGACAACGACCACCTACATTTGTGATGTGTCAGGAGCTATGATTGGTACTGAGTGAGGATTCCAAGATACTAAGACAGCCTTGTCCTGTGGGATCTAATGCACAGTATCTGATTTAAACAGTGTGCTGGGGGTTACACCCTGTGCGGTTCTGAATGTCACGTACAATACTGAGGGCCTCTTGCTCCCCACCCAGCCAGTGCCCAGGTCAGAGAAAGCAGTGCAGGAGCCGGAGGCCGCATCGGTAGTTGTCTCCTTCCTTCTCTCCAAGCCAAACTCCAGGCCCTGACATCCAAGGCTCACAGTAATGAGAGAGATGCTGGAACTCATTCAATTGCAGAGAATTTTAATGAGGAACTCAGGGTAGGATGTTATTTATTTATTTAATTTTTTCAATCATGAAAGGGAAACTGTTTTGGTAGCTATTTTGAGGCAAAATTTAGCATCCTCTGTTGTGCTGCAGTACTTTCAGAAGCTATGTAAGACTCTGTGTCTCCTTTAATAATTACGAAGATTTCACATAAGCATTGATTGAGCTGCTGCACTACACAGGTGACCCTGAGGTTGGTAGCAGTCGGTGCGTGGGTGCCTCACCCACGTGAAGAGACACTGGGGCCAGCCTACACTCCTAGATTTGATGTGGTTTTCTAGGGCAATACAAAGTGAAATACCTTGTTCTGGCAGCTATGATGGACCCAATCCATGCACCTGAGTTAATTTCAGAGTTTTCAAGACTGGGGTGAAGTGCAATGGAGCCTTTAAAAAATTTAACAGTTGGTGGAACACTGGTGATTTAAAATGTATACCTTCTACCAACATTTAACTAACATTTATTGAGTGTTTATTACATGGACTAGATACTTTCACTGACATTAGCTTCATTGCTTCTCAGACCAACACGCTGAAATAATGTACTGAATAATCTCATTTTTGTAAGTGAGAAAAGAGAAGTTCAGAAAGCTTAAGGAATTGTCCCAAGTTCATACCGCTATATTGGAACCGTGATGAAATGTCATGGATATTTATCATAAATGTTCTTTTCGTTACCAGTAAAGATAATATTCTTCAAGTTTTATTCGCTGCTTTTCCAATCTTTCCTTTCTTCTCTCTCTACATTCTTCCCTCCCTCCCTCCCTTCCTTTCTTCTTATGTCTTTTCTCTCAATTACCTCCCTCCATTCATTCTTTCTCGAGTACCTACTGTGTGTCAGGCCCTGCCTTGGGATTTGGAGCTGCCCTGACCGGGTCTGTCCAAATCCAGGGTGTAGTATAAGGAAACCCAGTGTAGCTGCTTCCTGAGCTGCAGTCTTGCATCTGCTTCATCAGTATTAAGTCGGGCACTTTATCCTTCACTTACCTGACTCTTCTCTGACTTCCTCTCGGTGGATTCTCACCTTGGATGAGAAAGAAGGGTGATACGATTTGGGGCCTCTTCAACTTCAATGGCCATAGAAAGTCCCCTCCTATTAACAAGCAACAAAGAACATAATTCAGAAATACAGACAGATACCAAAATGAACAACTTATTTATGTCTTTGGTGAAAAGTAAACACGAGGACTACATAAATGTAATTTAGGAAGCCACGTGTCTTCAGCTGGTTGCAGGGTCTGAAGTTCCCTCCTCCTAGTTTTCAATGGTACCATGTGAGTATTTCTCCGTGGAAATTTCTACATTTCCATGGGAACAAGGGCTTGGAGGACTGGGGTGGCAAGAGTCCTCCAAATTAAAAAAACACACAAAAAAACACGTTTTGCGTATCAGGGACTGTTCTAAGTGCTTTATATTATTTCCTACGATCCTCGTGAGAGTCTTACCCTACAGATGAGGACATGGAGGCCTAGAGAGATTAAGTGACTCACCGTGGTCACAGAGCCCAGGGAACGGCACCACTGGGACGCCGTCTTGGTTGATCTGTCATTGGCATCCTAGCTCTTAACCACCATACTCTTTACTCCTTCTCTCTACCCACATCACCTACTTCACCATTTCCTTAGGGCAGGACCCTATAGCAACATCTCTCCTGAATGATTGCCAGGCAACATAAACTCGAAAGGCCACATAGCCCCCATTTTGACATGTCTCTGAGTCACTCGGTGGTTTAACATGTGTGTGGCACTGGGAGGGGCTCAGGGGTGGCTGTGATCACAAGGAGAGGTGAAGAAGAGCATATGCTCTGTGTCAGGTGTGGGTCCAGGGCCATTCTCTGTGGTATTTCCATAGATGAAATAAACGCATCCTGTGGTAGGAGATGGATATGGGCCTGAAGAGTAGGAAGGGGGGTGGGGCTGGGGAACTTAAGAAGTAATGAGAGAGAATGGTTCTGTCACAATATGCTATTGAGTTGGGAAACGCTTTCCAACTCAGCTATGCTAGATTGCAGGTGTGCTTTGGGAACGTGGCTGAGGGTGTGTGTCAGTGGGAGCAGCCAGGAAACCTAAAAGTCTGTAATATGGGAACTGACTCAGGTGGTGGGATAGGCAGATGAAGCTCCCATGGCAGCATACACCTCCGGGGAAAAGACTTCTCTCCTCACAGAGGCTGTATCTGCACCCATGGCACGTGCCAGCTGACCACAGCAGCTGCATTGAACGGGGCCTCTCCTTGACTTCATGGGTTTGGTAATTGGAGGCGTGTGGCAGCACAGTGAGATGTTTGCATAATGATTTTGCCATGAAGGCCAGGTGGCATGCACCCTGAAACAGGGACAGCTGCAGCCACTTTGAAATTATGCAGCCACCTCTAGGGCTGAGAAACTTCTTGCAAAACCGGGGCTACACATTTGGATTGGGGAGGGCCCTGCAGAGGAATGGGAACCTAGGAGAGGCAAGAAGAAATTTCTTACGGTGACAAGAGGAGGGCTGGAGCTAGAGAGCTGTTTGCTGGGCTTGAAGTGACTTGTCCGAGGTCATATGGTTGGCAGGTACATGGACACCAGTTTGGCCTGTAAAATGTGTTTTTACCACAATCTGTGGAATCTCTTCTCAAGACCAAAGCATGAACATGCTAGTTTAAAGAATGTGAGAGCCCAGTTTTACTAGTATGAGGGATCCACCCCTCTGGGCTGTCTGATAACCAGAAGGAGCATGTAACTTGGCAAGGACATCCTATTATTACTGTGTTTTGTAACAGGCATATTAGGGCAGAGAAGATGACCTAAGATGTGGGATGGGATTGGTCCAAGTCTAGCAGCCATGTCTTTATTTTATCCCTCCCCCTTTTGAAAATGCTCACACCAAGTCTGGTTAGGCTATCATGGGAAAGGAAAGGACCACTTGCTCAAAGGCAGCAGTGCAGGGACACGGGCTGACTGTTCAGAGACTAGTCTGTTTCAGGAGCTGCCAACAGCAATGAAATGAAACTAGGCATCGTCTCTGAACTGGAAATTGTGACAGTGCTGTACTCAGTGACTCTTTAAGTGCCTGCCTCACCATAAACTCCCTTTTGAGAACAGTCACTGCACTTCCCGTGTTTCCCTGAAAATAAGACCTCGCCTGACCATCAGCTCTAATGCGTCTTTTGGAGCAAAGATTAATATAAGACCTGGTATTATATTATATTATACCCAGTCTTAACAGTAAAATAAGACTGGGTCTTACATTAATTTTTGCTCCAAAAGATGTATTAGAGCTGATTGTCCAGCTAGGTCTTATTTTCGGGGAAACACGGTAACTACTTACTTCAGTGTTTGCCAACTCATATGCCTACGCGGGTCAGGCATGTAAGTAAATGAGTCAAGTTAGCTGACAGTAGGGAGATTCAGGGACTATGTTGAACTGCAGAGCGCGGGACTTTCTAAGTGTCCGTCACTACTCAGTATCTGTTGACTGTGGCTAGTGTTTTCTGATATTCACATTTTTCAAGGGAAACTGGAAATCTGGGTCGTCACGTGAAATCTCCTTACTTAAAAATGTTGGTTGAGCATTAAATTTCAAAAAATACTGGGTGAGCCAGTATAGTGTAAATCAAACCAAACACAGCTATGGCTGGTTCCAGCCTCTTTGTTACAATCAGCACTCTGCACTAAGGTTTAGTGTTTCACCCATAGCACCACTGCTCTGCCTTCAGTTAATTGGAGAGGAAATGGCACTGGGGCAATGATAGCCCTCGTTAGGTTATTCCCTGGACATGAAATGACTGTGGGAAGATCCTTCTCAGAAGGGAATCTGTATACCAAAAGGTGACTGTTCAGCTTAATCAGGTCCTTGCTCTTGGGGAATTAGAACAGGAGACACAGAGAGAGTTAAGTCATAATAGGAGAAGAAGCAGAGCCCGAGACTCGCCAAGAAACCTTAATGGCAGAGCATTCAAATTGGATGCCTGCTGCTGAGAGGCACACGACCAAACAGCTTGCGTTTTTGCTGTGTACAGTGGATGGCTGGAGCTAATGTTGCTTTTTAAAAGAGTGTCAGGTTTTTCTTAATGTTCTATATTATTTTAACGATAAAACCCATTGAGCAAGGTAAACCTGAGTACAAGTATGTCTGGGAATCTGGTAATTTCAGAGATGCTGGACAGTGCAGGAATTTGTGGTCTGATACATACATTTGCTTGTAATAGACCACCCATTCTTGCTCACACTGGTGGGCTCCAGGGACCACGTGACCCTACCACATCTGCTGATTGGACAAAGGTATTGTGGATACCTTTGCCAAGTTGAACCAACCAGATTCTATACCTTGTGAGTTTGAAAACATGTTAGTTCATCCATGATGAATGCTTGAAGAGGCAATGTATGCTCAGGACTTAAGACTCTTCTTATGGATGGCCATTTCCGGTAAAATTCATTAGCATGGTTTACAAGGCCCAGCCAGATGTGGCTTGTGCTTTCTTTTCTAGACTCGTCACTCACCGATCCCCCTGACATGTTCTCTGCTCCAGGCATGCTGGCCTTTCTGGTCTACAAGCCGGTGTGATTGTGCTGCCTCAGGGCCTTTGCATGTGCTGTTCTCACTTCCTGGTGACTAGTTAGCTCCTATACAGCCTTTCAGATCTCAGCTCAAATGTCACTTTTTCAGAGAGATCTATTCTTATGCTTTGAATTAGATCAGAGTCCTGCCATTCTCTCCTCTCCACTCATTAGACATTCCATGGCACTATACATTATTTTTCCTTCATAACAGTTAGTTTACTATAGCCATTCATTATGGCTTTTCTTTCTGCATCCTTTCCTTGTTAAAAGCACTACTCTGAGATCAGATTTCTTGAGTTCAAATCCTGGTTCTACTAGGTATGTGACTGAGCATGTTACTTAGTCGCTCTCAATCTAGTGTGGTCACCTGTGAAATGAGGATAGTAACCGTAACCAGAAGACTTCCTTCCTTCTCACTTGGGGCAGCCATTGAGTTTGAGTGATTTTCCCATCTTTTTGTGTGCACTCAGTTTATACTAGCAGAACACTAATGTGTTTTGCAATACCATTTTAAGTGTTTTTATTCCTAGTATTTCTTTCTGCTATGTAGGTAATAAAAAGGAAGGGCTGAGCTCATTGTCTCAAAAAAATGATGGCATATCAGAAGGAGAAACAAAGAGTCTTTTCTTGATTTGTATATTTCAAAAGTCTAGGCATTACAGGGAATCTGAGAGGGTGTGTGTAAACAGACTACCCCCGATTTTTGGGGAGAATGAAATAAGAAAATGGATATAAACAATCCTACTTAATTTCTTGTAGTGTTTTTGTTTGTTTGTTTGTTTGGTTTTTTGGGGGTTTTTTTTGTGTGGCATGGGTACAAATAAGGATTTCCCAGTGCTTAGGAAGTTAGCCAGGAGAAATCCTATGCTCAAGAATAACGATGACATACCCCAAAAGCGAGTGAATCAATAATTGAAGACCAGGAGGGAGACCTAAGGAAGGAGACAGCTCATTAGAGGCCTGGGAGGTTAAAGAACCAAACCAGATGCCTTTCTCCCAGCAATAACTAAGCATTCCATAAACACCCACCAGTTAGAGGTAATCCGTTCCAAAGGAGAGCGACCCCTCAATTGCCTAAGATCATTCAATTCCAGGTAATATGGGAACTTACAATAGAAATAAAATTCACATATGTTCCTTATACATTTGAATTTAAGACTAACTCATATATTTTCTAAAGAGAATACATGATGAGGTTGATTTGGCATCGCTTGATAAGGGGCATATCTTTTCTGCTATAGTTCATAATATCCATTCCAGAAGTAACTAGACCACGTACATCCACTTAAGCTCAAGCACCTCTTCCTGAACGGTCTCATCAGCAATGGCAAGGGTGATGGGTGACTGTACCTTATTAACAGTCATGACAGCTGTGGCAGGGAAGGCCACTTGGGGCCACTTTCCTAGAAGACTGACTGGGGTTGTGGCAGGCACTTAAAGGACTTATGAACTCCTTAGAGATAGGGTTTCTTGGCTCATGAGGCTTTGGGGAGAGAGGCAGGGCATTTAAGGGGAGTAAGTTTCATAATGTAAAGTCCCATTGGGTCCTCTGATTAATTTCACATAGGATTTGCATAGCATTTTTAGGAGAGCATTGTTAGAGATCTGGCACTGTGTGAGTGTGGGACAACTCTGTGGCAAGGCTGGGTGCCCATAAGGTATAGGTTTAAAAACATAGGATTGATGCAGAGTGGAGAAACTTTAGTTTTATCTTTGCTACATTAATACTGTGTTTCCCTGAAAATAAGACCTAGCCAGACCATCAGCTCTAATGCGTCTTTTGGAGCAAAAATTAATATAAGACCTGGTATTATATTATATTATATTATATTATATTATATTATATTTATTATATTTATTATATTTATTATATTTATTATATTTATTATATTTATTATATTTATTATATTATATTATATTATATTATATTATATTATATTATATTATATTATATTATATTATATTATATTATATTATTGCATAAGACCCAGTCTTATTTCACTATAAGACAGGGTCTTATATTAATTTTTGCTCCAAATGACGCACTAGAGCTGATGGTCTGGCTAGGTCTTCTTTTCAGGGAAACACGGTAGGCTGATGAAGGTGAGATTTCTGATCTTGGTGAGGCCAGAGCGCAGTTTAAATGTTTTAGGTCACATCTTAAGAGGAACACATATAAAATAGAAAGCAGTCAAGAAAGTTAAACCATGTTATATGAAAGATGGCTGAAGGATCTCGGGATATTTACCTACAAGAAAAAAGGCTTCAGGTGACACGATTGCCAGCTTTAAATATTCAAAATCCTGTCACTTGGAAGAGGGACTGCACTTACTCAGTAAGGCTCCAGGCCAGATCTAGGATCAGTAGGTAGAAATTAGAGAAGGACAAAATTTAATTCACTTGTAGAGCAGACACCTGAAGTGGAGTTGTCTGAAGATTGGATGGGCTGAGTTCATTGTCAAAGAAGGAATTCAAGCCCAGGTTGGTAGGAATATTGTAGCGACAAGGTGATGTGGTGCAGTAAAGAGTTAGAGATATAATTGGATTTTAATTTTGGCACTTAACCAAATGTAGGATATTTAGCAAGTTGCTTAATTTTTCTGCTTCTGTTTCATAATCTGTTTTTAGATTTTTATTAAAATATACCACGTTTCCCCAAAAAATAAGACCTAACCAGAAAATAAGCTCTAGCATGATTTTTCAGGATGACATCCCCTGAACATAAGCCCTAATGTGTCTTTTGGAGCAAAAATTAATATAAGACCCAGTCTTATTTTCGGGGAAACATGGTAGCTAACATACAATATTATATTAGTTTCAGGGGTACACCATAGATGTTCAACATTTATATTCCTAAAGAAGTGATCACCGTGGTTAAGTCCAGCAACCATCTGACACAGTAAGTACCACACTATCATAATATTATTGATTATATTCCTTATGCTGTACATTACATCCCCATAACTTGTTTGTTTTATACTTGGAAGTTTGGTTCCCTATTCCCCTTCACCTTTTCCCCCCCTTTTAAAATTTTTCAATTATAGTTGACATTCAATATTATTTTATACAAGGACTGACAATTATGTTCACGAACTTGTCACCACGTGCTGACATTGGCAGCACTGTACAAACAGCTCAGTAAGGTTTCATAACCTTGGTATATCAGTGTCTCACAGCTGTGTTCGTGTCTGATAGGTCGGCCGGTAAAGGAACGCACGTGGTCAGGCAAGTTAAGAAAGTTTTTATTGTGAGAGAGAAAAGGATATCAGACTGAGCAAAGACCGCTACAGTCTGGGCTGCACGCCTAAAGGAGACTTGCAGTCCCGAAGGAGAGGGTGAGGAGGGTTTTATAGGGAGTGTACTGACAGGGGAGCATTGTTTAAACAGAAAATGCTGATTGCCTGCAAACCAGTAGCTGTTTGTGGCGTTTTCTGTTGTCGCAAGTTTGGCTCTGTCTGCAGGTGCAGGCCAATAGACATTTTGTTGTTTTCTTGCAGACATGGCTCTGTCTGCAACTCAAGGTCTCTGAGAGCTAACATTCAGAGACCTAACGTTAAGTCAAGGTCTGTAACATTCAGAGACCTAACAGTGTCCACGTGTGGCAGTGTCTTGCTGAGTGGCATTCATTATTGTTGTGTGTTTTTGTGTGCCATCGTGAAAATGAGCCTGAATTAGACCAATGAATAAACATTAAATTTCTTGTTAAACTTGGCAAAAGTGGAATTGAAATCAGGGACATGTTAGTCCAAGTTTATGGGGATAATGCCATGAATAAAACGGCATTTCTACAAATGGATTAAATGTTTTTCTGAGGGGAGAGAACGCATCACTGACAAAGAGAGGTCAGGGTGGCCAGTAACAAGCAGAACTGATAAAAACATTGCAAAAATTCATGAAATTGTGCGTCAAAATCATTAGCTGACTGTGAGAAGCATAGCAGACCAAGTAAACATTGATAGAGAAGCAGTTAGGAAAATCTTAACTGAAAATCTTGGCATGAGTAAAGTATGTGCAAAAATGGTCCCAAAAGAGCTCTTGCATCAGGACAATACACCAGCTCACACGGCACTGTCTGTGAGGGAGTTTTTAGCCAGTAAACAAATAACACCCTCCCTCCTCACCTGATCTGGCCCCCAGTGACTTATTTCTTTATGCGAAGTTAAGGATATATTGAAAGAAAGACATTTTGATGACGTTCAGTTTATCAAAGGAACAATATGTACCACCTCCTCTTTATCCATTCATCCATCAACAAACACCCAAGCTGCTTCCACATCTTGACCATTGTACACAGTGCTGCAGTGACCCTTGAAGTACCATTTTGGGTTTCTTCAGATAAACACCCAGAAGTGGGATTACTGGGTCCTTCTTTGTCTCTAATTATAGCCTTTGTTTAAAAGTTTATTTTGTGTGGTTTAAGTATTGCTACACCAGCTTTTGTTTGTTTGTTTCTATTTTCATGAAATACCTTTTTCCCATTCCTTTACTTTCATTCTGCGTATGTCTTTTGATCTGAAGTGAGTCTCGTAGGCATCATATATAAGGGTCTTATTTTCTTATCCATTCAGCCACCCTATCTTTTGATTGGAACATTTAATCCTTTTACGTTTAAGCAATTGTTGAAAGATATGTAGTTATTTCCATTTTATTATTCATATTTTTGATCTTTTTTCCCCCCCTTCAACTTCTTAAAGAGGTCTTTCTAAAATTCCTCGTAATACTGTTTAGGTGGTGATGAAGTCCTTTAGCTTTTTCTTGTCTGGGAAGCTCTTTATCTGTCCTTTGATTCTAAATGATAGCTTTGCTGACTAGAGTAATTTTGGTTGTAGGTCCTTGCTTTTCATCACTTTGAATATTTCGTGTGAATCCCTTCTGGCCTGCAAAGTTTCTGTTGAGAAATCAGCTGACAATGTGATGGGAATTCTCCTCTAGGTAACTAACTGCTTTTCTCTTGCTGCTTTTAAGATTCTCTCTTTGTCTTTAACCTTTGGCATTTTAATTATGATGTGTCTTGGTGTGGGCCTGTTTGGGTTCATCTTGTTTGGGATTCTCTGTGCTTCCTGGGCTTGTATGTCTGTTTCCTCTACCAGATTAGGGAAGTTCTCCATCATTATTTCTTCATACAGGTTTTGATTTCCTTGCTTTCTCTCCTCTCCTTCTGGTTCTCCTATGATGGAAATGTTGGCACGCTTGATGTCACAGAGGCCTTTTAACTATCCTCAATTTTTTGGATTCTTTTTGTTGCTCTGTTTAGGTGTGTTCTGCTAAATCACTGATTCAGTCCTCTGCTTCACCTAATTTACTGTTGATTCCCTCTAATGTATTCTTTATTTCAGTTATTGTATTCTTTATTTCTGACTAGTTCTTTTTATGTTTTCTAACTCCATTTTTATATTTCCTATCTCTTTGTTGAAATTCTCCCTGAGATCAAGCATCCATTTAACCAGTGTTTTGACTCTGCATCTGGTATATTGCTTGTCTCCATTTTCTTTAGTTCTTTTTCTAGAGCTTTGTTCTGTTCTTCTATTTGGGACTTGTTTCTCTGTCTCCCCATTTTGGCTGCCTCCCTGTGTTTGTTTCTATGTATTATGTTGCTATGCTGCTATATCTCCCAGTTTTAGTCGAGTGGCCTTATGTGGTAGGTGTCCTGTGGGGTCCAATGACACAGTCTCCCTGGTCACTTGAGCCAGGTGCTCCATGTGTGTCCCTTGCGTGGGTTGTGTGTGCTTTCTTACTATAGTTGAGCCTTGGGAGGGATTGACCCTCAGGATGATTGGTTGTGAGGACTGGCTGTGGCTACAATGGACAAGCTGTTGTGCAGGGCCTCACTCTGCAGAGCAGATGTATGTTAGCAGGGCTCTGGTGCCTACTTAGTCTACCCTTTGGGTGTGTTGTCCTTGGAGGTGGCCAGGGGATGCTCCAGCTGGGCCCCGTCTGAAGCTGGCCACTGGGCTTGCCAGCCCCAGGCTTCCTAGAAGAGGCTCTGCTGCAGGTGAAGTTCAGCTGCCGACTGTGCCCTGCCCGGGGCCACCTGGCATGAGCCACAAAGTAATCCACAGATGGCCACCACCTGTGCTGGGCTTGGAGGTGCATCAAGAGGCTAAGCCACAATCTGAGGTTGGCTGTCGCTACTGCCAGGCTTAGGGCTGCTCAGCCAAAGGTACGGGACACGCTGAAGCCAGATCCTATTTGTTCTAGTTTTGTGAACCTTTGAGAGATCTTAGGAAAGTCCACAGCATGAGCCAAGACAAGCCGTTCATAAGGAAAAGCCACTGGAAGTGGCTTGGGTGGGTCCAAAAGTTGGGTGGGGTGGGGTCCTAGAGAATCAGGGCAAATGAACCGTGTTAGCCAAGTTGATGGAGGCTCAGTGTGGCAGCTAGCTGCATCTGCATGCCGGTAGGGGTGAGGGCTCAACAAAGAAACGATGGTTTCTGCCAGCTCCCCATTTAGGAGAAAGCTGCCCCCCTAGTCCTCGGCCTGCAGCCAGATAATTCAGTTCCTCCTCATGTGTCCTCAGCACTGCTGCCCGAGCCCTGGAGTTCAGAGCAATTGAGGTTGTCAGCAATTGAGTAAGTATGTGCACAGGCCCTTCAAGAGGTGTGCCTGAAACTTCAGACGCCCTCGTCTTGCTCAGGCACAATCTCTGTTGGTTTTCTCTGTTGAAGTTATGGGGACGTCTCTCCCTGGCACTGGAAGCCTTCACTCCTCTGGTGGGGACCTCCATAGCTGAGACATCCCTCCCAATTTTTAATGGTCACATGTGGGTGTAGGAGCAGCCGCCCTGAGTCTCAGCCCCCCCACTAGTCTTAAGGTGGCTCCTTTTGAATGTCCTTAGTTGTAGGACCTCAGTCGAGCTAAACTTCTGGTGATTCTCAGTAATGGTTCTGTAGTTTAGTTGTGATTTTGATGTGGTTGTGAGAGGAGGCAAGCACAGAGTTTACTATTCCACCATCTTGAGCAGAAATCCTCATCATAGTTTTTAAAATGGAGATAATGTTTACTACATAATTGTTGGCAAGAGTTAAATTATATAATTAACTTTAATCCTTAATTATCTAAATAGGGTGTGTGTGTGTGAGAGGGAGAGAGAGATTTCTGGTCCCTCCTAACCTGAAATTCTATGATTCCAAAAGCTTTGGTTAAAAAAAAAAAAAAAAAAAAAAAAAAAAAGTTGAAAGAATGAGCTATTCTTTGGCATTCCTTAGGTACTCCCCAGTATTTTGAAATGGACTTAAAAGCCTTTGAAAGTGCTCCAGTTTCTTATGAAGTTGTTTGTTTTGATGTAGTTTTCACCAATCAAAAATTCAGTACATAAGAAGTGGAAAATATTTGACAATCATTCTAATGCCACCCAAGAATGAAAAATGCCCCTCACTTTGCTTGTGCAAAATGAGGTATGAAGATTGTTTTTTACCAAGGAATTGAAAAAGACAGAGAAGGATGAGCAATCACAATTTGGTCCCTTGGTTAATAGCGTGATTTGATTGTGTTTACATATCAGACTTGTGTTTGGGGGCCTCTGAGCCTCTGTGCACGTTTATCAAATTGCAAACAGCACCATTTATGCGTGGCTGGTGATAAAGCACTACCACACAACTGAATAGCTTTCCCTGTAGAAGATGATTATTTCCCAAGATAAAAGCTGGCTACCTGATGCCAAAGCAATTCATCAATCTGATGGAAAAAAAAAATCAGACAAACCACTCTTTTGGTGTAGTGTAGAGCAAACAATTGGTGGATTGACTGGGTTTTGGCTGCAAACACAGCCACAGAAAACCTAAAACAGCATGAGGTGTTTGTGAGAGTTCACATTGTAATGTAATTATTCCTGCTAAATTTCTTTATGGTTTCCAGTTTACTCCCAAGTTAACCATGGGGGTCGAAGTTAAATGGTCACACCATCATCAAGAGTAATGGGTTTGTTTGCTAATAGAAATTGTGGTTTTCATTTCCATTTTGATGGTACTTTTCAGTTTGCAGTGATAACGTAGTGAGCAGGGGAGGTTTGCTTTGGAAAGGAAGAAACTATATCCTGATGCCAATACACTGCAGAGGAGATATCTCAAAACCTAAGAGCAATCGCTGTTTGAGTTTCGTTTTTCTAGCCATCAATAAGGTGGAGGAGAATAACCCCACGCTTTGCAGTCAGAGAGAACTCATTCATTTGTTCATTTATTCAACATATTTTCATTGAGCTCCTTTTAGGTTTAAGGCTCTGGGGATACATCAGCTGACTGGCAAGCTTCATGCTCCCAGAGACATTACAATTTAATAGGACAGTGGAGGTGGAGGGGCCAGACAATAAACATACCGATATTCTTCAATTCCTGGCCTCTGTATTTTCTATTTTTGTGACCTACGGTAAGTTATTAACTTAATAATGCCTCACACACGGGAGGACTCAGCAAATGATAGTCTTGCGTTCTCTACTCCCTGCTCTACAGAAAAAGAACAACCTGGCTTCTCAGGTTGGTTTGATGCCTTTCTCAGGGCCAGACACATGAAGATCTTTGTCATCCCTGCAAACCGCAGGTAGATTCAGGATGAGTTTGCTTGTTTAATGTTACTGTGAGGGTCTGTCTTTTAAGTCCCAGAGCTGGTCAGCCTTTTTTCTCTCCATTTTTCCCTGCCAAAGAGGATACTTCCAGATGAACTACTTTCAACCCATAACTATTACTATCTTTTAAAAAGTCCACCGCAAAAAGCTTGTTTTGACTGCAGTGTTAGTCTACCTTTTACTGAGTGTTCACAAATTAAGCTTTTTAAAAAGCTGTAAAAGGTAGTATTTCTTATAACCCGCTTCTGGTATTGTTAGGACTGGGTGGTCGCCTTGTTAGAGAATGGGACCTAGAAGAAGAGATGGTGAATTTATTGATGGGGAAACAAATATCATTAATAATTACAATTTTATGTGCAACCACAGTTTATGATGGATAAAAAGTATAGTCTATAATGAAGTTTCTCAAATAAAATATGTCAGGAGTTCCAAACAAGTGAATTGAGTCAAATATTTGTACTACATCCGCTCATTGGGAAGCTGAGAGAATGAATATGACATGAATTGAATATTCCTTCACCTTCTCCCACTACCCTTCCCTTGCTCCAGGTACTTATAATCTACATGTCAACCTTAGTATAGAGTTCATGTAAGATACCAAAATATTTTCTCCTTAAAAGCTGAGTAAATCTATATTATGTGGAAAAAAAAAAAATATTAGCACAACTCTCCAGAAGATGCTTGTATTGTTTTGGTTGCTATCAATCCAGCTCTTTAGTTGTGCTAATTAGACAAGGTGCTGAAGGAAACCTGGAAAAGCCTGAAAAAGACAAGAAGGGTTTCCACTGGAAAAGGCAGAGCAGTATTGGCAGGAGCGAATATAAAAACAAAAAGGATGAAGGAACCAGGAGGCAGTGTGATCCTTCTGGGAGAGATCTTAAGAGTTTGGGGGTGGGTGAGAAAAAGGATTTGGTGGCTAGCTGCCATATATGAGATATACAGAGAGAATAATGAAGGAAAGAAAGAGGCTTTTAAGAAGTTTGGCTCTGCATATAAGTATAATTTACTCCTGGCCTTCTTTTAGGAGAATACAGTAAAAAAAAAAAAAAAGTAAATTACATTCCAATTATTGTGGCAGCTTCTAGGTAGATTTCTTTTCTTTTCTATTTTCCATGCAATACTAAAGAGTGGTCAGGCCTTAGAATGGCTTTATAAAATTCAACTTTGAATGAAGCATGTAAGTCAGTCTGGTATTTTTGTCCCTTCAAACTCCCTGTTTCACAGGCATCCTTTAAGACATTTCTTCCATGTTGGAGAGAAATAGCTGAAAATCCAAAGGCTTTGAATTTAGACAAATCTGGTTTCTAATGCTATCTCCTCACTTGCTAGCTGTGTTTTCCTAGGGCAAGTCATGTCACCTCTGTAAGCTTCAGTTTATCATATGGAGTTAAGAGGACCTCCCCTGTAAGAATGGTGTAATCACAGGAATAAAGAAACATCTAACAGAAGATCCTGGAAACAGATGGCCCATTCAAATTAGGAAAATTTGAGAAAGTGTAATAGGAGGAAGTTTTTAAAAAATATATATAGGTAGCATGGAGGAAAACCACAAAAGACAGTATGGTACTCTGGTTACCAGTCTCAGGCTTGAAGGTCTGTGTAGGGGTGTGTCCTGAGACCTAGAGACAGAGAAGCCTACGTAGAAAGAGTTCTCAGAGAGAGCTTCTGTGGGGAGGTGTATTCTGCCCTTGGAACACACTGGGAGATTGGGAAATGAATGGTGTAGCTTCCCTCCCTCTCTTCTTTCCTCCCTCCAGCCCCTTCAGGGTCCTCTATTGGCCAATCCCAACTTGAAGCCATTTGCTAAAGGAATCCATTAAAGTCACAAGAGTGGAGAAGGATGAAGCGTAGATCTGGGGGCAAATTGAAAATGTCCATCATGCTCAGTAAGTGTTATTTCCCATCTCCCTTTTCCTTTCCCAATAGTGAGGGCAGACGGGTACCTTTCCCACGGAAAAATAAGCATACTGTAGAGCTGTTACTAGTCTCCAAAAGACTGTGCCTTATATGTGAGTTCTACAGATTGTGACACATCACAGACTTAGTTCTGTACTTAGAAGTGAGTCCATAATAATCTTTGTAAAGGTGGTAGGTGAAGCACAGGTGGTCTAGTGGCTGAGTCTCCAGGAGAGTGAATGATGCAGAGAACTTGCTATGTTGGTCAGATATAAACAGGAGCTGTTGTTTCAACAGTGGCTTTTCAAGTTTGCCTCTTGGCATGGAGCTCACTCTGGCAGAGGGTATCATATAAACAGGGCACATGCCCAAGCATGCAAGCCAGTCACTACTTGTTGGATGCATTTTCACCCTCTAGCCTGTGACCCACAGCTAGCTGACAAAGCTGATGGCAAGGCATCCTTTCAGAGAATGTATTATGGACCACTTGGATCTTTTCAAAACTTGTAAATGAGTTGAAGACCACCTTTGGAAAAGAATGGTTTGTTACCACTGGGGGTACAGATCATTGATTCACTCCATTTATAAGGCTTCTGACCTTTGGAAAAGTAATGCATTTCCTAAAAAACAAAACAAAACAAAAATGTCTTTCTCTTTTGCCTCCCATAGTGGGCTGAATGGTACTCCCCCCCTCCATAAAAAAAAAAGAGAGACCCATGTCCTAATCCCCTGAACCTAGGAGTATACCTTATTTGGGAAAAGGGTCTTTGTAGATGTAATTAAGAATATAGAGATGAGATTATTCTGGATTATCTGGTTGGGCCCTAAATGCGATCCCAAGTGTCCTTACAAGAGACATACAGAGGACAGACACAATGAGAAGTCAATATGAAACTGGAGGCAGAGATCGGTGTGATGTGGCCACAAGCCAAGGTAGCCAGCAACTACTAGAAGCTGGAAGAGGCATGAAATAGATTCTCCCTTAGAGCCTTTGTAAGGAGTGTGGTCCTAGTTGTAGACTTTCGGCCCCCGAAAGAATCCTGAAGGAATAAATATCCATTGTTGCAAGCCAATAAGTTTGTGGTGTTTGTTATACAGCCGTGGAAACTGATATACCTGCTATGCAACTATTTGTGCTGATACCTGACTACTAAACAGGTCGAGTCTTAGCCGCCTGAAGAATTTTAGAAATAGTGCAAAGAACAACGATCTCAGAATGTATTTTTCTGAAGTTTATGAGAAGTTATCTAAAAATCCTGGAAAGTTGTGCTATTTAATTGATACTGGTGACACTTGCAATGAAACACTATTAAATTGAAAGAGATGCAGAAGAAAGAACATTGGCAGAAGGGATCACATGCCTTAGATTCTAGTACTGTCTTTATTCACTGGCTATTTGTCCTTGAAAAAGTTACTCAAGAACTCCAAGTCTAGATTTTCTTTTTTCCCCCCTTTCTTCTGCCTCCTCTCCCCACTCCCCTGGCTGACGCTGTCAGTCACCAGTTGTCGGTTGGCTGCTCATGGCAGCTCTGGCCAGCTGCCAGCCACTCACACTGGCCACCGGCTGCCGGGCGGCAGCACATGGTAGCCCACGGCATTGCATGGCAGTTCACACCAACCTCTGGCTGCTCCACCGCAGCCCGGCTCCAGGGAAAACTGCTGTTCACAATCTTAGCTGTAGAGGGCGCAGCTCACTGGCCCATGTGGGAATGGAACCTGCGGCCTCCGTGTTAGGAGCACGGCGCTCCAACCACCTGAGCCACCGGGCCGGCCCTAGATTTCTTCTTATCTCTAAAATACTTGTGTCATCTACTTTACAAATTTTTCAAGAAGATTAAATTATACAAGATTTTTTGAAACAGTAAAGTGCTATCTATGACAGTGCAAAATGTTATACATTTCATTCATAATATAAACACAACATATATTTGTTGAGTTAAATTAGATCCTAATAACTCATAATTTACAATGGTTTGGAAAAGGCATACATAGTAGCCAGGAAATCTGGGTTTTATGAAGTAAACTTGGAAAAATTATTAAATCTTTTACAGACACAGTTTTCAAAATTGTTAATTGAAAAAGTTGGATTGGATAATCTCTAATGTGACTCCCATATTGCTGATTTTGTAACATTTTAAAGAAAATTATGATGAGCAGGATAGTTCTATCTTGGTGAGCTTGTTCCTTTGCATGGATTAAATTTCTACCATATGCTGTCAATCCTGAACTTGTCCTCTGGGCTTCATATTTATATAATTCTTTGGATGTCACACAGAGTATCAGCCAAGATTCTTTGGATGTAAAGGAAAGGCAAAACAAAATTTACTTACACTAAGAAAAGAAAACATAAAGAAATTTATTGACTCAATTAAAAAATCTATGAATAGATTTAGTTTTAGCTACAGCTAGATTTATGGCTCAAATAATGTCATCCAGATTTACTTTCTGTCTTTCAGGATTGGCTCTAGTCTTTGACTTCAGATGGTGCATCATCTCATGATTACATTTGTCAAGGGAGAGTAAAAGTTTTTCTCAAGATGCATAGTAAGAGTATCATTGCATTTCATTGACTCTAATTGGCTGATATGCCCATCTCAGAACTAATCACCATGACCAGAGGAAATTCAGTGCACTGATTGGTGCAAGTCTGCGTCATGTGATTCATTGCAAAATCAGGGATACAGCCAGTGGTGTGTTGGAGCCAGTGAATTATTACATTTCAGTAATTTTCTAATCTGATTGTTAAACTCTTAGTAGCATTGAATTGGAAAAGGTAGGAGTATTTACACCACAAATTAGGGATGTATGTATGTATATATGTGAGCTGGTTTACCACTCACTGTGTACAGCCCTGTCCAAGCATAAAGTCAGTGAGTAAGTGAGGGTAGGATCACTCTCAGAAAAAGGAGGCAGTTGTCAAAACAAGACAACAATAAATGCTTTAGTGGCAAAAAAAAAGAAAAGAAAATAATAATAAAATTAAAATAAATATCCAGTAAATCTGGAAGCTCAAACTTGAAATATCCAATGTTGAACTCACTCTTGCCTCTTAATCTGCTTTAGCTCATGGATTTTCTATCTTGTTTGTAGCTATCTCTCCAATCAGACACCTAACTGTCTGAATAATAAGCAGCATGTCAGGAAGGAAAGACAGTGGCATCCTGGGCAAAGAAAACAGAAAGTATAAAGCTACAAGGTAGGATAAAAAGATGTGTTCTGTAGGATACAATAAAGGAGGTGTTGAGAGCTGCAGCATGATGCGTGGGAAGAGGTTGACTAGATGAAGTGAGAAAGATAAGCAGACTCCAGATCATGCATACTTAGAGCCACGGTAAAAAAAATTAGATAGAATTCTAAATAAAATTGATCATTATTGAAGGACTTGAAAGTAGAGGAGTGTCATGGTCTGATTTGCATTTTATGCTTATTCTTGCTGCTGTGCAGAGAGGATTGTAGGTTGGCAGGAAGTGGGCAGGGAGATCAGTAGCATGAGATGATGGTCCTTGGATTAGGGTGATGGCGGTAGACAGAGAAAGAAAAACGTGTGTATTTGGATAACATTTATAGTTATAACTTACAGGACTTGCTGATAACTTACATGTAGGGGCTGAAGGCAAAGGAGGATTTCTGGCTGTGGTAAGGGGTTTGTACTTTATTGTAAAGCAACGGAGAGTCATGGAAAGTGTAGCGGGGAGTGTAGGCTCACATTTCTTCCTGCAAGAAGCCGGTCTAGATAACTCCTGATGGAATTCATCTCTCCCTCCTCTGTGTATATGTGGTCTGATGGTTTTGACTCTTACAGGGAAGGTAGTATGAGGTTTGGGTCAAAAGTATAAGGAATTTTGGGACCAAATTGATGTGGCTTGATCTGGGTCTCACCTCTACTTCATGTGAAATGTAAAACTTGGGTAAGTTCATGCAACTCTGGGCCTCGACTTCTTCAAATATGGGTAGCAGTTGTACTTCAGTTTTGCTGGGTTAATTAAATGAAATACTGGGGGACAAAGATGCAGCAGGTCCTCAAATCACATGATTTCCTTAAACGTCATTTTGTTATAGTGTTGAGATACTGTAGGTAAAATTGGTTTTGTTATATGTTGTTTCATTTAAAGTCACAGAACCTATTGACAATGTTAAGTGAAGAGTTACTGTACTCTAGGAAGGATAAGAAGATCTAGCTTTAAATCCAGGGGAGTGATTAATAATAGTTAATTACTTAATAATTAATTATCATTAATAACTAATTATATCTAATACACAGGGTGCCAAAAGAATGTATATACGTTTTAAGAAAGGAAAACTGTATTAAAATTGTAATACTCAACATATACCAATAACAAATGATGACTACAAGTCACGTTTGACTTTTGCAATGACAAGCGATGCTCAAAGTGGTTCCCATCAGCGTCCAGACACTTCTGATGACGGCGAACTACTGCTTGAGCAACGTTGACCAAAGTGTTCACTTATATACATTTTTTAGCACCTCCAGTATTTATGGAGCACATGCTATGTGTCAGACACATTCTAGGTGTTTTACTCTTCATTACAACTTTGTAATTTACTTACTTTTGTTATCCTCCTTTGCAAGTGAATAAATAGAGGCCCAATGAACTTGAAAATATACCCGAAGTCATACTGCAGCACTTACCTTGCATAGAATGGTTCTTCTCTGTTCCTATTTCTCCCTATTGCTCTCAGGCAGCAGGAAGTATGTGTCTTGCTCACAACGTTCTTCCCCATCCCTGGCGCATTGCAGAAAGTACTCGATGGATGCTGAGTGAGTGAACCTTCAGGCCTTGACTCACATGTCCCAGTTGGTGACTTGACAAGAAGGAGATCAGAGCTATGGCGCACGGGCTCCATTTGAACAGGTCCACACAGCTGAACTTCCAGTGTCCTCAGCCTGGCTAGTTTAGGAACTGGCTCAGCTCCATGATGAGATCAGATCCCCACATGGTCAACCACAGCTGCCCACTTCGTAGTGTGACGATTCTGTGGTGAATGTGCTGTGCTGGTTGTTTGCAGAAGCTTAGCAATGGCACAATAAAAAGTTTTATTAACAAGACTACTCAGGGAATGGTGTATTCTGGTCACCGCGGCAGAAAAGAAAGCTCCTTTGTTTGAACCCTTTTGGAAAATCACTGTAAATGTAGTGGCTGTCTGTTCTGGTTTGTAAGGACTGTGCAGTGGCTATTTGTGTCTTAGAATTGCAAAGCTGATGGTCCTCATACCTTACAGTGGTTTTCGTTTTTATTCTAAACATGATGATTTTGGAGAGGAGAATGTGGGAGGCGTTTGGGCTCAAAGTATTCTGAGATGAGGCCCTACCTTGAGATACTCATTTAAAAATAACCTAATGACACGGAATTATTTTTCTTCATTTTCCCTTTAAAAATGAAGTGATGGAAAAGGGGGAAATTAATGAGAATGTCTGGTCAACGCCTTAAGGTTTCCTTTAAATCTCAGCTTAATTTTCTCCTCTAAAAAGACTGTAAAATAATTTTTATTAATCAGAACTTTGTTCTGTTTAATATGAGTAAATTTTCACTGGTCTACAGAGTAAGAAGGAAGAAGAGGGTAGTCACTGATGAGGAAAGTTTAGAGAATGGATAGTTCTGTATCCTTCTGAGAGAGCCTCTGGTGGATTTGCCATGGTAGCAAAGTGCACTGAGATAGAAGGGGACACGATGTGATTTTAGCAGGCATCGAGAAGGTCCTTCTGCCAAAAATAGACCCACCTGCTTGTAAATGTCTGGCATTCCTTAGACTGGGGACGATGCCAGAAAGGCCAGCTGTTCCCTCAGATACTCTTCCCACAGGCTGTCTGAGACCTGAAAGTCCAGCCTTGAACTAAATGCTAAATTTTCCTCCACAATGTACCCCAAAGCACTGCTTCCCTCTCCTTCCCCCAACTCTAAAATAAAGGTGTTAACAGATATTTACACTGCAGAATATGTTATGTGGATTCATGCAAAGAACAGACATTATGGAAGGAGGAGAAAACTTATTCCCCCTCCTCCCTACTTAGCTCTGACTTTTGTAAAAGTCCTTAACTGCTTATGCAGCAGTTTCTTCCTGTATCAAATGAGGAGAATGAGCCAAACCAACTGGACTCTTGGGAGGGCTAAATAAGATACCTGTAGTGCACCAATTAGTGAGAGGCTAGAAACAACTCAGATGCCTGTCAGAGGAGACTAGTTATATAAACTGGGGAATATTCCCACGATACCACATCATGAAGCTGTAAAAAGGAATGTGAAGACCTCTGTGTACAGTGATAGGATGATGGGCAAGGCTTATTGTTATGTAACAACAACAAAATGCAGTGTGGTGTTTCCAGGATGCTACACTTAAGAGGCAAAATATGAAATACACTATCAGTAGCAGGATAAACCAAAAATTAGTAAAAAATGGGATGGAGGGAATAGGCAGGTAGGAGATATGGAGGGGGGGATAGACTTCCCTGTAAACCTTATTTTGTTTTTTTCTCTTTGGAATCATGTAAATGTTTTACATAATTAAAAACAAAGTTAAATCAAAGAGGAAAACGAACAAAAGCATAACAAGTCCTAAAAATTTAAAATAAACTAGAAAGAAAGTAACTCTTAACTTTATGTCAATTCTGTGGTATAACTGTCTCAAGAATTATTTCAAATGACTTAAAAACACATATTTGGATTGTCCGTTCCCAAGGGGATATATCCTAAGGACAAAAAGAAGTTCAACGACATCTTAGAATGAATTTTCTTTTGGATACTTGTTAGTGGCGATTGTACATTATTATTTTTGAATGCTATTATATAAAATGTAGGATAAAACAACTAAATAATTAAGTTAGTCTTCTTAGGAGGTAAGATTTTCAAAGGAGGAAAAGATAAATTTAAAATAAAAGAATTGAAGTAAAATGCTGTAATCTTTTTTATTTGAATTAGAAATATCAGCACAAATTTATAATTTATTTCACTCTTCCTAAAATCTACACATTTCCTAGGTCTGTCCACTAGAAGCATGACCAACTCAGTAGCAATGGTCACTCCTGGTACCCAGAATATCCTGTGTAGTTACCATTTCAATCTTAAAGGAACAAGGGCTCCTTGGACAAATGGCAATTCTAGACCTGGTTCAAGAAATGTTTGTTATGCCCCAAAGCAGGACTTGAGGGAGCTGCCACTGACCAAAATTTAGGAAGAATATGAAAGCAAATAATGATGACAATGTATTGAAACACATCAAATGTATAAAATCTACAAGTTCATTTGGAGCTTTCTTGGGTACCAGCTCACTGTGCTGAAAATAGATAAATAAAAAGGAAGAATCAAGCATTTATCCTACCTTTGTTTGTTTGTTTCTTTTAGGTGATCAAACAGGCAATGAGGGAACATTCTTCTTGATTAAAGAATTCTAGCTGATAAGCTCAGGAGGAATGATGAGGGGTTTTTTTGTTGTTGTTTTTTTAACCTCCATTTTGGGTAGTAATCATTTTGCAGTATATAAATGTATCAAATGAACACATTGTACACCTTAAACTTAGGGAGTTATGTGTTGATTATATCTCAGTAAAGCTGGGCGGGGGACAAAACCCTCCATTCTGCTAACTCTAATGAAATAATGTATCTAGGCAACTGTCAGCAATGTCTGCCAAAAACATTAAATGAAGATTAATGAGAAAGTTTACAAAGGGAGTGAGTAGCCATGTGATGTTCAAAACAAGCACCAGGCAGTTTAAATTCTCCAAGAGACAAGGTAGTAAGACAAACTGGATTTCTCCTCTGTGAACACAGGCAGAAGAAGCCTGCCTTACCCGTCTGCTGTGAGTGGAGACGGAGTGGTTGCAGGCTTGTAGTCTGAGTCTGGCAGTGGGTACGACCCACATCTCTCCATCCCCCAATCTTCTGATACTCTCCATTCGCTGAATGGGGTTGGGATCACCCATGGGAGGAAGCCGACATGGGCCAGCCCTCAGCCTGTGGCCCTTGGTCCCTTCCCACTTTGCTATGTCTGTAGCTATAGAGGAGGAAAGAGTCTTGGCCTTGGAGCCTGCTGTCCTCCACCCCTTAGTAGTTATGGGGCCCTGGGCATGCTTTGCATCTCTCTGAGCCCCAGTTTCCCCTTGTGTGGAATGAGGATGATAACAGAGGGTCTTTGGGTACATCAGGGGAAATGATGTAAGTAAGTCAAGTGCTGAGCACTTGAAATGCCGCGAGGAGCTTTCCCCAAGGCCAGAGAAAACTTGTGGATCTCTTGCTTCCTCCCAGGAGAGTAGCAGCCAGGGGTTGTGTAGTTGCTCCCACAGGCTTTATTTCCGTGCTTCTTCCTCTCTCAGCGGGACACTTGTGGTCCGTTAGAGGAGAATGTTGGCTAAGAGAACTCAGGGCAGCTCAGTAGAAGGGAAGTAGCAGTTACCAGTTATGCTCTTTCAGATAAATACTTTATTTTTTTGAACACTGGCCATATTTCTTCTCCAAGGGGGTCTTATTTTATTTCGTTCAAGTTTCACTTTTGAGAATGCCTCCCTCCTCCTGTTGTGGCAGTGTCCTTGATTCTGTGCAAGGAGAACCAGCTTACGTCCTGTTCAGTGAAGTTAGTCACATCAAAGTTTTACTTAGATGCTTTCAGTACATGCATCAGTGGTTTATCTAAAATCATCACTTGCCTCATCTTAAATCAGATCTGCATGATCCACTTCAAGACTATATTTGCTACAGAATTTTTTAAATACCTCCGATATTATTTGAATAGTCGAAAGAAAATAAGACCTAGCCAGACCATCAGCTCTAATGCGTCTTTTGGAGCAAAATTTAGTATAAGACCCGGTCTTATGGTATTATATTATACCTGGTATTATATTATTTTATATTATTATATAAGACCTGGTCTTATATTAAAATACGGCTGGGTCTTATATTGATTTTTCCTCCAAAAGACACATTAGAGCTGATGGTCCAGCTAGGTCTTATTTTCGAGCAAACACGGTAGCAATGGAAGAACACTTTTATAGCATTTGGTATTTCAGGGGCTATTGTTCTATTGTTCTTAGGAATCCTCACACATTGAATACCCAGAAGATTTTTTTCCAAGTGGACCATCAGATGGGGAACAATGGAAGAAAAATGAAAATTTAAGCCTGTTGAAAGACTATTTCAGGATACTACTGCCTTCTATTATACAGACTGCTTTACTTTCCCAAGTACAGCTGTGCTCCAACTTAAAAATCTAAAGAATCCCAGCGTGGACTACACAGTTATTTGCTGCTTCTGCCATCTAATGGTGTTATGTGGTAACACAGGACAAAGCGAAGACTTTGGGTGGTTTTGTATTCCCTGGAATACAGATAGTCTAGACTTACCTTAAGAGGAGGTGAATGATTGTATGATGGGATTTCATACACCATGTCACACATTGCTTCTGGTACTGCAATTTCTGTCAAATAAAAACATTACGGTGGGTCCTCATCCACCTTATTCACCGAATCTGGCACCATGTGACTTCTGGCTCTTCCCCAAAGGCAAAATGACCATGAAAGGTAAACTTTTTGAATCGATTCAGGACATCGAGGAAACTATGACAGCACAACTAACAACACTCACGAAAGAGGATTTCCAGAACTGCTTCAGAAAGTGGCAAGATCGATGGGATAAGTGTGTTTGAAATGACGAAGAGGATCTTGAGGGGAATTAATAGCCATGTGTCTTTTACTGTAATAATTTTTAAAAAATTTAAACATTCATCATATTGTTTGATCACACCTTATAAATATGCAAAGTATAACTAAAATACAAAGGTAAGTTTTTGTGTTAAAATATTACAGGTAACCACTAATATAACTCTAATTCCCAGAATTATAAAATAAAATTAAGCTGACTTGTTACAAGATACTCTTAGCTTAGAGAAAAAAAAAAAAGTTCCAGTAAAATGCTCTTTAGAAAAGGTATACCTAACTCACAGAGACACATTAAGTATAGTAAAAAAACAAAAACAGAAACAAAAAAACTTTTGAGTAAAGGTGTATCGGGTAAATTGAAAACAAAAATAAAGATTTTAGCACTGTTCATGTCAGGCAAAATATAGTTCAAATAATTATATATATATATATATTTCATATTGATAAAAGCTAACTTACCAAGATAATACAATACTCAAAAATACTTATGTATTTAACAGTGTAGCCTTGAGATAATAAAAGTAAAAATCTGATATAATATCAAGGATCAATTGATAGATCTATAGTCATAGTGGGTGATTTTTAACACTTTTTTCTGAAAATTTGTAGATAAAGCAGACCAATAATTAAAAA
Source organism: Rhinolophus sinicus (assembly GCF_036562045.2). Classification (NCBI taxonomy): domain Eukaryota; kingdom Metazoa; phylum Chordata; class Mammalia; order Chiroptera; family Rhinolophidae; genus Rhinolophus; species Rhinolophus sinicus. Next base: position 14,050,609 of record NC_133761.1, on the reverse strand, counting down.
GGCAGTGAGAGATCTGAACAAAACAATGAACAAACCTGATCTAATACTTTTCAAGCACATGTGAGAAGTTTATAAAAATTGGTCACATAGCAAGTTATGGGATCCCATAAATTCCAAAGAATTGATATCCACCAGATTATATTCTCTGACCACAATAAACACATCAGAACATAAAAATTAAAAGGTAGTTCCCTCAAGTCTTATATATTTTTTGGATATTGAATATGTATTTCCAAATAACAGATTAAAAACATGAAATTAGAATGAAAAGAACTAAAATGTTAAAACATAATGAATATTAAATTATTACACACCTAATCTTATGAAATGCCGGCTAAAGGAGAAATGAAAAAAGAATATAAGTGCAAATTATAGGAGAGGTTAAAAATACTCTGAGAGAATACTATAAACAAAGATATACAAATGGCTTTGTAAAGTTAGATAAAATGATTAACTTTTTAAAAAGTATGAACACTCATATATTACCAAAAATGAATGAAAAATCTGAAATATCCGGTTAAGTAGAATTTGCAGTCATAATCTCACCACCACTGGTTCCAGTGGTACTGCAGGTGAGTCACAGTGTATTTTCAGTGACAGAGCTCTTAACCTTACATAAATTTTACCCAACGCTTTTTACAAATTTATTATAAATTTGATAGAAATATGAGACAAGGGCAATTGAAAACGAAAGGCTAAGCTAACCTCATTTATAAATAGAGATGCAAAATACCTAAGTAAAATACTAATAATTCTAATAGTATTTTAAAATGTGTCGACACAAAGTAGCGTTTGTTTTAGGAATGCTAGGATGGCTTAGCATATATGAATCTGTGGATTATGCATTTCTTTGAGTAGGTCAGTTGTAGAATCAGGAATTGCCATATAAAATGGCCTTTGCCTTGTTTTGCTAATGAAAGTCTTGTAGTCATTTCCCTAAAAACATTAGCAAGTAAGGAGGAGGTGATCAGGCAGCTTTTGAGGGGCTTTGGCAGTATCAGAAGTTTGGGATCAGCTATTGAATTGTCGTCTTGGTTGGCAAGAGAGAACTGAGATCGCAGGTATTGATCAAGGGGCTTAGACTATAACGTATCCACGTTCCTTTAACTCTTCTATTGAGATATTTCCTCACTGTATTTAAGGATGAGAGCCAAAGACAATCACCCTGGTTATATGGTCATTATCTAGGGCAAAAGGAAGGGTAGATGTGGCATCTTTGGAATTTAGAAGAGCAAATTCCACGATTTTGAATGTGTGTACGTATGAGTGTGATAGGTTTGGAAAAATACCTTGCAGTATGCTCTACTTCAGTTCACCAATACTCAGAAGAAATACCATGAAGTGTGATGGAGGAGCAAAGTTTTCTTCTCTGTTGTCCCCCATATGTTCACCCAACAATGGAAGAGCCTGAATGGATTAGTCAGTGACAGTTTTACCAAGCTGCCATGTCACGAGCAGCTTCTGTGGGCTAAGGATTTTGTGTCGTGTAGTCATCTCTAATCCTAAAAACAACCTTTATCTCATTTTAATATGGAAACACTAAAACTCAGGTTAAATATGTCAGCCAAGAACTCACAACAGAGTGTAAGTTGCAGAGCTGTTATTTAGTTTATTCTACTAAAGGATCATGTCAGTTTCCTGCATTTAGTGCCATTAATTAGGGGAAATCCAATTACCTCCCTCCCCCACTCCCTAAAAAACCTTAACCACAACCTGTATTCGTTAAATTAATCCTCTCCCTTCTTCTCAAACTCAGGTAATGTTTTCTCTCAGTGTAATGCCGATGTGGGGGTAGAGCAGATATTTGGTTTAGATGGTGGTTCTGTGCCTTTTCTGGGGGTTTGAGCAAGATTATAAGCAGCAGTATCATTAATCATGCAAGTTGTTCCCATCTGTAAAAATGTCAATGAATTACATTCCTCAGCACAAGTGAGAATGGCCGTCTCTGGCGTTCTAAATTGTGAACACTTCTAAATTAGTGTGCAACCCCTACTCTCAGTAATCCAGGACAAGAAGTAATGGGGCATTTAATTGAAAATAGCGGACAATATCCAGCTCTTTGATAATTGCTTTTGTTATGTATTACATGATCTGGACAGGGGAACTATCTCATTTCCTAATTACTTTCCTTGGCTTATTATAAAAAATAATTTTGCCTCCCCTTGGCTTTCCTAGGAGGAAAACAGGAGTAAGTGGTCCAGATGTGCTGGTTAGCAAGAAAAAAAAATGCCCAAGGTTAAAATGTTGGGATGTATATGCAAGTACAAATAATAGCCAACCTGTTCAATCTTACAGTTGCTTTCCCCAAGGTATTTCATTAATTATGTGTGGTGTACACCAAGTTTTTATGAATGCGTTAGAACCATTAACCGTGTTTTTTTTGTTGTTGTTTTGCTGAACATCTTAATCAGTACTTTCACTCCATCTATGCAAATAAAACCATCTTATATTCCAATACATCCAAGTATATCCGGAAAAGTTTACTCTCTTAAATAGAGTAGTTAAAGCATTCTTCAATATTTCCCCTCCTTTAAATCTTGCAAACAGAATTTGCTTAGACATTTTCTTGTTTATGATTCAAAGCTAATTGTGTGTTCCAAGCCTTGGAGAATTATGAATTCTACATCAGTATGGCAGAAGTTGAAGTTTTACTTTATTAAATAATGTATTTGTAACAGCAAGTGCTGGATGTATGGTCATGTGTATATGAATAAGTGACATATTTATGGATGTGTATGTAAAATATATATGAATGATACATATATTAAATACATTATATAGAATGTATGTATATGTGTATGTATAAGTTCTGCGTGGTCTCAATTAAACTTTCATTATTTTATTAGTAGAAGTTTTTCCACTGAAAAATCATATTTATAAATACGAAAATTTCAAAATAATATCTTGGAATATTCTGACCTGGAATTCATGCAGGTAAAATTCAGAAATTCATGTGGTAGATTCTACCAACTAGGCATGATTCTGCCAGGTTCTAATAGCTGGGAATATGCGAATAATTGATTAGAATTTTCAGTTTTTACCTAGATGTTTGGTAGAGTTCAAATTATAGTGAATGTCATATCTGCATGTATTTAGTTGAAACTTTTCTCAAGCTGTTTTAGAAATGGGCAATAATTTGGCAAAAAAAAAGTACAAATTTGAGCAAATTAAAAGGCTAAAGGGATATTGATTGCTATGGCAACAATAATCAGCACTGTGGATTGCATGTTCAGATTTGCTAAGCACATCTCATGTATCCTATCTTATTTGATGCTCAGAACAGTAGAGGAAGTAAAGTAGGCCAACCATGTATTCATCAAACTTTTATTTCTGAGTGCTTGCCATGGGCAGGCTTTATTACCTCCTTTTTTAGTGAGCTTATGCTTCTGGACTGTGAACCTTCTCAGCTGCCCCCACCCACCCCACCCTCTAGGTAAGAGAGGAATGGGCTGGAGTTGGATATGTCCCTTTCGCTGGTTGGCGAGGCTGTGATAATGCACCAGAGGGTAGGCTCTGGTTGACTAGTTTCCTCTGAAGGCAAGCCTCGTTAAGAAGAACAGGGTGGTTGGGCACATTTCAATATGCGTCCCACTCACCAAAAAAAAAAATCTCAAGGGGATTCTTTTCTGATATGTACTGTGAGATCTTGGTTGAGCTCCCAGAGGTAAATCTCACAATGTTTCGCCCTCCTTCCCTTTTTGACTGGGTTCCCTGAAGGTTTTAACTCAGAGTTGTCCGCACTGAGCCTCCAGTAACTGGTCAATTACTGTTCAGGTCTCCGGTGCTGGCACTGGTTGCAGATGAGATTTCTACTTGTGAATCTGCTATAAACCGCGACTCTGTATTCATCTGCCTGTCTGTCTCTCCAATCTTGAGGGCAGCAGTTTGCCCTGTGTCCTCCCCTCTCTTACAGATCCAAGAAGAGTTGTTGCTTTTTCAGTCCGTTGAGCTTTTTACTTACGTTCGGATGAAGTAGTGACTTCCGACATACTTACCTGCAGAACTGGACACTGGGAGTGATTGCCTCTGTTTTACAAACAACAGAACTTAGTCTAAAAGACATACTCGTAAGTGATGCTCAAGTCACACAGCTAACATAGCAGACATAGCCCTGGTGTTCTAGCGGCCTGGTTCAAAGTCAAAGCATGGGATTCCGTCTCCCCATAGCAGAAGCTTTAGAAATGGCCAGATCTCTGCCCTTATCCAGAGCTCGGAGGGAGTCTACTTTCTATCTTGTGATTGACCTAGAAATCAATTGAGGTGGGATGTATGTATGATGGGGTGTTGGACATCGACCGTTGCGGAGCAATCTAGGTAACCGTGGGCAAATTACTTAGCCTGTCGTTGCTTCCATTTCTCCATCTGTATAATGGGCATACTAACATTTCTCATAGGATTGGTGTGAGGATTAAATACAAGGAGAGACTATGGGACAGTGCATGACACATAGTCAGTGCTCAATTAATGCTGTTGTTAGGAATGGAGGAGAAATAGAAGTGATTTTGAACCTTACTCTGTACTTTCCCTTTGCCATGTCCTGGTTTTCAGCTATTTCCCAAATTTCTTCTCCCACAACTCGCTGTCTTTTAGTTTTCATTATTGCCGTGGCTCTTCTTCCTGTTCACTTTCATCTTTTAAATTTTTTTCTCTTGAGAAGCCCTTTAGAATCTTCTGTTGGGGTAATCTCATGAACCCAGGGACAATTCTCACATGTCTTGGATTGGACCATAGTTACCAGTGAGCCCCTAGAGGTCTAAATGCTGGGTTTCTGAAACATAACCCCTGTTTGCTGAGGGCATGTTATTTTTTTCCCAGAATAAACTTGGGCCAGGTACGTCATTAATACTCAATATCGATAAATACAACCAGACAAGCTATCTATGTATAATTCTTACTCAAGTTAGTAGGAATTACCACAGACTATGACTGCAAAATCTGGCCAATAACTGGCATATAGACATTTTCTTGGCATTTTCTGATAATCTCAGCTAAACTGCTGTACATATATTAAAGTCTGGCTTCAAATATTTGGAACTAGTTTCCCAATGCCACATGAATAGCTTAAGCCTCATCACAGGAATTCCTTTGTCGGATCCCCCAGGAATGTGGTTTTGCCTTTTCTATTAAAAGACCATAATTGTTGCTTGGACAATGACAGTTCTTTTCTAACCCAGAGAGAATTGCTGGGGCCTCTTTCCCATGGAATAGTGTTGGAGGAAGTAAATGGGCCAGAGTACTTTGCATTAAGTTACGGTTCTTGGCATCAACGGTGGTTATGGGGCAAGAGAAGATTAAAGAAGACTGGGTCAAGGGGAAATTAAGACTAGAAGTTACACTGGTTAGAGTTGTGACTGGAACAGGTCATTATAGAATATGAAATGATGAAAATATGAGCCATGGGTTTAGAGATAAAAACCCATGGCTATACATCTGAAAAGTAGTCAAATGTACTCCAAGTCAGAGTCTTGAAATTCATGAAATCTACGTTTCTGAGGTCATGGGGCGATGGCTTGGGAAGGGTGGGGGTAGGAAGGAAGTATTTAATAGTACAAGAAAGGCACTAGTCAAAGAGTAATAATTTTGGCATTAAAAGGCAGGACGCTCCCATTACACCTGGAAGTTATTCTCTTTTGACCATCTTGCAGGGTCGGCCAATCCCCATACATCCTACAGGGGGAGTCAGAGAGTAAGTCTAAGGTGTTGGCAGAGATTTTCAGGACGCCATTTTGCTAAAGAATACAAAACTTAGCAAAAGTTTTAGAATCTTTGTGAATGATCTCTCTGACATCTCAGATTTAAGCAATTGTAAATAGAGAGGCCCAGAATAATTTGTGGTTAGATTTGAATTTTTTGGGAGGCAGAAATAGTAAAATCTGTTTCCACCAAATTGGGATGTGCTGATTCATTCATTGATTCATTCAGCAAATGATTATTGGGACCTGCAGTATTCCAGCTGCTGAGCTGGAATCTAGGTTTGAAATGATGGTGAGTAAAGCAGACATCGTTTTTACATTTGTGGTTCTAGGATAAAAAAAGAAAGCATTAATTAATCATTTCAAACTGGTCTAAAGGTTATGAAGATGAGGAAAATAATCAGGGTCTGGTAAGAGTGAACTGTGGGTGGGACATGAGGCAACTAATTGGATAGCATGGTCTGGTAGGCGGAGTGGGGGGTAAGGGTGGGTTAAGAAGAAACCTGAAGTATGAGGAAAGATCCACTTGACTATGAGCAGGAGGAAAATAAAAGATGTGATGTTGGGAAGAATGTGACATTTTCAATAAACTGGAAGGACGCGTGAACAATGGAAAGTTCTGTTTACACAACTGAGCTCCCACCACCATTTTAATTACATTTCTCAAGAGAATCTGATTGGTCCAGCTTGAGTCAGGTATTCTCACCTGCCCAGTCATCTATGGCCAGTTAGGCAAGATCACGCAACCAAACACAACTGCCAGGGGATTTTCTCCGGGTATGGGGTTGGCAGTTAGTTTCAAGAAGTGGGGCTGCCCTCTCCTGAAATGTGGGGTCTGTACTAGATATTGCCCCTGGCACATCTGTTGCTCTTTGAAAGTCCATTGACTAAATGAATGAATGGGCAGTACTAATGGACCAAGGGCTATTCGGCTATGCCGTGAGGATCCCAGAATTCAGACTTGGTGTCTAGACCTTACACTAACAGAATTGATGTTACTCCTCAACACGCAAGGGTAAAAAATTGCACTTGTATTTATTTCTCTAAGTTAAATATGATCAATTGAAGCAGTTCCACTTCTGTGACCCAGCCTGGCCAGCAGGAAACCAAATCTTAGGATTCTGAGTGGAGGTCTTTCCATCCCTAAGGTTAGGAACAGTATTCTAGGAGCTCTTCTAGTGCAGAGGGTTTCTTTGTGTTTAGTCCTGTCTAAGCTCGCGATGTTGCTTGTTGGTCAGTACTTTCACCATTTCCAGACAACCCCTGGATATGGCTCTCAGCAGTCCGTGCTCTAACATCTCCTGCTGCCCTAGCAGAGGGCACCCACTTTAAAGCTAGGAGTATCGGGGGAGAGGAGTTCTGCAACTCATAGATTCAACCCCCAAACTGCTTTCTTTATCTTTTATCTCAGGAAAAACCACCTGTACCTTCCCGATTCTGGATGTCTGACTTTGGGACTTTTTATTTTTTCCCCTGAGACAATAATTGTTTAGTGCGCCAGACAGCACACTAAGAATACCCCCTACAGCAAGGCAGGTGAAACTGTGACTCCAGGAGAGGCCACTCACCTAGATCAGGATGGGACTAGAGGCCCCTGGAGTCGTTAAGTGCAGCTGACTTAACAAAGCACTTTTTGGCTTTGCAACAAGAACAACAAAAGTCTATGGTGCTTTTACTAAGCAGCCATTTCCCGAGCACCTACTGTGTGCTAGGGAGTTTGTTCTCTGAGCGTCAGAAATGCTTTTATTCCATTTTAATATGAAGACCCTAAAACTCAGGTTAAATGCACTAAGAACACATCTCAGTAAATTGCAAAGCTGCTATTTTAACTCAGGTATGTGTATTCTACCAAGGAATCATGTCAGTTTCCTGCATTTAGTGTCATTAACTGGAGGAGGGGGATCCAATTGATATTACCGTACATATATTATCTTGCCATAAACAAGAAGTTCCTGGTTCCTCCTAGCTGGAATTCTTTAAAGTCAAATCCTCTTCAAACAAAATCCTTTGGGTCCCCTTTGAGACATGGCTTAGTTACCAATGTCCTTGGGAAAGAGAACACATGGTCATAGCTATGGTATCAGTTTCATTTAGGTCTACAGATTTGTATCTATTGACTTGACAAAAGGTTTGATTTTCTTGGTTGATCAATGGGATAAGTACACTCAAGATGGGATACTCATTAGATTTCCCATTGTTTGGTCATATTAATCATGACCATTTTGTGCCAGGAAAGCTATTTGTTCACTTGTTATATAATATGTTGTGACCCTCTTGTCCAATCCAAACACATTGTCTAGCATTGATATTTGTTCCCCTTTTAAGTGCAACAGACAGTCTGAGATACAGAGTTTGAACCAAAAAAAAAAAAAAAAAAAAATACATGTTGATTTCAGACATTATGATGGCTAATGGTAGGAAGGGCAACTGCATTCCATCTCATGTCAACTCTATTCAGCTAGTAGTGGTTACCCAGCTGGCGGTGTGGAGGCGGGTTCTGAAGCTGGGTCTTTCGGATCAGCAGGAAAGACTGATAAGTGCTACCTGTCACAGAAGCTGCATGATAGAGGTGTGGCACGATTTTAACCCTGTTTCTGAGGAGTAGAGAGCACAGTATTTGAAATCAGAAATGATCAGGAAAATCAGAGCCATAGAATGATAAGTATTTTCTTGGAAATCAATGTTTCATGGTTTGTGAATACAATTGTGGAGACACAGGGAGCACAAGAGAAGCAAATGACGTGTGTACTTAAGTGAAGGCTGATGGGCTGATGGGAAGCCTTAGAGACCTCAGTGCTTTACTCTCAGAATGTTTTTACAGTGGAGGTATGATCATGTTGAAAGTGGTAGAATTAAACATAGTGGTGGTGTGGAAGGTGTGAGTGGAGGAGCTCTGGTCAGTTTTCTTCTCTGTTCCAGAAATTTCTCTAACACTAATTGAAGGACACCAAGGGAGGACAACCATGGGAGTAAAATATCAGACACATGTAAGGTTTCCTGGTCTTTTGTTTTTTTTATTGTTTGTCATTTTGCCTCAGATGAACATACTACCAGCACTGATTGATATTTTTGATCATTGATTATTTTTGAGTATTGATATTTTTGGCTCCAAATCATATTTTGTACAGAAAATTCTAAAGTTATCAAAACATCTTTTGTTCTATGTCATGTCTCTAAAAGTATGAGCTAAGATTAAACTTTTGTTATAAGGGAGGAAGCTATTTATTTATTTTTTTATTTTTAATAGGTGTTTCTAACTTATGTAAGTGCAAAAACAGTAATAAAATTTTATTTGGTGTCACATGATATTTTTTGCACCCTTTAATTTCAACTACTTGAATTTCTTAAATAAATTACTTTAGCAAATAATCAGACCATAATGTTCCAATTATTGTTAGTGCTTTACAAATAAACCATATAAATGCCTGACATTTCCAACTTTGAAAAATGCCTGAGGACCATTGAACATATGGTCTATAAATTTACCTACAGGTTGAAAACGCAGCTTGTCTCTTTAAGGCCTGTAATTTGGGGTTTTTCCAGTGTGTGACATAAATTTCATAATTATCAAAATAAGGCAGTATGTGTTTGATGCTAACATGACTTGTCTCCTCAATGAAAGAAAAAAAAGTCTGACAGATCTTTGGAGGGCATAATCACCATGAAAAGAGTAAAATGTTTGCTCTTGATCCAGATTTGCTGACAACATATAGGAAAAGACGTGGTGGATTCATGATAGCAACATGTCTGAACAAACCATGAATACTTCCTTTTGGTGATTTCTCTTATGTACATACCCGATTTCAACAGAAAGCAAAAAGCATAATTGGGTGACCATTTTTCTCTTTGAGAGAATCAAAGAGATTAGTGTTTTTCAAGATATTTAAGATTGAGATTCCCTATAACAAATGAATCTTACATCACAATACAGAGAGTACTAAGTGCTTATATATGTGTGCGCCCACACACACACGCAAATGAAACTGAGGTTTACTTAAAAATACTTATCCTTACTATGTGTGACTACATGTGGTACTTTACATTTTATTTATTGATTTTTTTTTTTTAAAGATTTTATTGGGGAAGGGGAACAGGACTTTATTGGGGAACAGTGTGTACTTCCAGGACTTTTTTCCAAGTCAAGTTGTTGTCCTTTCAGTCTTAGTTGTGGAGGGTGCAGCTCAGCTCCAGGTCCAGTTGCTGATTCTAGTTGCAGGGGGCACAGCCCATCATCCCTTGTGGGAGTCGAACCGGCAACCTTGTAGTTGAGAGCCCACTGGCGCATGTGGGAATTGAACCATCAGCCTTCGGAGTTAGGAGCATGGAGCTCCAACCGCCTGAGCCACCGGGCCAGCCGTTTATTGATTTTTTTTAAAAGAAGGTGGTTACAATTGACCAAATTAATTTTACAACTCCTTAGTGTGTTGAAATCTTATTTTTCACTGACCAGTTGTTTTGGATTCATATAGGTGCCGTGTAACTGTCCAATTTGAATCATTGTATGATTACATCAAGTAATTCTGACTGAGAGTTACACAGAGTGGGAAGATATGAGAAATCTGAGTTCTGTTTTTAGCTTCAGACGCTTGCCTTACTTGCGCAACTTGTCGAGGGCTAGTTTCCTGTCGTGCCTAATAGTGCTTTGTAAGAAGAAGTGGGAGGTGCAGATTCTGTAGTCAGATAGCCTGGGTCTGAATTCTGGCTCACAATGGCTGTGTAAATGACCATGGGCAAGCTACTTAACTTCTTTAAGCCTCAGTTTTCTCATCTGTAAAATGGACATTTTATTCTAATATGACTCCTTTTTGACATATTGTGAGGATTTAATATAAGGCGAATAGAATAAGCATTCAATAAATATTAGTTATTATTATTATTATTATTGAAAAGTCCCCTAAAATTGTCAGAATCAAGAAGGTGATTTCAAATGTCTGTGTCTCTAAATTCACATGGTCAAAACTGACATAGGTGTTAGCTAACGTTTGTTGTATCCTTGCCATGTGCCTGGAACTGGGCAAAGTACCTTATATGCGTTTAACCTTTACAACATTTAATCCCCATTTGATCTTCTAGTGTAATGAAGAAAGCATTATTATTCCCCTTTTGGAGATGAAGAAATTGACGCTTAGAGAGCTCAAGTAACAGAGTTGGTAAATGGTGGAGCTGGGATTCCAGTTCAGGTGTGACTGATTCCAGAGCCCAAACACCTCTGGTTATAAATCACCATTGACTCTGTTCCCCCCCCCACCCCCCAATAGCCACATGACTCACTCCCTCTCTTATTTCATGCCTCTGATCAATTTTCACTGTATCCCTCTCATGTAAAATAGCAATTCCCTCTCTCAACACCCCCTTACCTCCTGTCTGCCACACCCTACTTTAGTTAGCATTATAGCACATAACGCCATTTGTCACTTCATATTTGCTTATCCATTTCTCGATTATCTTTCTCCCACGGAAACCAAAGCGCCAAAGGGTAGGGCCTGTTCACTGCTGTATCCCCAGTACCCACAGTGGTATCTGGGGCATGTTAAGAAGAAACCCACAGGCGTCACTTGTGCTGATGTCCTTGATAACAAACCTAGATTTAACACCTGACCTAATAATTATTGTCTCAATCTTTCCTAGAAATATAACCTTCATCAACCAGTCTGGAATTTTCTGGCCAGGCACCAGTAAGGTCATCTGTCCCCTAGAAAGAAGAGGCAATCTGCATGATAAAAACCTTCGCAGTTCCCTTCCCCCCAAGAGAAGATGTTTCTGGGTCTAAAAATAATCCTTCTTTTCTTTTATTACTAGTTCCCCGCCTCCCCACTTCTTCCTGTAAAAATCTTCCATTTTGTACAACGCCTTGGAGCACCCTTCTAGTTGCTAGATGGGTTGTTGCCTAATTCAGGAATTGCTTAATAAAGCCAATTAGATCTTCAAATTTACTCGGTTGAGTTTTGCTTTTTAACAGGCACATAACATGTACTCAATAAATATTTATGCTTGAATGAACAAATGAATTAATTGAAGTAAATTAAATGGGAATAAACCATAGAAAACTTAAAGAAAATCTTTACTTACACATTTCATTATTTTTAGATCTGTTCTGAATGTTTTCATGTTCATATGTATCTCATCTTTTTAATATTTCATGTTTAGAATGTTCTATAAGCCATTGCTTCTCCTAAGAAGAATTTGGAACTTCAGTACATAAGTTCGGGCCTTCCCTTTAATTTCAGTCAGTGTTTTGCAAAATTGATGTTACTATTTGCACTTACTGTATATGGATGGAGAAAAGATATAAGGCGTCAGAAGTTCTCAGCTGCACTATCCTTGTATTCCACGAGAGGGCGCTCCTATCCCATAGACGTTAGCTTCTTGTCTAACCCAGCTTGTTTCTGTGACCCTTGTCGTGTTTTTCTTGGTTTGTCTTTTTAATCTGATTGTGTTATCGCTTCTTGATCTTTTGGCTAAGATCAAGTGTAGTATCTGTTCTTATCAGTTTAATTTGATTGTGCTTGTCTCTGCTTCTGCCTTTTCCTTGGGATTTTTGTTTTCTGTCTTTCTCTTCTAATTACAACTTCACCTGGACAGTTTATTATATAGAACATCTTTATTGTTGAACAAAGTCAGATGAGTTTTATGTTCCTTGATTTTGTCCTTAAAATCCAATAATGGATGCATAACAATATAGGTTATATATTTAGTCCTCTAAGGATAACCACAAAATTAGTTACGTTGCTTTTGAGGTCACTGTTGGGTTGTTTTTTTTCCCCTTAGTTTAATTTTGTAAGGTTTTTAAAGAGTTGTGAGGGTTGAGGTTCTAAGCTCTTCTTGAGGTCTCTCATGTGGCTGTTGGCTGACTATCCTTTTCCCTTGATTCGGTTAATTTTGTAAGATATTTTAGGAGTTTTAAGGCTTGGAAATAAGATTTGCCCAAGTAGTACAGCTTCCGGGAAAAACCAGGAACTGAATTTGGACCAACTGGCCTGAAGACTACCCGCTTTCACTCTGCCCCAAAGATGTCCTGCTCTTTTGGTTCCTTTAAGTAATCCTAATATTCAAGGAAGAAGTTTAAAAAGCAGATTAATGATTTAAAAAGGCAGAAGGAGATGATTACTGAGAACTGAGAACTGAGACAACACCAGAGAATATTGCTCAGCTGACGTGATATGCCCGCACTCGTGTACTGCCCAGCTCTCGTCTGCTTGTTCTGCTTTTCCAGCTTCCCTTCCTTTTGGGAAATGGTCTTTACTGCCCTCTACTTGATTGCAGTAGGACTAGCAGTTTTGGCCTCAGTCTTCTTCAATTCATGAATATATTAGGTTGGTGCAAAGGTAATTGCAGTTTAAAAGGTTAAAAAAAAGAAAATTGCAAAACCCGCAATTACTTTTGCACCAACCTGATATATGTGACCTAGCATGACCAACTAGAGAAACTTTTCTACCTGGAGAAGGGGATTGGCAGGGGGTGGGGGCGTATAGCCGACATGGAGCCTCTTAAAGTACTTTGTGTGTCTGTGGGGGGAGGGCATTGATATTAATGTTGGATGTTGCGATTATAAACTCTCAGTACCACATGCAACCATTTTCTTGATTGAGTTACAAAGAGGAAATCGTAATCCTATTTTTTTGCTTACTGCTGCCTTCTCTCATCTGTTGGCTCCCTCTTCCCTGTGCTCTGAATTTAGAAAAATCCCATAGCTGCCAAGTTACTTTCAACAGGAAGAAGCAGTCTCATTTCAGGTATTGAAAAATACAGTCTGGTCCAGGTCAAAACTTCAGTCTCATGTGCTAATCAAAGTTTTCCTCCATCCAGCTCAGGTTTGCTGTATAGTTCATGGTCATGCACTTGTTAAGGGGTAGATGCATTCTGTCATCTACTGGGCTGCTTACTGGTTTCCCTTCTTTCTTCTCCAGTTGTTGGGTCAAGGAGGAGAGGATGAGGAAGAGGGCGGGTGTCACGCACGTTTGGTGCTCTTTTAAACTGACCTCCCTAGGTGGGCTCATCGGAGACAGCCCATGGGTCTTCACTTTCTCTGCATGAGCAGCAGATGCCCAGAGGCTCCTTCAGGTTCATTCTTCTCGCTTTTGTCCTTTGGTTCCATTATCTGTTTCAGGACTTCCCAGGGGGGTCAATAACTTTCCAATAGCTTTGATTGATGAGACATCTATACTTTTGGCTTAAAGGTTCTCCCTGTTATTTTCAATTCTTCACCTCACTTTATGTTGTTTGAACCTAATTTAAAATCACTTCTCTGTTGGAATGAACAGATTAGGTAGGTTTTAATGAAGGGTGTAGTTTTTTGAGTTTCCATATTACACAATTAATCTGATCACTGTGCTATTTTATAGTTGACTGCATAAAACACTAATTCTGTGGGTTTTTGTGGAGGGTTTTTTCCCCCCCTATCAGTACAGCCTTAGGGAGAACCTTGATATTAAGGTAGGTGACTTTTCAGCCTATGTGTAGCCACTATAATCCTATTAGAGCATGATTTAATTACACAGAATATTTTTATTGTGGGTGAACTCGTTATAATTTTCATTATTATATCAAAAATCTGACAAGGGGTAGTTCTCCTATAGCAGATAGTTTTGGTTCTGTTTCCAATACTGGAATCATAAAAAGACCCTCTAGTCCAACTGTTTGCATTGTGCTCAAGTTTAATTGCTGGGTTTAAATGGTAGTTTTCTTCAAATTGGGCCTATGCTGAAATAACATGACCCGGTAAGCAAGGGACCATCCAGTCATTTGGTTGTTACTTGAAATGAAAGTTTGGCAATATTTTCCCACTAAAATGAGTGATTTTTTGGATCAGTTATTTTAGAGTCAGCCTGACTTGGCCTGAATGACCCTTCTAACTCCAGGACTCTGTTAACTGCCCTCCTCTAATGGGATGCCGGTGACTTGCCTTTGGCACGCCACCTGCCCCAGTGTTTGCAGCTGTTCAAAGGGCCCTGTGCTCGGAGAAGCAGCCCTCGGTAAATTGTCAGCTGCGTATTCACAAGGGGCTGCTGTGTGCAAGCCAATGCCAGCACCTGCGGGCCTGTATAGATGCTGCTGCAACATGTTGGAGAGCCCACGGAAACAGAGAACTTTCCTTTCTTTAAAAAAAAAAAAATAGTATATATATATATATATATATATATATATATATATGCCTTCAACAGTTTACTGCCTCTGAGGGAGTAAAACCCCAAATAGAAACAATATTTCTTTGCCCAAATTATTATGCCTCGCAAACTTAGTGGGGAGGGAGACCCAGTAATTAAAACTAAAACATCAAGTCGTATAAAATGTCATGTAATGGTTCGCTGCAGGGTTCACTGGGCTTGCTTGGAACACGTGCTCGTACGCCTTCCAAACCCTGCTACGCCAGGAGGCTTAGACTGAGCCTATTGGATTTCAGTGCTGCACTCTCCAGGCTTATACCTTGAAGATGAGACAACGCCTGACTTGGAAACGAACTCAGCTGTCTGGTGGCTTCCATTCAGTTCAAAACAATTCAGTTCAATTCTGTTTGATTCAATACAATTTAGTGGATCCATTTTCCTGGGTGGTTATGGCCCACGGTCTGTGTGCCGGGCACAGAGGAGGAGGCCAAGAAAGGTAGAGCTGAGACCTGCTCTGCTGGTGTCTGTCCTCCCAGCTGCCCTGGGCCCTGGAAGCCTGCTTTACGTGGACCACGTCACCTGGCTGCCTTGCCCTGTAGCTTTGGGTTGGTTCAGGCCATGGAAGACACCAACTGAGATGGGAGTGGGCAGGCGTGAGAGCTTGGGGTATTTATCCCCTGATACCCCCCTTGAACTGCAGGCTTGTGTCCGCTTTGCTTCTGCTCAGCCGTCCTTCTCCGTGCAGCCCTAGCTCTGAGTAGGTCCTTTATGCCTTAGTGAGATCAGTGTGCCCTGATGTTCCTGTCCCCAGGATACTGTGCCCACCTTGTGGCTTTCCTTAAGCTGTGCCCACTGTTTTGAAAATACACCTTTTATTCAACTCTTTTCTTGTTATTCAGCTTGTGTCCAGTGGAGAATCCAACAGATACCCTTTTTTCTTCTTCTTCTTTTTTTTTTTTTTCCCCTCAAAAAATTACGAATAGAATTGCCATATGACCCAGCAATCCCTCTCCTGGGTATCTACCCAAAAAATCTGAAAACATTTAGAGATAAAGACACATGTGCTCCAATGTTCATTGCAGCTTTGTTTACGGTGGCCAACTGATACCCTTAAGCAGCCTTCAGTCCAAATTATGAGTTCATTCGCATTGCAGGGGTTATTGTGGGTCAAGTGACGAGGTTCTGGGTTCTGGGGATGTGAACCCCTGTCAATATGGCAGACGCAGTTCCAACTCTCAGTGAAAGCATTGCATCAGAGAGCACAGAAATTAAACCAGTGATTGCACAACAGTATAATGAGTGTATGACAGGTGATGAAAGAGCACATGGGGACCTTCCTGAGGGAGCAGTTTAAATTGAAATCTGTGGAATGAGCGGGCATTGATTAGGTGAAGGGTAGAGACAAGTGTGATAGCATCAGGAGTGGTAGCGAGTGTTCTAGAGAAAGGAAGTGCATGTGTGAAAACCTAGTGCAGAGAATGTGGCTTATTGGAGGTGGGTGAGGCTTCAGTGTGGCTAAGATAGGAGAGGGTGTGACAGAGGAGATGAAGGTGGATGGTAAGGAGAGGACTGTCTCCTGTTGATGGATTTGGAGCTTATTCTAAAGGGACAGGAAATCATTGAAAGGTTTTTAAGCAATTGGATGTGAGTTTTAGAAGGAGTCCGCTGGCTGCAAGGTGGAGAGTGAATTGGAGGAAAGAGGGATGGAAGGAGCTGAGAGAAAAGAGAGAATGGTGGCCAGAGCTCATGGTGACAGGCATTAAGAGAACCCAGCGTGTCAAGAAGTACTTAGTCGCTTTCTCTTTATTCTCATTCCCCTGCTCAGCTGCCCACGATGGGTAAGCCCCAGACGCTTCTTTACAGAGTGTCAGAGTTGCTCTGGTACAAGAGCAACTTTTCCAGCAGCAAAAGCCTCTGGGGGAACATCTGCGTGGTGGGAGGGTTCAAGGGGTGCAGGAAGTGGGGGCACGGCCAGAACCATGTGAAGGGGGCTCTGCAGGGCCACCAGGGCACTGCACACAGGGCACCATCTCTCGGTGCCTTGGAGAAGCAGGGACAGCTGACACAGTGCGACTTGGTACCGCTAGTCCCAGTACCTTCTCCTGTCTGTCTGTCTATGTATCTTTCTTTCTTTCTTTCTTTCTTTCTTTCTTTCTTTCTTTCTTTCTTTCTTTCTTTCTTTCTTTCTTTCTTTCTTTCTTTCTTTCTTCTTTCCTTCCTTCCTTCCTTCCTTCCTTCCTTCCTTCCTTCCTTCCTTCCTTCCTTCCTTCCTTCCTTCCTTCCTTCCTTCCTTCCTTCCTTCCTTCCTTCCTTCTCCTTACTTATCTATTATTGTCTTTTCATTCTCCAATGAAGAAAGGCTATGTCCAAAAGAGAGAGCAGGCTGTGTCCCAGAAGCTGGCCATGCTCCATCTCTACCTAAACTTAGAGAAAGGGCAGAGCATGCATCCAGCCCCCCCACCCCCCAGGGCCTCAAGGTAGGACGCTGCCTGGTGCTGGAGCTGGGAAGAGCACTGAATCAAAGGATAAATTCTGTTTTGAAACAAAAGGGCTGAGTTTTCAACTAACTAACAGTATCCAGAAATTGTGGAATATGCCTGGGTGTGAACAGGGGATGGAAAAGGGAGATTTCACAGAATAGAAGGAGATTGAAATGGTTTCTAGTTTATACCCCATTGAGCTTAAACTTCTCAATAAGTGCGCACACACACACTTAAATACAGAGAAATATAAATGGGCATCATTTAAAAAATTTTCATGTATATATACACATACATGCATATATATGTAGCAATGTGTACGTACACATGTATGCACATATTTCCTATAGATACTCACTGTGAAACTTGGAAAATATGACATGTATAAAAGAAGATGAAAATCACCCTGTTACCAAGAACTGCATTGAATTTTATCACATAAAATGCGTTTAAAACTCTTGCCCATTGAGATGCCTTGTATAGACTTCATTTAAGGGGTTTGGTGCATATCATTAAAGCTTTAGAGAAGTCGTGCCGACCTTCCCTGCCCCTGTGCACTTGACTGCATTCAGTGTTACAATAGTATCGATACTCCTACAAAACCTTGTCGGTGCGGTCAATGAAAAATAGTGTATAATTGCTTTGATTTGTATCTTTTAATATTAAGAATTTAGGTTTTTATTGGATGTGCTCTTCCCACATAGAGTACTTCTTTTGTGATCTCTTCATTGCATTTTTCAAAAAATTGTTTACTTTCGTTTGTTTTAGAAGAAATGTATATGCACACTAAGACTATTCATCTTGCGTAATGCATTTTGGAAACATTTTTTCCTGTTTGTCTTTGAATTCAATTCCTCGTACTTTTTGTGCTACAGATGTTTTTCATTGGTATGTAGTCGAATATTATCGATAATTTCCTTTAAGATTCTTCCTTCATTTTTCAGCTTAGAAAGGCTTTCCTCACCCTGAGATCAGAAAAATCTGGCTTATTTTATTCTACTTGGTCTATTAAAAATACTAATTTTTAAACATAAAACTCTTTAATCTACCCTGAATTAATGTTGATTTATGTACAGCGAGCGGTAGGAATCTATTCCCCCATACTTAAACAAGTTATCAAGTAGCATTTATTAAAAGTTGATCCATTCAAGGTTTATTTCTCCCCCACTGTAGAGAGTACATATGATGTAGGGTCCCATTCATAGATTTTATAGTCAAAAGCACCCCTGGCGTGCATCACCTCACCTTTCTAATTTGCTAGCCAAGGACCAGAACAATTCACTTACAAGTCTCATTTACTTCATAGTGTTAAAGAAGCCTAATAGTATCTTAGAGGATTAAGTCTGATAGGACATCTATAATACCTCATCAGTAAATGTTAAGACACGTAGTTTTGTGTTTTTGTGTAATGTTCACTTGAAAGCATTCTGGATTGGAGCCAGAAAATCTGAGGACTTTTACAAACATCATTCTTTTTCTGAGCAACTCATTTCACTTTTTTCTGGGTCTGATAGCTACTTATGTCACAGAGTTGTTAGTTTCAATAGAGAATATTCTCTGTCTTTTTCCCTCTTTCTCTCTCTCTTCACACACACGCACACACGTGCATGTGTATATGTGAGTGTGTACTTATAGCTATGCACACACGTGTGTGTGTGTGTGTGTATGTGTAGAGAGAGAGAGAGAAAGCACTTTAAAGGCTGTAAAGTACTACACAAGTATAAGTATGTTTATTAAGATTTCCTTGAAGATTGGAAGCATAGAGCATCTTGGGGGACCAGTTCTTGGTTATATCCTTGAGTTGGCTTTATTAAACGAGAAAAGTTGAACCTATTATGCAGCTGCTTGGTGTCAAGTAACAGAAACCGACTCTGGTTAACTTATGCAAAGAGGGAATTTATTGGAAGGATATGCAGTTCCTCAGGGACCAGATTGGGGGTGGGGGGGAAAGAACAAGGGGCTACAACAGCTGTCTGTGTGTTGGGGGCAGTGTGAGGTAGAGGAGTGCATCCTTTTTAGCAGGAACTGATCAAATATATTCCCCCAAACACTCTTCTCACCCAAAAGGAAAGTTCAACTGTACTCAGCTTTTTTTGTTTTTTGATATTATTCTGCTGAAGATTAAACTTTTGGAGAGAGAGCATATGTGGCCCCAGCTTACATCATGGGCTCACCTGTTGGTTAGAGATGGGCAGGGTGATTCATTGACATTTGCCAGTCTGTGTGTAGAGATGGGAGAGGAGTCTCCAATAAAATGATTTAAGGTGAAATTCACATAAGAAGAAGGATATGATTATTGAGTGGCTGACATACAACAAATGTCACAACGCATCGTCAGTCCTCTTTTGCAGCTTTAAGGAAACCTGACAGAAAGAAGCAATCGGAAGAGGACTCCCAGGATAAAAGCCAAGGAGTTCTTAACTTTGGTTGTCTCACAAAATTCCAGCCCCTAGGGTGTAGCCATCACTGTCCTTGACTCTGACCCAACACGATCCGCCTCTTCAAGAAGGATGAGGACGCGGAAAGGCATCCTAGAGGCCGATGCTTTGCGGGCCTTCGAGGTCCAAGCTTTGGGAAGATTTAGTGTTGAGATACTGTAACCCAGAACCATGGCCACAAGCAAGCACCAAATTCCCCCCAGCTGAGAAACGGCAGAAGAGGAACACGATTGCAGTCTGAGTCTTAAGACTCAAGACGTCTCTGCTTCGGCATAATTAAATCTCCTTAAGTCCATTTCTAAAGAGAAGAAAAGAAATGAAAACATGAACTCATAGGGCTGTACCTTTCTCTCTGTGCGTATTCCTGGGGGAAGGTGATCCATTAGAAACAGAGGCAGACATGCCAAGAGCAATAAAGGGGCAGGCTCTGTGGGCTGAGCAGGCTGTGGTTACAGGCTTTCCCTGAGAATCTTGCTCATTCATTAATTCTAGCCTTGGAAGTGGGCCAGGCCGTGTGGTTTCACCACAGCAAGGGGCAAGATCCTAATGATTAAATGTTCTTTGTTGCCTTGCATTTCACTTTTTCTAGTAATGCACTTTGAAGAATGGAAAATTGAGTTTTCAATACTTTGTTGTTTGCTGAAGTTAAGTCTAGAGGTAATTGAAGCCAGTTGAAAGCTGAAGGGAATGGCCAGAGTAAAGCTTAGAGTACAGGGGAGGCCGAGGGACCCACGCTGGTGCATCAGTACGTCATGCTATCTCTGTCTCTGCCATTTCTCCCTTGTTATTGTGTTAGAAGCTGTAGTTGGAATTCATGTGTGGAGAAGGGGGTTATTCATTGGAAAATACGTTTCTTTCCACATTCTCTTTGGATCAGTAATACCTTTAGTGTGTATAGAAGGCATGAGACCAGACCAATAAGAAATGGCTTCTTAATGGGCAGTAGAGTGTCACCACTTTTTGGCTTGAGAACCTTTGGCAACTCAAGTATCCTTTGTACTTTTTCTGGATGGCAGACCAGACCTTAATGTCATTAAATTTACTTTTCTATGTGATCTCCACTAATACATCCACGTTATCTCAGGGAAATACAATGCTTCTCTTTGGTGATGCTCAAATAGATAGATAATTTGAGAACTTGGAGCAGAGTAAGTGACCTACAAATATTAATAAATGAGTAAGGTAGGTTAGTTTCCTCCAACAAATCATAAACACAGGAAAAATTCAGACAACGGTGTAAGCAATTAAGTAATTAAAATGTTTTTATCTGGTGACTTGTTAAAACAAAGTTCTAGTCTTCAGACTGTTTGGTTGTATATGAAAGAGAATATATTTGTAGGTGAGAAATTATTGCTCTTTTAGATGGAAGAACCAGAAAGCACAGGTGCTAGTTCCTACACCAATGCCGCCGGAAGAAAGCTCCCTGCTTTCAACTTTTTGAGGTTTGCTTTGGCACTTGATTCAACTTGGTTTCTGGCTAGGAGGAGAATGATGAATCTGTCAGTGGCAGGAGATTTCAGAGGAAAAGTTAGGCTTCTCTGTCTTTGCTCTTCATTTGATGTTTATAACACACAAAGCAGTGTGTTGGACATTTCAGCTAAGAACCTGTAGTAGAGAGAGTTACCGTTATGTACATATTCCTTGTAAACAGCTTTATTGAGATAATAATTTACATACCATAAAATTCACCTGTTTTTCATCATCACAATCAAATTTAAAATATTTTCATCACCCCCAAAAGAGACCCCATAC
Organism: Rhinolophus sinicus; assembly: GCF_036562045.2. Lineage (NCBI taxonomy): Eukaryota > Metazoa > Chordata > Mammalia > Chiroptera > Rhinolophidae > Rhinolophus > Rhinolophus sinicus. Next base: position 14,029,142 of record NC_133761.1, on the reverse strand, counting down.
CAATTAGCCTCTCATCTCTTCCCCCCTCCCCTCAGCTCTTGGCAACCACTAATCTATTTTCAGTCTCTGGAGACTTGCCTACTCTGGTGTTCCATAGAAACGGAGTCATACAACATGTGGCCTTTTGTGTCTGGCTTTTTTCATTTAGCATAACGTTTTTGAGGTCCATCCATGTTATAGAATATACTAGTACTTTCTTTTTATTGCTGACAAGTATTTGATAGTGTTTATCCATTCATCAGTTGATGGACATTTGGGTTGCTTTCACATTTGGATATTATGACTCAAGCTACTATAAACATTTGTGTACACATTTTTGCATGAACATATGTTTTCATTTTTTTTTAGTATATATCTAGGAGTAGGATTGCTGGATCACACAGTAATCCTATATTTAACTTTTTGAGGAACCGCCAAACTGTTCTCTGTAGTGACTGTGCCATTTTAAATTTACATTTAGCATGTCTTTATTTAAAGAAAAAAATGAGCATTCATTGCGAGGCTTAAAGGATTTCTGTACTCATTGGAGACTTACTATGTTTTTATAAAGTGTTTAGCACAGTGTCTGTCATATCAGACTTAATCTTCCTAGTAGGCCTATGCAGATGATACTATTATAAAGCCCATTTAGAGATAAGAAAGCTGAGGGGTGGGGAAGTTCAGTGATTTGCCCAAGGCCACACAGAATGGGAGACTTTTAATATGTGTCTATCTGGCTCTAAAACTGAGCTTTTTTGTTTGTTTGTTTTTAAGATTTTATTGGGGAAGGGGAACAGGACTTTATTGGGGAACAGTGCGTACTTCCAGGACTTTTTTTTTCCAAGTCAAGTTGTTGTCCTTTCAATCTTAGGTGTGGAGGGTGCAGCTCAGCTCCAGGTCCAGTTGCCGTTTTCTAGTTGCAGGGGGCACAGCCCACCATCCCTTGCAGGAGATGAACCAGCAACCTTGTGGTTGAGAGGACGCGCTCCAACCAACTGAGCCATCCAGGAGCTCAGCGGCAGCTCAGCTCAAGGTGCCTTGTTCAATCTTAGTTGCAGGGGGCAGAGCCCACCATTCCTTGTGGGAGTCGAGGAATTGAACTGGCAACCTTGGGGTTGAGAGCCCCCTGGCCCATGTGGGAATGGAACCGGCAGCCTTTGGAGTTAGGAGCATGGAGCTCTAACCGCCTGAGCCACTGGGGCCAACCCTAAAACTGAGCTTTTTAACAGCTGTTCTGTAAAGTCTTCTCTGTCCCCCATCCCCCACCCCTTTATTTGGCAGGTACAAATTAGCATTACACTAAGAATGTGCTGGGTAAGCAGTGTAAATCTAGTTGAAAGGACATATGTGGGGCTATGCTTCTAAAACAAGATGAAACACAGATTCCACCCATAGGTTGATGGTCAGTACTGCATCAATTGATGGGCTCAGGGTATTAGAAAGAAGAACTTCTGTCTGATCTATTATGAGGCAATCCAAATCTAAGAAAAAAAAAGGAAAATGAAATATCTTATTACCTTATACAATGTGGTGAATGCTTACTACAAACCAAGCGTTATGCTGAGTAATATGTCAGACACCGTAACTCCCTTAATCTTCACAACACACTAAATTAAAACAGGCACTGGGTTTGTTCCCATTTCCCAGATTGGGAAATATTAGCTTAGAGGAATTAAGTACGTACCTTTGCCTTGGTCACATTGCTGGGAGAAGTAACAGAGCTAGGATTTAAACATGCAACCTGGGTCCAAAGCATGGGCTTATTATCACAGTGCCATGAAATTCCTTTAGAAGGATCAACCACTATGAAATTTCCTCTGATATAAGACTCCACTACAAAAAATTGGTCTGTGGTTACTTTGAAATAGAGGTTTTTAAATCTATGTCCAGTAAATGCAATTTTAATTTTCAACTTCAAAGTCGTATATGAATAGAATTATAGCTTTTTAGTCTTGACAAATGTCACAATTTTATGGTAAACGTTTTGGGAGAAACATTGTGTTCCAAAAGCTGCAAGTACATTAAATCTTTTGTGTCAAAAGCCAAAACCTTTTTCTCTCAGTGGGATGTTTTATTGTGGAATTCCCGGATAACCCACAGCCAACATTATCTGGAAAGTGAGATAATCTAGTGATGGCATCATACAGGCCAAAATAATAGCCCATAGAATGTCTTGGGGCCTTTGGTGGCATCCCGGTGGAGCGATCTCAACTTTGCTCCTGGGACACCTGGTAGAAGGTATTCTTCAAGGCTGATCGCAGACGTTGGCTGTAGGCTTGCATGCAGACGGGGAACAATACTGGGAAGTTGTCAGGACAGGCATTGGGATGGTACAGGCCCCGGTCAAACACATACTCTGTCGATTAATTGTTATGAAAGAACTGAACGAGCTGTTGAATCCTTGTGGGTCACGCCTTCTCTGTCTATCAAATAACAGAACTCACTTCACAGAGTTGTTTTGAGTATAAAGGTATTTGAAACATGTACAGGACTCAGGGACAGCACGGAGCCTGTAGGTCGCCCTCCTACTTACCAGTGTTTAGACTCATGGAGCTTGGAGAAAGGCAGACCTGGGATGGAATCATGAATTTGGTACTTACTTTTATGTTCAGAGAGGGCTGAAGATACACAAATATTTATGCTCCCCGTGCCACAGTAGAGAGTTATGGATGGGAGTCTACCTTTCCCATTTCTCCCTGGGGTTACGAGTGACCATGTGACTGAATTCTAGACTGGAAACTTAGCAAAAGCAATGTGTAATTCCAGGCCTGGCCGCTACACCTCCCATCTCGTGGCCTCCATCCATTTTCTCCTTCGTATTTTGTTGCAATATACACATTGACAGAGCTTCTGGCAGCCTGGATGTGTGCCTTCCTGCTCACCATCCCAGTGTTACTGTGTAGTGAAGAACTAAACTTCTATTGTGTTTGTACCGTTACACATTTTGGGGTTTCTTTGTGAAAGCAGTTATACTTGATTTGTGACTTGGTGACACTTGATGTTGGAGTAGGTCATTGAGAGGATGGGACCACTGGTTGACCTGAGAGCTGGACCTGGGCAATTAGAGGCGCTTTGTCCCCTCCCTGGAATGTGCGTCCGTCAGTCAGTCCCTTCACCAGAGCCACTTCAGTGATACAGCCTTGAGAGAGGAAGGTGCTGTTGAGACCATCTGGGCTGAATATGCAACTGGACCTCATTAAAGCCTCTCTATAAACTTTTAAGATTCTAGTTGGTGGGTGTGGAGATCTCATCTTGTGGGCATTCAAGGTAAACCTTGTATATCAGTTCCCTTGCTTAGTAAGACGGCCACTTACCAATCTAGGTGGCTGCCTCTTTCTTCGGTCTCTCCTGGCCCTCCCTGTTTAGAGACTAGTTTCAGATTTCATCTGGGGAACTCATGAGGTGGTGAAACAATAATTGGTCAGCCATCCAGGTGACCGAAGAAGTGGGTCTTGGAAGAGGCATCCGCGGGGGAAATCCTGGGTTAGCCATCAACCTCTCTCTGGGGAAGGGTCGTCCATATGTCAGCTGCTTGTGGATGATCTCGTGAGTGTGGGGACTCCCCCAAAACACTGACTGGTCTGAGGCCTTTGTTTGAGGAGCTGTGCAGAGCACATTGCACCAGACAGTGAAACGAATGGCTGCTGCAGAGGACTGGCCTTACCTTGGGCAGTTCCGCAGAACACAGATGCCCAACTAGACGCTGCAGCAGGAGCTAAAAAGCTGGAAGAAGAGCTGAGGTTAGAGAAGTATGTGCGGTTGTTCACACTCTGCTAGCGTCAGGGCTGGCAGCCATGGTACGAAAGCAGGATAGTAAGTTGGAGACCATAGGGTATCGTTTTGTAAAGCGAGGAGGGTCCAAGCTGTGGAGTGAGGTCTGAGACCTGGTGACAAAGCCTGATTGGGATGCGAAGAGATGGGAAACCTGGCAAAGTGAGGAGAGTGAAGGGGAGGATGTAGGTAGTGGTGATGACCCCGTTGCGTCTGACCCCTAAGGCCAAGAAAAGCAAAAGCACCGCAACCACCCCAGCGGGGTAGCTCCTAATTCAGGAAACGCTCATGAGGAGAGAAGATACTCCCACTGAGCTTGTTGATATAGCTGCTGAGTTCCAGCAAAAGGCCAGGGAAAGTCTCCGGGCGTGGTGGCCGTGCAGCTGTAAGATACACTTGATATGTGACCTTGGACAATTATTTATCTTCTCTGAACTTCAATTTGTAAAATGAGGGCAGAGCTTGGACATATTTATTTTGCAATTTTGTTGTAAAGATTAAGTGAGATCAAATATAAAATTTTCAGCATGATACAGTTATTATTACTATTATTATTATTTCTATCCAATTTACATTTAAAAGCTGAAGTCTTAGGAGGCATATAACAGTCCATTTACATGGCTGCTATAAAAATCCTTGTTCTCTCAATTACGTGCCGGTGCAGAGCTCTGGGAGAACAATAGAGGGGAAGTCTGATTATCCCAGTTATCAAGTATTCCCCGGATTGAGATCATTTCTGCCTAGAATCTAAACTCCCTGAGAATTGGGACTACGTCTTGTCTCTGCCCACTAGAGCTAGCTGAGTTTCTGGGATCTAACCAGTGGTTAACAAATGTTTCTTGGGTTTTCTTTATTTTCTTGTATTTATTGAGTACCTACTGTGTTCCCAGCACCTTGCATATGTTTCATGTTTGTGCGTTATCCTCCAACACACTAAGGATGTGAGCCTCCCAGCAGTGCTATCAAGTGAGCAGTGTTATTTCTCCATTACTGAGCGAAAGTCCTGAGGCTCTGAGATGTCACATCCGTGCCTGGGCTCACCTCGCAAGAGCAGCAGAACTGGGTGTGAGTCGAGGTAACCTGGCTTCGGCGCCGCTGTTCTGCCTCTCATGAAGGAACGAATAATGCGCTCTTCAGCTGACTGAGGATGCTTCACGTAGCCGTGATGGTCTTCACGTGCATACTCACTACCACTGTGTAAAGATGGAAGGTGTACATTAGGTGGAATTGTGTTATGAAAAAACACAAAAGGCTGCCTTAGGTGCTCTTGGTTCTCTTTGGAGAAAGCAGAGGAAACAAATCTACCTACGAACATGCGATAATCACGTGGAGAAGAAAAATCGTGCTGTGCACACTGTTAAGAGAACTCTTTAATCCTCATTCATTCCTTCACCACTGACTGAGCACCTACTGCGTGTCAGGCACTGAAACGAGAGCTGAGGATGCAACAAAGAAGTCGGTCTGCCCTCAAGACCTTTTCTTTCTAGTGGGAGACGGAAGCATGTAAACTTAGGCTAAGACGTGTCAGAGCAAGAGCTAGCCGAATTCTTTCTATAAGCCAGGAATAATACTTAATGTGACCAGTTTGTACACTCAGAAGCAGCCAAGTAGGAGGTAACAACTGTGCTTATACATAAAATGGATGATTTATGAGTGTTTTTTGTTGGGGGGACAGGGAAGCGAGAGAAATGTGATTTACAAGTATTTGTTGGGTTCACTTATTTTAACATTTCCCATATGCTCGGAAGACAACATAACGGGGGTATATTTTCTTGGTGACACACTAAAGGGCCTGGCAGGGCTTCCTATGATGCAGTCTCGTGTTATAATATCGGCTAATATTTGCTATAAGTTTGTCCAAACAACAACAGTAAAAACACATACATACACCAACAACAATTCAAGCAGCTTTGATACCACATTTCCTGGGACTATATTTGTTATAAAGAAGTGAATTGAAAATTTCAGACCCTGAAGTCAGAAGTACTGCTAGTACAACCTTAGATTTCTAAGAAGCCCCACCAGGCATGTTGTGTGCATGTTCATATTTTGCTCAATCTAATAATCCTGAGAAGTTTGCAGAGCAAATAACATGATGTGCATTTTTAAGATGAGGAGACAGCGTCTCAGAGAAGCTAAATTGCTTGTCTCAGATCAGGTCAGTAGTAAGTTGCAGAACCATGATTTGAGTTGAGCTCTTTCCCTACAAGTGTTCCGACTCGAATTCGCAGCAGGTAATCTCAATTTGAATTGAAGCAAGATACCAATGTTTTAATGTTTGACATCTCTTTTTGTATCAAAATTTTATATTTTGTTAAAAATTTCTTGTGAACAAAATGAGACTTTCAGTATTTAAGGCAGATCCTGCAAGGACATTGAAAAAATTATTTTTCTGGTTCCTACTCATCACTCAATTTCAAAATTGATGCTTTCTGAGTCTTTTCTGGAAAATTTGTAAAAGGATTTCCTGGGTGTTTACCTGAGACTGCCCAGCTAAGGTAAGGATTGGCTGTTTCAGCTCAACAGCTCAGTGGTTTGCCTGGAACAAACATACAATGATGTGTGGACAGCTCAGGGTAGGTGCTTCCATCGTCGACCATGACATTCACCAGTTTACCTCCTTGCCGATAGCTGCCCTGCCTAGAACGTGTTAGTGCGGGTCTGTCCTTGTTCATTGTTTGGTAAGGTGCAGAAACAATCTTCCTGAGATGGGCATCGAGTTCTCCAGGAGAGCTGCATGAATATTTATAACCCATCCACCCCTCACTTTTATGTGGAACCTAAAATAATCAAACTCATAGAAGCAGGGAGTAAAATGGTGATTGCTGGGGGCTGGTGGGAGGAAGGGAAAATGAGGGGTGATGGGCAAAGGGTACATAGTTTCATGAATACAAGGTAAATAAGTCCTGGACATTTACTGTACCGCATAGTACCTATAGCTAACCGTGCTGGATTGTAATTTCCTAACAGGGTAAATGTTATAGTAAGTGTTCTTACCACACACACACAATACTAAAAGGGGGGTGGGGATGGGAGGAAACTTGGAGAGATGATGGATATGTCTATGGCCTTGATAGTGGTGATAGTTTTATAAATGTATCCCTAAACTTATAGCATTGCATACATTAAAAATGTACAGCTCTTTATATGTCAATCATACTTCAATAAAGTGGTTTAAAAAACGTAAAGAACAAAACAAATGTAAATTCCTAGCAATTCCCTTTTCTGTTTTTTAAAGGAGAAAGGGCCACTGCCGTGTGTCTTCTTTCTGCCTCCTTTCTCTCTGTAACAGGGGAACTTATCTTCTAGCCCTGGGCATCATGAACTGTTTTCTAAAAGTTTTCCCTGTCTCTGGCCCCTCTTTTTTCTGATCCGTTTGCTGCATTACAACTGGTGTTATTTTCTTTTCCTGGAATTCTAGAACTGATCATGTCATTCTTCTACTTACAAATCTTGGAAGGCTCAGTATATCCAATTCAAATTCCAAATGTAAAGTCCAAATTGAAAGAATTCAAGGTCCCAGTAATTGACCTGAAGGGACCTTTCTCGGTGAAGCACTACGTCCCCTGTGCCCGCTGTACTCTAACCCCTCGTGGCCTCCCTGCCTCTTCCCTATCAAAGCCAATGTTCTCACCCCACAAAATTCTTCTTGTGCTGCTTCCCAGCCAAGAAAGCATTTGGTTACATTCTCTGCCTATAAAAGTGTCTTCACTCATTTAGGGTCCAGTTTAAATATCTCCTGCTGTGAGTTGCCGACCCTAATTATCCTTTAGAATTACATGCCCATAACACATTACTTTGTAGACATTTAACATCACCTTTCTTTCTTCTCCTGTCTTGTTCTGTGAGGTAACTACTTTCCTGTCTCTCTCGTGTACTAGATTACTACGGCTGGCTTTATGGACGCAAGTTGCACAGTACCCCATATTTAGAAGGACTTCACACTTGGTTAAATGCTATGCTATCCCCTGTTACCATCTTGAAAATCTTAAGAATTTTCAAACAAGTGGCCCTGCATTTTCATTTTGCATGAGTCCTGCAAATATTGTAGGTGGTGCTGTCCTTAAAGACAGGGGCATTTCAGATTCTTCTTTACCTGTACCAGCTCTGGACCTCTCACATAATTGTTTCTTATTTAAATATTCTTGTTGAAAAAAAAAAAAAGGACATGAATAGTAGCCAAACGCCTTGCTTAATCAAAACATGTCAGAGCAGACAACAGGATTGGAATTTATCTGAGAATTCTGGATAGCAAAGGATCCGAGATTTCCCAAAGTCTAGTCTCTGTGGCATTAAGTTCCAAGGATTTTCCACAAACCACACCTACCACTTATTGGTGAGCGACATATTTCTACCCGAAGGAAATAACAGGCTTCAAGATAGAGCTGTCTCCTGGACTGCCCAGGGAGTTCTGACGCGTGGGATTGGAATCTCTCATAAAGATGGGAGGCAACGAATTCCCTTCCGAAAGCTCACAGGATGTGAGAGTCTTAGCATTCTTCTTGCAGTAGCCACACATTTGGCCAGACTAGCCCACATGTTTGGTTTCTTAAGGAATCACCTTTGGTTGTTTCCAGACCAAGTTGCCCTAGAGACGAGGAGGAGATTATGGCTAAGAAGGACTACCTCTAAGTGAGAACAAACAGGAAACAGGAGGTAGGAAGCTGTAAAAAGAACAGCCCTTTTATTTCCAAACAACATTCTTTACTCTTGTACCTGTCAGTCATGCCTAAACTACTGTCCCCAGATGAACGCAATAATTTCCCTTTAGCTTTCAGAGTGTTTGAAATTTAACATTCTTGCCTTCAAGGAAAGGAAATTATTATTTTTTAAGTAGTTGCTAACAATTTAGGCTGTTTTTTTAAAGGACTATAAAGGTGTATATATTTTTAAAAAAGCAAAAAAGAGAAAACTAGGCTTTTTGGAGTGGAGGGATACAGAATTTTTGTGTGGAGCACAGGGGAACTAGGCACCATTCAGGAAAGTCCATGGGGCCTTGTGTTGTAGTAGTGGAAAAGCAGCCATGGGCAACATGCATGAAGTTCTAAGGATTTCCCACAAACTACACCTAACTACTTATTGGGGAGTGACATAAGTGCATATGGATATTTTCAATAAAACTTTATTTGCAAAAACTGATGGCACACTGGATTTGCCCGTTGGACTGTAGTTTGCTGACTCCTGCTCTAGAAAAATTGATGATGAAACCTTGGGAGAATTTTTACAGAAATGCTTCTTTCAGTAGTTTTTCAGAATACCAAGCATCTCAAATGGCCATTACCAGTAGAATGGTTGCATAGATTGTTTTATAGTCAATCAGTAGAAAGCTATATAGTAGTGAAGAGAAATGATCTCTAGCCACATACATCAATGTGAACTAATCGTAGACACAATGTGGAATAAATAGAATAAGGTAGAGAAGACACACATGTAACATGATTCTAAAATTCAGAACAGGTAACCAGAATATAAATACACAGAGAGTGCCAAAAAAATGTATACACATTTTAAGAACGGAAAAAACTATTAAAACCGTGCTGATGGGAACCACTTTGAGCACCTCTTGTAATTGCAGAAGTCAAACGTGACTTGTATTCATCTTTTGTTATCGGTATATATCGAGTATTACAATTTTAATACAGTTTTTTCCTTTCTTAAAATGTGTCTGCATTTTTTTGGCACCCTCTGTATTTAGGGGGAGACAGGTGGGGAGACTATAGAGGAAAGGAAGGGAATGAATAAAGGAGCCTTTGAGTTACTACCGGGGAGAGAGGCGATGTGAGAATGGGTGCAGTTGTGGAAGTTTGGGGAGTACTGGTCAGTTCTATTTCTTAATCTGACTTCCTGAACTAAAGATATTTATTATTTTCTTTAATAAGCACATCCATTTTTAAATGTACTTTTGGGGTAAATATATAGGGAAAATAAAAGTAGGGCTAATTAACTTGAGTTTCAGGCCATTCAACTCGTAAGTGGCAGATCTGGGATTTGAACTTTGGTCTCTTTGGCTCCAAAGCTCAAAATCTTCCTCCTCACTCCTCGTGCGCCTGGGTTTAAGCCAGTATTATTTTATTGTAGCCCTTGCACTTAAACACTTCTCTGTTTATACTGAGATACCATGAAACAGATTTGTACAGCTTCCATTTCTACCCGAATCAGTGGAGCCTGTCAAGCTAATTGGTTGTGACACTCGGCTTCCAGAATGTGTAATTATCAGCTACATTGAGTGGGAAGCTCAGATGACAGTTAATAGTACATGTAGACAGAAATCTCTGTGTTGCTGCAACTAAAGAATGAGCCAAGAACGTAACATTAATCCAAATGCCAGTGTTAGTGCACCAGAGAATAGTTCTGTGTGGAAATGTAGGCCAGAGCAATCTATGGGCATTGCTAGTGACAATTCACAATTAGTCTCTGAGCATCTTACTCTCCTTTTTACTCCACGTGTGGAAGGCCAGTAGAGCCTGCTGGTCCCAGAAGGAACAAGGGCTCGAGCTCAGCTCTACAATAATGGAAGTTTCAATCCCGGACACCTGCTGCAACTGATAGGTGAGGGTGGCTGATTTGTCACTTTCAAATATGAGCAACAGAAGTACTGGAAATAGCACCATGTTGCTGCCGATGTGCCAGGAGCTCTTGTACCACATACGACAGACGGAGTTTTGCAGGTAGACAACCAGAGTTTGTGTCCTGGCATTGCTACTTAAAAGCTATGTATGATTTTGAGCCAGGGACTTCACCTGTCTGTATCCCTACTGATAAAAATTTGTCAGGTAGCTCATAGTTTTCAATTTTGGCTGCTCCGTAGAATCCGCTGGACAGACTTAAAAAATCATACTGATAGAATGGCCTCACCTGCCCTGAACCAATGAACCAATTTGGGGTTGGGAGAAGAGGAAAGTCCTAAATCTTGTCACTTTTGAAAAGCTCAATCCAGTTTTTAAAGTGGGTGGTTGTGTGACTCCTGCCCTGGAAAGGGAGGACCTTACCAAAGCATCTGCTTTGATTCTCCCCTTTATGATGGGAAAGCGCGATCCACAGAGGTGAAGTGGTCCAGCAGCAAGTGGCAGAATCCGCTCCAGACCAAAGGTCACCTGACCTCTATTTAGCCTCGTCTTCATTAGAGACTTTGAATCTTCAAACGATAAATCCTAAAGACTCTTTGGAAGAAATAGTGTACCTTCTCACTTTCAAACGTAAACGTGTCTCGTTTGGATGATAAATTATGTTACCTTGCATTTAAAAATGCATTACAGGCAAACAAATGAAACAAAAACAAAAAACTAAATGCTGTGTGTGTGTGTGTGTGTGTGTGTGTGTGTGTGTGTGTGTGTAGTGCTAGCAGTGATAAACAGGACCTGGAAATTTTGAAGAGAAATGGTATATACTAGTCAGCTTGGGCTGCCATACCAAAATGCCACAGATGAGGTGGCTTACATGACGGACATTTATTTTTCATAGTTCTGGAGGCTGGGAAGTCCAAGCTTAAGGTACCAGGGAGGTAATTTCATTCTGAGGCCTCCTCTCTCGGCTTGTAGGTGGTCGCCATCTTGCTTTGGGCTCACGTGATCTTTTCTTTGTGTGAGTTTAGAGAGAGGGAGAAGCAATCTCTGGGGTATCTTATAATGGTACTAATTCCATGTTAGAGGCCTTACCCTCATGACCTCATGTAACCTTAACTACCACCCACAGTCCTCAGCTGCAAATACCATCACATTGGGAGTTAGGGCTTCAACATATGAATTTGTGAGGGGGGAGGTACAAACATTCAGTCTACAACAAATAGTATGTGAATATCCTTATCAATGATTTGCTAGACAAAAAAGTCAGGTCTACTACTCTGGTCCATGGACTACTGTAAAATATCCTACATTAGTGATTCTCAATCCTGGATATACATTAGAATAAACTGGGAGCTTTTACAAAGTACTGATTCTCAGAACCTCATTTCTCCACAACTGCATCAGAATCTTTGGGGAAAGGCAGGGACCAGCCATGAGGGTTGCAGCCAAGGTTGAGAACCATTGATCTCCATGTACCTGTGCCCTGGAACAGAAGGAGGTCGTGCGGTCACCTCGTGACAAGGAGGTGAGACTCATGTGCCATAAATGTCTGAATGGAGGGTGAGAACTTTCTCCCAAGTTATCTCCCAAAAGAGGTGTTGTATTATGTTCATGTCCTTACAAAGCTCTTCGTGCTATTGGGAGCTCCCTCATTTACTGTGTTTTGTGACACCAATTTTACATCTGTTTGAACACTGCCCATTGAGTGTCTTGGGATTGCTTTAAATTTAGACATACGAAGTATGACAATTAAGTTCGTGAACTTGTTGCAGTGATGTTGCTAACCTTTTTTTTTTTTAAATCAGAGGGATGATTTATTATGAATTTGTACCAAATGGACAAATAGTTACCCAAGTTTACTACTTGGAAGTGCTGAAAAGGCTGCATGAGAAAGTTAGACGACCTGAACTTTTTGCCAACAATTCATAGCTCTTACATCATGACAATGCACCAGCTCACACAGCACTGTCTGTGAGGGAGTTTTTTAACCAGTAAACAAATAACTGTATTGGAACACCCTCTCTACCCACCTGATCTGGCCCCCAATGACTTCTTTCCTTACCCGAAGGTAAAGGAAATATTGAAAGGAAGACATGTTGATGACATTCAGGACATTAAGGGTAATACAATGACAGCTCTGATGGTCATTTCAGAAAAAGAGTTCCAAAATTGCTTTGAAGGGTGGACTAGGCACTGGCGTCGGTGCATAGCTTCCCAAGGGGAGTCCTTCAAAGGTGGCCGTAGTGATATTCAGCAATGAGGGATGTAGCACTTTTTCTAGGATGAGTTAGCATACCATAGTAATGGATTGAAAAAATTAATATTGTTAAAATTTCTGTGCTGCTGAAAACAATCTACAGATTCATTGTAATCTCTATCAACATACCAATGGCATTTTTCACAGAACTAGAACAAATAGTCTTAAAATATATATGAAACCACAAAAGACCTCAAATAGCAAAAGTATTCATGAGAAAAAATAAAGTTGGAGGTATCACACTATCTGATATCAAACTATACTACAAAGCCATATTAATCAAAACAGCATGGTATTGGCACAAAAATAGACCCATAGATCAATGGAATAAAATAGAAAGCCTAGAAATAAACCCACATTGAGGAGGACTGACAATTAAGTTCATGAACTCATGCTAGAAAAAGTGCTACATACCTTATTGCTGAATATTGTTACGGTCGCCTTCGAAATACTCCCCTTGGGAAGCTATGCACCAACGCCAGTGCCTCGTTCACCCTTCAAAGCAATTTTGGAGCTTTTTTTCTGGAATGGCCATTAGAGCTGTTGTAATATTACTCTTGATGTCCTGAATGTCATCAACATGTCTTCCTTTCAGTATTCACTTTATCTTGGGGTAAAAAACGAAGCCATTTGGGGCCAGATCAGGTGAGTTGGGAGGGTGTTCCAATACAGTTATTTGTTTACTGGCTAAAAACTCCCTCACAGACAGTGCCATGTGAACTGGTACATTGTTGTGATGCAAGAGCCATAAATTGTTGGCAAAAGTTCAGGTCACCTAACTTTTTCATGAAGCCTTTCAATACTTCCAAATAGTAAACTTGGGTAACTGTATGTCCAGTGGTACAAATTCATAATGAATAATCCCTGTGTTATCACAAAAAGTTAGCAAGAGCATTGCACAAGTTTGTGAACTTAATTGTCAGATCTTCGTGTGTGTGTGTGTGTGTGTGTGTGTGTGTGTGTGTGTGTGGTGTGTATACACATATAGAGAGGGTGCCAAAAAAATGTATACACATTTCAAGAAAGGAAAAAAATCTATTAAAATTATGTTGATATTAACCACTTTGAGCACCTCTTATAATTGCAGAAGTCAAACATGACTTGTATTCATCCTTTGTTATCAGTATATATTATTACAATTTTCATACAGTTTCTTCCTTTCCTAAAATGTGTCTACATTTTTTTTGCCATATATATATATATATATAAAATCACTATATATGCCATATATATATATATATATATATATATATATAATCACTGTTGTATATTTGAAACTAATATAATATTGTACGTCAATTATAATTCAATTAGAAAGGACAAATAACAAAAAGAAATAATGTAGTAAACCACTCGTGTACTTCTTCCTGAAGGACACAATATTCAATTCAGCTCTGCCAGAGGTCTCCCTGGGTCAAGATATTACATTCCCAGTGTTTCCCTGCTTCTCTTTTTGGTAAATTTGCCAGGCTAATCTTTAGTGATTAAGTGCTGACACGTAGCTTCTGCTATTCTGGAATACTGTCACCCCATTGAAATGTAGTGACTCTGTCTCTTCCCTTTCACCCCTTCAACACACATGCCTTGGTCAAACCGTTTATATCATTTTATATTCTCTTTATGTTTGTCATTGTTTACTGTGGTAGAATGTATTTTGTTCAAAACATTTGCTGCCCCTCCTTGGGGGCGGTTATGCTTCTCACCCTACTGATCTCAGGCGTGGATATATCACTTGCTTTAGGTAATGAAATGTGGGCGGAAGTGGCTTCAGTCACTTCAGAGAAGGAATTTTTAAGAGCCAGCTTGTGTTTTTGCCACACCTGTGATCTTGGTGAGGTCAGCAGGGTGTTTTTTCCTGGGCTCCCATGAAACTTGACTTTCCCTGTTACTTGACCTCATGAAGGCTAATAGCACAGATAAGATCCTTCTCAGTCTTCTTTCTGTGTATCCTTTCTGTGCTGCCCCTCCTCCATTTCAAAATTTAAGCTAAATGAGTCCCTATTTTTGAAACCAAAAATAGTTCCAGTCCAAGCCAAAAAGGACAACCAAAGCTAATTACAAATATCGGTAACTGCCAATAGCAAAACCACACATACAAAGTTAAAATTCCTGTCTGTTTTGAGTATGGAGCTTCTGGGTCCAACTCAGTAAAGACATTTGCACCATATGACTTCCCCTAAATGAAACTGCTTTGCATTGGAATGGACTTCTAATTTGGCAGGTTTTTTGTTTTTTGTTTTGTTGGGAGAGAGGGGTTGGCTTGAATCTTCTCATAAAAAGTGTTTCCTCTTACTTCGTGTTGGTTTGTCCCACATCCAGAGTGTGTCCTTTGTATTTTACTCCTGAGGCAAAACTCCTTTTTCTTGTCCTGAAGACTGTTGATTATAAATGCTGTGGATCTTTCCTCCTGGCCTCAGGAAAGGGACTTGTGTAGGATACAACTTCATTAGGATGTGAATGAACTCTTACAACACAAAGAGAAAGACATAGGTTGTTGGCTTGTTATTCTCTTTCAAGCCTCATGATACTTTAGAGTAGGAAGGGATATCAGAGATCATTGAGTCCTGAGGGCTAAAATTATACCATTACAGCCACCTGACCAGTGAATGGCACAGATATATGGCTTCTTCATCCAGTGCTTTTTTCCAAATCAGATTCTCATTCTCCCTTGCAGCATTTCCATTTTTATATTGTAAATTATCTCTTCCAGTGGATATTTCAGCTTAGATTTGTAAAAATTTCATTCATTTGTTCCTTCATTCATGCATTCATTCATGCTGTATATACTTTCTGATATCTTTTCTAATCCTCATAACAGCTGTATATGCCAGGTATAGTGCTAAGCGCTGGGGATACAAAGGTAAGAATGACACAACTTTTGCTCCTGAGGAATGAAAGGAATTAGAAAATAGGTACTACAAGCCAATATATTTAGTGCTATTAGAGCTCAGAATAGAAATGAACCAATTGGGCTGTTGGGAGTTGGGGGTGGGGGAGGAGGGAAGCTTTCTCAGAGGAAGTTACACTTAGCAGCATTTTAAATGATATGTAAGAGATTTCCAGATGGGTGGGGTTGGGAGAAGACACCTTGCATCAATCAATGGTCATAAAAAGAATGGTGACAAAGTCAGGATGGCAGAAGTCCAGAGGATGATAAGAGAAGTAAGGTAGATGCATATGGAAAGGGAGGTCTAGAGAGTGCCAGGCATCATTTGCCATTTAAGAAATTTGGAGTTTATTCTATAGGGAGTATAGATGAGAGATCTTTAAACAAGGAGAGCGGAGAGGTGGACACAGAGGGACCAGTGGGAAGATGTGAGATACAATTAAAGCACGGAAAGATCCAGCTTTCCAAAGCCGGCAGTGGAAGGAAAGGTTAAAGGCAGTGGGCTGAACTCTGTCTTAAAACATTGATTTTATGGGTTGCAGGGGGGAAGAGAACCAAAGATGCCTGTGAAGATACTAATTTGTGGAAACTGTGTAGCTGATGGCAGCAAATTATGAAAACCGAATGGAAAGAGCAGCAAGGTTTTGGGCAAAGGTTATTGAAGATTTAGACGTGTCACAAAGAAGGTGCTGGTGAAATGGTAGCTAATATGACTTGATTCTCAGTTGCTGAAAAGGGTCAGTATAAGATCTAGAAGGAAGGAAGCAGAAACAGCATCTTAGTGTTGGTTCTAAGTTTCGAAGGAGAGAAATAAAGATATTTGAATGTTCTTTCAAATTGTCCAAGTTAGGTCACATAAGAAGGAATGAGAAAAGGAATTTAGAGCAGTTTGCATAGTGGATAAAGGTCTGAGGGACCTTAACTTAAAGACCATGTGATTTTTAAGTTAATCACCTTTCTGAATACATTCCAGGGCTGTTGTGAGGATTAGAAGAGACCTCAGAAAGGAAAGTGTATTAGACAACATCGGCTCTGCTCCACTAGTAAAACAAACAACCAACCAACCAAAACAAAAAACTCCAAATTTCAATGCTTTAAGACAACCAATATTTTCATTCACACAATGACTTTATGAAAATAATCTATCATCTTCATTGTATAGGTAAAGAAACAGACTTATTCAAGGGCATACAAGAGGGAGAGCTGTGAGATCTCTCAGACTCTGTAGCCTGTGTGTTCTGTTTCCATTCAGTCCATCTTTTCAGAATGGAGGGCATCCCCCATCACAGACTTTGTGCTCCCAGCAAGATTAGAGCTCTGAAAATGAAATGTCTACGCTCTTTTCGACCATCTCCTAACTTTGAAGCTCTTCCAGAGAGGGAGGATAGAGTATCTCCTACTCCCTCTGTCTCTGCCTCCCAAGGAAGACGGCAGGAGAGTCTAGTGTTCAGGGAGGTGACATGGTAAGTTGACATCTTTGGATTTAATCCTGATTCTAGCCACTTGTCAGCTGTGTGGACATAGACAAGATAATATTTCTGGATCTGTTTCCTTAACCTCTAAGCTGGGAATACTGATTGTACTTACTTTTAAATGTTTATTGTGACAATAAATGAAATACTACCCCTAAAGTCCTTATCACATTGCTTAATGGGTAGTAAGTAATCCATACATATTTGCAACTAGTATGATGACTGTTTTAGAAACTCTTGACCTCTTGCTTTCCATTTCTGTACATGACGATTCCCACAACCATCGTGATGCTGAGAGAAAGCTGAATTGCAGAAAATAAAAGTCTTTTTTCTTTTTTTTAAGCTGGCCTTGTGGGTGTGTAGTATGAAAATGTTCTTGTGGATGAGTGAATTCCAGTCATATTTACAAGTTTATTCTAAAGTCACAAAATTGATTGTGTGGAATTCATGGGTCTTAATGAGAAGTATGAAGAAGGATGTGGATTTCTTTGTGTACTTTTTATGGATATATAAACTGCATTTGGCAACTAAACATGTCTTCAGTTACAACTTGATGAATTTTTAAGAAGTGTATACCCAACTGACGCTCCAGATAAAAACACATTCCCCTCCTGTGCCTCTCCCAGTCAACCCCTGCCCCCACCAAAGGTCACCACTGTACTGGCTTCTATTACTCTAGATCAGTTCCTCTCTTCCTCAAACTTTATATAAAAGGAATCATAGAACATGCAGTTTTGCTCAGCATTGTGTTTTGAATTTCATTCATACCATTGTGTATAGCAGTAGTTTGTTCATTCCTTTTTTATAGTTGTTTGGTCTTCTGTTACTTGAATCTACCACCACAATTTTATTTTCCACTGTTTATATACTTTTGTGTTGCTTCTCATTTTGGGCTACTGCATTGATGCTGCTTTGAACATTCTTAAATATACTTTTCGCTCTTATATGACACATATGCATTTCTGTTGGGAATATAGCCAGGAGAGGAATTGCTGGGTCATAGGATATGTATCCATTCAGGTTTAGTAGATATCGTCACATGATTTCTAAAGTAGTTGTATCAATTTTAACTCCATCAGAAGGATGTGAGAATTCTAGTTCTGCATATTCTGTAACACTGATCCACTCAGTGTATTTTTAACTTTTTGCCATTTTAATGGATGTCCTTCCTTATTAATGTAAAGTAGATTTTAAAAAAATCTGAATACAAGTTCTCTGTCAGGTTTAAGTATTACAAATATATTTTCACTGTCTTAGTGGATATGTTTTGATGAACAGAATTTCTTGACTTTTCTAAAGTTCAACTTATCAGTATTTCCCTTTATGATAATGTTCAATTATCCTGTTTTGTATGCTGAATAGTAGACACTTGTGAAACAGCTATGACTGTTGATGGGTGGTCAGAATAAAAGGGAAGTGATGAAAGTGTTTGATTAAATGGGAGAGTGAAGACATAGTTTTGAAGCCACGGGGGAAGAACATCACAAAAACCAGAGGGGTGATGGCTTGGGATAGGGAGTTTGTGTTAGAAGAAAAACATTGAAAAGGCTGTAGAGGTGGCACATGGGTAAGAATATAATCACTCCTTTATTTTGCTGAAGAGAGCCATTTGGTAAGACTTTAACTTCAAGACAAGACCCTGGATAGAGTCCAGAGTTATAGATTGGGCACAAGTCTAAAAATAAAGAGAAAAACCAATCTATGGCAAGGTCATGTAGTGTTGATTCAAAGCTTCTAAAGTCTGAGAGGTTGCAGATGGTGTGATACCCAACCTAAATTGCTTTTAGGATCCAATGAGTTAGTTCAGGCCATGTTTTTATACATTATGTGCTTAGTAAATGCCTCTTCCTTTCCTTGTATATAATTATATTCACTTAAGTAACAGCAGGTGGACGATTTAGAATTATGATTGGGTAAAAGCCAAAATAAGTTTTTTGTTTTTTCGTTTTTGGTGCTGTTTTGTTTGATTTTAGAGCATGGACCACGGTTTCTATTTTATTTAAAAAAATAATCTCACATTCCTTTAATTAGTCTTACATAATGTATTTATTTAATTTTACATTTTATCTGGGTGCTTTCATGTAGATTATCTCATTTAGTCTCCACAATAAAGAGTATGTAATTATCACTATTTTATAGATGTGAAAACAGAGGCTAAGGGGATGAAATTATTTGTCCAAGGACCCTTGGCTAGCTAAAAGACAAAGTCCAGATTTAAGCTATATTTTCTTATTATGAAAGTTCCTGTCACAGTTTTGAATTTTAGGATGAAGAATTATTCACAGTAATGAACTTCTGTGTTAATGCACCCCATTTTTAAAGCCCATAGGAATGATGACCCAAAGGGTGAGACCTCATCTAAGTTTCTCGGAAACTTAACTAAGCTATTCAACCTTTGTATCTCATTTTCCTTAATTGTTAAATGGGATAAATAATGACTACCTTAAAAAGTTGTTCTGCATTTGTTTATTCTCTCATTCTTTCTTTCATGCACATGTGCATTCATTCAGTCACCTACAACGAATGAATGTATGAACGAACGAATGAATGAATGAATGAGGCCCTTTCGTAGCATTACTGTCCAGTTACAACTTGGTCAGACTTCCTCCTTAATGCAGTTCTTAGTGACTGCTTTGTGGTTTAACAGGTTTACTGTTCCCTTTTTCTTTATCATTTTCCACACCAAACCAATTCAGGCAGGAGTCAGATCTAGCAAGGTCACATTCACCATGTTTTTTCCATATTTTCAGCTACTGTTGTTCATATCTCTTTTTTAAAAAAAAAAATAAAAACCAAAACAACAACAAGAACAACAAAAACAAAATACCTTGTTCTGGTAAAAGAGACCTCAGGTTTTATGTAGAGAATACATTTTCTTTGACTCTCAGTCTGTATCATTTGGGCAGAGGTGACGCCATGGGCTCCATGGTACCCTGGACTCCAGCCATAGGTACCTGCCTCAATTCTGACCAATCAGAGAGCTGGTTGCATGATCTTGGCCACCGTGACTAGTTTAGGGATGGGCCAGTGACACAAGCAGGACCAATCAGAGGGTGTCCAAGGAATTATTAGCAAGAATGATTGGAAAAGAGGCTTCTTTATCCACCTGGCTGCTAAGCGAATAGAATGTAAGTTTGAAGCTTCTAGAAACTACTCTGGCTAACTCCACATGAGAACCTATCTAAGAATTCAGCCAAATGCAGAGGAATGCTGAAGCAAGAGCTGGAGAGACAAGGAAGGTCTTGCCATTTTTGAGGCATTGGGTCTAGTGGTTTCTAAAGTTGGGCACATCTCTTGAACATGTCAGTTACAGGAGGCAATCATTGTTTCAGCAAGTCTGAAAAAGATTTCTATGACTTGAAACTGAATGAGTCCCGATGGGACTCCAACTGGTGGGCTGGTCTTCATGAACACTGAGACATTGCTGTTCTTCTCGTGTCAGGACCTTTGTTTTCTTCACCATAACCTTTAGGAACTCCATGGCTGCTCGTGTCACTACCTGGTGCTCCCGGCATGGTCGTCATTGGCTCTGGGGGTGCAGACGCTCTGCCTGAATGATTATCAGCAAAGGATACCTTTTGTTTGCATGTCACTGACTGAAGTTGGTGACAGGCACGGTGGTAAAATTAGACTTAAAATAAACAAGATGTACCCAAACGCTCACTTGATTTAGCCTATTCCAAATCCTTGCCCAATTGCCTGTTGAAGGCTGACATCTGAAAATAAAAGTCAACTCTTGGGCAGCAGGCACAGTCTGTTGTGCAATCTGTTTTCCTCCAGTGGCACTTTTTACCTTTCCGTTTGTAACTAGGTATCGAAAATGAAGAGTGTCAGTTCATCTGTTCATTTATTCAGCATCCACTGTGTGCCAAGAATGGCACATGGGGGACACAGTGATGGCAAGACATAGTGCCTGCCCAGATGGGGTTCATGTTCTGGTTAGAGCCTCTTAATTTCACAGTTTCATGTAGCATCTGTGTCTCTGTGCGCAGGGGTTTGCAATGTCAACAATTTTTGTTGAGGCAGGGATTTGCAGGACACTCACATAAATAATCACAGTTCCTTTAAAGCTCCAGGGTGCTGGTCAGTGAAAAGCCCACAGAACAGATCCTGAGAATCCCCATGCTGTTGCAGTAGCTTCCTCACCAGGATCTCTGGTTTTGCTTTTCATAGACTGTAGCCTAGTCCTTACGGACCACAGGCTCCCATAACAGGCTGGATTCGGGTCTCAGATCCACCACTGACTAGATGTGTAGCCCTAGGCAAATTACCTAAGCTCTGTAACTCTCAGTTTCTGCCTCTGCACAATGGGATAACATGACTCCTCACTTGAGGAGTTGTAAGGATTAAGTGAGGTCATGCGTTAAGCATGTAGCACTTGTCCGGTAGGTCGTCAATCCTCAATAAATGGCAGCTGTTGCCTTCTTCGTAGTATTCTTCTTCTTTTTTTCACTAGAAAGACCAAAAACAAAATATCAGTCTACTTGTCCTTCAAGAACCAGCTTAAACGCTCTCTCATTTTTAAGAGAGTCAGTTGTATCATCCCTCATCATTCCTTCTGTTCTCACCTGTGTTATTCTGGGAATACGGATTTTCCCATAAGCTTTTCTGTTTTCTTCACAACACCTGGCACCATGGCTTTGCTATCACTTTATTACCAATACTTGGAATCATGTGTGATTTATGGTGGACGTTCATTACTTTTTTAATTTAATGGAAAGATGTTTAAGTTTACTTTGAAAACTGAAAGGATTTTTCTGATTCTGTTGCGCATAAACAGTCCTGGATCAAATACAGAAGCAGGGGACTAGTTAGATTATTGCATTGATCTAAGGGAGAAATGATGGTGGCACAGGGTGGTGGTGAATGTACTAAAAACTGGTCATATTCTGGGTATGCTTTGGAACTAGAGCTATAGATTTGGGAGAAGAAGAATGAGAGTAACAAGAAACAAAAATAAGAGTGATAACAAATTAAAGAAAAAAACTTTCTTCTTTCATGATGAGTAATTCAAGAAATGAGGTTCTTTTTTTGTTTGTTTTTCTTTTTTTTTTTTTTTACGGTAAATTGATTTGGCCTGTAGATGGCTCCATTTTCCTAAAGAAAATTAAGGATTTTTTGTGTGTGTGTTCTAGGAAATTGCTGTGCTGCTGTATGTTTGGTTTTCCCAGACTGACATTATGACTTCACCATAAATTAATAAGCAGTTTTGACTTTCTTTGTTCAGGTAGAATTATGTACATTGGTTCACATTTCTAACATAATTTCTTCATTTTTAAGCCACTGTTTAAGAATCATTGAAAAACTTGAGAAGACAGGGAAACCTTGTATAGGGGAGTTACTTTAATGGGTTTCAAAATGTTTTTGTTCATTCATTCATTCATTAATTCATTCATTCAGTGACTTGTGTTCCATGCACAATGTTAGAAGCAATGAAAAATATTAGTATGAATAAAAATATGTATTCTTTCCTTTATTGTGATTTAGATAAGAATACCAAGATAACATGTTTTAGGTAATATTGATTAAATATTTACCATGTTCAAGCACAGTGTATGCCTTATGCAGATTATGTAGAACTTTATCTACGTCCTCTCATTGAAATCTTCAAAGTAGCCCTATGAGGTCAACGCTATCCAAGTTTTATAGGTGAGGAAACTGAAGAACCAAGAGGTTAACTAGTTCAAGTTCCACATGTTTTTATTGTGGACACCAGTCCTTCTAATCCGCCTGGCTCTGAGTCATTCCCTCTGAGTTTGTGCAGAGCCTGGGTTTGCAGTATTGGCCCCTCTGGTCAGTCCTCACAGAAGCCTGACTCGCTTTGTCTGCCCTTTTAATTACTTTTACACTCACCTCAAGTCCTATGTCTTTTATAAAACAGTTTCAGGTTATGTTAGTTATTTCTCCCTTCTTGGAGCTCTTCTGAGCTGCTTCTGCACACACACAGGAGTGCCTCTTTATTTGTGGTGAATGTGTCTTACAAAATGATGGAGAAAGAGACTAATCATTGAAACCTTCAAGTGACAGATGGGCTTTTATATAATTTGGGGACATATTCTCTTAGAAGACAAAAGGGAGAACTCCATGAACTTCATGTAGAGGGAATTCTTCCTAAGGAACTGACAGCTTCCGAGTGTCAGATTTCAAAGCAGCTCAGAATATGGTCCCTACTTAACCATTTACACTGCTTCTGTCCATGACTTCTTTATTCCCTCTTTCTCTCCTTGCTCCTATTCTGACCTCAGGGTTCACTGTAGTAGAGACTGCTGATTGTCCATCACTGTACGTTCCTCTTCTTCCTTAGTAATAGAATGCCCCAGTTTCAGTTGTACACATAGCCACACACCCAGGGATTGCATTTCTCAGCTATCCTTGCAGCCTGGTGTAGCCATATGAATAAGTTCTGTCTAATTGGATGGAAACAGAAAGTATATGTGCTATTTCCGTGTTTCATCATTAAAATGAATGCATCTGTGCTGCTTTTGCCTCTTTCCTTGTTTTTATCACTTGGGAGACGATGAGAAGTGGGACACTCACTTTTGGACCTAGAGTAGAAAGTCCACACTGGAAACGTCAAAGCTTCCCTTCAGCCCTGGACTGCTATTAAGAGAGGAATGAACTTGACTCTTGCTTAATCACTGTGCTTTGGGTCTCATGCAACTGAGTTTGTTTTCTACAATTAATATAGAAATTGATACTCAGAATTGGGCGAGTGTCCTAACAGATATGTAAAACATATGCCGTTAGCTTAGCATTGGCCTTGGGGGTTGGGCATACATAGTGTAGGCTAGAAATCTGGCGATCTGTGTTATGCTTTTGTAAAACATTTGATAAAACTCTGATCTGCAGTACCTTGGAAGGCAGAGCACATGCCAACAGAGTTGGTATCTAGCCAAACATGTTGGAAGAAAAGTTACACTGTTGATGTGTATTGGCTTCTTTTTTGCTACATTTGAGCAAAATTCTACAAGGAAGAGTTGAAATCGGGGTAGTTATTAGTAGTGCTGATGAAACCATTTTTACAAGGGTGGGACCTTGAGCCTTTAATGCGTTCCTCCCATTACATGTTATTCAGAAACTAGGAGACAACTTAGTGCCAAAGATCAGATAAACAGTGTTGTCTACCCACCTGAAGCCATTGTTTCAAATTAGCTCAAGGTAGATCAAATTAAATTGAGAGAAAGAGGGATGAGAAGGAAACTTTTGGCTGTAGTTGTATAAGAATTAACTGGAAACAAATATGTCAAATACCTGCAAAGATTATGAGGAAATATCATTACCAAAGAAACCAGAAGCCCAGCCTGAAAAAAACCTGACTCTTTGATAACCAGCTTCCCAAACATACGCAACCTGTGGGTGGGATTGGGGCTAGAAATAAAATTTCTTGTAATGCATACCATTTAAAAATGATAAATCTAGTTAACAAAATATTAAATAATATTTTTCTGTCCCCCTACTTTGAAAAATATATCTTCATAATGACCAAGTTAGAATTTAGAATCCTGAAACTTATTTGGTGTCTCACTGCAATAGTGCGTGATAGCCAACCCATAGCCCACAACGCACCCCCTTTCTCTTGCGGGTCTTATTTCTGTGCTGCATCAAGGAGCTTTGTAAGCACATGTATATAGTCTACTCCTTATGTTTATGTGCAAGATCCATATACAGCCCTTGTCTCTTCCATCACCACAAGTAGTTTCAAAGCTCAGCCAATTACCATTAATGGTACTGGTGTGGCACACAGATTTCTGGGTAATATGTCTCCGGGCAACCTGTTACACTTGGGTTCTTTCCCTTTCACACCTCCATTCTACTTCTTTGATATTGTTACCACTGTAGCCATCATCTGAAAAAAAAAAAATACATTTGTTCTTCCAGGAGCTATGCATTTATCATACTATATCACAACAATGTGTTTACACATCTGTAAAACCTGTGAGTTTCTTGAAGACAGGGCTGATGGGTGTGTTCATAGTAGGGTTTTGCAGCATCAGTTGTCATGTCTTACATAGAATAAGTGTTTAGTGAGCATTAGTTGGGAATACATGAACGAATGAATAAGTGAATGAATGAATCTTCATATTGCTAGACTCTACACAGTAGATTGGAAGTGTACCAAGACTTCTAGGGTTTTCCATCTAAGAGAGTGCACACTAAAATTTGGATAACTGGATTAAAGTAGAAGGTTCAGAAATGTGTCATCTATGCAAAGTCCTGAAAAATGGTCAACTCTGTTTATATTTCAAATTGCCCAGAAATACTTGGTTTTGCTTCACTTCTAGAAAGGGCTCAGGTTTGGAGTGAGGTCACCTTTTTATCAGCAACAATTCACTTAATATTGCTTAGACAAGTTTTCTAAAGCAATGACTAGAGCATATGTTTAGATTTTCCCAAGCATTTGGGCTAAAGAAACCATCTATATGTTAGTGCAGAGATTCAGTAGTTACACCAGAGGCTTCTAAGGTGAGAGGATCACACTGTATGGTTTAGTAACACTGAAACCCTCCTATGCTCCCTTGTTATTTTATCTTTGTTCTCTTAGAAAAACTTAGAATGGCACAAAACATATCTTTATTTTCACATTTCCAGCATTAACTTTCTTTATGCACATATACTGAAACCATCTGTCTAAATTGTGGCAAAATCTTCCAGTTCCAGATTGGCCTCATGGTCATTTAAGAACACATAAACAGAGGGATTACGGACAGATAAATAGATCTTGGATAGATCCTGGTCTGGGAGGGTTTTTCTCATCAGCAGCATCGCTGCCAGACATAACGGGGACAGGTTTACATCTTTAACACACACAGAGGAGTTTTTAATCCGGAAAGTGGATAAAAATTTCCCAGTGACCCACTTGATCCTTGATCATTTAACTGACTTGCTGCAGCTATGAACCAGAGGAAAAACTAGCCTCTTAAGGAGGTCTTTCAGAATGAAATTCTGTAAGTGCTGTTCCAATGGAAAGGAATATATCTAAGGAGTGAGATGAGAAATAATGAGAGACCAAGAGTGCAATAATAATAATAATAGTAATAATTTTGGAACTATCATCAAAGATAGCATCTTTCTAAGCTAGTCATAAGATCACGTCCCCAGGTGTTTGCATATGCTCCTAGCAGCTATCTCTTTTCTATAAATAGCAGTAGTTTAATTGTGAGATGGAATTGTGACAAATATATACTATACAAGTGGATCTCTGCCACAGTAGGAAGTCCCTTCTTCGGTATCATCTTGGGTCCTAACAGCCTAAAGGGCTAACATATCATTAGGAGAGATATTGAGGAAGTAGAGAGATTCCCAAATGGCATAAAATGAGGGGGAGTTTTTTCCTCAATTCCTAACAAAAACAGTGACCAAAAATCTCTGTCACCAGAGTTCTGCCATGTCCTCTACCCCATTATTTGAGATTCATTCTTTTTGTTCTGAAAGGTTTTATTAGTTAGGGCATGCTAGATTGTAGTGTGCTTGAGTCTCATTGACTTCATGCAATACAAGTTTATTTCTTGTTCATGTCAAAGTTCAATAAAATTCAGATGAGTTTTTCTTCAAAAAAAAACACCACAACAGAACACACACACACACACACAAAAACAAACAAACAAACAAACAAACAAAAACCCACAGAAACCCTAAAGGGCTCTGTGTTCCTTCCATTTTGTGATGTTGCCATCTTTAGCACATGCTGTTGCTGGAAGACAGACCATAGGGGACATGCTACGCCTGGAAGTGCTGTGAATTCAAGCCCTTGGACACAACCTACATACAGGGAGTCTGGGAAATATAGTTCAGTTTCATGTGCAGAAAGTGGAAGTAGCGTTGGTGAGCATCTAGTTGGTTTCTGTCACAAAGACAGTCGGGTTTATGGTAGATTGAAAACATGGCCATAATGTTTTCTAGCTCTTTCCATTAAGAGATGAAGGCCATAACCCTGCTCCTTCAACCCAGGTTAGCCTTGATATGCTGCCTTTATCAATAGGATGTGGATGAAGTGACATTTGTCAGTGCCAGAGCCTAACTTTCTAGAGGCTTCTAGCTTCTGTCTTTGTCCTCGTAGGATGCTGTCTTGAGACTCCATGTAAGGAAGCTAGGTCTCATCTCCTGGATGAGAGGCTACATACAGAAAAATTAAGTCACTTCAGCCAACAACAAGCATCAATTATGATACATGAGTGAGGACAACTTGGCCCTCCAAGCCCAGCTGATTCTCTGCATGAGAGCAACTGCATCAGTGAGCCAGAGGAAATGAGAAGACAAATTGCACAGCTAATTAATAGAATTGTGATAAATAATAAGTCCTTGTCATTTCAAACCATTGAGTTTGGGGTGATTTATTATGCAGCCATAGACAACTGATACAGGCTTAACAATTTTCAGACTAACACGGAAGAGTCCACCTTTATAAACTGGCAGTTAGCGACTTATACAGAGGTGAGTGTGTCAGGGCTTTTTAAGTCGTGCTGAGCTGAGCCAGGCTTAATAGGAATGTGACCTTGGCTGGGGTCCTGGAGGAGGAGTGGGAGTGATGGTGATGGTGGCGATACGGTGTCAACAAAGGAAATAGAGAATTCCAAATAGCAGCTTTACCCAGTGCACAAATTCTTCCTGCTTTGTGATTTGGAAATATGAATTAGAAAAACTTGAGTAATGAAGATAGTGTTTCTTGGCCTGGGAAGACATTTTGATTAAATGTCCTGGGGAAACTTTCAATTTTTGCCACACTAGAATGTGTTCCTCTTTTAAATATCATTTTTTCCCCTTTTATAGCTATTATTTTTGACTTCGTATAGTCTCCTGCATTCATATTTGTTATGTTTTCACTTCATTTTTATTTTTTAAAAATATTTCCTTTATGGCTTCATGAGTTGAAATATTTCATTTCAAAATGTATTGTTTTCTAATAAAACTATTGAAGGCTATAAACTTTCATGTACCACAACACTTTTAAGGTTATCTGAATTTTGGTTATTTCTAAAAAGTTTGTGATTTCACTGTTTATTTTTTCTTTAATTAAGAATAATTTAGACAAGTGTTTTAAAATCTGAATGAATTTATTTTTATTTCCCTTTTGTTGTGAATTTCTAATTTTATTATACTGGGATTAGAAGATACAGCTTGCCAGATTTATGCCTTGTGAAATTTGGTGAAAACTTTTTGTGACTTACTTCACATTTAATATTTTGTGACCATGTTAAGGTAAAAACAGATCTATGCTTAGTTGAGTAAAAACAAAAACAACAACAACAACAACAAAAGAAACATATCCATTAAATCATGCTTATTAATGTTATCATTATGAGTTTTTGGTTCTTTATTGATTTCTGTTAAAGTTTCTTCATTTGACTATAGATTTGAAACATCCTAAAATTATATTTTAATATGTCTATATCTAGATGCTCCATGACTAAGTACATACAAGTTCATGACTTATAGTATCATCATCTTTGGGGACTGTAGCTTTCATACATTTTTTTTCTTTTTAACAAATTCTCTTTCCCGATTTTGAAGATTTTGATTTGCTATTAATATCAATATGACTATTTTCTTTCTCTCATAACATTTTACTAGAAAATCTTTTCAATCCATTTACTTTTCATCTTTCCATGCCATGCTGTTTGGAATTTCTCTTGTGAACAGCATATAGCCATATTACTTTTTCTTTTACCTTTTGTCATTGTAATTCATTCAGTAAAAATCTGATATTGAAATTGTCTTGGTCCTCAGGGTTTTGAAGGTGGAAGGGCCAAATGCCCATTTTAATATTACTCCCAGCATTCCTGATGTGGGTTCAGTCATATGATTGTGTATGTCTTAGATTTGGTTCCCCTAGAAGTCAACTATGAGCAAAGGATGTGCTTGTGAGTTGTTTATTTGGGAAGAAAGTCAATAAAGCATTAGTAGGTGAGTGAGAAATGATACAGGGAAGGGAAGGCAGCCAATAATGGCATGTTACTGAGCCTGTTACTACTAGACAACGAGGTCTCAAGTCTAAAATTATAACCTCGGGTGGATACACTAGAACATACCCGAGAGTCCTCTCAGCTGAAAGGTGGTAGCTGAGGTAGGCATTTACTCACCAAATCCCATCGATTATTGACAAAGGGCTTCTGGAAAGTGGAGAGGGTAGCTTATCCCCTCCGTACTTCTGGTCTCCCCACTAGGCTGAGTGAGCTCCTGTGATTAGAGAAAGCTGTCAGAGAAAGAGGCTCAGTGCTTCTGTTTGTAAAAGTTCCTGTTGACTTTCCCTAGTGTATGAGTGCTTTTGGCATTTGGGTGGGGCGCCAGCACTGGCATTTGAACTTATTGTCACTATCTGAACATTCTGAATATTCATATCTGAATACATGAATGTTTCGATGTCAAACAAGTAGTCAAGTTAGATACAACTTGTAGTGAAAAATCACCTTAAATGCTCTACTAGTTGAAATGTTGAAAGTCTCTGAAACATAAATGTATATTCATTATTGTAAGATTAAAATGTGGCCAATAAACCATGATAATTTTGAACTATATTCATTTTTGTTCAAAAACAATTAAGAACTTGAAAATAATTTCTGAAAGTAGAAAAAATGGCATTTAATGTGATTTTGTCTAGATAACTTGGGAAAACATTATTTTTGAGTCAGAAGCAGATGTAAAATATGAATAATACAAAATCAAATAATATGTTATAAGTTAATCCAAATTTTGTAAAATTATCAGGTGTATTAGTGTCCTTAATATTAAACAATTAAGTGCTGAGAGCTTCATTTAATGTTTAGTTATTTAATTTCATGTATAAATATTTTAATGCAAAATAATATTTGGGAAATAGTCACAAATAAAAATAGGATATAAGCTTAGTTATCTCAAAATTTTAAGAGTTTGGAAGTCCTTAAACTCATTCCTAAAACATTCAGGATTTATAGATATTTATATCTCTCTCTATATAATTATCTATACATATCTTTGATCCAGACAAAATAAAAAACTTCAAGCGCAAGAAGGAAAAAGTTCTTTATTTCTTAACATTCTAACAGTCCATTGAAATATAAATGTATATTCATTATTATAAAAGTAAGACCTGGAAGTGTTGGAGGACGAGGGTTAGAGGAAAACACAGACCAAAAAACATTTTGTTCTCTCAACTCAAACTTTAAAACAACAGGCTTTACAAGAATGCTTTTAGAAGAAAATTCCTTATTGTTTTGAGTCTATGAGGGCTTTATTTTGGTTATGTTGGAGAGGAAGAAAAGCTTAATAACTTCGTGGCAACTTACATTAGCAGCGCTCTGTACCGCAGGGCCAGCCAAAGCCAGCCAAATCGCTCCCCTGCCAACTGAAAGTAAGTTTCTTTTATGTTTTGTTCAAGTGCACTTCGGTAACCATGGGTGTAATCAGGCAGCTGCCGGGGCTAAGAAGTCATTGTTCCTCTACCATAATGTCAAATCCATAAAATTTGGCCACCACTACAATTTAAAAGAATCAAATAATAATGATGACAATGATGAATTTAAATAAAATTTCAGATTTATTTCTGGATTCCAGACTTTCCTTCCCATGGTGGTGATTCAGTTCTAGTTAGGCTGAGGTCCAGTACTGATTTTAACTCTTTGCCCTTTGGTACTCAGCCACAAAGTATATTCCACACACCTCTGCTCTGTGTGTGTGTGTGTGTGTGTGTGTGTGTGTGTGTGTGTGTGTGTGTGTTGGGGGGGCGGGGGCAGGGAGGGTTGCAACCACAAGAATGTGTTCTCATGGTACATGTTGGCAGTTACAAGTGTAACTCATGTGGCTTCACCTAACTTTCAGTTCTGGGACCCAGCTTGAAGGAGTAGCTCTGAGGTGGGACGTGTAGCTTCTTGTTCTTGTCCTCGTGGTTCTGAAGTGTATGTAGTTCAAGATCAAGGTGTTGGTAGGTTCAGCTGCTTCGAGGCCTCTCTTCTTGGCTTGCAGATGACCGCGTTCTCATTGTCTCCTCACACGACCTCCTCTGTGAGCACATACCCACGAAGAGTGTCTCTCTGTGTCTCCAATGGTGCTCTTCTTGTAAAGACACCAGTCAGAATGGATTAGAGACTGTCTTAGCCTCATTTTAAGTTAATCACCTCTTACAAGTCCCTATCTCCAAAGACAGTCACATTCTGAGGGACTAGGGGTTAGGGCTTCAACATACACATTTTTAGGGGAACTGTTCAGCCCACAACAATCTTGTAGTTTCCCCTTGGACATGGCGTAGGTCTTGTCTGCTCAAATGCTATTTGCTGTAAAAAGTCACATGATAAAGTGTAGAAAGTCACAGGGAATAGAAGTCTAGTTCATGCAAAAATTGGTATATTTATACTTTTGACACTCTAATCTTACACAGTTTATTTAAGCATATACACTTGAAGTTGCCAAGAGTTATAATATTGCAATACTGGCTCTGTGTTTTCAGTCTTCCTGGTATAACAAGCTATTTTGAAATAACTAAATACTGGTGTTTTTGTTGTTTTATCATTACTTTTGTAATTAAAATTTTCTATGCTGTGTCATTATGTCTTGAGATCCAACTAGAGAGTTGTATATTTAATTAAAATTTTGAATCCAATGATCTATCAACATATGTATCTAGCTGTCCTGCTTTCAAAAGCATTCTCACTCATACCGCTCTCTTTTTAAATATTTTTAAGGTATATTTTTAGTGTTTTAATAACAATTTCCATTAATACACTTGAGGTTTGTATTGGTCTCCTTAGGCTGCCAAAACAAAATACCGCAGACTTGGTGGCTTCAACAACGGAG
Source organism: Rhinolophus sinicus (assembly GCF_036562045.2). NCBI lineage: Eukaryota > Metazoa > Chordata > Mammalia > Chiroptera > Rhinolophidae > Rhinolophus > Rhinolophus sinicus. The sequence continues at coordinate 13,997,450 of NC_133761.1, read as the reverse complement.
ATTTATTTTCTCACATTTCTGGAGTCTAGAATTCCAAGATCAAGGTTCTGGCTGATTCAGTTTCTATGAGATCTCTCATCCTGGCCTGCAGACTGGCCAGCCACCTTTTGGCTATGTACTCACATGGCCTTTCCTGTGTGTGTGTGTGTGTGTGTGTGTGTGTGTGTGTGTGTGTGCGCATGTGCAAGTGGAAGGAAGGCGCAGGTGGGTGTCCGACTATTAGCTCTCTGGTATCTCTTCTTTAAGGACACTGATCTATAGGATCAGGGCCCCACTCTTATCACCTCATTTAACCTTAATTACTTCCTTGGAGGCTGCCATCTTCAAATATATCCATACTGGGGAGACAGAGGTTCAACATATGAATTGAGGTCAGAAGTACACAAACATTCAGTTCATAACAGGGTTTAACATCTCTTTTATTTATTAGTCATTGGTATTTAGCTCAAAAGTTCTTGACCTAGTAATCATGGTGTGGGAATATATGAAAGGAAATACAAGGGGATGTTATAGGGGGATCAGTGGATGATAGAGGAGGAAAGAGATTCCCTGGCCCAATCCTGAGTCTTTTCCCTAGAGCCTGATCACTTGCATTCATCAAGGGCTAGAACTCCCCTTTGTTCTTCTAAGACCAAATCCATTCTTTTAAGAGCTGTTTCTTCCTTCCCTTTGGATCATTTATTTTACCCTGATACTACTTCTCCAATCATCCTGCCTGAAAAGATCCGAGGAGGAATGAAAGAATATCCTTAACTGTACATGGTGGTCCTATGTTAGTTGGAGCGTATCTGAATGAATGTTAGTTGGAGCAGAGTATGAATGATGACCGTATCTCATGTTTATAAACTATATAGGATACTTGTGTCAGTCTGTCAGCATTCAATCAATTGTAACGCAGCAACAATTCTAATGTGCTTACTCCCTATCACCTCATGTGTGTTTCTGCAAAATATGTATTGGCTAATGCACAGGTATTTTAAATTTACATATATATTATGAAATATACCTTTTTTGCCCCTTCTTCTGCCTCCCCCCATTCTGATTCAAGCCGTTGTTTCTCAGTCTAGTTGTGTAGGACATGGCTCTCTGGCCCATGCTGGTAATATGAGCCTTGCGCTCCCACCGGCTGAGGCAGTCAGTCACCAGTGGTTGGCTCACAGCAGCTAAGGCCAACCTCCGGCTGCTCACGGCAGCCACCTTGATGGAGAGCCGTTGTTCACAATCTTAGCTGTAGAGGGTGCAGCTCACTGGTCCATGTGGGGGTCGAACCCGCGACCTCTGCGTGAGGAGCACGGAGCTCCAACCATCTGAGCTACTGGGCTGGGCCCTTTTTGTTTTGTTTTGTTTTGTTTTGTTTTGTTTTATTTTGTTTTGTTTCTAGCACAGTGGTATTAAGATCCATCCATTGGATGGTGATCCTTTCCCACATTATGTCTGTCTGTTCTCCCGGTGACAGACAATCTGATAACCTCCACCAGTCATACTCATATGTGTTCCCATTCAGGTGACAGTGTCTTTGACCTATGGATCTGGGAGTGGACATTCTGAGTCACAAGGTAAATGTCTATGTACTTCATCTACAAGTTCTGACAATTAAGTTCGCGAACTTGTTGCTAACCGTTTTTGATAGGAGAGGGATTATTCGTTATGAATTTGTATGAACTGGACAAACAGTTAACCAAGTTTACTATTTGGAAGTGCTGAAAAGGCTGCGTGAAAAAGTTAGATGACCTGAACTTTTCACCAACAATTCATGGCTCTTGCATCACGACAATGCACCAGCTCCCAGGGAGCTGTCTGTGAGGGAGTTTTTAGCCAGTAAACAAATAACTGTATTGGAACACCCTCCCTACTCACCTGATCTGGCCCCCAATGACTTCTTTCTTTACCCAAAGATAAAGGACATATTGAAAGGAAGACATTTTGATGACATTCAGGACATCAAGGGTAATACAATGACAGCTCTGATGGCCATTCCAGAAAAAGAGTTCAAAAATTGCTTTGAAGGGTGGACTAGGCGCTGGCGTCAGTGCATAGCTTCCCAAGGGGAGTACTTCGTAGGTGACCGTAGTGATATTCAGCAATGAGGTACGCAACACTTTTTCTAGGATGAGTTCATGAACTTAATCGTCAGCCCTCATAAGCTGTGCCGCCTTGCATTCAGAATGGCTGCAGTCGTCTTTCACTTAAACTAGAAGGCCTCAAAGACTCCTGTATCCTCACCATGCCGCGGTTTTAGTCAGCTTTCTGATTTCTGTTTGCTGTGTGTCTGACTATTGTCAAAAATTCATTGTTCTTTAGGGACAGTTTTAGGAGCATAAAGCTAAAAGTCATTAAAAAGGAAAAGCATGGCAAAGTTCTGCGGTTTGTCTATGTATTTATCTTTGAAATATAATTTAGAAGTTAGCTGATGGTCATATCGCTGCAAATTGATAAATTTATTTGCATCAATAACTAAAGTGAAACATTTCTTTATAGAAAGTAAATCTGGGATCAAAACATTGGTGAGACAAGGAGGACGGACTTTGCCAGGTAAATTATGTAGTGGATAATTTCCACAAACTGAATGGGTTCAATTGTAGTGCCAAGGTTTTGAGGAAAATATATTTAAGCCACATGATAAGACAGAAATTATTTTTATTAAAAATCAGTTTTGTCAAAAACATATTGAAAATGGCAATATTTTGATTTTCTCAAACTTTTCTGAGGATATTGGGTTAAACAAGGTGCCACTGAGTCAAAGACCAACTGTCATTTAACAAGACTTGGTAAACCTTTTTGGTATATTTCCCAGAAACTGAGAAAGTGAATGACTTTCATTACTGCATAACAAATCATAGGTCAGGTATTTTCCAATTCTTGGCTTTCAACAAAATTAAAGGAGGAAATAACTAACTTGTCAGTTGAGAGACTATTAAAAATAATTTTAGATGCTAGGTGACTATGAATTTTGGCACATAACTTGGAAAAAATTCAAAGGAATGGCTGATATTGCAATAGAAATGTTCTTATATCTCATTCAGCTTATTGTAAGACAAATTTTCTCAGAGATTACATCTATAAAAATGAAAAATAGGAGTAGAAGTGATACTGAAAACTTTCATTCTAGTGACAAGTAATATCCACAGACACAACAGACAAAAAAATCTCTCTAAGAGATAAACTTCCAAAAATTAACTTATTGTTTGATGAGTTTCAAAATTTCAATAGTTTTGTTCTTCTGTTTAATTGTAGAACTAATGGTTATTATAATTATGACAGAATCCAGATGTTTATTTTAAATTTCTATAAATATTTTTATTGATAAGTATAAGTATGATAAGGCGACCTGTTAAATGTAAAAATATATTATGCTTGGATTGTGTGTGTGTGTGTGTGTGTGTGTGTGTGTGTGTATTTATTGGAATGGGAAAAAAGATTCAAGGAGAAAAGACATGAGATAAATATCCTAACTGTTAAGGAAGAGCTTGTTCATGTGTTTTTTAAATGTATGAAGGCAAATGCCTATCGTTATGACGTTTAGATTTACTGAATACATTCAAAAGGATTATATAACCATATTATTTTAAAATATCAATATTTATACAATACCCAAAACCACAGACATCATACCCATTTAATCAATCTACGTTTTCTGCATGTCAGGGCAAATAGAAGTAAAAACATCTCAAAGACCACCTGCATAAGTCTCATGGGTGGTAGGAAGCAGGAAAGGCATTTGAAGCTAGATTTTTAACTCCTGATTATAAAACTTTGTGTCTGTTGTAATTCAATGGAAGGAAGATTATTTGGCAGTCGGAAGCATATTATTTATTTGTTTGTTTGTTTGTTTGTTTGTTTATTTATTTCACCAACTAACTCAGAACTTGCAGACTGGCAAGAATGGAATCAACATGCCCAGGAAACTGGGAAAAGGCTGTCAGAGTCACCAAATTATACACATTCTTCTGCCTAGCACAGTGCCTGCCACATATTACTAAATATGTAGGCCATCAGAGCTGTCATTGTGTTACCCTTGGTGTCCTCAATGTCATAGTATTAATCAAAGTTTGTTGAATGAATGGATGAGTAAAGAGTCTGGGGCTTTTCCCATTAATTACTAAAATTTCCTTGAAGACAAGTCTTTCACCTTATGATTGTGTTTTTAGATATAGGGTCATTTCAGGGATTACAGCAAAGCTTGTTGTGTGTTAAATTTCAATAATGATAAAACACACACACACACAAAACCGAACAAACGAATAACAGCAAGAAGAATTCCTGACGCCTTTTTGCCAGACTGAAACGTAGTTTTAAATCCAGTCTTGTGTCAGAATTAAAGGTTGTAACTTAAGCGAATAATATTAAAATACTAAATGTAAGCTATGTCCACACTATATTCAGAACAGGATCAACTCAGTTCTTAAATAATTCAAGACATATTATATTCTTACCTAGTTTAATTGACAAGAGGAATTTACTACCAACTCTTGTTTATTTATGATAAATGAAAATGGCCAGATGTTATTGAAATCAATGCATAATCACAAAATAATTTATGCCATATACCTGTACATCTACTTATTTCTTATCCTTCACTTCTTTTTATTCTACTTTTTCTTTTCTAAGCCAAAATATTGGGTTGAGTGTTAGCTACTTTAATTTCTCAGGACCATGTTTGGAATTAGGAAGGTCTTAGACAGAAATGGATTTGCCATGAAGATACTGAAACTGGAGTTTTAGGGGTCCTCACTTACATGGGATCTTTCCAAGATCCTGGCATGATCCCTGGAAATATTTTTACATGGTTTTATATTTTTATATAAAATTTGAAAAAAATTAAGATATAGTTAACTGCAATTTGAGTTCAATAGGTTATGTGATTTGCAATCTCTTCCAGTTGTTGTTAAGTTATTGCTAGCCATCTTATTGTAGGAATGGTTTCCTAGAATATTCCTACCAACAATTTTTCTGACTCACTCAGACTCCTGTCTCAAAGGTGCCAGAAATGATATTGCATTATAAATGCGTCCGTGGCATCTGGTTTGGGAGTATGTATATAGTGGAGAAGATGCAAAATTTCAAATAGAGAGAGCCAGAAGCTGGTCTGTGGAAGATTCTTCTGTATCTTACAGCTTGTATACAAAGACACTGGTTAGAGGTGTCCTCAAATTTGACAACATAGGAAAGGTTTATATGAGAGAACTAATGATGGGTTGTGAAACTGAAATTTTTCTGCATAATAAACTATACACAATACAAAAGTTTTGATCAACCTTCAAGAGGAAAGACTGAATTGTCTTTCTCATTTCTCTGTAGACAATAATGTTACAAAATTGTTGTCAAATGAAGAGTCAATCAAGACGATGCAGCCAAAATAGTTAGGACAATAAGTATCATAGAAATGCACTAGGCAGTTAATTCACAAAAATATTTAATTATCTTCTGTTTTGTGATGTCTGTGGTATTTGTCATCCTTTGAAAATTAGTAATTTGTTCTTATTGTAAATAAATATTTCCTTTTATATCTAACTTTGTGTTCATAATTTTGAATTTGTTTTTCTTATAAAAGGCCCCCAAGTTGATACACATCAGGCCTCATAAAACCTATATTTATCCCTGACCTTAGATATTACTTGGTGCAACACACGTATTATATAAATGAGATAACAGGCCCAGAATTTTTCTTTTTCTTTTTTAATTCTTGGAATCACATGTTAAGGGCAGGATTGTTATAACAATCAAGGCTTCTGAGCAGTGAGTTAAATCTCTCTCCATTAATTTATGGACAGAATCATTGAAGTTTTCTCTGTACATGAATCTACGCCTCAAATTTTAGCTGAGAAAATTGTAGAGCTGAACTGTGGGATACAAAGTCTGAAATAGGTTGATTGTGCAGAAAAAATATAAGCAGTGTATATGGCTGTCTTTGAGAAAGTCATTTGTCAAAGTGGCTAGCAATGAGGAGGGACCACTTTCGGATTCTGCCAATTCTTACCAGCCAGAAAGCCCCAAAAATCTTGGCTGAGGCTCTCTGAAACTTAGAGAGGCAAAGTTCAACAGCATTGGCGAATAACGTAGGAAATAACCAGATAATGTGAGACTCCTTTTGTTACTGATTAAAATGGCATGGCCCATGATCATATTCCATAAGGCTCAGTCCTCTGAATAACACACAAGGGAAGCCCGAGGATGTTTTGGAGCTTGGAGAGTAAGAGGGACGTTCATTAACTCAAGTCCATCATGGAAATTTCACCGCAAATGTGGTCTAGGAATCCATTTTAATTATATTCCATAACCATTTCTGCACAACTAAAATGAATGTGTGTTTGGGGACCTCCAGTGACTAACATTGTGCAGAGGGCAAATAAAAGATTGATTTTGTCTTCTAACAAGACAGAAACGTTGAATTTGACAGCCAAATAAATCAGCCTTTCTCGTACTGGTGAAGCCTAACTGGACCATAATAGAATCGAAACCCATAAGTAGTAGTGATTTACTGAGAAGGCTTACAGTAGCCTGCCGTTAAAGGCATGCTTTCCAGGCTAAGCAAAGACTTTATAGCAAGGGTCCTATACAGCCTTCTCAAATTTCAAAGGCCAATTGAAAGCACATTTAAATGCTAGGTCAGAAGCAGCCTCTGATGGAGGCAGGGCTGTCTAAACCTTGACTTTGAACTCAGGGAAAGACATGGGTGTTCAGTCTGTTTCTGTTGCTTTAAAGGCAAGTGGTCCCTTCATGCATCTCCATGTCACAAGTGTTCTCTGAGCACAGCGAGGCCTCCTCTTCCACCCTCGGCTCCAAGTTTTTCAAAACTCCTGCCTTTCTTTGAACTTCTAGAGTCCTCTGTCCTTGGTGTGGAAATTAGGACACTGAAAAGGAAAGAGAAAGCAAGTCTTAGTAGACGTGGTTTAAAAATCACATTTTTTATACTATGAATGTAAAGAATTATATTATGGAGTGGAGGCTGCAAACTGGCTGACTGTGGGCAAATTTAGATAGTAGGTGTGTTAGTGTTTGACTTGCAGATGATTTTTAAGGACAATTTGAACCAATGTTTAGAATCCTGAATTTGGTATAAAAACATGGATTTTCAGTTTCTCCAGAAATATTTAACAACACTGGGTCTCATTCTTGCAGGGCTACCATGAGCTTTTGCTGGACTGCTGGGTGGTAACCCAGGCATACACTCTGTAATATTACCCTGGCTCCTCAGAGCACCAGTTGCTAATTCAGGTCAGACTTGCAAGAGCCCAGTGAGGGGAAAGGGAAGGGAAGTGTCTGATCACTCCTCTGACCCTTTGAAGGAAGGAGGGAAGGAAGGAAAGTTGGTTGGGAGGGAGAGCATAAGACAAAAATGCCGTTCTAAGAAAGTTCAGGAAAGCTGATGGGAAGGCTTAGAAATGTGCCTGCCCCAAGGTGCCACTACTGTCAGGAAGGGGCCTTGTTTAGTTTCCTTGTAGTCGGCCAAGGCTGGGAGCCGCCCGGAGAGGTCTCTGATGGATTTCAGAGCTTAGCTGTCCGTCAGGGATTTGCGAGGGATTTTCCCATAGCCCATACCTTCATTTACTCCAGTTCTCCCACTGCTTATTGTTACTAAAGTTTGTATAGGATGCTGGCAGTTTAATTTTGCCACCTGTTTCCTGATTTCCCAGGCCATTGTTGGCATTGCATCGTCTTCTTTTCTTTCAAGCCTGAGGATTTTAAGGCCACTTTCACTATGTGCTTTTGTCCTTTAAGCTCCGAAAAACAAGTACTGGAACAATAAAGCCACAATGAAGCAAGAACAAACACTCAAACAAAAATACAGAGGTTGTATTTATATTGTAATGAAAGGTAATATTATTATGGTCATTGACAGATTCAGAAGCATATTCATTCATTCATCAAATATCAATTATCTTCATGTATCAGACATGTAGAACACACATTAGGGCTATCAACTTATCCCTGGCTGTACTTCTAGCCTGTTGGTTTGGAGAAATACCAAAGTAATAGACTTCACTGAGGTAACAGCATAAGGCCATAGTATTTATTTTTCAAATATGTCAACACCTAAGCAATTTAGCTACCAAAACATTGCCCATGCATGTCGACATTTCAGTTTCTTCTCTCCTTTCAGCAGAAATGTATCTTAGGCCTGTCTCCGGCATGGGGTCTTTTTTGTGCTGGGCACTTCCGTGGCTGGTGATGACATGAAATTTTATTTTTTTCCCTCAGGGAAGTTTCCATCCTCCTCATACCACTTTACCTTGTATTGGCTCCCTTCGTCCCTTATTGCTGGCTTTGTTCTTCAGCGCTTCCACATTCTTTCTAAACTATGTTAAATAATTGGCAGCTGGTGGGAGCCAGGGAGTAATAAGGTTTGTTTAGGTGATCCCAGGGTCTCTGGTATTTGTGGCTGGGGCATCGATCAATCCATGTGGTAGTAACATGATGGGAAACAGAGAAGAAAGACATCATGACTCGACTTCTGAATCCAGAGGGAAAAAAAGAAAATTACAACTCACCTGAATGTCCTAAAATCATTCGAAATTGTAAACACAGTTCAATTTTTAAATATGAATTTTTAAGCCCAGAAAATAATCAAATTATGGAATTTCATTTAATGTTAATTTTTTTCCCATCCTTTCAGCGTGGGAGTGAGGGTGTGGTCACTCTCTCTTTTCTATCTTGAACCCACTGACTACCCACAATTACCCCTCATCTAACTAAGGACTATATGGAGGAGATAAGGGGAAAGGAAACAGAATTAATTCTTGAATTGGTGCTGTCAGAGTATAACTTTGCCCTCTCTGGCTTTGTAGATGTGTGAAGCTCCTCTCTCGCTCCTCTCTCCTCTCTCCTCTTCTCTCTCTCTGCTTTTGTGGGCTCCTAAAGCGATCCTCCTTCTGAAAACTTCTGGGTGCAGCTCCTCCATTATGAGGGCAATGCCTTTTCCTTGGTGTGGCTTCTTTTCAGTTGTTGGTTCTTCAGAGACCCTCTCCACAGGCACTTTCATTTTTGGAAACCCATTATTCCTCTAGAAGATCTTCTTGGACAGAACTTCAAAAAAGGCTCTAGGCTAATTTTCTCTCCTTCAAGGTTACCAAACGGTCCATGGAAAGCGTGCAACACTTTCATATCACCTTTCAAAGGGAAGTGCAATTACTTTCCAGATGCATCTGACCAAAGCTTAGTTGGCAATGTAGCTTGCCCACCCACCTATCATGTCTATCAGACTCATCTGAAACTCTACAAGGAGACCTGGCAAGGGTTCTCTTCATAAGCGAAAGGTGAAATGGTGGCCCCACATGAGGCACAGATGGCAACAACTCTCCACTCTCTTGACCTTTTATACACTCAGTTTGGGACAGTTGTTATTGATGCAGGGACCAAGGTTTGAGAAACCAGCCTAGAATACTTACATTGAAAGTTTCCATTTTAGTTTGGCTCTTTGGAATTCTGTATCTGTTTATCTTGGTGCCTCCATTAAAACTTCAATGATATTTTCCTGTTATGCTACCTATAAAGCATTTGATGTGTTAGTAGTATCTTCTTCTCAGTTTTCTCAGCTATCATTTTGGGATAATATCTGCCTTGTGAGGAATGGATAAAGAATACATGTGAAGCATGAAGCACAATATTTAACACACAGGCGAAATTAACAAAAGTTAATATCCTATCTCCCATTTCTCTGCCCTCTCCCACTTAAATAGAAAGGCATTATATTTTGTTATAATAAAGACAGATTTGGAGACAAAGTTATTTTACAAAAATAATCAAAATTGCCTATATGTCATGTTTCAATGGTACCTTTCCTATAGAGTCATCTTTTAAAAAATATATGATATGAAGATATATAGTGTCAGGCATAGTGGTGGATACCTTTTCTAAATGCAGTGTTACTTAGTAATTATCAACAAAAATGCAATGAGTGTTTCAGCAAGGAAGTGAGAATTTGAGCACAATAAACCTAGATTTTTTTTCAACCTGTTGGTGTTTCCATCAAATCACTTCTTTTGAGTTTCCTTTTTTTCTTTTTGTTGGTCACATGAGTAGGCACAACACTGCTCACTTGATGGTCAGCTAAGTAGAATCCTATTTTATCCAGTCTGGAAAAAATTAATATTCATAAAATTAACATTCATAAATATTTATGAAGAGTAGTTGGAGTTTTTTCCATTTTCATTATATCTGGATCTATTTTTTGTAGTACTACGAAGAGATGAATACTTTCATGACAATTAAGCTCTTTCATGATCTAAAAATGAATAGCACACATGAATTGCTACTTGTTATTCTTGTATAACTGCAAACGTAGAAAGATTCCCTTTTACTCTAAGGAAAGCAAGAATTATTCTGTTTTGGAGGAGGAGGATACACTTTCATATTTATACCCAGATAGGAAAAAAAAAGATGAAACAGCTGTTTCATTAAATTACTTTCTTCTCAATGATTTACTATATTAATCATGGCTCTTTCAATATCTCCTTTTATATCCCCAAAGCATATAACTTTCTTATTTGAATGTTCCCTTATGCTACATTTTGATTTGGCCAAATTGATGAATTACAAATGAAGTTCACAAAAAAATTTATTACTCCCAATTAGCATTTTATTTCAGATTGAGACACACCAATTAATATTCTTTTTCCCCTTGTGAGTGTCTGAGAACTGACTGCTTCACCATTGTGTTTAATTTTAGTATAAAGAATAATGACTTGCATTATAAGACTCTGAAAGCTTCTCCAACTTGTTCTTGGTTCTAGAGAGTTGGTTTTTCGGTTTAGATTGAGGGTAATTTAATCCTTATATTTCATCACTACAGAAATCAAGCACTGTAAGCTGATTGATTTGAAAAGGACAGAGGTCAAAATATTAAGGATATATATACACACATAGCTAGGAAGCCCAAAATTGAAGAAATTTTAAAAAGTGAAAGGGTCTATCTACCAAAGGGAACATGGACCATGTCTACATGTCAGTAAAATATAGTCAATTTCATCAATACTTGAGTCAGGACAGATGATTAAGTAAAATAAATAAGGTGTTTTTGGTGTGATAAAAGCAAAGTTTAACTTGGGATATAGGAATACAGTTCAAGATTATATTTCTGGAATAACCAGAGCAGCAGGTCATTTTTTTTTTCTTTTGGGGTGATGTGGGAGGAAGATGATGGATTTGCCATTCAGTGCAATTCAACAAATGTTTATTTACCATCCATTATGTTCTACATTCTTTGCTCATCACTAGAGTTGTGTAATGTTTACATTAAATGCTTAACTTATGACTGAATTTTTAGTTTCAAACAAGTTGATTTTGTTTGAAGGGAGTAAGGGAATTCTGTCACCTGGGACAAAGATGTCGGGTATGGAATCACACTAAGACCCACTTTACTCCATCTGGACTCACATGGCTGTCCTCACGTGATCCAGATTCCCTGAGCAACTATAGAACTAGTGTCAACTTTTCCTTCCTATTGAAAGAAATGATGGCCTAAGTGTATTTTTGCTGGATAGCCTATGTGAGGTGACAGTGTATAGAAGAATTGATTGTTTTAGAATGATGCCAATAGTTAAGTACATAATCAACCATCGATGGAACCACATTTAAGGGGGAAGCTGGACTTCACTCCTTTCCTGTTTCCAAACATTCAAGACCATTTAATGGTCCGCAGTCTAAACATGCACATCAGAATTGATTCTTTTCTCCCCTAAGGACATCACAGTAATCTGATCTTTCCTGAGAACATTTTTCATTCATCTTTTTCTATGGACTCCCCTGGCCGTGTTGGAACAAAATTTGTTGCTTCTGTTGTGGCCTAGGCAGAGAAATTTAAACTTTGAGGATATGTATATCCTCTGTATCATCTGTTCTACTCTAGACAAAGCTATTTTCTTTTTTCTACCTGTACACACTCTTCGCGTACTTATTAGAGACAAAAATATTATGTCTCCTCTGGATTTATAGAGTTGATTCAGTCATGCCTCCTCCTCTATAAGAGCTCACAATATAATGTATGTTGGATACCTGCAAACAATAAAACAATACAACAAAACAGAAATAGATGCTCTAAGAGAGGTACACAGTGATTGGAGAGTGATGAATTTCCCCAAAGGGATCAAAAAAGCTTCCCACACAGATAGTATTTGTTTCTTTGGAAGGACGGTGCAGTTTCTTTCTTATCCTCTCCAGTTTTCAGGGGGTGCAGGTGTGGAAGGCACTGACCAGGTGGAAGACATTTCTAGTAGTAGGGGGAACTAAAGTGTTCAGGCGTAAGAAGTTACTGAGCACACTTTTCAGAAGTCTCAGGTGGCTGAAGGGCAGGAAGCAGGAGAGGATTTAGTTCAGGAGGCAGCTGGCAAGGTAGATTGGGACCACATTGTGATGGGTTTTTCCTGTGTTGGGTTAACAGTTCCTGAGAAGTAAAGAAAAGTGTCTGCTCCGGTGGCAATCTGAATGTTAAATTAGATCACTGAAGAACTAGAGGCAGGAAAACCATTAGTCCTTACAGGAGGGGATGAGGATGTTAATTAGGGGAGGATGAATGAAACAAGAAGAGAGATTTGTGACCCAATGGACTGGAAATCCGTGTTGTAAAGCAATGTTTTCTAGAAATAGTCAAGAAATTTAGACCATCCAATTCTGTGATGAAGTTGCTCTCCTTGAATCTTCACCTATGACAGTGCTGGGAGGGTGTCATCTTCCGGGAGACCTTGATTTACCCTGGAATATGAACCATTTTACCCTCATGTACAAATGTAGCAAAACACGGTATTTTTCTGTTTACATATGTATTGTTTGGGATACCTAATTGCAAATAACAACGTTATCTCTGGATAGTGGTTGCTAGATGTGAGGGGGTTTAGGAGAGGTTAAGGGGTAAGGAAGTACAAATTGGTAGTCACAAAATAGTCACGGGGACGTGAAATACAGTCAGGGGAATATAATCAATAATGTTGTAAAAACTATGTATGGTGTCGGATGGTGGGTACTAGATTTATCGGGGGAATCACTTCATAGATTATATAAATGCCTAACCACTGAGCTTTACACCTGAAAATAATATAAAATAATATTGAATGTCAACTCTAATTTGAAAATATATATATATATATAGGGTATAAAGTATAGCATAGGAAATCCAGTCAATGGTATTGTAATAATAGCTATGTATGGTGTCAGACAGGTAGTAGACTTGGGCTTATCACTTTGTGAGGGGTGTAAATGTCTAATCATTATGTTGTTTATACACCTGAAACTAATAATAATAATAATAAAATGTAATTTCTTAATGGCTGTTTAGAAGGTACAGAGACATGGACTCTGAAACAGTGAAACCAGGCACAATGCAGAACTGTGTGGCAGGGTCTTCTCAGAACCCCTGCTGCCCAGTTCCTTTCATTCAGGACAGAACGCAGGATATCCCACGAGCAGCCATTTCTGAAGAACTAAATGTGTCTGTTTCACGTTTGCTAAAGATCAGTTTCCGTGAGTGAAGCTTCTGTAGATCATCGCTCCATTCATTCCAAATGCAAGTCTCACGTGGTCGTATCTGGAAGGATGTAGGTCGTGTGTTGCATTTGCACTAAAAGAATGTTTTCTGAATTCTACCTCAGAAGAGCAGGGTTCATAATGTGAGAAATGATTAAAATATAGGGAGGCTGTTCAAAATATTGTTATATATTAGTAATCCATAAATACTATATATTAGTAAGTCACAATTGAACTATACATACTACACACACCAAAATTGATCATTGTTGGGCGATGCTGCTTTTTTACTTTTGGAAAAATTAAAGTGCCTTTTCTATGCATATCTTATTAAATGCAATACTTTTTGTATACATATTACTAATCAAATTTTGTTAGATTAGGCTGTGATAAAAATGACGTCCAGATCTCAGTGTCTTAAAATAACCAAGTTTTCTTTCTTACTTATGTTACATAATCTTTGTGGGTCATCTGTAATTCTATTACTGTTCCCTTTGCGATGGCTCTGATTCTCTCTAAAAGCTTGGATATGGCATATATCACTGCCTATTTCTTTGATCAAAAAAAGTGAAATTGTTAGACCTCATACAATTTGGGTAGGAAAACATAATCTTCTTATAGAAAGGACAGTGAATAATTGGCAATAATAATGTACTATTTTAATCTTTCTTCTTCATCATTTCAAATAGTTGTATCATAGCCTTACTTAAAAAAACACTGACCTTGTCCATAAGGAATACCCACCAAATTTGCATCCAACCATAGCAACCAGCTTAATTTTGTGATAATCTGCACCTTAGATTTTGATATGAATCTTTTTGAGACCCAAGAACAAAAAAATATTTGCCCATCTTTGTAGGCTACATATAAAGGCAGACAGAGCACTTCCATTTGGAAAGGGAAACAAATGGAAGGTATATATGAGTCACTGTTTCATAGCAATTGTCTACCTGGTATTATTCTCACAAGCCTTATAAAATTATATTCAGAAGGGATTGATCAACAAGCGGTGTTAAACTTTTTAAAGATATATGCTGTTGTTTGAAAAATGAATTAGTACAAGTGGAACTACATAGAAGTATTAAAATAAAATTAATGTAACAGCTTTTACCTCTGGAGTGTTTACTATTCCAGATACTGTCATTAATTTCATCTCAACTTTATGTTAAATGAGGAAATGAAAGTGTGACCAAAGTCGTGAGGCCAGGAGGTGAAGGACAAGAATCAGAAGTCAGTTCTGTGTAACAGTCGTTTTCCAATCATTAATTTCGGATATTCAACTTATATGTATGTATCCTGATTTTATATTACACTTCAAATCTGAATTTTAAAATGACATGAAATGGAGTGATTAATTAGGGTATGTGCTTAGTTAGGGTATAATTCATCTGGTGGGGGACTTTTGAACCCGTCTAATAGCTAAAATTCTTATATTCTGGCTAAGAAAGGAACTAAAAACAGAGCAGCAAACATTAGAAAAAGTCTTTAGACCTCACTCAAAAATGATCATCCATACATAGAATTGAATATGAAAATTCTGCCTAGTTGAGGGAGGCACTGCAGGATGAAAATATGATGGTCTCAGAACCACAGCTACCCTCTCCTCAAAGGTCACTCCATTCTGGAGAAGTGCACAGGGCGTATTGGCAGTGGTCTGGCGTCTGGGACTCCTGCTTTGTTCAAATTAAAACTTAGTGAGCCAGTGTTGGCAGAAGATAAGTGAATCATTTAGCATACAGATGCTATTGTAGAATCATTTGTATCTATAACACTCAGGCTTATGATGATTCAATAGAAACATGGAATCCCGGAGACTCTATTTAATATCTGTTCAAAGCCAAGAAGAAATGCCTCCGGGAAAGGCTTAGTTCCTTTAAGTTACCAGATCCTTAGACCCAAAATAGGAGAACTCAAGAGGTAGCAAACAATCTTAAAAGGGCCTTGTTAACAAGCTCTGTTGGCCTTCTTTATTATTTCTTAGTTGACTGCTTTACTGAAGTCAGTTGAATTTCCGTAGGAGCTCAGTTATGATTTGTATTATTTGCCCTTCAATCCAGGCATACCAATGTGGAACTCTGTCTAAGCCTGGGAGGAAATAAATTGATGAGGATCTCTTTTTTTCTCCCCAGTTTTATTGAGATAAAATTGATTGATAAAATTATAATATATTTAAAGTACACAAGGTGATGATTTGACATATGTACCTTGTGAATTGATTTTTACAATCAAGTTGATTAATACATCTGTCACCTCACATAGTTAACTTTTTTGAGGGAGGGAGAAAATACTTCAGATTTACTCTCTTAGCAAATTTTGAGTAATGCGATACAATATTATCAACTGTAGTCACCATGTTGTATATTAGATTCTCAGACCTTATTCACCTTATCACTGCAGGTTTGTACCCTTTGACCATCCTCTGCCCTTTTCTGCCACCCTCAGCTCTGGCAACCATCATTATATTCTCTGTTTCTGTGAGTTCAACTTGTTTCTTGTTTTAGATCGTACATACCGCTATAAATAACAACATAACAGTATTTGTATTTTTGTCTGGCTTATTTCGCTTAGCATAATGCCTTCCAGGTTCTTCCATATTGTTGCAAGTGGCAGAATTTCCTTCTTTTAAAGGGCTGAATAATATGCCATTGTGTGTGCGTGTTTATATTTATGTTATATCATATTATATTATATTTTTAAAAATCCCTTCATTCATCAGTAGAATGGGTGAGTGCAGGTATCTCTTCAAGATAGTGATTCAGTTTCCTTTAGATAAATGTCCAGAAGTGGGATTTACTGGTTCATATGACAGCTCTAGTTTTATGTTTTTGAGGAAACCCCATACTGTTTTCCATAAGGTGGGGATTCCTTTTGGTTAACTGCCACAAAGTCAAAGGGTTCAGACAAAAGCCAACTAAAATTTATTAAGAAATAAAATCTGTAGTCAATCTCAGCTGTGTGTGTGTGTGTGTGTGAGAGAGAGACAGAGAGACCAAGAATCCCATGACATTCTGAAGATAGATTGACAGCTGGTCTCTGAGGCTACTTAGATTATTTGGTTGGACAACAGTAGCCTTAATTTAATTCTCTCTGTCAGCCATGTAGCTTGACTCTGACATACCCATGGCCTCTGGAGTATTTTAGGGATTTCCAAGCATAATACTGAGACACATTTCTTCTTTGGGTTAAATCCTGCTTTCTGCCTACATGTGCGAGAAATAAAACCAATCAAGTTCAACCCACAGCAAAGTGCATTTACAACCTCTAAATATTTGACAGAGCAGGTAGGAAGGAGGTGAAACATGGATTCAGTGTTTGGGACCCAGATGTTGGGTTGACTATTGACAGCTTGGTGGGAATGGGCTCTGCCAGCTGGACTAGAATGCAAGGGTCTGTTGAATTGATTCCAAGTGTTGGTGGGGGAAGTACTTTCCTTTTTGGTTCTTGAGGCTATTCAAAGATGCCCTGAAGCTTTGTAGGGAACCCATTAATTTTCCTGGTTTCTCATTGATGCTTACAGTTTAAAAATGTCAAACTGCTCCTGAGAAAGGTTACCCACTGATAGGGAAATCAATATCCCCTTTCTTCCTCTGTCCCCATTTTGTCTTCTCTATAGGCCACATCTTTCAAGTATTTTTACTGATTCTTTAGTGTTAACCATTATATCTCTAATTACTTTGCTTATATTACTTCTTGATGTTTTAGTTTTAGAAATCATTTACTGGTTTCTACCACAGAAAATGGAAGCTTAGCTTTATTTTCTCCCTGTGCATTTCTTATACATGCACTTTTTCTGCCTTCTTACCTACCTGCCTCTTAATATAATTATGGTTTGTTTTAGTCAATTCAATAGTTCATATTTACATCAAAATAATGCTCCCCCTGAACTTGGGTTTGATCTCCTCAGTGAGTTCCATAATATGTACACAATTTTAGGAAGTGAGAGATCAGGTATATTTTTCTGCATTATATTGAATGGTAATTTTTTTCCTCTGAACACCTTTTTGTTTTTTCTTTAAGTTTTTTTGTTTGGTTTTTGCATTTAGTTTTCTATGTACTTAGCACAGTGCAAATCCAAATTAAACACTGGGTGTTCTACCACTTTCCATCCCTGACGGAATTTCTCCCAGAGCATTCTCTCTGCTTCTTTCTGGACTGGTTGTCCCTCGGCCTGATTCACAGCTCTCTGCACTTGCATTGTCCTCAGGGGTTTCTTTCATCTTCTTCCTGTGTTGGATCTACTTTGACCTCTAGAGATCATCTTGACAGATTCTTTATCCCTAAGTTAATCACTCCCAGGATGTGTCTTTGACCCAAACCTCAGGCTCACAGGCTTGACTGCAAGATTAGAAAAGCCTGTTTGTTTATTGAGTGGATCTCTGGAGCCCCATAAGACTTGTTTGCTGGGGTTCCCTTCATCCTCCTCTTTGAGAATGATACCTCTTTTCACAAATGTGCCCAGTGTTCCTCAAGTAAAGACTCTTTATCCTTTCTGGAGGATAAACCCCCAAAGAGTGGCCAGTTCTCTAGCTCTTGGCAATCAGAGACAAGATCTGGACATTTGTTCCTTAAACGGACTTTCTGTCAGTTCCCCTTATTATGCCACCCCCTTTATTTTCAATTTCAGAACTGTTGGCTGTTCCTAGTCTTGAGGGAATTCACGGCAATTAAGTTGGATTATGGCTTTTCTCACTTCTTTATTAAGATTTAATTTTCTTTGGATTCGCTAAGGCATTTACTATTAATCTATTTATTTTCCAACTCTAATACGTTGTTATCCTTTTCTCCTCATCTTTGTGGATTTATGTGTTAAAAAAATCCTTTACTGTCGTTTTAATGGAGTTTTGCAAGAGAACAAATGTAGATGAGTATATTTACTTTTCCATCTTTTCCTAGAAGCTCACCATATGTACATATTTTAAATGCACTCTTTTTCAAACAGTACAATTAAAACAGAGCATTTTAATCCTGCCTGCCTTCTCTCTCTTCATAAAACAAACTTCAAACCTGAACTGATGCATGACCACAAAGGAAATCCTCTCTTAAGATGCTTGTTATACTTGAAATATTTATTGTGCCGATATTAAGGTATTAATCATTTCAAACTATGTGTCTTTAATTATCAAGATTATTAAATGATCTCCCAAAATAATCACTTGGGGAGGCATTACAAAATGTCCTGCCAAGGGCATGCTGGATCTTTTAAAAGGGATTTTCCTGTATCCCTTGGAGAAAAGGGTGTCATATGTTATGTATTATATGGTGCTGAAGATGTGGAATGTATTGTTCTGTGAGGGAGTAAGTGCCATATCACTGGAAGTGCTCAGAGAGGCTGAGTAAGCATCTCTTAGGGATTCCAATGTGTTTATATGAGGTTAGAATAATTAAAGTCTAAGAATCCCTTCCAGTCTCGACACATCTATGAGCCTATGAATGTCAGTGAGCATTCCCCTCAAATCTGCATACTTGAACATTAAACATGTCCGTTAGTTTTATGTCCATTTTATGTACCACTTTGTCATTGGTGGCTAACATTTGTGATTGTTCATATAGAACTGTCAAGAAAGGGGAGGGGAGGGGAAAGATGAGTTTAGAATCTTGAAGACTTTCAGAAAAATAGCAGCAACAGTAGTGGTTGAGCTACAGTGGTTATAATGTTTTATTATAACTTTGGCTGAGGGTAGAAACGTTCAGGAGAAAAGATCATGAGGTCCAGAGTCCTCTTCAGAGAGGCCAGTCAGAACTTACCTTCTGAGTTCTCCTTCTCCCATCTAATGTTGTAATCCACATTGAGGCAGAATAGTCAAATAACAGCATTGCCATTGTGCGTCGATTTTAGAGCCTCTTCACCTGGCCCAGTATTTGATAGCTGAGGTCATTGAAGCTCAAAGAGTTTAAGTGACTTGGTCAGATAAACCAGGGATCAGGAGCTGAGTACAACAGGTCACGTGTTCTCATACGAAGAGTTATTTCCACAGTGTTGTCTGTATTGTCTTTTAAAGACAATTTTGCAGAGGAAAAGAATTAATAAATTCCCAAGATAGTGTGATGGCTGTGTGGGACACTGGCTTGTTGATGACGGTGGTAGTGACGGGAATGAAGTTGATTCTGTGTTTTATTATGAGGTGATTTTTGTTTTTTTTAAGTACCAGCTGGCAATTGGTAGCCCACCTCCTGGAGTGCTGTGATACCTTTATAAATCATGGTCCCTTGTCCTTGGAGAAGTTAGAGTTGGGACTCTCAGGCCAACAAGCTGGTGACATTATTCTAAATTTGAGGAAAGATTCTGTAAGAAGAAGGGGGAATCTTTTTCACTGTCGGAATAAATCAGCATATGTCAATGACGTATTTTGGATAATTTCTTCTGCTGTGTTGTGGAAAATAAGTTGGTGTGTACCCATATATTCATACAGGAGTAGAGGTGAGAAGAATTGGGGGAAAGGTGATTTGGGCTCTTAAAGATGACTGTGATAATGATGCCTATATAGAAAAATTTCTAGTTAACATATAATACCAGGGGATGCTGTCATCCCATAATATTCCCAGACATTTTATAGGGTGCATCAGTTGATAAAAGTACCCTAGAACTTTGAGAATTTTAAAGTATCTTAAATAGCCTGAATTTGACAAAACTCTGAGTATTATTTGTTAAGAATTGGCACTTCAAAATTTTAAGCAATTATATTTGGCTTTCCCCTGATTTTCCCAAAGACTTGCAAAACTTCTCTGCATGCAAATTACTGCAAAATAAGACTTTGGCTTGAATAAGTAAAACCAAGAAATCCCCATAATACATCGGTTTGTTTTCCGTATTATGTTGTCCTCATGTGAAAATTCTCTTTTTTTATCAAGTGTTAATCGAGGGGATTTATTATTTTTAAATTGTCCATGACCCATAGTAAATGTTAAATAAACAATTTCTATTGACTTTGTGTTAGAGTATCCAGTTTGGCCAATTTGGACAAAGGTTCTTTTAAATCTGTTCTCTCTCCTGCCTTCCCTATCTTGATCAAGAACCTCATCTCTTCCATTTCTCAAACTTGGCAATTGGACTCTTCTTTCATCTACATCTGATTGCTTTTTAAATCTTGTTATTATTTTTTTTCCTAAATAAAGGTGCCATCCTAGTGTCTTTCCTTTTAATCCCTGTGTTTCTGTTCTTGCCTAAGTCCTCATTATTCAGGCCCAGGCTATTTAATAGTATCCTAACCACAGGCTGTATTCAGGCTTTCCCACCCCATTCCTCTCCTTCTGTGTCTCTTATCAGTGTGATCACATGTGAGAAATTTATACAGATTCAAGTGGCTAAGAGCACCACTTGTGCTCAATCCCAGCTCTGCCTCAGTTTAGCTGTATGTCCTTGGCAAATTATTTAATCTCTCTCTGCCTCTATTTCATAATCTGTAAAACAGGGATAAGAATAATGATGACCCCTAATGTTGTGAAGATAATTGACATGAATTTATACATGAGAAACACTAAAAAACAGTGCCCAGAACATCCTAAGTGCTCATATACAGAGGGTTCCAAAAAATGTATACACATTTTAAGAAAGGAAAAAACTGTATTAAAATTGTAATACTACATATATACTGATAACAAAAGAGGAATACAAGTCACGTTTGACTTCTGCAGTTACAAGACATGCTCAAAGTGGTTACCATCAGTGTAATTTTAATACAGTTTTTTTCCTTTCTTAAGATGTGTACACATTTTTTTTTTGGCATCCTCTGTATACACCAGGGTGCCAAAAAAATGTATACACATGACTTGCATTCATCTTTTGTTATCGGTATATTACCGATATTGGAGAACTACAATTTTAATACAGTTTTTTCCTTTCTTAAAATGTATATACATTTTTTGGCACCCTCTGTGTTAACTATTATTATCACATTTCAATACTTGTCCCACCTTGTTTTTAAAAGCATTTTTAAGCTTGCGTTTATTGAGCATCAATTATGTGATGGGGATGCTTAACCTATTTATATTGTTTCATGCATATATTGCCCTTATAATTATTATCCTCAAATCGCAGATAAGAAATTAAAACTTCAGGAAGTTGAATCACAAGCGCCAAGTCCCACAGCTAACAAGGGATCCATTTGAGATTGGAATATAGAGTTCCTTGACCCCAGAGCCTATGGACCAATCCAACAGACTAATATTGTCTTCAGTATAGGATTGTGTGGGAATTAATCAATGATGTAAAATGTTTATTCCCAAAGCTGTCAAATAATAGCCCCTCAGTAACTATTATTATTTTCATTATACACTGTTATTACCTCAATGTAATAGAAAGAAGTAATAGTAACCTCTTTAATAGAGAGAAGTAATCTATTTTTAGAGATTACTAAACAATAATAGAAGTAATCTATCAGTAATAGAAGTAATTTATTTTTAATATTAAACATTATATTAACTAACTCTTCTTTATCAAAATTTTCTTAAGTCACATGAATTTACTCTTCCAGCTTAACTTTATAATTATTTTGCCAGATTACTTAACCTTCACTGAAAAAATAACTCCATTGTCGGTTCAGAATTGTGTTAAGATCAAAAACTAATTTTAGAAGAGATGACATCTTTATAGCAATGTTTTTATCAAGAAATATGGACTTACCATTTTTTTTTGTTCTTTGATGGCTTCAATAAAATTTTAGAGATGTCTTTATTATAGTCTCCACATATTTTCTTAGTATTTTTGCATTTTAAGATTTGATTCATATTGTAAGTGCTGTCTTTGTTCCTTTTTTAGGTCTGTCATCCTCATTATTTTCGTGTATGTTACTTCAGTAGTCTACCATTTCACCTGCTCTGGAACTGTACAGGTAAGCAGTTAAATAATTCAAAGATTTCACTGTACTGTACAGAATGCTCCATTTTTTTAAAAGATGTAATTGCATGCATGTTACTAGGTTAGTGCACAAGGAATTGCAGTTTAAAAGGTTAGTAATTGCAAAAAACACAATTACTTTTGCACGAATCTAATAGTTTCAGATATACAACATAATGATTCAATATCTGCTCCATTCGTTTTTAATAGCATGCGTTACATACTCATATTTTTCATACATTTATGCATACCGGGTCACATGATGTCATCTCCATTTGGCTAATGAGGAGGTACATGTTTGACTATAACAAAAAAAGGCAACTTTTCGCAAACTTGGGCTTCAGTCATAACAAATCCAGAATACTGGATTTCCTTGACTAGAATATCTGGGAAGTCTCTGGAGGTGGTAAGTTTTGAAGTTGGTCAGAAGAAACTGATACGACTTTAATGAAGAAGAAATATCTTGAGATAAGGCAGAGAGAGAGAAAGATAGTGAGACATGCTAACGGAGCATATGATTATGAGTAGGTAAAGAGACATAGAGTAGAAATAAAACTATTTTTGTGTGGTTAAATTCATACCTTAGGGCAGAGATGGAAAATAGTATTCTTGTGTCAACCCAGATAAAGCGATAAGGAATGGTGTGATATCAAACGTGGCCTCTAGAGGGATGAGGTTAGCTTAGTGTGTGCCACATGGTACCCTCAGTGATTTCTAGGAATTGATTGACAGCTATCAGCAAGTTCCCTGGGGGTAAACTAAATTTTGGGCAGCCAGAAATAGACGAAGGTGGTTCATAAAAAGAAAAGGTAAGTGAATCACATGACAGAGAAAATTGTTGTCTTTGTTACCCTTTTGCCTAAATTGGTAAATCCCTTTCTAATGTTGGTGGTATTTGTTGATAGGATGATCTATATTGTCATTCAGCTCTGTGCTTCTTTTCTCATGGCTGATATTCTCTGTTGATACGAGTGTATTACGCTGTCCTGTGTGTCTCTCGGGCATGTCTTGTAGCAGAGCACTGCCTAGCCGAGGCGTGTTGTGCATGTGTGGGGGGGTGGAGACTTAAGGCCACATGTTTTTACTGTATATTCACTTGTTTTTCAGGGCTTGTCCTAGTTTTAGGTCTCTGAAATGAGAGATTTCACTTTCACATCAGATAAACATAAACTTGGTGGCATTATTCCTTTGTTAGGAGTTAAAATTCACCAACTGAGAAGGAAATCCTATGTCTATGAGACGGTTCAGAAGTTGATTCAATAACTCAAGATCTGGGAGTTTGGAAACAGTCTATATAATAATGAGACCATTTTTCAAATTCATGTTATCCACAAGAAAATATTTTCCTCTCACATAACTTTTCAAAGTGCTGCATGAGTTCATAACATTACCTATGAGATTTTTGTTTGTTTTTGTTCTTTCAAAATGTAGCTTGGTCATGGTGAAGTTAGGATATAGAAGATATTCTAGGATATGTTGAGATGAAAAATTACATGTTTGGTTTCTTCTTCTAAAAACTATGTTTGGAAAGAATATTTTGAAGGAAGTTAGTAATTTTCAACTTCATTTATATGCCAGTCTCTGATTATATAATTCAAGAGAACGATACATAATAGGTTCCCAATAAATGTTTTTTTAATCAATGGATGAATTAGATTTGTCACTAGGACTAGCCATCCAAATGTTGAAACATTTTCTAATGTTTCCATCATAACTGAGATTGTGTTTTTTCTTTCATGATTCCCATGATGGAAAAGATGAGTTAGCAGTCGCAGTGAGAAAATATGGCTGAAACATGGCCAGGATCTGAGAAGGTCTTCCCAATTTTATGCTTACTGGGGTTAGTCTGAGATGATAAGCCTACGGAGAATTTGCTTAGCTCCAAGTTTAAGGCAAGGTGGAAAACTTGTAGAAGAGTTTACTCTTCACACAGTAAAGGCTTAGAGAGAAACTCGAGGAAGGTGATTACTTGTCCTATCATGGCAGCCACCACTAACAAATGGACGTTTTATGACTCTTTCCTGTTGGAAATGTTAGCTTCAAAATGTAGTTTAAAAATTAAATATTATATTTACATTTTGTATTCTGAGGTATTTGAAATGGATTGAATTTAAATGGAAAAGGAAAAATTGAAAACTTTTAGAAGATAAGATAGGAAAATATTTGGGACCTGCAACTTGGTGAAGAGTTTAAATTTTGCTCCATGAATAAAAATTAAAAAAAACCTCAATAAATTGGCTTATAAAGATTAATTTATTTTGCTCTGATAAAGACCCTATTAAAAGGATGCAAAGACAAGTAACAGACCTAGGGAAGTATTTGCAAGTCACATATATGACAAAGGACTTATCTCTAGAATATATAAAGCCCTCTTAAAACTCAACATTAAAAATGAGCAACCTGGGCTGGCCCAGTGGCTCAGGCTGTTGGAGCTCCGTGCTCCTAACTCTGAAGGCTGCTGGTTCGATTCCCACATGCGCCAGTGGGCTCTCAACCACAGGGTTGCCAGTTCAACTCCTGAAGTCCCTCAAGGGATGGTGGGCAGCACCCCCTGCAACTAAGATTGAACATGGCACCTTGAGCTGAGCTGCTGCTGAACTCCCGGATGGCTCAGTTGGTTGGAGTGCATCCTCTCAACCACAAAGTTGCCGTTTGACTCCCTCAAGGTCTGGTTGGCTGCGCCCCCTGCAACTAGAAACAGCAACTGGACCTGGAGCTGAGCTGTGCCTTCCACAACTAAGACTGAAAGGACAACAACTTGAAGCTGAACGGCACCCTCCACAACTAAGATCGAAAGGACAACAACTTGACTTGGAAAAAAGGCCTGGAAGTACACACTGTTCCCCAATAAAGTCCTGTTCCCCTTCCCCAATAAAATCTTTTAAAAAAAAATGAGCAACCTAATTAGAGAATGGTCAAAAGATATAGAGAGACATTTTACTAAAGTGGATATACAGTTGGAAAATATGCACATGGAAAGACATTCATCATTATTAACCATTAGGGAAATGGGAATTAACACCAGGATGATGAGATATCACCAAGGACCTGTTAGAATAGCTAAAATAAAAAATAGTGACAATACCAATTTCTGTCGAGGATGCAAATAAACTGGATCTCTCTTATATTGCTAGTGGGAATGCAAAATGGTGGAAGCATTCTGAAGAATAATATGGCCGTTTCTTAAAAGGAAATAAATCCACTCTTATAGAACTCAGCTATTGAAATCCTGGGCATCTATCCAAAAAACAAAAAGAAAAGAAAAGAAAAAAGAAAACCTATGTCTCAAGAAAAACTAATGCACGTAGTAATCACACATGGCATCTCTTGTCTCCCTGTACTTCCAGCTCCAACATAACGCCAAGAAAGTTACACAAAAGTTTCCAATTATTTGATTCTAACCTAAATGTGCTTCAAATAATGTCCTGATTTTCTTCCACCACTGTTGGTGTTCTTGTTGCTTTTAATGGGGTTCTCTTCAGGTAAGGTGGGATTACTAGAATTTCAGAAGTGTGAGGCGTCTAAATTATTAAGGCACAGAAGATTAAATTAGAAACAATGGTGCGTTTCTCCCATTCTTGCACAAAATGGTGAGGAGGAAAATTGTGCCTTTGTTGTTCTACTCCTTTTAATAGTTCTTTCTTTTCTACTGTTATATCCCTGCTCCAAAGCACTTATCCATCCTATGACCCACTCCCTAAAAGGGCCAGCTGATAAAGCCTGAAATGCTAGTGCTTTCAGAGGTATTTGCATTTTAGTAGGGACACACTAAAGAATGGAAGTCTTAAGACTCAAGTAAATTAATTTTAATGATGAGATTTCAAGCTGATGGTGAAGAAGATTTGGAACAAGGAGAATTAGCCAACCCTACTAGCATAGTGTGTAGACAATCCGTTCTCCCTAGGAATACGTTTGCTCCTCCTATTTCCATTCTAATGATCCTACGTGGTTACCTATCTGGCAAGGAACAACTTATCTGGAGGGAGAATAGCCAAATCTCCTTGGGCCAGAAGTCAGATTAAGTGAAATAAAATTCTTTGAGCCTCGAAAGAATGGCAATGATTAAAAGTAGACTGTAGGAAAAATTTTGGTCCATTTCAACACAGAGTCAGATTGGTTTAGGATTAGCATACTGTTGTAGTGGATACTTTAAGCCATGTAAGTTTTGAGGACTGTGTGTCCATGTTCAAGCTCAGTATCTTGGCAGGTCTTCTTCCATTTGGCAGAGTATTCATCACACACAGAGCTGGGAAAGTAGTGCAAATTAGCATGGGAAGCATGCTCACCTGTTTGCAGGAATGTATGGGGAATCAGGAGTCCAATAATAGTTTCACTTCAAAGAGACATTGGCTTAGTAGGTGTCTCATTATCTTTCCATATTCTCTTTACTTTGTGCTTTGATGGACACTAATTAAGTCTTTTCTTCTCCAGACTCAATAAAAGTACTCAGAATTTTGTTGCCAAGTTTTCTGAGACCTCTGGTCATTAAGCCTTCACTAGTCATCTGTTATAGCCCTGAAAGTTTACTCCCTTTGCAAATGGATTGTGACGTTAATAGTCAACATGCCTGGATGAAGAATGGGCCATGTCCATTCTTATTGGAAAGATTTGGGAAATTTCCCTGAAAATCATAGATCTTTGGACTGATTTCTCTTAACTCTGAATGGTCATTTCCCCAAATGTTGCCAAATCTTCTAGTAATGCCTTAAACCTGTGTAATTAGGGAGATTAAAAGTGACAGCAATTTTCTTACTGAGTTAATGATGGGTTTTTATTTTTCCACTTTTCAAAAAATATAATAACCACCATCTTGTGCAAGAACAGTATCAGGAACAATTGCCTGATTAAATCAAGGAGAAAATGCAAGCAGAAAACAGGCAGAAAAATGTCAACATGATATTATGATTATAATGATTTATGTTTTTATTGTCTCAGATTCTTTTTTTTTCTTATTGTCTCATAGTCTTAATTTGGCATTCAATACTCTCTTTAATCCAGTCCAAATTAATTTTTCTGGCATCACCTCCTCCTATTTCATGATACATGGTTTTTCACTTTAAACTAATTTATTGGGTTTTATTTAATTGTTTCAGTTTTTTTCTTCTCTGTCTTTCCATATGCTCTGCTCCTCATACATTTGTAATAGTCTCCCCGTCTGGCCAGCTCTCGGTAATCCGTCCCTTTCTGAGTGCTCAGCAACAATGCCCCTTCTTGGATTTCACCATCAGGCACCACCTCTTTCTTTTTTAACTCCTTTGTTCTTACCCCATGTATGGAAGTGGGTTCATTTTGTTATTGGTAATTGTGTGTAAGACTATTTAGTAGATGAGAATCGAAGCAACAAGAATAAGTGAAATGCTGAAGGGAGAATGTATGATGGAGAAAAGAAGGCTGAACGTGGGTTTCTAGAACACGTCAATGAAAGCCTGTAGAATTAGCTCACATCCTTCCCTACCACGACATGTTCTTTCTCTGCTTAGTGTATGAACAAATTTTCACCCCTCTTCTATCTCAATGGACCATTTGAGCTAATTGCCATATATTAATCTTATCTGTGTTCCTAAAACAAAGACTTTCTACAGTGAGCCCCGAACTGGTTACTAACAGGATGCTCCTATTTCTGGAAAATTAAGTCTTGTTTTCCAAATGTGCTTTTCTTTAAGACACAAATACATATTACATGGGAACACATGCATTATTTGACACGTCCACCCGCACTACTGGCCATTTTGATTAATGAAACATAATATAATCATCAGTTTTTATATAAAGTTTTATTTTTTTCTCCCTTTAATTTTCCTTTTTCTTTCCCTCCACCTTCTTTTTCTTCCCTAAACTAGTTAAGGAGAAATTACTTTAGATTTAGGGATTTCTCTACTAGGGTCACTATGACATCAACTCAGGATAGTCCTGACTTTGTGATGTCACAACTGCTATGATGAAGACTAATTGTGGTGACATTGAATCACACTATCATGGAACAATGGATGCAACAGGTAGACAAAGGATAGCAGCAGGAGAGGAAAGGGTAATTTACCATAAAGATAAAAATGTTTATTATTTTTAGTGGTAAACAGAGATAGGAAAAAAATTACCTTCAAAGTAAACTATTTTTCTGTATTATAATAGAAATAATACAGGCTTATTGAAAAATAATAATATCAACTATTATTCTTGCCATGATTAACATCTTGTCTATCATGCTATATTACAAAAATATACTTAAACTCTGAGTACAGTTTTAAACTATTTTTGTTAATAGGTCATGGATATACCATAATATGCCAGAAATGTCTTATATAATAAAGGCCAATAAATATAGAAGCGTATGAATGTTTGTAACAGCTTTATATTTCATTAAATGAATTATAAGCTGTATTATAATTTAATGCACTATTAATGCTCTATTAATGCACATAATATTTACTGACTCCAATTTTTCTATATTTTAAACAATGCTGTAATGAACATCTTACATACATTTTGTTTAACTTGTTTCCTTAAGATAATTTCTAAAAATCGATGTGTCCCAGGATATACACATTTAAATTTTTCTATATATTTTACCAATTAGAAAAGTTGTCCTAATTGCCCGTTAGAAAAGCTGTACTAATCTGTTGCTATGAAAAGGGTTTGCAAGTATCTTTCCTGACACACCTGCTGCCTAGTATATTATCAGTTTTTAAACCTTTGCCAAAATGATTACATATTAAAAACCCTGTATTTCACATCTCATCATGTATATGATAGCAAAATAACTTTAATATTTTTGCTTATTAATAATTTTATTTCTATATGTTATTATATCTTGAACTGTATGTCTATTTATGTGTTATTGTATATATAAAATATGAATTTTCTACATATTACTGGTTTTCTATATATACTGGTTATTCATCTCTTGGCTCTATGATTTTTTTTTGAAAATTGGTTTTGATTTTATTTTATATGAATATTTTGAAAATAATTTTATTCAAATGCTTGAGCAGATTTTCATATATATAATCTTTAAATTTTCGAAATAATCATAAACTTTCAAAAAAGTTGGAAGCACAGTAACAGAACTTTTGTTTTTCCTGAATCATATGGTAGTGTATTGCTTACTCCTGAATCTGAATATTCGTGTATGTTTCTTACTAACAAGGATATTCTTCTACAAAGCCAAATTTAATTACCAAGTCAGCAAATTCACATTGATATAATACTATGGTATATTGCTCAGAATCCATTTAAATTTCATTATTTTTCCAATAATGCCACTTATACCAAAATGATCTATTAGAATCTCTCGTTGCATATAGTTGTGATTTCCCTTTAGCTTTGTTTACTTTGGGATACTTTTTTAGTCTTCTTCTCATGATCTTGACAATTTTGAAAATAAAAGGCCAATTATTTTGAACAATGTCCCTTAATTTGGGTTATTATTTCCTCAAGATTAGACTCAATTGTGAGTCTTTGGCAGACACATGCCAGACATGATGCTAAGTTCTTCTCATTGCATCCTATCACGTGGCATGATTTTGATTCGTCTCATCGTTGGTGATGTTTGTTTTCCTTATTAAGGTGATGTCTGCCAGACTTTTCCACTGTAAAATTTATCTGTTTTCCCTTTGTAATAAGTAAATATTTTGTGGGGAGCTACTTCAAGACTATATAAGATAAATTTATCCATTTATTTAAATATGTTTGTTTCCTATTTGATTCAATGGGTTGTGCTCCATTACTGTCTTTATTTGATATGTTGTTCAAATTGCCCCCAATTTAACCATTAGAAGTTTGTTCAGGCTGTTGGGTTTTTTTTGTTTTTTGTTTTTTTTTTCATCCTTTTGATACATCTCTATCATTCTTTGTGCACATCCTTGCTCTCTGGCATAACGAGATCTTCCAGGCTCATCTTGTACTTTTCCTGCTTCAATTTGGTCTATAGCCAGCTATTTCTCCAAGGAGCCTTAATTTGTTTTAGTGGAGAATGGTAGTTAGATGCCAAGATCTGGACACCAGGTGTGCTCATTGTTATTCGGGGTCATTGCCTCCAGGCTTTCTCAATGGACAGATACTTTTCTTGTCTTTGGCACCACAACTCTCCAGAAATACCTACAAAGGAGTTGCTTTTCCTGCTTCAGCAGGAAAGAAAGCAGATGCTTTTCCCTCTTTTCTGGAGGATTAATCCCAAAGGACTAGACAGGATTTGAACTGCTTTTTGTGGAAATGCCTGATATACATGTATTGGTCCTTTTACCCTCTCACATGAAGTCATATTCTAAACATATTTTCTTTGAGTGGTTTTCTTCCTGAGCTCTGGTGGAGGGACAGTGACTCAGGAGGCCTCAGAGACAAACAGGGGACAGATTGAGGGGTGTGGCTTCAGGTGAGTGCTGGAAGATAGTCGTCATTTTCCCTGTGAGGGGCCCTCTGCCAGAGTAGCCAGCAGGAGGTTGGCATCTTTCCTATGGTGAGCCCTCTACTTAATGATTTTTGGCTGTCAATTTGTTTATGTTTTCTGGCTTTTGCATCAACATCCTAATATAATTTATAATCGTATGAAACTTTTTATAAACTTACATATAAATAATTACCATTTATTTGCATTAATAATAATATTAATGGAAATAATATTTACATTGTATTCTCTAGTTTAGCAAATAGTAGTCCCAAACTCTTAGAAACATTTATTCATTCAATATTATCTCATTTAATCTTTATATAAGTATTGTAGGTAGAAAATATGATTCCTATTTAATAGATAGGGAAACAGATTCAATGTATTTGAAAGATTTTTATTTTTAAGTCTAAGTAACTACTTAAATGGAAACAAAACACTGGAGCTTAAACCCAATTGAGAAATTTGAAATAGATCTCATGATATCAAAAGCCAGAAATTGACTTATTTAGTAACAATGATAACCCACCTACCTCTGGACTTCTCAACCTTTCTGGAAAGGTGGTTACTGTTTTGCTGATAAAACACACACATGTTAAAAATCAGAAGCAATAAATACTTTTTGAATACTTCAAAATTCCCAGATTTGGGTCTTTTGGAAGGACAATGGCTCATTGTCTGTAATCCTCAGGGAGGTTTCAATCTCAAGGACCAATGACATTTCACTTTGGTGTTGAGATTTTGCAGACGAGCCACTGGCGTGAGAATCCAGCTAAGGCCATCAGCTGCTGAATGTTGGCGGAGGCTTCCTGGAGCAGTGACAGCACTGAGTCAGTTACCCCATAGATGGGAATCCATCTACGTCATACCCCTGACTGTTGAAGGAGAGTAAGAAAACATCTTAGGCTTAGAAAAAAGTTTCCTACAAATGTGTTTCTGTTAGGGCCTGATGGTGTGTATGAAGACCGAGGAGCAGATAATGACCTCCTTCCTCTACTCCTGTATTTAGAGAATTCAGAAGCCTTTTCCTCATTCAAGCAAACAGTTACTCTTGGAAGAGACAGAAAAAATATATCTGGAAACACGGACTGTTTTAAATATATAGAATCTTAAGAGTGAAAAAATACTTGGAAGACTCTCTCTGCATTAACTCTGAAATTGGCTTTAGTGCTATAGGTCTAATGCTTTTTGGCTGCTGTTAGTGTGAAAGTTGTTTTGTTTTCCTTTTTCTTTCTTTCTTTCTTTTTTTTTGGTTAAAGCTTAAAACTGACGATGTAGAGAGAATCCTGAGCACTGGATGTCAACACTCCAGGATCCTTTCTCTGGTTGACCGACTTGGTTTGGGTCAGCTGGCACCCATCTGTGCCTGTTTTGCATCTCATGCTCACCTCTATCATAGTTCTTAATACAAGGGGATTGTAGTAATAGTTACTGTCTGTTCTCTTCCCGGATGATGAACTTCTTGAAGATAAGGACTACCTCTTACTTTTCTTTGTACTTCAGGCCAAACTGGGTCTGGCAC
The DNA here is from genome assembly GCF_036562045.2 of Rhinolophus sinicus. Classification (NCBI taxonomy): domain Eukaryota; kingdom Metazoa; phylum Chordata; class Mammalia; order Chiroptera; family Rhinolophidae; genus Rhinolophus; species Rhinolophus sinicus. Next base: position 13,965,260 of record NC_133761.1, on the reverse strand, counting down.
AGAAATATTTTGGGAAAAGTTTGCTCTGATTTCCTAAGCACTAGATTATCACCATGGAGAAGATAAGATGCAAATCAGCCATTAAGATCTGGTGTGCAGTGAGCAGCAGTAAACACTTCACAGAGTGCCACGGGAGCACAGAGATGGACTTCAGTACTTACGTGGTAGGATTAAGGGAGGCTTCTTGGAGGAGATGACACCTCAGCCAGAATCTTGAGTATCCCCCAGCTGTGTACCGGACTCATCTCACCCTGGCTCATGAAACCAGTGGTTAATGTTCAGGAATTTTGGGAGCCAGTTGCTAAACATAGCCATTATTTAAAAAATCAAATCGTATAAAGTTACAACTGAATATATTAAAAACAAAGGTAATAAAATACTCCAAACGCATTACTTTCTAATTAATTATTTTACTGCATTTTGCTATGAACTATGCCCTTGAGGTTATTTACTTTTATTGTATCTGTAAGACAGAACTACTTTGCATTCAGCATTGATACCAAGGACGCTGGCAAATTCTGCAAACCAGGATATCACTTGTCTTTTTTTTTTTCCTGGAAAGCAGATTCTTAAACATTTACCAGCATACCGCTGCCCCCCATCCCTCCTCTCTGACTCATTTGCCATTTGAATATCCATTTGGACACTAAATCCTACCAATTCTAACTCATTAATATCACAGCCTCTGAAAAATAAGCATCCTTTCTTCATTCCACAGCCCCTGCCTGAAATCAGGCTTTCTCTGCACCATCACTGCAACTGCCTCCTAAATGGTCTTCATGTCCCAGTTTGTCCACCTTCCAGGCCATTTCCAAACGGTGGTCAGAATGGTTCTTCCGAAAGACAAATGTACCTGGTCATTTCTCCTTTCCTCAGTCCTGTAAGGCTCCCATAGTTTGTTCTCCTACATTTGCAGGCCTTCCCTACACGTGGGCTCTTGGTAGGATCTCAGCCTCCTTTTGTCTCATTGGAATTCTGTCCAGATCTTTAAATTTCCTACAACTTCTCCCACGAAATACATTGCATTATACTTCTGTGCTTGTCTCGTCTTGTTCCCTCTGCCTAAAATCCCTTATGTGACTTCGTGTATCAAAGGAGACAGCATAGCTAAGAGCATGTGTTTTGGCATGTTTTGTCCTCCGATTAGACTGTTTTCATTTCGTAGCTCTGCTAGTCACCATCTGGGGAAATTTGAGCAAGTGACTTAACTGTTCTCTTTAGTTATCTCATCTGAGTATAGTAGTGCTTACCTCATGGGGGTCATTGGGAAAATGTGTATATATATATTTCTTAGCATAATACCTGCACTATAATACTGAGTGTTAACTTTTACTATTATTATGATGGAATTTTGCTCATCCTTTAGAATTCAGGGTCTACTTTTGCCCCCTTGGGATAATTGTCCCTGACCCGCCCCCCCCCGCCCCCCCCCCCCCCGTTTCTTGTAGTGTGATTTAAATACCCTTTTTGTCTTTTTTGATGTCCCCTTATAAAGTTTTCACAATGTACCACTGACAAAATTTTACAAACTATTTTTAATGGTAGCAAAGTCTTAGATTTAAAGTGGTTTAAAAAAGAAACAAGCTGAAGCATAGGCAACAAAAGTAAAAACAGACAAACTATATCAAAATTTAAAACTTCTGTGTATCACAGGACCCAATCAACACAGTAAAAAGGCAACCTGCAGAAAGGGAAAAAAATATTTGCAAATCATGTGTCTGATAAGGGGTTTTGAAACACAATTTAGGTATTAAAATGGCTACTATCAAAGAAAAACAAAACAAAACACAAAATGACAAGTGCTGGCCAAGGATAGGCAGTAATTGAAACACTTATGCACTGTTAGTAGTGTTAGCAGCCACTGTGGAAAACAATATGCCAGCTTTCTTAAATAAATTGAAATTAGAATTAGCATGTGACCCAGGAATTCCATTTCTGGATATGTATGTATGTATGTATGTATGTATGTATACACACACACACACACACACACACACACACACACAATGGAATACGCAGCCTTTAAAAGGAAGGAAAATTTGACATATACTATAACAATATAGTATATTTGACATGGTATACATATGTAGTATATATAGTAAATATAGATGACCCTGAGGATATTATGCTCAGTGAAATAAGCCAGTCACAAAAATACAAATATTGTATAATTCCACTTGCATGAGGTACCTGGAGTGGTCGAATTCATAGAAATAGAAAATAGAATGGTGGTTGCCAGGGGCTGGGAAGAGGGAGAATTGGGGAGCTGTTATTTACTGGTCCATAGTTTTAATTTCAGTTTTGCAAGATGAAAGTAGTGTGGAGATTGATTGCACAACAGTGTGAATATAATGAATGCTGCTGAACCGTACCCTTAGAAATGGTTCAGATAGTAAATTTCATCATATTATGTGTGTTTTTTAACCACAACTTTAAAAGAAAAACCAACAAGCTGAAAGGCTTAAAAAAACGTATACCCCTCCATATCTCTAAAAGTCATTTTCTTTTGTAGTGGTTAGTAGAAGGAGCTACCTTGTTCCTGCCCCTTAGTGACCAGGTGTTAGTCTTAGCTATAAGAAGCTTTTGCAAACCTGCGTTCCTGATCTAGTGGAGTCCAAGTTTATGGCCTGAGAAGCACAAATTCTGCCACGAGGGTGATTGAGGCTGCTGGTGAGACGGGCCAATCTTACTCCCACCCTTTGGCTCCGTGACGCATGCGTTTTAAGGACTAAGATACAGCAGGCTCTGATGGCTTTTGGGTTAGTGTACATCTTGCATCCTGCATGATGTCACAGCTGAGCCCATGGCTTGTTTGGGAATTTAGTAGGCCATTCCATTGTTTGGCATCTGCTTTTGGGTGAGGAGGTATAAGTTGGTCCAGTAGTCATATGATTGACTGTCATACCACTTTGGCTGGCAAGTTAATCCTTCGTTTTGAGAAAACTTGTGGGAATTCCTGTTATAAATCAGGCATTCCATGTTGTTCTCATTCTTGATTTTACTGTTTTGTATTAATAAACAACTTCTTCAGCAACTTCCTGAGAAATGTTCCATGAAAGGAAATTTTTTGGAGGGCATCTAAAAATGTCTTTACTCTGATTTCACCCTTGAATGATACTTTGGTTGATTTGAGAATTCGCAAGTTGAAAACCAGAAACGTTCAGGCCTAATTCTGGAGGTGGAATTTGACAAAATGCTGAGCTAAATTGCCTCAAATAATAAGGGAATATAATGATGATTGTTATTAATATTAATATTAGCCTGAGAAGCCCTGGGCTATGAGTTTGGAAGACTCAGGAAGGAAGAAGAAGTTTCTGGAGATGAAGTGAAAAATGACTTCTGCACAGGACAGAGGATTTAGGTATTATGGGAGATGAGCTGTGAGAGGAGCCTGGGTGGGAAATACTCAGTGGATTTCAGGACTAGTGAAGTCTGATATCAATGTTTAGCTATTTCCTGTCTAATGTTGTAATTTGTATGTTATTCTTAATATTAGGCAAATTCTGCTTTGCATTTAAAAAATTTAAAAAAGAAAAGTGGTCCACATTTGATTTCTTTCACAGATGCAATATATATATATATATATATATATATATATATATATATATATATATTTCTTTTTTTTTTTTCTTTTTGTATAGACCACCATGATGTGTTAGAAGTTTAACTTCAAAAATCAAACACATTTCCAGCTCTCCTCACATGTTCTATACTCATGATCATCTGGACACATATGGTTTGGAATATAAAAGTCACCTTATTGAAAACAGCCTCGAATATCGCATAAAATGAGCCCTGATATAAATTGACCACCATTTATGTAGATGGCTTGCATATAATAGAACTTCATTAACTTCAAACACTAGACACCAGAATATTAAGGGACTCTTAATAAAAAAGAGAATGAGTGAATCTGGTCATCTGGGGAGTAGCAATTTGTTGCATTGAATTAGACATAACTTGCATCAAATTCAATTGGATTAATGTGATTGAAGGCTATGTGGCCATGTTTGTATGTGTGGAGGACCATGAAAAATGATCAGATTTTTCTCTGTTTGGGGCAAGAGGAATGGGATTGATTGCAGCAGGGGCAATGAACGCTGTTTAACTTACAAGTTATTGTCCAAGGCCAGCCAGGCAGGTGGGGCTGCCCTCTGCAGTGCCTAGTGCATGTTGCTTCGTGAAAGTACAAAAATGAAGATCAGTTCCTAGGGAAAGAATGCAAATGTAAAATCCTTGTGTGAGGTTGAATCTGCAAGCACAGTATTTAACAAGTTAAAAGCAACATATGAACCCCCTGCAAGGGTTTTAGATGAGCACAAAATTTTTACAAAAGGTTGGATGTTGTCCACAGTGACACAAGTCTTTTATCCAGTCATTGGTAGGATATAGGAAAATGCTAGAACTGTCAAAGATTGATTTTATTTATATACTTATTTTGAGACTGGTGGGTGAGGAGTAATATGGAATTTAAAGAACTCAGTGGAACAGAAACATAAGAAAGCTTTGTGCATTTTTGAATGATGAGGCTAAATAAGGAAGGCTTGATCAGGAAGTATTCAGCACCTGTTGACAAACTACAGTGTTAGCCTATGACATGGAAGCAAGACTCACAATTTCAAGAAAAGCCTTCAGTATTTCCAAAAACCTCAACTAAAAGCCAACATTTCAGGAGTGCCTTCTGTATACCATGCAATTCATTTATTTATTTAAAAGTATAGTTAACATACAACATTATGTTAGTTCCAGGTATAGAACATAGTTATTCAACATTTATATACCTAAGGAAGTGATCACCATGATAAGTCTGGTAGCCACCTGCCACCATGCAAGGTTATTTTGGTATTGTTGACTATATTCCCGATGCTGTACATTACATCCCCGTCACTCATTTTATAATTGGAAATTTATTCGTTCCTTAGTTCTTTTAATCCTCACAACGACCATCTGAGGTGGGAATGTTTACCATCCCCATTTCCTGCAGATGTCCACTGAGAGTGACAGGCCCATGTAATTTCATTCAAAAAGGAATCAAATCATTTGCTTTTAGCCATGTTTAATTTATTTGGAAATATCAACAAGGAGAAAATGAAAGTTTTACGTTTATTAAAGGAATATAGATTAAGTCATTTGTATATGACCTTTGTAATTTTTGTTATATATATATATCATGTCTGTATTCCAATTTACTTAATATCGTTCTTTAAATGTGATGCTTTATTTTGACTAAATATGTTTTTAAAAGAAACTTCATATAATTGTTGTAAATGAGAAGATGGGCTAGCTTGCCATAAAAGAAAGCCAGTCAATAAAGGGATAACTATTAAAGTGAAGTAAAATTTATGCAAAGACCTTATACAATTGCCACTTGTTTATTTTACCCAGAGTGAACCTACTATAAGAAATTTTGGGTTTAAAAATATGAGAAATTTTATATTATTACACACTGCCTCTACTAATACTTTCAACATTTCAGTACCTCATTAAAACTGATTTAAATTTACAAAACTCACAATTTTGTGTGTTCTGTCTGTATTTTTTGAAAAATCGCTCCGTTATTTCTACTTATTATGTGGTGTGGCATCTCATAATTGTTCTCTGAGATCCATTTTATTTTTATTTTTAGTATTAGATTCTTCCCCATACCACTGAATTTTAACTAGATACCTGGTTGGCTAACCATGCACTACATTTTGTAGCCTTTGTTGCAATTAGATGTGGCCATATAACTAAGTCATGGCCAGTGAGAAGTGAGCAGAAGTGATATACATGTATATATGATGTCAGACAATTAAGTTCACGAACTCATCTAGAAAAAGTGCTACATACCTCATTGCTGAATATCACTGTGGTCACCTTCGAAGTACTCCCCTTGGGAAGCTATGCACCGACACCAGTGCCTAGTCCACCCTTCAAAGCAATTTTGGAACTCTTTATCTGGAATAGCCATCTGAGCTGTAGTCGTATTACCCTTGATGTCCTGAATGTCATCAAAATGTCTTTCTTCCTATATTCCCTTTAGCTTCATTCAGGTAAAGAAAGAAGTCATTGGGGGCCAGATCAGGTGAGTAGGGAGGGTGTTCCAATACAGTTATTTGTTTACTGACTAAAATGTCCCTCACAGACAGTGCCGTGTGAGCTGGTGCATTGTTGTGATGCAAGAGCCATGAATCGATGGCGAAAAGTTCAGGTCATCTAACTTTCATGCAGCCTTTTCAGCACTTCCAAATAGTAAACTTGGTTAACTGTTTGCCCAGTTGACACAAATTCATAATGAATAATCCCTCTGATACTAAAGAAAAAAGGTTAGCACCATTGTTGCAACAAGTTTGCGAATTTAAGTGTTAGACCATATATCTTCAACATTACCAACTTTAAAGGAAACTATTTGTGTTCTGCTTTTACTTCCTGTTCCTTACAAGCTGGAATATGGACACAGTGGGGATGAACTATCTTTGAACATCCAAAGACAATAGCCTAGAGAATCAGAGGACAAAAGAAAGGACTAGGGTTCTGTGATGACCTTCTGAGGAACACTGCTTACTCTTCTGGACTGGCTAACAGAATAAAATTTTATGGGAGAAAGATTTAAACAATTGCTTTTATTTGATCTTGATTAAAGAGCTAAACTCATGCCCTAACTAATAAATTTAGCATTTTCATTTTTTTAGTAGAGAGATATTTATTAATGATTCAAGCAATAGACTATTTCAAAACATTTTCTCTTATGGTTCATTTCAAACCAAAAGGTCTAATACTTTTCACTGTGGCAACTCTTAAGAAAAATAAATAATTTAGATATCACTAGTAAGGCAAGGATGTCCCCTTTCACCACTTTAGTTCAACATCATACTGGAAGTTTTAGCTAATGCAATAAGATAAGAACATAAAATAAAAGATATTGGGAAGGGACAAATAAAACTGTCTTTGTTCACAGATGACATGATCATCTATATAGTTAATCTGAAAAAAAAAAAAAAAGTCCTGGAATGAATAAGCAATTATAGCAAGTTGGAAGGCTACAAGATTAATAAAAGTCAATAACTTTCCTATATACAAACAATCAACATGTGGGATTTGAAATTAAAAGCATGTTGCCATTTACATTAGCACCACTAAGAAGAAATACTTTGGTATAAATACAACAAAATATGTGTAAGATTTACATGAGGAAAATTACAAAACTGATGAAAGAAATGAAAGAAGAACAAAATAGGTGGAGAGATTATTCATGCTCATGGATAAGAAGATACAATATTGTCTAGATGTCACTTCTTCTTGACTTGATCGATCTATTCAAAGCAATCCCAATCAAAATCCCAGATGTTGACAAACTGATTCTACAGTTTATATGGAAAGAAAAAGGCCAAGAGTAGCCACCTCAGTATTAAAGAAGAAGTTTTAGGATTGACACTACCTGACTTTAAGACTTACTATAAAGTTATCGTAATAAAGATAGTGTGGTATAGGTGACAGGATAGATAAATAGGTCAGTGGAACAGAGTAGAGAGCCCAGAAATAGACACTCATAAATATAGTCAGCTGATCTTTGATAAAGGAGCAAAGGCAATACAATGGAGCAAAGATAGTCTTTTTAACAGATGGTACTGGAACACCTGGACATCCACTTTAAAAAGAAAAAAAGGAATCTAGACACAGACCTTATACCCTTTACAAAAAATTACTCAAACTGGATTTAGGACCTAATATAAGATGCAAAACTATAAAACTTCTAGAAGACAATGTAGGAGAAAACCAAGGTGTCCCTGGGTATAGTGATAATTCTTTAGATACAAAATCAAAGGCACAATCCGTGAAAAAAATATTTGAGAAGCTGAACTTCATTAAAATTAAAAAGTTCTGCTCTGCAAAAGACAGTGTCAAAGAATGAGAAGATAGGCCACAGATGGGGAGAAAATATTTGCAAGAGACATATCTGATAAAGGACTGTTATCCATAATATACAAAGAACACTTAAACTTTGCAGTAAGAAAGCAAACAGCCCAATTTAAAAAATGAGCCGAAGACTGAGACCTGAACAGACACTTCACTAAAAATGTATGCAGATGGCAAATACGCACGTGAAAAGATGTTCCACATCATGTTATCAGGAAAATGCAAATTATAACAATGAGGAGATAGCATTAAACACCTATTAGAAGAGTCAAATTCTAAAACCCTGACACCACCAAATGCTGGGGTGAGGAAGTAGAGCAACAGAAATTCTCATTCATTGCTGATGGGAATGCACAATGCCATCTATAACCACTTTGGAAGAGAGCTTGGCAGTTTGTTACAGAGCTAAACATATTCTTACCATATGATCCCGCAGTCACACTCCTTGGTGTTTGGTAACAAATGCATTCAGGGTATAAGGAGAAGCGAGGCATCAAGAATGATTCCGAGATGGTTGGTGTGATCAGCTGGATGAAGGAAAGATGCTTTCAGGGAGTGAGTTGGGCCTGGAGGTATGAATATGGGACTAATCGATATACAGATGACCTTTAAAGTCGTGAGACTCAATCGTACCAACTAGGAAATGACTAAAGCTGGTAAGCACTCAGTAATTGATAGCTTTATGGACATAACCAAATTTACTGCTTGAGGAAAATATCGACCCTATCTGAAGGTTCCCCAGGAGGTGATATATCCTATTGTCCTTGGGAAACACAAACATTTAGCATCCAAGTCGTAGCATTTTTCAAAGTTAGCAAATCAAAAAATTTAGTCTGATCTTAAGGGTCTATCAGAATCACCATTGAAGACATTGGAATTAGAATAAGATAGACATAAAGCGTCTCTACCTACAGCTATAGGGAATATACACAGTAAAGTTGTATCAAGTTAGATCAACATTAATTATTTTGCTATGTCATTTATTTAATAAATATTAAAAGTGTTTACATGACACAGGCACTGTAGCAGGCATTTGGCATGTAAAGAGGAATAAGTCATAGTCCGTGCTCTCAACAAGCATTGACACTGGCAGCAGGACAATTATGATACTATGATAAAAACATATACTTGTGAGGAAGATAAGCAGCAGTGCTATCATGTGGAAAAACACCTCACTGAGCCTAGGGAGCAAAAAGTCAACTAAGGCAAGCTTTGAGAAGGAGGCAACACCTACAATAAATGTAAAGAGATGAGTTGAAATTAACCATGTATAAGACATGCGTATAACGTTGAAGTCCAAGGAGATATATATACCAAAACCACAATATCTTAGCCTTCTAAAGACATACCTTAACTAAATGAGGCCTTAATGTTAGACTCTGATTTTTTAACTTACGATTTATAGAAAATATTTTTATATAAAGAATGCTTCTATTTTAAGATTTCCCTTTATATATTTTATTATCTTTTGAATAAAGATATGATAAATTCCTTCCCAGGATTTCTTTTTCTTCTTCAGTCTAGATGAACTAACATTTTTCATTATTCAGACTCTGAAAACATTTTGCATTGGGTACCAAGGAGCCCAGAGCCAGATTTAATGCTCAGTCATGATAACTACAACCTACATTTCTGTTCCGTTTATTTTCCCTTAGAGTTTATGGTGTTTTTCTGTTTCAACTGTTAAATAATCTGATTATGTGCTTGTCTTTCATGGTAAGCCAACACAAAACCTTTTTGAAGTAGGTTGAGGAAAAACTATATATAAATATACACATTAAATACTACATAGTGCAGATGGAAAGCAGGCATCATTTGATGCTTTTAGAGCTGCGAAAGTCATGTACACGTTCAATTGTAGTGCATTCTAAGGTTCACATTTATGCAGCTGTTGAGCCATGCAAAAGACCACTTGGCATTGTTCCTCCCAGTTTCTGTAACAGTTTTGTTATTTTGCTAATTTTAACCTCCTTTTCCTCTTGCATTCAATCACTAAATGTCTGTCCTGCACAAAGTACTTGGTATTTTTTCCCTCTGGCCATCACCTGCCCTGTTTCTAAGGAATTCCTCTAGTAACCACCGGTTCCCACTCTCCCCCTATACTCTTTCATCTATATGAGTACTCTGGGAGCCATCACGTCAGTATAACCTGATACCTTGGATACAAACCATGGGTACATGGGTAGCTATCTTTCCTAAGACAGGCAAATAAAAACCTTGATCAGATTGGAAATAAGAGTTTCTAGGTTCGTGTAACTGCTCTCTAGAGGAAGTGAAAATTCAGGAATCATTGGCCATGGTCTGTTATGTGGCAGAAAAAGTTGTCAGTGAAAAGAGTGAAATAGCTGTCCTGGATGAGAGAGAGGTGAAGGTGGTCGTTGTAATGTATGAGATTGCCAGAGTGGGCTTGTGGGCCTCAGACATGAAGGTAGTACCACAAGGAAACCTATAGGTCACGACATGGAACTAGAAGCTAAATTTTACATTCTGTGTTGTCACACGCCATTTTCTTATTCCCTGCATAATCTTCAGAGGTTGGACTCCTGCAGTCAGAGTCTGCACTGCCTGCCTAGGAATGAGAGATTCTGATTAGGTCATGGAAATAGGCCCTAGTTACAATATTATGAAAAGTAAACAATTCCTGATGAATAAAAACCACCAAACCTTTGCAGAGCACCAAGACATAAAAGTGAAGCAGCAAACTTAACAGAAGCACTATCTCCCCATGAAACAGATTTAGCATAAAAGGTGGAAGGAAATATAAAAAGAGGTATAAATAATAGTTTTATAAATATGAGAGAGTAACCCATTCTTAAAAACAAACAAAATTACTTCTTGTAAAAGGAATCATCAGTCTTCATAATTAAAAACATAAGCAGTGAAATAAAAAATTTGTTGAGTCACATAAAGGACAAAAATGATAAAATTAATAAATGTAAGATTCTTGTGTTAGGTAAACAAATTAATCAAATTCAGTTATGTCTTGTTTATCATACACATATCCAAAAGAAGAAACAATACAAAGTGAAAAATGAAGTGATAAATACTTTGTGAAAATGTTAACAAAAAGAATGGCAGTGTATGTAAAACAATAGAAATCAAGTTTGAAAATATTGCACAGAAAAAAGTAATGGTTTTTATAAATAAAAATTACAATTCACCATAATCATTTAAACATCTTATTGAAGAGAAATATATATTAGAAATATAATAGAAGAAACACACCCAAGCACATAACACACACACACACACACACACACACATATACACACACGATGTATACAATAAAAGCTATTAGAAATATAAGCAGTAGAAAAATCCACACACATATTGTAGTGGAAGGCTTTATAACACTTGTCTCAGAAACCAGTGAATTGAATAGGCAAAAATAAAAAGAACAAGTAAAGATATAAAGAAGATGGGTGAATCTTCTTTAAAATTAAATCTTCTGGAAGTTAGATTTAATTTTATTTTATCTAATAAAGAGAGAATATATTTGGTTGTGAAACATTAATAGAATATTTTCAAAGTTACCTATTATGAAGCCACAAAGAGAGTTGAAGGATATTTTAAAAACATGAGATTATATAATCTATATTTCGTGGCAAAAATTGAATGAAATTATATATTAGCAACAAAACATAAATAAATCAATCAATAAAACTCAATTATTTAGAAGTTAACAACAAAACATACTGACCTCTTCTAATTTTTTAAATGTAAGACGAAATTAAAACTGAAATCACAAACTACTTAGATATAAAAAAAACAGTGTAAAATAATGGGATGCCGTCAGAGATACTCAGAAAAACGAATATTCTTAATTACATTTAGTGAAAGCTAATAAAGACAAAATAAATGAAATAAGCTTTATTTTTAGAAGCAAATTAAAGAACTAATGGATAAAACTAAATGAAATGAAGTATTAAATATAACAGCATAGATTAATAATTTGGGAACAGAATCATTCTCTGGGGGAAAAAAAAAAGTAAAACATGAAGAATTTGGCCTGTGTGAGAGAAAGAGAGAAAGGAAGAGAGAGAGAGGTAAAATTTTTAGTTATTCTAATGTAATTCTATGCTACTGAATTCCAGTGGTATTCCTCACCCTAGTACCATGGGAATAGGGATCTTACTCCATCTGACCGATGAGTAATCAGGTTCCAGAATTCCATATGGAGAGTGTACTGTTTAGGGCCATTCTTGGTACTTACTGGATTATTACCAAGTTCCACAGAAGGCTGATCCTAAGACAGAGTCTTCTTTGAGAGATGTGTGAATTGTGAGTATAGCTGTGAGGACTGTGGTCCCAGGGAGGAGGAATAAGAGACTGAGTGGTGAAGGAGAGAAGAAGGGAGAGCCAATATGAAGATGTATTATTGATTCGGCCATTGCTGCATGCTTCTGGTTACTTAATTCTGCAGTACTGTCTAAGAAGCCATAGGAAAAACATTTCAAGATTGTCCATCTTGGGGGAAAAGAAGGGAAAACATGCATCCCTCAGCTCCTGATTCTCACTGAATAAAGATTTGCCTGGGGGTTAGCTGCTTTTTATTGCTGGGTTGCAACACAGATGTTGAGCTAGTTGCCTTGGCATCCTACTCTGGAGCATCAAAAGAGAAGTCTTGGGGTTGAAGATAAACAAATGGAATGAGTGGTACAATGGACTGAATGTTTGCATCCCCTCAAATTTCATATGTTGAAATCCTAACTCCCAAGGTTGTGGTATGAGGACGTAGGGCCTTTGGGAGATGATTAGGTCATGAGGGTGGAGTCCTTAGGAAAGAGATGCCAGAGAGCTTCCCAGTTCCTTCAGTCATGTGGGGACACAGCAAGAAGACTGCTATCTATGAACCAGGAAGCGGGCCCTCACTCGGTTTAATCTGTCTTCCCAGCTTCCAGAACTGTGAGAAATAATTTCTTCTTGTTTATACACCACCTATGGTACTTCGTTATAGCAGCCTAGAACTGACTAACACAGGTGGTCTGAGGCTAGATACTATCAGTTGTACAATATGAAGCCAGCAGGATCCCAAGCAGAGCTGTTTGCTGTAGTCGTGGACAGGAAAGAGCAAGAGACTGTGAAGCGGTGATTGAAAAGTGTCCAATGTACTACCTGATAGAAATGGAAGCGTTATATGAGAAAATGTATATAAAGCCCAACATCTTTCCATGCATAGTCCATAAATCATCATTTCTGTTTTGTGTCATGGTGGACCTAATTAAGATGTAGAACTTTGCTGATCACATTTTGACTTTTCTCCTAATTGCTGTTGCTGAGAAGTGTTCTATATTTTGATTTCAACCTAGAAAATACTTAAAGCACATAGATCAAAACCAGGGTACACTAATGGTTGCTTTTCTGCCTGAGGCTTTCCTCCATGTGGTCTGAGCTTTGGTAAAACCTGTTAAATTTACCACGACCCATTCTTATAAGTTTGCTTTTTCTCAAGACCTATGACTCTTTGCTTCTAGTAAGAATCTTCACTGCCAATTATGGTGCTTAGTGTTGTGGGCAAAAAGGTAATATTTCCCACTCATGCCAGCCTGGGGGATCACCTTCCAGATATTTATTTCAAGAGAGCCCATTTCTTCAGTGTGTGCAAATCTCCAAAAATGAATAGAAGATCTGACACTGTGGATGCGTCACTCTATGGGAAATACAGAGCATTTTAACAAATAAGGTTGGAAATCATTTTTAAAGAAGAGAAGGAATTGTGTAATTGTGATGATACCAAAAATTAGGAAGCACTTACTAGGTTTTAGGCTCTGTGGTGAGCACATACCCAACAATTTGTCGTTTAGTCCCTGAACAATTTATGGGAGTCTGGCTTGTATGGCTTACCCGCCTTTCATGACAAACATACGTTCTAGCTGATCAATGCTTGCACTATATTGGTCATTCAATGTTATGAATATCAGCTTTGGAAGTAGCTGTGTATTATAATTTCCATTTCATAGAGAAGAAAACCGAAGACTTAGTAGATTAAATCATTTAATAGACTTCGGACCCTCAGTTAAGTGGCAGGATAAACCCTTAAGTTCCTATTCCTTATCTTGCAAAGCATCTACCATGTCCTGTTGCCTCTGACCCAAATATATCACGCAACTGCACAGGTGGTTGGAGCATAAAAACCATTGCACGGTGGGTTAGCCATGCATATGGGTGAGAATTAGGCTAATAAAAATTCATTGCATGTGTTTTGCCCTGAAGAAAGCAAGGTGCCTGCCATTTTTTTCGGAGTTTATGTGTTGACAGTGTAAAGAACGGGTACAAAGAAGGTTGTCTTGCTTCTGACTTTATAGTCTCCATCTGGTCAGGAAAGAAGTAAATTGACCACATCTGCTGCAAATCTGTGGCTGTGCTTTTGGACCTTGCAGCTTTGTCACTAGCTCTTAGAGTCTTTTCTCCCAGATCCAGCATACTATATCCTGTACGGAAGTGTGCCAATTTTCACACCTTTTGTACTCTTCTCTAGAAGTCTTCAGAGAATGCCTAGATTCTCTTGGGCATTCATTAGGGTCACAGTTGGAAAAGTTTTTCTTTAAAGAGACAGATAGTAAATATGTTAGACTTTTGGGCCAACAGGACAAATTGAGGATAGTATATACATTATATAATAAGAAAGAAGGCACATTTCTACACATTTTTTAATTGAATGAATTAGATGTGTCAGTTTAAGGTGTTCAGTGGGTTACGCTCACACATATATTGTGATATGATTGATGATGTAGCGATATTTATCACATTACATAACAATAGTACAATATTTCTTGTCTATTCAAAGATAGCATTCGCTATTATTAAACTGATTACAAATATTTACCTGCCAAAACCATTTGGTAACTCACAGACTGTACCAAAACAGGTGGCAGGCCAGATTTGGCCTACAGGCCATAGTTTGCCAACTCTTGCTCTAGGAAATACTTGAGTGTCAGTGGGAAAGAAGCAAAAATATGCATATTTAATGAACTAATGGAGGAAGCCATTATAAGCAGATTTCTTTATAGATTTTTATTAGGGTTTTGTGTGTACAAAAGCAAAGAGGGAGGAATTAATATTTTGAGGCTCTAATGATACCTCTCTCAGAGATTGGTTTCCAGGTCCAGTCCCATGGAGTCAGGTCTATGTATGTGGAAAGCGAACATCAGACAGATTATAGAGGTACATTGTTGAGGGGCTTTTTTTCCCCTTCAGTGCCCACTTCAGTGACAAAGCATGGCCTACAGTGAGGAAGGAGGGATATTTTCCCTACTTTTTCATAAACACTGGGTGGACAAGAACAGTCAGGATGCAGAAAATACAATTTTGGGTGCCTGAGAGGCAGTAGCCTTGAAACAAATGTCTGTTTTTACAGAGGGCACGACCAGTGGTGGCAAAGTGTGGTTTCATCCTCAACTAGCTGTAGGATAATTAACATTAAAGAAGTCATAAAAGTATTATTGCATTCTGGAGCGTCAACTAGGAATCTTCTTTTTTTTTTTTTTTTCTTATTTCTTTTTTTTTTTTTGGTGCTGGGCTACTGAAGTTCCCTTAAAATAACTCAGAACAGTTAAACAGTAGCCCATTGGTGAGTTCCACTTCCACATGACAGCATGGGGGGCTCCACAGACTCACTTCTCAGAGAAGCAAGCAAAGCTGGCAAAAACTATTAAACAACAACAATAAAAACAACAATTTAAAGTCCCTGTAAATTGTCTTAAGGTAGAAATGTTTAATCAAGAAAATCGACTAACTCTCAGTAAGACTGGTGAGGGTTTGTGGCATTGGAACCGCAGCATGTTTCCTTCCTTCCCACCCGCTTCTAGAGTTCAGCTTGAGGGAAACTCCTCTCTGGGTGGATGAAACCAAGAATAGGGGTCCCCTCAACTCCCGATCAAGGCTTACAGTATCTCAACAGGAGAGGCATGCTGTCAGCATTTGTCATCCCCTCCACCTCCATGTTGAAGAGACTAAATTCCTGGTGAGTGAAGCCAAGAGGCTGGGAACTCCTTTCTGCCTCCCAGACACTACTCATAGGACAAAGGTGCTGTTCCGGGTTGTTTTCAGATTCTACCTTTTGTCCTGGGCTTTTGACAATTTGATTATAATGTGCCTTGGTGTGTATTTGCATTTATTCTTCTTGGAGTTTGTTAATCATCTTGAATATGTAGAATAGTGTCTTTTATCAAGTGTGGAGGTCTACAGCCATCATGTCTTCAAACACTTTTTTTGTCCCTTTCTCTCTCCTCCTCCTCATCTGGGATTTCCATTAAGTTTATGTTGATGTACTTGATGGTTTCTCAGTGTCTTTTAAACCGTTTTCTTTATTATTATTTTCTTTCTTCTCTTTAAATTAGACCATATCTTTCTTTAAGTTTGATAATTCTTTCTTCTGCCTGCTCAGATCTGGTGTTAAACCCCTGTAATGAATTTGTTTTTGTTTCTGTTATTTTACTTTTGAGCTCCAGAATTTCTGTTTGTTCTCTTTATAATTTATATTAATTGATATTCTCTATTTGTTCATATATTATTCTCCTGGTTTGCATTAACGTTTGTGTTCATAGTCTTTTTAAAACTACTTAAGCATATTTGAAGTCCCAAGATTCTCCTGAGCCTTTTAGGTTGGCAGAAGTGCCTCCCCGCTCCTTATTAAGATAGCCTTCCATTTATACAAAATCTCACCTTTGATAAATGCCTTATAAGATGGTGCTTGTCCTTAATATCTATCCCTATATCCTCTCTTTACTCTCAGACAGATAACTAGGGATGGGGTCAATCCAGCATGAGCAGAAAAGTACAGTTTCTATACTGGAAGGAAATAGCTTTCATACTAAAAGAGTTGCGGGCCTGGTAATTATGTATCAACATCAGAGGAACACATGAGGGAGCCAGTATTGAAAGTATTGGACTAGAGTTGAAATAGAGTATGCAGTGGCTTGAATCGTGTCCCCTAAAAAGATATGTTGAAGTTCTAACCCCTGGTACCTGTAAATGTGATCTTATTTATAAATAGGGACTTTGCAGATTTAACCAAATTATGAAAAGATCATACTGGATTATCCTGGATATAATGGCTTGTGTTCTTATAAGAAGGTAATATGAAGACACAAGGACACAGAGACACACAGGGAGGATGCCATGTGGCAATGGAGACAGAGATTGGAATGATGTGTCCACAAACCCCAGTATTGCTGGAAACCAGCAGAAGCTAGAAAAAGACAAGGAAAGATGCTCCCCGAGAGCTTCCAGAGATAGCATCCCATGCCAACGTCTTGATTTCAGATTTTCAGTCTCCAGAACTGTGAAGGAATAACTTTCCCTTATTTTAGCCACCCAGTTTGTCGTACTTCATTTCAGAAGTCCTAGGAAACTAATACAGAGTGGATAGAATATAAGGCCAGATAGGTAAGAGTTTGTTGGCTGAGGGACACTCTCTCATGACCATAGCTTTCACATCTTGGCAAAGATGCCCAGAGCTGGTTCTAATATGTATTCGATTGCATCCTTAAATCTTGTTTAAGGCAATGGCAATACTCTAGACCAGGGGTGTCCAAACTTTTTTCAACGTTTTTCACCAAGGGCCATATGCGGTAAAATACACAAACAGCCGGGCCACTCACTCGAGGTGAAGTACGTATTGCCTCACCTGGTTTATTTAAGTAAATTAAATACATTTTTGGAATTTGCTGCGGGCCAATTAAAAATGGATCGTGGGCTGCAGTTAGCCTGCGGGCTGCAGTTTGGACACCCCTGCTCTAGACCTACAGTAAATTAGTCGGAGACGTTGAAACTGCCTTGCCAGTACACTGTGAGATCAAAAGGCTCAGAGAGTTGGGAATTGTTTGAGTATATTTACTATGTGAGATGAGACAGCCTACAACTGGACTATGCTGCCTCAGAACTGGGCTCCCTAATGGAAATGGAGATGGTAGGACTCTAGAAGAGCAGAGGCCAGCTGACAGGACTTAATATCAGAGAAAAGGTGGTGATGCACAGTGGTAAGTAGATTGTGATGTTCTGAGGGACAAGATAACGGATAGGGTGACTGCTTAACATGTACCTGGAAAAATCAAAATCAAGCAAGCAGAAGGCTGATGTTAGCCCCCAACATGCAAAATCGTGATTTCTCGCCTAGTATCTAAATTTGAGCCAATTTTAAAGCTTAGAGCCTATCACTTCCAGAAAGCAACCTGGAGTGTCACTGCAAGCATGTTAAATAAATATTCCACCAATCCTTCCTCAAAACCATTTATCAGAGTAACTCTACCCTGGGGGAAGGGTGATAGGCAAACTTGAAGGCTGTTGAATACAGCTGACAGTGATGCCATCAAGGAACCCAGGATGCCATCATGGCCTATCTATTTGAGTGAGAATATAGGGAGGCCAATTGATAAATGGAATTCGGGACCAGGTACATCTCACAGTAGGTCAGTTTGTCCATAGGCTCAGCCTATGATCATTTCACTAGTGCCAAGTACATGATTGGGGTGGATATACTTAGCAGATTTCAGAACCATAATGCTGATTTTCTGGCTTTTGGAGTGAGAAATGTCATTGTAAAAATGCTAAGCCAAATACACAAGACTGCCCTCTCCCCTGTGTCAATATCCCAAAGCAATTCTCACGTAGTTACATAAAGAAACATGGTGTGAGGAAGTCCATTTCAGAATTATATGTGATGGGGAGTAGGGACAGCTTGATTACCCCTCCCTTGGACAATGGATTGGTAAAGTGTGGTGGGTGCACCCCAAGGATATTATGCAACAATTAGGAGCAACAGATACGTCGTACGCACAGCAGCATGGAGGGATGGGTCTTCAACATACAGATGTTAGTGAAAAACTAAGAAATGGAATAAATGATATAAAACAAAATGAGCAACATAAATGATATAGGTTAAAATACATGCACACGGAAAGCATATACATCTCGTATCAAGAGAAGATAATTAAACAATACAATATTTGCCTATCTAGAGAAGAGATTTAGGAGGAAGGAAAGGGGATAAAAGGACTTATACAGCAAAATGAATGAATGGGGAAGCAAGTGATAAATTAAATAAATAAATAATTAAATAAATAAAGTGGGGTTTGCCTGAACTAAAGACAGTAAAGTATTATGAACTGGGGAAAATGGTTAACTCAACCTTCTGCACCTGAGGCCAATTAAGAAAAAGAATACCCTACAGAAAGCTCTTGCAACATATGACAAGATTAGACTGTCCATGAGTGGAATAGAAAATTTGGAATGTGCCAGTTGGCCGATTAACAGTTAGTGTCTGGGGGCCAGTCTCTCATTTGCAAGGAAAGTTATTCCAAAGAAAAATTGGCAGTGGCTCCCTACTAGCAGTTCTCACATCCCTTTGGGGCCTCCTCTGCATCTGGATATGGCCGACCTTCACAAGATGTAGACGGCATGCATCAGAGACTCCGTTCTCTTCAAACTCTGAGGGGCAGGATGCCCTTTCAGAGGTAACATCCTGTCTTCTGCTCTGACATTTCAAACAGTTCTTCACTGATACTTGGGAGAGTAAGTTGGGAAGAAAATTGGATATAGGAGCCTGGAAGTCATTTTCCTCCCTATTTCTCACATAGGAGTTTTCTGAGCCAAGGAGTAGAGACAGGAGGAAGATAGATCCAGAGTGTATAGTACTCTTTTGTGCTTCTTAACAGCTGCTTGTCCAGTTGAACCCCGAGAGAAGGAGATGCTAGTAATAGGAGCCAGAGTACTTACGGCTCTGTGGAGACAGGACCGTGTCCTGGGAATTATGGTGGTGGAGCAGAATGAAGCATGAGGATCTGACACACATGGAGCTGAATCCCTGAAACTGCGTTTAGAGGGAGTTTTGCTTTGCCAGGACAGGAGAACATGTGGGAGCAGGACGGGCCAAATGCACACGCTAGAACTATCACAGCCTCTGAAGGAATAAAAGAGTGAAAAAGTGAACCGGAAATGGGGGAATGCCGTTTCCGCAAGTTGTTTCCATTTTCCACTTCTGTTCTGGTAGGAAATCCCAGCGTCTAAATCTGAACAGTGTCAACTTTCATCACAATTATTATATTGGTCTCACAGCAAGATCAACTCATTTTATATTTCATCTCAATATTGTTTGTTTTTTTATTTGTCTGGAGCTGTATTTTCCGCTATGGTACCCATAAGCCATATGTGGCTATTGAGTGCTTGATATGGGGTTAGTGTGACTCAGGAAGGAAAATTTTAATGCTATTTCATTTTAATTAGTGCGTTTTTAGATTTAAAAATGGAAGCAGTATAAAATAGCTCTCTGTTAAACACAACTTTATTATTTTTGTAGGACTCTGTTTCTTGTTAACCATTGGAAATTTAGCATCCAAATTAAGATGTGCTGTTAAGTGTAAAATATATACTAGATTTTGAAGACTTAGTTAAATAAAATAATGTAAATTATCTCATTAATAACTTGATATAGATTAAATACTAAAATGATATTTTGCATAATTGGGTTGAATAAAATAGACTGTTAAAATCATCTTAATTTTCTTTTTACTTTTTTAATATGGCTACTAGAAAACTTAAAAATACAGATATGACACTCATTTTATTTCTATTAGACAGTGTTAACCAAGATCATAGATTTTTCTGGACTCTCATTATGTAGTACCAGAGCCACTAGCCATAAGTTTGTTTAAATTTAAGTTGATTAAAATGAAATAAAATGAAAAATTCAGTTGCTCAGCAGTACATTTCAAGTGCTCACTAGCCATATGTGGCGAATGCCTGCCCTATGGGATACCACAGTCTAGAACCTTGAGGTAGATTGGATTGTTGGTCCTTGACCTTAACCTCTTCCGGAAGCATACCCTTTCTTTGCCAGGTAACTTTCCAGTTTCCTCCACAGAAGGTGTATTAGTTCTATCTATGCAGAAAGTTTTGTTGGAGAGTACTGCTCAAGTCAATAAAACACTTCTCCCTGGGAAATTCACTTCAGAATCATACCATTTACAAACAAGGACCAGACTGCTAGCTCCAGAGTGATCTCCAGCTCTTGAATAATGCTCCATTAACCACAGAGTGACATCTAGATTCCTTGGTTTGTCCTTTACAATATGGCCCCAATTAAGTTCTTATTCTTAACATCTGCTTTGTCTCTTGTGCCCCACGGTGGCCACTCTAGTATGTTCTCTTCTGGAAGCTTTCTCACCTGCGTGGAAATGATCCCTTCCCTCCCACAAACAAAAATAAGCAACACGAGAAGTTAAAGATAATTTCTCAGGGGAAGAGCTCTGTATGAAGGCAGATGTGGCCTCACTGATATCTGAGTCCTTTCATCTTAAGTTTCCCTAAACAGTATCCAACAAACCATGCTTGTTCTTCTCTGTTATAATTATAAGACAAAAGTCCTTAAATTAATACTTTTAAAAAGCTTTAAAATTATTAATAGTGTTGTGTCGTTATTTGGAGATAACAGGGCAGAAGAGTTGAACAGGATTTTTTTCTTTTTCTGTTCCTGCATCATCTCTGGTCTGAGACAGTGCATGCACATAAGCAAGCACTTACCACATATTTATCACTACTTTTCTTTGGAAGAGAGATAAAAGTCTGGGGTCTCAAAAAAGGAAACAAAAGTGACAGCTACTTGGCCCAAGATGAAGAAACAGCCCTTTAGACAACCTGAAGGAGGTTCTCTTTATGACAATATTTATTGTATTGGTTTATTAATATAATACTGATACATTACTATATTCCAGTCATTTAAGGTTAAACATAAATAAGCCATAATCCCTACCTTCAAGAGATTTACAGTCTGCAGTGAGGCCTCAACTCCGAATTATTGACATTTTGGTCTAGATAACTCTTTGCTGTGGGGCTTGCCTATGCCTTGTATGCTGCTTAGCTGCATCCTGGCCTTTGCCTACTGGATGCCAGTATCACCCCTTCAACCCTCCCTTTTCCTGTCTATTGTGGCAACTAAAATTATGTCCACTAACTGCTAAATGTCTCCTTGTTGAGAACGACTATTCTAGAGGGAGAGCAAAATGTATAAATAGGGAAGGGTTATGATAGAATAGCAGCTATAATAGAAATATTAACAGGGTAAAATGAGGGCATTGAGAAGGACATTTCCTCCCTGCGAGTGTAGTTGGTCAAGAAAGACTTCATAAAGGTGTTATCCCAAAGACTCCTGGCCCATTGCTTTTCTCGTTTACCCACAACCCTGACCTTGTAGTAAATGCTGAGGACAAAAATCCATGTGCATGTTTTTAAAAGTTATAATAATTCCAGTGATGTAAAAGTATGTGTAATACCTACCAATACTTAACTCTCTTCATGAATTAATATGGACTTTAGGAGAAATTATTTTTAAGAAATCAGAAGTCCCAAATCTACAATTTGTCACTGTAATCTCTTACTATGTTGAGACTTTGAAAAAGTTATCCTCTCATAAAGTAATTGATATAGTTTTATGTATTGCACTTCTGTAAGGGCTGTTTGAGATACACAATGGTATACGACTAGTCTTAGCCAAAAAGTATTTCATAATCTAGTTGTGGAGTAAAGACATAAAGATAAGAAAAATATAATAACCATATGGCTGCTAAGAACTGCAATGGGGTTGGGTGTCACCATTCTCCAGAACCTCCCAATTTTCAGAACTCAACCTTACATTACACATCCCTCCATATCCACTCCTGAGAGTTAAGGTTGAAAACCCTTCTTTTTATTTAGCTGGAGGAAGGTAAGGAATCCTTGCTTCTGGGCTAGTTGTATAGCATCGTGCAACTCCAGGGTACAGCTTTCCTGTTGTCCTGGACCACTGACTATGGTCAGTTCTCCGAGAGCTGAGGAAAGCCCTAGGGCCTGGCAGATTTCCTTCTTCTGGATGATTCATTGGCTACTAAAGAGAAAAGTTGACAGATGGTCCACACCCTACTACAATGAAGTCATGCTAATTTGGCTTCTCCTTTTGGGTGACATAGGGTACTTCCTTCAATGATGAAAAACATTCACAAATCATCTCGGTACTGGCCATTCATGTCGCTTGGCAATCCGAGGTGCCGGCCCTGCTGACATCTCCACATAGTTCACCAACAGTTCCTCTTGAGTACAGATGTGGAAATTCGAGAATGGGTTATCTGGGCCTTTCATCATTCCATTTCCAATTTATTTTTATGGTCTATATTTTATTGGGTATTTTCTTTAGAATCAAAAGCCTACACGTATTTCAAAGGGTAAAAGTAAGAACAAACATTAAGCCTTTCTTACATTTTTAAAATTTTTGCTTAAAAATCCTACTTTCACTCAAGATAAGGCTGATGGCTACAAATGACCAGGGCAAAATATTGGGAAGAAAATGAAGGAAAAGAAAGCTCCATGATTAATAGTATAAGAATCTGGTCTCGATACGTATAGGGAGGTGCCACAGAGAAAGTCCTCAGTGGGTTGGAAGAAGCAGAGAAGTCTTTTCAAATGCGGAAGGAATTGCATTAGCTCCCTTATGATGGTCAGATTTTGGGTAGATAGGCCAGATTTTAGAGGGGAGTGAGGGCGTTTTAGGCAGAAGGACCTATGTAAGGAACGTTCCAAAGGCAAATTGTGTTTAAAAAGACTAAGAAGACTAGCCCGATTCTAATATGACAAAGGACACAAGAGAGTTTTTTCCCCAAAGACCTGGTAGGCTTCTGATCAGAAGTCCAAAGACATGAGTGTGAGTCCCAGTCTGCTGCTGGCTACCTGTGAGATCTTGGGCAAGTACGTCCTTCAGTCATCTGCTCAGCATCAGGGTCTTCAGAAGTCGGTTATCATGTATTCTGTTCTACGCTCCCTATAGAATTGAATGAGCTGCTGGGAAGAAAGGGCTCTGTGACTTCTTCAGTCCACCACTAGTGGAATACATCAGTTTGCTGTGGAGGTTACCACACTGTTAAAGGGGTTGAAACTCTAGAACTCTTGACATATTTCTACCTGGGAAATCAAAAGAAGAAGTCAATGGCAACAAATGAAATTTGTAGAGAAATTTAATTTCAAGTATTCTTCACCCTATGTTCCTTTTCCATTTGAGACCCCAAATTCTACGTCATGCCACCCTCGGCCCATTCAAGGTCCTTTGAACTTGGCCCAGCTCTGCTTGCAGCTCCAGCTGTGTCTGCCATCATGTTGGCATGTGTGCCTTGTAGTCTCGCCATCACAACTATTTCAGATCCCTAGAAAACTAACATACTCGTGTGTATTTGTATCTATTGTTCCCTTTCCTTCAAATGCAGTTCCCGTCCTTATCGACCTGAGAGTAAATATTGAAGAGTCAGCTTAAGTAAAGCTTTATCTTATGAGTTAGTTAAGCACCTTCCACGCATCTAACCACTACCCTGTTCTGAGTTCTGGAACAGCAATGGCAATGTCTGCTATTTATCAAATGCCTATTAGGTATTAGGCAATGAGGAAGGTTCTTTCTAAATGCTCTCAATTATCCTCACAACCTCCTGAGGCATTGCTGATATTTCTTTTATATTTGTATTCATATTCTTTTTCACATTTTAATTTCGGCAGTTATGGGGCATTTTACAGCTATGTGTACATTTAATATAGTGCTTTGTTTGCTCCCTTACAACCTACTATAGGGTATTTTAAAATCAATGATACTTTAAAAATCAAGGTACCATGGTCTTATCTATATTTCCTAGATTTGGAGACTAAGACACACAGCAGAGATGAACAAGGCTAAAGTTCTTCCACTTGAAATATAAGCCAGTGTTTTCAAACAGTGAGAATAACTGGTTAATAGAAAAGCAGTGTGACATAGTGCTAGAAAAAGCAGGGGCTCAGGAGTGTATTGTTACTGGGTTCAAGTTCTTGGTTTGTCACTTTAAAAATATGTGACTTGGGCAAGTAACTTAACCACTGTGCTTAAGTCACATATATTTCTTTTAAGTAATTAATTTCGGTGTTTTGAAAATGTTGGCTTATCTATCTCTGACCCCACATAAAATCATAAACAAATGAAGTACAAGAATTAGGTTTGTTCCTCTCTGTTTCTTCCATGTTAGCCCAGGGACCCATGATAAGCTCTGGACAGATATCTATTGAGTGACAGAATTGATTGCTTTCTGTCACTACCTATGTCACATTGTTACAGTAAAAGCCTGAATATAACAGAAAATATTTTTTAGTACTCAGTCCCCTCAGGAGAGATGAGTAGTCAAAAAATTGGTTGCTGAGTGTTTAAGCTTCTTGGACAGAGGAAAAAGATGGAGGAAAGAATTTTCTTAAGGACAAAACAACTTATCATTTCATTTGGAGTGTTCCGGGAACTGAAAAGGCAGGAAATGGTGGAAGACAGAACTTTCTCATACTCTGCCCACCTTCTCATGGGGCTAGGAGACTGCAGATCCTTTCTGGAACACCACCATATGAAAAACAGCTGCAGTTTAAATGTGGAAAAAGCTAAGTTCGGTCTCGCTGGGAAGTAGTTTTGATTAACTGCAGAAAGAAACACCCAACCTAACTACTATTATTAAAACCTGCAGTGGGGAACAGAGTGGGCCCGAAGCTGCTTACTCAAAGAGGGGGAAGTATAGTTACATTTAAGCTGTAGTTCTCAGTCTATTACTGATTTTTTAGTTATCATAATTCTTAGCTCTTTTTGAACTTTACGGTGGAACTTAATGAATCAGAGAAGCAGGAAAGAAAATAAAAATAAGTGAGTCTCAATTAACTAAGATTCAGCTATTTTTATTAAAAAATAACAAGGCATTTAAGGGAAATAGCAGTTGCTTTGAATTATCCACAAGGCAGAACAAACTCATATCAAAATAATGAGATGTTAGTCCCTTACACAAGGCTCATGAAGCTATTTGTAGCTTTTTTGCCCAGCATAGGTTTTTTTTGTTTTATGTTTTTCAAAATTCACTTTAAATAGAATTCAAACACCAGAAGTCTGTCAGCAAAATCCTGGACTTCTTGTGTTGTGTGTAAAGTAAGATGCAGCTACTTTAAGTAAAAATGTTAGTGTCTTCACCACTCTTCTGTACACACTGTGGTCCAAACTGCAAAGGCTGCAGGACACATGCCAACTATAACCGCTTCCAGAAAAAAAGTAGGAATCATCGGTAAAAGTGGCTTGGAAGAGTCTACAAATAATTTTACATCTGTTACACATTGTTTTCTGTCCTAAAATTACAGATGAGGATATGGCGGTTCTGTGACATCTGTGTCAATAGTATGAGGCATACGAATTCAGAAACAGGTAGATTATCTCGCCTTGTTGATTAGCGAACAGAACTGAGGCTGCAAACTATTATGTGTCCCATGATTCTTGCCGTACAGTGTATTGACACACAATTGGTTCTCTAGCCCAGAGCTTCCCAAAGAGTGTGCCAGTCATATATGTGCCATAGATGTTGATGGCCTTGGTCCTTGGGGAAGAAGGTAGGACCTCGGGTGGCCTAGTCAGTTGCCTCATGCAGCAAGCATCCTCCTCCAGGGTGTACCTGAGACAAGGGTTTGTGTGTAAGTGATTGAATAAGGACGTCCTCCTAAGGAGAAACCTGCAAGAGAGTGGGGGAAGCAGGACAGAGAAGGAGAAGCTGAGCAGATGGAAATTTCTAGTGAAGTCTCACACTCAGCCTGATTCTGCAGAGGGCTCTGGAGCATAAGTATGCCTGAGATTTTGTCTCACGTTGAAGTAAGGAAGCTGAGCATTCCTACCCCTGCAGTAGTGGGTCACTGGCTATAGGCTGTCCAGAGGGACAGCGACTACCCAGCCCAATGGTTCTCAGTACGTGAGGGCAGGTGGGTGAAGCAGCACCAGTACCTCAGGGCAAGCCTCTCGATAGAGTTGCAGAGTGTGAGCCCTAAGAAGCAAAGCCATGGACGTAGGAGGGTAGGCACAGAACCAGTACAAGAGGTCTAAGTGTTTCAAGGTAGAACAGCTGTCGTCTCAACCATATTCTCTGATTATCGTCTGGAGGAGAAGAGTCTGGTCGTGCCCCCCCATCGTTCCCTGAGGAGCCATATCAGGTCTTCAGTGTGCAGTTTGGATGAACCTGGATTTCTGAGCACAAAATTTGGGGGATAGTAAATGTTTGTTGTTTTAAATGGTTAAGTTTTGGGGTAATTTGTTACATAGCAATAGATAAACAGATATGGAGTGTCATATCACACAGTTCCCCAGCCAACCCCCTGAGGACCCATCATAAGAGTGACAAATAAGACTTTGTTGTTTTAACCTCTAATACCTTTTTTTCCCTGCAACAGAATATAGCCCATCCGATTAGGGGTTAATACGAGGTTGGCCAGTTAGGTTTGCGAACTCATCCTAGGAAAAGTGCTACATCGCTCACTGCTGAGTACCACTGTGGTCGCCTTCAAAGTACTCCCCTTGGGAAGCTATGCACCGACGCCAGTGCCTAGTCCACCCTTCAAAGCAATTTTGGAACTCTTTTTCTGGAATGGCCATCAGAGCTGTCATCATATTACCCTGATGTCCTGAATGTCATCCAAATGTCTTCCTTTCAATATTTCCTTTATCTTCTGGTAAAGAAAGAAGCCATTGGGAGCCAGATCAGGTGAGTAGGGAGGGTGTTCCAATACAGTTATTTGTTTACTGGGTAAAAACTCCCTCACAGACAGTGCCGTGTGAGCTGGTGCATTGTGATGCAAGAGCCGTTGGCGAAAAGTTCAAGTTGTCTAACTTTTTCATGCAGCCTTTTCAGCACTTGCAAATAGTAAGCTTGGTTAGCTATTTGTCCAGCTGGTCCAAATTCATAATGAATGATCCCTCTGATATCAAAAAAAGGTTAGTGATATTGTTGCAGACCTCATGTATTTCATTTATTTGCTTGTTTAGTTATCATCAGTCTTTCACATGAGACGGTAAGTACCATCAGGAGAAGGATTATGTCTGTTTGCAACAGCACATGCCCAGGATGGTGCACGGCATAGAGCAGCGTTTCAATGAATGTTTGTTGATGAAATTAAGAGGAGACAGAGGATAAAAATAACAATTATTTAATCTAATTTGAGCCCATTACCTGTTTCTGCTATCTTTAAACTAACTCACATCCTACCCCAAATTTCCTCAAATATATTAAGTAGATTTCAGTTATATTTAGAGTCTTAGAAATCTCTCCAAGTAGATGCGTACAACTGCATTAGGAGAAAAGCCTTCATCTTACGAAAGGGCGGAGCCAGCACTGGCTACACTGCAAATACATCGACAAAGGAAACAGAATGGATTATACTTTAAAAATAACTAATGTGAAACAGCTTTTAAGATTTATGAATGACAAGATGAAAGGAAATAAAGTGAAAGCTGAAGTGAATATTCTGAAATGGATGATTGACAAAAAGAGATCTATTAAAAACAGAAGGCCTGACATATACAAACTGAAAATGGCATTAAAAAAAAAAAAAAAGAAAGAAAGAAAGCCCCCAAATGTTAAAATGAAAGAAGGCCCCCTGCAACAGGTGCGGCATTTGGAAGCACTGGGATGAGGCCAGCTGGGGCTCTGGTGGGAGTTCTGGGGAGCTCCTGCTCTCCAGAAGGGTCTGAAACACTCATGTCTTCCGGAAGATGGGCTAATATAGGACAAGTTGGCTAGGCTAAACTACCATGGGATAGATGAGGTGTTCTTTTCATCATGTGACTGTTATCGGCATTGTGATGAGAATGAACAGCAATAGCAATTGCACGGGGAGGTAATTTAATAGAAGGCAAAAGTACTGAAATGTCGATTTGGAAATTAAGAGCAATGGGACCAAGGGCAAAACCGCAGGCACTTGTCAAAACATCACAATAGTTAAGTATTGGCAACTAATTCAAATCCATTTTTGGAACAAAATAAGACAGGCACACCTTCGTGCTTACTTCCACTTACCGTTCTTCTAATGTTTGTTGAGTGCTTTTTATATTGAAGCATGAGCCAGGACCCAGGCATTCAGAGATGGAACCTCTGAGCCCTGTCCTTCCCGTCCTCACAAATGTATAGGCAGATAGCTAAACAAATAATTACAAGGTGATAAATGGACGAGGTCAGACAACTACATTCGCAAACTTGTTGCAACGATGCTGCTAACCTTTTTTGATGTCAGAGGGATTATTCATTATGAATTTGTACCAACTGGACAAACAATTAACCAAGTTTACTATTTGGAAGTGCTGAAAAGGCTTCAAGGAAAAACTTAGGCGGCCTGAACTTTTCGCCAACAACTCATGGCTCTTGCATCACGGCAATCCACCAGCTCACATGGCACTGTCTGTGAGGGAGTTTTTAGCCAGTAAACAAATAACTCTACTCACCTGATCTGGCCCCCAATGACTTCTCTCTTTAGCTGAAGATGAAGGAAATATTGAAAGGAAGACGTTTTGATGACATGTGGGACCCCAAGGGTAATAGGACAACAGCTCTGATGGCCATTCCAGAAAAAGAGTTCCAAAATTGCTTTGAAGGGTGGACTGGGCGCTGGCGTCCGTGCATAGCTTCCCAAGGGGAGCACTTCGAATGTGACCATAGTGATATTCAGCAATGAGGTAAGTAGCACTTTCTCTCGGATGAGTTCGCGAACTTAACTGTCTGACCTCGTATAGCACGCCAAGAGCACAGTGGAGCAAGCCTCAGTGGGAGTCAGGGAAGGCTTCATATATGAGTCAGTATCTGAGGTTCATCTTTGGGGCATGCAGGAGGGAAAAAATAAGGGATTTCAAGCACTTAGTGTGACACGGATATTTTGAAGTGTTTTGCATGATCAGGGGTTCCTTTACACTTTATTTTGTAAGCTGGTATTTACCTTCAGTCACCCTCCATGAGGTAGCAGAGAGTCAAAGAGGTTGGATGGGGCCTTGTATAACATAATGTGATTTCCGATCCGTTCATCAGAAATCTAGAATCCGAGTATTCACATCACTTCTTTAGTGGAAGGTTCTATAGTAGCAGCAGCCTTGCTCATTAAAATGTAAATGTCTCTGAGAGGGACAGGATCTTGAAACCTATTTAACTAATTTTCTCCCTCGGGAATGAATTTATCAAATCCTGCCTTGAGAATAGGTTTAGGCAGAAGTAGGGGAAAGAGTATGCTAACGCTGGGTACCCCTCTGTAGGGGAAGAAGACGGGGATAGCATATATCATAGATTGTGGGGGAAAGTACAAAACTTAAGAACAGATCCCATTGTATCTTGAAGCAGTCATAACGGTGAACTTTCTCCGAGATAGATTACAGACTAAGCCAGCCTTTGCCTGGAATTCTCTTTGTTTCAACACGGTTGTCTGAATTCTGTGCTCAGCTTCAGTTCATCGACTCCTGCCCTATTTCAAGGTCAGAGACTTTCCATGCCCTCAGTCTTTTTCCAAATGGGAAGACAAGCCAACGGGGCTCAATATGGGCTCAATGTGTAAGGCTGCCGTGCTTCCTGGTCAGTTCACAGATGTAGCCAGACGAACCCTTCTCCTTGCAGCACACGTTGAGCAGGGAGAATCTTACCTAGTCCTGGGAAATGGCTGTAACATGTTCTCTCGTCAGAGAAATACAGAAATGGGAAAATTTGGTCAGAAATATTTGCATTTCCTGGTCATGTGAAAAGAGCCATCACATGTGTTTTAGGAGGCCATAGGCATATAGTCTGTGGACCAAGAAGCTGGATTTTTCATTTTGACACTTTTTTTTTTTTTGCCAGGATCCGATTTTTTAAAACCATTATTATTTTTTTCAGTTACAGTTGACATTCAATACTATTTTATATTAACTTCAGGTGTACAGCACAGTGGTTAGACATTTATATAATTTATGCAGTGATCCCCTGGTTAGTCTAGTACCCACCTGGCACTATACATAGTTAATACAACATTATTGATTATATTATCTATGCTGTACTTTACATCCCTGTGACTGGTTTGTAAGTATCAATTTGTATTTCTTAATTCCTTCCCTTTTTTCACCCAGATCAGGTGTTTGTTTTAAAGAGATGTTGTTACTTGGCAATCAAGGTCATACTCACGATTACCTTTGTGCAAATAAATGTTGGTTCTTAAAAGTAAGATTATAGGAACACCTTGCAGTTCTTAATACTTCTTCTGATGTTCTGCTAACAAGCTGAATCCTAGACTCAAAACGATCTTGAATCAAGCCCTAGCTCTGCCACACTCCATTGATATGACTGTGGGTGGTGCTCTTTCACAATCTCAGTTTCTTCATCTATAAAATAGAACTGTTAGTAATTTGTCCTGAATAACATTGTGTGGGGGGATTTTTAATTTTTTTTTAATGAAGAAAAAATAGAAAGGGCGTGCCAAGTACCACATCTCAAATTAGTAACAGAGTTGAAGCTCAAACTTGTCTCTCTGAATTCTAAGTCATCTCACTAGACCACTGCTCCGACTTGATCATAAACACCAAGGGCTTCAACCAAGGGGTGAATTTCAAAACGTTTATCAACAGGGAAGAGGTTTAGGGTACGGCTTTTCACTAACAGATATGGACGTATTTCATAATGTTAGCTACTGGCGTGTAGTAGTTAAAAAATCAGTGTGGCTGTATCTAAATATCAGTTCTACTGGTGCCATTTCATGTGATAAAGATTCAGGAAGGTTAGATGAGTTGCATTAAATCAAAATCTCTGAGTCTCTGGTTCTGTCTAGCAAAGGGTTAACCTCAAGAAAGTAAATTTTAATTTCAGTATATTATTTGAAAATGAGACTCAGTCAGAAGATCCTTTTTTTTTTTTTTTTATTAGGTTTGTCCCATAGTATAAGATTCGCATGCGGTGATATTATCCTGTAAGGCGCCAATGTTTAAGTAGATACTTGTAAATTCTTGACATATTAATGCGAAATATATTTGTGGACGGTTATTAACAACCTTTAAACTCTGATTCATGTGTGTTTGGGTAGTTGGTGCTTTCACCATTTCCAGTTTCACAGTAAGTTTTACGATATTGAGCCCTTAGTTCATGTGAGATGGCGAATAGCACCTATTTTTCTTGTGGTCAAAATAGGGCTCTGCTACTTGTGGAGGTATGAGGCAGGGATTCTGGAAGAAGGCAGAAAGAGAGAACTAGAGAAGGCTATCTGTGTTGGTGTTAAAAATGGTTCAAATTTAACCATACTTTCTGCCGTGTTATCACTGACAGTCATTTTCTGTCCTCTGTGTATATATGCACTGTAAGAAAAAAGGCTTAGTCACCCATCAGTCCTTCCTTTCTGGGATATTGTGATTTATAATAAGAAATACATATTTATTCTTCATCCTCATTCTTTGTCCAGAGATCCTAAACCCTCAAAACTTCCTAAATGAAAAAGTAGTAAAAGTGTCTTGATATACATAATAAACCCCCTTCAACCACACCTGGGTTTATTATGTTACTGAGGTGACTTTTGGAAAGCATCTAAGGATGGGGGTTTGTTGCCAGGGGAACCAAACAAGTGATTAGAGAGTTGGAACTTTCATTCCCTCCACTCTGACCTCCAGGGAGGAGCAAGGGGCTAGAGGTTAAATCAATCACCAATGGCCAATAATGTAATCAATCATGTCTGTGTAAGGAAGACTTCATGAAAAACACAAAAGGATGGGCTTTGGAGAGCTTTTGGGTGAGCGGACATGTGGAGATGGGAAGAGTGGTGTGCTCAGAGAGGGCAAGGCAGCTCTGCGTCACTTCCCATGTACCTTGTCTTGTATCTCTCCTCTTCCTTAGGCTGTTCATCTCTATCCTTTATAGTACTCTTTGTAATAAATTGGTAAATGTAAGTAAATATGTCTCTGAGTTCTGTGAGCTGCTCTAGCAAATTAATCAAACCTGAGGAGGAGGCAGTGGGGACCTTCCATTTATAGCCATAACTAGGTCAGGTGCACAGGCTGAGACCTGGACGTGCAATTGGTGTCTGAAGTAGGGGTAGTCTTCTGGAAGTGAGCCCTTCACCTGTGGGATCTGGCACTAGCTCCAGGTATACTGTCAGAATTGTGTTAATTGCTTAGTGTGTTGGAAAACAGACACGTATAAGACTTTCACATAGGGGTCTTTGAGGTTAAGGGTAGAGGAATACAGGTTTAAGAGCAAAGAGGAAATAGAGTCCTGGCCATAGCAACACTCAATAATTGCTTGTTGAATAAAGACCTGTACTGGATTTAAAGAAACCCCTCACAAAACCCTGAAAGTAAAGCTTCACAAGCCGTTGAAATAGCCTAAGTTGAAATGAGAACCATTTTGAAGGCCTCTGTTTAGCACAGGTGGCAGATAGTCCTGCTGTTCTGTGTGTTTGCTGCACCTCCCTGGAAGAAGAACATCTCCCCACTAACTTCCGTCTCATTGATGTTGGCCTCGGCTGTGAAGCTTGTTTTGGCCGCTTTTTCTTGTAGGAGTGGGAGTGATGTGAGACTCCTCTTTGCAGAACATGTAAGAACCGTTGCTTAGTTTCGTCTTCCCGTAGTTCAGCCTAGACCATGGAATGAGCAGAGCTACAACCACATTATCACCAAAATGTAAGGCAAGCAAGAAACACAGCTTATTGTTGATAAACACTGTTATTTTGGAGTAATTTATTTCAACATAGTATATTAGCTAGTGAATGCTGGCTAATATACTATGGAATCAGGTAACAAAATAAAAATTAGGAATATCGTACTTTTCTTCCTAGACAACTTTTTCAGGAAGCCCTGGACTTTCATATCATCCCCTATCCAACCTGATGCGTAGGTAACAAGACTGGTTTTGATTTATGACCCTTAGAGGCTGGGCAGCTGCTGAGCTAATCTCATGAGCAAATGGCTGGCCGCGTGTCTCATCTGCCCTTCCATGCAGGACCCACAACATGATGTATTATAACGATGAAAGCCATATAATGAGGAATGTGGGCTGTGATCTTGACTTTGATGGGGCTTAGAATTTAACAGTAGTCCAATCGCTTAACCTCACTTAGTCTCAATCTCATTGCCACACGTTTCCTACCTCAGGTCTTTGCAGAGGGTATTTCTTTTGCCTGTAATGCTTTTATTTCTGTGCCTCCCTGGCTGGCTTCAGGTGTCAACGTCAAGGTCCCATCCTTTTCTGATTCTCACCACCTTATTGAAACCAGCGCCCCATCCCCTTCCCAGCTCTGATAAGCCCCCTCTGGCTCCTTCATAGCACATATTTCAATTTGTAACTATGTATTTATTTATTTCCTTGCTTGTTGTCTGTTTTCTCAAGGCTGTGTGCTTCTTGAGAATAGACGTGTATCTTGAGAATCTTGTATATGACTGTAGTCCCAGCTCAGACCACAGTGTGTAGCATACAGCAGGGACTCAAATATTTCAAGTGTTTTAATAACCACGGTGTTGCTCCGAAAATAAGACCAAGCCAGACCATCAGTTTTAATGAGTCATTTGGAGCCAAAATTAATATAAGACCCGGTATTATATTATATTATATTACATTATTAGTATAGTATAGTATAGTATAGTATATATTGTATTAGACTCGGTCTTATAGTAAAATAAGACCGGGTCTTATGTTAATTTTTGCTCCAAAAGACGCGTTAGAGCTGATGGTCTGGCTCGGTCTTATTTTCGGGGAAACATGGTAATAGTGGCTCACACTTATGTTCTGCTTAACATGTATAAGCACTGATCTGAGCATCTCATGTACATTAACACATTCTCAAAACACATCTATGAGGCAGAACCTATTATTTTCTTCATTTTACAAATAGAAGCTCAAAGACATGATGTCACTGTCCCAGGTACACACAGCAGGTTAGTAGCAGAGTCAGGGATCAAAGCCAGTGAGCTGGGCTTTGGAGTCTGTGTGTCTGTGTCTCACAGGGCGGCTGTGAAGGAACAATAAAGGACACGTGCGAGTAAACGTGGTTTGCGTCAAGGGTAACGCACACCCTTTATGGGTGTCATGAAATAACAAATTATTTGTAGCCCACTTGTTTTTATCTCCTTTGCTAAAATCCTCAGCTAAAATCAGAGCAAAGGTGCTGTCGAGAGCCCCTCCTTCAGCAATTCTTTTCCAGACTTTCTGAATCAAGAATGAAACAGCCAATGTTTACTTTGAGTGAAGCGTGGGAATTGTATTGGCATCAACACAGAAGGTAGTTTCTGGTAAATAGGCTCAACATTTAAAAAATATATATTATTAGATAATGTTATAGGGTCAATTCATCTGAAATGTTTTGCATAGTTACATGTGTGTTGGTTTCTAGGGATTTGAAGATGAGTCAAGTCATAGGACCTAATGATAAAATAGTCACAGTTGAGAAAAAAAATATCCAGGAATTATTTTCTTCCTACTTAAAATGTGGTCTATGACCCAGTAGCATCATCATGTTCCAGGAATTTGTAAGAAATGCAGATTTTCCTGTAAATCAGAACCTGCATTTTACCAAGATTCTTAGGTGATCTGTCTGAACATTAGAGGTTGACAGTCTCTGAGTTTCAGTTGATTTTAGAGGTGGTATATTGATGTGTATATAAATGATCATGAAAGCACAGAGATTGGAACACCAGCCTGGGGCGGGGTTGTGGGTGTGGGTTTGTCCAGAGAAGGCTTCCCAGAGGAGCTATAATGTGGCTGAGGCTTGAAGGATGAATGGTAATTATCAAGGGGAATTGAGGAGAAAAGTACAGTCTAGAAGAGCACAGCTAGGGAAGACAGGCAGCAGGTATACACTGAGTTCTGAAAACTCCTGAATAGTTGAATATATTGGAGGTAAGAGAAGGTATGTATCAGAGATGAAGAAGAAACAAACACTGGGCAGACTTGCAGTTCCTTGAGTTCCGTGCTAGGCTCTTTGTCGTGTTTAAATTGTGTGTGTGTGTGTGTGTGTGTGTGTGTGTGTGTGTGGCGGGGGGAGGGGAAATAAGAAGATCAGATTTTTATTTTAGAAAGACCACTCGTGTTGCCATGTGATAGAAGGGTTGGATAGAGGTAAAGAGAAAGAGGGGATGTTTGTGAAATTTTCAGATGACATAAAGCTGGGTGGAGTAGTTACAATAATAGATAACAGAAGCACAATTCATAATGATTTCACCCGATTTGGAGATTGAATCCAAGTGATAGGATGAAATTTTACAGAAAGAAAATGATAAAGTTTAGTGTTTGCGTTTTTTCAAAAAAAATATCAGTTGAGAAAGTGCAAGAAAAATTCCCCAAAACTTGTGGTGGTGGATGTGGTCATGATTTAATTGACCACGACTTAAATCTGTGCCAAGAGTGTACTGAAGAGCTGACTCTTTGGCTTTACAGATAGAAAAAAAAAGATGTCTGGCCCATGGGAAATAACTTTCTCTTGTCTGACAACCTTCTCTTGACCTGTTCCCACCCTCTACTCCATCATTTTATCAAAAGACAAATCTCTGATAGTTACAGGACCAACACATGTAATGGAAGTTCTTGCATAAAGCCTTTTTATATATCAAACCTTATACAAGCTTTTTTTTCTTTTTCTTTTTTAATTTTATTTTATTAAATTTATTGGGGTAAGGGGGGTGGGGGGTGGGGGGTGGGAGATGAGGGTAAGGGAGATCGAATATATGGTGATGGAAGGAGAACTGACTCTGGGTGATGAACACACAATGGGATTTATAGATGATGTAATACAGAATTGTACATCTGAAATCTATGTAATTTTACTAACAATTGTTTTAAATTCATTCTATGTTTGTTGTTGTCTGCCACCACTGGAGAGAGAACAGAGAACCTCTTGAAGAAAGAGTTTCCATTCCTTCTTGTGTTCCCAGCCCCTAGCTCGTGCCTGACACAGTCTAGGCATTTAAAACCCATGAGAGAATGAATGAATGAATGAATGAATGAATGAATGAATGAATGAATGAGGAGAGTTGCACAGAGCCTTACTGTGAAGAACTGAAGGGGCACATGTTACCACGGGCACATGTCTTAAAAAGAAAATATGCACCCCTGTTACTGTCTTCTGTGAGAAGTAAATGGTCCATGAGCAACACTTTTTAGTTCGTTCTACGACCCTAAAGCATACGTGCACACCCAGCAACAATTTCCTTACTGAGCTCCCTGGCCTCCTTGGCTGCCTTTCCCTGGAGCCTCCCTCCTCTGTGACCTGGGAGGGATTTTGTGTCCCTCCCTGGAGACTGTTCCCCAGGAGAAGTCACTGGAGTGATGCCCCTGGAGTCCATTCTTCTGGTGTAATCACAGCTGGACGTCAGATGTCAGAGCCCCAGGATGGATAAACATGAGGTCTCTGCCTATTCAGGTTAGAAAGCTGTGAGCGCCCTATCTGGAAGCCAGAATAAGAGCCTATAAACCAAAAACACATGATGAAAGCTCTGATTGAGGGACGAGCCGTAGGCTCTCTCCCTCGTCAGGGTCAGTGGTGCTGGGCTCTGAAACCCCTTCTCTGTACAGCTTTACGGGGAGAACCAGAGAGGCCTGGAATTGTATGCTCTCCACTGAGGAGCAGCTGTTTCTAGCTTCCACAATCCTCCCTGAAGAGTCCTTTATTACCAGTCCAACTGTCCTGTGTTTACTTGATAACACAAAATGAAAGCGTGGAAGCTAAATACGTTTTATGTGACGTTTTAAAAGTGATGCAAGCAGTATCACAGCCAAGCAAGGGTTATGCTCCCACTGGACATGCGGTGAATTTCCGTTGGTACCAAAGACTGCTATGAAATTCTTTACTGTTTAAAATGACAGTAAAGAGTCATTGTTTTAGAGTGCCCTTTGTTTAGGGGTATTTTTCGTAGGGGTGTAAGAGTGAGGCTGTTCCTGGGTTTTAGGATAAGCCAAGCTTGTAGCTACAATCCCCCCAGGGGGATGGGTGTGCATTCTTTTCCCAGAGGGATTAGAAATGTCTAGAACTACATTCTGGATGGATGAATGAGAATATTCTCTACCCTTTGGAACTGGAGAAGTCAACCAGTGAATTGGTTTTTCTTTTTCTTTTTTCACTTGGCCTCAATTTTATTATTTTTTACAGCATGTTTTTGCTCATCAGAGTAGTAAAAACTGGTCTCAGTTACTATTGTTGTTGTTAGTAGTAGTAGTAATAATTCCCTTTATAGGATAGTTATTCTGTGTAGGTCATATGCTATGAATCTTGTGCAACAATAATTTCACTTAACCTCACAAAATTCCTACCCTTAGAATCTGACCTATTCACAGTCAGAGTTATATCACCATAGTAGCTCAGAATGAATCAGTAAATGTTTTCTATCAGTATGTCCAACAGTAGCATAGCAACAGGAGTTCAAAATAATGGGTTATGCTCACATTTAAGTAGGGGTGACATATTGGTTCTGAGTCACCTGTACTTTCTTGAACCCTTTCAAGTCAACCCTTTCAAGAACCCTGTTCAGACAACTGTCTGCCGTTAATCAACCTCAGAGCAACTTTTCTTTGCTTTCCTTTGTACTGCTGGGGGTTAGAAGCTTGAAAACTACATTTCCCAGATTCCCTTGCCAAATGGGTATCGATTTTATAAATGAACCTCTATACTAAGCTCTTCTCTGCCTGATATACCTATAGCAGTTTCTGTTTTCCTGATTGAACACTGACTGATAGACAGCTCCAATGAAAGACTGCTCCTGGATAAAGGTGGAGACAAGTGTTAGTAGAAAAGAGAAGTGCTAATCGGAGAAACTAGCCGAGTCAAACAGATTTTTTACAAGATGGCAGAGGTCAGGAAATAAAAACAATGTAACTTGGATAACATATGAAGAACAAGGTAGCAGCAATATATTCAAAGTTTTCCTAAGTCTCTATGAAATAAGCTTTGGCTATCCTTCCAAGTTTGATCTAGGTATTAGAAATGTCCTTGACCAATTATTGGGTCCCACTAAGAATCAGAACTGGGAGGAATAATGAAAGATGAGATTGATTCCACATCTCTGCTTCTTCCTCAGTTTAGATATCATTTCTTCTGATCGGGTAGGTGGCCCTCTGAATTGCTCTCTAGAAATAGTCTTAGCATAGTACGTCATCATATACAATAACATTTTAGCTACATGCCTATCTCTAATATCAGATTGTCAACTTCTTAAGAATGTAATGTTACATCATGACTAAATATTGCTTGCCATGTGGTACGGTGTTCAGTGGTTTCCCATTTCATTCACAGTAAAGTTTCAAAGCCTTACCAAAGGCTCACATGGAATTCTGGACGCTGCTCTAAACTCAAAACCTACTATTTTTTTTCCTTAATCATTTTAATTCAGCCATACTTATTTCCTTGGTATTCCTCAACCATGCCAATCTTGCTTCTATTTCACGGTCTTTCCACATTTATTTTTAATCTTCTCAAAATGCTTTTAAACCAGATGTCTACATTGCTTGTTCTTTACTTCCTTCTGATTTCTGCACAAATGATATCTTTGAAGTGAGGGCTTCCTTGAGTATATAAAAGTTAACTAACTAGCTAGCTACTAGCTAACTAACCAACTATTCAACAATAACAATGCTTTCCCTCTAATCCTTCTTGTTTCCCTTGTGCTGTTTCATTTTTCTCCATTAGGCAGTTTTCGGCATTAAACAGGATATATATTTTCGTGTTATTGTTTCTTTCTTTGAATAGCATATATTCTGCCTCTCAAAGACAGGTAAGAGATAATTATATAGGTAAAGCATTTGTGGGTTAAAGCCTGTTCATTTCCAATACTGAGTCTTGTTCCAGATAAAAAAAATTATAACTAACCACTTCTAAGTCATTTAGCACTCAAATACAGATTCCTAGAGATGACAAATTAAACTTGAATTCTAAAGAAACCATGAGTACTCTGGTTTGCAACACAGCGTTCCTTGGCATACTGATACTCCTAGTCCTCTAGATTTTACAGGCATGAAGTATCATACCCATGCATTCACGCATGCCTTTTTTCACTCATACCACAGATATCTAATGCGCACCTGTCATGCTGCAGGCACTGTACATGCTGGACAAAAACAGATGCCCTTAAATTGAGTAAGAGAGATTACCAATCAAATCATCACGCAGATCAATGAGAAATTGATGTTCTAAGAAGTGCAATGATGGAGAAGTAGTCAATGACACAGAGGTTAGGAAAGTTGTCCCTAAAAGAATGACAGTCTAAGAGCTGAGTCAGACTGAAATCAATCTGACAGATTCACTAAGATAGCAGATAATAGCGGAAGACCAACTAGTGTGGAATAATAGTAAGTTTGGTATGTTTTAGACATGTGGTTCTGAGCCTTATTGTTGGGGGTGGGAATTAACACTCAGATATATTTTTAAAAATGCATTAATACAAAAGAACATGAGGCTATAAAAAGAAACCATTAGAACAAGAAAAAGGCCTTAATGATTTAGACTATGATGGTTGAGAAAATTCAGAGGAGTGTAATATAAAGTTGATGAAATGTCCAAGAATATGGAACAAAAAATAGACAAGGAATATATGAGAAAATATTACAATGAATAGGAATAATCATATTAGCCAATATCCTATAAATAGCAGGTACAGAAAGAAAGAATGGAGAAAATGGAAGTGAGAGGCTTATTAAAGAAATTAAGGAAGACTTTCCAAGAGTTGCTATAGGATACTAGGATACCCTTTTCCAGATTCCTAGCATCTGCTTCAGGTTTATTAAGAGGGGACAGTTCTCCACTTTTGATATTTCTTCCCAGGCAAAGGAAGATCCTTAGTGTTACTTGAGGTATCCTTTTATGTCTTCCTCTTTCCCAGAGGATATGGAGACATTTATATCATTGGTAACTTTGAAACGATAAAACTGGAGTTACTCAGCTCCATCCTTTTACTTAGAAGCAAATTCCCCAGGTAGGGCAGGCATTCCACTTGGCTCCTGTAGGGGAGACTCTGACGCTGGGGGGTGGGGGGAATAGGCTGTCCCAGTTCAGCGTAGCTGTGAGCAGGACCTCCAAATTCCAGCTATAGAATGAGGAAGCCATCTGACTCTGATATTAAAGTACATTCTCTAATGAAACCACAATAGTGTGGGTTCTACCTAGACTTTAATTTTTTTTTTCTGTTTACTGAGAATCTGTGTAACAAGGCATGCTATTAATGAGCTTCCTAAGAGACCACAACAGTGCCTGGCAAAATGAATTGAAAAAAAGGCATGCATTCGTAGGTATATTCTCATTTTCATCAGAACACCAAGAATCAAGAGAAACTCTTAAAATCTTCCAGACTAAAATAGCAAATCACTTCTAAGGAACATTATTCAGACTGATATCATAGATCTCATCAGTAATACTGGATGTGAAAGTCAATGGAGCAATTTATTCAAATTTATGAGGAAAAAATATTTTAAGTCTTAGAATTATATGTCCATAAACTATTAATCAATTCTGAGGGTGTAATGAAGGCATTCATGATTCACATATACGTAGTTTATGTCTCATGCATCCTTGTTTTAGGAAGTTACTTGAGTATGGACTAAAGAAAATCAGTATAAACAAAAAAAATAGAACAATAATAATAAATGATATCAGATCCAAGTTACAGGAGGTCTAATTTAGGGGATCATTGAAAAGATTTAGGCTTCAGAATGATTCTTGTCAGATCAAATAGTTCAGATTGGAGTAGGAAGATGGTTTTTCTGGGCAAAGGAGAGCCATATTTTAAGAAAAAAGTGGGAGTCATTAAATTAGAAAGTTCATTTAAAGGTTGGGAAAGTTGAAGATATGATAAAAACAAATAATGTTCTTAAAAGACAATGGGAATCTCCAGAATGAACAAAGAGCTATATCACAATCCAAATACAAAATAAACCTGAATTTTAAGCAACTGTTCAGTATAAGAAAACAAAAGGTCCCTTGGATATTGACGATAAAACGAATTATCTTTTGAGTGATCCAGGAAGCATAATATTGAATATTCAAGGAAGGAAATAAAATCCGAGCAGTTAATGCCCTTTAGCCATAAATAGTATTCACATACTCCTAATAATAATACACATGTTCTTTATTGATATTCTAATACTTAAATTTCTGGATAAAATTGAAAACTTGGCTTTAGTTGTAGGATAAAGAGTAAATTTGAGTATAAGTGCAGCTGACAGAGTAGGAGAGAGAGAGAGATAAAGTGAAAGTTGGTGGTGGGGGGGCAGGCTTGTGAGAGGAAATGTGGAAGGAAGGACAAGCAATATAAAATCTTTACCTTTTGAAGTTGGCTTTGGTTGAAAAATCCGTTTCCCATCAGCTAGCCTCTCTGTGTTTCAAGTTCTTCATCTACCAAAATGGTCATGCCATGAATTCCTTCCTCCAGGTTTGTTGTGAGATTGTATTAAGAAAACAATTGCAGAAATTACTGTATGGATTACGATTTGCTGTAGCATTTTAGCTATTATTAATTACCAAAGGCAAAGTGTCATTTTTATGTCACAGTTTTTATACCTCTGCTTTTGTAAAGGCATTGTCATAAGGCTGATAGAAGATACAAAGGGGACAGTGTCCCTGCACTGAAGAATCTTTCTTCCCAGTAGATAGATGCTCCAAAATATGAGGGAAACAAAATATGAGATAGATGCATGAAATCAAAATTCTGTGAAGAAGGGAGATAGGTTACTTTCAGATGAGGGCCTCAGAGAAAGTACCACGGGCAAGGCAGGAGCATTGCAACTGCACCTTGAAAGATGTGCAGACATTAGAGGTGTGCATTGTGGCCAGATTTTCTGACTATGGAGAATAGGGTGGCCAGTGACACGTGGTACTTGTAAGGGGCTGGAGAGAATTAATAATAAGGTTGAAAGCATAGGCTGCACTTTCGGATGAATTTAAATTACAGGTAAAATAGGTGCTGGTGAAAGTTTTTGACACTAGTTATTGGGGTGATCATTTTGTAAGTTATATAAATGTCTAATCACTGTGCTGTATACCCGAAACTAGTATCTTGTATGTCAACTGTAATTGAAAAATAAATATTTAGAAATGATCATTTTTTTATAAAAAGAAAGTTTGTGATACAATCAGAGATTGATTTGAGAAAAATTCACCATAATGAGCAAGAAGGATTTCAGTAGGTAAACTAGTGGTAGGGGAAATTATTGGGTAGTCTGTTGCCATAGCATGGTTACGATATAGAATAATCAAACAGAAAGGATTTTCCAGAGACATTTAATTACTCATGTAGGAAAATACTGACAAATATTAAACTCTTTTAAGAGATAGAATATAGAAAAATACCTTGAAAATCATTGAAAGTTGTCATTCTAGAAGACTAGGTAGGGATCTTAGAATTCTTTGGATTATCAGCCCTGATAAATGATAAATCATCTTGGAACTAACTACTGAGAACGGCATAATCAGAAAGATGGGTGGAGACCTAACTAGGGTCACTGATAGTGACATCACTCACTAATATGAGTTGGGTTATATTTCTCCCCTGTGTGTATGTGTATGATTTTGAGTATCTAAAAGAAAAAGTGGGCAGATTCTAGAAAGAAGGGGAGTAATTAAGGACAGGTATTATAATAACTAATAATTATATAATTATATTGAATATATAAAAAGAATACTTATATTAATTATATTCATTTGTTATATGTGTGTATGTATATTTTTTCAATCTCAGACCTATTAAATGTAGATTTCTAGGCATTGGTTCTGTTCATTTTTGTTAAAGAAAAAAATTTAAAACTCCACATGTGGTTCTGTGTAGTTGTAGAATATGCCCAGAGAACAGTTTGTGTCAATGTGAACTATTCTGACAAAGAGACCCCAAAATATGATTGTCTCGATGTCAGCAGGTATCTGGGCAGGTAAGTATCTCTGCTCCATGAGGTCATTCAGGAGCCGAGATTCCTTCACTCATGCAGCTACACCGTTTCCTGTGATGCTGCCCTCATCTACATGGTGGAAACTGGCTCACCATTGTGCGCATGGTCCAGCCCAAGAGAAATAGGAAGGAGAGGATGTAAGAGGACAAACGATTTCTTTGTCAGGAAGTGATGCACAAGTGCCCGCACTGCTTATGATCCCACTCCGTGGGTGAGAACTTAGCCACGTGGCCATACAAAGCAACGAGAAGCACTGGGAAGTAGGCTCTGTGTACCTTTAGCAACCTCGTGCTCTGCCACCAGAGAGAAGGTGGACAAGGCTCTAGTTTCTTCAAGTGAGAGGCCTGTCTTGACGCCATGCTCTAGGTTATGTGCTGTTCAAGAGAGGCAGGGTCTGTGGATTAAAGAGGGGACAGCTTGGAACAGATGCTGTTCTGGTGTCTGGAAGAGGTTAAGAGATAAAGAAACAAGCCAGCACCATGTGTCGGCACCCAGCTTTCTCAGATTAGCTACTTTCTGCAATTTCATTATTGTTCTTTCTATGATGCGAGACACTGCTTGCTAACGTTCCAGTGGTACTTGCTGCAACATGACACATCTCAGTAAC
This sequence comes from Rhinolophus sinicus, assembly GCF_036562045.2. Classification (NCBI taxonomy): domain Eukaryota; kingdom Metazoa; phylum Chordata; class Mammalia; order Chiroptera; family Rhinolophidae; genus Rhinolophus; species Rhinolophus sinicus. Next base: position 13,921,097 of record NC_133761.1, on the reverse strand, counting down.
GCATGGATGACATTTGGACATTCAAGGTTTATGTATCTGAGGAACTTGAGGGGGTTATGCACAGGGTGGAGATGAACAGGGCTAAGTCGGCATACTCCAGATAGAGATAAGAGAGAATTAGGACTCCCTTTTACATGAGAAATGTTCATATCTAAAAGAGCAGTAACCACACACACACAAAAATATGTATATATGTGTATTTATATATATATGTGAAATAGAAGGGTTATGTCATATACTAATTAAGAAAGAAATTCCAAACCAATTTGGAGGGGAAAATGAGCCAACCTTATTTTACACTGTATTTTTTGTTTACATATTTACTGTTCCTCTTGCAACTTTTCTAAATTGGGTAATGTATTATAACTAATAATTATATGATATTGAATATATAAAAAGAATACTTATATTAATTATATTCATTTACTAAATGTGTATATATGTATTTTTCCAACCTCAGACATATTAAATGTAGATTTCTAGGCATTGGTTCTGTCCATTTTTGTTCAAGAAAAAAAAAAAAAAAACTCCACATGTGGTTCTCTGTAGTTGTAGAATATGACCAGAGAACATACCCTAAGAAAATTCCAAATGGATTGAAGAGTTAAGTATAAAGTAAAGTGAAATCATGGAATAACTAGCAGAAAATGAATGTGAGTAGTTATTAGATGCCTGGTGGGGCAATATTTTAAGCAATGAAGTAAAATAAAAACAAAGATCAGTTGATGCAGCATAAAACTTTTAAACTTGACAATAATGAAAACAAATATATAAAATTTATATAAAATTATAAAGGTTTTGATTCTACATTACACAAAACATTCATACAAATTGATTAGAAGAAAAATCAGGACCTCAGTGGTTAAATTAAATGAAAAAAAACCTTTAGGAGTAATTTACAAAGAGCATATGTAATTCAAAAATAGCATTGAAAATATTTCATCTTATTGATTTTTTAAATATAGCTCATGTACTCACACATTGTTTCCAATGCATACATTTATGCAACAAGTTCAACATGAAATTTGATATTTTATATTATGCATCCTGTCCTCTGACCTAATATTGAAAAGAGACACGAAGAATCATAGTCTATCATTTTCAGTAACAAAAATGGAAAACAGTGAAATTATCCAATAATAAGAAAGTAGTGAAATAACAAATGACATGGTAACCCCATAAATATGACAAAACCATTAAAAATGAAAATTATAAACACCATACACCTACATATAGCAATGCCTAATATAATTTTATATTACATATCATTTCATATACAAATATTTAGTTAAAAAGTAGAAAATAGATTTATGTGTGCGAACTGAATATATGGAAACACAAATAGCTATGTGTTTTAGCTATGTGTAATAGACTAGAAATGGTAGACTTGAAAAAGTGCTGATATATTTGGATAGTAAGATTGAGACAGACCGTCCTCCTTAAAATATTTCCTTTATATTTGTTATGATTCTGTTACAAAGCTAGAAAAATAGTATGATAATTACTGGAGTATTTGTTCAATGGTGAACATTAGGATCTTGAATTCAAGCTGCCTGTAAAAAACAACTACAAAAAAAAGTCTATTGAAAAATACAGCATCCTAATTCTGGAGCAGGGAGAGGGAAAAGACTGATGAAAGGGGATTTAATAACATTTCCACGGTAGATGTGTATGGAGAGGCAGAAGGGTTCAAAGGTGACTGGAAATTAGAGCATGAGTGATGGGGGAATGGAGGTGTCATCGACCAGAAATAGGATTTCTTTACTGACAAAAGTTTGGTAGTGGTCATTGCAGTCTACATTGGGGCTTGGTGGGATTTTGCACTTTTCTCCATACAAACCAGGATCTAGAGGTTGATGTATAAATTCGTCATTATCCACAGGACCAAACTAAATGCCTCTGCTTTAAAATTTTGACCAGGAATCACATGATACATCTGCCATCAATTAGCATGGGGGTTACTGAAGTGCACGCAGCCATTGGCTCTCACTCACATCGTTCTTAAACAACAATGTTGGATAGAGGCCCTTTCTCAAACTTTCAAGTGATCTACAATCTCCCAGACTACTTTCATAATCAGCTTTTTTTTTTTTTTTTTTTTTTTGCGGTAAATATGTTATTTCATTTTTGGCCATTGACCAAAAGGCAGGAAAGACATTGTTGGTGAATTTGTAGCTTTTCAATTTTATAGATAGCAACATCTGAGTAGTGATTTCACTTTTTGGTTTCAATCTCTGACACTGAGCTACAAAATGTCATCTTTAGTTACCCAGAAAAAACAGTCAGCTTGGGGTAAAAAAAAAAAAAAAAATGTGTGCACAATGTCTGAGTAGTTTGATTTCTTCTGTTGATGCATTAGAAGAGGCAAGAGCAACCTCCCACATGACTGTACTGGGGGAGAAAATGCCCCTCATTATTGTGATAGCTGAAATGTCCTTATTCATAACAAACATACTGTTTGGCTCAGAAGAAAATTTAAAACATAGGAAAACCTAAAATCCAGAATCAGTTGCTGTGAACGATGTCACAGGTATTGATTTCCGAAGCATATCTAGAAACACAACCTAAAGATTAGACTCTGTAGTCCATAGACTGTATATTATATAACATTTATCTTAGCCAGCGATGCTATCAGAACTATGCTAATTGGATGTCACAGGCAGACTCGTAATTTAGTTGTTCTTACAAATCCATTTCCCTTGGCTGATTGCGCTCCAGCTGGCACATCACAAAATGTGTAACCCAAGCCTACTTACCATCATCATTTGGCCAGCCTGCTGAAAGCATCATGGAGAAATATACTACATTAAGTGGGAAATCCCCAAATTTCACTCTAACAATAAAGCTTGCTTTTCCCTTAGATCAGAGGATGCATTTAATTATGGAAATAGCAAAGATTTTGGAGGCAGACCTCTGTAAACCCCAATTTCCTGTGCAACCTATATAATAATACCTCCCTCATACCATTAATTGCCAAATGAAATGAAATGAAATGCCTTGCTTATATTAGAATTTCATTAAAATGCCATCAGCCCTGTGACTTGGGGTAAGTTACTTAACCACTGTGTGCCTCCATTTTCTCATGTACGAAATGGACATCATGCTACTTTCCTCAGAGGGTCGAGTGAGGATTCAATGACTTAATAAATGACAAACTCTTGAAATAGTACCTGCTAATAGTAAGTGCTCAATAAATGTAATTGTTGTTGCTCTCATTATCATCCATTGTGTGCCAATAAGATATTCCACATAAAGAGAAAAACATGAGCTCAGGAGGACTTAAGGTTTTATGCATATTTTTTTGTTTTGTTTATGGGATGGTGAGTAAATAGAGCAATAAAGTTGAGGTGGGAGTTTCACAATACTGGACTAACAAAGACTACCAATGAAAGTATTAATGAGAAGTACTAATAAAGCAATTTAGGTTTCAACTGGGAAGATGCTTGAAGACAGTATCAAGTACTTGGGTGTATTTACTGGAGAAGATAGAAAGCCAGCAAAGGCTTAAATCAATAGGTCATATGACCATATCTATATGTTTGAAAGACAAGTGGATTCAGATGACTCATAAAGGGAGGGTGATAAGCAGGGAGATATTTAGGAAGTTGTTTTGGAAAGTAGGGATATATAAAGAAAAGACAGCAGTGAAGGAAATGAGAAAACAGCTATTGGAAACAGTGTGGGGGTACGAATCAACTTGATTTGTTGGCTGATTGGTTGTGGGGGTTGAAAGGAAATAATTAAAGATATTTAGAGGTTTCAGATTTGTGAAAATGATTAGATAAACCCAAGGTGGAGAATTGGAGCACATGCTAGGTCATGTTGAGTTTATCTTCATGGATCACCCAATGGTTGAAATCACTAGTGTGAAATAGTGCCGAGAAATATTGCTTAGAAAGGAAGAGAAAAGCATAGAACTTTGAAGAGTGCCTACATTTCGGAAGAGGTCAGGAAATATGAGGCACCAAGGAACAGCACTGAGAAATGGTAGGAAGTTGGCAGGAGAAAGTATGAGGTGTGATCAAATAATGCAGTGAATGTTTAAATTTTTAAAAATGTATTACAGTAAAAGAATTGCCATTAATCCCCCTCAAAATGTTCCCCCTCACATTGAATACACTTATCCCATCGTTCTTGCCACTTTCTGAAGCAGTTCTGGAAGTCCTCTTTTGTGAATGTCTTTAGTTGCACTGTTGTGGCTGCCTTGATATCCTGAATAGATTCAAAACATTTGCCTTTTATAGTCATTTTGACTTTGGGGAAGAGCCAGAAGTTGCATGGTGCCAGATCCTGTGAATAAAAGGTGGACGAGAACACACCGTAATGTTTTTATTTGACAGAAATCGCCATATACCAGAAGCGATGTGTGACACGGAGCATTGTCATGATGGAGGATGATTTACGGCACACTTTAAAACACACCTTCGCTCAACCATAGCTCACACCCGACTGACTGCACCAAACAAATTGAATCTTGTCACACACTGTTACTAAAGTTAGACGCACTGCTCTCTGTATTGAAGAAGCCTGCCTTTCCATTGGATGGCACTTGGCAGCAGCATTCACCATATTTTTTGTTCACACCTCGTAGCATCATGGATATCCAGAGAGACATGCCTTTCCAATGAAGCAAGAGGTGAACAATTACAGTTTTAGGAATGTTTAACCATCATTAAGGAAAAGGTGTAGCCAACTCAAAATGATCATTTAATGCTGAAAATGTGCCAGTCTGTCCTCTTTTATCTTATATTCACATTCTTTTTCCCTGTTCTTCAAACACTACGTAGACTTTATAAACTCCCTTTGTTTCCTCAGTTCTCTTCCAGATCCTTCAGTTTCTGGATGGTAGGCAGATGATCTGAATGTTATCAAAGGGAAGGCTAAACTAAGATGTGGTGATGTATGAGTATCTGAGTTGAGCGATCCATGCCCACAATGATTCAGAACAGACCTCTGCTGCGCTGTATCGCATATCAGGACAAAAACTGAAAAATTCACTTCCGTGTCTAGAAAGGTTTTTCTAAGTTATAGGTGATTCTTATTTTTAAAATACTTGAATCACTCAGTGATTTTTTTTTCTCTTTGAAAACTGGGGACATGTAAATATGATTTGCAGAAAGAGTTTGGACAAAAGAACCAAATGGGCAAAAGAAACAAATCTTGCATCGTCAGTTCAAAGTATTAACGGTTTGGTATAATTTTATGTCTAAGAGTGATAGTTTCATAATTTTTCTTTTATTCAATTTGCTTAAGAATCTTCCTTTTCTTTAGTTACCTGACATATAATAAATCCATGGTAAACTATAAAATCCTATGTACCCCAAATATCCCTACCCTTTTCTGTTTTTAGATACAAATAAAATCACATTGACATCAATAACCCAAAGTTTCTTAACTTAGTCTCTACTACAAAGCTTCCTATCTTAGCAGGTACGATTCACTTACTCCTTACTATGTCAACAGGCAGGGTCTACTTAATCTTCCTCTTTCGTTCGGATTTAATGTGGGCTGCTCATCCCGTTGCCACTGCTTCTGGTGCCCACATGGGACTAATAATGCCCATGTGTAGGGTGCTTGCTATCTCCCAATTTTATGAGGCCAGCAATTCTTAGAATGTCAAAGTGGTCCTAGGTTCTACGCAGAGGTGAGAAAAGTGTCCCTTTTTTCCACTCTATATCAGCATTTGTCAGTTTGGCCCCAGATGAACACTGTTTGTAACCAGGGTCTCCACCAAATATCTCCTTCATTTGTTGGCCAACACCCTTCTCTATACTAATGAAGAAGTATTCCATAATCCTCCGCTTGTTTATCATTATCTGCCCTACTCTCCCAATGTTCCATGACCCTGTACTCAAATTCTTCCTCCTTTCTTCGTTATGAAACAAAAGGCTTATGTATGTCAGTGGACTCAAAAAAGATCCTTGGTGTGGGGTTCTCTTCCCCAGAAGTGTGCATGCCCCAGCAACTTGTTTAAATACCCTGTTGTAATTACATAACTATAAAGAATTTTACTATAATACATAGATATAGATATATCTCACTTTCCACTGAGACGCCAAAGGCCAAGAGCAATTCACCAGGTGTCAAGAGCCATCCCATAAAACGGACATAAAGAGAGACTGCAAAACTAGTTCTGATCAATCTTATCCCACTATCCAATTCTACACTGCATACAAAGAAGCAAACAAAAGGGACAAGTTTGAAAAGTGTTGTGTCAGTGCTTTATTTCTTATTGTTTCATCTCCCCCAAAGTCAGGGTGTTCTTCTGTCTTACATTAAGCCAATGAAAAGAATTTTAAGGAGACCGCTTGGAGTGATTCACACTTCTTGGTGTTTGGTGAACTTAAGTATCATGAGTCAGACTTGGGAAGTCTAAAAGTTGCAAACAATGCGTGGATTGCTCTAAGGGCAGCATGGGGAGCAAGCTGCATTTCCACCACGGAAGGGAGCTCGCCTGAGGTCACCTGTCCAGTCTGACTGCCTGGAGGACCCTGATGACCACAGCTGAGGGGAGGAATGCTGGAACCCCAGGACTGTGAGGAGAGGTGCAGCAGATAACTGACGGAAGCACCAACCGTCACATCGAAGCTGCTGGTGGAAATTCCCAGTGGAGAACGTTCAAGAAGCCTCCACAGGCACCCAATGAAACGAAGAGCCAGCAATTGCATCTGGCGTGAACGGGCACTAGTGCCAGAAGTTCACGTCCCTAAGCAGTGCCCTCCTCCGTGAAATGATCTAGGTGGGCAACAGCAGCTGTTGATACGGAGAACAGGTAGTCAAGAAACACCTCCCCCCCACCCCCACTCCGGATTTCTAGGCTTGTGGCAGGCCTAACTGGGGAGAGAGCAGAAGTTAAAAATGAGTAGGAGTTAGGAATGTTGAAAATATTCATTAAATTACTTAAATTACTAAGGAACTGGAAAAATGTATGGGAACTTGCAGAGATTTCAATGAGGGCAGAGAAAAACAATTTCACAGCATCATTTGACAGGAGGAGTGTGGCAGACAGCACAGTGGCCGCCCAAAGAAGCCCGTGTTCTTATCCCTGGAACCTGAGAATCTGTTACGTTACATGCCAAGGGTGGTTTAGGGTAGTAGATGGAATTAAGGTTGCTGATCAAATGACCTTAAAGTGGGTGGATTATCCTGGGTTACCTAGGTGAGCCCAAAGTAATCATGAGGGTCCTTAAACATGGAACATGGAGGCAGAAATGTCAGTGTTGGGGTGATGCGATGTGGGAAAGACTTGCTGGCCTTGAAGAGGGAAGGGAGAGACATTGGCCAAAGAACATGAACACCTTCTAGAAGGTGTAAAGGGCAAAAAAAAAAATGCATTCTCTTAGTAAGCCTCCGAAAAGGATTACAGTAATGCAAAAACTATTACTCTGGAATTTACTAGAAAAAATACACTGGCTTTCTGCAGAAAAATAAAAATTCTATAGAGCTGCCCTAATAGTCACATTCACAAAACGTACTATTGAGCACTTGAAATGCTGCTAATCTGAATTGACATGTGCTGGAAGTACAAAATACACATTGGATTTCGAAGACTTCGTACCAAAAGTAAGAATGTAAAACATCTCAATAATTTTTACTTTTATTATCTTGTTTATATTAATATTTTGGATATATTGGGTTAAATAAAACGTATTGTTAGAGTTAGAATGAATTTGACCTCTTTTTACGTTTTAAATGTAGCCATTTAAAAATTTTAAATTACATATGTGGCTCACCTTATATCACTGTTGAACAGTGTTGATAAAGAGAAAACCCTTCCAGAAATGTTAACATTACACTTTACATTCATATTATCTGAAGCACTTTATACATTTCTCTAATAGAGACTGAATCCTTATAGCAGACATGTGTGATGAGTAGGGTATAGCTTATTATTTCTAGTTTTAAAAATGTGAAAACCTAATCTCAGAGAATATAAAAGACCTACCAGAAAAAATCACACGAGCAGTACGTGACAGAGCTCTGCTTTTTTCCTGCTATCCATACATTCTGTGGGCGGTGGAGTTCCCAGTGCCTAACTTAGAGTTCTTATCATCTCCAGAGGAAAATTATTTAAAGGAAAGAGTCTGGAACCCTTGCACTGATGTGAAAGGAGGGGCTTCTATGTATCTCAGCCTAAGTAAGTCTCTCGAAGAACATTCACAAAACTGAACTTCATAACCCACCGTTTCTCACAACTTGCTCCATTATAAAAGCATCCTCTCATCATGTGGGTGGGTTTGAGAAGCACCGGATTTAGAGTTGATTTCTTTTAACCACAGGGCATTTAAATGCATTATTAATCTCTCAGAGGGAATAGACTACAATTTCCAAAACTTATTTTCACAGATTGTGGTATTCTGAGAAAAGCAGTTTAGGAAATTAGGCCGTGTAACAAAAGGAAGATTCAAGGACAGGTCTGACTTTTAACTCCTCGTCAAGGGTGAGCCAATCTCCAGGGTTGAAAGATGATCTGAAGGAAGAAATGGCAGCTTGTTCCCCAGCTGAGATGCATTTGCTGGCTTGGGCAACTGTCCAGGGCAAAGATGGACATTTGAAAGTGATTTTTAAACTATAGAAAATTAGAATCAGTTCAATAAATGATTTGTTTAGCATCTTAGTAAGATTGAAACACAAAGCCAGATACCTGTTTCTTTAAACCACATAAACACGTTTGAGTATTTGGATGTATTCCCTGGCATTCTAGTGACTTTCTAAATGAAATTCAAGTAAAATGAGAAAAGGACATGTAATGACCGAAAGTTCAGGGAGATATTTTGATATTTGAAACCGTTAGATTTTCCAGTATTAAGAGCTGTCAATTGGTAATAATAAATAAGAATTTTGTTTCCCAAAGCAACTTTTCATCAAGTAAGTGTTAAAAAAAAATGCCCCAAACACGTATTAATTTGCTTTTTCATTTCCTTCAGATTAACCAGAACCAGAGACAGAGACCAGAAATATCGGTAGGAAGAATAGGACGAGAATCTGTTCATTCAACAATATTTTGTGTTGACTTTGTTTTAGATGCTGGGGAGTCAATGGGGATAAAATAAAATCTATGCTTCCAGTGGAGCTCACAGGAGTTCAAGAAGTAGAAGTATTATTTTTCATTCATTCATTCATTGAACACTAAGAACATGAACAAGCCCCTCTTCTGTGTCAAACACTGTGCTGGGCATCACGGATGTGAAGAGAAAGAAGACAAAACTGTTGTGATAGAGACGTGCACGACGGAGTTCAATAGCAGACAGGAAAACAGTGAGTTACCAAATGGTGCTTCCTCTCCCCCAAACCTGGTCCAGCCACGTTCACTCTTCCCCTGCTCAGTAATTGGGCACTGCATTCAAACATCTGCCTGGGCTAACTATCTTAGGGTCCTTGACCACTCTCTTTTTCATATAATCCACATCCAAACCATCAGCCAATCCCATTGTTCTTCCATCAAAATACATTTTAGAATAAAATCCAACCACTCATTTACATCCACTACTGTCAACATGGCCCGAGCCGTTATCTTTTGTAATAGTGTCCTAACTGCTCTATCAGCTTCCGATCTTTTTTCCTTAACATCTGTTCTCAGTAGGGCATCTGGAGGGGTCATAGGATTTTATTTCTCTATTGAAAATTTTCCTTTACTCTTCCTCAAAGCATTTATACCAACATGCTATGTTTTATATGTTCATATGTTTCTTTGTGTATTGTCTGTCTCCCTCCCCTTGAGTATAAATATTTTTTAAGAAAAGTGAGTGGATCTGTTTATAATATGCAAATCACCATGTAGTTTATTCTGTATAGTACATTATATAGGATGATAATATTTATATGGTAAATATTTATATGGTAAACAACAGTGATGTCAGAGATGAGGGTTTTATCAGTTTTCTTTGGGTTCAGATGGTGGGAAGATCATGGAAAGTTTTGCAAAGGCATTAGATGCTTGTTAAGAGGCTGTCACCTGACTTCTCTCTCTACCCTCTCTATTCAAGATAACGATAACCTCCTAACTGATAAAACATTTCCTCCTCATTTATCCTAAACAGCCTCTTTCTTAAGACATCTTTCTTGATTTTTCTGTCCATGTATTTAATGAAAGTTTATTGCGTGCCCACCGTATGTCGCCCATAAAGAATACAATCATAGATGAGGACATTAGAATGTCATAAAGTAAGGGCCATGCGAAGGCAAGTAAAGAGGCCATGGTATTTGAGTCTTCTGTTTTATTCCTCCCCTCTTCTCATCAGCATTCTCCTTTCTGCTTAAAGTTTTGTGTTTTTTCAATATAGGGAGGGTGCCAAAAAAAGTGTATACACATTTTAAGAAAAGAAAACTGTATTGAAATTATACTACTCAGGATATACCAAGAAAATATTGTATTCATACCATAAGAGATGAATACAAGTCACGTTTGACTTCTGCAATTATAAGAGGTGCTCAAAGTGGTTACCACCAGTGGCCAGACACTTCTGATAACGGCGAACTACTGCTTGAGCAACGTTGACCAAAGTGTCCACTTGTATCCATTTTTTTGACACCCCCCGATAGTTGCAACCCCCATTTCCAGCAAAGTCTTATGTGGGTAGATTTTGAGTTTTAAGCATAGCCACACCATACATCCCTGTTCAGCTCAGTCCATTTCAGCTGCCTATACTGAAGACCATAAACCTATAAGCTCTGGTCTCTGGTTCTTAGGTTTCACTGACACGAGGTTGGAGCTGGAACCATTTTGTTTCCCTAACCAGCTGTGTGGTGTAATGAGCATAGTGACAACACCCGACAGTACGTACGGGGGAAGACAAATACTAGAAAGGCAAGGCAGGTGATGTGAGTGAGGGAAGCGCGCAGCTGTGATAGGAGTAAGGAGTGGTAAAGATGTGGTGGAGAGGAGAACCTGTGCTCAGTGACCACAGAGCCAGGAGCGATGGGTGCCACGTGAGGAACGCAGGCCCACAGGTGGAGAGCAAAGCAACTTTCCCCCTTTCTCTAAGTGGAGGGTCCTCCTGGCCTCTCTCCATGCTCTCATCCACTGCTACCCCGAGTTAGGTCAAGACTGGTCAAATTTGTTACATTTGGAGGAGGACCTGGATGTCATAGCCCTCTTCTGTGCTCTTTGTCCCTGGCATTTTTTGCCTTTGGTGTCTGCTCTCAAGCTGCACACTCTAGTCTGCTTGTCCTGTGGTGAGTATTTGAGTCAGGCCCCCACGTGGAGAGCCTGCAGTAGCCCAGCAAATCCGCCTGGCTTTTCCTGGGGTTTGATATTAAGAAACCCATTGTTTCTGCTTACCTAAGCCACATCTTTCGTCTTAGACTTCATCAGCAGTAAATACGATATTTTTACCTTCATTTGCCTTAATCTTTGTTTTCTCAGTTTTCAATTTATTCATAACCTCGAGTGGAAAAAAATAGAGATAGAAGTGAGTGTGACTTATTGGCCTGCCCCCACAGATCACATGACCTATGTTGCTTGATTTTCTCATTTCTAAAAAGAAACTAGGTTTTTTGTATATGAAAAGATTTTCCTATAAAATCTTTTGAAATTTTTATAGAAAATCTCATGATTCTGAAATGTTGAAAAAATGCGTATATTTAAAAAAAATCTTAGGTTTCAAATGAAACATATTTACAGGCCAGTTTTCACAAAAAGCCACCAGCTTGTAATGATGCTCTAAACCCTAGGGTTTGGAGTCAGTATAAATATCTAGGTTTCTGTCACTTCCGATGAATCCAGGTCTCATTTGGAGTTGGAGCCTTGACCTTCACCCCAGCTGACTAGTCTGGATTCCGATATCTCTGCTACCCAACCATTCTCTCTCCAGCACCTTCCCCTGGAGGCTTATTGTCCGTACCCTCCTTCCCTTCCCAACTATAAATTATAGCTCTTCAATCTAGGCATGCCACCCCAGCCTCCAGAATTACTGCTCCTTGGAGATCTCTATGATCTTGCTTCATCTGCCAGTTCTGACCTCTTTGATCAATGACCATATTTCATTTACCCTTAATTATGAAGATTTACATAACTGGCTATCACAGCTCCTTTTCTATAGGAAGGGAAAGCCAAGTTAGCCCATATTTCTTTCCATTTCCAGATTATTCCTCCCTCCCAATCTATGCCCCCCCAAAGAGATCCAAAAATATATGATATTTACATGCACACTATAAAATTTTGGTAAATTTTTTTATCTCTCCCTTTGCCACTTGGTACATGGCCATTGATAGAATTTTTTTTCCTCTTGTATCAAACAGAAATCATTAACACAAGGTATTTGAGGTTCCTTTTTCCCATTCTGTGGGTGCATTCTTTATTCTTCTTGCTTTCTTTCAAGTCCCTGTCTCCCTTGACAATCTCTTTCCTAGGTCCTCATTCAGCCAGTCTGATAGCAGCCCCCAGGAAGGGCAATCTGAATTAATTTGTTTTAATTGTGGATTACTTTCCAAAGCTTGGCCTACTCTATAAGACAACATCTCAGCCTCCCCTGGGACCACCCATTTAGTCTTCAACCCAGCTTCTTTGACTTTTTTCCAGCCATCTGTTTTACTTGGGCAAAGAAAATCAGTTTTAATGTCTACATGTTTTTCCTTTCATCTATATTTTTGGCACCTTTAGTTAATTCAGAGTTAGCTCCAGAAAGGAAACATTTACCATCCCTCTGCAGCTGTTCAGTCCTGGAGGAGGAAGTGGAGAGTTTTGTTCCTCTTCCCATTGGCCTGATCCCCCTTATTCTGACCATAGCTATTCCATCATCCTTGCACTTAAGCCTGCCTGACACCTGGATGCACTGATTTTTGCTTTGCAATGAGGATAATAACTTATGAGCTCAACTCTTGTCAATTCATTTTTCGATATGTATGAGTTCTGAATCTCAGTATATAATCCAGGGCTCAGAGTCCAGAGCCGGGGGTTCTACCTTTGACTCCACCAGTCATCAAATAAACCACATCATCATGTTGGACCTCACTTCTCCCATTTGTGAAATGAGGGTACTTATCTGTAACAGAGATGCTGAATTCAGAGGTCATTACATACCTACGTATCAAAGAATGGAGAAACAGCTAAATAGAGACGTTGTCAGCTGCAGGGTAACTGGGCATGACAGGGATTTGAAACTGAGAAGGCATGGCCTACCTAAAGACATTTGCTGGCTCAGTTAAATCTATCCACAAGCCCCTTGGCTGAAGACTGGCTTTGGCTGACAGTCTGTGAGCTGTATGATACTTTAAGCCCTGACATTCTGTAAACCCCAAGTCCCTCCGTGTTACAGCTGTTTCCTCTGAATAATTTCCCCTTAAATAATATTTAAGGCAGAATATTACATGTATTATGCTAGAAAATGGAATATAATTTTATCAATCGTACTACCCAGCCCTTTGCTCATAGGTGGAGATAATACGCTAGCATGGAGTTGATTTGTTAGTAGGTAACGATCACTTGAATCAGAGCAAATACATAAATGTAATAGAAAATGTATAGAAAAGGTAAAACAAAAGTTTTGTGGCCTGAAAAATTACATATTCTTGAAATACTGTTTTCTTATCAGAGCTGGAATTTGGAAAAGTCTAGATGAAATGTGCAGAAGTGACAATGACTCCAAGGAAGGTAAATAGCAGCATCTCCTTCGCCTTGTTTGTCTCCATTATTAGAAGCTCTCTGATGGTTTGCAGTGGACTTGGCTGGCAGAAAAGGCCCAAAAGGAGCATAAGGAGTCCTTGTTGTAGGTCTGGTCTCAAACATGGGCCCAAGGGTTTGGGGAGCTTTCCAGTTAGAACACAATGTGCTGAGGTTGTAGCCACACTGACATAAGGTATGTTTGGGAACAGTGGCTAAGGCAGTAAGTATAAATATTACTACTCTTAAAAACTGAACCTCGAGAATGATATGATATGATCAGTACAGGAATCTACACCAGCAATGCTATCACGATAGTTACAGGATTGTGTTGGACATCCTTCAGTAGCGAAGTCTAATGGCAGCAAGCAACAACAGCAGTAATGGACCAGTCTCCCTCTCTGACTCTCTCGTTACCTTGCATTTGGAAAAACAACTAGTCAACCACAATTTAAACCACCTAAATCCGAGGCTCTTGGAAAATTCAGAGTGGAGAATGACTCCAGAAGCAGGGAAAAAAGTGATTTTGTGATAACATGCAAATGTTGGCTCTTGAGAAAACTTTTTTTTTTTAGATGAAAGTAAAAGAGATGAAATATATGGTGATTGAAGGAGAACTGGCTCTGGGTGGTGAACACACAATGTGATATGTAGATGATGTATTACAGAATTGTACACCTGAAACTTAGGTAACTTTACTAACCATTGTCACCCCAATAAACTTTAATTAAAATAAATAAATCAATAAAACTGAAATACATGGCATTGTTGGCTGTTGCCATAATAAAGTTATGTAACACATGATCATGATATTTCAGTAGTATTTAGCAATAAGTGTTCTCACAGACTTATGAGTGCACTACAGCTAATCTAGGCCGAGGTCAGCTGGGCCACTCTGCTTCTCACTGCAGATCTCTGGGTCAGTACAGCAGTTATGCTCTGGTCTTGCATCCTTCCTGGACCATCAGGCTAGCAGTGATGTGTTCTTCAAATGGTGGTGGTAGAGGTGCTAGAGGGAATATTCAAATACACAAGTACATTTTACGCGCTTGCTTGTGTCATGTTTTCTAACACCCTGTTTATTTGCCAAAGAAGTTACATGGCTGAGCTCAAAGTGAAGGGGCAGGAAAGCATATTCCTCCAGTAGAGGAACAAAAAGTGATAGGGCAGAGGCATGAAGAATCGAGGCCAATAACTGAATCTACAACAGATGTGAACATACTTTATATCCTGAATTGAGGAAAAGGGTTTATCAGATAATTATAGATTTGGATGAGCTTCAAGGTTTTAGGTATTGTCTGTGAAATAAAACACATTGCTTTTTGCCATAGTGATATGTGGTTGAAAAATATGTCAAAGATTCTGTGTGAGACATTTACTCATGTGCAGGTACACAAACATGCGTATGTTCAATGTGAGTTGAATTCTATGGCTGAGATTAATTGATCGCCAAAGATCCATGGTTCCACTTTAATATGTAGAATTATTACTAAGAATTGGATGCACTACCAGGAACCAGATTTTCCAGTAGGTGATGCCATGTCACTAGTCCTGGCCAATGGAATGGGAATAGAAAGAGAGGGGCCGTGACTCAGGCCACGTTAAGTGAGAAGTGGATGTCCTTTCTCCACCTGCAGTTCCCCATCTGCTCAGTGACTGCAGAAGGTTCCGAGTCCCTTCTGACAGATTAGTCTCAAGATGGAACAAGGGTAGGTTTCTGGATCTTGTGGAGGCCCACCTGCCAACCAGGAACGCTTGCATACTCCTACATGATTAAGAAATGAGCTTCCATTGTGTTTGGGTTGTGCCACTAAATTGCAGTAAAAATGTCTTACCTAAAACAGTCATAGGGAGAAGACACTGAAGCTCCTCCTCTCACCTTAGAGAATATATAGGGAAGGGTAAAATAATCAAAGAGAACATTTATTGCACATCTACCATGTGCAAGGCTCACAGCTAAATATATCACCCAGGTAGATGTTTCAGACCTGCGATGTGGTTTATTGCATTATGAGATGGGAGTAGAAAGAGAAGCTGATTCCCTCCTCATGTGTTACACTGGGCTGGGCAATGGTAGATGAATAAATAATGGTAAAATCCCTCTATTTTGACATATATGGACACTGTAGAGCCATGTTATACAAGTCAGTGTAACATACCAAACCTTTTACAATAGGATGTGAGAACACCAAGAACACTGCAAAAAGTTTACAAATGGATGAAGAACTGGCAAAATTGTTCGATATCCAAAGGGCAATAATCAATTGTGTTCCACTGGACACAATTTCCATTTCGATGGATGGGACTTATCATCATTTCTTTATAATTTATTAAATTGCAAAATAGCTTGAAGACAGTAGGATTTGAGACAATCTAACAGTTGAATCTGATATTATACTCAGTAATGTTTTTGATTCATTTCAAACTTTTTCATAGTTTTCCTCTATAACATACAACCTAATATAAAATGTAACACTCGGCCCGATTATATAAGTGATGTCTTTCTGTCAGTCATATGTGTTAAACTTGAAAAGATTTCTGATTATTGCACACCTGAGTAGCGGGGACTTAGCTTGAGTCTAATTTGTAAACCCTACTAAATATCAGAAGTAAATAGGTAGGAAGCAGTGTTACTAAAAATCTACTATTCATGAACAACTGAGACCTCTTGGGAATGAACTCATC
Organism: Rhinolophus sinicus; assembly: GCF_036562045.2. NCBI lineage: Eukaryota > Metazoa > Chordata > Mammalia > Chiroptera > Rhinolophidae > Rhinolophus > Rhinolophus sinicus. The sequence continues at coordinate 13,904,812 of NC_133761.1, read as the reverse complement.
CTAAGGAAAGAGTACGCCTAGCATGACTCTGTAACACGGAGGTACACAGTGCAGGGAAGGAGTGACTGATTATGGGGGGGGGGGAAATGTCTGTTTCTCCAGTTTGTTTCCTGGATTTTTCCAAAATGAATTCACTTATGGCCCTAATGGCAGTATTGCAAATAAATTAAGATAAAGAAATCATTACAAAATTCTGTAAGATATTAGACCCAAGTTGTTAATGTTGAGCCAAGTCATAGCACAAAAAGGAAAATGCCATTCTCCCCCACTTCGATTTTTTACATCACGGGTTCCAGTGAGTTAGTAGCTGGGGAGGTGAAAAATGAAGGGAAGAAAATGTCATTACATGTTGAAGAATAGTTTGTACATGCCATCAGGTGTTAATATCCATAACCATAGAAGTCACTCTATTTTCTAATAATCCATAGGGGGAAAATTGTATATTGGTTATGTGACAGAATGTGGAATATAATAGTACACAAAATCAAGGAACCCAAATTGTGAAACACATGCTATTGGTTTAGGTTGGTCTATGCTAATATAAAACTTGCAAATTTAAATATTTCTCAAATTCACTCAGTTCTTTCCATTCTCATTGTAATCATCCTAGACCAAACCACTATTTTCTCCCACTGGGACTATGAAGAAAGTCTCCTCAGAGTAAAAGGAGCAAATCGCAAACTAAAACTGCTTAAAACCTTTTGTGGCTTCCTATTGACTTACAAAGAGTCTGTCTTAACATGCCCTAGAAGACCCCACTTCATCTCACCCAGGCTGCCTCTTTATTCTTAGCCCAACCACTTTCTCTCTTCCTTAATCTACTGTATGATTTTCCATAACTCAGTAACTGGAATCTGCCTTGGTTTCTTCTCTCTCTGGATGGCTAGTTTGTTTAGTAATAGGTAGCAGTTTGTCAACAAAAAGAAAGGGAAAGAATGCCCCAAACTAAACCCCTACACCCAAACTAGATTACATGGTCCCATGAAACTGTACTTTTCCTCTGCTACCCAGTGTTCTATTACTTAGATGTTTTTTATAATTTACTTGAAAATGTCTGTCTCTCTATATTTTAAATGTATAAAGGCAGGTATGCATGGCATATAATAGGTAGGAACTAAATGAAATATACATTGAATAAAAGCAAAGAAATAATTTGAGCTCCATCTCCTGGAGATATTTACCACTCTCCTATATGATCATACCCCTATCCAACCATTCTCTTGTGTGACAGTATTTTGCTTCCTTCTACTTAGGTATTTCTTCCTTACGTTGAGTTACATGAAAACTTGAATCAGGCTGGGCGTGTGGTGGATGCTCTATAGTGACAGATTCTATTTCTTCATTGTTTTCAATACTGATAGACAAAATGTTAAATCTTCTGGGATCTGAGTACTGCTGAGTCATGTCTAGGTTCCTGGCCTTTGACTGCAGAGGCAAATGTGGCTCCCAGAGCTAAGGCTTCAATTCTCCTAAGTGTGTAGAGAGTAAGCGGCTTTGAGAGAAGATTGTTGGCCAGGCAAGGAGATGCCCTCTTCTAAATTCTAGGTGTGTTGCTGTCCTCTGTGGAGCTATGAATGCTGCGAGACAGCCTAGAGATTCCTCTGGACTCTGAATTAAGCAACTTGGCTTCAGAAGAGCTTTAGAACAAGGAGTGAGTGACCCGAGGAGGGCCCCAGTCCAGGGACCAGGGACTCACAGGCACAGTATCTTCCAGTAGCAGGACATATGCCAGGCACTCTTGGGACAGCTGTGCCATACATTCACATATTTTTGAACTAAAGAAATGTTCTAAATCATCCAGTTCTAAGATTGCAAACTGACCCCATGTGGGCAAGGATAAGGCTTCCAGATGTGTTTGGTTCATCTTGAACAATATTTTAAAAATGGTTCAGTCTCATGTAAGAATGCAGATAGCCAATCTTTCTTGAAAAACTTTTGATCAGGACACATTGTCACAAGGCAGCAATGGGACAATGGTGGACATGGCTGCCTCCCTTATCTGAGTGGTTCACTCCCCATTAGACGACTTGGAACCCACTCAATTCTTTTGTAGGCAGTTATTTTGCTACCCTCTTTTTAATCCAATCGTCTTGTTTCACGATGAAGGAACCATCTCCTTCTGGGGATAGTTTTGGGGGTGGAAAAGTGGGTGAGATGAACTGGCCACAGCAACAGAGCACAGTACTGGCAGAGCTGGGACTGGAATCCCGCCCGTGATGGCTGCCATATCATCAGCTCTATTAAGAATCTGGTGTATGAGAAAGTAGACTGGGGGATGCCCCCGCTCAGAGTTATCTTACCAGAGACATTAACTACCTTTCCCAAGGTCCCACAGCTTACAAATGGATAAGCGTGACTGGTCTTATCATTATTTCTACATCCCACATAGGACGTAACGGTGCAAAACACAGTGCTTGGGAATCAAAGTGAGCGAGATTGGATAACGCAAAACACAGTACTTGGGAATTGAATGAGTGTGTGTGACTACCCTCTGCGAAGTTGTCTTATCACTGCATTTTCTTCCTACTCCTCCTTTTCATTTGGTTACATTGAATCCAGCCACACACATTAATCAGATGGGCAGGGTTACACATTGTTTTCACAGGAAATCCTCCCTTCCTCCTTCAGTTTACCTAAAAGGATGGGAAGCCGGGAGGGGGGGTTGCCAGTGTATACACACACATGTCGATGTATATATTTATACGCCACACATAGCCATCCACACATATGTCTGTGAAACAGTATGCGCTCCCTGCAGCATCTGGCGTTCTGTGAAGTCCTGACCTCTGCTCCCTTACAGCTGTGTTGGCTCAGAGTTTAGAGCAAGACTTGCAAGACTCCCTGAAGAACATATGTTTCTAAGCAGTCCCCCAGTTCTCTATCCTTTTTCTTTTTGCAGGGGGAGGCATAAAAGAAAGGTTGCCACCTAGGACTTTATACTGGTAGCCTTGCTTCCCTGGAGAGTTTCTCATGGTTGAAAGAACCATCCACCAAAGACAGAGGTGGTGTCAGCCTCAGGCTCTGTCATCTCCCTCCCGCCCTCCCTCCCCTCCCCAGCTGGCCCACAAAAGAGCTGGTAACATCTCACTTTTTCATTGTTTGTACTCTTCGTACTGATGGCTTTGTCAGGAAAAGGGGGTTGGCAGCTTTGGACAAGAGGGAGCTTCTCAGTCTCCTTAGTTGCAAAGCAGCTGGTAGAAAAACTCAGGGGCAACCTAAGATGCTCTCGTGAGTCTTTGGCACCTCAGCCCTGTCACGTCCTCACGTGCTGTGTTTTCAGACCTGCGTCTGGCTTGGTGGGTTTGGGAAGGCGCACGTTCCATGTTCCTGCATGGAACATGGCTCCTGCACGCAGGTGGGGATCGACCGACAGTGAAACACCAGGTGCTCAGATGCCTGTTGTGCTTTCGTTTGGGGGAAACATCATGGATTGGGTGTTCTAAATGGCCACAAGGTAGCATAGTTTTAACAAATTAGAAATAGATTTAAGTTGGTGTGTGTTAGGAAGGCACAGCGAGGCCTCCCAGGTTTTTTAAACTGGGCGGGCTCCCTTCACATCGCTCGATGTCTTTGGGTCCCACCAGCTGACATCTAGGTCATGCTCGCGGGGGAAGAGGAGGAAATTCACCAGTTCTGTATTCCCAGCTTGCTGGACTCCACACATTGAATCCACCTCCTATCTCTGCTCCCAAAAACATCTCCTCTGATCTTTCCTACCTCAGTCAAACACTTGGAGTGTTCTTTGATAGCTCTTTCTCTTAGAAACCATATCGATTCATAACAAGAACAACAAAAAAAATCCAGTTGCCTTTATCTGCAGAGTACAAACAGACTCCAGTAAGTTCTTAGCAATGCTTTCATTTCTACCTGCCTTTTATCACAGCTCTGGAGAAAGAGAGAGAAATCGCATTTAGCTTGGACTAATTGTAATCCCATCCTAACTGGTCTTGCTTCCAACTTACCCTCTTAAAACCATAGCTTGAGGGATCCTTTAAAAACATAATGCTCTCCTCTATTCTGAATCCTCCAATTGTTTCTGATATCATTCAGTACAGAAACCCACATCTAAGTCGTGGCTTACAAGGCTGTAGGTAACTGAGTCCCCATTTATTTTTTCTCCTTACATTCTAGGTGTCAGAAGGTCTTTTTCTTCACTTCCTTAGTTAGGTCAATATTAAAATACTACCTCATCCGGGAGACATTTTCTGACCCACTGGTGTATCACCCGCCCCAGATCTCCGTACCCCCATCCTGCCTTGTTTTTCCTAGCTCTTGACACCACCTGATATAGTCACTTGCCTACTTGTTTATATTTTTTTCTCCTTTCACCAAGAAGTATATCTTATGAGGGGCTTTCTTCCATTCACTGCTTTATACCCGGTTCTTCACATACTGAATGGTTTCGCAGTATGTGCTTGCTTACCATGTATGGAGTGGGTGAATGCATTGGATTACCTGGGTCAGGTAAGTGGGCACTCACAGAGCCAGTGGCCGAGCTTACAGAACAATATGCAGGATGCCCCTTAGCCCAGGTCTAGAAAATACAAAAGGTGGGTACATGGCTGAAATTGAGACGGGGTGTGGGGGGCAGAGTGGGTAAAATAGGACCAACTGATGGTACCAATCCAAGGACTGCAAAGTAGTCGCCTGAATATAGAGTAAACCCCACTGATGATGAGCTGACCTTATTGGGCACTTACTATGGACTTGTATTAGTTTCCTAGGGCTGCCATAACGAGTTACCACAAACATGGTGGCTTGAAACAATAAACTTTTATTCTCTCACAGTTCTGGACGCTAGAAATCTGAAATCAAAGCGTTGCTAGAGCCATGCTTCCTCTGAAGCCTCCAGGGACGAATTCTTGCTCACCTTGTCCAGCTTCCAGTGGCCCCAGGTGTTGCTTGACCTGTAGCCACATAATTCCAATTTCCACCTCCATCTTCACACGGACTTCTTCTCTTCATCTCTGGGTGTCTTCTCCTCTTATAAGCACAGCAATCGCTGGATTTAGGGCCCACCCTAATCCAGTATGACCTCACCTTAATTATAGCTGCAAATACCCTGTTTCCAAATAAGGTTACAGTCTGCGGTTCCAGGTGGACATGAATGGGGGGCGGGGGGCGGCACTATTCAAGTCACTATAATACTCAAAGCATTTAATTAATTTATATCTTCACAACTCTCTGAGACAGATGCTTTCATTGGCAACATTTTACAGACACAGAAATGGAGGCTCAGAGAACTTCAGTACATTGCCGAAGGCATATAGCTAGAAAGTAGATTCAAACCTAAACAGATCTGACTCCACAACCCATCCAGTTTGATCTTGTTACTCTTCCATGTTGGTTCCAATTCCCACCACAATAATATGTTCAGAATATGTTTGATGGTTAGGAAAGAACTTACCTTACTAAGCCTGTATTTAAAACCATAGACTGGGCTACCTTGCAAATACAACCAACACTTGTAACTGCTCACAGCACTTTTACAAGTCACTGATCAAAAGCCCAGATGTCAGGAAGATGAGAGAGACCCTATCCCAGGATCCTCTAGGCCTGAGGTCACTGTCCAGGGAAGCTCTTGCTGGGGGTCTGGGGGAGAGGAGGGGAGTGAAATCATTTCCCCACAGGGGCACTGAGGAACCACTGCAAAAACAATCTTTACCTTGGACAGAGTGTGAAATTCAAAGCAGCTGAAAATGGGCTAGGACCACCTTGGGATCTGCTTTAGGCTAGAACGCATGTGAAGGGAAAAACAAGCCAAATCATTGCAGCACAGAAACTGTCTCATATCTGCTCAGAATGACGCATTCACTGTGTATGGGTTTACGTGTAGCAAGAAGACAGGAAAATTATACCTTATCATGTTCTCTGCCCCCGTGGCCTTTATAAATAATGTGCAATGCAAGCACAAGCCACATTTTTCATGATTTCCCCTGTGAAATACTCCACAGCGTTCCAGCCTGGGAATATATTTACTTCTGTGATCTAAATTCTCTCCCTGGTTTGCATTAGCTTTCACCAAACCTCTGGCCTAGAATTATCATTGGTTGAAAGCCAGCTGGTCAACAAGAATGCTGAAGAGTTGAAGTCTCTGTATAGTTTCCCCTTTCTAGGAATTTAAGCACAAAATGAGACATTTCAGTGTTCTGAGATGGCATCTGTTTCTTTCTGCAGCTTCTCTCTTCTCTACTCCTTTACCTCTTCTTCCCCTAGCCTGACTTCCTCCCCTCCTCTTCCTTTCTCTCTCTTTTCTCACCCTTTTCTCTCTTCTGCTTCTCCCTGTCATCCACACCCCAACCATCTCTCTTTATCTCTCTCCCCTCTCTCCAGACTTTCTTAATCATTTTGATATTTTTCAGATCCTTGTGGCCTTGTTAAGTAAGCCAGGCAATTAGTTTTTTGGGTTTTTTTTTAAATCTAATGTCTTAAAAAATAATTTCCACCAACTCCCTGCCTTCCAGTGTGCACTGGTGCCAAGACCTTTCCGAATGTTTACTCTGCTGATAAACTTAATCATGGCTTTCAGACACAAACTCGCTTAACTTCCTTCCCAACTCTTCTGGACTTCAGGATAGGTTCACACCCATCCTTTCTTTCCTCTTAGGTATTTCAGAGGTAGAGATATTCTTCTCTTTCTTACTTCCTCAATCACCCCCTCTTTAACTCTTGTTGTGCCAATTAGCCTGTGGTAAAATTGTTTTTATAAAAATTTTTTTAAATACATGTTTCGCTTTAAGTTGCCTATTCGCTTAAAGAACCTATTGAGGACATCAAGTAAGGACTTACTATAATTTCAGAAATTTACTTTTATTTTTAATTTTTAAAATTCTTTTCCGTTACAGTTGGCATTCAGTATTAGTTTCAGGTGTACGGTGTACTGGTTAGACGTGTATAATTTACGCTGTGATACCCCTTATAAGTCTAATACTCACCTGGCACTATATGTAGTTTTTGCAACATAATTGACTATATTCTTTATGTTGTACTTTACGTTCCCCGTGACTATTTTATAACTACCAATTTGTGTTTCTTAATCCCTTCACCTTTCTCACCCTGATCCCCAACCCCACCGTCCCTCTGGCAGCCATCAGTTTGTTCTCTGTATCCAGAGAGAACAAACTGTTTTGTTTTCTTTTTTCATTTATTTTGTTTCAGAGATTTATTTTTTTTAAAAAGATGGACCTTGTGGCCTGTTCACACTCAGCTCAAGCTCTTGCATTTTCTTAATATGCAATTTCAGGCAACAGAATTCAGAATTACTCATAAGAACCACCAATAAGATCTTTAAAGCTTCAAGCTTTAAAGAAGTAAACAATGCACTGGAGTTGCCTGTTTAAGGCAGGAAGATAAACGACTCATTGTTAAAACAAATAATGAAAAGAAAGATTCAGATAAAAAAATTTGTTTCAAAAATGAATGGAAAAATAGTTTCTGGTTAATCTTTAGTTAATCAGACAATATAGATAACTGCAGCTTTCCATTTAAGAGCATTTTGTTTAAGTAAATATCACCCTGGCCTATTTTCCTTAAGATTCAGACTAAACTCATAATTTCAGAGCATCTCTAATTTCAGGTCTTGAGCTAAGGGCTCTCAAATATGTTATGTATTCATCCTGAGAACAAGTCTGAAAGATTAAGTGGCAGCCAGTGGACAGGGAAGCTCAGAATTCAAAGTTAGGCTAGAGGACGGTATAGTTGAAACACAACTAGACTTAAAGTTAGAAACCCTTATTCCAGTCTCATGTTGATCACTTACAGCTGTGAATGTTTGGGTAATATTTTAACCCTTCCAAATTTGTTTGAATTATAGGGGAAATATCTTTTGCAAATCTGTCTTTCCGAGTTGTTTTGAGCTTAAATGAGAACAAACGTAAATTAATGTGTACGGAATTGTAATAAACACTTTTTTTTTTTTCAATAGTGAGTTGATTTTTAGCTTATCTCCCCACCTACTCCCTGAAATGCAGCCAGTAATTGTAGACTAAAGCAGTTCCCTCTTCCCTCCAATCCTAGCCCCGTTGTAAGCGATGAAGGCTGACATGGTCCTGCCAGCAGGGAGCACCTATGAGGCCTCACAATTAAGTTCTCGAACTAGTTGCAATGATGTCGCTAACCTTTTTTGATATCAGAGGGATCATTCATTATGAATTTGGACCAACTGGACAAACAGTTAACCAAGTTGACTATTTGGAAGTGCTGAAAATGCTGCATGAAAAAGTTAGACAAAAATGACCTGAACTTTTCGCAAACAACGCATGGCTCTTGCATCACGACAATGCACCAGCTCACACGGCACTGTCTGTGAGGGAGTTTTTAGCCAGTAAACAAATAACTGTATTGGAACACTCTCCCTACTTACCTGATCTGGCCCCCAGTGACTTCTTTACCCAAAGATAAAGGAAATATTGAAAGGAAGACATTTTGATGACATATAGGATCCCAAGGGTAATAGGACGACAGCTCTGATGGCCATTCCAGAAAAAGAGTTCCAAAACTCCTTTGAAAGGTGGACTAGGCACTGGCATTGGTGCCTAGCTTCCCAAGGGGAGTACTTCGAAGGTGACCATAGTGATATTCAGCAAGAGGGATGTAGCACTTTTTCTAGGATGAATTTGTGAACTTGATTGTCAGACCTCGTTATTTTTCATCAGTAAAGGTCAATACCTAGTTGAAAATAAATTGGATGCTAGTCTAGTTCAAGATTATGTGTCTGGATTGTCTCCAGATCATTTGCTATCTAGAGAATCATTCAAAGATGGACTCATGCAACATGTCTGGGAAACTGCAGCTTTGGGGCCCTGATACGTACCCAGTCTTGAAAGGGCCCTACACCAGCATAGAATGGAGTGCTGAATGGCTTTAAAAGAATAATGTTAACAATAGCAGCAGCAGTGCACCCTACAGCTCTCATGATGTGGCAGGACATAACCTGCTCCATACGATCCTCATAACCACCTTCTAGGCAGGTCCTATTATGATACCCATTCGACCCAAGTGGATGTGGAAGCACAGAAAGATTAAGTATAATAGCAGTTATTTCCAAAATTTATTGATGTTTTGAGTACAATAAACACTGTGCTAATCACTTGACATGAATTTTTCCATTTGATTTTCACAATAGTCTTCTGAAACAAGTGCAATTATTATCCCAGTGCTCTAAAGGGGGAGAAACAGGCCCAGAAGGTTAAGTGACTTCCCTAAGACCATACAACCAGCTAGCTGTTGAGCTGAGACTTGAAGGCAGGGAGGTCTGCGTCCAAAATGAATTCTGTTACTAGCCAGTATAAGGCTTGAAACCATTCCAGATAAATGATCTTTTCAACTAACAAGTGATTGGCTGACTTCACTGGATTCATGCAGTTTCATGGTTGTCAGTGCTGTATTTACGGTCTTTGCAGTGGTGACTAAGAATCTTGCAGGCAGGGTGGTTTCAGCTCGTTCTGGCCCAGAACTCTGTGCTGTTGATCTTCTCCAGGACCAACCTCAAACTACAGGGATTCAGTGAGGGGAGATCATCTGTGTACTATCAAAGTCACCTCAGAGGTTCTTTTATTGTTTTCCTGTAGTTTGGTTTCCTGCCAGCGCCCAACTTCGCCTTGACCTTTCAAAAATGATATAGTAGACTAGAAATACATCATGTCTCTTTCTAATTCTTCTGGCTAGATTACGTATCACAACTTTTTATAAAAGGATTACTATCTAAATTTTATGAAATTCATTAAAATTTAATTAAATTTATTACATTTTTTCATGAGTTTCAGGTATACAGAACAATGTAATAGTTAGACATTTATCATTTATACCCCTCGCAAAGTGATAACCCCCTGCCCCCAATCTACTACCCCTCTGACATCGCATACAGCCGTTACATTTCCACTCTCTCTATTCCTAATTCTGTACTCCACTTCTTATGACTATATTTGTCTATCCAAATATCTATATATCTATATATCTATATCTGTATATAATTATAGTTGACAGTCATTATTATTCAGCTTCAGGTGTACAGTGCAGTGATCAGGCATCTACATTAGCCCTGAGCTGGTCTCCCTAATGAGACAAGTGTCCATCGGATACCCTACAAAATCTTTACAGCATTATTGGTTATATTCCCCAAACTGACTTTTATATCCCCATGGCAATCTTGTGGTTATTAACTGTGCTTTCTAATCCCCTCACCTTCTCCCTCATCCCCACCTCTCCTCCCATCTAGCAACCCTGTTTTTCCTCTATATCTCTGAGACTTTTTTCTGATTAGATCATTCGTTTAGTTTTTACTTTAGATTCCACATATAAGTGAGATCATAAGGTATTTGTCTTTCTCTGTCTGATTTATTTCACTTAGCATAATGTTTCTAGGTCCATCCATTTCATTGCAAATGGTAAGATTTCATTCTTCTTTATGGCTGCATAATACTCCACTGTATAAATGTACCACAGTTTCTTAATTCAGTCGTCTACCAATGGGCAGTTCGGTTGTTTCTATGTCTTGGCTATTGTGAATAGCGCTGCAGTAAACATAGGGGTGCATAAATTTTTTCAAATTAGAGTTTTGGATTTCTCTGGATAGATACCTAGAAGTAGAATTTCTAGGTCATAAGGTAGTTCCATTTTCAGTTTTTTTGAGATACCTCCATGCTGATTTCCATAGTGGCTGCACCAATCTGCAATTCCACCAACAGTGCACAAGGGTTCCCTTTTCTCCACATCCTCACCAGCACTTGTTGTTTGTTGATTTATTGATGATAGCCATTCTGACCGGAGTGAGGTAGTATGTCATTGTGGTTTTTATTTGCGTTTCTCTAATGATTAGTGACGTTGAGCATTTTTTCATATGTCTGCTTGCCATCTGTATGTCCTCTTTAGAAAAATGTCTTTTCATGTCCTCTGCCCATTTTTCAACTGGGTTGTTTGGTTTTTTTTTGGAGTTAATTGAGTTTTTTTTATAAATTTTGGATATTAACCCCTTATTGGATATATCATTGACAAATATCTTCTCCCATTTGGTAGGATGCCTTTTTGTTTCTTCTCTTACTTACCTTGCCCAAGGGAATATATCAGTAAAAATATTACTCCAGGTAATGTCTGTAAACTTTCTTCCTATATTTTCTTCTAGGAGTTTTATGGTTTCAGATCTTACATTTGAGTCTTTCATCCATTTTGAATTTATTCTTGTATATGGTGTAAGGAGGGGTCCAGCTTCATTTTTTTCTATGTGTCTGTCCAGGTTTCCCAGCAACATTTATTAAATAGACTGTCTTTACCCCATTGTAAATCCTTGCTTCCATTGTTGTAGATTAAATGACTATATAGGTGTGGATTTATTTCTGGGCTCTCTGTTCTGTTCCATTGATCTGTATGTCTGTTTTTATTCCAGTACCGTGCTGTTTTGGTTACTGTAGCCTTGTAGTATAATTTGATGTCAGGTTTTGTGATACCTCCCACTTTGTTCTTATTTCTCAACATTGCCGAGGCTATCCGGGTCTTTTATGGTTCCATATAAATTTTAGGATTATATGTTCTATTTCTGTGAAAATATCCTTGGTAGTTTGATAGGAATTGCATGGAATCTGTATATTGCCTTAGATACAGTATGGACATTTTAATGATATTAATTTTTCCTATCCATGAGCTTGGTATGTGTTTCCATCTATTTGTATCTTCTTTAATTTCTCTCTTCAGTGTCTTAGGATTTTCTGAGTACAGGTCTTTTACTTGTGTGGTTAAATTTATTCCTAGGTATTTTATAGTTTTTGAAGGAATTGTAAATGGCATTTTTTTCTTAATTTCTCCTTCTGATATTTTATTATTGGTATATGCAAATGCAACTGATTTCTGAATATTGATTTTATATCCTGCTACTTTACTAAGTTCATTTATCAGTTCTAACAGTTTTTTTTTTTGGTGGAGTCTTTAGGGTTCTCTACATATAGTATCATGTCATCTGCATATAATGACAATTTTACTTCCTCCTTACCAACTTGGATGCCTTTTATTTCTTTTTCTTATCTGATTGATGTGGCTAGAACTTCCAGCACTATGTTGAATAGATGTGGAGAAAGTGGGCAACCTTGCCTTGTTCCTGATCTTCAGGGGAATGGTTTTAGCTTTTCCCCATTGAGTATGATGTTAGCTGTGGGTTTATCATATATGGCCTTTATTATGATGAGATATGGTCCCTCTATTCCCACTTTCTTAAGAGTTTTTTTTATCATAAATAGCTGCTGGATATTGTCAAATGCTTTTTCTGCATCTATTGATATGATCATATGATTTTTATTTTTCATTTTGTTAATGTGGTGTATCACATTAACTGATTTGTGGATGTTGAACCAACCTTGCATACCAGGAATGAATCCCACTTGATCATGCTGTGTGATCATTTTAATGTATTTCTGAATTCTGTTTGCTAATATTTTTTGAGGATTTTTGCATCTATGTTCATTAGGGATATTGGCCTGTAGTTTTCTTTTTTTGTAATGTCTTTGTCTGATTTTGGGATCAGGGTGATAGTGGCCTCGTAAAAAGTGTTTGGGAGCCTTCCCTCCTTCTGGATTCTTTGGAATAATTTGGGGAGAATAGGTGATAATTCTTTTTTGAATGTTTTGTAAAATTCACCTGTAAAGCCATCTGGTCCAGGGCTTTTGTTTTTTGGGAGCTTGTTGATTACTGATTCAATTTGCCTGCTGGTAATCAGTCTATTCAGGTTTTCTGTTTCTTCTTGAGTTAGCCTTGGAAGGTTGTATGCTTCTAGAAAATTGTCCACTTCTTCCAGGTTGTCTAATTTGTTGGCATATAGCGGCTCATAGTAATTTCTTAAATTTTTTTGTATTTCTGTGGTGTCTGTTGTCACTTCTCTGCTTTCATTTCTGATTTTATTAATTTCCTCTCTTCTTTTTGATGAGTCTGGCTAAAGGTCTGTCGATTTTGTTTATTTTCTCAAAAAACAGCTCTTGGATTCATTGATCTTTTGTATTGTTTTTTTGGCCTTTATTTAATTTCTTTCTATTCTGCTATTTATTATATCCTTCCTTGTACTCCCTTTAGGCTTATTTTGCTATTCTTTTCCAGATCCCTTAAGTGTAAGGATAAACTGTTGATTTGTGATTTTTCTTCTTTCTTTAAGTAAGCCTGCATTGCTATGAATTTCCCTCTTAGGACTGCTTTCAATGCATCCCATAGATTTTGGGTCATTATGTTTTCATTTTCATTTGTCTCGAGATATCTTTTATTTCTTCTTTGATCTCATTGTTGACCCATTCATTAGTTAGTAACATGTTATTCAACCTCCATGTATTTGTGTGTCTTCCGGTTTTTTTCTGGTAGTTGATTTCTAATTTCATAGCACTGTGGTCAGAAAAGACAATTGGTATGATTTCAGTTTTCTTAAATTTATCGAGGCTTGTTTTGTGGCCTAACATGTGATCTATCTTGGAAAATGTTCCATGTGTGCTTGTGAAGAATGTGTATTCTGCAGCTTTGGGGTGAAATACTCTGAAAATATTGATTAAATCCAGCTGGTCCAATGTGTCATTTAAGGCTGTTGTTTCCATATTGATTTTCTGTCTGGAAGACCTGTCCTTTGTTGTCAGAAGTGTGTTGAAGTCCCCTACTATGATAGTGTTACTGTTGATATCCGTCTTTATGTCAGTCAATATCTGTTTTATATATTTAAGTGCTCCTATGTTGGGTTCATAGATATTTACTAGGGTTATGTCCTCTTGTTGGATCAATCCCTTTATTATTATATAGTGCCCATCTTTGCCTTTTAATATATTCTTCATTTTAAAGTCTATTCTGTCAGATATAAGTATTGCTACTCTAGCTTTTTTCTCATTTCCATTTGCATGAAATATCTTACTCCAAACCTTCACCTTCAGCCCATGTGTGTCTTTTGATCTGAGGTGAGTCTCTTGTATACAGCATATGCAAGGGTCTTACTTTCTTATCCACTCAGCCCCCCTATGTCTTTTGATTGGAGCATTTAATCCATTTATATTTAAAGTGATTACTGATAGGTACATAGTTATTGCCATTTTGTTATTTGTAATTAGATGTTTTCATCTTTCTTCTGCTCACAGAAGCCCTTTTAATATTTCCTGCAATGTTGGCTTGGTGGTAATGAATTCCTTTAACTTCTTCTTTTCTGGGAAGCTCTTTATCTCTCCTTCAATTTTAAGTGATAGCCTTGCTGGATAAAGCAATTTAGGTTGTAGGCCTTTGTTTTTCATCACTCTGAATACCTCCTGCCACTCCCTTCTGGCCTGCAATGTTTCTGTAGAAAAGTCATTTGATAGTCTTATAGGAGTTCCCTTGTATGTAACCCGCTCTTTCTCTTGCTGCTTTTAGGATTCTCTCTTTGTCTTTCACCTTTGCCATTTTAACTATAATGTGTCTTGGTGTGGACCTGTTTGGGTTTATCCTGGTTGGAACTCTCTGCACTTCCTGGGCTTGTATGTCGGTTTCCTTCACCAGGTTAGGGAAGTTTTTCATCATTATTACTTCAACTATGTTCTCAATCCCTTGCTCCCTTTCTTCACCTTCTGGTATTCCTATGATGTGCATGCTGTCGTGCTTGATGTTATCCCAGAGGTCTCTTTAACCATTTTCATTGTCTTTATTCTTTTTTTTCAATTTTGTTGTTCTGCTTGGGTGATCTCTGCTAACTTGTCGTCTAAGTCACTGATTCGATCCTCTGCCTCATTTAACCTAGTGGTAATTCCTTCAAGTGTGTTGTTTATTTCAGTTATTGTATTCTTTAGTTCTAACTGGTTGTTCATTACAATTTCTTTATCCTTCTTTATGTCATCACTAAGCTCCTTAAACATTCTTATCATCAGTGTTCTGCACTCTGTCTCTGATAGGTTGGTTACCTCTGTTTCATTTGGTTCCAATTCTGGAGGTTTCTTCTGTTCTTTTATTTGGGATATGTTTCTTTGTTTCTCCATTCTGGCTAATTCTCTGTGTTTGCTTTGATGTATTAGATAAATCCCCTAGGGTTCTTGGTCTTTTGCTGGGTGGTCTTCCATTATGTGTTTTTTATATTTGACTTGCACCACTTCCCTATTCTCCAGTGCATGTGCTCCAGAGGTGACCCTTGTATTGTGTATATTGTCCTGTTAAAGTTGAGCTTTAATTGCTTTTGGCTTGTCAGTAGGTGGGATTGACTCCTAAGCTGACTAGTTGTGAGACTTGGATATGTCCACAGTGGATGATCTGTTGCATAAGGATTGACCGCTCAAATGAGGCCTGGCCCTATGGGCTCTTGTGCCTGTAGAGAATTCCCTCTGGGTGTGTCACTTGTAGGTCAAACCCAGTAATACTCTGGTTTGGTCTGGAGTTGGCCTCTGGGTGTGTTGAATCTTGTGCCTCTTGGGCTGGGCCCTGGTGTAGGGCAATTTCAGAACAAAGCAAATCACCAAGCACAACAACAACAACAAAGAAAAAACCAAATGCACTCACATGTAAAAACAACCGATAACACACACTCAATACAGACAAAAATATATATTAAAAAAAAAAAAAGCAGTGCCAGTCTTGGCTTAATACCACCAAACAATCTCCAGTTTATCCTCTGCTGTACACGGAGTGCACTGCGTCTTGTGCAGTCAGAGCTGGTCACCTGGCACCCAGAGTGACCCTGGCACTGCACTTCTAGATGAGTGAGGCTATGGGATGTGGATGGTAGCTTTTACAAAGTCAGCGCAGTTTCTGCTCTTGCCTGCACATATGCGCGCTGAGAGTAACACAGCCAGCCCTGTGCCCAGGTCTCCTGAGTCTTAGGGCACTTCTTCTGTCGGGGGTGTGAGGGCCCCAGATTTCTGAGCTGCTGAAAGCCCAGAGCTGCCTCTGCCGCCTGCTGCTAAGTCCTGGGTGTGTCTCCGCAGTTGTAATTGCCCTGCCCTAGGCAGGCCAGAAAGGGTGGGGGCTGGGGACGGAGGAGGCTTCTCTTTCCCAGCCCAGCAGTGTCACACTCTTCCCAGCCTCTTTCCTGGGTCACAGCTGTAAACCGGGTCTTCCCAGAGCCTGAGCTCTATGGCTCCTCTGTAATCTGACACTACTCCTCAGTTCAGGGGCCAGCTTGAGTCTCTGAAAGGGTGGGGGTAGGATTGCTGTGGGAGAGTAGGGGGAGGGGCCCAGGTATGGCTTTTACTTCTTTGTCTGACCTAGGTCCCAGCTGGAGGTCTTAGCTGAGGTTACTGCCTCAAAAGCTGGATATGTTGCTCTCGCAGCAGGAGATCAGCTATGGGACACAAGGAAAGAGCCCACCTCCTGGCTCTTGTGATCTCTCTTCTGCCCTGGGGCCCCCTGTGTCTCCACAGCCCAGGATGCAGGCCGTGTCTCCACTCCGCTCCCTTCCCTTTACCCCTGCTCAACCTGTTTGCCCACCTTCAAGTACCTTCAAGTAATCCTCCTATGAGTCTCTTAGCTGTTCTGTGTGATGAGCAGAGAGTCCTTTGATGGGTTATAGATGTTCAATTTGTGGTAAATTCTGGAAGAGAACTCAAGAAGACCACCTTGCTGCTGCCATTCCTATGACATCCTAAATTTACTACATTTTTTGATGGAGGATAGACATGCAGGAATATAGGGAGGCAGGGAAATGGCAGGGTTGAGGATCATGTTGGCAAAAATGGCATGGGCTCTCCAAGGGGAGGTGGTTGAAGATGAATTTAAAAGGAAAGAAGACTTGATGGGGAAAGTATTAGAGGGATTCCTTATTGGTCAACTGGAACTGGTTCTCCGCTTTCCTTGGGCATCAGCAATACTAGAATACTTAAAAAAAAAAAAGTAAATGTCAAGGCCATACCCTTGGAGATTCTGATTCAATTAGACTGGATTGGGGCCTGAGAATTGCACCTAGAAAGCTCCCCAGATGATTCTAGGTGCAGCCAGCATTGAGAAGTGCTGGTAGAGGGGCAACCTGGTACTTACTATAAAAAGCATCCTGGAACTGGCCTAGTTAGTATACCTTGCAGATCAAGTCCTCCTTCTGCCATGTACATAAAGTATGACCTTGGATAGATCCCTGAGTCTTCTTTCTGGCTTTGGATTTAACATCATTTATGACAGACAGTATTATGACTATAAAAAAAAAGTATTGTTATTGATGACCCTATGCAAAATGTAAAGCTCTGTAGAAATTGTGGTAGGTAGCTTCTGAAATGGCTCCCAAAGATCTGACCTCCTCGTATTCATGTCCTTGTCTAATGGTCTCTGTTCTGTGTGGGCTGGACTGAGTGATGTGCTTGTAATACACAGAATAGGACATAAGTCATCACATTAAAATTAGGTAATAAAAGACTGTCTCCTTCTGTCTGTCTCTTTCTCTGTCCTTCTTGAATACTCCCTCTGTTGAAGCAAGCTGTCGTGGTGTGGGCTACTCTGTGAAGGGCCTCGTGTAGCAAGGACGGGTGGGCTTCCAGCCGACAGCCAGCAAGGGACTGAGGCCCTCAGTCAAACAACCCATGTGATACTGAATCCTGCTAACAGCCACATGAAGGAGCTTGAAGGTTAATCTTTTCCCATTTGAGCCTTAAGATGTGTTCAGCCTCAGTCAACAATTTGATTATCATCTTAGGAGAGACTTGAGGCAAAGGACCCATGAAATCTGCACCCAGATGCATGATCCACTGAAATTGTGACATAATAAATGTGCACTGCTTTACACACATATGTTATCTGGTAATTTGTTACAGTGAGAAATCCAAGTGTTATAATTTGAAAATTGCAACTCCTCTTTGGGGAGTAGGGAAAAAACGAATGTTTGCTGAGCACGCACTCTGAAGTGAAGAAGTTTGTTACATGCTTTATAGCCTACTTCACTCAAGTAGTATAATAACATTATTATCCTCATTCTTTGGAGAAGGAAACGGAAATACATCCAGTTGAAGTATTTCTCCAAGATCATATTTGCAGACAAGTAGCACAGCCTTGCATTGACATCTTCACCTGATTCCAAGTCTTTTTTTCTCTACATTCTGTGCTATACACGAGTAGATAAGTAAGTGTTCACCATATGAGCCATCATTATCAAGTGGAGATGCAGCGTTGTTGTTGTTTTCCATATAAGATGGGTTTCTCAGTCAGTTACTCTCTCTTTTCCACGGGAACCACTTCTGTCTTACCTGGTGGTCCTCACCGGTGCACTATGCTCACCGCTGGTATTCAGGCAGTGTATTCCACCATAGGAGCTAGAACAGAGGTTATCCAAGAGTTTGGGAGCCACTTAAAAGGCAATATTTCCCAATAGAATAAAAAGAATTAGTTCAGGTTTAAGCCAGCACACTAAACACTTCCTGGATGACTTTAAAAATTGTGTTCATAGTATCATTGAAATCTTAGAGGTGCCATGGGCCACCAAGTTCATTTGTTTCTATTCTGAAGTTAAGACAGGATCCTTTCTAATGGAAGCCTTGGAAAGTTGCCCTTCTTGAATATTTCCAGTGACATGTTCACTGGAGTTCAAGGCATGAATATTCTTGTGTTTGCAGCCAGCTCTGGTTGATGTGAGATGCCTGCCTTTCTGGGGCAGCATCTTACTTTCAGTCTTACCAAAATGCTAATGTGGAAGATAGAAAAATTGGAAAAAAAACCACAAGGCAATTTACATAAATCCAGAAATATTAAGATATTCATATAGAAATTGCAGCTGATCATTTTTGTATATAACCTTTAATGTCTTTGAGAAACAATGTATCTCAAAGGCTTGCAAAAAGCATGTGTTTTGCAATCGGACTAATCTGGATTCAACGCTTTATTTCAAAATTGACTTAGATAAGTCACTTCTAATCTCCACGAACTTGGTTTCTCCATCTTTAAAACTGAACAGCGATAGCCCCGTAGTTAGATTGTTTTAAGTCTCGACTTCATGTCAGTAACTACATACCAGAAGTGATTAGCATAGTGCCAACAAATAGTAAATGTTCAACTGATAATATTCATTGTTAGCATAAAGTCTCTCTCTGGAATCTCCTCCTACTCCAGTGGTGGTCCTGTTACAGATTCCCTGAACTCTAATTTGTATTTGACACAGATCAGAGGCTTTTGCTTTAAGGTGGAATGACAGGGGTTTTGGATGGGAATACATTACTTAGGTGGAGGGGGGGCCTCTGATGCTTTGAGCTTGCCCTCGTGACCAGAGTACTACTGTTTTGAAAAGTGGGAACACACATCAGATGCTTGTTAAAATGAAGATTCTTGAAGTTTTCTTTAAACCTATGAATCTGAACTTCTGGGTGGGAGGCATTGGAAGCTCACTGTTGACCAGCAGCTATCACCACTACTACACATATACATATACTCCTGTGATTCTCAGATACTCTGAAGTTTGAGAAATGGTGGGTTAGAACACACTAAAACACCAATCTAGGTGTGTTTTTCCCAGAGAGGAATAGAATGGCATCATACCGTAACTCTGCCCTTTTTAAACTCTCACCCTCCACATCTAGGGTCATTAAACACTGTTATGCTCCAATGTTTAATCAGCCCTGGGCTATTTTGGAGTATTTTATACACTTTGAAATATTACAAGATTCTGAGGTGTTGACGAAACTACATCTTTAAAATAACTCTACTTTTACAGATGGATATGTCTTATTTAATTTTGCGTATCCTTAGATCCTGGTAAGTCTTGCTACCTCCTCACAAGTCAATCGTCCCTTTTCTACATAACTTGTTTCTTCTGACACCCACCTGCCAAAAAGTTACTGTAATTATTGTATTTAAGGAGCACCAATATGTGTCGGAGACTTCAGTATGAGTCAGTGGAAACAATGCTCTCCCCAAGTTGTTAGACAATCAACTAGT